>NC_136063.1:379593716-380994341 GCF_964261635.1 Lissotriton helveticus | reverse complement strand
TGAAAAAGCTTCCACTTAAAGCCCTGGTGACCCCACCACAATGTTGCTGCTCCTGAGTTACAGAAAGAGAAGGAAAATCCAGAAAGAAAATGACTCTTTAAAGGATTTCCTTTCCCCTACAACTCTCAGCTGCCATTACATCATGCCGTAACTTCTTCTAGTGAGAAGAGAGCAATGTGAGCAGAGCACATCGATGTGCCTGCTGTCTCGAAACGGGTCTCTATCGGCTCTGTTTTGTGCCCTGGTGCTTTTTTCCGGACTGCAGTGACAGCAAACTGCTGTCACTGCAGTCGGGAAAAAAAACTGACCACCTGTGCCAGGGCTCAAAGCAGAGCCCGATAGAGACCCGTTTCGAGGTCCCCTTAAAAAAACTGCCGGTGCTCAGACCCCTTGAGACCTGGCCCACTTAAAGCCCTGGGTGAAGCGCAATAAGAGGCAAGGGAGTTCACATTACATATATTGTCTGTATAGCAGACATGAGTCTCTTAATGGTGTATACATCTAATTACATATTACACTACATGCAATCTAGAAAAAGTGTTACAGAGATATTATTCTGCAATACATTATGGTGATACTTGTTGACTTCTAGTACCATTAAACTGCTGGTTGTCCCGGTATGTGTATGGCACAAATATGATGTTGCCATAAATGTGTCCAACTATGTACTTTACAGTTATGTCTTCAAATCAGAATTGTAGACATTAAGAACTTATTTAGTTAGTATGTGTTTGTCTTTCCCCTTGAAGACAATTATATATATTTTTTAATTAGGTGATTGGCTGTCCCTTTGAAAGTGAAATTCTCAGCACTAACTCAATGACCCAGTTGAAGGCTACAACCGAAATGCGTAGGTCTGTTGGGTGACACACATGCACTTTGGCACTTTGCTGTGATAAGGATAATAATAGAAAGAAAAAAAAGCTCAATAAAATTACTCGCTTGAAGATTCCTCTGTTTTCCGTCTTTCTGTGTCGCGCTTGAGGAAGTATGTATGTATATGTATGTCTTATCAGTCCTTAATTTTTCCAAGTACTTGTGTGTACATGTCAGGTCAGCAGAACTTTAGTGATTTTCAGATGGACACAAAGTCCAAAATGTCTAGAGCATGGTGGTCTTTGATATGATACTTGGCACCTCTCTTTGGCAAGAGGGGAACTGGGGTTGATCGGCTTAGCACAGCTCCTCCTGAGAAGCAGTGGCAGACATGTTTCATTATACTTTACGCTCTAAAGCTGTTGCCTTCAGAGCACAATGAATGATATTGCATTCTGTTGTCAGCCCGGCCAACAAACTGTAACTCAGCAACATAGGGCTTTAGCAACTGCACGCTAGAGTGGCGGTGCCACACAATAGCAAGCTACATATCGTGTCAGTTGCCTATTCTCAAATATGAGAAAAATTCTCAAATGATGGCTATTAACTAAATCGCCTATTCAAAATACTTCACCACCCTTCGGTGCAGCAGCCTTTGTTAGGACTTAGGAGCAGAAGGATGATTCAGTTTTCGCTGTAAACAGGACTCGTTTGTGCCTGGCCCAGATATCATCAACAATCAAAAGGATGAAAAATTAGAAACTAAACCAGATGGGCTAAAATATACTCAAGAGCATAAAAGGAGGACATAAGATGTTTTATTTTTGGGTGGGGGTAGAATAGCTTTACTAATGAATTTGAAATAAAATAGAAGTTGATGAGGAATATGCCTTCAGTTTATGTACGATATGCTTACTATAAAGATATTGTATGTCACATAGGACTGACTAATTTAATTAAAATACTGCCCAATTTGCTGTGAAATTGTACATAGACCAATCGCTGTATGCCTTGGTGTACTTCATTCATCCGTATTGCTGTCTCTTTAGCTAGTGGTTCGTTCATAACACAATTACCAATCAGGCTAGTCCCCAGTTTATCTGCTAGATGGTCGAGAGAGTAACAAATCTGCAAACGTCCAGGTGTTCCAAATCCTTTTGATTCAGCACAGTTGTCATCTGGAAAAAGGAAATTATTTTAGTTCGACTTGATTTGTTTCCTCACAACTCAATGACATTCTGTACTAATATTTTATGAAAATAATGTACATTTTGTTTTCTAGTTCACATGGAGATGGTGCGAAAATTCCTGTCTGGTAATTTACTCAGTCACTTCTTGAGCATGTAGCCTTTTCAACTGGAAGGTATACAGTAGCTTTGCTAATGCACCCCTATATTTTCCCGAGAAGGCTGTGACACTTTATTTGGCATGTAAACTATATATTTGACAAACTGTCTAAATGTATTCCGAATTTATTTGCTCCAGGTTTCATTAGCTTTATTTTTCATTGCTTGATAAAAATTAGACCGCTAATAATCTTTGATCAGTTAAACGGTGAAGCAAAGGGGAGGCATTAATTCTTCCTCCAAGTACACTTTGACAACTATATTTATTATAGATCAGCCCATCTCACATACCTGGTTTGTTCTCTGTCTACAATTGTATATGATGTCATGCCCCTTTTAGACCCTTTATTAGAGTAAACGTTGGCAACCGTTTATCAGCCTCAGTCACTTTCCAAAATGTTTTTTTAATTTGTTTTATTTGAGACTCCTCGGGGCTTGTGGGGGCACTGATTCCCATCACTTAGTGTGCATTCGGAGATATAGCGACATGTTGTTGGGTGAGATAGGGACAATCATGAACAGGGCTACAATTAATTCCATTAGCATTCAATAAGTTCACAGAAAAAGTTCGCACTTTATGATTTTGAGGCTGGCATGCTATGTGTAGTGAGGTAAGTGTGTATACGTTTGTAAATATGTATGTGTTGGGTGCTTTTCCTGTAGTGATGAAAGCTTCAGGTTCCTCCCGGAAAGCAGCGCGCCCTCCTGCTGGTTCTCCTCTCCTCCACATTTGATCTCCTCCCTTTCCTAATGAAATGAGACAATGTTGGTAGGGCGACCAGCTACCTTCAGGTCATTATGCACACTAATTCCAGGCCTGGACTTCTATGTAATAACTTTCTGGGTGTGTAGCCTGGTCACCCAAATCACACAGAAAAAATGCATTTGATGAATTAATGAGCTCCTTTTAGAATTGCCTGTTGAACCTGGGGCTTTTTAGCTCATGCTGGAAAATCTAGCTTATTTCCTGATATGAGAACATAAACACCCAACAGAGAACCACCACCAACACTCAGGATCACTACACTCCCATGATCGGCGCTCTATGAGGAAGAGGTGTGGCGCCGTGGCCAGGGCGACTGACTCCGGAATCTGGGGATCACGGATCGATCCCCGGCACCGGCAGCAGATTAGCCCAGCACCATGTGACTCTTGGCAATAGCTTGCTTAATCTTCCCGACGGCCCCTAGCGCCTAGAGACCCTAACGGGTGATTGTGCGCTTTACAAATGTGGATTATTATTATTATTATGATCCTCTTTAATGCCCGCCTTGCCCTGATTGGAGGAATGAGGAGTGGAGTCTGCTTTGGGAGTGTGGTCTGTGCATTAGTCATAGGAGATGTACTAAAAAGGTTTCCCAATGGGTTTCCTATATGAAGTTCTGCTGTTCCTTCCAAGCTAGGGCTTGACTTTTGGAGTTCTGCTTACTGCTGGAGATGGACAGGGGGTCTCCTGTATACATTGGCGATCTTGTAATTTCCACTAATATGTTGCATCGTTTAAATCTGCGGTGATAAAGAGTGAGGTATATTCATTCAATGAGAACCAATTAATTTGCATTGGTATTTAATGAAACACAGTTGAAAGTTGCCTGAAAGTTGAATCAATTTAAGTCAGGAATAATCCTGTGAAGAAGTAGGAGGTGCTGCCAGTTTCTCTGATGTGTCTTTGTGGCTTGTTTTTAGAAGACGAGGTGGTTGTGATTGTAATAGTCAAGAGACCTTACACATGAGATCAGTTTAGAGGAGAAGTGAGTCTCACGACCATTAGGCCTGTGTGAATATGAGGGCAAAAGAATCTCTTCATGAAAGGGATAGTGTTTCCCTTGCGAGGATTTGAGTGGCAAGTACTGACTAGACACGAAAGAACTCAAGATACATTTCCTGCGGGGGTAAAGTCACAGCTTCAATAAACCCAATGGCTGATGCAAATATTTTCAGCGCACTGGTGGGTTTACTGGATTGTGGTAATGATGGTGATTTGTGTAGACTTTAAAGATCAATAGAAGAGGCAGAATGAATCCACGAGAAACTCCAAAGGTGACTGGTAGGTCTAAAGATCTATTTAGGTCAACTACTTTTGTCTGCTCAGGCAGGAGTAAAAGGGGAGACAATAAGAGATAAAAGGAAAGAGAGAAAATAAATGAGAGAGTACAAAGTGAGGGAAGAAATTGTGAGAAAGTGAAGGAAAAGTCAGAGAAGCAAGGTCCAGTTCACGAATGACCTCCACACTCGAAAAGGAGGCCCGCAGTCGTGGAGTGGGACCCTCGTTTGTAGCGGGACCCCCAAAATAAGAAACTGCAGTTCAGAGGTCCTGCCACAATTGCGGACCCCCTGACACAATTGCGAGCCTCCGACACGAATGCAGAGCCCCTTTGTGAATAGGACCCACAGAGTTTTCTTGTACTGGAGACCACAAGATTCTTTTAGTTCTTAATTTTGGAATATAGAAATCAGCATAATATGCATCTGTGGGTGCCTTGTGGGTGTGTTAATATGCCTTATTCCTGTCCAGTAACGCGTACAGACAGATCTGATTACACAATATTTTGGCACAAGATTCCTTCAATGTGCTGGGAACTCTGGTGGGTTACTAGCTACAGGGAACTTAAAAGTATTTTGTGCAAAAGCATTATCAGCAGTTTTATTGTGCATGTGACCCTTGGTGTGTCATCAATGCCATTAAAGTTTGAATTTACAGTTAACCAAAGTGAGGTATTGGCTTCCCGTCAGCAATAGGAAGTCATTTAGATAGATTCAGATGGCTCGCAGTGTCCTACACAACCCCGCTGCCACTCACCCACGGTAGACTGCCTGCCATCTCTACTGGTAAACTGCGACTATGGTGGTTTATTTCTCACAAAAGTGATTCTGCTGACACAGTATCAGACTTCATCAGAAATCAGTGCCAGATGAGCAAGCATATGTTTTTCAGAAACAATCCACTAAAATGGGGGCTCTTTCAGAAGAAAAAGAAATACAAGACCCTGGATGTGCAGGAAGTTTTTGCCTGCCCTTGAGGTGCATTGTTGATGTTTTCCATTGTTGAATCGTGCCCACGAAACTTCAGTAGGACCGGTGCAGTGGAGGCAATAGCCCTGAAGTGGCGGGCCACCCCCAATACTTGCCCGCCTGCAGATATAGGGGAGGCACTAATAACACACAAACAGTAGCTTCCTCTCATCCAAACTGTGGACTTGGCAGGGCAAGAGCCTTGCCCTTCTCTCCAACAAACCCTAAATAAGTGCCCTTAGTAATTTGGGTCAGAAGTACAAGTTGAAATTGACTGTGTTCACCTTCAAATTTGATAGTTTTCTGATAGTTGGACCGATGGAGCCAGCTATGTTGCTATTGAGGAACATGTACATTTGGACGGACACTAATAAAAGATGTGTATTATGGCCAACTGTTTGCAGAAACTACCGACACCAAGACAGAGCAGAATATGTTATAGATCTAGGTGAGATGTGCCCTCCCCCCGACTTGAGGAGTTATGTATGTTCATGGCTGGGTCCCAGGGTATGTCATGTTTAACTATAGGTGGACAGACAGATTTGTTAACCTTGACCCGTTTCAGTTGCGATTGACCATCCCATGAAACGATCAAACACCTGCTTTTGTTTCTTTAGCGGGTGCAAAAGCACCCCCTTCTGTGTGGTTTTATGAACAAAGGTATCGTACGTGCAAAAGGAACCCACATACATGGGCGTAGGAAGTGTGGGGGACGCGGGGGACATATCCCCCCCAGATTTTAAAGTGGGGGGGACACGGGGGACAAGTGTGGCGGGGACGAGGGCACAAAAGAATTTCCCCTCTCCCCTCTGTTATTCACAGGGCCATTAGCGCGCGAAAGCGCTACCTAATGGCCCTGCACTTGACCTGCCTGGAGTCAAAGAGGCCCCCGCCCTCTGTCCTTTGTTATGCTGCAGGAAGGCTCGGTGTCCTGGGAAGGGCTGTCTCTTTTCTTTCATACTCAGAGAAGGCAAGCACAGTGTCAACTTCTCCTGAGTCCTGATCTGCCTCTGGCAGCGGTCCTCCTACCCCTCTCTCTTTCTTTTTCCTCCATCTCTTTCTGTCTCTGTCTTCCTCCTCGTTAAGTTCTGATTTCGAGATAGCTCTTACGTTCTCTCTCTTACCTCTCTTTGTCTTTATTTGTTTCCCTGTGAAATGGATCCAAAATAGGAAGAACACTTTGGCTGGAAATGTCCCCATTTGCTGATCGTTTTATAATTCCAAAGAAAAACCTCAGGATGGAGAGAAAAAATTATTAAATACCTTAATAAAGCGATACAGAGTGGTCAGCAGACAGGCCAGATTGTTATGTACACCCACACACACATTACCTCCTCGTTAGTCTTCCTCGCCACATGACTAACATAGTGAGCTTCAGCTCCACGACAGAACCCTCCAAAGTAAAAAAAGCCTCCCATCCCCTCCCAACATGGCCGACCAGTCACCCTTGACCTCTATAAGAGGCGGGCCGGCCCAACCAACAGCCTGTTTTTTTTGTTCTGCACGATTCTCTCCAGAGGCGCTGTACAGGTAAGTTGGACGTGCTCTAGCTGGTCCATGGGTTTTGGGTTGGAGGTCCTGCCTTAGCGGACCCTGGGACCTGGGACTTCAATCCCCCCCCTCTTCCTTCCCCCAGTCCTGTGGGGCGGGTTAGGTGCTGCTTTAGCGTGCCAGGAGTCTACAGGGGGGGGGAGGGGCGGCCGGGGATGTTGGGTGTTCACCCCTTTCCTGTTCCCGGTCGTTTTTTTATGGTCCTCGCCCGTTTTTCGGGCTCTGTGGACCGGCGCTGGCTCCTGGCGTTTTTTTTGTGGGGCTCCGGTCATTTGCATTATGGCGGCCGCCGTTTTTTCAAAGGGGCGGTGGGCCGCGGGACCGGCTGTTGTGCCGCTGTGTGCCGCTTCATGCCTGCGTGTCCCTGGTGCATCAGGCGTCCTGGTGTTTTGATTTCATTTTTGAATCACTATTCCCGGTCTCGCGCCTATGCGTGCCGGGTGAAGGGGGGCTTGCGCGCTTACCTTTCGCCGGCCGTCCTGGTCTCTTGGCCTCTCCGGGTAGTGCATTTTACGGCGCTGGACGCTGCCGCCTTTCGGGGGTTTTCATGCCTTCGGCCCGCAGCTCTGTGCCTCGCTGTGATTGGCCCGAGGCGCGACCCGCCTTTTGGGGGCGGGGTTTCGCTCCAGGTGCAGCGTGTGGGGTTTAATGCCTTCAGCTGTGTCTTTAGACGCCTCCCCTTCTGGCTATATTATTCTTCCTGCACCTGGGTGCCCTTGAGTTTCTCCGCTTTCTTCTGCTGGTGGTGTTTGCTCACGCATTATGGATCAGGATTCTGTCACGGCGGAATCGGTGGCTGACTCCTTGTCTGCTTTGCCTTTTTCTGCGCAGTCCCTGCAATTGATGATACAGTCTGCGGTTGCTGATGCCCTTGCGCAGCGTGATGCCCAGGGCCCTTCCTCGCCGAAGCGTCCTCGCAGGGACCCCACTCCTGTCTCTGATGCGGAGGGGGAGGAGGAAGATCTCCATGGCCGTTACATCCAGGGTCAGGAGCTTCGTGAAGTTCTTTCCCACATCAAGGATGACTTGGCCTTCCCTCCTCCTGCGGCGGAGGATGTTTCCGAGGATTTCTTTGTCCAGTATCAGCGCAAGGCTCCGGATTCCCTTCCTCTGCATGCGTCCATCAAGAAGGTCATCGAGGGGGAGTGGTTGGATGTTGATAAGCAGTCCTTCCCCCGGTATCTGACTAAGCGTTACGCTATTGATGAGTTCACTAAAGACTTCCCTCCGGCGGTGAAGGTGGACTCTCTGGTGGTGGGACTGTCTTCCCAGGGTTCGATCATTTCGGAGGACGCCTCCCCTTCTGACCCTGTGGACAAGCGTGCAAAAGCTGCTGCTAAGCGTTCTTATGCTGCGGCTAATTTCTCCATCAGGGCCTCCGCCTATTTGTCTTGCACGGTGCAGTCTTTGTTGAAGGACTTCCAATCCCTGGGTGAGCTCCTGGATCAGGGGGCTGATGTTGTCCCGACCCTTGCCTTGATGGAACAGCAGACGCGCCTCCTGTCGGACATCTCCTTTGACACTCTGGGTGCGGCGGCTGCCGCTGGGGGTGCTGCGATACAGGCTCGGCGTCAGATCTGGCTGCGGCATTGGAAGTCGGAGGCAGCCCAGAAGGCTTTGCTCATGAAGATTCCGTTTTCTGGGGCTAAGTTGTTTGGCCCTCCTCTGGAGGTTATGATTAAGAAATCTGCTGAAGACCGCAAGTTGCTGGCTCCCATCAAGTCGTCAGGGGCCCGCTTCCCTGGTCGCGGCCGTGTTTTCTCCTCGTCATCCAGGGGTAAGGGCAGCGCGCCCTTTCGAGGGAAGGGTCGCGGCCGGGGCGCCCCGTTCTTCAACAAATCCCGGTCTCAGCCTGCAGCTGCCGCTTCCTCTTCCACCCCTAAATCCTCACTTTCGGTCGTCTCCCTCCGGGGTGTTCCCTGTGGGGGGCCGTCTCCGCCATTTCGTCCCGGCCTGGGAGGAGTCTATCTCAGATCTTTGGGCTCTTCGGATTGTGAAGGAGGGATTTTCCATCATCTTCTCATCCCCTCCTCCGGATTTTTTCCTCGCTACGCCCCTGCCTTCCTCCCTGGTCAAGCGACGAGCCTTGCTGGCCGGAGTTCAGGACTTGCTTGCCAAGCGGGCCATCCGCCCGGTCCTGCCTTCTCAGAGGGGTTCGGGCGTCTACTCCATCCTTTTTCTGGTAAGAAAGGTTTCTGGGGATTTTCGGCCAGTTTTGGATTTGAAGTGGTTGAATTCTTACATTCCACATACTAAGTTCAAGATGATCTCTCTGCAGGAAATTCTGCCTCTTCTGGTTCAGGGCGAAGTGGTGGCTTCTCTGGATCTCCTCGACGCCTACCTCCATGTCCCGGTTCATCCGGTTTCTCAGTCCTTCCTCCGGTTTTGCGTTGGGGGTTCCCACTTTCAGTTCCAGGTACTTCCGTTTGGCTTGTCATCTGCCCCGTGGGTGTTTACTAAAATCCTGGCTCCCCTGGTGGGTATTCTTCACCGGGAGGGGGGTCAGGGTTTTTCCTTACCTGGACGATTGGTTAATCTCTGCCTCTTCTTTTTCCAAGGGGATTCTGCACGTCGGACGGGTCTGCGAGGTTCTCTCCTCCCACGGCTTCCTGATCAACGAGCGGAAGTCCCATCTGTTCCCCACTCAGGACTTGGCCTTCATTGGGGGCCGACTGGACATGGTGCTGGGGAAGGTGTTCTTGCCTCTGGGTCGCCGGGACACTTTGTGGCGGGATATGGGATCCCTTCTGGCTCGGGGATCCGCTCCTGTTCGCCTCTGTCTAAGGGTTCAGGGCCTGATGTCCGCGACCATCAATGTTCTCCCCTGGGCTCGCCTCCACCTTTATCCCTTGGTCAACCATCTGCTTTCCTTCTGGGATCCCCGCTCGGAGGATTACGAGTTCCTGGTCCCGGTCTCCCCTCAGCTTCGTTCGGAGTTGGGTTGGTGGTTGGTGGAGTTTCACCTCTCCGAGGGTCTTCCCTTCTTGGTTTCCCCTTCCCGGGTGGTCACGACCGATGCCAGTCTCCTCGGCTGGGGGGTGACCTTGGGCTCAGGGTCGGTTCAGGGTCGTTGGGATCTCCTCCAGTCGCGCTGCTCCTCGAACTATCGGGAATTGAAGGCGGTCCTCCTGGCATGCCTTCATTTTGCTCCCTCTCTCCGGGGTCACCATGTCTTGGTCAGGACGGACAACCAGGTTGTGAGGAGCTATGTCAACCATCAGGGGGGGTGCAGGGTTCGCTCCCTTTGGTTGCTGACTCAGGAGTTGTTGTCTTGGGCGGAGTCGTCGGTCCTGTCTCTTCGGGCTGTCTATCTCCCAGGGTCCGACAATGTGGAGGCGGATCGTCTGAGTCGGATTTTTCCGTCTTTGTCCTGTCTCTCCCTGTCTCCAGTGGTGTTTTGCCGCCTGGTGTCTCGCTTCGGTCTGCCTCTGGTGGATCTGTTCGCGGACGAGGAGTCGGCCCTCCTGCCCAGGTTCTGCTCTCTCCTCCCGGTTCCGGGGGTTTGGCGTGTGGATGCCCTGTCATTCCCTTGGCCCTCCGGTCTCCTGTACGCATTTCCCCCCATCCCCCTGATCCCTCGGGTCCTCTGCAAAATTCGCTTGGACAGGGCCAGGGTGCTTCTGGTGGTTCCCGGCTGGGTTCGCCGCCCCTGGTACCCTCTCCTTTGCGAGCTGGCGGTCCAGGCCTGCTGGCCGATCCCGGATCTTCCTTTTCCTTTGAGGGGCCCCCCGCTCCCGGGGTCGGTGTTGCGCCGGCTCCATCTGCAGGCCTGGCTCTTGAGCGGGTGACGTTGCTTTCCCGGGGTTGCTCTTCGGGGGTGGTGGTTTTAGTGCAGGGCTCCCGCAGGTCTTCCACCTTGTCCTCCTATGCCCGGCACTGGTCTTCCTTCTCACGTTGGTGCGGTCTGCAGGGTGCTGAGCCCGCCTCCGTGGATCCCTTGCGGGTCTTGGATTTTCTTGCTGAGGGGTTTTCCTTGGGTTTGGCGCCTTCGTCCCTGAGGGCCCAGTGGGCGGCCTTGCGGGCCTTCCGCAGTCCGGATTTCGACGGGCTGGATTCCCTGGTGGCTCGTTTGCTCCGGAGTTGTTTTCTCCGTCGCCCTCGGACGCTCTGCCTGTCTCCCCCTTGGGATCTCCAATTAGTTCTGCGGGCCCTTCAGGGTCCCCCCTTTGAACCCCTGGCCTCGGTGGCTCTGAGGTTTCTCACTTTTAAAGTGGTTTTCCTGGTTGCCATTGTGTCTGCCGGTCGGATGGGCGAGCTGGGTTCGTTCCTTCGCTCTCCTCCCTTCTTGCGGGTTTTGCCTGACCGGCTGGTTCTCCGTCATGACCCCCGTTTTCTTCCCAAGGTTCCTTGGTGAACCGGTCTCGGGAGGTGTCGTTGCCTTCTTTCCCTCCCCATGCGGATCCTTCCCTGTCCTTGCTGGATGTCCGGCGTGCTGTTTTGGTTTACCATGATCGCACATCTTCCCTTTCCCGGTGTGATTGCCTGTTCGTTACATTCGGTCCCGTTCATTCTGGCCACAAGCCCTCTCTTTCCACCTTGAGTCGCTGGCTTAAGCAGGCTATCCTCCTTGCCTATGCTTCGCTGGGTTCGGTTGTTCCGGTGGGGGTCCAGGGTCGTTCCACTAGGAGTGTGTCTGTGTCCTGGGCCTCCTTCAAGGGTGTCTCCACTGAGGAGATTTGTTGGGCGGCGACGTGGTCATCCCCCCACATGTTCATGGAACATTATCGTGTTATCCTGGGTGGTTCTGTTCCTGGGGAATTTGCTGGGGCCGTTCTGAGTGCTGGAGCGGTGGCTCCTTGATGGCCCTTTTTTTGTTTCTTGATTCAGGTTTGCTGTTATTCCTGATTTCTTTCTTTTGTACTGAATAAACCTTGTGTTGGTTTTCTACTTCACCGTGTGGTGTTGTTTTTCTGGTGGTCAATGAAGCCTTTTGGCTTGGGTATTTGCTCACTATGTTAGTCATGTGACGAGGAAGACTAATGAGGAGGTAATGCCCCGGTTACTTACCGGTAATCTTCATTACTCCGAGTATAGTCTTCCTCGCCACATCAGTTCCCTCCCCCCCTCCCTGTCTGGCTATCGGCTTCATTGTTTGCTTGGTGATTCAGGCTGTTGGTTGGGCCGGCCCGCCTCTTATAGAGGTCAAGGGTGACTGGTCGGCCATGTTGGGAGGGGATGGGAGGCTTTTTTTACTTTGGAGGGTTCTGTCGTGGAGCTGAAGCTCACTATGTTAGTCATGTGGCGAGGAAGACTATACTCGGAGTAATGACGATTACCGGTAAGTAACCCGGGCATTAGCACCACTTTACATAGTTTGCCAGTGAAAGTGCTTTCTTTTTTTCTTCTTTCTTTGAAGCACATTGTTTTTCCAGGGTGGGGAAGTGCACCATTCCTAAAGGGACTGCAATACTTGGTTGATGAGTGGAGTAGAAACGTGTAATATGATCGTTTTCAACTGTTTTAATTATTTTAGCTTATAAAATGTGTACTGTGGCTCTGTGTTCGGGGATGTGGTCTTTTTTTAAACCAAACTGCTTACATTTTGAAAGTATTTAAGCAATGGACATTGAAACGGGTCCCTTCCTGACTGGTCCTGTAGACATGTCCTGAAATTTACAGGCAAAATCACTTACTGATTTCTGAATAAAGAGTTTAAAACTGTTAAGGTAACCATGTTGTTCCTGAATACATTTCACATGTTTTGCTTATTTTTGCATTCCTTATAAGTGTTTGCTTTTTCCAGGGTGTTCTTCGTTTTTTTCAGGCAGCATTTTACTGTTGTCTAGTGCATAATGTAAATTTAGTTGCAGCACAATTGAGTTGTAGCTTAAGGCAGTGCAAGTTTCTCTCAGTGGGGCAGTGTGGTGCTCAGTGTGGGAGAGGATGTGGCACTCTGGCCAGAGCTGCTGAATTTGGAACTTGAGCATCATTTTCAGCCTTCATGACCAGTCCACCAGACCACACTCCTGACAGAGCTCATTCTGATGCTACACCTTAGAAGTCCCGATAGACCTTAGAAGCCCTGGTGTCTTAACACCCGTAGGTGGACCCTAATGGCGGCAAGTGTGAGTTAACCTTGAAGCCCTGTCCACCACAACCCATACTGCAGTTCACCTCCAGTCTTGCGAGCAGGCATACAAAGAAGCACACCCTAGACACACCATCAACAGTGACTGTCACTGAGGTCACAAGAACCTTGAGGCCAGTCCACCGCACCCATTGGTACCTCCATTGGCCTTCTTTAGCAGTAGTGGTGCAACTCACCAGGGATCAGTAATGAAGGATTTGCATGCACACCAAACTTAGGGGGTGATTATAATGGTGGTGGGACTGCTCCGTCACCTCGTCAGTGGCGGTTCCACCGCCATCGTTGACTGCATTACCGCCAGCAATATTACAATGGCGGGTGGTTCCCTGGCGGTCGGAAAGACCACCGCCACACACCCAACTGGCGCCTTGAGCCCGCCAGTGCGGCGGAGCGGCTCGTGGTTCCTACAATGCTGGTGGTGCCTACCATCCACCACAGTAGGGATTACAATACCCTTTACCCGCCAGCCTATCCATGGCGGTTCACCCCCCATGAAAAAGTTGGTGGAAAGGGACATTGGGGGCCCGTAGCAGGCCCCCGTCCCCTCAGCCCCCAGACATTGGACCCAGGGGATATCTAAGATGCCCCCCTACATATCACTGCACCATGTGGCAGGCACCTGATTGTGCCTGCCACGTAGTGCAGTGATATATGTAACATGTCCTTTTTAGGTCTCGGGCTATAACGCGCTTGAAAAGCGTGTTCTCGCCAGAGAACTATAGTAGGCGTCTCAGCAGTCTGAGAACGCCGAAGGGAGACAAGACCTGGCCGCGCGCAGCGTTTTCCCATAGGATAACGTTGTGCGCGCAGCCAGGTCTTGTGTCCACAGCTGCATGGCATACCGGATCGCGTCGCGCGCCTCTCTGGAATGCAGGGGGAGTCTGCAGAGAGGCGCGCAGCGCTGATAACAGCTTTCCTAACTGGACGCCTGCTTCCTGTTGCTGGAGCACGTCTGTTTTTTTTTTCTTCAATGTCGTTTCAGTGTTTTTCTCCCCTTCTTGTGGCCACACTTTTTCAATTTTCACATCACCAGGCTACAAGCACTCTGACATCACCAATATTAAATTAGTCTCACATTCACAGCGTCCACGCATTCTCACATTCCCTACTGCCAAAAAATACAAAAGAAAAATATAAAAAAAATAATTCAACTTTTAAGTACATCCCATTTAACGTGGAAAAGCATACCACTATAATGAAGCTCTAGGCACTCTCATATCACCAAGCTTCAGCGTTCAAGCAACAAGGGTAATCAGGCGATACACAGAAAGCATGCAAATACAAGCGACTGTTATTACTACACAAATAAGAGGCATGCTTCCCCAATAGTGTGCCATACGTTAACAGACATTAAGCATGGGTGTAAAGTACAACATACATACACATACATTCTAAAAGCATAACCGTACAAACAACGTGCATAAGGACTAATACAGGACATACATCGATCAAACAGGTAAGCACAAGCAGCAGTGCAAGCTTCACTCATACATACATCAAACAGGTACAGCACAAGCAGCAGTGCAAGCTTCACTCAGACATACATCAAACAGGGACAGCAAACGCAGTTCAAGCTTCACTCATACATACATCAAACAGGTACAGCACAAGCAGCAGTGCAAGCTTCACTCATACATAAATCAAACAGGTACAACACAAGCAGCAGTGCAAGCTTCACTCATACATACATCAAACAGGTACAGCACAAGCAGCAGTGCAAGCTTCACTCATACATACATCAAACAGGTACAGCACAAGCAGTTCAAGCTTCACTCATACATACATCAAACAGGTACAACACAAGCAGCAGTGCAAGCTTCACTCATACATACATCAAACAGGTACAGCACAAGCAGCAGTGCAAGCTTCACTCATACATACATCAAACAAGTACAGCACAAGCAGCAGTTCAAGCTTCACTCATACATACATACATCGATCAAACAGGTAAGCACAAGCAGCAGTGCAAGCTTCACTCATACATACATCAAACAGGTACAGCACAAGCAGCAGTGCAAGCTTCACTCATACATACATCAAACAGGTACAGCACAAGCAGCAGTTCAAGCTTCACTCAGACATACATCAAACAGGTACAGCACAAGCAGCAGTGCAGGCTTCATTCATACATACATCAAACATGTACAACACAAGCAGCAGTGCAAGCTTCACTCATACATACATCAAACAGGTACAGCACAAGCAGCAGTTCAAGCTTCACTCAGACATACATCAAACGGGTACAACACAAGCAGCAGTGCAAGCTTCACTCATATATACATCAAACAGGTACAGCACAAGCAGCAGTTCAAGCTTCACTCAGACATACATCACACCGGTACAACACAAGCAGCAGTGCAAGCTTCACTCATACATACATCAAACAGGTACAGCACAAGCAGCAGTTCAAGCTTCACTCATACATACATCAAACAGGTACAGCACAAGCAGCAGTTCAAGCTTCACTCATACATACATCAAACCGATACAGCACAAGCAGCAGTGCAAGCTTCACTCATACATACATACATCAAACAGGTACATCACAAGCAGCAGTGCAAGCTTCACTCATACATACATCAAACAGGTACAGCACAAGCAGTAGTGCAAGCTTCACTCATACATACATCAAACAGGGACAGCACAAGCAGCAGTGCAAGCTTCACTCATACATACATCAAACAGGTACAACAAGCAGCAGTGCAAGCTTCACTCATACATACATCAAACAGGTACAGCACAAGCAGCAGTGCAAGCTTCACTCATACATACATCAAACAAGTACAGCACAAGCAGCAGTTCAAGCTTCACTCATACATATGTACATCGATCAAACAGGTACAGCACAAGCAGCAGTGCAAGCTTCACTCATACATACATCAAACAGGTACAGCATATGTACAGCACAAGCAGCAGTGCAAGCTTCACTCATACATACATCAAACAGGTACAGCACAAGCAGCAGTTCAAGCTTCACTCATACATACATCAAACCGGTACAGCACAAGCAGCAGTGCAAGCTTCACTCATACATACATACAAACAGGGACATCACAAGCAGCAGTGCAAGCTTCACTCATACATACATCAAACAGGTACAGCACAAGCAGTAGTGCAAGCTTCACTCATACATACATCAAACAGGGACAGCACAAGCAGTTCAAGCTTCAGTCATACATACATCAAACAGGTACAGCACAAGCAGCAGTGCAAGCTTCACTCATACATACATCAAACAGGTACAACACAAGCAGCAGTGCAAGCTTCACTCATACATTCATCAAACAGATACAGCACAAGCAGCAGTGCAAGCTTCACTCATACATACATACATCAAACAGGTACAGCACAAGCAGCAGTGCAAGCTTCACTCATACATACATACATCAAACAGGTACAGCACAAGCAGCAGTGCAAGCTTCACTCATACATACATCAAACAGGTACAGCACAAGCAGCAGTGCAGGCTTCACTCATACATACATCAAACAGGTACAGCACAAGCAACAGTGCAAGCTTCACTCATACATACATCAAACAGGTACAACACAAGCAGCAGTGCAAGCTTCACTCATACATGCATCAAACAAGTACAGCACAAGCAGCAGTTCAAGCTTCACTCATACATACGTACATCGATCAAACAGGTACAGCACAAGCAGCAGTGCAAGCTTCACTCATACATACATCAAACAGGTACAGCACAAGCAGCAGTGCAAGCTTCACTCATACATACATCAAACAGGTACAGCACAAGCAGCAGTGCAAGCTTCACTCATACATACATCAAACATGTACAACACAAGCAGCAGTGCAAGCTTCACTCATACATACATCAAACAGGTACAGCACAAGCAGCAGTTCAAGCTTCACTCAGACATACATCAAACAGGTACAACACAAGCAGCAGTGCAAGCTTCACTCATATATACATCAAACAGGTATAGCACAAGCAGCAGTGCAAGCTTCACTCATACATACACCAAACAGGTACAGCACAAGCAGCAGTGCAAGCTTCACTCATACATACATCAAACAGGTACAGCACAAGCAGCAGTGCAAGCTTCACTCATACATACATCAAACAGGTACAGCACAAGCAGCAGTGCAAGCTTCACTCACACATACATCAAACAGGTACAGCACAAGCAGCAGTGCAAGCTTCACTCATACATACATCAAACAGGTACAGCACAAGCAGCAGTTCAAGCTTCACTCAGACATACATCAAACAGGTACAACACAAGCAGCAGTGCAAGCTTCACTCATATATACATCAAACAGGTACAGCACAAGCAGCAGTGCAAGCTTCACTCATACATACATCAAACAGGTACAGCACAAGCAGCAGTGCAAGCTTCACTCATACATACATCAAACAGGTACATCACAAGCAGCAGTGCAAGCTTCACTCATACAAAGCATCCTGGGACTGAATTCAGGGTATCACCCCACATTAGCCAGGCTAGCTTGACGCCAGTGGCATAGTAAGCACAGGACCCACGTCTAGGAATACCTGTCCCACTCGGGGTGACAAATGCAAAAAAGCATTTGCAATGCAATAGGTCTCGCAATATTACAGTTTGAGCTATTGGCATTGCTAAATAATGCAACACCAATAGCTCCAACTTTAATAATGCGAAACCTATTGCATTGCAAATGCACCACTGCCATGCACACATGGACACCACCACTGCCATGCACACACGGACACCACCACTGCCATGCACACACGGACACCACCACTGCCATGCACACACGGACACCACCACTGCCGTGCACACACGGACACCACCACTGCCGTGCACACACGGACACCACCACTGCCGTGCACACACGGACACCACCACTGCCGTGCACACACTGACACCACCACTGCCATGCACACACGGACACCACCACTGCCATGCACACACGGACACCACCACTGCCATGCAGACACGGACACCACCCGTGCTTAATTTGTAAAAAAAATGTGCCAGGGCTTTCATTTGTAAAAAATTAAGTGAAAGGGCACTCGTCAGGAGGCTACTGTAGTTTGCCATACACATTAGGCGACTTTGAGCTATTGGCATTGTAAATGACAATGACTTTTATTTATGTTTTGGTTTTTAAAACATAAATAAGACATTGTCATTTACAATGTCAAGACCTTAAACTCGCGTTCATTTACAATGCTAATAGCTCTAACTTTTGCAATGCCGAGACCGTTGCATTGTAAATGCTGGTTTACATTGCGGCGGATGATGCAGCCATCAGCACCTGCTGCAATGTAAAAAATAGCCCCTGCGAATGCCATAGTGGTGGTCACATTGTAATGCCTATCGTGGGGCCGCCACCTTGAAGGCCAGCGGTCCCATTCCCTGATTCAATGGCGGACGGACTGAAGTCCTCCTGCCATCGTAATCAGCTTCTAAGTTTGCAAACGTCATGGTCTCTGCTTCATGCACAAACACTTTTACCATGTGCAGCCTGCTCTCGGGCCACTGGAGTTATGCAGCAATGGAGGCCAAAAAGATGTTGCAGTGTTGACTAAATTATGCAACAATAAAAAGGCTGCAGCGTAATGCAGTGCATTTTATGATACTTTATTATTTTGACATATTTAGCCTCTGCAAAGCTTTTGCCTCATTAGTACCTGTGTAACATACAAATGCAGCAGTGGGAAAGGTGACCAGTCAACCTTTGCAAAGGGCCCTACACTTCACACAACATAAGTCACATTTCTCTTAGTAATTTTTGATGCGTTTGAGCAACAAAATAGTTTTGGGTCAAATCGTTAGATTATGCAGCAGATGATGTATTATGTGGCAAATATGACACAGCCATAGTTAAGTGGAAAACATTTTTCCACTGAACTTTATTTTGCCCCAGCATTGTAGTTGATCAATTTGCAAGTTCCCCAAACCCAAAAGTCGAGTTTCGGCACAATTTGCATTTTAAAAGCAGTCCTACAACACAGGGCTACTTGTAAACTGACCTCAGGCTTCAGCAGTGCACACATGCAAACGCAGAAAGGACTGCTGGCCTCAAAACTGCCATGCCCTATTATATTCTAGGGACTTAAAGGTAGTTCTAATCCCCCTGCCCTAATATGTACTAGGGCCTTATAGGAGAGGCCATGCCAATCATAGGGGTACCCTAACCCATAGTGCACCCTAGTGTATGTAGGTGTTTTCACAGTATCTTTAGGTGTCTCTTTCAGAATAGCACTGGCCCTGTGCCTGTTCAGGCAGAGGCCAGGGTCAGTCAGAGTCAGGTACCACCAGTACCAGTCAACAAAACGTTGGGGAGTGCCCAGGGCAGAGGATGGCTTTGCAACACTAAAGAAGCACATACTCAGAATTTAAAACATAACACCATGGTTGTGGGGTTCTCTTTAATAATCAAAATTGATCTCTATCCTAATGAACCCATTTTCTAACATTAGGATAAGGAAAGACTGGGCAAAAATCATAACTTTTTAATCTGTACCTTGAAGTTTTCGTGCAGTTCTTTGATGATGGTTAATAGCTCACTGTTCTATGTTAGGATTTTAACTTATAAACTGCAAATAGCAAAAGAATCTCTCAGACAAAAGCAGTAACTCACTGACCTATTCACATGATATGCATTTTGTGATCTGCGTGGTACACTTTCTTTGCAGCAGGCACATTACCCCACTGTGGCTACCTTACCAAGAGTCAAAACTTACACTAGACAAACCTCCTATCTCTCTCAATAAAGGACATTAATCACCAAAGTTATCGTCACATTTTTATTGTTGCCTGAAAATTGCTGGAGACCAGGAATGCAGCAGCAGGTATTTTTCAAACCATAATGCACTTGCAAACACGACGCCCCCACCCTAAGTCCGCGACCTTTGTTTGCTTGGTGCATGAAGATACAAGATTCATATACATGTTTTTTTAACATTTGGTCTGATTACTATATGAAATAACAAACAAGCATCCATGCAAACTGTGACAACATGCCTGCTTTTCTCAATATTTCACTTCGAAAGTATGCGATTGTATTTGTTTAACGGGCGGTGATATGTATAGGGTCACTGGGAAGTCCACAAGGTTGTCCCTGTCCCCCCCAGAATTTTAGTGTCTCCTACGCCCCTGCCCACATACCTATATAAAACGACAAAAAAATCCAATTTATTTTAATTGAGCAATCAGTCTGGATGGCATTTGCTAGAAATCAAATGCTGTTCAATACAAAGCACACAGAAGCGGGTGATATGATGGTGTGAATAGTCGACAAACGCTACTATCCCTTTCTTGAAACCTCAATAAGATTTAGAATTTTTGGGCCTGCTGGGGAGTGAGGCCTTATTTTAGGTGATCGGGGAAAGCAGTATTGTCAGCAGGACTTGAAAAAATAAATTTGGAAGTGTGCATAACGCTTTAGTGTTTTGCGATGTTGCTGTTTTTTTTAAAATGTGTGAGTCTAAATTATTTTCTGATTGAGTCTTCTGGTGTTTATCGTCGATAAATGTAGTTAATGTTCGATATTTATATTGTTTTATGTGATATATTTTGTCGACGCCAAACAATAAATGACTTGCTTGAACTTGGGATTGTAACACTTAAGACAGTTATTTGTTTCTAGTGCGGTTAGGCACAGGGGCCACCATGTTGTATTCAGTTTTGCGTGTGTGTGTACTGGTGTGTGTTTCGTCAGTATAAGTGGGCACGGTGAGAAACTGTAATCGCATCAATAACTCTAAGGCAATGTTTGAAGGAACTGTACCTGAAGACGGCTCAACTGAGAAAATACAGATTCTGAGGATTACATGAAAATCTCGGTGTAATGCGGAGGCTAAACAGATTATGTTTCTCCTCTGGTATGCATGAATCATATTCGTGTGAAGAAGACAGTCTCATAAAAATAAAAGCAGCACCTGGACCAGGAGCCGAGATATGGAATTAAGATCATGGCCATGAGATCATGAACATCAAAAGGATGGATATTTCTGAAAATAAACATATCCGAACGAAATATGCAGATAAGAGCGAGTTGTCAGAACATTCCCGGTAGCTATTTTAATGCTCTGCATGGGGGGGGGGACATAGCATTACAGAAATGAAGGCTTAAAGCAACGATTTTGACTGCCACAGTTTAAGCAGTAGTTTGCCACCAGTTGTAATTTTAGAGACCTTTGCTGCTTTCAGGGGCCCTGTAAATGGGACAACTAGGGTAACCATAGGCAAAAGCCTACTCTTGCCTTCCCTGTATCTGTCACCAGAGATGCCGCCTAACCTACTCCCTGTGCCCAAAAAATGTGTAATGTCATCTGGTGCTTCTGTAAAGGGCTCTAATGCCTTTCGGCCAAGTTTATGCCATATTAGACTGCAGAAAAATGTCACAACAAGAGCATACATTTTAACCGCAAATGCTCTTTGTGATGTGGTACACATTTCAGATAAAATAATGACACAGATAATCTTCTATCTTCATAGTCTAAGAACATTTCTTTGGAAAGCACAGTCTGTTCAGCTATTCGTCTTCGTGAGGGTCATTTCGACCTGGAGGTAGCATATTTTATTTTAATCCACTAAATAAACGTTTCTTTATCTTGCACTTAATTTCATTAAATGTGGTATTACTCAAACATGTTGTCGCAATCAAAAATCAGGTCAACCAAATTGATGCCATTTGTGTATCAGTAGCATGTGTTGCCAAACAAGCTACTGCAGGAAATGGGTTTAATTTACAAAGCGCTCATGGCTTACAATTAGAAATCATATGAAAATCATCAAAGTAAATAGTTCACAGTAGGCTACATTCATATAAGCACAATTCTAAGCAATGTATTGTAATGGATTAACAACTGACAAAGAGTATGGTGTATTGTTGAAGCCATGCTTTTGGGAAGCTGCTATCCTTCTAAATCAAAATAACTGACTAACCGATGCACCACTCAAATTACTTTCATATTTCACTATACTAATTCAATACTAATTCTTCATGGGTTCCGGAGTAGCGTTCTACTCGCCAAAAAAGCGCTTTGACACCTCGTCAGGGATAGAAAGCACTATATAAATCCAATTACAATACATGTGGGTCGTGGTTCAAAGATGTTCTCATAATTTGTTTATGATGTTTATAAAATGGGTAAGTCCTCAGTCACCTATGATACCAAATTTTAGAAGAGAGATAATAAGATGTTATCTAATGTCCAATTTTGAGATCATAGAACAAAGAGATCTATCTTCCTATCCAGGTCTCTACATCTAATGAAAAAGTATGTTTTTCTGTCCTCTTCAGTGATCTTACGGTGCTTCAGATTGTAAATCTATGTAATTTAAAAAAAAAAAACTGCACAGTGAGTGTCTGACATTGTTTCTAATGAAGGAATACCCCGATCTTACCTGCTTTAAAAACGTGTAATGTTTTGGTGTAGTGGTGTGCAGTGCCACAAAGCCATCATATTGATTCAAGCTGGAAATGACACCTTCGCAGGACGCAGCTCAAAGCATTACACCACTGCTTCCACCAAGACTTACACCTCTTTACCCACTGCAGTAAGTACAACAAATTCATAAAAAATGTGCAACTATGGGTCTCACCAAATGAGAGAAAATAAATCAATAGTGTTACACAGCAAAACAGTTTACTGACTGCTTGCAGGTGGTAACTGCCTAGCCTTTATCGTTATTGTTAGTGGTCAGCTTACGTTGGACTTTATTTATTTTACTATTCAGTGGGCCTTGTTTTTGTTAGTGTAGGGGGCAGTATGGAAGTGGCTATTAGGAGAAGAATGGACCAGCTATGGCCACTCTCACTATCAATGTTTATCTTAAAAGGAGAGACAAACTATCATACTAATTGAGGGTCTGTCAAGGGCTTGGTAGAGTGTCTAAGGTTTGTCAGCTGAGCCTGTACACTATAGCCTACAATACCTATCAAGGGGTTCATTCACCTGTCATTGACGCTGCTGAAAAAAAGATGATAGTATGTCAGATTGCAACCAGTGTTAGATCTAGCATTGCAAGTGTCACCACCAGAATTGTGGAATGGATGCAGCATGCATGGAGTAACAGGGTAAGGGACAGAGGTAATGCAGCTGAGCAAAAGGGCGGGTGTTGGTGCAGGGACTCTGGGGAGATGTTCCCAGGATCTGGTCATCCTCTGCAAGACCAGAGACTGTGTGCAGAGGCTGCATGTAAGTATGTAGTTAATGGGTGAGTGCTGGCAGATTTTGGCTGCATTGCGTTAAGTGTTTCGCACATCAGGAACACAGTGGGCATGGAGTGATTATTTGACAGAGTGCAGAGGCAGATATGCAGGTTGCAAACACCATTTAGTATCATGTTTTGAAAGTAGAATTTTGGGGATGGTAAAGTGTGACAACGATGTTTATGCTTTTTTGTTGTGTGGCATTTGCCCGGAGGGATGAAGTGGTGTGCTGTTTTTATATTGTGTTTTTGTGCTGTAGCATTGCAAATTAATGTTTTTGGGTTGCTTAGTGGTTTCCCTGCTTCATTTGGTTTTTCTATGCTGTGTCCAATTGCATTTAATTATGTTATGCTTTGTGTATGTTATATGTTCTGCTGTTTTCGTTAGATGTGTCAACAATAGGCGCCACTTTTCTTGTCACAAGCAGCACATGCCTTTACGTTTCCAGTGCCAAGCAACCATTTACCACTATCTAAGTTTGTAAAATAGCTGTGCTCCTGCTCATCAGCAATTTAAGGCACCAGCCAGCCCAAAACAGTATCTGAGGCCATGTATAAAATTAGTATTTGCAATACTTGCTTAATGTGATACATCCCATGTTTCCAAGAGACAGTGTTTGGTTGGCCGAGTCTGAAACTTAAGAAAGCACTAGGTATACTCTGAGAGTGACAATACTCGGAACATTTGATGTGTGCAACTAAAATAAAATAGAATTAATCCTTGTTGCATCTCCCCAGAGTAAAACCAACATTTTCCAAGGTATGTCTAACCATTGTGACCAGAACCATTCAATTTCCAATATGCTGCTTCAAAGATGTCTTTGGACAAACATGGCAAGACTTTTGCATAAATAAAGTGGTCTCCATCACTCCTAATCGGAAACCACGAGTGCAAGAGATATTTTGCAATAGGTGGAGCCATTTGATGTCTCTGCAAAGCTTACTTTTTCTACCATAAAACATGGCTTTGTGTGTGCTTTGTGATTTGGCTAACATCTAAGAAAGGGGTAGCATAAGCCAAAGCTTGGCTCACGGCTGAATGTTTTTCAGTGGCCGTGCTTTCATCTGCTACTGGGGTGAACGTATGGGTGCACAGACATAATATCGACTCCAAAATATCGTTTGGACAGAATATCGAGTCAAAAATATCGTTTGGACAAAATATCGACAGGACAGAATATAGACAGCCAAAATATCGTTTTTAAGGTAAGTGAAGTAATATCGACTGTAAATAATATAGAAAGTGAAAATATGTAAGTATATAATATAGATAGTAAAAAAAAGTGTTTTTATTTTTAGGGTTCAGGGTCAGTTTTGGGTTTTTGGGTAAAGGGGTATTTTTAGGGTTCAGGGTCAGTTTTGGGTTTTTGGGTAAAGGGGTATTTTTAGGGTTCAGGGTCAATTTTCAGTTTTTGGGTAAAGGGGTATTTTTAGGGTTCAGGGTCAGTTTTCAGTTTTTGGGTAAAGGGGTATTTTTAGGGTTTAGGGTCAGTTTTCAGTTTTTGGGTAAAGGGGTATTTTTAGGGTTCAGGGTCAGTTTTGGGTTTTTGGGTAAAGGGGTATTTTAAGGGTTCAGGGTCAGTTTTCAGTTTTTGGGTATTATTTTGTTACTATATATATATGTTTTAATAAATATGAAATAAAAAAATATTTATTTAACTTTCATTAATTATTTAATTATTATAAGTTAATTTAAGTAATTTAAAGTATATTTTAGTAATTAATTATTAATATTAATTTAATTTAACACTGTTTTTAGTAAATACGATATTTTTTACAACTATATTTTTGTAAACAATATTTTTAACTCGATATTTTTGTACTTACCTGTTTGTAGATAGAAACTCGATATTTTGACTGTCGATATTTTGTCAACGATATTTTTGATGGTCGATATTCTGTCCCTCGATATTATTTCAGTGATCCGAACGTATGACATTGTTCTACGTTCTGTCCATCAACTGTGTTTTTTGCAATTTTCACCCCGAGTGGGCTGGGTATGCTCAGACGTGAGTCCCAGGCTCTCCACACCACTGGAGTCAAGCTATCCAGGCTGAATGAAGGCTGATAGCCAGAAACCGGTCCTTGGATGCTTGATTCCGGTCTGGGAAAGACATGGCTTGGTAGTTCGGACTGGACTGTTTCCATGAGGCACAGGGTCAGAGCTGATTTGCATATAGCCAGTGTCTAACCCAGGGTGGTGTGGAGTGCAAATAAACGATGGATTTAGGCCCAGATCCTTGTACTGGGGTGAACGTATGACATTGTTCTACGTTCTGTCCATCAACTGTGTTTTTTGCAATTTTCACCCTGAGTGGGCTGGGTATGCTCAGACGTGAGTCCCAGGCTCTCCACACCACTGGAGTCAAGCTATCCAGGCTGAATGCAGGCTGATAGCCAGAAACCGGTCCTTGGATGCTTGATTCCGGTCTGGGAAAGACATGGCTTGGTAGTTCGGACGGGACTGTTCCCATGAGGCACAGGGTCAGAGCTGATTTGCATATAGCCAGTGTCTAACCCAGGGTGGTGTGGAGTGCAAAAAAACGATGGATTTATGCCCAGATCCTTGTACTGGGGTGAACGTATGACATTGTTCTACGTTCTGTCCATCAACTGTGTTTTTTGCAATTTTCACCCCGAGTGGGCTGGGTATGCTCAGACGTGAGTCCCAGGCTCTCCACACCACTGGAGTCAAGCTATCCAGGCTGAATGAAGGCTAATAGCCAGAAACCGGTCCTTGAATGCTTGATTCCGGTCTGGGAAAGACATGGCTTGGTAGTTCGGACTGGACTGTTCCCATGAGGCACAGGGTCAGAGCTGATTTGCATATAGCCAGTGTCTAACCCAGGGTGGTGTGGAGTGCAAAAAACGATGGATTTAGGCCCAGATCCTTGTACTGGGGTGAACGTATGACATTGTTCTACATTCTGTCCATCAACTGTGTTTTTTGCAATTTTCACCCCGAGTGGGCTGGGTATGCTCAGACGTGAGTCCCAGGCTCTCCACACCACTGGAGTCAAGCTATCCAGGCTGAATGAAGGCTGATGGCCAGAAACCGGTCCTTGGATGCTTGATTCCGGTCTGGGAAAGACATGGCTTGGTAGTTCGGACTGGACTGTTCCCATGAGGCACAGGGTCAGAGCTGATTTGCATATAGCCAGTGTCTAACCCAGGGTGGTGTGGAGTGCAAAAAAACGATGGATTTAGGCGCAGATCCTTGTACTGGGGTGAACGTATGACATTGTTCTACGTTCTGTCCATCAACTGTGTTTTTTGCAATGTTCACCCCGAGTGGGCTGGGAATGCTCAGACGTGAGTCCCAGGCTCTCCACACCACTGGAGTCAAGCTATCCAGGCTGAATGAAGGCTGATAGCCAGAAACCGGTCCTTGGATGCTTGATTCCGGTCTGGGAAAGACATGGCTTGGTAGTTCGGACTGGACTGTTCCCATGAGGCACAGGGTCAGAGCTGATTTGCATATAGCCAGTGTCTAACCCAGGGTGGTGTGGAGTGCAAAAAAACGATGGATTTAGGCCCAGATCCTTGTACTGGGGTGAACGTATGACATTGTTCTACATTCTGTCCATCAACTGTGTTTTTTGCAATTTTCACCCCGAATGGGCTGGGTATGCTCAGACGTGAGTCCCAGGCTCTCCACACCACTGGAGTCAAGCTATCCAGGCTGAATGAAGGCTGATAGCCAGAAACCGGTCCTTGGATGCTTGATTCCGGTCTGGGAAAGACATGGCTTGGTAGTTCGGACTGGACTGTTCCCATGAGGCACAGGGTCAGAGCTGATTTGCATATAGCCAGTGTCTAACCCAGGGTGGTGTGGAGTGCAAAAAAATGATGGATTTAGGCCCAGATCCTTGTACTGGGGTGAACGTATGACATTGTTCTACGTTCTGTCCATCAACTGTGTTTTTTGCAATTTTCACCCCGAGTGGGCTGGGTATGCTCAGACGTGAGTCCCAGGCTCTCCACACCACTGGAGTCAAGCTATCCAGGCTGAATGAAGGCTAATAGCCAGAAACCGGTCCTTGAATGCTTGATTCCGGTCTGGGAAAGACATGGCTTGGTAGTTCGGACTGGACTGTTCCCATGAGGCACAGGGTCAGAGCTGATTTGCATATAGCCAGTGTCTAACCCAGGGTGGTGTGGAGTGCAAAAAACGATGGATTTAGGCCCAGATCCTTGTACTGGGGTGAACGTATGACATTGTTCTACATTCTGTCCATCAACTGTGTTTTTTGCAATTTTCACCCCGAGTGGGCTGGGTATGCTCAGACGTGAGTCCCAGGCTCTCCACACCACTGGAGTCAAGCTATCCAGGCTGAATGAAGGCTGATGGCCAGAAACCGGTCCTTGGATGCTTGATTCCGGTCTGGGAAAGACATGGCTTGGTAGTTCGGACTGGACTGTTCCCATGAGGCACAGGGTCAGAGCTGATTTGCATATAGCCAGTGTCTAACCCAGGGTGGTGTGGAGTGCAAAAAAACGATGGATTTAGGCGCAGATCCTTGTACTGGGGTGAACGTATGACATTGTTCTACGTTCTGTCCATCAACTGTGTTTTTTGCAATGTTCACCCCGAGTGGGCTGGGAATGCTCAGACGTGAGTCCCAGGCTCTCCACACCACTGGAGTCAAGCTATCCAGGCTGAATGAAGGCTGATAGCCAGAAACCGGTCCTTGGATGCTTGATTCCGGTCTGGGAAAGACATGGCTTGGTAGTTCGGACTGGACTGTTCCCATGAGGCACAGGGTCAGAGCTGATTTGCATATAGCCAGTGTCTAACCCAGGGTGGTGTGGAGTGCAAAAAAACGATGGATTTAGGCCCAGATCCTTGTACTGGGGTGAACGTATGACATTGTACTACATTCTGTCCATCAACTGTGTTTTTTGCAATTTTCACCCCGAATGGGCTGGGTATGCTCAGACGTGAGTCCCAGGCTCTCCACACCACTGGAGTCAAGCTATCCAGGCTGAATGAAGGCTGATAGCCAGAAACCGGTCCTTGGATGCTTGATTCCGGTCTGGGAAAGACATGGCTTGGTAGTTCGGACTGGACTGTTCCCATGAGGCACAGGGTCAGAGCTGATTTGCATATAGCCAGTGTCTAACCCAGGGTGGTGTGGAGTGCAAAAAAATGATGGATTTAGGCCCAGATCCTTGTACTGGGGTGAACGTATGACATTGTTCTACGTTCTGTCCATCAACTGTGTTTTTTGCAATTTTCACCCCGAGTGGGCTGGGTATGCTCAGACGTGAGTCCCAGGCTCTCCACACCACTGGAGTCAAGCTATCCAGGCTGAATGAAGACTGATAGCCAGAAACCGGTCCTTGGATGCTTGATTCCGGTCTGGGAAAGACATGGCTTGGTAGTTCGGACCGGACTGTTCCCATGAGGCACAGGGTCAGAGCTGATTTGCATATAGCCAGTGTCTAACCCATGGTGGTGTGGAGTGCAAAAAAACGATGGATTTAGGCCCAGATCATTGTACTGGGGTGAACGTATGACATTGTTCTACGTTCTGTCCATCAACTGTGTTTTTTGCAATTTTCACCCCGAGTGGGCTAGGTATGCTCAGACGTGAGTCCCAGGCTCTCCACACCACTGGAGTCAAGCTATCCAGGCTGAATGAAGGCTGATAGCCAGAAACCGGTCCTTGGATGCTTGATTCCGGTCTGGGAAAGACATGGTTTGGTAGTTCGGACTGGACTGTTCCCATGAGGCACAGGGTCAGAGCTGATTTGCATATAGCCAGTGTCTAACCCAGGATGGTGTGGAGTGCAAAAAAACGATGGATTTAAGCCCAGATCCTTGTACTGGGGTGAACGTATGACATTGTTCTACGTTCTGTCCATCAACTGTGTTTTGTGCAATTTTCACCCCGAGTGGGCTGGGTATGCTCAGACCTGAGTCCCAGGCTCTCCACACCACTGGAGTCAAGCTATCCAGGCTGAATGAAGGCTGATAGCCAGAAACCGGTCCTTGGATGCTTGATTCCGGTCTGGGAAAGACATGGCTTGGTAGTTCGGACTGGACTGTTCCCATGAGGCACAGGGTCAGAGCTGATTTGCATATAGCCAGTGTCTAACCCAGGGTGGTGTGGAGTGCAAATAAACGATGGATTTAGTCCCAGATCCTTGTACTGGGGTGAACGTATGACATTGTTCTACGTTCTGTCCATCAACTGTGTTTTTTGCAATTTTCACCCCGAGTGGGCTGGGTATGCTCAGACGTGAGTCCCAGGCTCTCCACACCACTGGAGTCAAGCTATCCAGGCTGAATGCAGGCTGATAGCCAGAAACCGGTCCTTGGATGCTTGATTCCGGTCTGGGAAAGACATGGCTTGGTAGTTCGGACTGGACTGTTCCCATGAGGCACAGGGTCAGAGCTGATTTGCATATAGCCAGTGTCTAACCCAGGGTGGTGTGGAGTGCAAAAAAACGATGGATTTAGGCCCAGATCCTTGTACTGGGGTGAACGTATGACATTGGTCTACGTTCTGTCCATCAACTGTGTTTTTTGCAATTTTCACCCCGAGTGGGCTGGGTATGCTCAGACGTGAGTCCCAGGCTCTCCACACCACTGGAGTCAAGCTATCCAGGCTGAATGATGAAGGCTAATAGCCAGAAACCGGTCCTTGGATGCTTGATTCCGGTCTGGGAAAGACATGGCTTGGTAGTTCGGACTGGACTGTTCCCATGAGGCACAGGGTCAGAGCTGAATTGCATATAGCCAGTGTCTAACCCAGGGTGGTGTGGAGTGCAAAAAAACGATGGATTTAGGCCCAGATCCTTGTACTGGGGTGAACGTATGACATTGTTCTACGTTCTGTCCATCAACTGTGTTTTTTGCAATTTTCACCCCGAGTGGGCTGGGTATGCTCAGACGTGAGTCCCAGGCTCTCCACACCACTGGAGTCAAGCTATCCAGGCTGAATGAAGGCTGATAGCCAGAAACCGGTCCTTGGATGCTTGATTCCGGTCTGGGAAAGACATGGCTTGGTAGTTCGGACTGGACTGTTCCCATGAGGCACAGGGTCAGAGCTGATTTGCATATAGCCAGTGTCTAACCCAGGGTGGTGTGGAGTGCAAAAAAACGATGGATTTAGGGCCAGATCCTTGTACTGGGGTGTACGTATGACATTGTTCTACGTTCTGTCCATCAACTGTGTTTTTTGGAATGTTCACCCGAGTTGGCTGGGTATGCTCAGACGTGAGTCCCAGGCTCTCCACACCACTGGAGTCAAGCTATCCAGGCTGAATGAAGGCTGATAGCCAGAAACCGGTCCTTGGATGCTTGATTCCGGTCTGGGAAAGACATGGCTTGGTAGTTCGGACTGGACTGTTCCCATGAGGCACAGGGTCAGAGCTGATTTGCATATAGCCAGTGTCTAACCCAGGGTGGTGTGGAGTGCAAATAAACGATGGATTTAGGCCCAGATCCTTGTACTGGTGTGAACGCATGACATTGTTCTACGTTCTGTCCATCAACTGTGTTTTTTGCAATTTTCACCCCGAGTGGGCTGGGTATGCTCAGACGTGAGTCCCAGGCTCTCCACACCACTGGAGTCAAGCTATCCAGGCTGAATGATGAAGGCTAATAGCCAGAAACCGGTCCTTGGATGCTTGATTCCGGTCTGGGAAAGACATGGCTTGGTAGTTCGGACTGGACTGTTCCCATGAGGCACAGGGTCAGAGCTGATTTGCATATAGCCAGTGTCTAACCCAGGGTGGTGTGGAGTGCAAAAAAACTATGGATTTAGGCCCAGATCCTTGTACTGGGGTGAATGTATGACATTGTTCTACGTTCTGTCCATCAACTGTGTTTTTTGCAATTTTCACCCCGAGTGGGCTGGGTATGCTCAGACGTGAGTCCCAGGCTCTCCACACTACTGGAGTCAAGCTATCCAGGCTGAATGAAGGCTGATAGCCAGAAACCGGTCCTTGGATGCTTGATTCCGGTCTGGGAAAGACATGGCTTGGTAGTTCGGACTGGACTGTTCCCATGAGGCACAGGGTCAGAGCTGATTTGCATATAGCCAGTGTCTAACCCAGGGTGGTGTGGAGTGCAAAAAAACGATGGATTTAGGCCCAGATCCTTGTACTGGGGTGTACGTATGACATTGTTCTACGTTCTGTCCATCAACTGTGTTTTTTGGAATGTTCACCCCGAGTGGGCTGGGTATGCTCAGACGTGAGTCCCAGGCTCTCCACACCACTGGAAACAAGTTATCCAGGCTGAATGAAGGCTGATAGCCAGAAACCGGTCCTTGAATGCTTGATTCCGGTCTGGGAAAGACATGGCTTGGTAGTTCGGACTGGACTGTTCCCATGAGGCACAGGGTCAGAGCTGATTTGAATATAGCCAGTGTCTAACCCAGGGTGGTGTGGAGTGCAAAAAAACGATGGATTTAGGCCCAGATCCTTGTACTGGGGTGAACGTATGACATTGTTCTACGTTCTGTCCATACACTGTGTTTTTTGCAATTTTCACCCCGAGTGGGCTGGGTATGCTCAGACGTGAGTCCCAGGCTCTCCACACCACTGGAGTCAAGCTATCCAGGCTGAATGAAGGCTGATAGCCAGAAACCGGTCCTTGGATGCTTGATTCCGGTCTGAGTAAGACATGGCTTGGTAATTCGGACTGGACTGTTCCCATGAGGCACAGGGTCAGAGCTGATTTGCATATAGCCAGTGTTTAACCCAGGGTGGTGTGGAGTGCAAAAAAACGATGGATTTAGGCCCAGATCCTTGTACTGGGGTGTACGTATGACATTGTTCTACGTTCTGTCCATCAACAGTGTTTTTTGGAATGTTCACCCCGAGTGGGCTGGGTATGCTCAGACGTGAGTCCCAGGATCTCCACACCACTGGAGTCAAGTTATCCAGGCTGAATGAAGGCTGATAGCCAGAAACCGGTCCTTGGATGCTTGATTCCGGTCTGGGAAAGACATGGCTTGGTAGTTCGGACTGGACTGTTCCCATGAGGCACAGGGTCAGAGCTGATTTGCATATAGCCAGTGTCTAACCCAGGGTGGTGTGGAGTGCAAACAAACGATGGATTTAGGCCCAGATCCTTGTACTGGGGTGAACGTATGACATTGTTCTACGTTCTGTCCATCAACTGTGTTTTTTGCAATTTTCACCCCGAGTGGGCTGGGTATGCTCAGACGTGAGTCCCAGGCTCTCCACACCACTGGAGTCAAGCTATCCAGGCTGAATGAAGGCTGATAGCCAGAAACCGGTCCTTGGATGCTTGATTCCGGTCTGGGAAAGACATGGCTTGGTAGTTCGGACTGGACTGTTCCCATGAGGCACAGGGTCAGAGCTGATTTGCATATAGCCAGTGTTTAACCCAGGGTGGTGTGGAGTGCAAAAAAACGATGGATTTTGGCCCAGATCCTTGTACTGGGGTGTACGTATGACATTGTTCAACGTTCTGTCCATCAACTGTGTTTTTTGGAATGTTCACCCCGAGTGGGCTGGGTATGCTCAGACGTGAGTCCCAGGCTCTCCACACCACTGGAGTCAAGCTATCCAGGCTGAATGAAGGCTGATAGCCAGAAACCGGTCCTTGAATGCTTGATTCCGGTCTGGGAAAGACATGGCTTGGTAGTTCGGACTGGACTGCTCCCATGAGGCACAGGGTCAGAGCTGATTTGCATATAGCCAGTGTCTAACCCAGGGTGGTGTGGAGTGCAAAAAAACGATGGATTTAGGCCCAGATCCTTGTACTGGGGTGAACGTATGACATTGTTCTACATTCTGTCCATCAACTGTGTTTTTTGCAATTTTCACCCCGAGTGGGCTGGGTATGCTCAGACGTGAGTCCCAGGCTCTCCACACCACTGGAGTCAAGCTATCCAGGCTGAATGAAGGCTGATAGCCAGAAACCGGTCCTTGGATGCTTGATTCCGGTCTGGGAAAGACATGGCTTGGTAGTTCGGACTGGACTGTTCCCATGAGGCACAGGGTCAGAGCTGATTTGCATATAGCCAGTGTCTAACCCAGGGTGGTGTGGAGTGCAAAAAAACGATGGATTTAGGCCCAGATCCTTGTACTGGGGTGAACGTATGACATTGATCTACGTTCTGTCCATCAACTGTGTTTTTTGCAATTTTCACCCCGAGTGGGCTGGGTATGCTCAGACGTGAGTCCCAGGCTCTCCACACCACTGGAGTCAAGCTATCCAGGCTAAATGAAGGCTGATAGCCAGAAACCGGTCCTTGGATGCTTGATTCCGGTCTCGGAAAGACATGGCTTGGTAGTTCAGACTGGACTGTTCCCATGAGGCACAGGGTCAGAGCTGATTTGCATATAGCCAGTGTCTAAACCAGGGTGGCGTGGAGTGCAAAAAAACGATGGATTTAGGCCCAGATCATTGTACTGGGGTGAACATATGACATTGTTCTACGTTCTGTCCATCAAGTGTGTTTTTTGCAATTTTCACCCCGAGTGGGCTAGGTATGCTCAGACGTGAGTCCCAGGCTCTCCACACCACTGGAGTCAAGCTATCCAGGCTGACTCAAGGCTGATAGCCAGAAACCGGTCCTTGGATGCTTGATTCCGGTCTGGGAAAGACAGGGCTTGGTAGTTCGGACTGGACTGTTCCCATGAGGCACAGGGTCAGAGCTGATTTGCATATAGCCAGTGTCTAACCCAGGGTGGTGTGGAGTGCAAAAAAAACTATGGATTTAGGCCCAGATCCTTGTACTGGGGTGAACGTATGACATTGTTCTACATTCTGTCCATCAACTGTGTTTTTTGCAATTTTCACCCCGAGTGGGCTGGGTATGCTCAGACGTGAGTCCCAGGCTCTCCACACCACTGGAGTCAAGCTATCCAGGCTGAATGAAGGCTGATAGCCAGAAACCGGTCCTTGGATGCTTGATTCTGGTCTGGGAAAGACATGGCTTGGTAGTTCGGACTGGACTGTTCCCATGAGGCACAGGGTCAGAGCTGATTTGCATATAGCCAGTGTCTAACACAGGGTGGTGTGGAGTGCAAAAAAACGATGGATTTAGGGCCAGATCCTTGTACTGGGGTGAACGTATGACATTGTTCTACGTTCTGTCCATCAACTGTGTTTTTTGCAATTTTCACCCCGAGTGGGCTGGGTATGCTCAGACGTGAGTCCCAGGCTCTCCACACCACTGGAGTCAAGCTATCCAGGCTGAATGAAGGCTGATAGCCAGAAAACGGTCCTTGGATGCTTGATTCCGGTCTGGGAAAGACATGGCTTGGTAGTTCGGACTGGACTGTTCCCATGAGGCACAGGGTCAGAGCTGATTTGCATATAGCCAGTGTCTAACCCAGGGTGGCGTGGAGTGCAAAAAACGATGGATTTAGGCCCAGATCATTGTACTGGGGTGAACGTATGACATTATTCTACGTTCTGTCCATCAAGTGTGTTTTTTGCAATTTTCACCCCGAGTGGGCTAGGTATGCTCAGACGTGAGTCCCAGGCTCTCCACACCACTGGAGTCAAGCTATCCAGGCTGAATGAAGGCTGATAGCCAGAAACCGGTCCTTGGATGCTTGATTCCGGTCTGGGAAAGACATGGCTTGGTAGTTCGGACTGGACTGTTCCCATGAGGCACAGGGTCAGAGCTGATTTGCATATAGCCAGTGTCTAACCCAGGGTGGTGTGGAGTGCAAAAAAACAATGGATTTAGGCCCAGATCCTTGTACTGGGGTGAACGTATGACATTGTTCTACGTTCTGTCCATCAACTGTGTTTTTTGCAATTTTCACCCCAAGTGGGCTGGGTATGCTCTGACGTGAGTCCCAGGCTCTCCACACCACTGGAGTCAAGCTATCCAGGCTGAATGAAAGCTGATAGCCAGAAACCGGTCCTTGGATGCTTGATTCCGGTCTGGGAAAGACAAGGCTTGGTAGTTCGGACTGGACTGTTCCCATGAGGCACAGGGTCAGAGCTGATTTGCATATAGCCAGTGTCTAACACAGGGTGGTGTGGAGTGCAAAAAAACGATGGATTTAGGCCCAGATCCTTGTACTGGGGTGAACGTATGACATTGTTCTACGTTCTGTCCATCAACTGTGTTTTTCGCAATTTTCACCCCGAGGGGGCTAGGTATGCTCAGACGTGAGTCCCAGGCTCTCCACACCACTGGAGTCAAGCTATCCAGGCTGAATGAAGGCTGATAGCCAGAAACCGGTCCTTGGATGCTTGATTCCGGTCTGGGAAAGACATGGCTTGGTAGTTCGGACTGGACTGTTCCCATGAGGCACAGGGTCAGAGCTGATTTGCATATAGCCAGTGTCTAACCCAGGGTGGTGTGGAGTGCAAAAAAACGATGGATTTAGGCCCAGATCCTTGTACTGGGGTGAACGTATGACATTGTTCTACGTTCTGTCCATCAACTGGTTTTTTTGCAATGTTCACCCCGAGTGGGCTGGGTATGCTCAGACGTGAGTCCCAGGCTCTCCACACCTCTGGAGTCAAGCTATCCAGGCTGAATGAAGGCTGATAGCCAGAAACCGGTCCTTGGATGCTTGATTCCGGAATGGGAAAGACATGGCTTGGTAGTTCGGACTGGACTGTTCCCATGAGGCACAGGGTCAGACCTGATTTGCATATAGCCAGTGTCTAACCCAGGGTGGCGTGGAGTGCAAAAAAACGATGGATTTAGGCCCAGATAATTGTACTGGGGTGAACGTATGACATTATTCTACGTTCTGTCCATCAAGTGTGTTTTTTGCAAATTTTCATCCCTAGTGGGCTAGGTATGCTCAGACGTGAGTCCCAGGCTCTCCACACCACTGGAGTCAAGCTATCCAGGCTGAATGAAGGCTGATAGCCAGAAACCGGTCCTTGGATGCTTGATTCCGGTCTGGGAAAGACATGGCTTGGTAGTTCGGACTGGACTGTTCCCATGAGGCACAGGGTCAGAGCTGATTTGCATATAGCCAGTGTCTAACCCAGGGTGGTGTGGAGTGCAAAAAAACGATGGATTTAGGCCCAGATCCTTGTACTGGGGTGAACGTATGACATTGTTCTACATTCTGTCCATCAACTGTGTTTTTTTCAATTTTCACCCCGAGTGGGCTGAGTATGCTCAGACGTGAGTCCTAGGCTCTCCACACCACTGGAGTCAAGCTATCCAGGCTGAATGAAGGCTGATAGCCAGAAACCGGTCCTTGGATGCTTGATTCCGGTCTGGGAAAGACATGGCTTGGTAGTTCGGACTGGACTGTTCCCATGAGGCACAGGGTCAGAGCTGATTTTCATATAGCCAGTGTCTAACCCAGGGTGGTGTGGAGTGCAAAAAAACAATGGATTTAGGCCCAGATCCTTGTACTGGGGTGAACGTATGACATTGTTCTACGTTCTGTCCATCAACTGTTTTTTTTGCAATGTTCACCCCGAGTGGGCTGGGTATGCTCAGACGTGAGTCCCAGGCTCTCCACACCTCTGGAGTCAAGCTATCCAGGCTGAATGAAGGCTGATAGCCAGAAACCGGTCCTTGGAGGCTTGATTCCGGTCTGGGAAAGACATGGCTTGGTAGTTCGGACTGGACTGTTCCCATGAGGCACAGGGTCAGAGCTGATTTGCATATAGCCAGTGTCTAACCCAGGGTGGTGTGGAGTGCAAAAAAACGATGGATTTAGGCCCAGATCCTTGTACTGGGGTGAACGTATGACATTGTTCTACGATCTGTCCATCAACTGTGTTTTTTGCAATTTTCACCCCGAGTGGGCTGGGTATGCTCTGACGTGAGTCCCAGGCTCTCCACACCACTGGAGTCAAGCTATCCAGGGTGAATGAAAGCTGATAGCCAGAAACCGGTCCTTGGATGCTTGATTCCGGTCTGGGAAAGACATGGCTTGGTAGTTCGGACTGGACTGTTCCCATGAAGCACAGGGTCAGAGCTGATTTGCATATAGCCAGTGTCTAACACAGGGTGGTGTGGAGTGCAAAAAAACTATGGATTTAGGCCCAGATCCTTGTACTGGGGTGAACGTATGACATTGTTCTACGTTCTGTCCATCAACTGTGTTTTTCGCAATTTTCACCCCGAGTGGGCTAGGTATGCTCAGACGTGAGTCCCAGGCTCTCCACACCACTGGAGTCAAGCTATCCAGGCTGAATGAAGGCTGATAGCCAGAAACCGGTCCTTGGATGCTTGATTCCGGTCTGGGAAAGACATGGCTTGGTAGTTCGGACTGGACTGTTCCCATGAGGCACAGGGTCAGAGCTGATTTGCATATAGCCAGTGTCTAACCCAGGGTGGTGTGGAGTGCAAAAAAATGATGGATTTAGGCCCAGATCCTTGTACTGGGGTGAACGTATGACATTGTTCTACGTTCTGTCCATCAACTGTGTTTTTTGCAATTTTCACCCCGAGTGGGCTGGGTATGCTCAGACGTGAGTCCCAGGCTCTCCACACCACTGGAGGCAAGCTATCCAGGCTGAATGAAGGCTGATAGCCAGAAACCGGTCCTTGGATGCTTGATTCCGGTCTGGGAAAGACATGGCTTGGTAGTTCGGACTGGACTGTTCCCATGAGGCACAGGGTCAGAGCTGATTTGCATATAGCCAGTGTCTAACCCAGGGTGGTGTGGAGTGCAAAAAAACGATGGATTTAGGCCCAGATCCTTGTACTGGGGTGAACGTATGACATTGTTCTACGTTCTGTCCATCAACTGTGTTTTTTGCAATTTTCACCCTGAGTGGGCTAGGTATGCTCAGGCGTGAGTCCCAGGCTCTCCACACCACTGGAGTCAAGCTATCCAGGCTGAATGAAGGCTGATAGCCAGAAACCGGTCCTTGGATGCTTGATTCCGGTCTGGGAAAGACATGGCTTGGTAGTTCGGACTGGACTGTTCCCATGAGGCACAGGGTCAGAGCTGATTTGCATATAGCCAGTGTCTTACCCAGGGTGGTGTGGAGTGCAAAAAAACGATGGATTTAGGCCCAGATCCTTGTACTGGGGTGAACGTATGACATTGTTCTACGTTCTGTCCATCAACTGTGTTTTTCGCAATTTTCACCCCGAGTGGGCTAGGTATGCTCAGACGTGAGTCCCAGGCTCTCCACACCACTGGAGTCAAGCTATCCAGGCTGAATGAAGGCTGATAGCCAGAAACCGGTCCTTGGATGCTTGATTCCGGTCTGGGAAAGACATGGCTTGGTAGTTCGGACTGGACTGTTCCCATGAGGCACAGGGTCAGAGCTGATTTGCATATAGCCAGTGTCTAACCCAGGGTGGTGTGGAGTGCAAAAAAACGATGGATTTAGGCCCAGATCCTTGTACTGGGGTGAACTTATGACATTGTTCTACGTTCTGTCCATCAACTGTGTTTTTTGCAATTTTCACCCCGAGTGGGCTGGGTATGCTCAGACGTGAGTCCCAGGCTCTCCACACCACTGGAGTCAAGCTATCCAGGCTGAATGAAGGCTGATAGCCAGAAACCGGTCCTTGGATGCTTGATTCCGGTCTGGGAAAGACATGGCTTGGTAGTTCGGACTGGACTGTTCCCATGAGGCACAGGGTCAGAGCTGATTTGCATATAGCCAGTGTCTAACCCAGGGTGGTGTGGAGTGCAAAAAAACGATGGATTTAGGCCCAGATCCTTGTACTGGGGTGAACGTATGACATTGTTCTACGTTCTGTCCATCAACTGTGTTTTTTGCAATCATCAGCAATTTAAGGCACCAGCCAGTCCAAAACAGTGTCTGAGGCCATGTATAAAATTAGTATTTGCAATACTTGCTTAATGCGATACATCCCATGTTTCCAAGAGACAGTGTTTGGTTGGCCGAGTCTGAAACTTAAGAAAGCACTAGGTAATACTCTGAGAGTGACAATACTCGGAACATTTGATATGTGCAACTAAAATAAAATAGAATTAATCCTTGTTGCATCTCCCCAGAGTAAAACCAACATTTTCCAAGGTATTACTAACCATTGTGACCAGAACCACTCAATTTCTCTATGCTGCTTCGAAGAAGTCTTTGGACAAACATGGCAAGACTTTTGCATAAATAAAGTGGTCTCAATCACTCCTAATCGGAAACCACGAGTGCAAGAGATATTTTGCAATAGGTGGAGCCATTTGATGTCTCTGCACAGATTACTTTTTCTACCATAAAACATGGCTTTGTGTGTGCTTTGTGATTTGGCTAACATCTAAGAAAGGGGTAGCATAAGCCAAAGCTTGGCTCACGGCTGAATGGCTTTCAGTGGCCGTGCTTTCATCTGCTGACACTTCTGTTTGGTGCAGGTTTGTGCAGATTTATAGTGTCATGTGAATAGCCCAACATCATCAAAGATTATAACTACAGACATACTGAGACACACTTATCATGTCCTGCTCTGGTTACAATAGTGTGTCCCTGTGCTATAGGTGGGGGGTTGACATTTTACTTTCTACTTGGATACCTTCTTAAAGCTGCCAGTGAAGCAGTGTAAATGGATGTCTTCACAGCACCACTGATGAAACACGGCAGGGCAATGCTGAGTTCACATCACATACCAGACACGATTCTTACTACAGAAGCTCTATGATAACGTCCCAAAGCAGTAATGGTGTCTAGGGTCAGGGGTGTGGCCACAGAGTGAGGCGTCTTGGCTCCTTCTTCTTCTTCACTTCCTAGATCCAGTGATGTGAGTATAGGTATGATGCACTAGACCTGGACGAAATTTGCATAACACTGGTGTAATTAGCCTATTGTTGCATTATTACATTAAATTCCTAAAATTACGCTATTATGCATCATTGCGTAATTATGCGCCATTGAGAATGATAGTATTAGCCTTGGTGTGGGTGTTAAAAATTTACCAAAAACACATGGGCACACGAATGACAGAGCATTAGTTGCTGTTGTTCACAGTGCGTTTGTTTTTTGTTTATTCGCACTATTTTTGATCGTGAAATCTATCGTGTCTGAAATCGATTCAAGGGAACATTTTGTGCTAAAATTCAGCACCAAATGCCAGTTTTGCATTTTGCGTAATTACATATGATTTTGCAGAACTATTGTGTCGTTTTGCAAAAGCAAATTACACAAAGTTCGCACACCCTTAGCAAGCATGTGAAAGTGCCTCAGAATCTGCTCTGGTGTTGAGTCATTCCTAGAGCTACAAACACCTTCCCAGTGGCGGCTTCTCCGCTAAGGAGGAGGAGCATCACCCCACTGCTTTCAAGCAGTGCAACAAGAGGAAACATAACATGATAATAACTTTCCGTTATTGTCATGTTATGTTTCATTTGCGGGCGGGAGGGTGGGCGGGGCTTTTCTGCTCATGCAGCAGGGCAGGGGCGGAGTGGTTTGCCCACACAAGTATGCAATGAGTGTTTGGTCGGCCCTCTTAGGCTGCCCAAAGAGGTCATGCTCACTACCCTGTTCTCCAAGCAGGCTGCATTATAGCCTGCATGGGGAACATGCCCACCCCTAAAGCCCCTGGCTGAGCATTGTATCACAATGTTCAGACCAATCACAACGCTGCACTGCAGCATTGTGATTGGCTATGGGGAGGGAGCCTGGCTGCCTGATTCCTGTTCCTGGAAGCAGACTAAGGAGAGCAGGAGCACAGAAGACGCGGGACTCGGCCTCAAAGTAAGTTTTTTTTTAAATTTCTAAACTCCGCTTCCCCCTGCATGGCACCCCTCCCGACATCCCTGCAACAACCCCGGCACCTCCTTGACCCCTGTGGCCCCTGCACCAGCCCTTCCACCCGCGAGCCATGCCGACCTCCCCAGCACCGTCCCTATGAGACACCTACTAAGTGGCCTGCAGCTTCAGTTGCTTGTGATACCCTAGAGGGTAAGTGTGTGATATGCTGTGGTGGGACTTGGAGAAAATCCTCTTACTTCTAGCGCTGTCTCTTTCTGATGCAGACATCTATATTAAAGCAGGGAAATGTCATCACTCTCAGTTCATAATACCCTTAACACAAAATGGCTGTCTTGTCTGTCACGCCAAAATGTGAATTACTCTTCAAAATGAGAAACAAGGAAGGGTGCTGCTCCAAAACTCATCTCTATATATGTATTCAATTACTATGCAACATTGTTTTCAGTGATTACAAGAGGCTAGCAGACAGCTAAAGCCTGTAGGCCAGACATAAAAGAGTGAGGCCTATTCGGATATTTAGCTGTCTCACATTGTTTTCCTTTGTATTTATTTATCATAGAAATATTAAAAAGCACTGCTGAATGTAGGTTTTGTCTACATTTATAAGCGGGAATTTGGATAAGCCCCTATATAACGTCATAATATGCTTATGACATTTAACATGTTCTAGAACTGCTACGTCATTTGTGGCGGTCCAACATTTTTTTTTCACAGAGGGGATTCAGTGCCAACGTTTTGACAATCACTGCTGTGTGTTCTCCTTCATGCACGTCTAACAAAGATGGAGGCGTTTCTATCGTTACCAGGGCAGTCATATGTTGGTTAGCTTGCCGCAACCGATAAAGAATCCAGCTTTTACATTTCACTTCACTCTGTGGAGTTCTCTAGATAAGTTGTGAAAATGACAAGAACCATCAAAAAGTTCATAGAGAAGCCAGCCCTGAGTGACCAATACCATGCTGTTCAATACAGACTGGTCTTGTTTCTTCTTTTCTGGAAGTTAAGAAAGACCTTAAGATCTTATGGCGCTATCTAACCCTGATGCTCCTGTCCGCCTTTTCCGGTATGACAGTGATTGCCTCCTGCTATTGATTGCTGAGAACTATACTAGTATTGCATGCTTTGCATGTAAGGATGGCTACAGGACCAGAATATTGAGTTTTAAACATCGTGCTACCAAAATATGATACCCAGAGTATCAATTTTCAAAATATTGTGTGCTTTCATAGGGCAGTACACATTTGCTATAGATCATTTCACTTACATGTCCCTTGACTGAAACAAATGTCAAATGTCAAATGTTCTGATTGTCATCAAACAGAGCTTGAATTTGTAAGGAAACTTAGTTTCCAAAACCACTATGCAGCTGTGTCTTACTGTAACAACCATGCATGGTTTACTCAGTAGATTATTCTAGATACACACCATAACCATGCTATATGATTTTTCACTGTATATATTATTTCTAATGGTTATTTTTGAAAAACAAAAATGTGAAATCACATAGTGTGTTGCACTTTATTTTGCATTCTGTCATCATGCCTTTATTTGCATAACGAGAGCCAGCTGGGTTATTATTCTAAAGCTGTGCACTTTCCTGAGTGTGAACTTTATTAACATGACGCCCAGTACTTGGGACTGGCTTCCAATTTAATATGCATGAAAAAGTATATTGTCTGGGACATTTGGTACCTTTGCCCTTCTCTAGCCTTGTAATTGGTGTATGATTTCACATTTACTCATATAAGATATAAATCGCTACTAAATACTGTTAAAGAGTTGTAATACTAATTGTTGGACTTAGCCCTTTTTGTAGGATCATCCCTGAACATGTTGCCTTCCTCCTAGTCTTTCTTCTGACCTGGTGTTAGTGGTTTTAGGACTCTGGTCACTTTAGCACTGCTGTCCAGTGTAAAGTGCATGTGCTCTCTGTGGTAAACATGGTGAGATTGGTCTACACCTGTTTGGCATATTTAATTTATCTGTCAGTCCCTTGTAAAGTTGTATCTCAGATCCCCAGGGCCAGTAAATTAAATGCTACTGGTGGGCTTGCAGTACTGATTGCGCCACCCACCAAAGTAGTCTTTCAAACCTGTCTCAGGCCTCTGCCATTGCAGGGCCTGCACACTCAGTCTACTGCTGCTGTGACGTGGCACATAAAGTGGGTGCCACGTCTGTGACTCCCCTTTTACTACATATTTGTCACCCGAAGGAAAGCCCTAGCTAGCCCTATGGGCAGGGTACATTGTAGTTAAAAGGTAGGACATGTACCTTAATTGTGTGACATGTCCTGGTAGTGACAAACAGTCATTTAGGTTTCTCACTGCTGTGAGGCTGCCCTCTCATGGGAATGCATTGGGGATTCCCTGATAAGGGTTTCAGTGGTAATTTCTAATATGAGAAGAGCAGCGGGCTCATGTTTGGTGTGTTTGGAATAGTAATAATAAATGCTGCGTAATGGTGTGAGCAGATTTATTATCACTATTTTAGAAACACCACTTTTAGAAGTTGACATTTCTGTGTGCTATGTGTCTTTGTGCCTGCCTGATGTGTATTGCATGTCAGGCGTGACAGGGACCGGGGAGGTGCTGTGGCTCTAGAGGGGCTGGGTGACTCAGCACTAGACTGAATAGGCAGATCTGCATTTTGAGTAGTGGGAGGAGAAGCCCCTGAATAGGTCTGTGCCTACCTTGTACAATGCTGGCTCCGCCCCCCTGTGGTGTGTCTGGGGCCAGAGCCTAATCTAACAATGAAGGTGTGGTAGCACCATATAGAAATGTTGGAGTGCCCCCCAGAACTGGTTGGGACCAGGCGCAGAGCCGTAACAAAAAAGACACATCTGGTATAAATATTGGGGCTGTGACCCCATGAAAAGTTACCTGTTGGGAGCTGTGAAGCTGAAGGACTGCTGGGTAAGGAGGAACAGCCGTGGAACCCAGCTTTTGTCTCCTGGGGTCCCTATGTGCTGGCCTTTCTGTGCCAAGCTCTGCCCCTCTAACCCTGGGACCAAGCGCCTGGTGAGCGCTTACTTTTCCATTGTCTCCTGGAGCCCGAGGAGGGGGCTGTGACTTAGTAGCTGGCGGGCGCCGTCGTGCAGTGGCAGAAGAGCCACAGTCCTGGTAGCCAGGCGGCTGTTGCCTAGTTGGGGGCAGGGCTCCAAGGGGTGATGGTGAGAGTCCTATGGATTTTCCAGAGCCCCACACAGAGGACTCCAACTTTGGTAAGGAGTCCAGGGTCACTTCCTAGTGTGGCTATAAAGAGGAGGGGCCCCCCGCTTCACTGGAGCACTGGGAGCGCCCCGGATTACCTTTTTCTTTCTTGCCCAAGAAATTTGCGCCATCTCCTGAAGCGGAAGACAGGCAAAGACTGCCTGACTGCGGGAGGGGCTCCCCGTAAGGAGGAGGAGAGCCCCGCGGGTCAGCTGAAATTGTTGGATATATGCCCGAGGTGGGCATGATGGAATTATGTGTGAGGTGTACCCAATAAGTGTGCACAATAAGTGTATTACTGTGACCGGCTGGCGAGCTATATACCTAAGGTGGGCCTTACAGGATTATTAGGTTCTGCATGATATGCTTTCCTAGGTAATGCTGCGATATATGCCTAAAATATTCATTCTAAGATTACCTCTACCAGTAGTTGTTGGTTGTTCTTACAATGCCCCGGTGGGGTGATGATATGTTTTATCCCTGGGGGGGCATGATAGGCTTATGAAATATGCAGTGATATTACTGTGGTGCACTGCTGGTCTAGGCAGTATGCCTAATGAGGTTCATGCCTAATGTGGTTTATACCTAATGTGATTGATGCATAATGTGTTTATACTTGGTGCCTGTACCAGTAGTTACTGGTTGTTTCATTACTTACTGGTTCTTATTGTTCTGACAGCTGCCCAATTGGTCCTGGCCTGTACATAGTTCCCTGTGAAGTATAACCGGGTACCAGATGGCACAATGTATATTTATGATTATGATCTAATGTGTTTTATGAGTAATACAAAGTCTATTCTTACTTAACCTTGTGTAGGGTTTCTTTTGAGCTGTGCCTAGTGTGTCGCTGCTGTGTTTGTGTGTTGCGCAAACGCTTTACACATTGCCTCCGGGATAAGCATGACTGCTCGTCCCAAGCTACCAAGGGGGGGGGGGGGGGGGAGCAGGGGTTATCTCCGGCGTGTAACTCCCTTGCCCTGACTAGAGTGGTGGTTTCTGCCTAGCTTAGGCGCAATCCCTAGCCAACCAGAAATCCCATCTCTAACACTAATAAACTCCTGTTCCCTAAATTCTTACTGAGATTCATATTTTGTGTGCGTGCTTGATTGACTTTCGCGGAAATACTATATATTCATACCCGAGAACGTCTCCTAAAGTAGAAAGCATATTGTATTTGATATAAAAAGAAATAAGTAATTCAAAGATTGATTGGATGGCATTGGTATCAGTTATGGCAAATTGAGATTGTCATCCCAAACTATGTTAAGCAGAGCACAATACTGTTCATATTTAGTTTTCTGCAATTAAATCAAGCCCCCTTGTCCATTAAGTTAAAGGTTCATTATTGTCACAGTGGAGTAAGCCGTACACTTATGATAATGACACTGATATGTATATAATTAATATTCAACAAAGAGAATCCCAATCTGGTGATGTGGAAGCCACAAAACGTAGCCTCAAAATGAAAATGCATTATTTGTGTGGCCCTGCAGATGGGGTGCTAATTCACCTATTTCAAGGTGATCTTACATCCTACTCTAGCTGGAATAAACAGGCCATCGGCATGACAATAACTGTGGAGGCAGTATTATATTGCAATTTAAGATTAGAGAAAAGCAGAGAGCTACCTTAACAAACGAACCTGAGCACGTTTGCCAATACTCAGGGCATCGTGCTGCACAGGAGCAACAGGACGACTGGTGTGTCATTAGCCAAGCATGCGCATCTAACTCCAGGATTAGTTCTCCACCAAATGTTCTTCTAGGCCCTCATTCTCTGTCTTTCAGAATTTCCAGTTTAACTGGCCTGAGAGTTAATTGCAAAATCCGCATTGGGTCATGTGTGCTCTTCTACATGTATCTAATATGACACCCTGGTCTTATGTTATTCTGGGCATACCTTTTCCAAGTGAAACATTGCATAATGTGGGCTTTGAAAGTCCAAGAATTACATAAGGAAATCAGGGGCATATTATCAAGGACCGGTGTTAAAATTATCGCCGTTTTATCGGCAGGAAACTGCCGATAAAATGGCGATAATGGGCTTGATAATACGCCCTTGTTAATTCCCATAGAAGCCCATGTTAACATCAGAACATGGGTTTCTATGGGAATTAGCAAGGCCATATTATCAAGCGCATTATCGCCGTTTTATCGGCAGGAAACTGCCGATAAAACGGCGATAATTTTAACACCAATCCTAGATAATGTGCCCCAAGGTTCGTAAATACTGATGCCTCTGTAATTCCACAGTGAATGCCTCATAATAGTGTGCCATTACCACACCTGAAGATGACCAGGGATCACTATCACTAGAGTGGAAGTCCACCATCAGTGGGAATGGAGGCCACTGAGGTTGTCTGATGAATGGAAACCAAATAGTTATGAAGTAGCCAAGTAAAGATCAACTTCACTAGCAATATATTTTACTGGCAATGCTGGGGGGATCCGCAGGCATGAAAATAAAAAGTTCATATCTGGCGAGTTGGCAACATAGGGCGCTGATTTGGGTCGGGCAAGAGGGAAGGAAGCCTGTTCCACAAAAAACCAGGCCCCAAAAGCAGAATGTTGTCAAGACTTTAAAAAAACACATTTACAAGCAATGAAACAAAGAACGAACTGAAAACAGAAGATTTGAGATGGCTGCAAAGAAGAGAAACAAGGACCGAGCTAGAGTTGTTTTATAATGCACGGTTCAGTGGATCAGATTCTAAAGAAACAAAACTACTCTGAAAGAGAAATTAGGATGGGCAATGCTTATATCATTGTCAAATGCCTTTATTCTGTTCTTGGCTGACAAAAATAAGAAGCTAAATCCTCGGGAGCACTATAAGGGACCCTCAATATATCTGCTGCTTGACATGTTTTGTAAACTCAGGTATTAATTGTAAACGTGCGCTCATGTCGGGATTACTGTCCGCGGCTGAGCCTTAGTGAAGAAGCTGTCTGCTTAGCAGCACACATTCCAACACCGAAAATTGCGTCGCAGACTTGGATGACAATATTTTCTATAAAGTTGTAATTTGTCTATAGGTTAATAGGCCCACTGGTATCCTATGCAGAGGCACATGTTAGAAACGGAAGACAAGTGTCCCTGTATCTTTGCAATTTGACTAAACTCTGCACCAGTTAACGAGAAAAGTTATTTTTTTTCTGGCTCCCCTAAAAAATGTCTGTTTGACGTAAAAAAACTGTAAACACGTAAATAAACTGTATTCAAGAATGAGTACTTTCTGCATGTATCTATGGTTGCATATTTATTTTAAAACAGGAAATACAACTGCTTGTTCAGTTACTAAAACCGTTCAATAAGGTCCATATTTACTCCTGACATTTGATGTGAGCTGCAAGTCACATATTCTTATTCATGGCAAGGCCAGCTCTGTCTGACATGATTCCCAAGTTGGCAAATTGATTTCCATTTAACTGGCTAACAGTAACTTTTATTTTTACAACTCTTGGATCCAGTTCAGAATTGGTACACAGCCAAACTCCAGAAAAGACTCCAACACATACAGAACGCCTCCGCTCACCTCATCCTCGGCATCCCCCACCACACCCACCTAAAGGACCTGGCTCCCAGTAAACAAAAGGATCACCTTCAAACTCCTCACCCACGCTCACAAAGCTCTCCACAACGCCGGACCTGCATACCTCAACAAACGTCTCACCTTCTACACCGCGAACCGCCAGCTTTGCTCCGCCGACCTCATCCTCGCAGCCGTCCCAGGCATCCACGGGACCTCCACATGCGGCAGATCCTTCTCCTACCTCGCCGACAAGACATGGAACACCCTACCCACAAAGCTGTGTCAGACCCAGGACCTGCTGACCTTCAGGAGACTCCTTAAAACCTGGCCGTTAGAGCAGTAGCTGCATCCCCCTACCCCCCATAGCGCCTTGAGACCAGCACGGGTGATTAGTGCGCTCTACAAATGATTGATTGATTGATTGATTGATACAAGCTGTGTTTTCCACTGACCAACTCTACCTTCACACAAGAAATGTATGGTGCCAAGTGGGACCAACAGTGAAGTTGTGTCTGAATACGGTTCCATTAGATCAGGTATACTTTGTGAGGATCATCAGTCAAGCGCAATCATCTGTGCAAAAAGATTTAATGTAAGCTTCTGTACATAAATAAAGTGTTTACATTTCATGACCCCATCTCAGAACAAAGAGATGCCTCAACTGCCACTGCCGCCTTCCCCCGGGAACTGGAGACACGCAGAAGTCAATGACCCACTAAAGAAACCACCGGCAGACCCCAGCAAGCTGAACTACTGACTCATCTCCCTGTCCCCATACCCAGCCAAAGTAATAGAAAAAGCCATCAACCAACAACTTTTCTTACATCTGGAAAGGAACCGCCTACTCAACTCCTAATCCAGATTCTGCAGGAACCAAAAACAGAGACAGCCCAAATTGCGACGGCATTCGATCCCTACTCGACCATGGAGAGACTGCGGCTCTGATCCATCCAGACCTCTTGGCTTCCTTCGTTGCAGTCTCCCACCACACACTCACCACAAGGCTGTACAACATAGGCAACCAAGGAGCTGCTCTCAGGTGGTTTTCCTCACCGGAAGTATGAATACATTCTGCCTCCCCTCCTTCACCTCTGAACCCAAGGAAATAATCTGTGGAGTACCCCAAGGATCCTTGCTCAGCCCCACCCTCTTTAACACTTATCTGACACCTCAGGCCAGCATCGCCAAAACCTATGGACTCAAAATCATATCCTAAACCAATGACACACAACTCATCCTCTCCTTTTCTGAAGAAAGCAGCAACACAAGGACTAACTTCCACAACTGCACGACAGATGTTGCCAACTGGATTAAGTACAACTTACTGAAGCTCAAAATGGACAGAAAAGAGGTACTGATTTTTGGAAACAAAAGATCCCCGTATGAAGCATTCTGGTGGCCCTCAGAACTTGGACCTACTCCTACCCCCCACTGACCATGCTAGGAACCTAGGCATCATTCTGGACAACAAGCTGACCATGATGACTTAATTTAATTCAGTCTCCTTCTCTTGCTTCTTCATCCTCCACATGCCTTGTAAGATATTCAAATGGCTACCCCAAAGCTCAAGATGCACCATCACCCAGGCCCTCATCTCCAGCCGGCTGGACTATGGCAACGCTCTCTATGCAGGGATCGCAGCTCGCCTACTCAACGACTACAGACCATACAGAACGCCAAAACCAGACTCATCCTGGATCTCCCTAAATGAACCCACATCACCCCCTACCTCAGGGAACTCCACTGGCTCACTGGACAGAAAAGATGCCAGTCGAAGCTCCTGACCCATTCATACAAGGCCCTACACAACTGTGGACCCACCTACTTAAAACACTGCCTGAACTTCCATCAGCCCACCAGACACGTCCGCTCTGCGTTTCTTTCTGTAACCTGTTGCCCCCGCATCCAACATAGCAGATGCGGAGGTCGCTCCTTATCCTACCTAACTGCAAAGGCATGGAATGAGCTACCCTTTCATCTATGGACCTCCCCATTTCTTGCAGAGTTCTGAAAGTCCCTGAAGACCTTGCTATTCGGCTAAATAACTGGACATCGCCAGCACTTGGCTCCCCTCACGGCTGATGAGTAGAGCTCTACAGATCTATTGATTGATTGACTGATTGTACAATATGGATTCAGGGTTGCAAAAACTGTCATCTGAGTGGGACACTGTGACAAATGAAGGCCAATTCATAAGTGATTGTGGTCACCCTAAAGCTAGCAGTTTGTCCTTGTCGGAAATGCTACATTAGTGTAGATAAAATGTTGGTTATTGAAAGTTTTCAGTGGGAACGGTCTGAAAGCTGTATTTAACCAGGCTCTAAGGAGGTTGAATGTATGTTTTGGGAGCCTTCGGTGAAACAAGGCTATCTGTTCTCCAATGCTGCGGGGGACACACAAGGCAGATCCATTAGTTAATAGTACCCTAGCAGGATGGCACCCTCCTTTTCAAGTGCCAAATACCCTCCTGAGTGATAGCAGTGCCATTAAAATAGACATGACATAACAGAACTTGAGTGTATTGGCCAACCTAAAAATATTGGTTCAGCTCAATATACTGCAACAGAACAAAGCCAAGTGTGGTATCGAAAAAGGGCTGAATAGGCTTTGCAGGGATGCTCTGTGAAGATTTTCTATGGGCTTCTGTAGGTCTAGGGGACAAGCTCAGCTGCTATCTGACTGCTCAGGCCTTTGATGAATTATTTCTCTTCACCTACCCCGCTCCTCCAGATCCTTGGTCCCCAAAAACAGAAGAATAGAAAATAAATGTATCCAACGGAAAACAAATATTCCATACTGTAGTTTCATAAGAATCCCAGGAGCCAGATGCAAAGTCTTCAGTCCTCCATAACAACATTACTTGATTGTTCCTACAATGGAACCCAATCCGAAATATCTTCTTGAGTCCTGAGAAAATATATCTCCCATTAGGACCTGGTAGTCCACAGCCTACCAGCCCTTGCCCCACACAGCTGGTCCCGGGCCATAGCCAGCCGCGGCCGGCAGTGGGAGTACCTGCAGGGCGGTGACGTGGGGAGGGGCAGGGTGGGGGGTAGTAATGTATGGATTACGAAGCTTCCAAGGTAAGTAAACATTTAAAGAAATAAAACGAATTTCATTGAGTGCACTGCATCCCCAAATGCGATGCAGTGCGCACAACGAAATTCGTTGTATTTATTTAAATGTTTACTTACCTGTAAAACTCCGTAATCCATACATTACTACCCACCTCCCCACGTCACTGCCCTGCAGGTACTCCCACTGCCGGCCGTGGCTGGCCATAGCATACTCTCAGTATTTACAGTTATCGGAGACTGCTTTGAAGGTTTGCTTGAACCGACGTCTAAGTGAATGTTCTGCCTCTACTACCAATCTTCAACAATGCTTTGTTTTATTTGCTCCTCAGATTGAGTTTTCTACCGCTTTTAGCTTAGTTCTGATTTGCAGTGGTTGGTCAGTAACTTGTGCCGGACTGGATTTTCTCTGCTAACCTCGTTCCTGCTTAAGCAGTTTTTCTGTTTATTACAGTATTTTATTTCTTTCATTCACAATACGTCCCTCGTGGTATCCGTCATGCCTGTTCTTTAAATCTCCTACTCTCAGTTCTTACTTTATCAAAAGAACAAAACGTAACATGTCATATTTTAAACATTTGAGAAAAGTATGTTTGAAATGTATCTTATAACAACCATGGCTTTGAATTAATAATTGTGTTAGATGCTGTCTGTTTTACTAGTCTTCAGCAAAATACGAGAGATTAACTACTAATGTTCCCAAATAAATGTTCCTACAATTCGATTTTCAAAAGCACATCATTTTATAAACATGCCTTTCCCCTGATAAGAGCTGCAGCGTCCAGGGGAGGACGATAGCACAGAATGCCTCATGTGGTAAACTGTTTTCGATCCCGTTATAAATAAATGGAACTTTGGCTCTTTCCATTGTTAAACAATCCGGGAAATAATTTATTACTTTTGGGGAAATCGTTGTAAATATCTTGTACCAAAGAACGTGGAAAACGATCATCTTTAGAACACACTCAATATATCTGCTATTTGGCATGTTTTGTAAACGCAGGTACCTCCTGTAAACGTGCGATCATGCCGGGATTACTGTCCGTGGCTTGACTCCAGAGAAGACCCTGACTGCTTAAATGAAGGTGCAGGACAGAAAGTCACGTGACTGGAAGAGATTCCATCAGTGATTACATGTCTCGCGAGAGCTGGTCTTCAGTATTAAAGACTTTACAAAATCAAACCGTCTTTCTAAAACAGTATTCATGCAAAAATAGTTGGTTTTGAAATGGCAAAGTTCGTGAGTTAGCACTATATGGGTTCAATCATTTTCTGCTCCGTTAATAGTGACTGTCTTCTCATGGTCTATGTGGTCATTATTATCCAAGGGCCTCATTATAAGTTGCTTGTTAACTCGATAAGGATATACCTTGTCCTTTGACACAGACTGTCTACGATTCCAGGGGTTTACCACTATCATTTAACATCTACCTGAGAAGGTGGTAATCGGCGGCAGGGGCTGATGGGGGTCGGTGGTTGGAGAGGAGAGACTTTCTCTGGCTAAACCTGCTAAGGGCTAGCTAGTGGGATCATTGTATGCTCCTCAGTGGGGCTGACGGGAAAAGGCAGTATAACGACTTTGAATCTGCCTAAATCCCCTACCATACTCCAGCCAGATGTTAATCTAGATGTGCCCCTGGCAAAACATGTAAAATGTTTCAAGGCCTGGCAATTTCAGCTGCCAAAACAGGGATCCACTTGCAGTTGCCACAGCATGCCAGATCTAAGTCAGGGACTAAAGATTTGTGCCTATTCCTATCTACATGAAGTTGGTGAGCCAAATATTTCTAGTCAAAGAGAGAGGGACCCAACAGCCAAAGGGGTGGGGTTCCAATAAAGACACTCGTCTAAGAAAGAATCCCCTTGGGTAATATCACACAGTCATCATAGATGTTATCAAACTCAAACACTGGAGGACTCCTCGGTCCCAGGAGGTAAGATGACAATATGTCAAAGTGGGAATTAAATATTTTGTCCTGAAGAAGGTGTTGGCTGTAAACTTATTGCCCACCGAAACGCATTGATGCCCATATGAGTGGATGTACTTTAAGTCTGTGAAGACAATCATTTTTAATGAAATTCAAAATGTAAATCAGAATTGATCTCTGTGTTGACTACTGTTTTTTCCCTCTCTTAATAGGAATTATTTTTCATTAATGTTTTTTCCCATTTTTCATCACTTTTGATTGTTTCTGTATATGTTTTATTGATGTTTTGTGCTTTCTAATTGATTAGAATTGTATTGATGATAGGGTTAGATTATGTTTTAATGTATGCTTGATTCACTTTTAATAAATTGTATATTTTTAATATTTAATTTTTTACATTTCTTCTTTGTTCATTTTCATGAATTCTGGTGTGATACAAATGAGCCAAATATTGCCAATGTTGCACACTCCTTACTAAAACGTGTTTACTAAAACTAATATCTGACCACACATGCCTGTTAAACCTCACACCCTTGGTTGGCACTCCCCAAACGTTTTGCCTTCAGCCCTCCTATTTTGCTGAATTCGTTTTTATTGGCTTTAGGAATACTACTATTGGGGCTGCATCACTCATTGTATCACCCACTTTTTAAAACATATAAGTCACCATCTAGAGCAATCCCTAAGGGCTCACAGGGCTGGGTGCATTGTATCCACAAAGTAGGGCATGTGGGTTTAGGTTTTACATGTCCTGGTAGTGAAAAACTTCTAAACTCCTACACTTATGTTTGAGAACAGATAGGCAAATTATGTTCACAGTCGAATTGTAATTTAAAATCCTCTTTAAAGGTGAGTTTGAAAGTTAAGACCCAATTAAAAAAATTCCACTTTTAGAAAGTTGGCAATTTCTTGTCTCAGCCATGTGTGCCTCTGTCAGTCATATGTCTGCGATTATCTTAACCGCTGGCCTATGTGTATTCCTCCCAGACAGTGAGACAAAGGGGGGGGGGGGGTAGGTGGTGGCAGTATGGGCCATCCTGCCAGGATAGTCAGGCGGAGAGGTTCCCTGCCGCACTTACATTTCAAAGAGGTGTCTCATGCACACACAAAGGAACCTGACACCAGTCTTTGTCACCCCAGACAATGGGGAGACTTTACCGGGCAAAGAAAAAACTTTCCAGAACCAGATGTGGAGGTAGTGTAGGGGATCCCTCGACTTCAAAGGCTAGTACCAGGAATTAATATCGAACCTCATGAGCAACTCATTAGATCATGTCTGGACCTGTGGAAGACTCAGAAGAAGGACTTCTCTGTTGCATTGCTGCTGGAAGGACTGTCCTCTTGCCCTGCTGCCCTGCTGCCCTGCTGCCCTGTTGCCCTGCTGCGCTGCTGCCCTGCTGCATTGCTGCACTGTTGCCCTGCAGCTGGAAGCACTGCTCAGCTTCTTAAGGAAGGAAGCCTGGACCTGCGCTTTGTACCCAGGAACCCCAGAGTGACTCCAAGGCCTAGCTGGCTGGCCTCCTGTGTGAGCTAAGGGGACATTTCAAGCTCCAGAGTTCTGTCCTGCATATGCACCACTGACCAGACCCAAATGGCCCTGCCTGTACCCTGCTGCTGGCCTCTGCTGGAGTGAGCCTGATCCACAAGGGGTGCCCCCCCCTCCCGGTCCTGCACCCTTGGCTGGCATCAGATTGTAATTCTCCTGGCCCATCTGAAGGTTTCCTCAAAATCGACACTGCGCAACTTCACATAGAATCTTGCATCACAGCACCTCGCAGCTCCTGATCGGCGACCTCATTGGAACCGATGCAGCATAACACAACTCAGCGCAGTACCCTGCATTGCAGCACCTCGCAGCTCTTGATCGGCAACACAACCCACACCAACACAGCACAACAGTACTGATTGCAGGACCTCGCATCGCTGTACCTCGTCGCTTCTGATCAGCAGCCTCATCGGAACCAACACAACTCAAAGGAGAGTAAGCATTCCTCCCATAACCTTTTGTGTGTTTCATGTACCGCCGTAAGTGGCATAAGTTTGCCCAGACTTGGAACCAATGCTCACTGTGTCACTGGAACCACGCTCTGCCCAGCTGATGAGCCCATAACTAGGGCGAAACTGGTCCTTGGTTGCTTGTGTTCACTGTGCATATGCTAGAGGTGTGAGGTGGGTGCAAGAGCTTGTAAAAGGGTGAACTCCATGTGCAAGAAATTGACATGTGCATGGATCCACACTTCAGTGAAACTGAGGAATAAACAGCAAATCATTGACCTGCCTATGAACGTAGATCAAAGGTCGAGCAAAAAAGGAATCATGTTACAAACTGGATCATCACAAGAGATGTCAAAGAGGCCCTAACCTTCAGGAAATACGTTGTTCGGTGTAGAGTGGAATTAACGACGGCAGGGTGGAGAGAAATGAGAACAGAATGCAATCTTTCTGTGGGCACAGTACCAAAAGAAAACGTTTTTCAAAGTGATAGTGGTTTAGAGAACCTTCTGAATTGGATTAGCAGCCCTGGCTCCTTTAATTGAAACTCTAGACTGTTTGAGAATGAAAGAACAGACACGCTCTCTAGCTTAAAACAGGGGCGTTCTGCAGGTGGGGGGCTACCTTGCTGCTCATACTTTTTAGGAACACACCTGCTTTAGTTTTAGTTCAGTTTGTTTGTTAATAAACGTAGAGCACATTCCAATACAATACGTCATCTAAACGTTTGAGACCCGGTTGTGCTTTGGACACAGGTTCGGTTGAGATGGAATTATCAGTTTCAGAGAAAATTTATTTCGTTTTCGAGATCTGCAGACTCCCTACAAATAGCATGGGCTCCCTATGTCACAAGTGCTTTGAGTGACAGAATTAGTGTTGCTTATTTTTCGAGAAATGTTGATACCATACCAGTTGCTGGGGAGTCTTACCTGTCAGAGTTAATGTTAAAAATCTGAATTTGTACCCGCAAGACCGTCTTGCCAAATGAGGTCAGTATACAGTTGTTCTCAATAGTAAACTGCATGGCCACTCCAATTTAGCATCAGATGCAGAATCGTTATTGAAACCGTTAAGAATTAGCAAATCATCCCTGCCCAAAATGATGGGAATGTCTGATATAAAGAAATCCTTCACCATTGTTATTGTGATGATTTGATTATGTTGACTGTTTTATTGTGTAGCTCCTTCATGGCAGCAGACAATGGGTTGCCCTCTACCTCGTGGTACATACAGTTAAATATTGCACTGCTACATAGTCAAGATGATATTGCACTTAATTCAAAATATGTGATGATTTGCTCAGCGCTAGGGTGGAGCTGTTCAAGTTAGAAAGCTTTAGCATCGAAAACTGTGCTATGGAGGTGCATATTCTTTACGTGATCAGCCCATGGCTAAAAGCGATATGGCCATTAATGCTGTGTTCAGCGCTGTGGAGTGGTGCTGCTGGTGCTGTTTCACTGAACCTTCCTTACAGACGTGGAGAAGTCTCCCAGGCCTCCGAGGGTGCAAACCCCTGGTCTGCCATGACAGATAGCAGTGCAGGGCTCAACCAGAGGCTAGCTGTTGGGTGCTTTTTTGCAAAACACTATTGAGAAATGAAGTAGAAGTGGGCAGCTGTCCTCACACTCTCCTAGCTAGAAAAAGCAGCTGAAAAGTGCAGTCTGAATAAAAGGAAGGGCCCCAGTAAAATCTCTAGCAAGAGAATGGTGTGTTATTTAACGGCAACAGTTTTGGGCCTCCGTTTTATACTAGGAGCAATATTATTCTACCAGAAGGACGGGTGGCATAACACAAACCTTCCTGGTGGTTTTATTCTGCAATGCGTTTTCTCCTTTCAGCATACTCAATATGTATTGCGACCAATAACTCTTTAGCTAAACACCTAAAACTGTAAATTACGTTTCTGAATAATTCAGAGGTTTGAGTTAACTTGTAACACCAACGTTTGCCCTCTGGTTTGATTAGACAAGGGACTTATTTGTAGCTTGGTTTGTTTCCAACAATGCCAGTTGGCCACAGCTAACTGGCTACGGCAGTCAGGGCCATTGTGTAATGCTTGCAACAGTACACAGGCGGCCATGAGCCCCAGGACCTGCTTCCATCATCTTCATCTCTAGCTTAGCAGTTGTGAACTGTCTCCTCTCCAATGACTGCAGACTCAAATAACAGTGTTTCAGGAACCCCTCCAACAGCCTGCAAGACGGTAGATGTGAACCACGGTTTGCTGATGACAGTGACGTGCATATTAATTAATGTGCCTTTTTGTTGCCATCGCCTTACTGCAGACCCATTAACTGAAATGTCTTTATGATATTGACTAATAGGCGACCTTCATTGCATTAACCTTAGAAGCATGGAGGCTGAGTGTGCCCTGCTCAGATTCCAATCTGTGACTTTTAGACCTGTGAGAGGGTGCCTGGCCCCGAGCTCTCTTTCAGGCACACCCCTGTCTCTAGCTGCCCCCTGTAATGCAGAGGTCCATGTCGTGTCTTGGAGAGAAGGCCCACGAAATATTTATTTTGAAAATGTTTTGTAGAAAACGCGAAGCACATGCAGCTTCTGTGGGCTCACCGATTATACGTGTGTTGCTTGGCAGTGCTCACCAGTCCAAGACTGCACATTCTGCCGCTCTCACTGCTCTAGTGAGCTGAAAGATTCCATTTCATACAGTGTATTTTTAAAGCGCACGTTCACGCTGAAGGACATCTTGGCGCTGAAAAGCAGCTTAATGGCACTCATTGAATTGGGTAACAATCTATGGCGGGCATCCGCGTCTATCCCCTCAAAACTTCAAGCAACATCAACAAAAAGTAAACCTCATGCACACGCGTAAGACTTCATTCTTTAATCCTGCAATTGTATCTTTTTTCAGTGTGAAAGCCTCATTCCTCAGTAATAACGCGCCTCGTACTTTGACCCGGCCCAGTGAATGTGATACAGTCCTGGAAGCGCGGAAATCCGCAGCCATCACATGCAATCCATGTTCCGATGGCTAGAGCAGCCCTGACAACCATTAGTGAGGGCGAGGGGTTGCGTTCTGGGCCGTGTCTTTCCCAAGCCGCACACAGACACATCTTTGCGGTTCACCGGCTCGACTCAGGCTGAAACCGGAGAGTCTCAAAGAGCAGCGGGAGCTCTGCAAACACCAAATACCAGCGCGAGCGGACGTGCTCCTTCACGGGCAGAAGGGAATACAAAGACAGGCGGAAGTGACCTCTCAGATGCAACATTTCCCATCGCTTTCCCAAAAGTTCACACATGATAGATGATGCCTAGCCCCGGACGTCTGAAGGACTGTTCCAATGCAGCGCCTACAATGGGGCTCATGGGGACCGCCGCTTTCGGTAACAATAGGTGATTGCTTTTTGTTTTTTTCTTTTATAATCTTATCCAGACACCCATTCTCGAGCTGTGAGTCTGGTCATGACCAATGCGTATTGGTTTTTTTCTTTCTCCACTCTGAGTTGTCTCTCAGGGAGGCCGGGAAGCAAAGGTCCTGTCTTCAGGATTGATTTTTCACAAGGCCTAATTTTCCCTGTAGACATGACAGTAAGCATCGTGGCTGGGAGGTAAACTACAGGCCACCAGATTAATACTAGAAGGCCCAGGCGAATTTCTCTTGAATTGCTGCAGACATAGTGCGAATATCGGCGCCACTCACCAGCCCGCTCGCAGTAACATACATTTTGCAGAAATAAGCAGACAAGACAACTTTTTTGTTGGAGAAAAGTAGCTGCAGGTTTATTAGCATATACACAATGCCAACAAGGTGGGTTATCTTACAGACGATCCAAAAGGCAAGCCGCCCCTCGCGACCTACCACCTGATAGGCCAATTTGCAACGTGGCCTTAGCCAATCGTTGCTTAGCGGTTATGGGAGGAGATAGCCCCTCCCAATTCCGGTGAACCATTGGTCCACCCTCTTGCTCACGCCCCCCCCTACGAGGGGCGGAGCGTTCAAGCGACCCCCGGTTGTACAGGTTTCCAACCGCCCGTAGGATAGCGGGGCGCCGTCGTACCCCCAGGGTCCACCGCACAGACTTCCTGGGGATATTAGGCCTCAGCATCCTTTGTGCTCCTGAAGAGGGTACTCCCGGGTACCTTTCCGCCTCTGGATCGCCCTGTAACTCCTCCACAGACCTGGGTGTGGCGACCGTCGCAGCCAGGACCCCCCACCAAGGCCGGCATTCCTCCTAGCTGTTCCTTACTTGCTATTACTAGGGTCTCTTCCCTATTCAGAAAAACAGGTCCATACCAACGTGGACCGCTGACCCAAAAGTCCAGCAGCACCAAGGGAGTTTGGCTTCTAGCCCACATGTAAAAGGCCAAATCTCTGCCCAAGCTATTTACGCATGGCGAAGCAAACCTCGTGCGAGCCAGCTGCCTTACTGTCCCAGACAGGGCATCATGCCACTGTAGTTCGGGATAAGAAATCAGACCACAGAGCTCATCTGTCACCAACGTGTGGCCAATTCCCCTTGTGTTCTTCCTCTAAAGTGCATGCTAGCCCCAGAGCCCAGACGAATAACAATACTTCTCCATAGCTCCCCGGCGACACAGCATGGTGTCACAACAAGATGGAAGTAAAGAGAGTGTGTTGCCTCTGGATAGGTACTGAAAACCTCCCTGAAGGGCCAACTAGTGCAGTCTACCCTGCTTGCTGACCCAGTGACCGGACACAGAAACCCGGTCCCTGCTAACCACCCGTGTTAGCCTTGCTACTTTCACCCGGCCAGTGTCGGGCTATCAGGTTTTGTGGCACCTGCTTTGCTGAGATCCCTATGGGGGATCCGCTGGGACCCAAAGTGTCCCTGCAAATACGGCGTCATGCACTAGGCCCCTAATGCCCATTTCCGTCCCCAAGGACATCTGAGAGCCCGATGCCCCATCGCAGCTTAGGTTAATGGCATAGGGCCCCGCACCCCCAGTCAGTGTGTGTGACCTGCATTACTTGAAAGTGACCAGAAAAAGTGAGTGGCTGGTCCTGTCCTGTCGAGGCTTGTAACTGGCCGTTCCCCCTAAGTAGTGACTGCCGTGCCATGGGCAGAGTGACATGAGCGTGGGTGTCCCAAAGTATCTGCCCGTTGGGAGGGGGAACTACCAGAATGTACCCTGACCTATCTTCGGCAGTGGGAACGCCATCGAGTCAAAATTACTGACTTAGCAGATCTCGAGGATCAACTCCTTGTCCAAGCCTGCCCCCATCACATAATACATTAGTTGGGCAGCCCACCGCTGGTCGCAAGCTTCTCCATCAAGCGTATGAGGCCAGTGAGAGATTTGCACAGGCAACATCCCTTATAACACTGAGTAGGGATCTCCTTTTGTTAGACACTTGTGCAAGTCGTCCCCCTGTGCCTGGCCTGCGTTGTACCCTAGGAAGCTTAAACAAGCAGCCTATACAACTGTATGTGCCTCCTGTGGCACTATGGGAACTAAAACTTCCTCATCTTACTACCTGGTAAGTGAACACTGCCAAAGGAGTCCCGACTATCTTACCTGAAAACAACTAAATTGATACTGTCTGGGTGAAAAGCTTACCCAAGCCCCTAGCCAAGGGCCCTCCACTGCGGGTCAACCCCCAATGAGGGACGTAGGCAGAGGAGATTCCTGTCCCTTGCGGACCCTAAACCAAAAGACAGCTAAAGCGATCGCCTACATGGGCTACCCAGCTTGCACATGCAAAGGTGCTGAGAAATGCTTGGTTAAAGGCCACTAAGACAAAGCCTCCCTATCCTTACTTAGACAAGGAGCGCTACTATACCACAGGCCCAACTCATTGTATAGTCAATGCTTCATAGTGCATAAGATAATTAAGCCACAGTAATAGCTATCTTGCATAGCCAAAACAAGAAAAAGCCGCCCCCCATCCATATCTACCAAGGTGTCAACTGCTAAGTGTGACAATTCAATTAATACAGTGCACTATGAGTGACATAAAAGGACCGGAATAACACTTTCGTGCCAGCAATCGAGCAATGCTTGGCAAATGGCCGCTGTTCCAAAGTCTCCCTATCTTTACTTACAAGGGAGCGCAACCCTACAACAAGTCCCTCTGATGGGTAGGACAATGCTACATGGTGCACGAGATGATTAAGCCAAAATAAATCTTCCGTGTTTAGCCAACAAAGAAATAGCCGCCCCCATCCATGGCTGCCAAGGTGACAACTTCTATGTGTGACTTGACCATAAAAACAGTGCACTATGGGTGACATAAAAGGACCCGAAAACACTTACTTGCCAGCAATAGAACAAAGAAGCAGAGAGAGACCCAAGTCAGAAAAGACAGCCAATTACCCCGCAAGCAAACTACTCTATTAGGCCAAGGAAAAAGGCGGCTGTAGACCTATAATCCCGAGCTAAAGGTGCTTGTGTGAAACACTGACAATAGATACGCTACTTAGGGAGACAGAGTGCCAGGTGTGAAAAGAGGCTGCGTAGCTCAGAAGGAGCAGCGAAACAAACTCACAGTTTGTCTTCAATGCCTGCACCGTAGTGCAGGCTTGCGTGAAGATTCACCTTGCGCTGCAGGTAAAGCGGCATGCGCAGTCTTAGCCTCAACCTGAGCACGCCCACCAAGTCTATTGTCCGAAGGACGCTGACCACGTCCCAGTCTCTTTATATTCTTCTCAACCTGTGAGAGCGACACCAAACACCAAGGTCGCATTACCGCCCCACAGCGTGAAGGTGACCGAGCTTGCAATGACTCCCTGCAAAGCTGAACGCTGCGCCACCAGGGCAAAGAGTTGTACTCTTAAAACAATAAAAGTTTCTAATGGATAAACTAAACCTCCAAAGGCAAGTCGGAAGAGTCACCCAAAATTCCATTACTAAAGCAAGCTGCTGCGTAAACGTGTTGCAAAACACATAACCATCCCGAATAAAGATGGAAACACAATCGGACATAGCAAGAATATGCCCTGTCACTGCCAGTAACCTTACCAAAGAGGGCATGAGCGGGCTGGACAGTAACAAACTAGCGTACAGGCAGGAGTAGCGTTGTGTCATCCTACTAAGTCGATACTTCAAATGCGAAGACTGGAATGACCATTGCACAATGGTGAGTGACAATAAGGTCACATCTAATCTCGAACGAGAAAACATCCTGTTATTGCACAGGACTACCTGCTCTGGTCAGCTTCAACAGTGGAATACCAAAGTATTCCTCCCATGGGGTGTAACGGGCGCGCCCCACAATAGGACCAGCTATGACTCCTGGGGAGGACCTGGGAGACCCAGACCCCCGCTCACTGCCCCTTCCCCAGTGTGCCTCACCCATATACTTGTAGATATTTCAGGTGGCCCCCATGTGGGTCGTGCGGTTCCACAGCGCGGTTCCTGCATGTGAGACAATAAACATCGATTAGCAGCCCTGCCCCCCCTCACATACCAATTATGTTCTCTGCAATCAGGCAGGGGCCAACAATGCCCCCCACGCTACCAAGGTCATACCTGTTTATCTGTTACGAAACTAGTTAGTCCCTATTACATACTAGGAAGGAGTATGGAGGGACCAACCCTAGCGTGGCGACAGAGGCAGAAGTGTATTATCGTGTCTAGAAAGAAAGTCAACTGGTAGTGTGCTAAGTCAGGAGGTGACCGATAGCCTATATGTGTGATGAAGAATCACAAACAACTCGTCCCCTTACTATTCTACCAGGCACACCTCCTCGTCCCATGCCTACAGGCTGATCTAAACAGATACTCCTCCCTAAAAGACACTTCCAAAATCAATCTGTGCCTTCTCCTATGAGAAGGAAGACCCCAAAGTAGGAGAGGAAAGACACCTTGACTATGGAAGTATCTACCCAGTGCAAGCCAAAGACTGCAGTAATATCCTCCTGCCTATATTGGCACTATAGAAACATGCACACTTCACTTTGACATGTGTCACACTGTTTGCTAACTCCTACATCGTGCTTGTTTCCTGTACTTGCAAAAGTGCCACCGTTGCTTACGTAGCTTTTGTACATATGTTAGACTTCTGCCATGTAATGCAGCCCAAACAACTGCATGCACAACGTAAGCTGTCACTTTATCGTCCAGCAACGCAACGAAAGCTACTTCTATTATTCATCGCCCGCGTACGTCACTTTGCTCCCTGTATCTAGTTAAGAATATAGTGAGGTACTACTAAAAGTTCCCATGTACCAGTACTGTCCTTAAAGTGGAGCGCTTGACACCATAACGTCCGTGCTAAATAGAGGCATAGTAAAACTCATGAGGACAGGCCACCAAACCTTCCAACTCATGATGTTACTACAACTCGTGCCGGAAGGTAGAGTAATGCCCCAAGGCAGCAAACCGAAGACTTCTCGGAGTAGGCACTAGCTTGATTCAAAGTGTACTAACAACAACCTTCGCTCATACATTTTTTGAATCATGCAAAGCAATAAAACAAAACACACCACCAAGAGGCGCTTATAGAGGCCACCTTCATAAGTGCCTGCGGCCGTGCCATGCGCTAGAAAACCATCTGCTCCAATTAAAGGTTGCTAAACTACCGGCGAGGCAAAAGAAACTCCAATAAATGTGTATGGACCAAACGTCCCACTTAATTACGGACAACCCATATGTGAACCATACCATGAACACACGCATAAAAGCGAACTTTGTGCAAGGTTACACTGGTAGAAGCAGAGGTGTTCGTCGCACTTAGTAGCCACCACCTATGGAGTGTGAGCGATAATTGCGCCATTATGAACAATGGGCTCTCGCCTGCAAGGCGACAGCCCTCTGTCCCGTCCGAACATGCCTAACTAAAACCTGATCGAACGATGCATGAATGCTTAGCCACTCCATGTTGAACCGTCCACATGAACACGTGCGTGCCGCAGGAAAAAATGTAACCCAAAGATCAATCGACCGAAAACAATCGGCACGCATCCTGAAGTGAAATGGAAACCCAATTCCCCTCGAGGTTGCAGGTGCCAAACCACGGGTTACCCAGACCCAGCAGCAAATAAAGCCATAAAAGCAACGGCTGAAGCGGATATTCTCCGGTAAAGAAAGCGGCCCAAAAGGCCCAATCGTGAGCCCCCAATGGGAAATCTGTTCCTATCGAGAAGCGCTCTGACTCTGAAGAAAAGTCTGCGCTGAGTAACGCCAAATTCCAGAAAGATACATGAATCCCAAGCGATCGCGGCAGGAGCCGGACAGAAGCGTAAGCCCGCCTGATCGACGTTGGACCTCTGACCCTAATGAAAGAAGGCCACATGGAAGGGGGTGGGTGAGGCCAAAAATGGCCGACGGGCCTACGCGGCAACACTGGAAAATGGCCGCCGGGCTGGGGCTCCAGCACACTACCGCTTAGACCCCCCCCCCCGCGCCAGACGACAAGATCGCACCCGCCCGGTGAAAATTAGAACCTAGTTATCAAACTGACACTGAGATATTACACGGCCGAAGGGACCGAACCAATATGTGCTGGTAATGTCAATTACTTGGGATCAGCGCGCGCCAAGCCGTCCGTCCGCAGTGAAGCCGCACAGAGAAAGCCGGACTTACAAAAGCACTATTGCCCTCTCTATTATCCGAGAGAAGTCCTTCCATAATAGTAAATTCTACCTTACGTGACTAAGACGTGCCTTCACAGTGTGTTCTGCCACGTAAAGCAGTGAATCCTTCTACCTGTGTTTGATACTCGTAGTAACATGTACCCGTCACTTATCTCTTGAAACAAACTGTTTTCTACCTCTTACATTAAGATGTTTTCGCTACCATACACAAGAGCCACCAGTGCATACGAACGTAAGTGCTTGTGTTAGTGTCCTCCTTATATTGCAGTATAGTACCTAATGTGTACTTTGTAGCTTTAGCAACCTGCACAACTGACACTTATTCCTCCTGAATGCACAGTGTGCTACCTCTTGTAAGTTGTTGGTACACGAATAACACGGTTGCCTAATTTAATGTAACGTTCTCAATATGATAAGTACACTTAAAAAGATCTTCTGTATCCGTTCTGAACCTTAGAAAAGCGCTCCGACACCTAATGGTACAATCCGCGCTAAATGAAACGTACATAAACCCAAAACACGAGGGCAGGATCCAACGTACAACTGACGAGAAGAGGCCGGGGTAACTGGGCAAAGAGCAATGTGAAAATCACTGGCCGTACTGGCGAGGCCAGGTGACAAATTGCACAGCGTCTGCCTCTCAAAAAGTATCGTATCTCAAAATGTTTACACTCATGTGACTGCAACTTCCTTGGACAGGGAAACTGTCCCCGAAAACCAAAACACTGTCACACCCTCAGACGAAGGGTCCCCTCCTCTATCTACAAGTTGAACTATCCTCTTCCAATATCCGATATAAATGACACTCCTCCCGTTTATATCCAGCCTTCGCATCCAGTACATGCTTCAGAGAACAAGAGGTGGTCTTAAAGCGAGGCCCGCATAAGCCCAGCCGAGGGCATCTAAGTAGTGTAACAATTTTACCACGCACCATAATGAGCGCAGCAAAACTAGCGTGATTCCAGTCGAGCACTGAGAATGCTGGACATCTTGATGTTCCTCACGAGCGCCCTGCGAAAAGTGCCAAGGTGCCTGAGTCGCAGCACCTCTCCCCGTCTGGCCCCTAGATACAAGCATTGGACCACGTAAGTTCATTATTTTATTCCAAGCTAGTGAAGAAATGCAGGGAATCCATTACACTGGCAACCACAAAACTCCGGCATGTAGGGATACCAAACAGAGGAACAGTGCCACCCCGTGGTGAAAACCCTACTGCACCCAGCGTACTGTACATGCCGAGCAAACAGTATTCGTGCTCCCTGGATACTGTCCCTAATGGAATTTAAAGCATCTCCTACGCCTACGACCGGCCAGAACTCCTATTTACAAGGCACATATCGCAGAGATCATAGACTAAGCATAGACTGCGCATAAACTGGTGCTCGGTGAGCGCCATTCCCTTAGCTCGAAAACCCCCAATGCTCCGCTCACGTAACCATGGCTTCCCGGCACCACACCACACACGACGCGGGAACTGCAAGCGCCATGGCATGACACTATAAAACCGCAACCACCGGTTGAAGCATATACAAGAGCAGCAGTCCTGCGATCGCCCCCTCCCTCAGCTATGCCAGAAGCTACAATAATTAAAGCCCAGCGGTCCCACACGACTAAATCACTCCCGGGCATGGAGACCTCAATGGGAGGGGGCAGGGGCATAGCGCACACGACCCCGATGCCTGCGCTCTCCTAAAAACCGATGAGCGACACGCCACGTCCATCTAATCACAGCGTCCCCGAGGAACAAAGACCAAAGGGGCCCCCAGTATAACAAAAGCGGGTCAATTCAAGCGACCCCACATGCCCCCGCACATAAACGAGGCCATGCACCGGAATACCTCCAAGGATGCAGGGCAGGGGCATAGGGCACGCAGCATGGCCTCTGCACCCCCACTGTCCCCTCGCCTGAAAACGGCGATAAAATCACAACCCGACTCACCGCAAAATAAACCAAGTCGACGACCGGAGGAAAACAGTACACCAACGCCAAACCGGGCCTCTGGACGAGCGACCAGAGGGCACCCAAACGGCGTCAGGGTGAGGGGACAGCGGACAAAGAGGCCGCTCGGTGGGCGGGGAAGGATTATATACTCTCTCCCGCCCACCACACGAAGGAAGTGACGCGCGGGACCCCCCTGGGTCCGAAAGAGCTGGGCTGCCCCGTGTGCCTTCCTGTGGCACTACGGTGGCCGCCCTCTTATCTGTGTCCCCTGCGGGGACGTGTCGGTCGGCCTGCAATATGTTCATCGCCCTATCGCCAAAATCATCATTGTGCCTGGCTAGAGGCTTTATTTGCTAGCAAAAGTCGTAACTCTACATCGCGGATCTACCTCCTACCATTGGGGTAGAATTTAGCATTTCTTACGTTTACATTTTTTTTTAGGTTTCTATGCACACTTTAGCTAACGTTGATGAATTTCTGGCAATGTTACTTTGTGACATTTCCGCCTGCATACTTGTGGATGGTTTACAATTACTCCTGTGCAATAGCACAATAGCCCTCACTTGAGGGTGGCTGGTCAGTGGAGGCCATGGCCGCTCAGGGCCGTCTTAACAGCATTATAGGCCCCCCAGGCAGAAGAGTGCACTGGGCCCTGCCTACACAACCACTCAGAGGAATCAAAATGTTTAATGGAAAATTAGTGTGAAATTCTGGTCTGAAAGCGGCCCCTATGCTCGTGGGCTCCCCGGGCTACTGCCCAGCGTGCTGATGTGTTAAGATGACACTGTGGCCGCTGCTCCCCTGGCAGAGAGCTGCCTGCTAGATTTGGTGATGCCGGCCTACCTGGTAGGGATGTTCAAGCTTTCAGAACAACCACCCGTACAGCAGCTGCTCTGGCTGCTGAAGAGTGTGCCAAGAGGTTTCAAGTTTGCTTTGCCCTCTCAGCCAGCTTTTTTTGTTTTTAAAGAATAAGCTTGTCAAATTCGATCTTGTTTTTGAAAACAAAACAGAAGTCAAGGACTTCGATATGCAGGGAAATGTCTCTCTGTATTTCAGGGTCATTTATCAGTTTTGCTGCCAGGGACCCAGGCAGGTACCGGGCAGGGAAATCTAGTAACTAATTTCACCCTAAATAGGGTGACTCAGCGGGCATTATAACCTGCCAACCTTGAAGCGGACAGGCCTTAAGCTCAAAGGTTTCTAAGGGGAGAGCCAGACAGGCCCCTCTGTCTGACTCCTCGGGGTTCCACTGTCTCTAACTGGGGCTAAGGATTCATTAGTATGGTGGCTGCAACACCAGCTTATGGGGGTGCATCCATTGCATCAGTTTCTAAATGAGAGTCTAGGTGTTTTATTTATCCGTGGAGAAACCTCTTCTCCATTGGCCCTATCAAATATAAAGCTAATGGACTACCTTTCTCACTCAGGTGATGGATTTACTCATTACCCTAATTGGGAAGAAAATCTGCATCCATGCCCAAGATGGGAAGGGGATTTGTGAATACTCACAAAATCATGTTTGTGGGTGTTCACACCCAGAAGGTGAGGAAAGCGTTAAAAGAGCCACTGCCTACTGCTTCCTTTGTGGTACTCCCACATAACATAATACTCTATTGTTAGAAATGGGAGTCTCTAGTTGGCAGAGGTAGGTACCTTTGTCCAAATAGGGACCCTTGCTGCTGGTCAGAGTAAGGGGGATACACACTTTACATAACCCCTGCACACCCCCTTGGTAGCTTGGCACGAGCAGACAGGCTTATCCCAAAGGCAATGTGTAAAATATTTGTACCAACATTCACAGTAACACAGTGAAAACACCACAAATGGACACCATACCAGTTGTGAAAAATAAAATATCTTTACCTAAATTAAACAAGCCCAAAATGACAAAAATCCAACATAAACAGTTAAAAATATGACTTTCAAAAGGTTTTAAGAATTTGTATCGTAGAAAACTATGGATGCGTGACTTTTACACAGAATACCTGCAGTTGTGTCAAAATTTACAAGGACAAACTGCTGCTGAGTTGAAAACAAAGTGATGCGTCAACTCCTGAGACCTTGGGGTGGCGATGTGACAGTCTCACTGCACGCAGAGGAAGGGTTGCATTGAATCCAGTCTGGATAGGGACTCATGCGTTGATTCTTCTTGACGGTTTCAATCCACAGATGTTGCGTCGGAATACTTGCTGCACAGGTGCGATGCGTGGAAATCCGGGATGCGTTGGTAATCGATGCGGCGTCGTCAAGCGTCGCAGAATTGGTTTTCTTCAGCCGCGATCCCTCAATGCATCGATTCTTGCAGCGGAAACCGGTGCTGCGTTGGTTTTTGCAGCGGCACAGCAATGCATGGAAATTCTTCTCGCACAGTGGAAATGCGTTGGAAAAACAGCCACAAGAAGAGTGATGTGTTGATTTTTGCAGTTCTTCAAGTATCTTCTTTCTTCAAGCTCCTAAACAGCAGCAACAACATCCAGAAGTCCAAACCTGGCACAGGCACCTCTTGGCAGGTCAGAACTCACAGCAGCAGGGTTCAGGGGAGCTGGGGGTGAAGGCTTTGTGTCCCTGAGACTTCAGAACAGGAGGCCAGCACACACAGGCCCTTGGAGATCTCCTTCAAGCAGGGGACACAGCACACAGCAAAGTCCTTCTCCTTTCCTTGGCAGAAATAGCAACTGCAGGCCAAGCCCACACAGAACACGGCTTAGGGCCAGTACTTCTCTCCAGTTCTTCCAGGGCCAGACTGGCCGTAGCAGGCACCGGGCATTTCCCCGGTGGGCCGCGAGGGTTGGGGCTGGTTTTGGGCCCCTGGGGGCCAATTTTATTACAGTGTCGTTTTTGCAGCATGGCTGCAATATCGGCAGCTGTAATTAAATCAGCCAAAACGGGTCTTGGCAAACTGCTCGGCCGCACTTCCAATGACCTCCCCCCCCCGGGGGAGTCGGGCATGCACTTTGCCAGGGCCGATTTTTGTTCCCAGTCCGGACCTGAGCTCTTCTCCTTAGATAAGGGTCCTCTTGAATTCCAGGGAGGATCTAAAGTTCTGGGGTCTGGGCCCCAATACATATACCGCAATATCATTTGTTCTATGGTGGCAAAGAAGCCCTGTGCCCAGTCAAAACCAGTTCTGTCCTTTTTGGTGCAGCTTCTTGGCAGGAGGTGGAGACAGCATTGTGGAAGGCAGAACAGGCCCATTCAGGTGAAAGGAAATCTCCTCCACCTACTCTAAATGCAGCCCAGGTCTATTCAGCCCAGCCCTGACTCATCCAGACTCTCTGGAGCCACTGCACATCCCCAGACACTTAATTCCAAAGCCAGACAGCCAATACACATCCAGGCAGAAGCACACTGGATGACTAAGCAAGAAAGTACCAACTTTCTAAAAGTGGTATTTTCAAACACAGAATGTAAAAATCACCCTCACTAAAAGATGCATTTTAACATTCTGAGTTCAGGCATACTAAACTTTGTTTTCCTACCTTGTTCCCAGGGGTAGTTATACTTACAAGAGGTTATAAGCAAACTCCCCATTCTATCCTATGGTAACAAATAGCCTTGCAAAAGTGAAAAACGAAATTGGCAGTATTTAACTATCAGGACATGCCACACACACCAGGGCATGCACTACTATTCGAATACACTGCACCCTGCCCACATGGGTACCTAGGGCCTACCTTATGGGCGACTAACGTAATAAAAGGGAAAGTAGGGGCCTGGCAAGTAGGTGCACTTGCCAGGTCGACATGGTAGTTTAAAACTGTGTACAAGCACTGCAGTGGCAGGCCTGAGATACCTTTTCAGGGCTACACATGTGGGTGGCACAATCAGTGCTGCAGGCCCACTAGTACCATTTGACTTATCAGCCCTGGCACACGTAGTGCACATTACTAGGGGATTACCAGTAAATCAAGTATGCCAATCAGGGAGAACCAATCATAATAACAGTTTTCATAGGGAGTACTTGTACTTTGATACTGATCAGCAGTGGCAAAGTGCCCAAAGCATCTAAGCCAGAAAAAACTAAATCCAGCACTGCATCAAAAATCCAGCAGGTAGAGGCAAAAATTCAGGGCGAATCACGCCAAGGATGCCTGGTCTAACAGTAATGTTATGCCTTAATGAAAGGGATTTCAACTCTTGTGAAGTCCTTGCATACCAATGTGACTTGATAAAGTGTACCTTGGCATCAACCAAAAAGAATGAGCTATGCTGTACACCAACTATATAGGTCGCTCAGCATTCAGCTCTTTTCTTGTAAAAGCCTTGAGGCAAATCCCGGCGTCCAATGGTGATTAATATATAATTTGTTAATCTGAGTAAGGGTATTAAAACCACTGATGCGCTGTCGGCTATTCATAACAAGACAACATCATAGGACACCTGGGTTTAATGCTATCCTCCTTTTTTACCCAGGCACACCCATAAAACATCACTGCATGAAAAACATTCACAAATGAACCTGTCTACTACTGGATAATTCTAGTCCTGGTAAAGCACATTTTCAATGATATGGAGCTCTTTCATTGATATTCATGGTTTTTTTAGGGTCATATGCTTCTTTCCCACTTTCTTGTAGCAAAATATTGGATAAGCAGATTACAGCTGGAGAAAATGTTAAAACAAATGTAGCTTCCTACTATCATAGGTTTAGTAAATGCAGCGGGGCAAATGACAATAGCACAAAATAGATGCCCAGAGAAGCATTTGTTCTCTGTCCACCACACTGTCACAATCAGCCATCTCCAAATCTACAAAAATAAGAACTGGATGAACTACCATAGTCCTGGAATAAACTGTCAATCAAGTGTCCAATAAAATGAGCGATGGGTGCACTAACTTAAGACACAGCCTGACAAACATTTGGACTGACTGTTGTCTTAAATATTTGAGGAGATGGAGCAGCACCATTTTACCACCTTAAAACCACCTTCTAGAGTGGTAAATGGTTGCTGTCATGGGACCCTTAAAGGCGTGTGTTACTTCTATCTGGAAATGTTACAAAGTTTGTTGACATGTGCAAGTTTGTACCACAACATAACAAAATAGCATACAGAAGCAATGTAACAACAACACAACTAATACATAACAGGGTACAACAAAACAAAATAGTCATAACAGAATGCAACAACCACAATACAACACATCAACACCATATTGCAGTAATGCAGCACACAAACACTGCAGCACAAAAAACAACAGAACACATTATAACCACAGCAAAACAACCTGCTTTAATAATACAGTTTTAAAAGGGGTTTGCAAAAACCACTACCTTAACTTACCACCAGTGACCTGAACAAATGCCAGTCAAAATGTCTTTGATCAGGCCTAAGGTCTTAGCCCTCGTGGACATTATTTGCACATGGAATGGGTAACTGAAGATCTTTGTTGCGCGAATAAATTTGGGGTGCTCGTAATGTACCCCTCTGGATTAGAAATGGATGCTCACAATGAAGGGCTCATTAGTGGGGATCATACGTTCATTATGCATTGGGCTGTCAATAATGTCACGAGCAAGATAAAAGAAATCGGCAAGATTGCAAAGTAGGAACTTCTAACATAGAGCGTGAGATTGATTCTACAATAGATAAGTACATAACATAAAGAGGAGGCTCCAGCAGTTTTGGGCAAACCGGAAATCAGTATATGTGCCACATGGGTGAAATATCCTGCAGTAGGAAATCATGGCTGGAACCCTTCCCGCTCCCACCAGGTAAAAGGGGCGAGGAGAGGAGCTATCCATGCATTTGAGCCCTTCTTGCTCTTTTCTGGCTACAATGGGAAGATATCTTCCTGTGAAGGCCAGGAGTGGCACTGAACATCAACGAGTTGCGAGTTTGGACTTCATTTGGGAGTAGTCAGGGGCTGCAGCTGTGACCTCTAGCTTTCTCCCTGCTACTCCTGGCACTTCATTTGCAACCCCTGGCCTCAGAGGGGGCAAAACCAGGAGCGGCCTGTGCAGCTAAGAGAGGTGGTGTCTGTTTGGTGGGGGATTCAACAGACAACCACGAGGGAAAATGAAATAAATAAATATTTTTCCCTCATCGTCTGTCAAAATCCCCCCACCACCCGGTCCCACCGCATCCCTGTTCTTACCTGCATTGGCCACTCCTGGGCATTACATGTCCTCCTCTGAGGCCAGGGGTCACAAAGGAAGTGCCAGGAGTAGCCGGGATCAAGCCAGAGGTCACAGCTGCAACCCCTGACTACGCCCAAATAAAGTCTCTGGTTGCGACAGTAAGTATGGGTACATGCTCCCAAGTGGACTGCTCTAAGGAAATCTGTTGCGTCACTGGGGTGCATTAAACACAGTATTTTTTTAATTTTTATTTCATAAGCAAATTAATTGTTGCCTGAGAACCTCATGTTTACTCTATTTCAAAAGATGCCTATATTGGGCAGGTATGCACGAATTGCAATGTGTAAGATTTCGTGTAAGCTTTCAATGCAAAGGGCAATAGCCCTGTAGGGATTTGAACACCAACTCCACTCTCTTTTTTCAATCTCGCACCGACAAATGTGGAGTAACTGAATGCAGCTAAAACAATTTTATTACACTTGAAGAAGTTCAGTTAAAATGTCGTTATGCTTCAAGTCTGAGAGCGGTTTCTAATTCAATTTCTTAGCAATCAGATAGGGTAAATTCAAAACCACACTATGCACTGTGCCGTAACTCTATTATTAGGTTCGTGGTCAGTTAAATGAAAACAATTTCCATCCCCTGACTCACTTAGCTTGCCCTTCCTACTTCTGCATACTTCCATGTGTCTGAGTCAATGAATTGAAACACTTAATGTCATGTTTGGATTGTGAGACCAACCACTAGATGAGAGTGCAGCAGGTTTCTGTTGCCAAGGCTGGAATAAGAAATCACTAACATCACTACTCCTAGGGTGTGTGTTTACGTACGTGGTGAGACCAATAGTTTGTATTCATGTATGTATTCACAGAAAAAAAGTTAAAGGGACATTATAGTTAGGTGAAAATGTCAGTTAAAAGATAGCGATTTAAACAAATAAAACCACAAAAATTCACCAGTTATGTTTCCTCGAGGAACTATAATTTGTGCCTTAACCCCTCCCATGCTCGTGACGGAACCGCTCCGTCACAAGCCTCGGGTGGGCTGTGCTGGTGACGGAGCGGTTCCGTCACGGCCTGCTCGGCGCGCCTGCGCGGCGTGTTCTATTGAGCGGGCGGGGCCGTGACGGAACCGCTCCGTCACAAGCACAGCCCACCCGAGGATTGTGACGGAGCGGTTCCATCACGAGCATGTGAGCGCCGCGCGGCCCCCCTCCCCCCTAGCGCTGCGGCAGAATTGCCGCCGCAGCCAAGGGATTAAAGTAACTATAACTCGAGCCCCAGCCACACACAGTATTGTCCTTAAATCTGTTATTTCACATGTTGAAGTCATGTTAGACTTGTTCATCTAAAACAGTATGTTTTAACTAACATTTTCACCTAAGTATAACTTCCCTTTATCCCTTTATCCTTTGTTTTTTTCAACGCTCAGGCATTTCTTTACTGCGTCCACCAGCAGGAGCAAGGTTCTGTTCCCTGCCCAGGAGAGTGTGGGCAGGGAATGTCTATGCTTTCCTGGGCAGGGAACCACAGTATCCCAGGGTTAGGCTCCCCAGGACACTGTTAAGTATCAGTTGTTGGGGCTGGGGTCCCGCACACCTTTCAGGGCTCGGAAGGGTGGGATGCATTCTCCCTCACCTTTAAACAATTATGCTGGGCCCCAGGGCATGGGATCCCTGGGGCCGTAATCGGCTCAGGAGGGGGGTACTGTGCCCCCCTCCACTTTGCCGGCACCAGCGTGTGGGGTCCCAAGGGTCCTAATTGGCTCTGAGAGGTCGACACCACACATGCCCCCTTACCCACTCCTTGGGTCACTTTAAATAAAAAAAATAACACTAAGAGCAAAATGAAAGCTGTCACCAGTGTAGGAATCACAATTTACTACACATTTTATTTAGGGTTTGTGCAGCTGTGGACAGAGAGCTCTCTACTGCTTGTGTGTGGAAAAAGAGTCAAATGAGACCTGCTGGATATAGGAAGGAATATATTGGCACTTATTAGTGACATAACACAATTACACACATGACAAGACAGTGGTTTTATGAAACAACATGCATGGAATGGAGACGTATGGATATGCAGGGAAACATGTTTCCTCAGTGGACTTGTTTATTGAGATTTTGCATGAAACTGTAATTAGTTCCAAATCAGTCTTTTTATAACAAAGATATTTTCGTAACATTCAACATTCATAACTGCATAATTAAATACTTTTCTATTTTATTTAACCGCAGAAAATCAAACAGTGCAGTTTGGTTTTCTACAAACATTTATATTTTATTATCTATATCATAATAATAAGGGAAACATCCCTTACAACGCAACCATTACATCACACTACACTTACAACGCAGGCATTACAACGCATGATACTACATCGCATGACACTACATCAGATGTCACAACAAAGCAGGTATTACAACGCATATCATTACAACGCATAGTACCCCTACACTATCCAAAACGTACCCTACTGTTGCACCCCCTGGAGTTAGAATAGTCAATTTTACCCCTACACTACCCAACACTTACCCTACTGTTGCACCCCCTGGAGTTAGAATAGTAATTTTTACCCCTGCACTATCCAACACTTACCCTACTGTTGCACCCCCTGGAGTTAGTATAGTAATTTTTACCACTATATTGTCCAATACTTACCTTACATGCAATGTAATGGTATGCATTGTAATGGTATGCGTTGTAAAGTTATAATGCGTTGTAATGGTATGCATTGTAAAGGTAGTTTCTAAAAATGCTATGTAGTGTCATGCGATGTAACGGAGTGCATTGTAAAGGATGTCACGATGTAAAAACTGCATTGTAAAGGCATGCGTTGTAAATGTATGCGTTGTAACGTCATACATTAGAATAATAAATACTAATCATAAATAATTTAAATTGATTTACATTTACATTAATGAATAAATGAATAGCAGATTTCTAAAGCACAAACTTAGCCCAAGGGCATCAAGGCGCTGAATACAGACCAGAATGCAAGCAGACAAATACCCCCTCAGACCAGCTTCAAAGGGAACAGCCAGGTCTTTAACATCTTTTGGAAAATTGTGTGTGATTGTTGCCCCAAAAGATCAGCTGGGAGAGAGTTCCAAACGTTGGCAGCAGTAAATGAAAAAGCTCTCCCACCCCATCTCATCCTTTTGAACCTGGGCACCATGAGGAGATTATTTTTTGCTGACCTAAGGTTCCTCGAGGGCACATAATGTTGGAATAATGTCTTAATGCCCAATGGGCCCAGGCCGTAGTAGGCATTATGAGTGAGGCAGAGAGTCTTAAACATAATGCTGCGATCCACCGGGTGCCAATGCAGCGAAAGAGGAGAGGGCGAAACTGTGTGATGTTTGGGTAGATCCATCACTAGCCCTACAGCTGCATTCTGCACCAGCTGCAATCGACGCAGCTGCCCTTTACTGATACCTAAATAAAGGGCGTTGCAATAATCCAATCTGGATAATATTAATGCAACACCCTTTTATGGGCATCAAATGAAAGGAACTGAGAGATATTCCTTATAATCCGGATGAGCCCAAAGCAGGTGGCACTGTCCTAGAGACCTGCAAGTTCAAGGATAAGGAGTCATCCACCACCACTCCCAAGTTTTTTCCATGGGAAACAGGAGTAGGGCAGGTGCCCAAGGAGTCAGGTCACCACTCCCTAGACCAGATGCCTGTCCTGTCCCCAAAAATAAGGACCTCCGTCTTCTCGCCATTCAATTTTAGATAATTTTGTACCATCCATGACGAGACTGCTTTCATGCAGCTTTTGAAATTCTGTGCGGAGTCCTTAACATTCTGCGTGATAGACACCATTATTTGGGTGTCGTCCGCTTTGGACAACACTTCCAGCCCAAATGATTTCACCACCGTTGCAAGTGGGGCCACATAGATATTAAACAGCGTGGGGTTCAGGGAGGAGCCCTGAGGCACTCCACAAACAAGGGGGGCAGCATTTGAATAAAAACTTCCCAGTTTGACTGTTTGAGACCTCTTACACAGAAAAGAGGCAAACAGGTCAAAGGTCAAGCCCCCAACACCTATCTCCCTGAGATGCTCCACGAATCTCAAGGGAGACAGGGTGTTGAATGCAGCAGTGAGATCCAATAATATCAAAAGGGTGGTATGTCCTGTATCCACCTGCACTCGTATATTATCAAGAACCGCAGTGAGGGCAGTGTCCGTGCTATGTGATCTTCTGAATCCGTGTTGTGAGCCATCCAGAATGTGATGCTCCCTCAGGTAGGCACTCACATGAAAGTTCAAATGGGATTCTAGGATCTTTGCTGGAACCGGCAACAGGGAGATGGGACGGAATTTTTTTAGATTAGAAGGATCTAAAGAGGGCTTTTTTAACAGTGGCCTAACCACTGCCGCCTTCCAAGTCAAAGGCTACTGGCCCAATGAGATGGCTAAATTTAGGACCGTAGTGAAATGCGGGATAAGTTCCGCTTTCGCCAATTTGAAAACCTTTAAAGGACAGGGATCCCTGGGCGATCTCAATTTGACTCCTTCCAATAGGTGCTCAACTATCTCGGGAGTAAACTTTGGAAGCGCACCTAGACTAGGAAGTGTCATATTGCTGGAGCTATACATGGGAGAGATTTCAGGCAAGACACCAGATATCTGATTATGATTTAAAATCTCCAACTGTCCATGTATATCAGATATCTTGGAGCAAAAAAGGAAGAGAGACTGTCGCAAAGCTCCTGTGATGGCTCCACGGAGTCAGAAGCCGTAGGCACAACCAGGGAATTAAAGATGTTAAAAAGTTCCTTAGAGGATGTAAGATCCTCTGTGATCTTAGAGTAATATCTTCCCCTTTCCTCCACAATAGCTGCTCTATATGCCTTCAGGGATTGTTTGTGTAACTCTCTGCCCAAAGGGGCAAGATCCCTACGCCAAAGTCTCTCCTTTCTTCTGCACTCCTGTCTCAACTTACGCAATTGGTCAGAGAACCAGGGCGCAGAAGGCTTTTTTCTAGCTGAATAGAACGGTTTTTTGGGGGCTAGCGTGTCCATCACTGCTAATAGCTTTTTAGAAAGCTTATCAGCGGCTGAAGCTGCAGTTAGATGTTCTGAGAGGTGAAAATCCATAAGAGCATTGGTAACCGCTTCATTGCTGATCAAGTTGAGATTTCGTCTGTCAGCAGCTTTCAAATTTACAGATTTAAAGTTACCAGATGTTAAAACACTTATTTCAAAAGGAATAGCAGAATGGTCTGACCAAGCTAAAGGACAGGGCTCTCCCACCGTGATCCTATGATCATTGGAAAAAATCCCATCTAGGGTGTGGCCTGCCACGTGTGTGGGAGATTTAACTAATTGTGGAAAACCACAACCATTCATACATTCCAAGAGTGTTTGAGTATCATGATTTGTATTATTTTCTAAATTAAAATTAAAATCCTAGAGAAGAGTAAAATTCCTTCTTTCTAAATAGGGCTCTAACTGGTTGCACAGGTCCCGGCTAAAAGCGGCCCTGGGGCCTGGTTGCCTATAGCAAAGGACCCCAGAGAAACTTTCTGAAGGGGCCGAGTTTATGGAAAAGTATAGGGCCTGGTATAAATCGGTCGACATGGTAAGAGGTTCAGACCGACAGGTGAAAATGTCCCTGACCAGGATGCCTAGACCCCCCCCCACGCCGGCCCACTCTGTCCAATCTGGCGAAGCAATAACCAAATGGAATAGCCTCTACAAGCTCAGGCCCAGAGAAATCATTAGCCCACGTTTCAGTTAAGAACACCCAATCAGGTGTATGTTGAAGAACAAAATCTTTAAAAGCAACATTATTTTTAATCAGGGACCTAGAGTTAATAAGAAAACCCCGAAGCAACTTCGCCCTTCCCGTGGGAATAGCTCTAGTTTTGATAGTGGAAACACTATTCACCTCCCCGCCCATGAAACCTAGGCCGCACGTCATACAAGAGGAGGGCCCTTTACGAAAAAGGATTTCCGAGGATAAAATATGCTCACAGGGCAACGGATGTGTCCTATCTAGATCTAAAAGGTCCCCCCTTTAATACCTTAGCTCAAGATTGGGGCCTAGCAGCGGGGGAACAGCATCCCTGACCCCTAGCACGGACTTGGCGCAGACAGGCGCAGATCGGCTTGCTTCTGGCGTGCCGTCGCCCGTTGCGCACGTCCGCTACGTGTGTAGCAGGGCATGCTGTTTATATAGAAAAGAGGATTTGGCTCACTAGAACGCCAACGCCCCTGTCCCCGCCCCTCGCCAGCCGGCAGAGGAGCAATGGATCCGCCTCCACCCTCCACACAAACGGCAAAACCCGCGCATTAGGCATTAAAATATTTGTATTATTGCTGTAACATTCTAAATTGTATATTTCAAAATATTCTTTGAAAAGTATCAAATAATTTAGAGCAAAAAGGAACACCAAACTGCTGACTCTGATGTGCACCGGGTCCTGCTGACCAGGCCCGTTTCAAATGCTCTGACCCTTTAAATAAAAGTGTGATTGGCTAATACCTGATTACCATATTTAAGTTTTCTATACACCCTTGATATATCTTATATGGTGTACCCAGGTTCTGTAAGTTAAATGCCACTAGTAGACTGCAGCACCTATTATGCCACCACTAGAGTGATAGAGAAAACATGACTTTAGGGTCTGCCCTTGCAGCTCAATCGGGCAGCTTTTAAACTGACAGCCCGACTTGACGAAATCATCCTTTTTGCCAAGCTCAACCCTTCCTTTTTAATGTTTATAGATCATCCCTATGCTAGGTCTTAACATTCCATAGAGCAGGGTGCAGGCTATTAAAAAGAGGGACATGTTTATTTTCAGTTTGGTATGTCCCAACAGTGAAATATCACATTGTAGTTTTCCCTGCAGTAAAGATGGTATTCCCACTGCAAAGTGCTAACTTCCATTTGGGAACACAAAAATAGTACTTCAAGGTATCAAATCAAAAGTTAAATTAAATCTAAAATGCTGCCAAAGTAAGATTTAAAATAGCTATTAACATAAGGGCGACTTTAGAAAGTCTCCTCTTTCTTGCTCAAAGTTTCTAGTAGTCGTTTCTGATTAGCTCCCGTATCTGTTGCCTGAGATAGCATACAGTCTTCCTGTCCGGAGGTGTGAATTACTCCCAGGAGAGGAGAATAAATGGCCTTTTGGTGGAAGGAAGTGTGACCTACTCATGAAAAATCATTTGAAAGGGGCACCCGCATGTCACAGGCAAATGCGAGTCAAAATTTAGCCTACCCTGGCCTTTGTCTAGATAAACAGGCTGGCTTCTCTTCCATAGGAGAAGAACCTGTTGCAGAACAGTTTTTCCAGTAGGAGTTGCTCATTATACTGGACACACCTCAGGGGTGTGCTCATAGCTCTGAACTAGGGAATAAAGGTTCTGACATCTTGGATTTGGGCAGAGAGATTCACTGTGAGATAGTTTAGTGCCAAATCCCCAGGAAGTGGTGCAAAAATGGGTAGGGTTGCCCTTTGGAATTATATCTTCATTGGTTAGGGAGTCCTCCCCACTGATACATTTGAGACTGGCATAAAAGTGGCACCCATGGATACCAGCGTCAGAATCGGGACATACCTCTGAAGCACAACGCCGTCACACAAAATAAATGTAATGGTGGAAACCCAGTAAACTCACACCGAGAATATTATCGGATCACCACAAAGTGCTGCACCATCACAAAGGAACTGTGATGTTTGGAACACAGTAATTAAATTACTCACCACCAAGACTGGATCGGATTCTTGAAGAGACTATTGGATTTACTAACTCGGACCGGCACATCTTTTGCTATTGAACCGCTTACAATACATCCTGGACCCTCCCTTCTGGACCACCTGAAATGACTAGATTTCACCCCAGAAGACATTCACGTTCGGCACAACCCCTGTGCTACTTCTTGTCCCCAGAATTCCTGTCCTGAAGAGACCCCATATACCTCTGAAACGCAACACAGTCACACAAAATAATTGTGATGGTGAGTACCCAGAAATTGAATTACTCACACCGAGAATATTATCGGATCACCACAAAGCGCTGCACCACCACAAAGGAACTGTGACGTTTGGAACACAGTAATTAAATTACTCACCACCAAGACTAGATCGGATTCTTGAAGAGACAATTGAATTTACTAACTCGGACCGGAACATCTTTTGCTATTGAACCGCTTACATTACATTCTGGACAACCTGAAGTTACTAGATTTCACACCAGAAGACATCCACATTCGGCACAACCCCAGTTCTACTTCTTGCCCCCAGAATTCCTGTCCAGAAGAGACCCCATATCCGGAAAGGGTCAAAACGTCAGACTAGTTAAAAAGGGAGAGCCAAAGAAACAATATATATACAATTACTATACCATACTTGTGAAGAGCTCCCCTTCGTCTACTACCAATAACCATCTCTCCTTCTTTCACGTATTTTGTACAGCACTGTTAGGTTATGGTCACTTCACTGGAGTTCACCAAGTCACATATAAACTGCTTACTAGTGTAAATATTGAGTATACATTTTTGGAAAGTTGTATGCTTATTATAACTGTAAAATAAACTATACTCATTTCGGGTGAAGTGAGTACGGTTTTGAGACATTTTCGTGTGAGCTCTCTGAAATTGATTCTATAGCAATTTGGTTGACTGAATTCAATTAAGGTCTTAACATATAATTGTCTTTGTTTTTCTGATTTATTCCAGCAAGCTACACTTTCTTGCAGAGATTATATCATCTTTATCAATAAGTTCCATGTGAACACTGTTTTCTTGCTGATCAGCAACACCCAGTTCGCAAGGACATATGGGTTGCTCTTGTAAATATTGATACAGAACAGCGACAATAATACTTGGTGAAGTCCCCCAACTACCCAACTAATAACCCAATTTCTCACTTGGTGGTTGTTGGGACGGGAAGTCTCCTGCATGTCTCTGGAGAGAGTGCTTCCCCTGCCTTATGCTAATCTCCAGGCAAGTCACTCAAAAGCTACTGTATAGTTTCTAGATCCCTACCTCAGTGAGCATGACAATCATACATGTCCACTGAGGGTCTCCCTGTTTACATGGATTGAGACCATAGAGCTTGGCTCTGAGGTCGAGGGGGCATGCCTAGTGCACCCCTATTTTTCAGAGAGTGGCTACTACCCTCTCTATTATGGCTGTGGTAGACTGACAGTGGTGGCAGCAATAAATCTATAGTCAGGAGGGGTGAGTCCCTAGGCACCCTCCTGACCAAGTCTGTGCAGTTTTCCATGCCTGTGGGCCTGTTGCCTTTGTCTGACTGATGTGTGTTTGAGAGCCCGTGGGTGTACAGGGGAAGAATGGTGATTTGAGCCAGGGTGAGGAATGTGAGCTGTTCTGCTGGACATCCCAGCTCCCCCGTCCCCCTCCCTATTTTCTTGGAAAGGCCTGGTGGGCTGGGGGAGACACTCAGCTCTTATCTGGGTTTAGCTGCACTAACTCTGCTAAAAGGACCCTCCCCCACTGGCCAGTGCCTCCTGGGCTGGAGTTAATTAAAATTCCTCTCTAGGGGGTTACACAGCCTGATACCAGAACAGGACCTGCTACATGCTTTACCCATGCATTGAACACGCAGTGAATGGTCTGTGATTGGAGGTGTATTCAGAATGCAAAGAGCGGCAGACCCTCTGATTGGATGAGCCTATCAATCAGAGGTGATAAAAGTCTGGCCTGAGTGGTCAGCTGTTGTTCAAGACTGGTCTATGACTGACGAGTGGCCACACCAGAGCCCTCTGACAGTAACCAGCCGCGACCCCGCGGTGTGAAGACAGGAGATAAGACTGTTCACTGGGTCTGGAAGAAAGGCATCATTAAGGACCAGCTGTTTGTGAGGCTTGGAGGAGCATTCGCTTTGGACCAAGGAAATTACAGACAGCTGCCCAAGGTGTGGGAAGGAAGCTTGCGGCACATCACCCAGTGTGGAGAGGAAGCTTACAGCACATCACAGAGGCTGGTGGAAAGAAGCTTGCAGCACATGACGAGAGCCAGAGAGGAGGATGCTTGATTCTAGTCCTTGAAGGTGAGATCAAATCCCCTCTAGGCTCCTCCCTTGCGCTGTGGGAGCCTGGACAAGCAGTAACTGGGAAGAGAGGCCAGTGAAGCAGACCCCCACCTTTCTTTTTGTGATCTCTGAGGGTATCAGGGTGAACTGGCACTCTGTCCAGCCACTACCCTTCTTCAGCTAGCCAGTGGCTACTGGACTAGTGGGACTCCAGTAAACTGTGCCAAGACATCCGGCACCTTTGATCAGATCCCTGACACCACTAGAGCGGTGTCCTCACTCACAATGGGAGGGCACTTCTGTTGCTTTGGGTGGGGGGTTATGGGGCTGATCATGAACATTTGACTTCACATCATATGCTGAAACTATATCCTTTCAATACAAAGTTTGGTATCAAGGCTCTAGTGAATGAGAACAGCCCTGTGTAACATGATCTGTAATATGCAATGCTTACTGTGTGTTTTCATGTTAACTGTGTTTTTATAGTGCTTGGCGTCTCGGCGCTATAATACTGTTTGGGGTCAGAACTAAGCCTGGGCGTAGCACTTCGCTACGCCCACGGAGTGAGCGTAGTGTTGCCTACTTCGCCATTTGCGAAGTAGGCGTAGCAGGCAACACTACGCCCACTCCGTGGGCGTAGCGAAGTTGCCCGCCACCCGCCTCCCTCCCGCCCTCCCTAAATACTAAAATAATTCTTTTAAAAACAATAAAACACCACTTACCTTGTCGGCTGCGTCTCCGGGGCTCCCTCTGGTAACCGCACCGCCATCATGGATAGTAATGCGCATGCGCGGCCGCCCGCGCATGCGCATTTCTCACGAAATGCTCGGCCGCACATGCGCATTACTATCCATGATGGCGGCGCGGTTACCAGAGGGAGCCCCGGAGACGCAGCCGACAAGGTAAGTGGTGTTTTATTGTTTTTAAAATAATTATTTCAGTATTTAGGGAGGGCGGGAGGGAGGCGGGTGGTATTTAGCGAGGGCGGGAGGGAGGCGGGTGGCGCGTAGTGGGGCTACGCGAAGTGCGTAGGTGGACGTAGTTTCTGGTCCACTTCGCGTAGCTTCGCGTAGCCCCACTACGCCTACTACGCCCAGGGTTAGTCAGAACTCTGTCCCAGAGGGTTGTAGAGACTTCTGGTTTTCACTGTTTATCCTAGTTTTATGTGTAGTATAATTATCTTATGTGTATTAAAGTACTTTTCTTTTATAAAAAAGTAAAGCACTGACTGGACATTGAGTTTATCAGCTGGTGGTACGGTTTACACTGTATTCTGAATGTCTAACCCCACCTCACCTCCTTGAGTAAGCCTTGGACTGCTCTGTCTCGCTACCCTGAGAGAGTCAAGTGCTGGAGAGGAGTACTTGGTTATCCAGTTTTGGGTCCCTTAGTACTGAGGCCCCAGGACACCAGTGAGGGAACACTCCAGTTGATGCGATTGGAGCGCAGTTACCCCTGAGTGCCCTGGTGCCCAGGAAGCCGGGTCTAACATTGGTGGCAAGCGGTGACGGATCACTAGACTTCAGGCTCAGTGGACACTGAGGCCAGTTGATAATTCCAGCAGATATCCATAAGCTATATGTAAAATGGCAGATAACATTGGAGAGGAATTGGAATTGCAGAACTTGACTGTGGAGCAATTAAAGCAAATGTGTGCTGAAAGGGGGTGGAAGGTCCCAAGGTCTAAGGACAGGGAACACCTGATTAGCCACATGAGAAAATGCTATGAGCAAGAGGTCACTGTTGTGCAAGAGTTGGAGAGCACTGTTACCACAAGCCTGCCAAGTCAGTCAGTGCAGGCTTTTCCTGTACCAGCCCCAAGGCATTCCCCAAGGCTTTCCCCTATGCTTTCCCCTAGGTATTCCCCTAGACCTGTCCCTAGACTTTCGCCTCCCCCTATCTCCAGGGCTACCTTTTCCCCTGTCCCAGGATTCGCCTCCTTAGGAGGGACTGAGCTAGCAGAGACCCTTAAACTTCAGCTGAAACTCCAGGAAGCTAAGGATTTGGCAGAGGAGAAAGCAAGGGAGTTTGAAAGGGAGAAGCTAAGGATGGCCCGCCAGGCAGAAGAGGAGCAGCAAAGGGGCAGACAGGAAGAGTGGGCTTGGAAGGAGAAGGAGAGGGAAAGGGAGAGGCTGGAGAAAGAAAGGGAGAGACAGGAGAAAGAGAAGGAGAGGGAAAGGGAGATGCTGGAAAAAGAAAGGGAGAGACAGGAGAAAGAGAAGGATAGGGAATTGGAGAAAGAGCGGATAGCCCTAGAGAAAGAGAAGCTCAAGTTAGCAGCTGATAGAGGGCTTAGCTCTGTGGATGGTGCATCCACTTCAAAGTCCCAGGGAAAGGAAAATACCACCAAGGTACCAAAAGAATTGATACACATGTATGTCCCTGGCACTGATATTCTCAGTTGGATGCGTGCCTTTCATCTAGCATGTAAGGCTCAAGGTCTTAATGGTCAGTCCAAAGCAGCGACTTTACTGAGTCGCCTCCCTCGGGAAGGGACTGAAGTGATTGAAAGGATTGAAAGGATGCCTGAGAAAGACAGTCTGGCATATGAGTGCATGAAGGATGCTTTGATTAGGCGGTTTGGGTTGAAACCAGCCCAATACTTGCAGAGGTTCCGTGAGAACAAGAAGGCAGAGGGAGTTCCTTTTGAGAATTGGGTCCATGACATAGTGAGAGACTGGAATGAGTGGGTGAGAGGGATGGAAGCAAATGATTACCAGTCCCTAAATCAGGTGATGATTGCAGAGCGTCTCCGGGAGGAGTGCTCTGTCCCACTCAGACAGTATTTGTCTGACCTTCCTGAGAAACTTGCAGTGATGGCAGATAAGTGGCTTGCCAACAGAGTGAACAGGGGGCAGGGGCAACCCCTTTCCAAGCCCAAGGGGGAGAAGAACTCCCAGCAGGCTGGCCCTAAACCAGAGGGGAAGGGCCAGAACGGTTCCCAAGGCTCTCAGTCAAGACAAGAGTCTAAGGGAAACGGGGCTTCTAGTCAGTACCAGGAGGGGAAAGGAGGTTAGGGTCCTTTCCCTCCCACGGTGATTAAATGATATTAATGTCACCGAGAGGGACACTTAAAGCCAGACTGCCCAGTGAAGGATGTGGTGCCAGTGGCACCCGTGATAGCAAGTGTGCTTTCAGTGGGGGCAGACATGAAGGGAGGCCCAAGTGAGTTTAACTTAGTCACCAGGGACATCTGGGAACTTGACCCTGAAGCCCTTAAGCATATTCACCCTAACTCAACGGGGTATATGAGTGTGGCAAGTATCAATGGAAGGAAGGTTCCTGCCATGAGGGATACTGGTGCCCACAGGACTATGGTTGAACGCAAATATCTCAAACCCGAAGAGATCATTCCTGGTTCCAAGGGGTATGGACTTGTAGCTAGTGGTGATGACATGGAGTAGTGCTAGAGTGGAGGTAGAGGTGAATGGCAGGAAGGCCATGGTCAATGTCGGGGTGCGAGAGAAGCAGGGTGCTGGGTGCTTTCTGGGGAATGATCTTGTTGAACCCGGGTTAGTACCAGGCCCTGAGGCCTATATGGCCTGGATTTCATCAGCTGTGCTCACTAGGGCACAGACTGAAAAACTGCTTCCTAGTGAAGTGGGGACCGCTCTAGTGGAAGAGACACTAGAGGGGAACAGGCCAGAACAAGAACTAAGGGCAGATTCTGAGAAGGCACCTGTCCTGGTGTCTGCACCGCCTGCTCCAGTTGGAGAGGAGGGTGAGCATCCAGAGGCGGATAAGGTGTTAGAGTCTGGGTCCCAGCCAGAGCTGCAGGAGCTGCTTGTGGCAGGAGGACCGTCCCGTGAGGAGTTTTGTAAGGCACAGGCTGAGTGTCCTACACTTGTTGGCCTGCGGACGACTGCTCAGGAGCAGGTCTCCACTGGAGTAATCGGAAAGCACAAGGTGGCTTGGGAAGATGGACTCCTTTACAGTGAGCCTCCTGACCCAGAGCCAGGAACCAGCAAAAGGTTGGTGGTTCCTCAGGTGCACAAGAATTTCCTGCTGCAGCTGGCCCATGATGTACCCCTAGCTGGTCACCTGGGCATCAAAAAGACAAAGGACAGGTTAGCACCTCTGTTCTACTGGCCAGGAGTTGGTCAGGAGGTGGAGAAGTTTTGCCATACCTGCCTGGTCTGGTAGTTCGGAGTGGACTGTTCCCATGAGGCACAGGGTCAGAGCTGATTTGCATATAGCCAGTGTCTAACCCAGGGTGGTGTGGAGTGCAAAAAAACGATGGATTTAGGCCCAGATCCTTGTACTGGGGTGAATGTATGACATTGTTCTACATTCTGTCCATCAACTGTGTTTTTTGCAATTTTCACCCCGAGTGGGGTGGGTATGCTCAGACGTGAGTCCCAGGCTCTCCACACCACTGGAGTCAAGCTATCCAGGCTGATGAAGGCTGATAGCCAGAAACCGGTCCTTGGATGCTTGATTCCGGTCTGGGAAAGACATGGCTTGGTAGTTCGGACTGGACTGTTCCCATGAGGCACAGGGTCAGAGCTGATTTGCATATAGCCAGTGTCTAACCCAGGGTGGTGTGGAGTGCAAAAAAAACGATGGATTTAGGCCCAGATCCTTGTACTGGGGTGAATGTATGACATTGTTCTACATTCTGTCCATCAACTGTGTTTTTTGCAATTTTCAACCCGAGTGGGCTGGGTATGCTCAGACGTGAGTCCCAGGCTCTCCACACCACTGGAGTCAAGCTATCCAGGCTGATGAAGGCTGATAGCCAGAAACCGGTCCTTGGATGCTTGATTCCGGTCTGGGAAAGACATGGCTTGGTAGTTCGGACTGGACTGTTCCCATGAGGCACAGGGTCAGAGCTGATTTGCATATAGCCAGTGTCTAACCCAGAGTGGTGTGGAGTGCAAAAAAACGATGGATTTAGGCCCAGATCCTTGTACTGGGGTGAATGTATGACATTGTTCTACATTCTGTCTATCAACTGTGTTTTTTGCAATTTTCACCCGAGTGGGCTGGGTATGCTCAGACGTGAGTCCCAGGCTCTCCACACCACTGGAGTCAAGCTATCCAGGCTGATGAAGGCTGATAGCCAGAAACCGGTCCTTGGATGCTTTATTCCGGTCTGGGAAAGACATGGCTTGGTAGTTCGAACTGGACTGTTCCCATGAGGCACAGGGTCAGAGCTGATTTGCATATAGCCAGTGTCTAACCCACGGTGGTGTGGAGTGCAAAAAAACGATGGATTTAGGCCCAGATCCTTGTACTGGGGTGAATGTATGACATTGTTCTACATTCTGGCCATCAACTGTGTTTTTTGCAATTTTCACCCCGAGTGGGCTGGGTATGCTCAGACGTGAGTCCCAGGCTCTCCACACCACTGGAGTCAAGCTATCCAGGCTGAAGAAGGCTGATAGCCAGAAACCGGTCCTTGGATGCTTGATTCCGGTCTGGGAAAGACATGGCTTGGTAGTTCGGACTGGACTGTTCCCATGAGGCACAGGGTCAGAGCTGATTTGCATATAGCCAGTGTCTAACCCAGGGTGGTGTGGAGTGCAAAAAAACGATGGATTTAGGCCCAGATCCTTGTACTGGGGTGAATGTATAACATTGTTCTACATTCTGTCCATCAACTGTGTTTTTTGCAATTTTCACCCCGAGTGGGCTGGGTATGCTCAGACGTGAGTCCCAGGCTCTCCACACCACTGGAGTCAAGCTATCCAGGCTGATGAAGGCTGATAGCCAGAAACCGGTCCTTGGATGCTTGATTCCGGTCTGGGAAAGACATGGCTTGGTAGTTCGGACTGGACTGTTCCCATGAGGCACAGGGTCAGAGCTGATTTGCATATAGCCAGTGTCTAACCCAGGGTGGTGTGGAGTGCAAAAAAACGATGGATTTAGGCCCAGATCCTTGTACTGGGGTGAATGTATGACATTGTTCTACATTCGGTCCATCAACTGTGTTTTTTGCAATTTTCACCTCGAGTGGGCTGGGTATGCTCAGACATGAGTCCCAGGCTCTCCACACCACTGGAGTCAAGCTATCCAGGCTGATGAAGGCTGATAGCCAGAAACCGGTCCTTGGATGCTTGATTCCGGTCTGGGAAAGACATGGCTTGGTAGTTCGGACTGGACTGTTCCCATGAGGCACAGGGTCAGAGCTGATTTGCATATAGCCAGTGTCTAACCCAGGGTGGTGTGGAGTGCAAAAAAACGAGGGATTTAGGCCCAGATCCTTTTACAGGGGTGAATGTATGACATTGTTCTACATTCTGTCCATCAACTGTGTTTTTTGCAATTTTCACCCCGAGTGGGCTGGGTATGCTCAGACGTGAGTCCCAGGCTCTCCACACCACTGGAGTCAAGCTATCCAGGCTGATGAAGGCTGATAGCCAGAAACCGGTCCTTGGATGCTTGATTCCGGTCTGGGAAAGACATGGCTTGGTAGTTCGGACTGGACTGTTCCCATGAGGCACAGGGTCAGAGCTGATTTGCATATAGCCAGTGTCTAACCCAGGGTGGTGTGGAGTGCAAAAAAACGATGGATTTAGGCCCAGATCCTTGTACTGGGGTGAATGTATGACATTGTTCTACATTCGGTCCATCAACTGTGTTTTTTGCAATTTTCACCTCGAGTGGGCTGGGTATGCTCAGACGTGAGTCCCAGGCTCTCCACACCACTGGAGTCAAGCTATCCAGGCTGATGAAGGCTGATAGCCAGAAACCGGTCCTTGGATGCTTGATTCCGGTCTGGGAAAGACATGGCTTGGTAGTTCGGACTGGACTGTTCCCATGAGGCACAGGGTCAGAGCTGATTTGCATATAGCCAGTGTCTAACCCAGGGTGGTGTGGAGTGCAAAAAAACGAGGGATTTAGGCCCAGATCCTTGTACAGGGGTGAATGTATGACATTGTTCTACATTCTGTCCATCAACTGTATTTTTTGCAATTTTCACCCCGAGTGGGCTGGGTATGCTCAGACGTGAGTCCCAGGCTCTCCACACCACTGGAGTCAAGCTATCCAGGCTGATGAAGGCTGATAGCCAGAAACCGGTCCTTGGATGCTTGATTCCGGTCTGGGAAAGACATGGCTTGGTAGTTCGGACTGGACTGTTCCCATGAGGCACAGGGTCAGAGCTGATTTGCATATAGCCAGTGTCTAACCCAGGGTGGTGTGGAGTGCAAAAAAACGATGGATTTAGGCCCAGATCCTTGTACTGGGGTGAATGTATGACATTGTTCTACATTCTGTCCATCAACTGTGGTCTGTCAGGCCAGCAGCATGTCTGGTTGCCCGATGAAGGCACCCTTGGTTCCCCTACCAGTCGTGGAGGTACACTTAGAGAGGGTGGTGTGTCTTTGCAGGAATGACACGGTTTCTTTACTTGCAATGGCTGAAGAGTTGGAAGAGGTGAGTGAGTCCCTCCCTGACTTATTGCAAGGTGATGAGAAGGATGTTTCATTTGAGGGAGTTAAGCTTGCCTCTGAACTGATACCTGAACAGCAGGTGGAGTGTAAAGAGCTGCTGGGGAGATTGTCCCGTCTCTTTTCACTTACCCCTGGGCTGACGCATGTCTGTGCGCTTGACACAGACACAGGGGACACCCGGCCTGCTAAAAAGCAGCCCAGGAAGGTGATCTGGACTGAAGAGTGTCAGAAGGCATTTGATGGATTGAAGGCTGCACTATGCAATGCACCTGTACTGAAGGCCTCTGATTACAGTCAGACCTTCATTGTGCAGACAGATGCTTCAGACGAGGGAGTTGGGGCAGTTCTTGCCCAGCACAATGAAAAGGGAAGGGAGCATCCGGTGGCCTTTATCAGCCGCCGACTACTACCCAGGGAGCAGAGCTGGTCTGCAGTTGAAAAAGAATGCTTTGCCATAGTGTGGACCCTTCAAAGATTCAGGCCTTACTTGTTTGGTGCAAAGTTTGTGATTCAAACAGATCACAAGCCCCTCAAGTGGCTTATGGCAATGAAAGGTGAGAATCCAAAGTTGCTCAGGTGGTCCATATCTCTGCAGGGACTAGATTTTACAGTGGAACATAAAGCAGGCTTACAGCACGGTAATGCAGATGGACTTTCCCGCCGGTTTATCCAATCAGATGATCGGTCTTCTCCCACTGGGAAGTAAGTACCGGCCATTCTGATCTGGGGAGGGCATATGTTGGGACGGGAAGTCTCCTGCATATCTCTGGAGAGAGTGCTTCCCCTGCCTTATGCTAATCTCCAGGCAAGTCACTCAAAAGCTACTGTATAGTTTCTAGATCCCTACCTCAGTGAGCATGACAATCATACATGTCCACTGAGGGTCTCCCTGTTTACATGGATTGAGACCATAGAGCTTGGCTCTGAGGTCGAGGGGGCATGCCTAGTGCACCCCTATTTTTCAGAGAGTGGCTACTGCCCTCTCTATTATGGCTGTGGTAGACTGACAGTGGTGGCAGCAATAAATCTATAGTCAGGAGGGGTGAGTCCCTAGGCACCCTCCTGACCAAGTCTGTGCAGTTTGCCATGCCTGTGGGCCTGTTGCCTTTGTCTGACTGATGTGTGTTTGAGAGCCCGTGGGTGTACAGGGGAAGAATGGTGATTTGAGCCAGGGTGAGGAATGTGAGCTGTCCTGCTGGACATCCCAGTTCCCCCGTCCCCCTCCCTATTTTCTTGGAAAGGCCTGGTGGGCTGGGGGAGACACTCAGCTCTTATCTGGGTTTAGCTGCACTAACTCTGCAAAAAGGACCCTCCCCCACTGGTCAGTGCCTCCTGGGCTGGAGTTAATTAAAATTCCTCTCTAGGGGGTTGCACAGCCTGTTACCAGAACAGGACCTGCTACATGCTTTACCCATGCATTGAACACGCAGTGAATGGTCTGTGATTGGAGGTGTATTCAGAATGCAAAGAGCGGCAGACCCTCTGATTGGATGAGCCTATCAATCAGAGGTGATAAAAGTCTGGCCTGAGTGGTCAGCTGTTGTTCAAGACTGGTCTATGACTGACGAGTGGCCACACCAGAGCCCTCTGACAGTAACCAGCCGCGACCCCACGGTGTGAAGACAGGAGATAAGACTGTTCACTGGGTCTGGAAGAAAGGCATCATTAAGGACCAGCTGTTTGTGAGGCTTGGAGGAGCATTCGCTTTGGACCAAGGAAATTACAGACAGCTGCCCAAGGTGTGGGAAGGAAGCTTGCGGTGCATCACCCAGTGTAGAGAGGAAGCTTACAGCACATCACAGAGGCTGGTGGAAAGAAGCTTGCAGCACATGACGAGAGCCAGAGAGGAGGATGCTTGATTCTAGTCCTTGAAGGTGAGATCAAATCCCCTCTAGGCTCCTTGCGCTGTGGAAGCCTGTACAAGCAGTAACTGGGAAGAGAGGCCAGTGAAGCAGACCCCCACCTTTCTTTTTGTGATCTCTGAGGGTATCAGGGTGAACTGGCACTCTGTCCAGCCACTACCCTTCTTCAGCTAGCCAGTGGCTACTGGACTAGTGGGACTCCAGTAAACTGTGCCAAGACATCCGGCACCTTTGATCAGATCCCTGACACCACTAGAGCGGTGTCCTCACTCACAATGGGAGGGCACTTCTGTTGCTTTGGGTGGGGGGTTATGGGGCTGATCATGAACATTTGACTTCACATCATATGCTGAAACTATATCCTTTCAATACAAAGTTTGGTATCAAGGCTCTAGTGAATGAGAACAGCCCTGTGTAACATGATCTGTAATATGCAATGCTTACTGTGTGTTTTCATGTTAACTGTGTTTTTATAGTGCTTGGCGTCTAGGCGCTATAATACTGTTTGGGGTCAGAACTCTGTCCCAGAGGGTTGTAGAGACTTCTGGTTTTCACTGTTTATCCTAGTTTTATGTGTAGTATAATTATCTTATGTGTATTAAAGTACTTTTCTTTTATAAAAAGTAAAGCACTGACTGGACATTGAGTTTATCAGCCGGTGGTATGGTTTACACTGTATTCTGAATGTCTAACCCCACCTCACCTCCTTGAGTAAGCCTTGGGCTGCTCTGTCTCACTACCCTGAGAGAGTCAAGTGCTGGAGAGGAGTACTTGGTTATCCAGTTTTGTGTCCCTTAGTACTGAGGCCCCAGGACACCAGTGAGGGAACACTCCAGTTGATGCGATTGGAGCGCAGTTACCCCTGAGTGCCCTGGTGCCCAGGAAGCCGGGTCTAACAGTGGTTCTCTTCCAAGTGTCCTAATCAGGCTGTTACCCAAACATCGCTTTTGTGTAATGTGACAATTCTCACAGAAGGTGGAACTAGGGCAGTCTCCAAGCAAAATCACCCACAATGAAGAACATCAGTCTTCCTGGAACAGTAATCAGGGACAGAGAAATGGGCAGGCCTGAACTAGGAACTTCCTCACCTTACAGAACAGAAACTGCAGTCCCAAACCTGACCCCAATCATTAACCAAATGACAGTGCTAACAAAGGACTGAATAGCATCTCTTGGCTATCAATATCTTTATGGAAATTCTAAAGTTAGTTTCTTCTCCATCCTCTTCACTTCATCATCTGGCTATCCACCCTCCCACCACAGTCATGCACACAGTATACTTCTACTGTCTGGGGAAGCTGTCCTTTTCCTACATATTGTTCCTTACCAAGCCAAGGGCATCCAGATCTATCCAAATGGCTTTTGTATTCAGACTCAAACACGCACACAGAGTCTGACTCCAACACATTCTATGCATGCACACTCACTTGCCATAAACACAGGGGTCAGAGCCTTTACAGCCGCATCGTAATGGGCTATTCGGTTTCCTTTTCGACTGCTTCATTACGATGGAGGCAATCAGAAAGGAAACCGGCGGGTCAATATGGCTGGCTTCTGACAGGCTCAGCGAGCCCATCCGTCAGTTGGAATCTGGCCTGTAAACTCAAGGGCGTGTCTGTCCGCCCTTAAGATCACGATGACGGTTTCTGACATGGTTTCCATGATGGCCGGTCTGACATCAAACCATGATGGAAAGCGTCTTGGGGGGCCCCCCTTGGGTGCATGGCCTCTGATTGGAGGCCAAGGGGGCACATATGGTGCCCCCCCTGTTGATCCCTGCACCTTGTGTCAGGCACCCAGAGGTGTCGGCCAAGGGGTGCAGGGATGAACCACACCTCCCATTTCACTATGGGAGCATGCGTGACGGCCGGTTTATGGCCAAAATGCATGCTGCCATAGTAAAATGTAGGAATGGCACTGAACCGTGTTCGTCGCATCCTAATGAGGTGGTTGGGAGCACCGACTGGGTGTCAGTCGGTCCCATGACCAATGTGGTGTCTGACGGAAGTGATTCCGCCCGACTTCATAATGACCTCCAGGATGTCAACACAATGTTAAATGCTCACCGACACAGATAAAAACACCTGGTCACAGTAAGGATTCACAAAACGTGATACACTGCCAGAACTTTATATGCTAAATCCATGGGGGGACAATAGTCCTCTGTCTACTATGAGGGCATACTGGGCGCTCCCTTCAGGTCACAGGTTAGGTGCTAAAGCTTGCAGTGTCAGGAAAGGCCTCTACACATCTGCTAAGATTATCATCCTGCCAGGACCAAAATTAAAGTTAGGAGACCAGATATAACAGCAGTCGTGCACTCCGCAAGGGTACATGATAGATCACCATGCAGGGGACATTACTATCCCAACATATGGTTGTAAGAAGGATGGCCCTTTGCCACTCCTGGGTGCATATGCTAGCTCATGTACTATATCCTGAATATATATTGCCTCCTCCTAGGAGTTGATCCTCTGCCACTCCTGATTGGACCAATCAGAGCATAGATCTTGGTGGGTTGTATAAACGTCATTACTATGAACTGATCCTCTACTTGCTCCTAGGTGGATTTTTCTAGAATACATTATAGCTGGTTTTATCATGGCTACTCTGTTGACACATCTGGCCGCACATCTAAGAACACATGCCATGGTTGCTTATATAATAGCCTTTCCTATGGGTTGGTGTAAAATGCCCATTCCTGTAGGTTAAACCTATGCGACTTATCAGTGTAACCCTCAGAATATACAGTATGTCAAGTAGTATACTGCTCATTATTATGAGCCAAGCACATAATGCTTGTTGCTCCAAGCAGTCCATCTCTAACACTCCAGATGGACCAGTCAGTGCATGTACCATTCAGAGATGTTTTAAGACGTGGGCAAAGTGGGCTATTGCCCAGAGCCCCTACCTTCTAAGGGGCCCCATGGTAGGTGACATTTCTCATTTTCACTCACTCTGTCTCACATTTATTGATTTCTCTATCAGAACCTGTCCTCGCTCTCACTTCTTATCTCTACCTCTGCCTCTCTTGTCGCAGTGTCATTTTAAGGATTTTTGGGGTCCTAGACAAGACATAATTCATCTGTTTTTGAGTGAACATTTAAGTATACCATTGTTGAGAATCATACAGGCTTGGTAGTATAGGTAATAAAATTCAAAGTTGCTATGAACAGGGGCTTCAAAATACGTCTTGCCCGGCCCCTAGAAGTCCTGAAGATAACACTATCATGGTTGTGTAGCTCTCTATCATTCTTGTGAAGAAGTTTTGGCGCATACAACATGGCAGGTTGTACAATTACGTCATTCTGATGGGTTGCTTCTTATCACTCACCATGCCTGGGATGGTTTCATTATGAACTTTCCTATGAGATGTTCATCTGAACTCCAGAGCATATCATAGTTGATGAAAGATGTCACCCTCCAGAGAACAGCATCCTTCCCCTCTGGGCATTATCTGATCTCGCACATTCAGTGTGGTTTAAAGTGAATGATACAGACCACTTAAAAAATATCAGGTACACAAATGCAAAACTGTGTGTACTCTCAAACTTTGTTTACTATACTCTGGTCCAGCTAGAAGCTTATTGCAACATGGTTTGAGCAGGATCTTCCATACCAAGGCTTTTCCTATGTGGGCCAGACTGCACTAACACACTTTGTTAAAAAACGGACTCCAGCACAATTCTTTATAATTTCTTTTTACTTAGGGTGCATGGGAAAACTAGTGCTTTAAATGGGCCAGTACTCACAGGTACTGAGTATCAGCACTTCTTTTTATTTATTTATTTATTTGTTTAAAATGTTTTATATAGCGCTACTGGACCCAAGTGTATCAGCGCTTTACAGGGTACTTAACACATCATGAAAAAGAAAATCAATAAACGGCAAATTTTTAACATATACTAGGTGATAAAGTCCTCCAAGAGTAAATTTAGAGAACAAGTAAAGGAGAAGAGGGCTGATGAAAAAGTAAATAGGGGGTTAAGTAGTTAGTTAGAGGGAGAAAGAAGGAGAGCGAGAGTAGGAAGAGTAGTAGGAAGAGAGATTGTAGAGGACTGCCATGAGTAAATGGACAGATAGTTCAATAGGAATTAGGGACCCCAATATTTGTTAAGAAGCAGCAGCTTGAGGTTTTTCTTGAAAAGCGAGAGTAGGAAAGGTAGTGGAAGGGAGAGTGTAGAGGACAGCAAAGAGTAGATGGATCGATGGTTCAATAGGAATTAAGGACCCCAATATTTGTTGAGAAGCAGCAGCTTGAGGTTTTTCTTGAAAAGGGGGTGGGAAGGGTTGCAGTGAAGGTCTTTGGGAAGAGAATTCCAAATAGAAGGGGCATTCCCTGAGAAAGAACATGATTGAGTCTTTTTCTTTTTGGTCTGAGGGGGGGATTAGGACAAGGGCGTTCGTGCTCCTCAAAGATCTAGTACACCCTGCTTTTTAGAGTTTGTCAGAAAGGTATGAGGGGGTGTTTTGGTAAAGGGCTTTGTGAGTGATACACGCAATCTTGTAGGTGGATCTGCCTTCGATTGGGAGCCATTTGAGGTTTTTGAGGACCGGGGAGATGTGATCATAATGCTTACTGTCAGAGATAAGCCTGGCCTGCTATAGTCAATTCTGGAAAGGACAAGTGATTGTACAATGGTTTTAAAGTCATCGATTGGAATAAAGGGTTTGATTTTTAGGGCTCGGGCCTACGTCACACACTGCAAAGCAGTGTGAGCGGAGCCAAAAGTCCTATAATCAGGGTCTCCGAGAAGCAACCCAAACATTCCTGAATGCTCGTGATTTTTCGTGTTCTTTTTTTGCCATCTGCATGGGAATTGGGCCTTGCATGCCTGTCTTTTTAGAAGCCAGCACGCAATAGGCCATACGTTTTCGAGTTTCTCCACTTCCTGCATATTCCGTGCGGACACGAGCGGGAGAAGGTCATAAATCTTCAATTATCAGCTGTCATGACTGGCGGTAATTGAAGGCAGATGGTGGGCGCACGTGCTTACGTTAGCCCCACAGAGTAAACACCATTAGTCGCACGAGCAGCACTGCGCTTTCTACGGTGCCAATATATCAACTGAAACTAATAGGCGCCAATAAACATTTGTGAGAGGGTTTCATTGTCAAATGTCACTTAGTTGTGCTATGTTATGTCTTATATTAGCCTGGCGTTAACAATTGCACAGCGCCTTGATGGCCTCTAGGTTCCTGATTGGGCTATATAAAATTTAGATAAGAAATAAGGGATGGATTAAGGAGGGGCGCGCGAGTGCAGAGTAGTGAGTGCAGAGTAGTGAGTGCAGAGTGGTGAGTAGTGAGTGCAGAGTTGTGAGTGCAGAGTTGTGAGTGCAGAGTTGTGAGTGCAGAGTTGTGAGTGTGAGTGCAGAGTGTGAGTGCAGAGTGCAGAGTGTGAGTGCAGAGTGTGAGTGCAGAGTAGTGAGTGCAGAGTAGTGAGTAGTGAGTGCAGAGTTGTGAGTACAGAGTTGTGAGTGCAGAGTTGTGAGTGCAGAGTTGTGAGTGCAGAGTGCAGAGTAGTGAGTGCAGAGTAGTGAGTGCAGAGTAGTGAGTGCAGAGTAGTGAGCAGTGAGTGCAGAGTAGTGAGTGCAGAGTAGTGAGTGCAGATTAGTGAGTGCAGAGTAGTGAGTAGTGAGTGCAGAGTAGTGAGTGCAGAGTAGTGAGTAGTGAGTGCAGAGTAGTGAGTAGTGAGTGCAGAGTAGTGAGTGCAGAGTAGTGAGTGCAGAGTAGTGAGTGCAGAGTAGTGAGTGCAGAGTAGTAAGTGCAGAGTCTGAGTGCAGAGTGTAGAGTGCAGAGTGAGTGTTCAGAGTGCAGAGTAGTGAGTGCAGAGTAGTGAGTGCAGAGTGCAGAGTAGTCAGTGCAGAGTAGTGAGTGCAGAGTAGTGAGTGCAGAGTAGTGAGTGCAGAGTGAGTGTGCAGAGTGCAGAGTAGTGAGAGCAGAGTGAGTGTGCAGAGTGCAGAGTAGTGAGTGCAGAGTAGTGAGTAGAGAGTAGTGAGTGCAGAGTTGTGAGTGCAGAGTTGTGAGTGCAGAGTAGTGAGTGCAGAGTAGTGAGTGCAGAGTAGTGAGTGCAGAGTAGTGAGTGTAGAGTGGTGAGTAGTGAGTGCAGAGTAGTGAGTGCAGAGTAGTGAGTGCAGAGTAGTGAGTGCAGAGTAGTGAGTAGTGAGTGCAGAGTGGTGAGTGCAGAGTGGTGAGTGCAGAGTGGTGAGTGCAGAGTGGTGAGTGCAGAGTAGTGAGTGCAGAGTAGTGAGTAGTGAGTGCAGAGTAGTGAGTAGTGAGTAGTGAGTGCAGAGTAGTGAGTGCATAATGGTGAGTGCAGAGTGGTGAGTGCAGAATTGTGAGTGCAGAGTGGTGAGTGCAGAGTAGTGAGTATTGAGTGCAGAGTAGTGAGTGCAGAGTAGTGAGTAGTGAGTGCAGAGTAGTGAGTAGTGAGTGCAGAGTAGTGAGTAGTGAGTAGTGAGTGCAGAGTAGTGAGTAGTGAGTGCAGAGTAGTGAGTGCAGAGTAGTGAGTGCAGAGTAGTGAGTAGTGAGTGCAGAGTAGTGAGTAGTGAGTAGTGAGTGCAGAGTAGTGAGTAGTGAGCGCAGAGTAGTGAGTGCAGAGTGGTGAGTGCAGAGTAGTTAGTGCAGAGTAGTGAGTGCAGCGTGGTGAGTATTGAGTGCAGAGTAGTGAGTAGTGAGTGCAGAGTAGTGAGTAGTGAGTGCAGAGTAGTGAGTAGTGAGTAGTGAGTGCAGAGTAGTGAGTAGTGAGTGCAGAGTAGTGAGTGCAGAGTAGTGAGTGCAGAGTAGTGAGTAGTGAGTGCAGAGTAGTGAGTAGTGAGTAGTGAGTGCAGAGTAGTGAGTAGTGAGCGCAGAGTAGTGAGTGCAGAGTGGTGAGTGCAGAGTAGTTAGTGCAGAGTAGTGAGTGCAGAGTGGTGAGAGCAGAGTGGTGAGAGCAGAGTGGATGAGTGCAGAGTAGTGAGTAGTGAGTGCAGAGTAGTGAGTAGTGAGTAGTGAGTAGTGAGTGCAGAGTAGTGAGTAGTGAGTGCAAAGTGGTGAGTGCAGAGTGGTGAGTGCAGAGTAGTGGGTAGTGAGTGCAGAGTAGTGAGTGCAGAGTAGTGAGTGCAGAGTAGTGAGTAGTGAGTAGTGAGTGCAGAGTAGTGAGTAGTGAGTGCAGAGTAGTGAGTAGTGAGTGCAGAGTAGTGAGTGCTGAGTAGTGAGTAGTGAGTAGTGAGTAGTGAGTGCAGAGTAGTGAGTAGTGAGTAGTGAGTAGTGAGTGCAGAGTAGTGAGTGCAGAGTGGTGAGTGCAGAGTAGTGAGTGCAGAGTGGTGAGTGCAGAGTGGTGAGTGCAGAGAGGTGAGTGCAGAGAGGTGAGTAGTGAGTAGTGAGTGCAGAGTAGTCAGTGCAGAGTAGTGAGTGCAGAGTAGTGAGTAGTGAGTGCAGAGTAGTGAGTAGTGAGTTGAGAGGGAAGAGTAGTGAGTGCAGAGTAGTGATTAGTGAGTGCAGAGTAGTGAGTAGTGAGTGCAGAGTAGTGAGTGCAGAGTAGTGAGTGCAGAGTAGTAAGTGCAGAGTCTGAGTGCAGAGTGTAGAGTGCAGAGTGAGTGTTCAGAGTGCAGAGTAGTGAGTTCAGAGTAGTGAGTGCAGAGTGCAGAGTAGTCAGTGCAGAGTAGTGAGTGCAGAGTAGTGAGTGCAGAGTAGTGAGTGCAGAGTGAGTGTGCAGAGTGCAGAGTAGTGAGAGCAGAGTGAGTGTGCAGAGTGCAGAGTAGTGAGTGCAGAGTAGTGAGTACAGAGTAGTGAGTGCAGAGTTGTGAGTGCAGAGTTGTGAGTGCAGAGTAGTGAGTGCAGAGTAGTGAGTGCAGAGTAGTGAGTGCAGAGTAGTGAGTGTAGAGTGGTGAGTAGTGAGTGCAGAGTAGTGAGTGCAGAGTAGTGAGTGCAGAGTAGTGAGTGCAGAGTAGTGAGTAGTGAGTAGTGAGTGCAGAGTAGTGAGTGCAGAGTGGTGAGTGCAGAGTGGTGAGTGCAGAGTGGTGAGTGCAGAGTAGTGAGTGCAGAGTAGTGAGTAGTGAGTGCAGAGTAGTGAGTAGTGAGTAGTGAGTGCAGAGTAGTGAGTGCATAATGGTGAGTGCAGAGTGGTGAGTGCAGAATTGTGAGTGCAGAGTGGTGAGTGCAGAGTAGTGAGTATTGAGTGCAGAGTAGTGAGTGCAGAGTAGTGAGTAGTGAGTGCAGAGTAGTGAGTAGTGAGTGCAGAGTAGTGAGTAGTGAGTAGTGAGTGCAGAGTAGTGAGTAGTGAGTGCAGAGTAGTGAGTGCAGAGTAGTGAGTGCAGAGTAGTGAGTAGTGAGTGCAGAGTAGTGAGTAGTGAGTAGTGAGTGCAGAGTAGTGAGTAGTGAGCGCAGAGTAGTGAGTGCAGAGTGGTGAGTGCAGAGTAGTTAGTGCAGAGTAGTGAGTGCAGCGTGGTGAGTATTGAGTGCAGAGTAGTGAGTAGTGAGTGCAGAGTAGTGAGTAGTGAGTGCAGAGTAGTGAGTAGTGAGTAGTGAGTGCAGAGTAGTGAGTAGTGAGTGCAGAGTAGTGAGTGCAGAGTAGTGAGTGCAGAGTAGTGAGTAGTGAGTGCAGAGTAGTGAGTAGTGAGTAGTGAGTGCAGAGTAGTGAGTAGTGAGCGCAGAGTAGTGAGTGCAGAGTGGTGAGTGCAGAGTGGTGAGTGCAGAGTGGTGAGTGCAGAGTGGTGAGAGCAGAGTGGTGAGTGCAGAGTAGTGAGTAGTGAGTGCAGAGTAGTGAGTAGTGAGTAGTGAGTAGTGAGTGCAGAGTAGTGAGTAGTGAGTGCAAAGTGGTGAGTGCAGAGTGGTGAGTGCAGAGTAGTGGGTAGTGAGTGCAGAGTAGTGAGTGCAGAGTAGTGAGTGCAGAGTAGTGAGTAGTGAGTAGTGAGTAGTGAGTGCAGAGTAGTGAGTAGTGAGTGCAGAGTAGTGAGTAGTGAGTGCAGAGTAGTGAGTGCTGAGTAGTGAGTAGTGAGTAGTGAGTAGTGAGTGCAGAGTAGTGAGTAGTGAGTAGTGAGTAGTGAGTGCAGAGTAGTGAGTGCAGAGTGGTGAGTGCAGAGTAGTGAGTGCAGAGTGGTGAGTGCAGAGTGGTGAGTGCAGAGTGGTGAGTGCAGAGAGGTGAGTGCAGAGAGGTGAGTAGTGAGTAGTGAGTGCAGAGTAGTCAGTGCAGAGTAGTGAGTGCAGAGTAGTGAGTGCAGAGTAGTGAGTGCAGAGTGAGTGTGCAGAGTGCAGAGTAGTGAGAGCAGAGTGAGTGTGCAGAGTGCAGAGTAGTGAGTGCAGAGTAGTGAGTAGAGAGTAGTGAGTGCAGAGTTGTGAGTGCAGAGTTGTGAGTGCAGAGTAGTGAGTGCAGAGTAGTGAGTGCAGAGTAGTGAGTGCAGAGTAGTGAGTGTAGAGTGGTGAGTAGTGAGTGCAGAGTAGTGAGTGCAGAGTAGTGAGTGCAGAGTAGTGAGTGCAGAGTAGTGAGTAGTGAGTGCAGAGTGGTGAGTGCAGAGTGGTGAGTGCAGAGTGGTGAGTGCAGAGTGGTGAGTGCAGAGTAGTGAGTGCAGAGTAGTGAGTAGTGAGTGCAGAGTAGTGAGTAGTGAGTAGTGAGTGCAGAGTAGTGAGTGCATAATGGTGAGTGCAGAGTGGTGAGTGCAGAATTGTGAGTGCAGAGTGGTGAGTGCAGAGTAGTGAGTATTGAGTGCAGAGTAGTGAGTGCAGAGTAGTGAGTAGTGAGTGCAGAGTAGTGAGTAGTGAGTGCAGAGTAGTGAGTAGTGAGTAGTGAGTGCAGAGTAGTGAGTAGTGAGTGCAGAGTAGTGAGTGCAGAGTAGTGAGTGCAGAGTAGTGAGTAGTGAGTGCAGAGTAGTGAGTAGTGAGTAGTGAGTGCAGAGTAGTGAGTAGTGAGCGCAGAGTAGTGAGTGCAGAGTGGTGAGTGCAGAGTAGTTAGTGCAGAGTAGTGAGTGCAGCGTGGTGAGTATTGAGTGCAGAGTAGTGAGTAGTGAGTGCAGAGTAGTGAGTAGTGAGTGCAGAGTAGTGAGTAGTGAGTAGTGAGTGCAGAGTAGTGAGTAGTGAGTGCAGAGTAGTGAGTGCAGAGTAGTGAGTGCAGAGTAGTGAGTAGTGAGTGCAGAGTAGTGAGTAGTGAGTAGTGAGTGCAGAGTAGTGAGTAGTGAGCGCAGAGTAGTGAGTGCAGAGTGGTGAGTGCAGAGTAGTTAGTGCAGAGTAGTGAGTGCAGAGTGGTGAGAGCAGAGTGGTGAGAGCAGAGTGGATGAGTGCAGAGTAGTGAGTAGTGAGTGCAGAGTAGTGAGTAGTGAGTAGTGAGTAGTGAGTGCAGAGTAGTGAGTAGTGAGTGCAAAGTGGTGAGTGCAGAGTGGTGAGTGCAGAGTAGTGGGTAGTGAGTGCAGAGTAGTGAGTGCAGAGTAGTGAGTGCAGAGTAGTGAGTAGTGAGTAGTGAGTGCAGAGTAGTGAGTAGTGAGTGCAGAGTAGTGAGTAGTGAGTGCAGAGTAGTGAGTGCTGAGTAGTGAGTAGTGAGTAGTGAGTAGTGAGTGCAGAGTAGTGAGTAGTGAGTAGTGAGTAGTGAGTGCAGAGTAGTGAGTGCAGAGTGGTGAGTGCAGAGTAGTGAGTGCAGAGTGGTGAGTGCAGAGTGGTGAGTGCAGAGAGGTGAGTGCAGAGAGGTGAGTAGTGAGTAGTGAGTGCAGAGTAGTCAGTGCAGAGTAGTGAGTGCAGAGTAGTGAGTAGTGAGTGCAGAGTAGTGAGTAGTGAGTTGAGAGGGAAGAGTAGTGAGTGCAGAGTAGTGATTAGTGAGTGCAGAGTAGTGAGTAGTGAGTGCAGAGTAGTGAGTGCAGAGTAGTGAGTGCAGAGTAGTAAGTGCAGAGTCTGAGTGCAGAGTGTAGAGTGCAGAGTGAGTGTTCAGAGTGCAGAGTAGTGAGTTCAGAGTAGTGAGTGCAGAGTGCAGAGTAGTCAGTGCAGAGTAGTGAGTGCAGAGTAGTGAGTGCAGAGTAGTGAGTGCAGAGTGAGTGTGCAGAGTGCAGAGTAGTGAGAGCAGAGTGAGTGTGCAGAGTGCAGAGTAGTGAGTGCAGAGTAGTGAGTACAGAGTAGTGAGTGCAGAGTTGTGAGTGCAGAGTTGTGAGTGCAGAGTAGTGAGTGCAGAGTAGTGAGTGCAGAGTAGTGAGTGCAGAGTAGTGAGTGTAGAGTGGTGAGTAGTGAGTGCAGAGTAGTGAGTGCAGAGTAGTGAGTGCAGAGTAGTGAGTGCAGAGTAGTGAGTAGTGAGTAGTGAGTGCAGAGTAGTGAGTGCAGAGTGGTGAGTGCAGAGTGGTGAGTGCAGAGTGGTGAGTGCAGAGTAGTGAGTGCAGAGTAGTGAGTAGTGAGTGCAGAGTAGTGAGTAGTGAGTAGTGAGTGCAGAGTAGTGAGTGCATAATGGTGAGTGCAGAGTGGTGAGTGCAGAATTGTGAGTGCAGAGTGGTGAGTGCAGAGTAGTGAGTATTGAGTGCAGAGTAGTGAGTGCAGAGTAGTGAGTAGTGAGTGCAGAGTAGTGAGTAGTGAGTGCAGAGTAGTGAGTAGTGAGTAGTGAGTGCAGAGTAGTGAGTAGTGAGTGCAGAGTAGTGAGTGCAGAGTAGTGAGTGCAGAGTAGTGAGTAGTGAGTGCAGAGTAGTGAGTAGTGAGTAGTGAGTGCAGAGTAGTGAGTAGTGAGCGCAGAGTAGTGAGTGCAGAGTGGTGAGTGCAGAGTAGTTAGTGCAGAGTAGTGAGTGCAGCGTGGTGAGTATTGAGTGCAGAGTAGTGAGTAGTGAGTGCAGAGTAGTGAGTAGTGAGTGCAGAGTAGTGAGTAGTGAGTAGTGAGTGCAGAGTAGTGAGTAGTGAGTGCAGAGTAGTGAGTGCAGAGTAGTGAGTGCAGAGTAGTGAGTAGTGAGTGCAGAGTAGTGAGTAGTGAGTAGTGAGTGCAGAGTAGTGAGTAGTGAGCGCAGAGTAGTGAGTGCAGAGTGGTGAGTGCAGAGTGGTGAGTGCAGAGTGGTGAGTGCAGAGTGGTGAGAGCAGAGTGGTGAGTGCAGAGTAGTGAGTAGTGAGTGCAGAGTAGTGAGTAGTGAGTAGTGAGTAGTGAGTGCAGAGTAGTGAGTAGTGAGTGCAAAGTGGTGAGTGCAGAGTGGTGAGTGCAGAGTAGTGGGTAGTGAGTGCAGAGTAGTGAGTGCAGAGTAGTGAGTGCAGAGTAGTGAGTAGTGAGTAGTGAGTAGTGAGTGCAGAGTAGTGAGTAGTGAGTGCAGAGTAGTGAGTAGTGAGTGCAGAGTAGTGAGTGCTGAGTAGTGAGTAGTGAGTAGTGAGTAGTGAGTGCAGAGTAGTGAGTAGTGAGTAGTGAGTAGTGAGTGCAGAGTAGTGAGTGCAGAGTGGTGAGTGCAGAGTAGTGAGTGCAGAGTGGTGAGTGCAGAGTGGTGAGTGCAGAGTGGTGAGTGCAGAGAGGTGAGTGCAGAGAGGTGAGTAGTGAGTAGTGAGTGCAGAGTAGTCAGTGCAGAGTAGTGAGTGCAGAGTAGTGAGTAGTGAGTGCAGAGTAGTGAGTAGTGAGTTGAGAGGGAAGAGTAGTGAGTGCAGAGTAGTGATTAGTGAGTGCAGAGTAGTGAGTAGTAAGTGCAGAGTAGTGAGTAGTGAGTAGTGAGTGCAGAGTAGTGAGTGCAGAGTAGTGAGTAGTGAGTGCAGAGTATTGAGTAGTGAGTGCAGAGTAGTGAGTAGTGAGTGCAGAGTAGTGAGTGCAGAGTAGTGAGTGCAGAGTAGTGAGTGCAGATAGTGAGTGCAGAGTAGTGAGTAGTGAGTGCAGAGTAGTGAGTAGTGAGTAGTGAGTGCAGAGTAGTGAGTGCAGAGTAGTGAGTAGTGAGTGCAAAGTGGTGAGTAGTGAGTAGTGAGTGCAGAGTAGTGAGTGCAGAGTAGTGAGTAGTGAGTGCAGAGTAGTGAGTGCAGAGTAGTGAGTAGTGAGTGCAGAGTAGTGAGTAGTGAGTAGTGAGTGCAGAGTAGTGAGTAGTGGGTGCAGAGTAGTGAGTAGTGAGTGCAGAGTAGTGAGTAGTGAGTAGTGAATGCGGAGTAGTGAGTAGTGAGTGTAGAGTAGTGAGTAGTGAGTAGTGAGTGCAGAGTAGTGAGTGCAGAGTAGTGAGTGCAGAGTGGTGAGTGCAGAGTGGTGAGTGCTGAGTGGTGAGTGCAGAGAAGTGAGTAGTGAGTAGTGAGTGCAGAGTAGTGAGTGCAGAGTAGTGAGTGCAGAGTAGTGAGTGCAGAGTAGTGAGTGCCGAGTAGTGAGTGCAGAGTAGTGAGTAGTGAGTGCAGAGTAGTGAGTAGTGAGTAGTGAGTGCAGAGTAGTGAGTACAGAGTAGTGAGGGTAGTGAGTGCAGAGTAGTGAGTAGTGAGTGCAGAGTAGTGAGTAGTGAGTGCAGAGTAGTGAGTGCAGAGTAGTGAGTGCAGAGTAGTGAGTGCAGATAGTGAGTGCAGAGTAGTGAGTAGTGAGTGCAGAGTAGTGAGTAGTGAGTGCAGAGTAGTGAGTGCAGAGTAGTGAGTGCAGAGTGGTGAGTAGTGAGTAGTGAGTGCAGAGTAGTGAGTGCAGAGTAGTGAGTGCAGAGTAGTGAGTAGTGAGTGCAGAGTAGTGAGTAGTGAGTGCAGAGTAGTCAGTAGTGAATAGTGAGTGCAGAGTAGTGAGTAGTGAATAGTGAGTGCAGAGTAGTGAGTGCAGAATAGTGAGTGCATAGTAGTGAGTAGTGAGTGCAGAGTAGTGAGTGCAGAGTAGTGAGTAGTGGGTGCAGAGTAGTGAGTAGTGAGTGCAGAGTAGTGAGTAGTGAGTGGTGAGTGCAGAGTAGTGAGTAGTGAGTGCAGAGTAGTGAGTAGTGAGTAGTGAGTGCAGAGTAGTGAGTGCAGAGTAGTGAGTGCAGAGTGGTGAGTGTAGAGTGGTGAGTGTAGAGTGGTGAGTGCAGAGTGGTGAGTGCAGAGTAGTGAGTAGTGAGTGCAGAGTAGTGAGTGCAGAGTAGTGAGTGCAGAGTAGTGAGTGCAGAGTAGTGAGTAGTGAGCGCAGAGTAGTGAGTAGTGAGTAGTGAGTGCAGAGTAGTGAGTGCAGAGTAGTGAGTAGTGAGTGCAGAGTAGTGAGTAGTGAGTGCAGAGTAGTGAGTGCAGAGTAGTGAGTGCAGAGTAGTGAGTAGTGACTGCAGAGTAGTGAGTAGTAAGTAGTGAGAGCAGAGTAGTGAGTAGTGAGTGCAGAGTAGTGAGTAGTGAGTAGTGAGTAGTGAGTATTGAGTGTAGAGTAGTGAGTGCAGAATAGTGAGTGCAAAGTAGTGAGTAGTGAGTGCAGAGTAGTGAGTAGTGAGTGCAGAGTAGTGAGTAGTGAGTGCAGAGTAGTGAGTGCAGAGTAGTGAGTAGTGAGGGCAGAGTAGTGAGTAGTGAGTGCACAGTAGTGAGTGCAGAGTAGTGAGTGCAGTGTAGTGAGTAGTGAGGGCAGAGTAGTGAGTAGTGAGTAGTGAGTAGTGAGTGCAGAGTAGTGAGTAGTGAGTGCAGAGTAGTGAGTGCAGAGTAGTGAGTAGTGAGTGCAGAGTAGTGAGTGCAAAGTAGTGAGTGCCGAGTAGTGAGTGCAGAGTAGTGAGTAGTGAGTGCAGAGTAGTGAGTAGTGAGTAGTGAGTCCAGAGTAGTGAGTAGTGAGTGCAGAGTAGTGAGTAGTGAGTGCAGAGTAGTGAGTAGTGAGTGCAGAGTAGTGAGTGCAGAGTAGTGAGTAGTGAGTAGTGAGTGCAGAGCAGTGAGTAGTGAGTGCAGAGTAGTGAGTCCAGAGTAGTGAGTGCAGAGTAGTGAGTAGTGAGTGCAGAGTAGTGAGTAGTGAGTAGTGAGTGCAGAGTAGTGTGTAGTGAGTGCAGAATAGTGAGTGTAGAGTGGTGAGTGTAGAGTGGTGAGTGTAGAGTGGTGAGTGCAGAGTAGTGAGTAGTGAGTAGTGGGTAGTGAGTAGTGAGTGCAGAGTAGTGAGTAGTGAGTGCAAAGTAGTGAGTGCAGAGTAGTGAGTGCAGAGTAGTGAGTAGTGAGTGCAGAGTAGTGAGTAGTGAGTGCACAGTAGTGAGTAGTGACTGAAGAGTAGTGAGTAGTGAGTGCTGAGTAATGAGCGCAGAGTAGTGAGTGCAGAGTAGTGAGTAGTGAGTAGTGAGTGCAGAGTAGTGAGTGCAGAGTAGTGAGTGCAGTGTAGTGAGTAGTGAGGGCAGAGTAGTGAGTAGTGAGTGCATAGTAGTGAGTGCAGAGTAGTGAGTGCAGAGTAGTGAGTAGTAAGTGCAGAGTAGTGAGTGCAGAGTAGTGAGTGCCGAGTAGTGAGTGCAGAGTAGTGAGTAGTGAGTGCAGAGTAATGAGTAGTGAGTGCAGAGTAGTGGGTAGTTAGTGCAGAGTAGTGAGTGCAGAGTAGTGAGTAGTGAGTGCAGAGTAGTGAGTAGTGAGTAGTGAGTGCAGAGTAGTGAGTGCAGAGTAGTGAGTAGTGAGTGCAGAGTAGTGAGTATAGAGTGGTGAGTGTAGAGTGGTGAGTGTAGAGTGGTGAGTGTGGAGTGGTGAGTGCAGAGTGGTGAGTAGTGAGTAGTGAGTGCAGAGTAGTGAGTGCAGAGTAATGAGTGCAGAGTAGTGAGTAGTGAGTAGTGAGTGCAGAGTAGTGAGTGCAGAGTAGTGAGTGCAGAGTAGTGAGTGCAGAGTAGTGAGTAGTGAGTGCAGAGTAGTGAGTAGTGAGTAGTGAGTGAAGAGTAGTGAGTAGTGAGTACAGAGTAGTGAGTAGTGAGTGCAGAGTAGTGAGTGCAGAGTAGTGAGTGCAGAGTAGTGAGTGCAGAGTAATGAGTGCAGAGTAGTGAGTAGTGAGTAGTGAGTGCAGAGTAGTGAGTGCAGAGTAGTGAGCGCAGAGTGCAGAGTAGTGAGTGCAGAGTGCAGAGTAGTGAGTGCAGAGTAGTGAGTGCAGAGTAGTGAGTAGTGAGTGCAGAGTAGTGAGTGCAGAGTAGTGAGTAGTGAGCGCAGAGTAGTGAGTAGTGAGTAGTGAGTGCAGAGTAGTGAGTGCAGAGTAGTGAGTAGTGAGTGCAGAGTAGTGAGTAGTGAGTGCAGAGTAGTGAGTGCAGAGTAGTGAGTGCAGAGTAGTGAGTGCAGAGTAGTGAGTAGTGAGCGCAGAGTAGTGAGTAGTGAGTAGTGAGTGCAGAGTAGTGAGTGCAGAGTAGTGAGTAGTGAGTGCAGAGTAGTGAGTAGTGAGTGCAGAGTAGTGAGTGCAGAGTAGTGAGTGCAGAGTAGTGAGTGCAGAGTAGTGAGTGCAGAGTAGTGAGTAGTGACTGCAGAGTAGTGAGTAGTAAGTAGTGAGAGCAGAGTAGTGAGTAGTGAGTGCAGAGTAGTGAGTAATGAGTAGTGAGTAGTGAGTATTGAATGTAGAGTAGTGAGTGCAGAATAGTGAGTGCAAAGTAGTGAGTAGTGAGTGCAGAGTAGTGAGTAGTGAGTGCAGAGTAGTGAGTAGTGAGTGCAGAGTAGTGAGTGCAGAGTAGTGAGTAGTGAGGGCAGAGTAGTGAGTAGTGAGTGCACAGTAGTGAGTGCAGAGTAGTGAGTGCAGTGTAGTGAGTAGTGAGGGCAGAGTAGTGAGTAGTGAGTAGTGAGTAGTGAGTGCAGAGTAGTGAGTAGTGAGTGCAGAGTAGTGAGTGCAGAGTAGTGAGTAGTGAGTGCAGAGTAGTGAGTGCAAAGTAGTGAGTGCCGAGTAGTGAGTGCAGAGTAGTGAGTAGTGAGTGCAGAGTAGTGAGTAGTGAGTAGTGAGTCCAGAGTAGTGAGTAGTGAGTGCAGAGTAGTGAGTAGTGAGTGCAGAGTAGTGAGTAGTGAGTGCAGAGTAGTGAGTGCAGAGTAGTGAGTAGTGAGTAGTGAGTGCAGAGCAGTGAGTAGTGAGTGCAGAGTAGTGAGTCCAGAGTAGTGAGTGCAGAGTAGTGAGTAGTGAGTGCAGAGTAGTGAGTAGTGAGTAGTGAGTGCAGAGTAGTGTGTAGTGAGTGCAGAATAGTGAGTGTAGAGTGGTGAGTGTAGAGTGGTGAGTGTAGAGTGGTGAGTGCAGAGTAGTGAGTAGTGAGTAGTGGGTAGTGAGTAGTGAGTGCAGAGTAGTGAGTAGTGAGTGCAAAGTAGTGAGTAGTGAGTGCAGAGTAGTGAGTGCAGAGTAGTGAGTAGTGAGTGCAGAGTAGTGAGTAGTGAGTGCACAGTAGTGAGTAGTGACTGAAGAGTAGTGAGTAGTGAGTGCTGAGTAATGAGCGCAGAGTAGTGAGTGCAGAGTAGTGAGTAGTGAGTAGTGAGTGCAGAGTAGTGAGTGCAGAGTAGTGAGTGCAGTGTAGTGAGTAGTGAGGGCAGAGTAGTGAGTAGTGAGTGCATAGTAGTGAGTGCAGAGTAGTGAGTGCAGAGTAGTGAGTAGTAAGTGCAGAGTAGTGAGTGCAGAGTAGTGAGTGCCGAGTAGTGAGTGCAGAGTAGTGAGTAGTGAGTGCAGAGTAATGAGTAGTGAGTGCAGAGTAGTGGGTAGTTAGTGCAGAGTAGTGAGTGCAGAGTAGTGAGTAGTGAGTGCAGAGTAGTGAGTAGTGAGTAGTGAGTGCAGAGTAGTGAGTGCAGAGTAGTGAGTAGTGAGTGCAGAGTAGTGAGTATAGAGTGGTGAGTGTAGAGTGGTGAGTGTAGAGTGGTGAGTGTGGAGTGGTGAGTGCAGAGTGGTGAGTAGTGAGTAGTGAGTGCAGAGTAGTGAGTGCAGAGTAATGAGTGCAGAGTAGTGAGTAGTGAGTAGTGAGTGCAGAGTAGTGAGTGCAGAGTAGTGAGTGCAGAGTAGTGAGTGCAGAGTAGTGAGTAGTGAGTGCAGAGTAGTGAGTAGTGAGTAGTGAGTGAAGAGTAGTGAGTAGTGAGTACAGAGTAGTGAGTAGTGAGTGCAGAGTAGTGAGTGCAGAGTAGTGAGTGCAGAGTAGTGAGTGCAGAGTAATGAGTGCAGAGTAGTGAGTAGTGAGTAGTGAGTGCAGAGTAGTGAGTGCAGAGTAGTGAGCGCAGAGTGCAGAGTAGTGAGTGCAGAGTGCAGAGTAGTGAGTGCAGAGTAGTGAGTGCAGAGTAGTGAGTAGTGAGTGCAGAGTAGTGAGTAGTGAGTAGTGAGTGCAGAGTAGTGAGTAGTGAGTGCAGAGTAGTGGGTAGTGAGTGCAGAGTAGTGAGTGCACAGTAGTGAGTGCAGAGTAGTGAGTGCAGAGTAGTGAGTAGTGAGGGCAGAGTAGTGAGTGCAGAGTGCAGAGTAGTGAGCGCAGAGTGCAGAGTAGTGAGTGCAGAGTAGTGAGTGCAGACTAGTGAGTAGTGAGTGCAGAGTAGTGAGTAGTGAGTAGTGAGTGCAGAGTAGTGAGTAGTGAGTAGTGAGTGCAGAGTAGTGAGTAGTGAGTAGTGAGTGCAGAGTAGTGAGTGCAGAGTAGTGAGTGCAGAGTAGTGAGTGCAGAGTAGTGAGTGCAGAGTAGTGAGTAGTGAGTGGTGAGTAGTGAGTGCAGAGTAGTGAGTAGTGAGTGCAGAGTAGTGAGTAGTGAGTGCAGAGTAGTGAGTAGTGAGTGCAGAGTAGTGAGTGCAGAGTAGTGAGTGCAGAGTAGTGAGTGCAGAGTAGTGAGTAGTGAGTTCAGAGTGGTGAGTAGTGAGTGCAGAGTAGTGAGTGCAGAGTAGTGAGTGCAGAGTAGTGAGTGCAGCGTGTTAGTGCAGAGTGAGTGTGCAGAGTGCAGAGTTGTGAGTGCAGAGTGCAGAGTGAGTGTGCACAGTGAGTGGGCAGAGTGAGTGTGCAGAGTGAGTGTGCAGAGTGTGAGTGTACAGAGTGAGTGTGCAGAGTGCAGAGTGAGTGTGCAGAGTGAGTGGGCAGAGTGCAGAGTGAGTGTGCAGAGTGAGTGTGCAGAGTGCAGAGTGCGAGTGCAGAGTTGTGAGTGCACAGTGTGAGTGCAGAGTGTGAAGTGTGTGAGTGTGTAGGGTGAGCAGTGTGTGAGCGTGCAGGGTGAACATTGTGTGAGCGTGTAGGGTGAGCAGTGTGTGAGCGTGCAGGGTTAACAGTGTGTGAGCGTGCAGGGTGAACATTGTGTGAGCGTGCAGGGTGAACAGTGTGTGAGTGTGCAGGGTGAACAGTTTGTGAGTGTGCAGGGTGAACAATTCCAATCCAAATAACATAATTCCATTACACACCACATGCATACACTCCATAATACATGGCTAAAAGACATTGCCATTTACAATGCCATTAGCTCTAACTCAAATAAATCCGAGACCTATTGCATTTCCAATGCTTGTTTTAAGGTGATGTAGAGTGTAGAGGGCACCTTTGGCCGCGTTTTTAATATGTGGGATAAGATTGAGATTCTGGTCGATGCTAATGCCAAGGTATTTGACAGAGTTGGAAGTGGTGAGAGGGCAATTAAGTGCTTTGATATCGGCAATCCAGTGTTGGATAGGCAGAGGGTTGTTTTTGGGAGCAAAAAGGATAATTTCAGTTTTTGGGGGATTTAGTTTGAGATGGTTAAGATGGAACCAGGTTTGAATTTTGGTCAAGGCATCATTAAGATGTAAAATGTCGTTGTGTGATTTGATCTTGTAGTATAATTGCGTGTCATCGGCAAAGAGGTGGTAGCTGATTTTAGCTTGTTTGAGAATAGTAGTGAGGGGTTCCATGAAGAGGTTAAAAAGAGTAGGAGAGAGGATAGAGTCTTGTGGGACACCCAGAGAGACAGGTTGTGGTTTGGAGAGGCAACCATTCAGTTTAATTTGTTGGGTTCTATTGTGGAGATAGGAGGAGAACCATTTGTGGACGATGCCATTTAAACCGAAGTGGTCTTTGAGAGTTTTCAGAAGGGTGAAATGATTAATAGTATCAAAGGCCACGGAGAGGTCAAGGAGGATGAGGAGGGAGGATTCACCTCTGTCCAGAGAGCAGTGAATGTCATTGGTAATGTTGAGCATCGCAGTTTCCGTGCTGCATCCCTTTCTACAACCAGATTGGAAAGCATCAAGGAGATTGAATGTGTCGATGTAATTATCCAATTGTGACAGCAATGGAATTGGTGTCAAACTCCGGAGAGAGAGGGAGGATTGAGGGGGGTTAGTTGAGGGGAGGGAACTTGGCAGAGGAACCATTGGCGAGTTAGGGGGGGTGTTGGCTGAGGGGAGGTGGGGTATGAGGGGGGTGTTGGGTAAGTGGTGGAGGGGTGGAGAAAGATAGTTTGATCTTGTTGACTTTATTTGAGAAGAAGCTAGCAATCTCGTCACATCTCTCAACGGTAGCTAATAGTTTTGGAGGGCCAGAGGAGGTGGGGTATGAGGGGGATGTTGGGTAAGTGGTGGAGTGGTGGAGAAAGATAGTTTGATCTAGTTGACTTTATTTGAGAAGAAGCTAGGAATCTCGTCACATCTCTCAACGGTAGCTAATAGTTTTGGAGGGCCAGAGGAGGTTTGTTTTTTAACAATGTTAAACAGTTCTCTGGGACAGTTTCTAGCCTTGTCAAGTTGGGAACGTAGGAAGGAGGGTTTCTCATTGCAGATGTGCTTTTTGTAGTTGGCTCTGGTATTTCTGAGAAGTATCAAGTTGGAAGAGGAAGGTTGATTCCTCCAGGCACGTTCAGACTGCCTGAGGGCACGTCTTTCGTTATTTAGGTCAGAGTTGGACCAGGATTTGGGTGGGATGTTTTTTTGTCATTTAAGTTTAGTTGGGGCAATTTGGTCAGGGGCTTCGAGGATGGAATTGTTGTAATGATCAGTTAGGTCAATGGTACTATGGGAGAGAGGGGGGAGTGACAATCGAGATTTAATTATAGAATCCAGCTCGCCAGGAGGAATGAGGTGAAGATTACGAGTTAGTTTCATTTGTAAGCTGCAGCTTGGGGTTGGACAAGTAATAGAGCTATTCATGGTGAAGAGGATAAGGTGGTGGTCAGTCCAGTCAACGGGAATGATCTTGGAGAGGGAGGCCAGATCTTTGCTAGAGATAATGGCATCAAGGGTGGCACCCTTAGAGTGAATAGGAGATTGGCAGAGTTGAGTCAAGTCACTAATGTCCATGGTCTCTTTAAGGAGGATAGCAGCAGGGTCTTTAGTTTTATTCCAGTGAATATTTTAGTCCCCAAGGAAGAGATTCCTGGAGTTGGAGAGCGATGCTTGGATGATGAGGTCAGATAGCTTCTCAGCGAAGGGGATAGGATTACCGGGGTGGGGGGGTGGTAGATGGTATGTAGGCGGATAGTAGGGGAACCAGGAGTGGTAAAATCCGCGCAGAGGTATTCAAAGGAGGCTTGGTCTTGTAGATGAACCTGCGCAAGTTTTAGTTCACCTTTAAAAATTATGGCAAGGTCTCCTCCAACTTGATCAATTCTATCTTTCTTAAGGATGGAATAACCAGGAGGGGTGAGCATATCAAGGATGGAGGTGGGGGTAGAGCCATGGGCATATTTTTGTAGAAGAGAAAAGCGAGAGAAAGAGTGGGAGAATCAGGATACTCTCAGGAGGTATTTTAAGGGAAATATGTGGAATGCTTTGTGTGTGCATGCCTGCTTGTTTCTTTCTGTGTGCATGCACGCTTGAAAATATACAGTTTTGTGCACACAGCAGGAAATAGCAGTACGGCATTAGGAAACTGCAAATATTACAAAACAAGGAAATGTTAACATATCGTTGTGTTTGGCTTTAATTTTGTGTAACGAGTTAACTTGCTTTATTTATATAAGCACAGTTCTCACGTGTTTTGGTATGTGCTGCAACTGGTATAGAATCCATTAGGTATCATCATGTCTTGACCTTAGCCCAGCCCATAGTCCCGACCACTCGCCTCACCTCTCTTTCATTTTAATGAGTACCTGCACTAATTTTTTCTCAGTTAAAGCACTGGGGCAAACGCAATAAAAGCACTACTCTGCTCCCTAAGCATGATACTGAAATTGTATTCATATAGGCCACATGGCACACACTCTGTTACAATCGAAGCATCCCTACAGTGTAGAGTATTACTCGTCTTTAAACTTTCTTTGGCTCCACAGCCCTGGTAGAAAGTGCTACAATAATGAAATCACAATAAAATACAATACACATTGTACATGAACTTCAACTTTATGAACTTTAATTAAAAAAATGCACATAATATTGCCATTGTATAGTGACTTGTGTCAAATCAGTCATTGGGAACTCATTACTCAGCCATTCAAGTTATGTAATGTGTATCTGTGTATTGCACAACTCACCCATGGGAGTGGGCGGTGACCTGGCGCTTTATGGAAATTATATATTTTAAAGGAAATCTGTTTAATAAATAGTCTCAGGATTCTCAGTCCAACTATGGGGTTAAAAATGTCCTGCAAAGAAAGGGAACGCAGGGCAAATAAAACATCTAGTGCCACTTGTGGACATAAGCCATGTTTACTTCTTCATCATTAACCCCTTAAGTGCTGCCGTCGGCCAACGGTCGTCACGGGCACTACCTCCCCAGTGCTGCGCACGACCGTTGGACGTCCAGTTCAGCACCGGATAATGGACAGCGCAGCACTGGGGAGGTTTGTTTACTAGCTTTAAAGGGGTTAATAGTCAATGCTGGTTTTCTTTAAAATCTATAAACAAATGTAGAGTGAGCGTGGGCTTCTGACAAAGCATGAGGTGTGGGGAATAATGACTCCTCTGCCTCTCCCTTTTGTTGGCCATGAAGTTGGTCATTTGTGACTAAGAGTGCCAACTGGTATTTTAATTTAATTTAATTTAACCAATGGAATTCCCATTGGTTTGCACCAAACGTTCGAAATGTACTCCTGACCATAGACCCCTTGTCTACAGATGCATTCAGTTTTGACCACATTCTATGCTATTAGGTACCGATATAGCAATTACTCCCCTTGCTCTTATACCTAAGTCACTTTTATTTGCCTTGTTACTTCCACTTCTACTACTACTGCTACTACTACTACTAATTCCACTACTACCACTACTAATAACAACAACAACAATAATAATAATAAGAAGAAGAATCTATTATGCAGTTAATCAACTGCTTAACTTCATAACCTGCAAATCATTATTAGTAAAGCAATTGGACTCACCTACCTCTGCCTAACTCCTAAGGAGATGTTAGTATGTTTTTCTCACCCACAGTGAAACCTGTGAAACTACAGTATTCTTACTATTTGAAAGTCATCAGTATTTACTTTCACTGGCCATACCATAAACAAGGAGCTCTAGTGCATAATGTAGATGTGGAATAATTTTTTTAAGAAATCACACAGAGTATAAATGTATGCAAGAAAAACTACGAGCTGGTGAGTCAATTTGTACAGAATAGATTGGAAGCAGAGATATGCGACTATCACTACCTGTGTCATTTTGTATAAAGATTGAAAAAATAGGCAAATACGTTTTAAACTAGTTAGCTTTTGGTGTAACAAGGAATGGATCTAAGAGGATAGGCTCTAAAGTAAATGTGAATCAGGGTTTACAAAATAAACTGTGTTACTTTATTATATAGTATGCTGATCTCACACTGTTGTTCAGTGTTCAGAAAATAAAAAAACTTGAGCAACACATTTCCCTTCACTTCCCAAATGTAAAATATGGTTCTACGATTTAGGCAAAATCAATGTGTCCCATTTGTATTATATAGGTAGCAAAAATGTATTTGATTCATATTGTTAAAAAAGGTTATTCATGGACCTGATGTTTTGTTACAAACTGTAATGCATATGTAAAACAGATTTATAAGCAATTGAAGTCTTATATTTTTTAGTGGTTTGGCAATCAGTTTCCTAGGTTTATGTTCTCATTCAAATTCTTTATGTAATAAAGGCTAGTGCACGTTCTGTTTGCGTCCTTCCATATAAAACCAGCAGCAAAAACAGGACATTTGATCTTATGTTCTCTTTGCAGTAGTAAACATAATATTCATTATGTGCCAGCTGAAGCCTTTCTTTAGAGAACTTGGGAATTGAGCAAAAAAATTCTAAAATGCGATAAACAGATTACATAACACCAAACACATTTAGGTGATGCATAGTGATATGCTATTATTATATTAGAAAAGTGTTGTAATTCCTAATTCCACATTGCAGTATGGAAAATCTTATCCCTTCAAGAAATAAATGCCGAAAATCCTGCAGAATTGCTGCAAATTATTCCCCACTAAAACGTACATTTGCAGAAGGATAATGCTATATTGCCTTATTACTTACCAGTAATATACATTACTCCTTGTCCCGTTGTCCTCTTCCCATTCCTTACAAAGTGGAGATGGCCATCTCCATGACAGAAAAAAGAACAGGAGAATGCTGGGACACGTAACCTCACGCCCTCCCACTGGGAGTACATAAGCTGCCCCAACCCAGCATTTCGCCTGAAATACCAAGCCACCTACCGAAAAGCTGGCCATCCGGGAAGGAGGAAGGGGCATAAGGTATGGGATGAGGACAACAGGACTAGTAGTAATGAAGATTACCGGTAAGTAATAGGGCATTACCTCCCGGTCACTCAAGTTCTTGTTCCAGTCCTTACAAAGTGGAGAATACCAAAGCAGAAAAACCTGGCCTTCCAAAGTCCTACGAACACCAGGGACACCACACCGAATGCAGCACTCTAAAAGAAGCAAACAGGAGAACCACAAGAAGAAAAACAGGCAGGAGCACACAACCTGCACTGCCCCCAACCAAACAACAGGGCCGAAATCCTAAAACAAGCAGAGGATGACCAAGAAGAGCAAAACATGGAGCCAAACCAAGGAGCTGCCACCCAAAAGACAGACAACCAACACTAGGAACGTCTGAACCAACCACAGAGGAGGAGAACCCAACAAGAAAGGACCAGAGACAGACCCGACCAGAAGTACAGCAACAAGGCCCACCCACAGAAGAAGACCCAGGGCAATCCGATACCGCAGGAAGCCAGGGCCACACTAAAAGGGACACAAAAGCCACAGGCAATGCCAGAAAAGGAGGCCAAGCACCAAGAACCAAGCCCCAAAGGGAATCCCCAGAGGGGCCGAAACAACCAGTCCCTCCCCTCAGAAAAACCAGCAGAAGGGGCCCCAGAAGATGCGTAAGCACCCACAGGGCACAAAAAGCCTGGAAGGGCACTTGACCAGCAAGAAGGCCGCTAAGGACAGGAACACCACCCAGTGCCCAGAACCTAGTAGCAGAAACAACATAGAGCGACTCCCCTCAGACAAGGGAAAAACACCACACACCACGGAAAGAACCCACAATGACCCCACCTGAAAGCCGAGGGGAAACAAGGAGAGACCCACCGGGCAGCACCCGAAGCAAGAAACAGAGGAACGACACAACCAACCACAGGACCAGCCCAACATACCAGGGTAGGGACCCAACAGATCAGCACAAAAAAAAGAGGATGGGGCCTGCTGAAAGAGCCAAGGCACTGACGCAGAGGAACAACGAAGGGCAGGCCCAAATAGAGCAAACCAGAAAGAGAGGGAGCATCGACCAAGAATAAGATCCTCTCCTGGACCCTAAAACTCTAGATTCTCTTGCTCAGAAGGTCACCTCAGGATCTCCAAATGACCCTGCTCCTCCCCAGACCTTAGTAAAAGCAATGGACACCATCCGCCCCTGGTTGCTGGAGGCTCTTAACATCTCCATTACCTCCAACTCTGTACCAGCTGCCTGGAAGTGTGCAATGGTAAGGGCCCTGTTAAAAAAACCGAATTTGGATTCTAACAACCCATCCAATTTTCGCCCTATCTCGCTGCTTCCATGGATGAGCAAACTGCTGGAGAGGCATATCAACAAAGCATTAGGGGAATATCTGGAGTCCAACAAATTGCTTCAGGTCTCCCAAACAGGGTTTCGCCCTCAACATGGCACTGAGACCGCTCTTTTAGCGGTTACGGAGGCAGCGAGAGCCATAATGGACCAAGGTGGTAAAACAGCTATCATACTCTTGGACCTCAGTGCCGCGTTCGACACTGTGAACCATGCCACATTATTACATCGCTTGAGTGGCTTGGGAGTGTCGGGCGCGGCCCTGTTGTGGCTGACCTCCTTTTTGGAGGAACGCTTCTTCCAGGTATTTGAGGGCGAGGCGACATCATCAAAACATCTTCTCAGCTGTGGGGTTCCTCAGGGCTCCTCCCTGAGCCCCACGCTGTTTAATGTTTATATGCAGCCTCTGGAGAAGATCGTTCTCCCCTTTGGTGTGCGGATAGTCACCTACGCAGACGACACTCAACTCGTGGTCTCTTTGGACCACGAGGGGGGTTCGTCGAACACTTTGGGTCCATGTCTGGAGGCTGTAGCTGGGTGGATGCAACTTTCCCACCTTAAGCTCAATGGGGAGAAGACCGAGATCATGGTGCTTGGTAATTCCTCCCCTACCTCCTTCCTGGATGACTGGCCTCTGTGTCTCGGTACTCCCCCCCTCCTAAAGAGCAGATAAAGAGTCTGGGAGTCTGGTTGGACAGAGCGCTAGACTTCTCGTCCCAAGCTACCATCACTGCCGCGGTATGCGTGGGGCTAATGAAAATGCTCCGGAAAGTGCTCCCCCTGCTCCCATTCCAGGCGAGGAGGGTCATGGTCCAGGCCCTGATTCTCTCCCGCCTGGACTACGGAAATGTCTTATATCTTGGGGCCCCGGCAACAGTGACAAAAAAACTGCAGGTCACTCAAAACTGCGCCGCCCGCCTACTGTTTAATATTCCTCGCTGGCAGTCGGCGAGAACTGCCCTAAAGGAGCTTCACTGGCTTCCAGTGGCCTCAAGAACATTATTTAAGGCCATGTGCATCCTGCACAAATCCTTTCATCAAACTGGCCCGGCAGTACTGTACCCTCTAATACCACCGTATGTGCCACTTAGAACCCTACGTTCAGCCTCACTGCACCTGGCAACCAAAGTAAAAATCAAGAGAGCTAGATGGGGCGGCCGCTCTTTCACCTATTCAGCGGCGAAGGCATGGAACTCCCTGCCCCTGTCCCTCAGGAAAAACAGCAACCTGATGTCATTTAGGAGGGAATTGAAAACCCATCTGTTCTCAAAAGCGCATTAATCCCTCCCTGCAGTCGCACACAGAATTCAGTCCCTAGCGCTGCGAGGCCTTCGGGTGGTTATGCGCTATACAAATGGAATTTTCAATTCAATTCATTCAATAAGCCCCCGCCAACAGAGAGCCCAGAGGATCCTGCCACAGAATCCCCCAAAACCAGAGAAGAACCCAGGGCACAGGGACAGGCCGACATGCCAGGACAGAGGCAAACCCCCCCGAAAACAGGGGTCACCAGGACTCAAACCCAGCACCCCACCCAATGAAGGCAAGGGGAGGCCAGAAGCTCACCCCCCACCTAAATGAGGCCAACAACAGGACCCCGTCCAAGGAAAAGCAAGGGACAGACTCCAGCAGACCCCGAACCAGACCAGGGAACAATACCGATAGCGGGGAGAGGCAAAACCTTTAAGGCCACCGAGACCAGGGGAACCCAAACACCAAACAGGGCCAACCAGGAAGAAACAGCCACAAACAACTCCCACCAAGGGCGACACCCCCAACCAACTCCCACCAAGGGCGCCACCATCAAACAGAAACCCTGGAGTCAACCACAGGGGAGAAACATGGAACCGGGGAAGACCAAGCCACCGGACACCAAACAAAATCCCGGAACAGGTAAGGGGGAAAACTCCAAACAAACCAACAGCCGCCCCACTGGCTAGGATGCCAAAGAAGGACACTAAGGAACCTCCCCAGGCGAGACACAAGAGCAGCCAAAAAGTGCAAAAACGGGAGCAAAAAACAGGGGGCCTAAAGCCCAACCCTGCAGATGCACCCACAAACACCCAAGAAGCCAGCTGACCGAACAACAGACACGCCAGCAAGACACAAGTCAACCAACATGGGGCCCCGATGGGCCCAGAAAGAGTGGCACAGTGCCAACTGCCCCAGCCCTGAAATTCGCAACCAACAAGGGCACAGGGAAAGGCACATGAGCGAGCCACAGCCAGGCCTCACAGGGAACACAAAGCGGCTGAAAGACAGGGAGGGAGCCAAGCAGCCTAAACCAGCATGCCAGCACCAAGGCCCAGCCTGCACCAAGCAGATGCAGAGGAGAGGCCAGAGGAAATGGAAAGCAGGCCAGCCCTTCACCCAGCAATACCAGGCACAGGACCTGCGACCACTAAGGCACCCAAAAACCCACAACCAAACCAGGCGCAGAGCGACCCCACACAAGGACACCAACAGACACCCAAAGGTGACCCCCAAGGGATCAAGGCAGCCACAGGTGGAGCCGGAACCCAACCAGGCAGAAAGGCACCACTGACCCCCTCCCCCCCAAAGAGGCAGACGAGGGGCCTAACACAGCGAGGCCAAGATAGACAAAGCCAAGGCACCACCACCAGACCAGATGACCTGAAGTCATACCATCCATCCAAGGTGGGACAAGCCCAGAGAAACCAAAGGCACACATGCCACCGAGGGGGGAGAAACCGCAAGAGGGCAGAAACCGTATCCCAGCAGACCTCACAACCACAGAGCCCCCGAAGAACAAGGACCAGAGCCACAACAGGCCCAAAACCAGCACTCAGACCAGAGCGCATGGCCAGAAATACACAGCCTGAAACTGCGTAGGAACCCCAAGGGCCCAAGCCCCAGACTACAAGCCCCAAGGGAATACAGATAGGAACAAGCCAACACTTCTGGCAATCCCCCAGCTCAGCCGTCAGCAACTTGGCACACCAGTAAGCCGACAGCACCAGGCTGACCCAGACAAACTCCCATCAGGGAGCAACCAGGTCCAATGCAGCAGGACACCCGAAAGTAGTCTAGAACAAGAGCAGCCAGGGTGGTATGGCTGAAGGCCGAAACGGAAAACCGCAACGCCACTCACACCCCAGGCAGGCAGACACCAGATAACACAGGCTGTCCCACCAACACCCCTACCAACAAGCAGAAGCAACAGGGGAGAAGTCAAGGAGCCACAGAGGCAGAGGCCAAGGGCGACCCACAACACCCTGCCACTACCAGCGGTAAATTAACCAACAGCAGAGAGGCAGAGGACCCCCAAAACAGGCCAATCACACTAAAGGAATCAAAGAGGGGAGAAGAAAACTGCATATGGCACCCAAACCCCACCAGTCAACCCAAGCGCCACCGACAACCCAGCGTCGGGCAACAAGCAAACCTACTCTGGCAACCAGGCCCAACAAGGGCACCACCAGCTTAGCCCCTGAGCCGAAAGCTAACCCCAGCAGACAAGCGAGAGGCAGCCGAGGCACAGTGCGCCAGCACCAAGGGCCACTCTTGACGAATGAAAACCACCCGGGAAGGCAGACGCCAAACAACACCGGCAACCCCTGTCCTTCAGCCTAAGCACCGAACAGCAACACAGTGCCAGAAAACAGGCTGCATGCAACAGGGAGGCCGAGGACTACAAAGGCCCGAGCTAGAGAGCCAGAACAAGAGACAAACCACCAAGCGGAACTTACCTCCGGGGGAGGCTGACACCATAACACACCATGTCAGCCCAGAAACCTACTGCCAGTGCAGCACTGGGCAGAAGGCCATCCAGAAAGACCCCCTGAAAGTGAGAGAAAAAACAGAGACCCAAATATCAGACCAAGCCACTAGGGAAAATGGCTACAGGAGGAACCAGGACTGGTAAAGAAAACGGATACGCGGTACTTATCCCTGGGGCAGGCAGATACCAACAAACACGGCCTGCCCCCACCAGCTAGCCCCAGCACCCTCCAACAGACTACCACTGGGCAAACAGGAAAAGCCTGCAGCATCTGGCCGGAAATCCCAGGCACTTTCTCAGCCAGGAACCAACCAGGCATGATAACTCCCAACTGCATCAGAAAAGACACTTGCCAACACAGGATGGAACCATGCAGCAGAGCGCAGTTACAACAGTCTCCGTTACTCCAGCTGACCCTCAATGAAGAAGAACAGGGATCATCATGGGAATGGCATCAAATGGTTGGTCGGAAGGCCAAAGGCTTCGAGAGTAGAGACAGCTGCGTCCCCTCGCCTTCTGGCAAGGCACGAGAACCGGAGCACCCAGGGAGAAAGGCCACAGGAGGAAAAGGCCTGAATGCAGCCAAAAGCATACCAACCATCCAGGAACTCCAGGGGCATCAGCCAGACCAGCCCTGAGTCACCTACACAGAAGCAGCTGCAGCGCATCTTCCATACCCGCCCAGTCACCCAACACAGCTCCCGGCAAGCCTGGCAGGCCAGGAGACCGTGAGGCAGGACCTCGAGGACAGCCCCCGGCTCGACGAAGACATCCATAGTGCAACAGGTAAGTGCAACCAGCAAAATCCACGTCCCATTCTGTTGGGAAACAGAAAGAAAGAACAAGCAGACTGCTGGGTTGGTACAGCTTACGTACTCCCAGTGTGGGGGGGGGGGGTTAGGTTACCTAGCATTCTCCTGTTCTTTTTTTTCTGTCATGGACATGGTCATCGCCACATTGTAAGGAATGGGACGAGGACAGGAGGGACCGGGAGGTAATGGGGTATTCCTGTTGTTTAATGAGAATCTCTCAAGGAGGACCTTGGCTTTCTGCTGTTTCCAGTGTCCCTGTCTGAAGATAGTCCCAATGCTCTTCGTTTCTATAGTCATCACATGAAAGCCTGGCATGATTTTCCCTCCAACCTCATAAAAACTTTCCTTTTGCTCATTGGACAAGAAGATGCACACCCATGCTCTTCCCACCTAGATCTATAGCTTTTTTTAATGTTTTTTTTGTTGTTTTTTTTTTAAAACCTTTATTGGGTCATCTTACAATACACTGCTCTTTGCCTACAACCCGGAGGCCGGCAGCTAACGTCTAACAGTTAAGCAATAATCACAACTGTTTTGCTACCAGCCCTAGGGGCAGGCAGTGTAATGTCCAGTGTTGTGATCTCAGTCAGTTGTGGAATTTGAATCAGCGCATCTCAGCATGGGACTACAAACAGTTCAGCACCAACATTTCACAGTGCAGCGGTCAAAATCGCATATTATAACGAGACATATGACTCATTTTCTCCCCCTCACACATCGTCTATGTTTCACAGTGTAGGCATAGAACATGATGCTAACTTTTCCCCTCCCCGTGCATCCTGTCGTTGGTGACTAGCTGAGTGCGAGCTGTCCTGTCCGGGGGTCAACATCTTTCAGTCTCAGCCATTCTACAAATGGGGCCCATATGTCCTTTGGCCTAGATCTGTCCGGCATCTGTTCCCAATACCCCTCTAGTTGATCCTTACAGTATACAACTGCCTTTACCCAGGCCACCGCCATCGGGGGCTGTCTCTTTCGCCAGTGTATGGCCACCTGTCTCTTTGCCATTAGTAGCAGCATTGCCGTGAGTTTCCGTCGCCCCACCGGGATATCTCTCACATACCCCAATAATGCCAGGCCGACCGTCCTCTCAATAGTGGTGCCTAGTATGTGTTCAATGTGTGTGAGGATCTCCTCCCAGTAGCAGGATATCTCCGTGCACTCCCATGCCATGTGTGTGAAGTTAGCGTTGTGTACATTGCATCTCCAGCACCTGTCATCATCCCTCAGTCTCATACGGTGCATCTGAGTAGGCGTGCGATATAAACGATGCAAATAGTTAAAATGAATGAGCCTGAGCCTATAGTTGGGCGACAGATATTGCAATTGGGTACAGCAATAAGTCCACTGTTCCTCCGTAAGTTCTAGGCCTGCCTCATCATTCCAAGCCTCCCGCGATCTAGGACTTATGAGTGGGTTTTCCTTTTGTGTGATGCTATAAATGCGCGTGACTAACTTGTAAGGCGAGGCGTTTGCTAGAATGTTTTCAAGCGCCGGTAGCTGAGGTGGTTGGTTTGGGAAGTCGCCATAGGTGGCCTTGCACGCAGCCCTCAGCTGGTAGTAGAGCAAGGTATCGGACGCCGTAGGAGCCTCCGAGCCACACATAGCCTGCAGCGTCAGGAATGTCCCATCCGGGTATAGGTCCCTCCCTTTGTGTAAGTTGTGTGCCTGCGCTCTATTCGCTAATGCTGCATCCATCAGTGGTGTCAGCAATGGATTGCCCCTCAAGGGCATCGACGGGGCGTATAGTTTGTCAATGTGTGCTCTATTTGCTATCTTCCTTGAAGCCCATCTCACACTTTCGGCGGTGTCAACATCTTGTCGTGGATGCTTGTAAGAGTGGAATACTGCCGTGTTTAGGGGGGTAGGGGAGACTCTGTCTATTTCAATCGCTACATGTGGTTGGTAGGGAACTGGATGCAGCCAGTAATGTAGATACTGTGCTTGCGCGCTGTAAGCGTATAGTTCAAAGTCTGGAGCCCCCAAACCTCCCTGTGATAATGGCAAAGTCAATACCTGCCAGGAGATTCGAGGCTGTTTATCCGCCCATATCAGGACCAGCACCGCAGTGCGTAAGCGTTTGAAAAAGTGCACATTCAGGGGAATGGGCAGGTTTACAAAAAGATATAGCAGCTTGGGAAGTATTATCATCTTTGCAATGGCGATGCGCCCTGTCAAAGACAACGGAAGGTTTTTCCATCTAACCACCTTGCCCTCTATCCAGTCCATGGCTCTGCCATAGTTCAGCGTCCATAGTTCTTGTAGTGATCGGCTCAGCTGAATGCCCAGATAGCGCACCCCCTCAGTCGCCCACCCTATAGGAAATTCTGAGTTAATCGGAGCTGTATCGTCAGTCAGTGGGAACATAGTGGATTTATTCCAATTAATCTGGATGCCTGTCAGACCGCCGTATCTAATGAACTCACGCATGATTGCGTCAAAGTTGTCCCGGGGATTATTGAGATAGACAGTTATGTCGTCTGCGTATAGGGAAATAAGGATTCCCCTCGTAGTGAAGCCTATGCTCTTGTGGGCATGCTGCTGTCTTAATTTAGCTGCCAGAGGTTCCGTCGCGACAGCAAACAGCAGGGGAGACAGTGGACAACCCTGCCTCGTACCTCTGGTGATGTGGATAGGCTCAGACGTGCGTCCGTTCACTCGGATCCTGGCAGTGGGGTCGGTGTACAACAGCTGGATTTGTTTTAGGAAGAGAGGGCTGAAACCCAGCCGCTGCAGCAGGGTGAACAGGAAGCTCCACTCCAAGGAATCAAACGCCTTTGTGGTGTCTAGTAGAGCCGCCGCGGCCTGCACGTGGGGGGCTAAGTAGTGGAGCATACCAAAGAAGGTTCTTAGGTTATGCGCCGTGGACCTCCCGGAGACAAACCCCGCCTGATCTGTTAGTGCAATTTGCGGTACCATGGGTGTCAGCCTATCTGCAAACAGTTTAGCGTAAATTTTAGCGTCAAGATTAATAAGGGACAACGGGCGGTACGAGTCCGTTCTAGCAGGGTCTTTATCTGGCTCAGGATCGTAATAATTATTGCTTCGCGAACAGTGGGCGGCAATCTGCCAACCTCAAGTGCCTCCTGATACATCCCATGCAGCCAGGGAGCCAGTAACTCAGCATATTCCTTATAAAAGGCAGCCGTGAGTCCGTCTGCTCCCGGTGCCTTGTCCCTTGGCATGGTGCTTATTACCTTCTTAATATCTTGTATCGTGAACGGTAGCTCCATGTATTGCCGTGCTCCGTCATTAAACCACGCAAGGCAAATCTCATCTAAGTATGTAATTAGATCAGCCTGCGTCGGGGACACTTTAGAGGTGTATAGCTCCGCGTAGTAAGCAGTGAATTCCCTCAGAATGTCCGGTGGCGTGCGCACCGTCTCATCCCCCATCGTCCGTTTCCCTGCCACATAAGAGGTGCCCCTGGGCGCACGAAGCAAGTTAGCTAGGGTCCTACCAGGCCTGTCACCTTCACCATATTTACGTGCCTGCGCATGTTTATGTAGGTACACCACTTCCCTTTCCGCCTCAGTTTGATATTCCGTTAGTTTGGATCTAATGCCTGCTAGCGTGTCGCGCGATGGGCTGTCCACCTGCCTCCTCTCTAGGTCCTGTAAGTCTCTTTCTAGTCTCTGCAGGGTGTTTCGTATGTCTCGTAGCACACCAGTTTTCAGAGCAATGCAGTCTCCCCTCACTACAGCCTTAAAGGCCTCCCACAGCACTCCAGGGGAGTCCACCGAGCCCACATTTAACGTGAAGTACTCTTCGATTCTAGTTCTAAGGCCCTCGCCAGAAGACCTGATCTCTCAAGGCCTCGGAAGGAAATCTCCACGTATAAGGCTGGGTGTACGCCGGGGGCACTCTGATGGTTACCTGTACAGGGGCGTGGTCCGACAGAGTGCGGGCCAGGTGTGAGGTCTCAGTCACCCACGCGTGTATGTCTCTTGTTAGTAACCAGTAATCCAACCGTGACCATGTCCCTCTGTGGTGTGTTATGCAAGTGCCTTCTCTGCCCGCCGGGTTTGCCACTCTCCATGCATCTACCAGTAGGAGATCATTTATTATCTCATGTAGCAGTTTCGCAGCATTAGGGTGGTGCGTACGTGAGGCCCCCTGTCTGTCTAGTGTCGCAGATAATGGGATATTAAAGTCTCCGCCCCACAGTATCGCTATAGGGCCTAGTTTCTGTATTTCGTGCCATAACCCACCATAGACCTCAGGGCTGTCTGTGTTAGGACCATACATGTTCACCAGGGCAACAGTCGTATTATACAATGCTCCCACTAGTATGATGTATCTACCCTCCCTGTCAGCAATCGTGGATTGTGTTCTCCAATGTAGGCCCCTCCTAATCAGTATCGCCACCCCTCTAGAATATCTAGAAAACCCAGCCGCAACAATCACCTCCCACCTCCTGTTCCTCAAAGTGCTCGTGTCCGAAGGGAGTAAATGTGTTTCCTGTAGCATACATATGTCTATATCATGCCTCGTTAGGTAAGCGTGCGTGAGCCTAATTTTCCGTCGGTCATTCAGCCCCCTAATATTCCAAGTGAGACATTTCAATGTGTTCATACAAGTCTCAGTCATGCGTGCCGCCATGTCTCAACCAAGTCATGAGCATCCGTAAATGATAGTCGCCAATACTGCGACTGTCTCGCTGGTATGTCAACCAGCAGTCCCAGAGTGCAGGAACTACACACATCAAGCACAGCATACATATCGCAAATCTGACAGTCACAACATTCCATTGCAGTGGTATGCTCGTCGACCCAAAAGATAACAAGAATACTAACAACAACAAATTTCCCCTTCTCCCACCTCCCACACCAACCCCCCAACTAGGTTGTGTATCGTGTTCCCCCCCCTCCCAACACACTTCCCCGTCTGCAGTGCAGTAGCATCGATCAGGGATCAGTTCAACAAGTGCACAAGCTGCGGGAATCATCCCAGAGGGTTCGCAGGGGGACCACCTACTACCCTGTACTTGTGACAGGGTGACCAAGCGCTGCTAGGAGCACCGCCTCCCCGAAACCCATCGAAACCATACCGTACATCATGTCAGGTGATTAGTCCAGGTCTCCTCTCACCGCAGTTGTGGCTCTTTCCCCGCTGCCGCAGCACAGGCTCAGTCAGTGTGCCTCAAATAGGCAGCGTATGGAGACCTCATTCAACATCACTGAGTTGGACCGGCGCACTCTGCTCGCCCTGATTTGTCTTTTGCTTTTGTTCTTTCACCAAGTGCTTAGCATATTGTAGCGTGGCTTTCGCATCAACAAAGAACGTCGGTTTCCCTGGACCCTGTACTCTCAATTTTGCCGGATAGATCAACGCATACTTCGTTCCCGTTTGTTGGAATATCTTCTTTGCAGGTATGAATTCCCTGCGGGCCGCCTGTACCTGGAGAGTGAAGTCCGGATATATTTCTATGTTATTGCCATTATACTGAATCTTGCCTTTTTCCCTGGAAAGTCGCAGTATAGCGTCTCTGTCCCTGTAATTCAGGATTCGGGCCAGTATTGGCCTAGGCGGGGCCCCCGGTTTCGGCGTTGGCCCTAGGGACCTGTGCGCCCTTTCCACTAAGAACATTGAGGACAATCCGTCGCCAAAGAGGTCTTTCAGCATGGTCTCCATGTATCGCTCCATGTTTGGGATGTCCGTGGATTCCGCCACGCCCGTGACGCGTATGTTATTCCGGCGCGATCTCGCTTCCAAGTCCTCATTCTTTTGTTGTATCAGCTCCAGAACCTTATCCATGCCTCGAATCTTCTTCTCCAGCTCTCTCTGGCCCTCTTCAGTTTCAGTTACCCTGGTTTCCAGTACGCTTACCCTGCCTTCCTGCTTGTCCATGCGTTTAGTAATGCCATCCATTCGGGCAGCTAGGGTGTTCATCTTAGCGTCAATTGCCTGCAGGCTTGTTTTCAGGTCCTGAAACATGTGGCGAATATCCTCGGCCGGGAACTGTTGCGCGCCCTCATTGCCAGTATCCGGCTCAGATTGGTCCTGGTTTGGAGCCTTCTGCTTTGTTTTGTCGAACGTAATTTTCGGTTGTCGTGTATCTGGCTTCCCCATGGCGCCACCAGCCTCAGCTATTTGCGTCCTGCACTGCAATTCGTGCCACTCAGGTCCTCAGCTTGGGCACTACTGCTCCACTCGCGCAATCAGCGCCTCGCGGCAGCTCAGTCGTCTTCCAAACCACTCCACGCTCGTGCACTACAGTCCCTGTATCCGCAGCAGAGCCACCAGTTAGGCACGTTTTATTATGTCTATGTGCCCCCCTCCACGGCCGTTAGTGTGCACCAGAAATGTACCCCAGGGGCCACGTGACCCTGGCCTCTAAGCAGTTCTCTGCCTCAAGACACAGCTCACCTCAGGTCGCCGTTCCTGCGCTCCCAGATCAGGCAGCCTTTTGCATTATTTCTCTGTAGGGCTCAGGGGGTTGCTCAGTCTCACCGTCAGTATCCAGCAGGTAATGGCAGTGTGGCCAGGCAGGCCGATCGTTCTGGTAATGGCGGCTTGGCTGTGATGTCACACGCGGTAAAAGCAGCTCCGGTTACTGCTATGCTGCCGTGTCTGGGCGGCTCAACAAACTCCACCGGAGCCCAGAACGGCCCCCTGTTGCTCTCGTCGCGTTACTCACAGTTGCAGCCTCATATCATGGAGCCCAGCAGGGAGGGCGTCCGCCTGCCCGTCTCTCCTCGCAACAGCCGCCGCGTCCCGCTCCGAGGCTCCGGTCGGGAGGTCCCGAGTAGCAGCACACCCTCAGATATGCAGCAGTCGTAGGGGTCTCGCTTCGGCCAGCAGCTGTCGTCACACTTCAGGCGCCAGCGATGACCCGCAGCAGTTCGAGGCACAGCCGCCGCTCCGGACTCGGGCTGGGTGAAAAGCCAGTCCCCGGCTCAGTTTACTTGCGCAGGCCGCGCCTCCTCAGGCAGTCGTCGGGCAGCGGAGCCACCTGTGCTCATCCCAGGGATCTGGTCTCGCCAGGGAGGCGACCGGAGGTTCGGCCAGACCGGTAGGCTCTTCGGGGGTCCGAGCAGCAGTGGCAGTTTTACGGATTAATGCCGGATGATATGCTTGGTCGGCGGAGCCGCCGACTTAAGCGGCCATTTCGCTCAGTGGTCAGACCACGCCCAGCTTTTTTAAATGGTAATGCATATCTCACATTGCAGCATTGTAGTGACAAGGGCAAAGCAACAATGGCAAACTATGGGCCTGATAAGCATTGTGATAGGACTTACATCTGACCACCATCCCTTCTGAAACATGAATGCCAGACTACAATTTGGCAGTCTTCCCACCCGAATAGGGATGCGACTGCCACCATGGCAGTCGCTATGCTTATATTTTGTATTGCGGCTCAGTACAAAAAATTGACATCTCACATATACCTGCCACATGGTGCAAGTATAAGGAGTAGGGCGCACCATATATGCCCCCCAAGGTCCATGTCAGAGGGCCAAGGGGGAAGAGAGAGCCTCACTAGTGGCCCCCAAAGTCACTTTCCGCCAGCCTTTTCATGGTGGTTGATCAGCATGACATGGTCAGCGGAAACTGACATTGTAATGCCTATGGTGGTGCCTGAGCAAGCACCGCCACCAGTGCAGGCATTACAGATGGTCACACGGACTCCTTGAGCCCATCAGATTAGTGTTGGATGGTCATTCTGCCCGACCATCTGCCTGTCATCCTAATGTGGTGGGCAGAAAACACTATTACGATGCTGGTAGGACTGCCACCAACGGGCTGTTGGTGGTGGTCCAACCGTCATGGTAATCAGGCCAATAATGACTGGGGGAGAGCTTTTATGCAGAATTTGAGAAAATGCAGATAATGTTCACAATTTGTCTACAGAAACTGTATAAAAAATACTTCGCGCAGCTAGCTCTCTCTTACAACGTTTGTACCTGAAGGAATATCTCATATACAATGTTCATATAGACGACTACCCACTCATATTTCACTAAACATGTGGTATTTTCTAAAGAAATAACACAGACTATATTTGGAAAAAATCACTACTGTCCCTCATCTACTATAATCTGGGCTGCAGCTCTTAAATTGTGGGTTGAATTGAAAAAGTATTCCATATGTACTGCCCTATACCTAACTTATACCCAGTGGAGGCTGCAATCTACAGGGACTGGGGTGTAGGCAAAGCGCCAAGTTGAGAGGGGGGGGGGATAGAAGAAGAGAGGGTGGGAGGAAATGAAAAAAGGGAAAAAATGACTTACCTGACTCGCACATACTCGCCCTTCCCTATCTTCTCCACTCTATCTTTTCCACTCCAGCATGGGCCCAGTCAACTTCCTTATCCAGTCCTGATGCTGCTCTCATGCTGTGAGAGCAGCACCAGGATTGGATGAGTGGGCTGGCAGGATGATCCTTCAGGCCCTGTATGCCTGTGCTTGATCTCCGCCCAGCTATCTAAGACCGCTAGGTGGAGGGGTTCAAAGTGTGCATTTCACTTTGGATAACGCATGAAATCCGGCTAAAGTGACGTGCACTTTGGAGCATCCAGCCAGCCACTGGTCCAGTCCTCTGCTGCAGGACACGCCCCATGTCTCTAGCCTCAGGCTGCTGCGGTGCGGTGAGTGCGCACATCGGAAAAACAAAATGGTAATGCAATCTTTTCATTGCTATTTTATTGTACATGTGAAGCTCCGAAAGGTCGGAGGGCGACACTCACCCGCCCAAGTGAAGAAATGCGGCTGCCCGAGGCCACCCGGTGGCCATCAGGAGGGCGAGCCTGTAGTCCCAGAGGGCCTCCCTCACCCACTACTTTGGCATCCACTCCTCCCCGGGCAGGGGTGCCCGGCCGGAGGGTGGGCGGGCCAGCGAAGCACGTCCGGGGCGGCAGTCAAGGCGAGGGGTATATAACTTCTCCTCGCCATTTTGGTAGCCTCTTTGCCGCTCCGGACGTCGCGCGTCGGCTCAAGCGACACTCTTTTGCGGGACAATAATTTCGCGGTGAGTGATGGCCTACGGGCTGGTACCCCCCTCCGCCTACTCCCTCTTCTTGGAGGTTGAGTCGGGCTTTGGCGGCCCGCATATCGACGGGCCGCTGAGGAGGTGGGGGTAAACGTGAGAACTCTGAGCCCCTCCAGCCGACCTTCCCAGTCGTACTGGCGGGGGGGGCAGGGCAGGCCTGGCCGGCCCGGCTCATGTTGTCCGCCTTACCGCGTGCGGGTGGGCGCCATAAGGGGCGCGCTTCGCTAGCTCCCTTCTCACCCTCACTGGGGTCTCACCATGCGGGCCACTGTATTCTAGGGGCCCCGTCGCGTTTATGCTTCGTGTCCGGCCGTTGCGGACACCGCATGGTACCTGCTTAGTCTGTTTATGGCAACATGGGCTCGAGAGACATGCAGAGCTCGCCAGGTGAGGGGGTCTCTAGGACTGTCCGGTGCGACGAGGGCCTTCCTTTAAATAAGTGAAGAGTATCGCGGGGGGAGGGCGCCTAGGGCCTGTTTATTGCTTTGCCATCCGCTCCTCTTCGTGCGGGTGCGGTGTTGCTTGCTGCAGATTGCAGATTACCAAGGCAGGCTGATATGGTCCGCTGCGGGGTCCATTTACAAAGGATTCTCGGCGCTCAGATGGCAGAGGGTGCCAATGGTAGCGCCCTTACGCCTTCGGGTAAAGTCCGCGCTATATAAATGCATAAATACATGGGGGGATCGCAGTGCATTAGTATACAGAGTGCGCCAGCCCCGGACAACTGGGGCGGCCGTGCAGGACAGCGGCCAGAACAGCGTCGCGTGGCCGCCGGGACTCCGAGGCAGGACAGACCTCCCTTCACACTAGCGCCCATATACCCCCCTCCACCCACGGCTGCCCCGATCGCCCCAACCCCCCCTTTTTACCCCAAGATGGCAGCATGAGGGAGAAAAATTATTAATCGGGCAACTCTCCGGGCCTCCTGTTGGGTGGGCAGGATCTGAGGCCACCCGTATCACGGGTGGCTGTGTCACGCTGAATTTTGCGTACTATGTGGCAGGGTGCAGGCATGCAGCTTGCGCACCTCCGTAACCGCGAGGCTTCCACTCGCCATTGGGATCCCTGCAACACTGCTGGCACCCTGGTTACCGCGTTCATCGGGCGGTAGCGTCATGCTGGCCCCCTTATTTGGCGAGGGGCAGGCACCGACGCTGTGCCTCGGGCCCCCTGCAGCCAAGTCCACAATCTTCACCGGGGGGCTCCCACTTGCCCCGGGAGCCCCGCAACACGTTTGCCATCGGTTTCCAGCTCTCGCGGGCCATAAATCCACTGCGGCCTGCAGGCCACGCCACAGTGAAGCAATATTGCCGTGAACCGCTATGGGGGCCAGGCCTCCTTATCCCCTCATCCCTATGGGAATTGGGCCGCTACCGGCCACGAAGTGCCAGCAAACTACCTTAATGGAGGCAGGGCAGGAGGCCCCGTCCCTACCCCATCGTGAAGCTAAGAGGGCAGCCGTCTTTTCCAGTGTTCGTGCCCCTGGGGGGGGGATAATCGGTTTCTTTGCATCGCCGGTTTTGGGGACTCAGGCGGAGAAAGAAAGCAGCCTTTGCCCGGCTTAGCTATCGGAAAGAGGATGTGGTCTGTCGGCTAGATTGCTGACTTTGGTGGTGAAGACAGGGTCCGAGCCTTGGGGTCTTATCCTCATCCTGTGATTCGGGGCAAATCACTTGATCTCCCTGTGCATGAACGCCTCCTTGTGTAATGCAACCGGTGCTCACGCGAAGCGCTCCAACACCTTCGGTGCGAGTCACACTATATAAATCTTCATCACTCTCCAGGCACCCCCCCTCCTTCCCTGCGGACATACACACTCCGAGGGGCCTGAAGGGGGGGGGGGATAGGCGTAGGGGGCATGCCGCTCTCCATGGCAACGCTTATCGGGAGAAGCTCCGGGGCTGTACTTGGCTTCTACACCCTGCAGACCAGGTGTTGGAGCGCTTCAGAATAGGACAGTAATGATGTGATGAGAAGATTACAAGGGAACATATTATAAAAGCAAACGTCACATTACAGGAGGCAATAGTGGCAATGAGGAGCAAACATAACACAAGAGGTAGCAATCGGTAGCAATAGAAAAAAAAAAAACGAGTTGACGTGTGTAAGTTGCAAAAACATACACTTTGGGGTAGAGGTAGAATACGGCCACTAATGGGCCTTCGTGGCCGATTAGGCAGCTTTGTCACAAGCACAACAACTCCATTAGCCCGGTGTGCCCCTTTCGGCGGGTAGGGTGCGGTCCCCTCGAGGGGTGGGGGGGGCGAGTCATCGGGTTCAGAGCTTATGACCTGAGGGGCAGTGCGTCATTCTAGCTTCGATAGCTCAGTGGGTAGAGCGGAGGACTGTAGTGAAGTGAGCGACATCCTTAAGTCGCCGGTTCAGATCCGGCTTGAAGGACTTTCCTGCAACTAAGGTAACGCATGTTCCGCTGCAGACCAGGGTTCTAGTCTAGGGTCTGCTAAAAGCACCTCACCGAGGGGTTTATTTATATGTGCCTTTTGTGTGCATGCGGGGCACTGCTAGGTGAAGCATTAATTTAATTAGAAGAGGCATTCACTGCTCTTTAAGCCATGGGGATACGTGAGAACTTGTGGGGAGTGCCGAGGATGACACTAGCATGTACAGACTCCAGAAGAAAAAAGCGTACTTTTCTCATTACTTTACGAGCTCTGTTTCCTGACAAATCTGATTCTGGATTTGCCAGCTGTATATGAAGTCCATGAGAGAGGGGTTTGCCTATTTTGCCTATACTCTATTTAGCACAGAGTTATGTTTTTTGCCTATCAATATGTTACAGGCTTGGATTGTCAGGACCCAGCGTTTTGTCAGATGGAGATTGTGAGATAGTAATTCTCACCACCTGTTATGAATTGAGCAGTTAAAGCGGAAGTCTGTTGGTCATCATTCGCTGGCATTCATCGGTTATTAAAATCTGTGGTTGAGGGTGAAGCGCTGTCCTCTGTGCTGAAGTGTTGTAGTATGCCTCAAATTTTTAGTGTATTTCCTGATTATGAGAAAGGTTGGCATTTTCATCTTTGATAGTGCTAAAATGGATAGAGCTTTCGGATTGTCCTCTCATAAAAGCGAATAGCTTTCTAGATTTCTCTCTTACATCCAAGATTTTAGACTGAAGCGGAAAGGCCTTATTTGCTTTGGTTTAGTAAAATCTTCCAAATTAGTAAATTCTTGGGAACATTTTTTAATTCTACCTTTTAGTTAATGTTGGTTTTTACCAATATAGGGACATTGCATAATGATCAGAATTGATGTTTAGGAAAGTGGATTATTATTTTGGGTGAGCGAGAGTCCATATCGAAGGTGCCACCTCCTGCTAGATGTCACACAAAATAAACCTGTGCTTAATCCCTGGTAATGTGACACAAAGCTGTCAGGCTTGTGTAAAGTAAGCAGTGCTTACATAGTAGAAAAGTCACCCAAACCACAATAAAATTCACAACCAATTTTAAAATAGGTTTGATGTTCGGCAGACCTAGATGGAGCCTTGGCAGCATACAGTAAGTTGACTGGTCCCGGTGAAAGTCTGGAAGTAAAAATGTTTTTAAAAGGTTTAGACATTATGGCAAACTTGCGGCTCTCACGCATAAGATAGGTTGCTAATTGTTGGGTTATCCCCGGTACTCTAAACGATGTATGTTATTAACACCCAGACACAAGGTCATGAAAGTTGTCATTTTGACTGTCCTTAGATTCATACGCTTCACCACTGAGCCCGTAAGCACCATGCAATACCCTCACTAACCCTATGTTGGCCGCCGAGCATACTTACTTTTGAAAATTAGCACGTTGTGCACAAGGGCATGTAAGTGTTTTGATTGTGGGCTATAACACATAGTGTGTTGTAGAGGCTCGGTAAGTGCCATTACATGAAAACCATGTAGAGGCCGGTGCATGGGTGGTACATACGTTGTTGGTGTTTGCTGGACTGGAGAAGGCGGGAATAGTAAACAGGCAATTATATATGTATTATCGAGGGTATATCATAAATATGCCAGTAAATCCGCGATCTGACTTTGATGAGTCATGCATTACCAGTTCGGATCCATTAGTCTTCGCACACGATAGAGACGTGGAAGCGCTCGCGCGAATGTTTTGGCTATCTAAAGCCGGGCCATTATTTGGACTAGTCTGAATGTTGTACTGTGACACAGACCCATTTACCTTGACGCCTACCCACTATGGCTCAATGGGTCTTGGCCTATTATCCCTACGGTGGGCCGCGGTATTGTAAGGCTTTTACACCTGCCTCCGGCTGGTAGTTCATGTCGGGAGGATTTAAAGATGTGCCTTAGACAAAGGGTGTCACTACGAGGATGGTTTTGGTGTCTACGTCTGTATTTATCTCTAACAGTTAACACTTTGGACTTCGGAGACTAGATGAGTTAGATGTGGCTGAGCGGGAGGATAGCCGAATTTTGAAGTGTATGCTTGTGTAGGTCTGTTATTCGCAAGCTTGATAAGTTTTGTTTGGAATAAACACGTAGGCCAGCAAGGGGCTGAGTCCACTACTTCTTGCTTTGGGGCGACGTTAACAAAGCTACCAACAGCATTTGATAGTCAAGATTTTATTAAGTCTATTTGGTGTTGTAGCCAGCGTTTTTGTGCGCATGTTTTGGACCACAGACTGCTGTCTTAGGCGGGGCGGTCAGTTTACACCGCGATAGGCACCAGCCGCTACATGGTATTATGTCGAGGTCTAGTAGGTGCATGTTTTAATCCTTCCATCGGCTTCATATGAGTGGTAGAATCATACCTAGTTAGCCGGGGCTTGTCTTAAGCATGTCAAGTTGGGCATCTTCCTTTTGCTGGAAGTGAATGTGCGAGGCTGTTTGATTTTGCGACTGCGTACTTGGGGTACGGAAGCTCCAATTTTGTCCACTCCATCCTGGGTCATGGGGTGCTTTTAGCCCTGGTGCTTTGGGTCGTCACTCAAGATATGGGCAGCATGGACCCGGTGATGCGCCAGCCTCCCCAAGCATAACCGCGCAAGCAGTTTTCAGCGATTTGCTCTGTAAGTTTATCAGGCACAATTACATAGCTTGCCCCGGAAGTGAGAATTCCACTCCTACCCCATCCACAGCTTTAGAACACCCCCCCGCACCAGGCACAGGGCTCGGCCTGGGGGCCTTTCCTTGGTGTTGGGAAGTGCAGTGTAAACCTTGGTGTCCTGTTTTGGCGCCTGGGTGGCGTGCACTGGGAGAAGTCTGTGTCATGGTGCCTTGCCTTTGGTGTTTGGTATTTCGGTGTAAACATTGGGGTCCGGTTTGGCGCCTGGGTGGCGTGCACTGTGAGAAGTCCGTTTCGTATTCTGGCTAGAGTGAAGTTTTGCTGCTGGCTAACATGGTCCTTTGGCCATTAGGAGTTATGCATGTGGCCCTTCTTTATGTCCGATGGACGCAGGCGCCACTGGTGGCAATTAGAAAATTGTTGGTCTGTCCTGGCCAGGACGCTGCAAGTATTGTTTCTACTACCTCACCTTTCTGGTGCATCAGCGGCCACGAAGCCAAGTATACTTCACGGGGCGCTACTCACACTCAATGGTGGCCATGTTCATGCAATGTACAGAATGGAGTGTGGTGTCGGCCATATAGGGCTAACCAGAGGTAGCGTACTTGACAGCAGAACCCTGTATTGTGGCTCAGTCAGTTTTGCAACTATCTTGCTTCATAAGCCTTGGTACTGGCGTGCATCGTGGTTATAACAGTTATCCAGCGGCAACATCAGAAGCCACAATAGAAGTCTGCCTTTGCCACTGGTCTCCAGCCCAATGGGGCGAAATAAAATAAAAAACTTCATGGGGTGCGTCGGGAGGCACCGATAGAATGAGGTACCGTGTTCACTAGGTGGGCATTCTGCTGCAGCCAGGGCAGGTATCAGGTCGCTTCAGTACAGACATACCCACCCGCGCTTTGGCCAGGGCAGCAGGCGGGTGGAGGTAGTTGTCATCTACCAAGTGTATTGTGGCAAAGTAAGTTGGGTAACACAGGTTAGAGCCTATTGGGCCGTCTGACATGCACTAAGGGGAGTATGTATACAAGTGGTTAATTACCCTAAGCACATGTTTCAGCAGGCGATGTTTTACATCCTCCTGATAGGGCTAGTAGGAGGCAGTACAGCATCACGTGCAGCGAGTAGTTTGGTAAATAAGCTATTGGAATTGCTCTATCAGCCATTATGAAACTAGTTAATTGCTGTGCGAAAATTTACCTGGGCACCTTAAATTATCCTTTACAGATTTGCTGTCAGGACTTACTCCTATGGCGCTCAATGGGGAGGGGCCCTCCCCGCTTCTTTTGCGGGGGTGCACACTGATCAATCTGGTAACCTACACCCCTGATTGCTCGTTTTCACCCATTTGGGTGGTAGCTTTGCACGGTGGGCTCCTAGCAGGAATTGGACACACGGCTTCACGAATACTTTATGTGTGGTTGGGCTCCCCTGGCTTGCGCCGGAACAGCCTCGTGAATAAACTTGAGTTCCCCCTAGATTCTCTCGGAGCCCCCCCCCCCCAATGTGTGAAGTTGGCCTGACGCATGATGTCTCCAATTCTGGGGGCACCTTGTATTTCTCAAAGCAATCCCTTATGGTGGTGGTTGTAAGTCAACCTTATAGACAAGCTATCCTGAGGTAGCATGGACTAAGCAGCCTCCGGGCTAAACTCAAGAGGGCATGCAAAGCCAGCTGTTTTACCATTGCAATCATGTTATCAATTGGATGGACACCACACAAGTTTTTATTATAAATATGTTTTATCACTGAATAATCCCCTGTACTCTTGAATATAGAAGCATAAGCGTTTAAACAAAAACACAGTTTACAGATGATTATTCGGAGGACTGCGTCACGGCAGAAGTTGAAACTTAACCTGGGTGTAGTCTGCTGACGCTTTGTGTAAAGGTGTGTGGTTGGGTCTCAGTGGCATGCTCTGGAGCTCCTATTGTATAGATTATAGGAAGCGCTATCAGCAGTGGGGGCCCCTCCTCATCACTTGGTCATTCACCGGGGGTATGACTTCACGAACCTGGGATGGTCTACACTAATGCTGTAGAGGCATATGGACCCCGGGGTAATCTGCAGATTGTGCCAGAGGGGCATTGGTTTCATCAGGCATGTAATGATTCAGGTCAGGATCAAAGGTCACTCTGTGGTTGATGGGGTTCTCCCTTCACCAGTCGGTTTGGACTAGTTCCTCCTGGACCTACGAGTAGCTCTGCGGAGCAAGGGTTGCAGGTAATATAGGTAGCGAAGTGGTGGGGGGCCGGGACGGCGACTGTGGCCGCCGGCCGGGCTGTGGCCGAGTTACAGGGCGATCCGGAAGCAGAGAGGTGCAGCACTGTACTTCAGCGGGCACATAGGGGTGCCAGAGCCTAACCTGGAACCTCATGGGAGGTCCGGGAACCCATGTCGGCGCCCCAGTAGTCCTTCGGGCGGTTGTGTGCCTGTGCAACCGGGGGTTTGCCTAGATACGCCCCGCAAGGGGCGTGAGTAGAGTTATGACCATAGTGGCGCAGCAGATGGGTGGTTCGCCACTGTGCTGCTTGGCTCATTAGGCGTGCAGGTGGCGAGAATGCGGCCTGCCCTTGGATCGTCCGTAAGATAACCCACCGTGATTACATAACGTTGTATGTAATAAACCTGCAGCAACTTTTCCCAATCTAACACTTGTGTCTTGTATGTTATTTGCGGGATGTTGGGTATGTTGTGGGGCGGGGGGTTCAGTTGACCTGATGTGACTATGCGGCTGCCCGAGGCCACCCAGTGGCCATCAGGAGGGCGGGCCCATAGTCCCAGAGGGCCTCCCCCGCCCCCTACTTTGGCATCCACTCCTCCCCGGCCAGGGGGTGCCCGGCCGGAGGGTGGGCGGGCCAGCGACGCACGTCCAGGGCGGCAGGCAAGGCGAGGGGTATATAACTTCCCCTCGCCATTTTGGTAGCCTCTTTGCCGCTCCGGACGTCGCACGTCGGCTCAAGGGACACTCTTTTCCCTCCCTACCTCTTACCCTGAGTGTCAGCTGGGGGGGGGGGGAAACATGTGGGAACTTTTAATGTGTTCCTTTTTCGTTGCAGGCGGAGTTACAGGGCGATCCGGAAGCAGAGAGGTGCAGCACTGTACTTCAGCGGGCACATAGGGGTGCCAGAGCCTAACCTGGAACCTCATGGGAGGTCCGGGAACCCGTGTCGGCGCCCCAGTAGTCCTTCAGGCGGTTGTGTGCCTGTGCAACCGGGGGTTTGTCTAGATACGCCCTGCAAGGGGCGTGAGTAGAGTTATTACCATAATGGCGCAGCAGGTGGGTGGTTCGCCACTGTGCTGCTTGGCTCATCAGGCGGGCAGGTGGCGAGAATGCAGCCTGCCCTTGGATCGTCCGTAAGATAACCCACCGTGATTACATAACGTTGTATGTAATAAACCTGCAGCAACTTTTCCCAATCTAACACTGGTGTTGTGTGTTATTTGCGGGATGTTGGGTATGTTGTGGGGCGGGGGGTTCTGTTGACCTGATGTGACTACCACCGTTGCTTATACCACTTGTTGAATCCTAGAAATCTGATGCGAATCGGCACAACTGGGTTTTACAGATGGCATAGTTCAGCAATAATGTCAAATTTAAGGCCAGTGGAGTATATCTTCAGTGTCAGCTTTGCTGGTGTGTCTATCATCTCCCATCCCTCTAATGAAATAGGCCACAGTTTAGGCATATATTGCGCATGCTGCAGAAACGTGGCTTCATTGTGTCACTTGCATACATCAGTACAGTCGCCTTTTGGAGTGATGGAGAGAAATTATGAAACAGCCACATGCCTGCAGTGGCTGCCTCCATGTCCGTCCTTGATTAGGGGGCTAAAGTGCTCGTTAGATCCTTCACTCCTTCTCAGCTGTGGGCTCATTTGTTGCTTTTTAGTGTATTGTGCTGTCTGGTTGTCATGGTACAGTGAGTCTTGTACTGATAAAAACAGCTGTCTTTATTGCATACCGTGGTTCAAAACACTGCCTGGGATCATTGGATACAAAGCGGGAAGCTGCACAGATTCTGGCGTTGCTAATCCACGCGGTGAGGCTCCTCACGGTGTCTGGCAGCTGTTTGTAGGAGTGTATGGCGAGCCAGGGAGTGGAGTGGTTGAAATGAGATCAAAAATGACTGTTGCTTACTTAAATGCTCTGCTCAGCAGGGACGTGTGAAAAAAGCGTACATTGAGCAGAGCCATTGCTATCTTCGACAGGGCTCGGTCGAAGAATCTGAAAAGTAATGCCTCATGCCAGAGAGCTTTTTCGACGTTTACTCCCAGGGTCCAGTTACCTCTCCACAGGCACTAGTTATGATTGTTGTGAGTAGGTCAAAGTACTTAAGCAATAAAGCCCGACTCTGTCAAAGTGGATTAGTTTCAAATAAGAATGGGTCTTCTGAGTAAAATGTTTCACTCGAAAGCTTGTGCAGCACCAATGCAAAATAATAATGGAGTGGCAAATCTTTTTTTATTTTTTTCTTTCACCTGGAAAATCATTTTACTATTAGAGAAAACACTTCTACTATACCCATACCAATTTGCAGGGTATGCTCTTTCCCTTCCTTACATGGAAAGGGCTTTACTCTTGCCTTTGACTGAAAGAAACATTTTCTACACTTTACATGTTGGTGAGATGGTTGAAAATGGTTTCTGAATGACTGGAAATGCATATGTTTGTGGCTGTGAAGAAACCTAGATTTACTCACATATTGATGGCAGTTTGAGTAATTTATTTTATGAGTGAAAAACAAATAAAAAATTGGCTTCTCATTCCTGCTTGGCTAGTTGAATTCCCACTGGCCTGATTGTGTCTCAATGAGCTGCTGTTCCCCGAGCAGTCTCGTGTGGGACAATAACCGGGTCAATGAAATGCGAGCTTGATTGCTTAAAAGTATCTTTGGCTCTAGAGTTCGCAACCTGTGAGTAGGCTTTTTTCCAAAAGGATGTGTGTTATGTGAAATGTTGTCTGAGTGAAGCCTTTTCATTTTTAGTCTTGTATCCTGGTGCAAGCTTGGGCAGCTGCTCGCCAAGGTAGATTCCCTTTCAGCTACGCATGTTTAGGGGTTCTATGTTTTGATAAGAAAATTGGGTAGTTCTCCAAAAGCCTCGAATTGCTGTCATTTCCTTTCTGTACCTCATTCACTGGGGTGTTTGGTGCTGTCGATGGCACTGATGTATGTATTTGCACGGCGTGAAACGGCTTTCTTTTCCTTTTGCAGTTTTTTTGTGATTTATGTAGTTTTTAGGTCTCACTGATCCAGCGCGCATGCGCTGTCAGCGAGACATTTAGTAAGCCGCTTTTGGAAGTGCTTCCAAAGCGGCGAAAGCTGCGACCAGCTTACCTGCACGCGTACAAGCATGCGCGCGACGTGCACGGCACTTTTTTCGTCGCGGGCGCCCGCAACTCGCGTTTAAAAAAAAATTATTTTAAGTCGTGGCCCGGCCGCACCGCCAATGCTTACGTGCTGCCGTCAGTGCGATGTCTTCACAACTGGCCCTCCCCCTCCCCACCACAGAGCGCGTTTTACGGACGTCGCTTTCATGTCTGATTCTTGTCACTTTCACTATCGGCCTTGAAACCTGCACACAAAGTGAAGTCGTTTTGAGTTATGTTTCATGGCGAGTGGCCATGTGTTAGGTGTGACATTGATTGCGCGACGACTCATAAAGAAAGATACGTTGTGTATCAGCCGAGACTAATAGCACCTAATAGCAGTTTTCTTCCACTTCCTGGGGCATTACCGGGCATTTGTGCATCTTTAAATATCGGCAGGTGTGACCTCCATATGTGCTGGTGGAACTTGTCCCCCACATACCTGAAAGCGTGGCGTCCCTTCCGCTCAAGAAAGCATTGATTCAGGCTCCATCAGCAGCAGCGTCAAACCCCCCAGACAATTAAACCGTATTATCTTTATAAAGCTTCTATCCAAAGTGATTTACACAGAGCACGTTTGCATGCAAGTAGCATTATTATAACAACCACTTCAATCAAGATTTTTTAACATCCTCTAATATTTCACATCTGTACGCTTTTGTTCTTTGTTCATTGTTCATTGTTAAGTTTCACTCAGTAGGTTCAAGATTCTGTTTTAATTGTTTTTTTACTCAAGCATTAAATATATGAACAATTTAGTTAATCCGTTTATAAAATCAAACGTGATTGACGTGTAGTTTTTATTCTGTATTAAACTGCATAACGATATTGATATACTCTTCTCTGTCGCTAGGTGGTATTTCCAGAATGGGCCATCCATATTTATCCAGTTTGTTAAACAGGTGCTCTGCCCCGTTATGACTGTCTTTGCATTGCAGGCTTTCACTAGACATTAATCATGTGCACATCTCCCACACTCAATTACAGAACATTACAAAGACCCACTCCGCTGCTTCTGCCTCGTATTCAGCCATAGTAGTCCTACACAACTTACTATTAAAGGTCTCTCCCAAGTAGCACTAATATTGATTTTATCTTGGATTTTTTTTTTACACTAGAATAATACGTAGAGGTCCTCCTAAATGTCTGCAGTATTATTTATTCTAGCCTCTGGCGGCTGAAGCCGCTGGTTATGGAGAGTGTAGACATTGCTAAGTTTGAATATACATTGCTGCACAAGTGCATTTGTGGCTTGCTTTACTGATTCACAAATGATTTTTTTTTTTTTTTTTTTTTTTCGCAGCTTGTTTAACAGTGTACTGGGATGCCAATGGCTTATTTCAGCAATATAAGCAAGTATCTGAATTATGACTGCCTTCAGCACTAATCATCCAGAAAACCAAATGGAGGGCACAATAGTATATCTTACACCGAGGATAGAGTCTCATCCTGACACTATTCATTGTCTTTTTTTTTAGAGTGTTATATAGCGCAAACTAGACCCGAGACCTGGGGTATCAGAGCGCTTTACATGAGCACCAGCTTCGTTACAGAAGGACACATTCATTTTGTGAGGCACGGGAGATTAAGTGCTTAGCCCAGAATCACAGGATGTTGAGCGTGGTTGCCGAGACTCGAACCCGGTTGCCCAGGTCCGAGGTCGACCGGAGAACAAACACTGATATTTATTCACACACACCCACAACCACACACACCAACAACCAAACACACCACCTTACGCAACCACAACCACACACAACCACAACCACATACATACACAACCACACACACAACCACACTGACATACACAATCACACCCACACACAAGCCACACAACCACACACACAACCACACACACCCACACACACAACCACACACACAACCACACACAACAGCACCCACACACACACACGCACACACAACCACACACACAACTTCAAACACAACCACACACACACAACCACACACAAGCACAACCACACCCAACCACACACACACACAACCACACACACACAACCACACACAACCACACCCACACAGCTACACACACACACACAACCACACACACAACCACACACACCCAACCACACACAACCACACCCACAACCACACACATCCATACACATCCATACACATACACACCCACACACCACCACACCCACACACACACACACACAACCACACACACAATTACAAACACAACCACACACACACAACCACACACAAGCACAACCACACACACACCCAACCACACGCACAACCACGCACAACTACACACACACAACCACACACACACAACCACACACACAACCACACACACAACCAAACCATACACAACCACAATCACACACAACCACACACGCAACCACAACCACACACACAACCACACACACACAACCACACACACAACCATACACACACAACCACACAACCACACACACACAACCACACACAACAACACACACACAACCCCACACACACAGCCACACCCAACCACACCCACACAGCTACCCACACACACAACCACACACACACAACCACACACACATAACCACACACAACCACACCCACAACCACACACACCCATACACATACACACCCACACACAACCACACCCACACACACAACCACACACACACACACAACCACACACACAACTACAAACACAACCACACACAGACAACCACACACAAGCACAACCACACCCAACCACACACACACCCAACCACACCCACAACCACACACAACTACACACACACAACCACACACACACACACAACCACACACACAACCACACACACAACCACACACACAACCAAAACCATTCACAACCACAATCACATGCAACCACACACACACATAACCACACACAACCACACACACACAACCACACACACAACCACACACAACCACACACACAACCATACACACACAACCACACAACCACACACAACCATACACACAACCACACAACCACACACAACTACACACACAACCACACACACACACACACAACCACACAGACACCACACACACAGAACCACACATGCAACCACACACACACAACCACACACACACAACCACTCACACAACCACAACCACACACACAACCACACACAACCACACACACACAACCACACACAACCACAAACAACCACACACACACACACACAACCACACACACACAACCACACACCCACAACCACACACACAACCACACACACAACCACACACACAACCGCACACACAACCACACACACAACCACACACACACAACCACACACACACAACCACAACCACACATACAACCACACATACAACCACACACACAACCACACACACAACCACACAAAACCACACACACAACCACAACCACACACAGCCACAACCACACACAGCCACAACCACACACACACAACCACAACCACACACACAACCACACACACAACCAGACACACCCACACAACCACACACACACACAACCAAACACACACAACCACACATACAACCACACACACACAACCATACACACACAACCACACACACACAACTACACACAACCACACACAACCACACACCCAACCACACACACACAAACACACACACACAACCACACACACACAACCACATCCACACATGCAACCACAATCACACACACAACCACAACCAGACATACAACCACACATACAACCACACACACAACCACACATACACAACCACACACATAACCACACCATCAGTGCACACTTTCACCAGGCACAGACACCATCCGTCATCAGTGCACACTTTCACCGGGCACAAACACCACCAGCTGTCAGTTCACACTTTCACCGGGCACAAACACCACCAACTGTCAGTGCACGCTTCCACCAGGCACACACTACCAGATGTCAGTGCACCCTTTCACCAGGCACACACCACCAGACGTCAGCGCACGCTTTCACCAGGCACACACACACCATCAGCTGTCAGTGCACGCTTTCACCAGGCACAAACACATCCCCAGCCATCAGTGCACGCTTTCACCAGGCACACACACACCACCAGCTGTCAGTGCACGCTTTCACCAAGCACACACCACCAGGCATCAGTGCACGCTTCCACCAGGCACACCACCAGCCGGTAGTGCACACTTCCACCAGGCACACACACCACCAGACATCAGTGCACAATTTCTACAGGCACACACACCACCAGCCATCAGTGCACACTTCAATTGTTAACTTATCCACAATTAACTATTGTAGCAATCCCAGTATGGCACAATTTACTTTTAAACAAATGTATCTAAAGCGCAGCATGCCACTAATGCCACAAAAAATAAATACACACTTTTTTGGCCTACCATTTATAGACTTTTGTTGCAATTGGTGTTGAAATCTTTACCAATGCCAATAGCTCAAACTTAATTAATGCGACACCTATTGCATTGCAAATGCTTGTTTCTATGGTACTCAGTGCACAAAACTTCAAAGCACCTTACTCTAACCACATCCTTTTAGGCAGGTTACTCCACTCCATGACCCTGACACTGGCCAGTGGCCTTGTCCATATAATTAAACAAGGCTCTTTCCCATCAATTGCTTGCACCGCCAAATATTACGTGGTCCTCTTTGACTGTAAATTAAAAGTAAATACATTCTTACAAAACGTCAAACATCACACACATGAAAAAGTAAGATCCAGAAACTCCTAGCTGCCACAGCTTTGCCTTAAAGCTCCTTACCTGCAGATTACTAATCTCCTCTTCAAGGAGGTGGGCAAAATTCTGGAAGCTTGAGGTCCTGTTGGACCTGCAAGACAAAACGAGCCAAGCGTTGTTGTGACATGTCTGCTACCCAAGCTCTAACCTCAATACAGAACAATGACCTTTGATGTAAAACAGGTGAAAGAGAAAGATATACCCATCTATCGTCTGAATTGCATGATCTGAAAACAGAAAACCTGGCATCAATCCTGGCTTCCCCATGTAACCAAATTGAGTGACCCGTGGCACATATTTGATCTCACTGAGCCTCCTTTTTCATCACTATCATATATGGGAAAATTCAAATACGTAAATTGAGGATGTATAATGTACAAACACCTTGTTTTTGATGTAATAGACTGTAACCTTGCTTATTAATGAAAAGGCAGATCACCGACACAATATTAAAACCAAAATTATCATGATACAGAAATATCGTGTCAAAAATATCGATCACAAAAATATAATTTTTCTATAAATATATGGGTAAGTACAAAAATATTGATATAAATATCGTTTTACACTAATATTGAAAACATATATACAATAATATAATTTTTTAATATACATACATAGTTCAAAACGGTGAATATTTTAACATATAACATTAATATAATGTAAATTGAATATGTTTAAGCAACATTTAGGCATATGTATGTATATATATATGTAACTACAAACTTATTTTTAAATAAACATGCATTCATATATATGAATGTGTGTATAATTATATACACATATATAAGATAAAACTATTTAAAAAAACATTAATTATAATATATATTTAAATGTTCTAATGTTTTTTAAATATATCAATATAACAACTATCGATATGTATATTTATAGATATATATATATATATTTTACATACTTATATAAAAAAATTAATACATGTAACAAATAAACTACAATAAGATGTACAATATTTGTAATTTAATTATCCTTAACAGTAAGCAATATATAAAAATATGTTTTACTAAAGATATGTTACAAATTACATAAATGGATATAAATATAAAATTAAATACATAAATACATAATAACAAGCATTTGCAATGCAATAGGTCTGGCATTTGCGAGAGTTTAAGCTATTGGCATTGTAAATGGCAATGCCTTTTATTTATCTGTTTTGCTAATTAACACAAAAATAAAAGGAATTGTCATTTACAATGCCTATAGCTCAAACTCTTGTAAATGTGAGACCTCAGCCGCTATTGTCCGGGGCTGCTTGGAAAGTGAAAGCGCACATGGCACACTGAATGTTGCAGGAATCCATGTCATGCCTGCAGTAGGAGAAACTCATTAAAGAAAATAGAGCTTACAGACTAAAAAAGATGTACCATGTACAAGTAAAAGGGCCAGTCCTCATGAGAGGTTACAAATGAAGGCAAGGCGGTTCTAAGGAAGGACTAACATGCCTATTAATGAATCAGAAGCCAGCATTTACGAAGGACAAATGACACAAGCCAATGACAAATATGGGCGAGATCTTCTATTCCATACTCGAATACAGCATGCCGCAGAGTACTGCATGCGCTGCCTAGGCTCGACCTAACAACTGGAGACTGACTACTCAGTCTACGTAGACTGTATAACCTCACTTTATCTTGAAAGTAAGACGTTCTTATGCTCCCTTGTAACCAATACTAGTGCCAACAATCATTGTAATTAATTATTCACTATTTATAATAAATGTATTTCCCATGCTGCACCCCTATAAACCCCGCAATCTGCACCTAAAATATAACTTAAAAATGACATCAATTACATAATATACCTAATTATTATCTATGAAATAATTAATAATTACAAATTATTAGTTAATTAAAAATAATTTACTTCCCGCCCTGCACCCCTAGAAACCCTACAACTTGCACTGAAAACATAACTTAAAAAATAAATCAATTACACAATTTACATAATTTATTATCAATTAAAAAAATATTAATAGTTAAAAAAGTAATTATTATTCATTAATTATAACTAATGTACTTCCCATCCTTACCCCACATACCTTACACATACCTTACAACCGTCACCTAAAACGTAACAAAAAAATTAGTTCAACAATTTACATAATTAATTATTAATTAAATAATTGATAATTGTTAAAAATGTATTCATAATTAATTATAATTCAAATACTTCCCACCCAATACCTCTACAAAACCCACAAGCCGCTACAACACAACAAATTACAATGAAGAATTAAATTCAATTAAAAACAGCTAAAAATGTATAACCTATATTAAAAAATAATAAAAAGAATTATACAAACAATTTATAACATATGCAATTAAAGCATATACTAAAATACAAAAAATCCTTTTTGTACACAATATTACCAAAATAGATATTTTAACATCAATTTTAACATAGATATTTTTGTAAATGATATTAAGAGCATAGATATTTTTGACATCGATATTACCTTAGAAAATTGATATTCTTGTCAAAGATTTTCCTGCGTTACGATATTTGTGGATCACAATATTAAAAATAGGGAAGAGAATGTGGCCTTATGGCTGGGGCGGTCGAACTCAGAGCTGGGACACCGGATTAGAGTCTCGGTCGCAACGCTCAACATTCTGTGAATCTGGGCAAATCATTTAATCTCCCCATGCCAAAATTGATGTGTCCATCTGTAACGGAACTGGTGCTCATGTAAAGCTCTATGATACCTCCCGGTCTTGGTCGCGCTATGTAAAACTCCACAAGAAAAACCTCAATATTTCTGCATCCCGAATTTTTTTACATGATATTTTGTCTGAATACTGAAAAGGAAGTAGACCTTACATACAGTACACATGAAAACGGACTTGACTCTTAGCTCACTGGTGGGAGCGCAAATGTAACTTCATGTTTAAAAGCTATCACTATCATTTTTAATAAACACCTTGTCAATGCAGTGTTTTAATCTGATGGACCGAGGTGAAACACGTCCACATGTTAAAGAATACTCTTTCTTCAATTTTGAATGAACTTTGTCATATTTTACATGATCTTTGTTACTTGAATTATGTGTTTATTGTTTTCCAGACTCTGCTTGTTCACGGGCTCTTACAATCAAGTCACATCCTTGACTCAGCTCTGCCTAGGCTTTACCTGTACATTTTTTGTCTCGCCCACTTATACCTCCTCCAGGGAACCCCATTAACCCAAGACAGAATGAACTCTTCAAAATAGAACACAGTCATGTTGAGATAGTGTGAAAAAAACCAAAGGGGGGGATTGATTGGCCTATGAGTCGCTACAAGGGAAGACTGTATGTAAGCTTCATAGACTTGGCCAAGTAAGGTAATGCAGGGCTTGTCAGGCTGGCAGCTATTTCTTAGCCATGGTAGACACTGAACACAACACTCACACATGCAAGCACACACACACTGACTGACTGACTGAATTACTTTTAAAGTGCAATTATACCGAGGCGTCTTGGCGCTGTAGAATGGAAGAAGAACCAGATAGCTATTAGGGCATAGAAAAGAGGCAGGTTTTTAGCGCCTTCCTAAAACTGGTTCTATTTGTGTCAGAGCGTAGTGTGATGGGCATAGTGTTCCACAGTTTCGCTGCCTGATAAGTAAAGGATTTACCGCCCCATCGAGCTTTTCTTATTCTAGGCAAACGGATTAGATCTTGACTACTAGATATTAATGTGCGAGAAGGTACATAAAGAGGGAATAGATTGGCTAAATCATCTGACCCTCTTCCATTGAGAGATTTGTGGACCAGACAGAGAGCTTTGAATTGGATTCTACACCTGGCAGGAAGCCAATGAAGTTGCCGTATAGCATGGGATGTCGGATGGCACTTAGGGAGGTCCAGTAAGACTCTGGCTGCCGCATTTTGAATTGACTGAAGCTTTGCGAGCTGTTTTTCCCCTGTACCTAAATACAGTGCATTGCAGTAGTCTACACGAGACATTACCAAAGCTCCCATCACTGTTTTCCTCAAAGTGAAGGGAAGGTATGGCAGGATTTTCCGGAGAACCTTGATTGTAAAAAAACAGGTCGATGTAACCTGACTGATTTGCTCTGTACAGGTTAGTTCCTTGTCAATCATGAAACCGAGGTTCCTGACCTTTTTAGCTAGGACTGGACATGTACCAGCTTCTGGAGGCCACCAGAGGTGACTCCAGATGGAAGGTTTTTGACCAAACTCACTCACTTCCGTTTTTTCAGTATTGAGTTTTAAAAAGTTCTCAATCATCCAGCTCTTCACGTCTAGAAGACAGTTTCAAAAGCGCTCAGCTGTGGCTTCCACCGTCTGAGAAAGTGACACTACTAATTGTGTGTCATCGGCATAAGACACTAAACGCAGAGCATGCGATTTTATTAGTACTGCGAGGGGGGTCAGATACATATTGAATAATGTAGGGGAGAGTGCTGAACCCTGGGGGACGCCACATGGGAGAGAAAACTCTTCAGATTGGAAACCTCCCCAGTGAATTCGCTGTAATCGGGCATCTAGGAAGGACCGGAGTAGAGTTAAGGCAGTGGCTGTAATGCCTAGTGTTCCAAGTCTATTCAGTAGGACCCCATGATTGACAGTATCAAATGCAGCCGTTAAGTCTAACAGAATCAGGGCGGCTCTTCCTCCGTCATCCATATATCCGGATATTCTCGGTTGCCATAATTAAAGCGGATTCCGTGGAATGAGCTGACCTGAAGCCATGTTGAGTGGTATCTAGTAGGTTATTTTGGTCTATGAATTCCATGAGCTCTTGATTTATAGCTTTTTCAAGAATCTTGGCCGGTAATGGAAGGCACGATATTGGACGATAGTGCTTAAGTTCCATAGGGTCCAGGGCTTCCTTTTTAAGAATGGGCCTTATACACGCTTTTTTCCATCTGTGAGGAAAATACCAGAGCCTATAACTTCATTAAGCAGAGGAGTTAGAATAGAACTGATTGTCTCGGGTATCAAATGTAATATGTAGGGGGGCAAGGGTCCAGAGGTGAGCCTGATTTTATCTGGGTTAGCAAGCTCGCCACCTGTTTTTCTTCAAGATATGAATATTGCGAGAGTTGGTTAGTACCTGGTACTATGTCGTCCCTGTGGCTCGTTGCTGTTGGTGTGGATGAATTGTGGAGATCATCATAGACCGCTTGGACTTTTTGCTGGAAGAACATACAAGCACTCATCCACACACTCACCGTACTCAATACATTTATAAAGGCTTATATTTGCTGATATCAGCTCTGCAGCACCTCGATTTCTACCCGATGTGCCTTTATTATCACTGTCACCATCTTCTACCTGAACCTCAGTACAAGTAAGAGGCATCATACTCTGCTATACTGCTACATAGTCTTCACTTGGAGTTCCTGCATATCCCGAGATGTGGGAGTCAGCAGCCCTAAGTCACTCAACAACAGTGTGATTGAATACATAGGGTTTGATTGGATCTTGTGCCATTAATCATAGTGCGACACTGGTGCCTTTAGGCTGCTCTGAGTTAATGCAAACGTGACGCTTATGAATTATGCCGCAACAGCACAGTACGAGGGTAGGTTTGCACTCGATTGACAGGGAGCTGACTCATTGAATGCAGGTGAGCAGCACTTACACTACATCATATACTCATTCCACTGAGTTTGCCTTGCTGCTTCATGAATACCTGTACTATCTTTGGACAAGGAGAGGCTCCGGTACTCAAGCACAGAAAATTAAGAAGAACCTGTACTCAGTAGTGGTGACTTCTGGACCATTTACAGGACTGGCCAGGACTCGAACCTGGCTTCTCACATCCAAAGTCGGCAGATCTGACCGTTTGGCTAATCCATATTTCTCAATTTATGTATGAAAGTCATACACAAAAAGTATGACTGTATGTGATCACATGTAGTGAGCACATTCTCTCTTGATGTTTCTTTGTGAAGTGTAAAAACAGCAGGAAAAAACACCCGAAAGTTCATCCCGGGTCTTGCTTGGGAATAATTACAAGGGTTTGCTTTAAAACTGCACTAAGGTACATTGTTCCACATTTTTGCCTGGGTGCACTGTAAAGAGGTGAAGGAGTAGGTAATTTTGAAAAGTAAAAGGTTTAATTAATAAACCAACAAATGACCCACTGGTGCATCAGAAATAAGCGTCCAGCTACCTCCAACTCCAACCGCTTCTTCCCTCCCTTTGCAACCCATGACATAACAACATTCTCAATAACATGAAACATTCCATGGAACGAGAGGGAACCATGGTAACATGTGAAATACAAAAGAAAGGAATAAACTTTATTGAGATCTATTGATGATAACATGAGATCTATTGATGAGAACACACCACACGCACAAACTGGGTTAATTATTTTAAATTATACTTGCACACAGACCAGGAATTTTGCGACCCACCAAAAATCAGCTTGTGAGCCACGATTGGCTCACAACCCACAGTTGGTGAAATGCTGCTTTAGCCTATAGATTTTGAGAAATACCTTCATGACATTTGGGGCAGTGCCCATGGGTGCATTATTCCACTGCTGTGGTCAGAAGTCTTTCAAAGTCGAAACAGTCTGGGCAGTCAAGCATTCAAATGTCATACAAAATATATCAGGTATGCTGGATCACTGTATGCCATTGAAACCTTACCCTCTCTCTTGTCCATTCTATTCTTCTGGATGATTTTAATGTTAAAGAGTAGAAGTTTCTCAAGTGTGCATATAGAATTGTCTGCAAACCAAGTTTCAGGGAGCCCAACTATGTGACACTGAGTCTCTCTTTCTCTTTCTCTCTCTCTCTCCCTCTCCCTCTGTCTCTCTCACACACACACACACACACACACACACACATGCACACACACACAGACACCCCAACATGTGGCTGATGTATTAATCCTCATTCCATTGTTAAAATGATGTCACAATAGCTCTTAGGGAGCATAAGATTTCCAAACAAAGAAGGATATTCACTCTGGTATGAGTCACTCATGACTCCTTGGAGAGGATTACTAGGGTTAGCATTAGAGGTGGGTGAGCCGAATTATTCATGGGAAGAGTTGAGCCAGATCCGATCACAGGGTCTGGTTTGGCACTAATAGCCCAAGTGAGAGCCAAACCAGCAAAAAAAAAACTGCAGTAGAAGCCTCAGTATTTTTTTTATTTATAGCATCAATGTCAACAACATCACAAATTGACACAACTTGACAACAACATTACACTTATCAATACTCGTCACAGAATCAAATTATATTTTAAAGGTAGCATGTCATACAAAACAAGTTACTGGTTCGTACATAAAGCATGACCCCAGCTTGGCCCAAAGCACGGTGGATACAACAGTTCATTTGAAGAGGAAAGTAAATAGGTTGTTAAATGACTCTTTAGGGTGTGAAGGTTTCGGTAGCTCCTCAGCGTACAGCTCCAATTGTGTTTTACAATACGTTTGTTCTTGGTGGCTGCAGCACGATTCTCCCAGTGTAGTGCTACTGTCCATCTCAGGCTTGTAATGTACTCATTTGAGCATCATATTTGTTAATGCCTCCGTATCCTGAATCCAATATTTGTGTACAATGTCACAGTGCCAAGCCAAGTGCCTAGAGTCCGCCATCTGCCCACCACATTGTACACTCTGATTATCCACCTGCAGCCTACATTTAAGCAGTTTAGCAGGTGTATAGTATAGTTGATGCAGCAACTTAAAATGTAAGATACGCAAGTTACAATTAGATGTAAGAGTATGAAGCTGCATGCAGCAAAATTGCCAGCCTGACAGTTCCATTGGCTTCCCAAGCACCACGTTCCAAGGGCCTCACTTTTCAATACGTCCTCCTTGCGACATGCTGGATGCGTCATATTTACAGCATGACGCATCATGTCGCAAGGAGTTACAGTATTTCTGACGTATCTGTAGGTGCAAAAATGACGCATTGCTGGAGTGTGTCACAAAAGTGACGCAACTCCAGCAATGGGTCATTTCATATGAGCAAGTCCCATTTCAAATGTGCCTGCATCAGTCTTACGCCTGCTGTGAGGAAGGCATAAGATATTGACGCATTTCAATTCCTTTTCACTGCGTCACTTCTACGACGCTTACTTGCGTCGGAATGCCCACCCTGCATACATTAAACTTGGCGCAGGTATAATGTGGCGCAGGGGTTTACAAAGTGACACATCTACCTAGATGCGTCATTTGTAAATATGACACAACATGGCGCATTTTTTACGCTGCTGGGGCATCACAAAAAAGCGACGCACCGGCGATGCAAAAGGGATGCAAGGGCTCATAAAAAAGCCCCCAGGATTCTAGTGCCTTAGAGTGTGCCTATGAGTATTCAGATTGTGCTGCATTATACAATCTGGTGATCAAATGTCTACGTGTATCACTGGAAAACAGGACCTGAAGTTCAGTCAAAACTGGGGGCTCCTCACGGAACTGTGGGCTGTGCTCACGGAGAGCCATGCACAGCCTAGTATATATGAATGTTAAAAGCGGGGTGAGTCATTGTGCTTGTGAGATTTCTTCCACACTAACGAATATACCATGAATGAAGGCATCACCTATAGTGCTAAGCCCCACACTCCCAAGCAGCTGCAGTGAGATGTCTTCTCTAGATACGGAAATTGCAGGGCTTTGCCATAACTGTAGGGCTTGTGCATATAGGGAAAGTTTCCCAGCCTTCTGTACTAAAACACGCCACACCGTATTTCAATTTATGTGCTTGCTATACTCTCCCACCTAAGGGGAAACAGCACCCAGAGTGGAGAAGGGTAAGCATCATCATGTTCTAATGTGACATGTGATATATAGTCGTGTGGCACATACCAATAATGAGCAAAGTGGGCCTGTGCACATAGCCTCCTCTATCTCTATTGTACTTTTGTGTGAGTATGTCCCAGCCTATCCTTGTTTTGTTTCGTGCCCACACCAATGCTAACAAGTGCCCCTTGAATTTCTGGAAAAAGCAGCAGCACTAATGGTATATTTATGAATAGATATAGAGAACTAGGCAAGAATACTATCTTTAAAATTGCATGTCTGTCTGCCATCGACAATGGCAGTTTCGTTTACCAGCAGATTTGATCCTCCAGCAAGTCAACTGCCCTGCCATTGTTGAACCTCATAGCCAGATCAGGGTAGCTGTGTTCAAAATCCCCAAATATTTCACCAGTTCGTGCACCAGACTAAGGGGAATTTAAGGGGGAATTCAACAGTTCTCAGTGTTAGGGCAAATATGACTGATTTCGCCCAGTTGATACTCAGACCTGACAAGCCTTCAATTCTGATATAGTCCCTAATTGCAGCCAATAGGTGGATCAAAGGGTCTCTTATGTATAGCACTGTGTCATCTGCGTATAATGATATGCTAAGGGGAGTGCAGTCTGAAATTCAATGCTGATGCAGAATGTTTTTGTCATATGACACATGCTAGTGGCTCAAATGCTTAAGCAAATAGAGGAGGATATAGGGCCACCCCAGTCACGTCCACTTACCAAGATGCATCTGATGTGTGTCCATTAACTCTTATGCAAGCAACTGGGTCAGTATGCAATAATCTAATCCAGCGCAAAAACGCCCCAGACATGCCCATCCTTTCCAAAACCAGAAACATGTATCCCTGTTTAATAGAATCAAATGCCTTAACAGAGTCAAGTCAGACCCCTACCGTTGCCAAGTCCAGCATCGTTAATTGGTGCAATAAGGCAAATAGGGTATGACAATTCTGGGACAAACACCAATCGGTCCAGTAGGACCAATTTAGGAAGGACTGGCTGTAATCTAGTGGCTATTATCTTAGGAAGAATTTTATGTCAATATTAATAATGGACAGCGGCCTGTATGATTCACAAAATTCAGGTGCTTTGCATGGCTTCAGCAGTGTCACTATTAGCGCCTCTCGAAGCGACTGGGGCAGTCTCTGCTGAGTGTAAGCCTCCTCTTACGTGGCTTGAAGGTGTGGAACCAGCAAGTCAGCAAATTCTTTATAGAATTCACCACCAAGGCCATCCAGACCCAGTGCCTTGCAATTAGCAATTGACATATTGTGTTCCTAACCTCCTCTTCCACTATGGGCTGCAGCAAAAACTCCCGGTGTCCCTTAGATAGCGATCCTAGTGCCACATTGTCAGGATACACCCTATTATCCTCTTCGGTTGTGGACCCCCGGGCACCATACAACCCTGTTTGAAAGCTTTGGAAAGCTGTTAGTAGAGAGTCTGTGTTTCATTTATCATCGGCCCCCGAGGTACGGATCTTAATGATATGATTGTGTTCCTTTTTTCATACAAAATTTCCTGGCTAAGCTACGCCCAGGGCAGGTTCCTTCTCCATATGCTCTGGCTACATGGAATTTAGATTGGAACTGTAGTTGAGACACCACAGGCTCATTATAAGTGGTCAGGTGGTCTCAAAACTGAGCCAAGGTGACCTGTCTAGGGTCACTCTCATAATCCCTCTCAAGCGTGCTCAGCGTGTCCTCTATTTTTTATACTGTGCACAGATGGTCTTCTGCACCCTTGCTTGCTTGTGGATGCAAATTCCACTAATAGTTACCTTAAACACTTCCCAGAGAGTGCCTTTGCTTTCTACCTAGCCTATGTTGGTTTCACAATACTCGGCTATGGCAGATCTCAGCCCTCCTTTTAAGGTGGAATCTAGCAGGGCTGACAGTTTGGACCGCCATGTGTAAGGTGCATGTGACATGGTGGGCAGTGTTAAATTTAAAAGTACTGGTGCATGGTCTGAAAGTGTCCTGGGGTATTTATGACCTCCTCCACCCATGTGCACATGTCCAGGGATATTGACCAGTAGCCTAGCCTGGACTGAGTATGTGATACGTAGGTTGTGCAAGCGCCAGACACCAATCCATATATCTCCAGGCCCTCCTTTTTAAATCTGGTAGCCTGTTCACCCTGCCAGTCGGTCACTGCAGAATGGTCTGCCACGGGGGTAAGTTTTAAGTTCCCCCAGATAATGTGTGTGGCTGCTAGAGGGTGGATGGGCCATGTATATTAAGCAGTACCTCAGAGGTTGCCTTGAACAATTGCTAGGCATCCTTAATCATCCATTCTTGTATGTGATTCAGTAAATGGTACTCCCCTCTTCCCCAGAATTAAGACCACTCTGGAATGTGCTGAAATGTAGGATGCTAGCCTGCACACCAACATCTAGTACCTATTGCTTGTTCTGCACCACACGTCAGTGATTTTCCTGAAGAAACCCTATCTGAATATGGTGCCTATCTAAGTAGAATGAACCCGCCTTGTCTCACGCGGATTATTGAATCCTCTAACATTCCAAATCAATAGCACTATTTGCCCACCTTGCCGCGCTACAGGTTTTGCATTATATTAAAGAGATTGTCAAACAGCCCAATGTTTGGCACCAATGACATGATAGTACTTATTTGAGAGACAGTGCATTGGCAATCAAATACATGAAAAGCAAATAGCCCTCCCCCACCCACTTAAGCTTCCCAACTTTGCTAAAGATACAACCCGCTATAACATAAGACAAAAGTCCCCACCTAACATACAAAAACAGAACCCAAAAAATATGGTCACCAAAGTCATATGGGGTGCACCCTTTTTGGGGCCGCCAGGTACCCAGAACCCCTCCAACAGAGCAGAGGTGGTGAGTCAGGTAATATGATGCCATCTAAGTAGATTTGTCTAGGTTAGCTTGCCTGTTGCCCCCAACAGAGCCAGGAGCTTTGCCTGGTGCCAGAAATACGTCTCTTCCATCACATTCTCAAAAGGAGATGAGATCAGCACCAGTGCCGCAGGTAGTTATGTGTTCTCATCAATTCTATCTCCTGCGAGTGATGACCGATTCAGGGTGGTGAAAGTCTTTAGTTAGTCTTTTGCTGCCTTGGCAGTTCTGAAAATCTTCTACTTTCTTCCATGGTTAATGCGGAGTCTCACTGTATATAACATTGCATACAATATGATGTTTAATAGGCAAATAATCCTTTAGTGCTGCCTGAACCACCGATGTGAAATCTGAATAAAATAAGAACATATTACCTTGGTAATTAAGTTGCCTCTGTTCATGTGCTAAATTGAGAACCCTGTCACTATCTGAGTAGTTGAGGAATTTGGCAATAATTGGACTCAGAGAGGTTCCTGGTGGCAGTCGTGTCACAAGGGATCTATGCTCCCTTTCCACCACAAAGATGTGCAACATATTATCTTTGCCAAAGAGGTCTGTGATCAACTGTTCAACGAATGTCTACACATGATACCTGTAATGGTGGACTCCGGTACCTCTGTAATAAAGAGGTTATTGTGGCGGCGGGATCGAGCTTCTGAATCTTGATTTTTCACTTGGATCACCACAAGGACTTTGTACATCTCATGGCATTTCGAGCTCATGGACTGAAGCCCATCTTCTGTCATGGATATTAGTTGCTCTACCTCACTGAGGCATGCTGACTGTTTATCTAGTTTGTTTTCAATCCACAGATTAGGTGAGTCAACTTTTCCATCAATGGATTGGAGGCTTTGTTGCATAGCCAAGAGGGTACTTTTCAGGGCAGTTGCGCCTGGCATGTCCGCATCTGGTTCCTGGTCTAGCAGCGGATCTTGGGAAGATTTTGTTGATTGTTTGGACTCAAATGTGAGTCTAACATGTGTTCTGTCCGATTTCCCCAAATTTGTAGCCATTTGGCTCTCAGCAGCCTACTGCAGCACCCAGCCTTCGCCTGCTCAGGGTAGAGTCTGCCGAATTGGGCTTAAGATTAGCTGCAACCAGAAGGTGTGTGTGGCACAATCCTTCTCTAACTGCCTGTCAACAGTGTAGTCAACGCCCTCTTCCCGCAACACTGGACTTGCCATTTAAGAGTTCACCTCCGAGTTTCTGCGGCAAATATATGCCTAGCACAATGCGCCACAACAATGAGGACTTCTTTCTCTAACAGGAGGGCAGTCTGGCAGTTTACAAATGCACTGTCTTTAATGCCAGCATAAAGCAATCTGTTTAGGCCACTGTAGACAGTGCACGCCACACCCAACCATTGGGGGGTATGGGAGTCACCCATATCTGCAATCCAGGATCCTAAGCAGTCTGCTCCTGTTCATGTCTGTCCTCAGCATGCCCCACTACCAGGGATATCTGTTGGGGCTTCAGGGCCTACCTAGCAGGAGGGGTGCTCTTGACCTGCAACGTGTCCATCCCTCTATTGCTTTGGCCCTCAGAATTGTGGTTGCAGCCGTAGTCTTTTTTCCCAGGCTTTGCGCCCATTCACAGAAAAAAAGCAGAGCACCCTCATCCAGCGCAGATGGTGGCCAACCCGTTGCAGCTTCTCGCAAGCAGCGTACAATATTTGGGTGGGTCTCTCCACAGTCTCAGCAGAGTGCATCCCTCCAGATTACAGGTCTCGCTCACTGCAGCGGCTATGGTGGAGGTTGCCACAGCACCAGCACTCCTTCATCGCATTTGTCCTGGGTGGCAGCACTTCATCTCGAGCGGCGTAGCTTACCAGTGGTTCACCCTATATCCAGGCCCCAAGGTAGCCAGCTCGCCTCCACCTCTAACCACATGACCTGTGTTAGCAACTTGCGCAGCCTACGTCACAACCCTCGCCGGGGATTATCATTATTGTCCACAGTCTCAGTCAAATAGTGAAATTACCAGGCGGTATAGCTGAATTTTCAAACATTGATGTCGGTTAGATGGCAGAATAAGTAGTGGATACGTGAGCTCGGCCAGCAGAGCTGCACTACTGTCCAGCCATTTTGCCGGGGACTGTCTAGCCCTGCAGCAGCCACAGTATTGCATACAAAGGAGAGGAAATAGGAGAAAGATGGAGGAGGCATGATTCACTTACTGTGCTGGTGTGTGATGTTGCAGTGCTCTCCTCTGTCTGGATGATGGTGAATGGACAGTGCTACAGAGTTCAGTGCACCTCTCCCTGTCCTTGTCACCTCGCCGCCAGCATCCATTGCCTCACTCTGGGAGATATTCCAGCAGCGGTGAGTGTGCTGGTGATAGGTGGCATTTTGCACAGTCTATATGTTTCCTGTTGAGTCAAGTACTGTGTAGAAGATAGCTTCTTTTTAGTTGGCGAGTTCTTTTAAGGAACACCTAATTACTCTGTTGAGGCTCATCACTAACAATGTCCACCCTTTCCAGAGCTGAGAGGGTGGGAATAGAGGACATAATTGAAATTTTAGAGTGTGCCGGTATTGACACTGGCTTTCAAAGGTTGCCACCTTCCCAAAAGAGAAATAAAGACCATTTGTCCATGTTTTAAGAGTCTGCCACAGCCTGAGTAGTATGCTTAAAGGCAAGAAAGATTCTGGCAGCACCTTCTCTTCCCCGAATGTCACATTAATTTTTTTGTGTATGGGATTTGCCCAGAATCACAGGGTATTGAACCAACGCTGAGTTAGAACCTGAATCCTCAGTTCCAAAGTCGGCAGCTCAGGCCATAATGCCACATTCCCTCCCCCTCCGTGTTGATGTTTTTAGAGTTTTAGCTCAATGATGGTTTTCACAGCCTGAAAAAATCAACATTGTGTTAAAACTTTAAGAAATACCAGCATGGGTGCTGGTCAGAGATGCAAATAGACCAGGGTCTAGGGCTCTAGGGCGGTGCGATCGGTGAAACCGCACCGGGCGTTGACTTGGGGTGGGGGCGTCATTTAACAAAATGTATATTATCATTTTAAAAGTTCCTTTTGTTACTTGTCATTTATAAGTCAAAATCCTAAGATAGAACATTGAGCTATTAACTGTCATCCTAGATCTGCATGCAAACTGCAAGGTATATAGTTAGAGCTATATGTTTTTGCCCAGTTTTTCATCATCCTAATCTTGTGAAAAGGGTTCATATGGGTAGACAACAATTCTTATTGTGAAAGACAACCCTTAACAATGATGTTACAGTTTACATTCTAGATTTGTGATTTTCCAGTATAAGGACTCAAACTATATTGCCTACCAGTATCGATGACATGTCACTCCTACACTACACCTTGTAGTCCTGTCTGATGAAACATTTCCTATAAACTGACTTACACACCTATGAGTGTCTCTGTGCAATGTGTGAGTGTGGTGTAAAGTGCTCTGACACCTGACATTGGTATGAGTGGTGCTATATTATAAAACTGAATGAGTCTGAGAGACGGTGGTTCTGGAGACTTGAGAGGCACTGTTGTGAGGGAATCCGTGGCAGAGGTGGTCATTGGGGGGGGGTCCCAACAGACATTGTCGCACAGGGCGCCACCAGCGCTAAAGCCGGCCCTACAATAGACAGTGCGTCCGTGATTGTCATTCAGATATTAATTTTCACAGACTTAAGGGCATATTAACAAGATGTGTGTTAAAAAACACACATCGCACATTTCACTATCGCCGGCAATCGCCGGATTTTTTTGCCGTGTTAGCGCGTTATTATCAACGCGCAACACGTAGGCAATAGTAAATCCTGCGATAGCCGGCGATAGTGAACATTAGTGTGTGAAAACAAGCGTTGTCTTCATGCGCTAATGTGTGCCTTGATAATATGGGGGGGGGGGTGGATTCAGCTTTATGATCCACACCCCCATGTTATCAATGCCTAACGCCTGGTCAGAGCAGGCGTTGGGAGACCTGCGATAAACGAGTTTATCGCAGGTCTTTTCCTCCCAACGCCTGCCTTGGTGATAGGGTGTTCCCACCTCCAACCACATTTTACATGTGGTTGGACGTGGGAACGCCCACTTTGCATGTCATTAGCGATGTTTCTCGCTGACATGCAAAGTGGGCTTGAGGTAGGCGTTGCAATGTCCTTGTAAATATTCCTTCTTCAAAATCCCTTGTTCACAAAATATATGAAAATAGACCGATTGAAGTGTAAGTGCTCAGTTATCCAAAAAAGTTTCAAGTACTTTAAATGTTAGTGACGCTTTTGGAACTGACTTTTAAAAAAGCGTTCTGAATTTGAGTGTACAAAATATTACTGTCCAATACTATCTTGCTGCAAAAATATACAACCACAAGAACAGAGACGGGGTTTTATGAAATCAGTTTATTAAAATGTCGGATTCATTTCTAGAGACCTGTGCCAATCAGTGGACGCATTAAGCTAGACCCTGGGTTTATAACTCTGAAAGCTTCAAAACCTGCCTCATTATACACAGATGTAAACTGTAACCATGCGCTGGATGACCACATTTTATAGGCATCAAAACTTTCAATAATTTGTTGTTTATTGTGTATTTATCTGCCCTAAATTTCTATGGAGAACGAGAACGGATTGTTGCGAAAATCAATATTACTACATTTACACGTCATACTTGTGCCCGTGGTGGAAAATTCTTATGCCCAGAACCACCTAAGGTACATTGGTACAACATGTAAAAGGGTTACATTGAAAACCATCTTTCCCCAGGCAGGACGCCATCCAGATTAAAATGACATCGATTAAAGGAGCGCTCAGCGCCCCCTAATTACACTGGGTTCTAAGTCATCAGAAATAGAAAGTGTGTTACCTGGTCGATCAAGAACAGTCGTTCAGCATTGCACACCCTTTGAAATGACTCAGAGATTGTATTGTAAAATGGGAGAAAATTTGCTGATTTCCACCAAGAAGTTTATTTCAAATGCTTTTGAGACCTCGGCGTTCACAATCATTCTGAATGCTTTACACACTCCTCCGACCTCGGCTCCACATGCAAATGTGCTGCGAAATTAATGGCTAAAGTTTTTGTTTGAATATTTATTTTTCAATTTGTGAATATTATAGATGTTGTTTAAATCTCTGCTTCAAAGTAGCAACATGCCTATTGATGGAGCGAGATAGAAAACAAAATTTTGTTTAAACTCGTGAAGTCACATTTTCCATAACATGAATAATAATATTAATGATTTGTGATTTGTCATGCTAATACAACTTAGATTAAACTTTACACATGGGGGGACTAACATGTGTGCTCATAAACGTGCATAATTGTTGCATCTTTTTGTTCGTGCAAAATAATAAAATAATTTATTGTTTTCGTTTTTGTCATAACTAACTGCTGCAAACTTAAAAGAAGCATGTGCTTGTTTTGCTTTTCCTTGTCTGTGTGATGTCATTTCTACTATTCTAGGTGCATATAAGTCTCATGGAATAACGGAGACTGGTAGATATAAACGCTGCTTTATTTGTTTGCAATGGCTAGGTAACATTTTGATTAATCGGGTGGGCTAATTAATTAGTAAATCTTGGGGTGGATACAAAATCTACATTATTTCTTACATTAATACTTTTCTTGTGTTTGTTTTATACTAGAAAGCTTAAATTGCCTGCTTTTGGGCCTAGTCACTTGAGTAGCAGAAAAGAGCTGACTTGTAATTCTGCAAAAGTCACGAGACGCCCATTCTGAATTAAAGCGTTTATCAAAGCTGCATTCACAAAGCAAAAACTGATGTGCTGTCATCATTTTGTCGGACATGGCCAAGGTCGAAAGTGAACATTTTGTCAGCCTTAACTTGGCATCCGCGGAAGTTGCTTGGACGTAGTGAGAACAAATTTGAACATTTGTTGCAAACTCAGGAAGCTCCTGGTTTCACGTGGAAGAGACAATGGTCTTTATGAAACATGATCTAATGGAACTTTTGAAAAGTGGGTGACATGTCACTTGTCACTCTCAGCCAATGGGACGTCGAAGATTTCTGAAAACTTTCCTTTGCGTAGTTTAGTTAGCATAGAAAGGTATAAAAAGTCATGCCCCTAGGGATGGGTTGGCTGCTGCTTTCTGACTTTCCGATGAGGGTGATGTGCTGTCGGACTTTGCGTGGAGCATGTAAGAATCCTCAAAGAACTTTTCTTTAATTTCTATCTATTTAGCTCAGTTAGGGAATTAGGTTTTAGAAATGCTAAACTTTAAATATTCACTTTGAATTTGATTTACTTGCTTAAATTGTATTTTTCTCATATTTCTTACAATCATGCTTGCTTTATTGCAAATAAAATTCATTTATAAAACTATCAACTTATATACCATAATTTAGTAAATAAAATCTTACTTTTGACAAACAAGCTGGTCTTGGTTATTCAGGAGTGTAGGTTACTATTAGCTAGATCACGTCGCCAATGGTGGTCATTTAAATGGATAAGTTTTATTCTAATGATAAAATTCTTTTCACAGATGTATAAAAATGTATATAATTTGTAGATAATGTGTATATAGATTCAATCTGACCACCTGATTCAGTAGGCCCAAATTATATCAGGTTTATTAATGGGTCCATATTTAGTATATAATTTTGTTTTTAGGTTATGAAGTTGGGTAGCGTTGTTTATGATATATTTTCTATAGGCCGCTGGATCAATTCTCTGGTAGCAGAAATTGATGGTTGCTAAGAGTAACCAAGGTAATATGGTGGTTGCTAAGGGTTACTAAAGTATTATGGTATGGAAATAGGATCGATGTTTTAACACATGTTAAGTTCGTTTTTCGTGCTATCTGTAAGCTATACCGGTATAGATTGTGTGGCGAGAAATTAGTCACGCAAGCCATCTGTTCTGTTTGTAGTGATATCGCCGAGTATCACAAGAGGTATCGCCGTGTACCATAGTGTTGTCGCCGAGCAGCACAGTTTTAGGGCTAGGTCTGAATCTTGTATAGTGAGGGTTTTCTAAGAAATTAAAGCAGCATGAGAATAGGGACAAAGCGCCTTCCATAAAACTCACTGTGATGAGAGTATTAGTTATATCCGAGCTTGAGTGAAGGGTAAATTAGCGTCGGTGCATGATTATCTATAAACAGGTTAGAGTCCTGTACGGGTACATGTTTCATATCTATAAACAGGTGAGAGCCCTGTACGGATAACGTCGTTATTTTGCTAACGGTGCATGATCTCTATAAACAGGTGAGAGTCCTGTACGGATTTCATGTGTGTTTGAAATTAGGGAAATTTCAGTGTGAAAGTGCGAGTTTGAATTGTATTTTATGTTCAAGTGGAACTCTTAGAACTTTCACTTCGCGGTGGGTTCAGAGCAAAGCGAGTTCATAATTATACGTGTTAGAAGGGTGGGGTAAGGTTACTCTACTAACAATTGAATATTATCCTTAGTGTGAATAGCGCCGTCTATTCCGAAGTGTGGATACTTGAATGTATGTAAACTATCCTAAATAGTGAAACGAACAGATGTTGTCTTTATAGTCATTGTTAAAAATTAATTTACACTGAAAGTGTTCTTAAAATGGCGCTGTGAAAAGATTTTGTGAAGGAGGGGTAAGCGCCAGGAGTGAGAAACGAGAAACCGCAGCTGCTGTGTACGTCACAGAGCCGCGCTGGGATTGGGTGACCTACGTCACAAGCTATATTCTGATTGGCTCTTGAGTCTCTGACGGCCTGTGAGCTGATTGGTCCTTCGGAAAAACTCCAAATTTATTGGTTGAGCAGAAAAGTGACGTAGCTCAACTGTCATTGGCTTGTTGGTGTGTTTCGCGCACGGATTGGTTGTTTTTCGGAACATCCCGGAAATATTTTACGAACGATTTTGTGAATTAGATTTAACTCTTAAAAAAAAAAAAAAATGAGTTATCATTTTAAACATGTTGAGAAAAAGCCAACATTATTTCAGAAGTTTAAGAATTTATTTTCACCTGACAAGAAAATCGAAACGCGAGGTGGTAAACTACTTCATAAGTATAAAACACCTGCAGCGTATATGGAAGGTGAATATGGATATCATACTGTCTTATGGTTCGATAGTTGGAAACGCTATACTAAAAACGACGGTGTTTTAACTTGGCCTGATGATGGTTTATTTAATGTAAAAGTCTTAAGAAATTTACGAGAGAAAATGAATGCTCTTGTTCCGAAACCGAGACCAACTCAATTTGAAGCTTTAGTTGAGTGGGAAGACGAGATGTATCAGTTACAAAGAGAAGCTAGTGGAATTAAAAGACCTTCTAAAAATCCACCTTGGAGAAGAGAAACTCATGAAGATAGATTGCGAATGTGGAGACAGGGAAACATGAGTGAAGGATTGTATTTAATTCATGAAATGGTAATGGGTACTCCTACAGGGAAATCTATGGAAAGTGAATCTGAGGATGCAGTTATGGAAGAAATATATACAACTGCTAGAAAGAATCAGCCTTTGAGACCTCCTAGATCATGGTCTACTCCGGTGGTTTCTACTGAAACTTCACCGAGTGCACCTCCAATTAATGAAGCTCCTAAACTTTATCCAAATAATTGTGAAATCATTGAAACTCCTAGAAGACCAGAATTCGAGAATGCTCGAAATGAAGGTAGACATTTTACAATGGCTCCAAGAGCAAGAGAACCTCCAAAAGATTATACAAGAGAGGCAAGAAATGTTGAAGATGTTGATTATAATGAATATTTAAGATCAAAAGAAGAATTAATAAAAAGAATGACAAAAGGCATGGAAGCTGTGACAGTTCCAGTAACAATTGGTCCTGTTCAGCCCATATTTGATCAAAAGGAAACAAATAAAACTGGATTAACTATTCCTTTAAATACAGAAATTCAAAAGGCTGCTGAAAAATTTTATTCAGACTTATCTGAAATAAACTCTTCTAAATCGAGAATGCCTGATTTAACCTTTAATGAGGATTTATCTCCAAAAACACCAATGGGTGCTATATCAGATATAGGGAGTCCTGAAGTCAGGGTAACCACACCAAAACTTGATGTGGCCAAATTAAAAGCGAATATCGAAGAATTAATAATTGGAACAATTGGTCCAGATAGTTTAAATTACTATCGAGATGATGAACTACTGTTCATTTGCAAAAGCATACAATGGAAAACAAAAAATAAATATGATCAACTAGAGGATCTAGCAGCAGAACTTGAAATCGATGTGAGTAAACAAAAGAATTTTGCGAAACATTACAGATTAGACTTTTCAGAAAGTGACATCGAGAGTTTAAACTCAATGGGAAGAATAGTTCATATTAAAGATTTGATTGTCTATATCAAAAAGCTAGGAGAACTGAATAAATGGAGAGTAAAATGGACGAAAAAGAAGGAAGATGAAAGATTGGAAAAATTGTCAAAACAATTTCCAATGAGAGAAATTGCAGGTGGAGGATATGTTCATGTCCCTTGGTCGAGACAGGACATTCTGTTATTTACAAATGACTTTCCAAAATTGAGAGAGAAACCAGTTGAGTGGTACAGGCAAGTCGATAGATTTATCAAAGTATCAAAAGTTCTGTGGATTGATTTAGATGGATTTTTTGATATTGTCGTTCCATCAGATCTTTGGACAGAATGCAAGATATCGATTAGTTGGCCAAAAACAGAACCTGAGCGAATCAAAGAAACAGGTGCCCCAAATCCACTTGTAATGGATTTTTATGAAAAAGTAATTGTTTGGATGAAAAACAAAATTCCACCCAAAGAAGTCGATTGGGTTAAAATAGAAAGAACAGAACAGGAAACAAAAGAATCAGTTCATTCTTTTTATGAAAGACTACTGTTAATTTTTAAACAATACAGTGGTTATGAAAAATTAGATGAAAAAGACATGAGCCATTTTGTCTATAGATTTGTTTATGGACTAAAACCTGAAATTGGAGAAATGATCAGAAATAGTATTGTCGGATGGCAATCACTATCTGTAGATGATATTCTAAGAAAGGCTAAGTATTGCAGTGATGAAATAGAAGTAAAACAGAAGAAGCTGAAGGAGAAAGCCATGTGGGCTCAGGTAAAGGTGGCTGAGCAACAGATTGCCAGCATGGGAAATAAGAACACTAATTTTGTTCAAACTGGAAATACAAACCAGATACAAGGAAAGTTTAAAAGTAATAATTTCCCAAAGAAATTTAGCCCAAAGATTGAGGAGTTGAAACAAAGATTACCTTGTTTTAATTGTGGCGAAATTGGACATTGGAGAGACGAGTGTCCTCATCCTCCTAAAAACTTAAAGAATCCCTTATTGAATCCACAGATGCAGAATGGTGTTGACCTGCAGCGACAGCTACAGATGCAACAGGGGTTAAACGAATTAAATATTCAACGACAGTTACAGCAACAGCAACAACAACAGGTGAATAATTGTCAAGACCAATTGCCACAACCACCTTTTCCGAATTGTGGGGGAGTTCAAAAATATAATCCAAACGTGGGATTTCAGGGAAGTGAACAGGTAATAAAACCACAAAAACAGCAAAAGCAGCAAAGGGTTCAAATGCAAAATGCTTCACAACAATTTTTATTAGCAGAAAGTCAAGACAGCGATTCTGATGATTATTGTTGACGGTGCCCGAGAGAGGAGGAAGAGTGTGTTGTTGGAGCCACTCTTGAGGTTGACCAGTCTGGTCCTTTTGTAAACGGGAAAGTTAATGATGTAGACATCACTTTTCTAGTGGACACTGGTGCTACCCGTTCTACTGTTAGATCAGTGGAAATTGAAAACCTACCTCTCTCTGGGGATACCATCCAAGTTGTCGGAGTAAGTAATCAACAAATTAAAACTGACTTAACTGATCCAGTACCAGTTGAAATTGGAAACTACAGAGATAAACACAGATTTGTGGTTTGTAATAGTAGTCCAGTAAATCTATTAGGCAGAGACATCCTATGTAAAATGAATTGTAGAATATATTGTTCTCCTGATGGAGTTGAGTTACAAACAATGGAGGAAGATGGTTTATACAGAATGACAATGATGATGATGGAAGCAGAAGAAACAAAATTGTTTCCTGCATTTGAAGAAAAGGATTTACCTGAAGAACTCAAAGAAACAGTGAAATCTGAAATATGGGATTTTACTGGAAATGAGATGGGTCTAATGAAAAACGTAGATCCAGTAAAAATTACATTGAAACAGGGAATAGAATTTCCAAACACTCCACAATATAAAATGAAAACAGAAACAATTGAAGGTATTACACCTATAATTGAAAAATTAATCAAGCAAGGTGTATTAAAAGAAATGGAGAGTAGCTCTTGTAATTCACCAATTATGGGAGTTAAAAAGTCTAACGGAACATTTAGAATCGTACAAGATTTGAGAAAGGTTAATCAAATCGTTGTTCCATGTTGTCCTGTGGTTCCAAATCCAGCAGTAATTCTATTTCAGATTCCACATGATGCTGAATGGTATACAGTCATTGACCTTTGCAATGCATTCTTTACTGTTCCATTACATCCAGACAGTTATGAAATTTTTGCTTTCAGATTCCAAGGTAAGACCCTCGGATGGTCAAGAATCCCTCAGGGCTATACAGAAAGTCCTTCAATCTTTAACGAATTGTTAAAAAGATCATTAGAAGACCTAGACTTACCTGGCAGGTCTACACTAGTGCAGTATATTGATGATTTGTTAATAGCTGCAAAGACAAGAGAAAATTGTATAACAGACACAATAATTCTGTTAAATCGCCTTGCAGAAGAAGGACATAAAGTGTCCCCAGCAAAACTACAGTTTTGCAAACAAGAAGTAAAATATCTTGGTCACAGAATTGCAAAGGGAAAAAGACAAGTAACAATAGAGAGAATAAAAATGATTCAAGCAATGTTACCACCAAGAACACAAAGACAGGTCAGAATGTTCTTGGGAATGGTTGGTTACTGTCGACAATGGATAAGTGGATTTTCAGTAATTGCAAAACCACTACAAAGACTAACAAAGTCAGATGTAAAAGATCCAATTATTCTCAATGATGCTGAGATGGACTCTTTTGAGAACCTGAAAAAGAGTTTATGCCAAGCTCCTGCTTTAGGCATGCCAAATTATGAGAAAGATTTTGAACTGTATTGCAGTGAGAGAGAAGGATGTGCATTATCTGTGTTAATTCAGAGACACGGAAATTTAAAGAAACCTATTGCATACTTCTCTGCAGTTCTTGATCCAATTGCTAAAGCATTACCAGGTTGTTTGAAAGCAGTTGCAGCTACAAGTATCAGCCTCGAACAAAGTGAGGGGATCATTATGGGATTTCCTGTGAAAGTTTTTGTGCCTCATTCAGTTGAAATATTACTGACAAGAGGTAAGACTCAACATTTAACAAGTAGCAGATTGACAAAGTATGAGAAAATCATACTGGGAGCAGATAATGTTTCGATTTCAAGATGTTTAAATCTGAATCCTTCTACATTATTGCCTGATTCTGAAATTGTTGATGACATTGAAACAGAACATGAATGTTTAGATGTCATGGAATTCTGCACTAAACCAAGAAAAGACATCAAAGACAGACCTTTGTCTGAATCGGATTTTGTCTACTTTGTAGATGGGTCATGCTTAAGATCCGAAGGAGGTGTCTTAAAAGCTTCATATTCAGTTTGTACAGTCGTAGATGTTGAAGAAGCATCATGTCTTGAAGGAGTTCGTTCAGCACAAGTGGCTGAATTGATTGCTTTAATTCGTGCATGTGAAATATCAAAGGATATAAGAGTTACCATTATTACTGATAGTCAGTATGGGTACGGAGTTGTGCATGATTATGGACAACTCTGGTCACAGAGAGGATACATGACATCAGCAGGATCACCAATCAAAAATGCAGTTTTCATTAGGAGATTAATTGAAGCAATACAATTGCCAAAAGAAATCGCCATTGTTAAGTGTGCAGCGCACACTAGAGGAACTGATTATATTTCCAAGGGAAATGCCTTCGCAGATGAAACAGCTAAATACTGCGCAAGGAAAAATTATTCATACAATCGGGAGAGGAGTAAAGAAACTGATTCAAATTCATTAATGCTAACAACTGTTGTAGAAACATGGCATGAGATTAGAGATTTACAAAATGAAGCAGAAGATGAAGAAAAAGACTTGTGGTTAAGATCAGATTGTAGACCACGTGAAGAAGATGGAGTGTGGGTTTACAAAGATGGCAGAGTAGTCTTACCAAATTGCTTGATTGCTGACATGGCCAGATTATATCATGGTCCAGCACATCTGGGAAGAGATTCTATGGTTAGACTTTTCAGAGAAACATGGTTCAATACCAAGTTTAGAACTATTGCTGAATCTTTTTGTCAAAGGTGTTTGTCATGCCAACAAATGAATCCAAACAGAAAATCAGTGGTGGGGACAGGAATAATTGGTCGAGAGGGTGGTCCCTTTACCAGGTTACAAATGGATTTCATTGAAATGCCCTTACACAATTGTTTGAAAAATGTGCTTGTAATTGTATGCTTATTCTCAAGATGGGTAGAGGCTTTCCCTACATGACATTGTGATTCAATTACAGTGGCAAAACTAATGCTCAGAGAAATCATCCCAAGGTACGGTTTTCCAGTCACTATTGAGAGTGATGGAGGAAGCCATTTTGATAACAAACTGATGAAGTTAATTTGCGAAGCTTTGAGCATTGAGCAGAAAATACACTGTGCATACAGACCAGAGGCATCAGGAGTAGTTGAACAAATAAATGGAACAATTAAAAACAGAATTGGAAAAATGTGTCTTGAAACAGGTATAAAATGGACTGATGCTCTTCCACTTGTTTTGATGTCATTAAGAAGTACACCAGATAAAAAGACAGGTTTGAGTCCTCATGAAATTTTAATGGGAAGAGTTATGAGGCAAGCTTTTGTACCTGTAGGTAAACTGTTGAGCATAAATGACAGTGCTATTTTGGATTACTGTAAAAGGTTATCTGATATGGTAACTTCTGTGTCTAATCAGGTGGGAACTGAAGCTCAATCAGATGAAAAGGTTTTGACACATGATCTGAGACCTGGCGATTGGGTCAGAACGAAAGTACATCGGAGAAGGAATTGTCTAGCTCCTAGATGGCAGAAACCTAGGCAGATAATTTTGATCACTACTAATGCTGTAAAGTGCAGAGGATTGAAACGTTGGATTCATCCTAGTCATACTATTCCAGTACCAACTCCTGAGAGTTCTGATGTTGAAAGTGATACTACAGACGATTCTGATTCTGAGGCAGAAGGCGAAACAGAAGGTGAAATAATTCCAGATTCTGAAGATCGACAAGAAAGTCGACATCTGGAAACTGTGCCAGTGAATGGAAATTTGACAAGAAAAGACTTGGAAATAATTGAAATAGATTCAGAAGGTGAAGAGAATCTGTTAAAAGGAAAGATAACTGAGGATTCGGTTGTCTCCATTGAAGACAAAGAAGCAGAACAAAAAGAAGTTTCAGACCAGGAGAGTATCGAAAGGCAGAGAACAAACTCTGAAGTAAGGAACAGAAATCCGAAATCTGGGAAGTTGGGGGTAATTGAGGAAGAGGAGGAAGACGAATTACCGAGTACCAGTGATGGAAGACAAAGTGAAGTTCCTGAAGGAGTGAAATTGCCGAATAGAGAAGTTCCTGAGTCAATTGAAATTTCAGACTACGAAACTGAAGAAAGTGACGTGGAAGGTGAAAGTGAAAATAGAAAGAAAAGGACTTGGAAGTCAGAATCAAATAATTCTGAACCAAAGAAGAAGTACATGAGAAAAGCAGACTACTGGCCAGGTGGAAGATTGAGAGTCAGATTGATCAAAAAGCCAAAAGAACAAGTTGAAGAAATCAGTAGTCAAAAGAGTCCTGGAAAAGAAGTTGGAGTTGGAAGAAAAATTGAAGTGATATCGAGAAAAGGGAAGAGAATAATAAGACCAAACCAAAAATACAAGTCTCCTGAGTGGACTTACTTAGTAATTCCACCTGTTATTGACATATATGATAGTAGTGAAGAAGAAATCCAAGAAATTAGTGACAATGATTGAAGTACAGAAATATTAAATTGGCAAAAGGCTGAAGAAAATGTGTTAGTTGACACAAGGTCGAAGAAAGACTGTTTAGTTGAAGAAAACTTATGTATGACATAAGGTCGAAGAAATATTGTTTAGGGTTTTAAAAAAAAAAAAAAAAAAAATAATAATATTTTAAAAGGGGGGTGTAAATATAAATTTAGAATTTTAAAATTTATTTTTAATTTTTTTAAGCTAAAAATAACCAAGAATGCCTTATGTTAAGGAGAGCACTTCAAAGTGTTCTGTTTTTAAAAGATGCTGTAAGATGACTCTGGTGTGTCTGCTCATTTTAGTTCTGCTCTGGTTGGTTCTAGCTGTGATTATCCCTTTGGAAATGAATAGAGAATTACACAAAGTTAACATAACAAGTAAAGCTCTGGTTAGCCAAACTAAACATAGTGCGTCTACAAAAGTTATTGATCATCAGCCTAACATTCATCAAGATAAATCAATTGGTGATTTCTCAAGTAATACATTCACAAAGCTATTGAGTGAATATGTTAAGGTAATGGATGCAAAAGACTGCTACGTCTGCGTTAAGTTACCTGCTTCTGTTTCTGAGGGAGTAACATATAATATGCTTCCTCTCACTTATGCTGTAACATGTAGTGTATTAACTAGTTTATTTTATCAAACTGGACGTTTAGAATATTACTATTCAAATTATGATGAAATTTTTGCAAATATTAAGATTGATAATGCTTTAAATAAGCATAAGAAAGCAAAACAAATGAGAGAATTTTTCCTTGTTACTAACGAACTCACTTACGAGTATGCTTACAAGAATAATCTAACATGTAAATTAAGTGCTGAAGGAAAGAAATTTTTGAACATGGTTGAGGAGAGAAGAGCAATTTATAAGAGGAATGAATTAGTTAAGCAAACTAAGTCAAGTTTCTGGCAGAAAGAGGATGAGAAATTAAATGGCAAAATGCTTGAAAATATTGCAATTCACATAGACAAACCAGTTAGTGGAAAACTTTGCATTAGAAGAGATAATACACTTTTTGATAATTATTTTGTAGGTGCAAGTAACTGTGAAGATACTTATCAGATTTTGGGAGGTTGGGGATTTAAAGGTGGAAAAGATCCTATCTTTCCTGGGATTTATTTTGTTTGTGGTGACAAAGCCTACTACAACCTTCCAGACCACTGGTATGGAACTTGTTATGTGGGGATTGTTTTTCCTAAAGTGTTTCATGTTGACAGAGATTCAGAAGGATTGTTTAAAATTCATAATTATGTAAATAGAGTTAAAAGAGAAACTTTTACTGAAGTTCTGGGAGATATTTTTCAAGCTGTAATACCTTTTGTTGGTATAACCCTAAATGCAGGGAGAATCAGAAAACTGTCCACTATAGTTGATAGATTATCAACTGACACAGCTGATGGATTTCAATTAGTGAATGTTGAAGTTATTGCAATTAGATCTATGGTAATACAAGACCGCCTTGCTTTAGACATACTCCTAGCAAAAGAGGGAGGAGTCTGTGGCATTTTACATGTACAACATTGTTGTACATATATACCTGATGAAAGTAAGAATATTGAAATGTATATTAAGAACATTACACAAATGCATTCAGAGATAATTCCTTTAGAAGAAGATGATTTTACAGGGAAACTTTCAAAAAGGTTTCAAGCAATTAAAAACTGGTTTCATAATATCGGAAGTTCAATTCTTGGCAAGATTCTGGCACCTTTGATTATAATAGTATTCATTTTTATTTTGACCAAAATAGGTTGTTTGTTACATAAAAGAAAGAAACAGTTGAAAGAAAAGAAAAGAATCTATAAACTCAGAAAAGAAGAAGAAAGAGAGATCGAATTACAGGAGTTACATAGAGAGCGTTATGCTAATTCCAAAGATTATGCAGAAACAGACTTTTAGGTTTACTGATACAAATGAATTTGAATCGATTTCTTAGAAATTTAAATTATCAAAATTTTGAGTGCTGGTGTGGTGATTTGTTAATCACCAGATGAGGGAGTTGATGGAGCGAGATAGAAAACAAAATTTTGTTTAAACTCGTGAAGTCACATTTTCCATAACATGAATAATAATATTAATGATTTGTGATTTGTCATGCTAATACAACTTAGATTAAACTTTACACATGGGGGGACTAACATGTGTGCTCATAAACGTGCATAATTGTTGCATCTTTTTGTTCGTGCAAAATAATAAAATAATTTATTGTTTTCGTTTTTGTCATAACTAACTGCTGCAAACTTAAAAGAAGCATGTGCTTGTTTTGCTTTTCCTTGTCTGTGTGATGTCATTTCTACTATTCTAGGTGCATATAAGTCTCATGGAATAACGGAGACTGGTAGATATAAACGCTGCTTTATTTGTTTGCAATGGCTAGGTAACATTTTGATTAATCGGGTGGGCTAATTAATTAGTAAATCTTGGGGTGGATACAAAATCTACATTATTTCTTACATTAATACTTTTCTTGTGTTTGTTTTATACTAGAAAGCTTAAATTGCCTGCTTTTGGGCCTAGTCACTTGAGTAGCAGAAAAGAGCTGACTTGTAATTCTGCAAAAGTCACGAGACGCCCATTCTGAATTAAAGCGTTTATCAAAGCTGCATTCACAAAGCAAAAACTGATGTGCTGTCATCATTTTGTCGGACATGGCCAAGGTCGAAAGTGAACATTTTGTCAGCCTTAACTTGGCATCCGCGGAAGTTGCTTGGACGTAGTGAGAACAAATTTGAACATTTGTTGCAAACTCAGGAAGCTCCTGGTTTCACGTGGAAGAGACAATGGTCTTTATGAAACATGATCTAATGGAACTTTTGAAAAGTGGGTGACATGTCACTTGTCACTCTCAGCCAATGGGACGTCGAAGATTTCTGAAAACTTTCCTTTGCGTAGTTTAGTTAGCATAGAAAGGTATAAAAAGTCATGCCCCTAGGGATGGGTTGGCTGCTGCTTTCTGACTTTCCGATGAGGGTGATGTGCTGTCGGACTTTGCGTGGAGCATGTAAGAATCCTCAAAGAACTTTTCTTTAATTTCTATCTATTTAGCTCAGTTAGGGAATTAGGTTTTAGAAATGCTAAACTTTAAATATTCACTTTGAATTTGATTTACTTGCTTAAATTGTATTTTTCTCATATTTCTTACAATCATGCTTGCTTTATTGCAAATAAAATTCATTTATAAAACTATCAACTTATATACCATAATTTAGTAAATAAAATCTTACTTTTGACAAACAAGCTGGTCTTGGTTATTCAGGAGTGTAGGTTACTATTAGCTAGATCACGTCGCCAATGGTGGTCATTTAAATGGATAAGTTTTATTCTAATGATAAAATTCTTTTCACAGATGTATAAAAATGTATATAATTTGTAGATAATGTGTATATAGATTCAATCTGACCACCTGATTCAGTAGGCCCAAATTATATCAGGTTTATTAATGGGTCCATATTTAGTATATAATTTTGTTTTTAGGTTATGAAGTTGGGTAGCGTTGTTTATGATATATTTTCTATAGGCCGCTGGATCACTATTCATCCGTCAGAGGACTAGTGCTCAAATTCATATTCCTTACACTCTCAGCAGGAACCATGACCACGGTTATTCTTTTGTAGCCACATCAGCTTCTGTTACGATTCTATCACACAACATAACCTTCTTCCACTGAAACAACTACTGTCTATGGTATTCTTTGGGGTTGAACACACTTGGGGCCAGATTTAGAAAACAGTCATGTAATTCAACGCAGCAATTCAACATGCTGTGCTGCGTTGCATGACAGGGAGAGAGCAGGATTGCAACATATCTATAAAAATATGGCGTATTCCGGGCCCCTTCCTGCACTTCTAAACTTAGTGCTGCCTAGCGCCAATGCAGGCATCCTTGTGCCAAGGTAACTGGACTATGTGGAAGTACATAATTTAACTAATACAACTTTACCACCTAAACAGACTATTACCCGTAGTTACTCAACTGGAATCATTGACTTTGCGAACATGTCCTGGAAAAAATAAACTGGCCATCTGAATTTGGTGCCTGAGGCTGAAGCTTGGCTGAAATGACAGACCTAAAGCAATTTTAATATAATGAAATATTCATGAGACTACCGTTTGGTACTCATTCTGCTTTCCTTCCCAAAATGTTTGGTGTGCCAAAATATATGTGCACCCTCCTACAACATTAAGGGGTCAAGATAATCAATAATAAATATTCAATCTAATTATTTTATGTCAAAATTGCCTTCATTTTCTCGACTTGAATAATCCATTGATCCAACTCTAGGTGTTCTGCAACCCATCAGACATTCTCAAAATGACTTAATTTCGTTCAAGAAAGGATATGAAATGTATTGTTTCAGTCAAAGCAATTTATGAAGAACTTACTCCTAATGTACAAAGGCAGGAGTTGCAGGAAACAGTCACTTCTGCTCAATTTGTTTGACTGATAAATGTAAGATGTGGCCTCAACACTCTCTGCAACACTTGATTGACCAGCTATCTCATAATTGGGTATTTATTCCAGTCCAATAATATTTCAGGAGGTTATTCCAGTCTTATCTTTGTTTATGTCATACCTCCATTAATTAATTGTTTCAATGGCAGAGCTTTGAGCTCAGGATTACAACAGTAACTGCATATACATAAATCATTTTTGAATATGATTAACCGCTGAAGAGAATACAATTCTTTAGGGGTAACTTAGAGTATGGCATGCTGCCCATCAACCCACTGGGTCAGCAAGAAGCCATCGCCTCCATCCTGCATGTTGAAAACTGCCTACCATACTTACAGATCCATGCAGTGTCAGCAGGGGCCATTTTGGAAAGAGAGCTCCCTCTGGTGTGGTGGAAGCACATTCAGTAAAACTGAAATGACAGCCAGCAGTCATGTCACAGCAGCTGATCAACAATATTTTTTGCTTTGCAGACAGAAACTTCCCAAAGTGCGGGTTTCTTTCTGCACACACTTAGCGACCAAGATATGGTGGCGGTTTTCTCACTGAGCATGAGGGAAGCTGTTTTGCTTACCTGTGCTTGATCACGTGCTTATCGTTGCAGTCACAGGCAGAAAAAAGAGTTTTGGAAGGTCTGCTCTAAGTAGAGAAGGCCTTATGACACTCTGAAGCTGGCAGCCTTGTGAAAAATAAGCTGCAGACATAGATTGCTCTTTAGTGAGCTGACAGAGGTGCTGCCATAGCAAGTATGGCAATCCCTCACCTCAAAATAAAATCTGAAACTACAAGTATGGTGGGGTAAAAGAACTGCCAATTTTACGCAGTCTCTTATCCTGCTTAACTCTAAATGACCACCTTAATTATTTAGGGGGCGATTTCGATGTCAGGCATAATTGCTTCTGCCCGAAACCAACTCAGTCCTGGGACCCACCGACCTCTGGTCGGCGGTCCAGACCACCTCATTAGGATGCGACCGAACACTGTTCAGTTACATTTCTGCATTTCCCTATGGGAGCATGCATTACGGCCGTAAACTGGCCATAATACATGGTCCTAAAGGGAAATGGGAGGTGCAGGTGCCTGCCACAGGGTGCAGGGATCAACAGCCCCTTTGGCCCCCAACCGGAGGCCACGCACCCAAGAAGGCCCTGCTGTGGGCCCCCAAAGACGCTTTCTGACATGGTTTCCATGTCTGACAGGCCAGCATGGAAACCATATCAGAAAGCATGCATCATAATCCTAAGGGCGGAAAGGCCCGGCCTTTAGGTTTACAGGCCGGCTCAGACTGGCCGACAGGCTCCATGAGCCTGTCATAAGCTAGCCAGAATGTCCGGCTAGTCTATTTTCCAAGCAGTAAAATGTGGTGGTAAGAATGTAAAGCATGCAGCCCATTACCATGTGGCCAGGAAGACTCCAACCGTCGGTCGGAGTCTTTTTGGGCCACATGTAATCAGCCCCTTGGTGTAGAAGTCAAATAAAATGGGTGAGATTGATGGGTTCTGCTGTGTACCCATCTGCAGTTTGCATCCTTCTGTGGTCATGTTGCTTAATATGAATGCTTTACTTGTTTGTTCATTGCTGGAGTGGTTATCCTAGAAAAATGTTCCTCAACACCAAATCTGACAATTTGCAGGCACCTCTTCTTTACTGTTCTAAATGATTTTTCACATCACTGGGAATCAATGGACAGAGGTGGAGCTGAATGTTTTCTTTTATTGCTGTCACAATTGAATTTTTTAGCCCTGTAAAGTTGTGCTCAGTGATAATCCCATTCTAGTCTAATATAATTGTAAAAATATCTTTTTAAGCAAATATGCTTGTCATGTAGGTCATAGTATTGCTTCACAGCAGTACAGTGTCTGCCATTTCTCCTTTTGTGGTTGTACTGTGTAATAGCGTCATCACCTATTTACAGTACAATGTTGTTCAGGGAGTACCTTACAATGTATTATTATAATCCTGTTCAATTTTCTCTTTACATTTTGTCATCATTAGTCTCCAACTATATTGGTTTCAGTAAAACTCTAAGAAACGTATTGCAAAACACAAACTTGGGCTGAAAAAGCCACACACAGGGCAAATTGAAAATGTTAGATCAATGAACAACATAGGACAAAAGTCAAATATGTGTGTTTTTCTTTATCTTCTTGGTGATGTCTTCTTTTCGTTTAGGTAAAGTAAAGGTTGGGATTATGAATCTTATCTTTTTAGGAATTGTTGATTCACTTTTAAATTAGTTGCGCACAATGTTGCAAACGGTTTACCTCCAGACAGTTTTTTAAGTTTCGTAAACTTCACAACGTTAGCGAAGATTGGAAACATTTTTTTTTCTATTGGGGAACGCATTCTGCAATAAGTAGGTTTTTCACTGAATCACATCCACAACACCTAACTTTAAGCTGGAAAACTTTCTTGAAAAAATGCTTATGCAAAATGAATTCTGGCATAACAAATGTTTTACCAGGAAACCACATGCAGGTGAAATTTTCAATAGCAAAAAACTTTTCAACATGGTCACAACATAAAACTGTCAGCAACACTGATTTACAAAGAAGGGTGAGCTGTGTATGATAAACGATGATGCCACCTGACAAATTCAAAGGTCATCTTCTCTGAGATGGATGGCGTTTAACACTACAACTTGCATCCTTTGGGGCAGATTTATGAAGGCCCTGCGCCGCCGGTGCATCACTTTTTCCCATGTTAAAAGTGACGCACCGGCGGCGCAAGGCCTTCATAAATCTGCCCCTTTGTGTTTTGCGGTTTTAGGATGCGAAGTGCCATGTTTATACTTTAAACAAGTTAAATATGTTATGCATTTCTTCGAGTTTTAAAATATGGCACCACAGATCCAGCAGGCAGCATCATTTATTACAAGAAGAAGTGTTGAGCAATTCTCAGCATGAACAGCATCTTCTTCAAGAATGTATTGGGAATGTGTGTTCTGTTGTGTGAAGTTCAGCTCTTTCTAAGCCAGAAACCAGCTGATCAATATTATTGTTCTTTCACTTTGCTTAAGTGCGAAATGCAGCATGAAGATAAGCAAAGAAAACAGCAGAAAGGCAGATATTCAATCCCAGGAGTCCTATTACAAGCCCTTGTACGAGGCGTTATGCATGTAAGTACAAATTGTAATTTTCAGCCAAGCACAAACATAAATAATTAAGGGCAAGCCAATGTCTTCTAAAAATAATTTGGCCAAGGTGCTGAAAAACATACCAAATCATTAGGCACTAACTGTATTTGTGCAGTTGGGGTTATTTAAATGGTGAGCATGAGGTTTATTTTCTTTAGGTTGGTCACCCGTATCCGTGAGAGGCGATGCATGGCCATGAGCATGAAGCACATTTGGCTCTTTTAGAACAAATAAATATCTTGTGCATGATGAAGAGCTTCACTGTGGTGTTTATTCAGTGTTTTACGGTCTAAAGTAAAGGAGCAGTGATATTTGGGCAGAAGAATCCTTGTATGTAAATAAGGGAGCACCAAAACACTGGGGTGGCGGTAGATGGCAAGAAGCACCTAACAATACCTTTGTAAAACCCAAACGGCTTTCTTAATAACAACCTAAGGTGTGTGGGTTCTAGATAAACCAATAATGGAGCATCTCATAGTAAAGGGAGAAGGAATGTCTCACTGTTGAATCAAACACGACCTAAAACTTGGGTGCATAGCCCAGAGACAGCTCCTCCGCGAAGGTGGAAGAGCATCACCCCACAGGAAACAATAAAATGATAACAGCTCCATGTTATGATCAATGTATTTTTCACTACTGGCTCTGTAGGTGTGGGACAGGGCAGGGCATGTCTGGGCTGCCCACAGAGCTGCGGGAGGAGTGTTGGGCATTTTCTAAGTGCGCATGACGGTTTGGCCGACCGTCTTGGGCCGGCCAGTCATGCACACTTAGCATGTTCTCCACTCGGCTCTATTGCACAACCTGGGTGGAGAACATTCACAGCCTTCCTCAGACCACTCACGACGCTGCTGGCATGCTGGTGACAGCAGCATCGTGATTAGCGAAGGGAAGTCTGGGAGCCTGTGTGCTTCCTGTTTGCTGCGTCGACCAAAGAGGACTGAGGCGGGCAGGTAAGTGAATTTTTATTTTTTTCATTTTTTAAACCACCACCCTCCCCACCCTACCCCACCCCTACTGCCCAGTAGCAGCCACTACTGCTATAGCCATAGCATCGAGAAACGCAACTGAGTTTTAGGTTGTGCTAAATCGCCAGACATAAATGTGTGTTCCTAATTATTGATTACAAAATATTGTCTCATTGTGTGTAGTTTTCTATGCACAATAAAATAGATTATTACTTCAATATTTTTGTAAAGGATATTTAGAAAATCGTATTTATGTCTAATTACATGGTGACTACGATTTTTCAGTACCCACTGGATTTTGAGAGTGGGTGCTGCAGAAATGAAGAACTGAGCACCTTCGAGGAACATAAGGCGAATCAGAAAGTGGCTTTAAAATTGAATGTTGGCAATAAGTCTTCAACAGAGTTATCCAATACGGAATCGGTGTATTACACATGCGCTAAATATTACCCTATAAAGGGCTAGATTTTTAGTGAGATAGGAATTCCAATTGAAGCTTGCATTCAGAAGGGGGAAACTACTCTTGTACTAGCAGTAATCACTAACCAAGTGTGTAGAACAGCGCATTCCGAATACAGAATTGACACCCAACTCTTTAATTGGTTGGTGATATGTAGCTGCTTTATTTCGCCATTCAGTAAACTCAAGATTGGTTGCTAACTCAGTCGATTGAGTTAAGAACATTTTGTATAGTGCGGTACTCAACATGTAAGAAACCAAGAATTTGATTTTTTGTTATATATTCATGTGAAGCTGAGGAACCTCTTATGGCTCTCAGCTGAATAGCTAATGTGTAGATGCTCAAGTTGAATGGATTTATATAAGAATTGCTATATTTTGGTCAAATGTCACCCAGGTGCACAAACGATTATCCAACTATCACAGCATAGATGCAGTGTCTGTTCATGACGAAGGCACACAAAATGCCCATTAAATTTTAGGTAATCTGGATGGATGATGGTGATGGATCAGCCAATCAGATTGCCGAAATTCGATTCTTCGCTTCGAGCAGAGATGATTTTATAGCTTGTATCAAGGAAGGCTAGGCAGTTGTGGTAACAGCACATTGCAGTCCATCTACCCCCATACAAAATGAATATCACACGCCGCACGTATTCTTTAATTGATTACCATATTAGTATATGTATTCCATGTTCTCCGAAGTTTACCGAATGCGCGAACAAGCCTGAAAATAAGCACGAGAATATCCATATAAGAGCATAATTTCAAAAGGTAGCTGTAAAATTATCAAACATTAATCACGCCTCAGAATATGTTAAAGGCTTTCCATGGTCCATTTACAAATATTGTAATCTTTTTCTATTCCTTCGGGAAAAGGCAAAATTGCCCGAGGGACCAATGAAAACCAAAGCTAAAACTCAAAATTGGTATTATTCATGCGCCAACGGAGCTTTAAAATAGGTTTAAAGCAAATCAGCAAATTAAAACCAACAAATAATCTATTACTGCGGGGGATATTAAAAAAACATTAGAGTAGCCAACGCAAATGGAAAGCGCACAGGGTTTTGTTGATAAGATAAGCCAGACTTACAAAGAATATCAACACAGGCGACGCATAATCATCAACAAATGTGAGAATTTGGCAGAATAAACTGTGCCCTTAAATAAAGAAGGGGCTCCTGTGGGTCAAGGGAGTTTCGTTTGCATAAGTCTCAAGCATACAGTGGCTCGTTATTTATTAATTAAAGGCACGTGGAAAAGAGGTTTCGGAACAGGAAACATTTGTTTTCCTTCTGTCAATGTATAATGATTTGATGACTAGCTGTTACTAGTAATTTAAAATTTGCCCAATGAGTCCTGCACACTCTGGAAAGGTTTTCATATCTTATCCAGCAGGGAGTGTAGTTTCTAAACCATCACAGTCTCAGAATACAAAGACGTGCTTTATAATCCAGTAGAAATGCATTGGCCCATTTAAAATGTTCAGAAATGAATATATTTGGTAATCTGAACTTTGAAATTCATAGCCCACTTTACTCTCTTATTCCATTATGTACATACATTATTAGAATTTTAGCAGAGTGATCTTTGATCTTAGGCAATGTGCACTAACTTCGTTATTTTAAAAATATGTGTACATTTAAAGCATTTAATAAATTGTGAAAGGTTACTTAGTAAATTAAATATCTTAGTAATAAAGACAAAATATAATTGGGAAATTCTACTGGAATGTAAATGTATATCCTTAACAAATCAATCTCTGCCTCTCAGGATATATCCTAAGCGACTTCTTATCATCTGCACAATATAGCAACACCCTCATCCTCAGCCTTATATCACTCTCACAGCCTCTACCTCACCTTGTCAATCCTACAGGACAGTTCAAAGGAAATACAAACTTTTCTTCTCCCACAAACAACCCTTCACATTAAGGGTGGGCGTAGTTCGCGAAGTAGCGCTACGCGAAGCTACGCGAAGTGCACTTCGCACTACGCGAACTTCACGTAGCACTACACGAGCTGCGTAGTAGCATGTGCGCACTGTGCAAGATGCATTTTCAATGATTGCACAGTGCGAACAAGCATCCGGCACTGTGCAATCATTGAAAACGGCATCTTGCACAGTGCGAGCTGTAGTTTTCTGCCGCTCGAGTAGATTTTTACTCGAGCGGCAGCTTTCTCAGCGCGAACTAGTAGTTTCTCATCGCGAGCGGTTGCGAGCATGCACGACCACTCGCAATAATAAACCTGACCTCCCCGCGTTGAGAGTCTCGCCGGGATGTTATTTTGCTTGCTCGCGGTCGCGAACATGACGTTGAGGACCGCGAACAAGCAAAAAATGACCGCTGCACTACGCGTGTTCGCACTGTGCTACGTGCAGCTTGCGTAGTGCAAAGTTGCGCCAACTTCGCAAACTACGCGAGCGTAGCGTAGTGCTTCGCCCAGGGTTACTTCACATAAACACATCAACCTTACATGAGCTAAATTGCTGCACTTTCACGCCCTCATTTCCTCACTCTAACTCACCCACGACAACCTATGTGACCAATACAATACTCACCTCTCCATCAGCTAACCATTATTGGACCATGCTCATAGGTATCAAATTTACATCAATTTTCAGATCCTTGACTCTGAACACCCCATCAATCTTCTCAACTCTGCTCAATTATTCCAACTCTGTTCTCGCCACAGTCTGATTCCTCCCTATTCACTAATATTAATCATTGCCCCAGAGGAATGTGGTCTAGTATTATTGCATGTTGCAAAAACCATACTGTGCTCCTTTCACGCCTTTTGCCTCCCAAGATCATATAATCATAGAGCTCTGGTTCTTTTCTTGGTCTGCTTGAACAAAGCATGGGGATACAAATCTTCAAAAACCTTCTAAAATGCTCAGCCATCCTCAATATTCATAACTTTGTCCATTACCTGATGAAGATACTGTTCTGATCTTTGATCAACAAACTGACACACAAATATTATTCTCATAACTTCTGTGATGCTCTACCAACAGGCATACATAACCAGCATTGCAGTCAAAGAGCCCTTAATCATAACTCGTAGATTTCACTGAGATGATAGATTGCAAAAGCTATTACCTACAATGCACGTCCTGGAAATTTCCAGCACAGGACTCAAACACTTCACCTTCTACCCTTCAGGCACTACCAGTCTGCCTCAAGATGCTCAACTACCTACTTATTTGTTTTTTTCCCAAGCAGAGTGCCACATGTCTGTGTCTTTCATCCCACGTTCTTTCACTTCACACAATACACATCAGCACAATCACATCTACCTTTGATTGCTTTTATTCTCTTACTGCCAGTTTTCAGTTCACATACAAATGGTCATATTGTGACACTACCCCTCTGCTTCAATAGCAAATCAGCAGCTACCTCCTATTTATCTATTAGTAGGTGGACCAGCATGCACTCATTACAACGTCTGCAATAAAAGCTAATATCATCAACATTCTTTCCTCTAGCATATAAATTACCAAGTTACTTTTACTATCATGTAGTGATAATCGTGTCGTGTCAATATCGTGTCAATATCGTGTCAATGATTTGCGTTCTTCATCGCCTTGATTACCTTTTTAAGACCCTCTGCACATCTTAGTCTACTGAAAGAGGCTCTTATCAATGTCTTATACCTGGCCTAACAGAAAATACTTGCCTACTCTTGATGAAATAGTCAGTTTTACCACCAGGGTTCTGTACAGACTGCCACCTATGAGGGCACCTCCAAATATAGGCAGCAAGCTGACTGGTAGCCAGTATTCATTGGTGTCCTCTGAATAATTTAGTGACATACACAAGCTATGCCTCAGTATTGATCATCCTAGTCATTTTACGACTTAAGCTCTTCATAACCCCCCCAAACTCTCTCTCAGGCCATCTAGGTTTGGATCTTTCACCCTTTTCATGCTTCTGCACTTCCACCACTGGACCAATTAGATTTCTTTTAAATGTCCTAATTAAAAGTCACTATCTAGATGTAATTGCTTAACCCCTTCCAGGCTGATGACGAGCTCAGCTCGTCAGGAGCGTTACCTGCCGTGCGCTCATGACGAGCTGAGCTCGTCATGAACCGCGGGTTTTTTAAAACCGCCGCGCACAGCGGGAAAAGCCGCCGCAGCGATGCGGTTAAGGGTGAATCATTAACTCACTGAACAGTAAGCCAATGCTACACATACTAGCCTTCCCCATAGGCCTTATGCTTAATTTCTTTATCGTTCCATAAATAAATAGGCATCATCAATATATCCTTCTACTACAGTGTTTGCCCTCCCCAATCAGCCTTCAGTTATGTACCTCTTTATATGAATTCTGTACAGCAGTTCTGCATGTCAGCAGGCTGGATAGCTCAATGAGGTAAATGCTAACTTTGAGCATCTGCTGTTCTATGGACGTCATAAGTTCAGATCATTACAAACCAATTCAGCCTTTCATCTACCAGATTCTCCAGCTTCTTCAGTCTCCTCACTCTCTACCATATATAGGGCCACATTTATGAAAAGTGTTGCATCGAAGGGGAAAAACAGTGATGCAACACTTTTCATTGGGCCATCCTTGCAACACCATGGAGGCGCAGTATTTACACTATGGCGCTCCAATGGTTTAAGGATTGCACAGATACATCAGGAACCCTGATGTATCTGGTGGAGCAGTAATGACGCATTGCTGGAGTGTGTCAGTAAACTGACGTAACTCCAGCAATGTGCAATTACACATGGGGTGAGTCCCATGTAAAAAGCTCTGCATCACTCCTTACACCTGCCACCTCTGATTCATCTATTAGTAGGTGTAAGGATTGATACAGAGTCAAGTCGTAGGAGTGACGCTGTGAAATCTCATAGATTTCACTGCACCTCTTCTATGAGGCTTTTTTAAGTGGGAACTCCCATCCTTAACATATTATACCTGACACAGTTATAATGTAGTGTTGGGCTTTACAAAGTGACACATCTGCCTACATGCGTCACTTTGTAAATAGGACGCAGGGTGGCGTATTCTTTACAGCGCCGCAGCATCACACAAAAGTGATGCAGCGCAAGCCATCTTAAATAAGGGCCATAGAATTTAATTAATTACAACGACTAGCACTGTACAGAATAATCAAAACTGCATGTCACTTCTAGATATATCTAATTCTACATTCAGACTTCATCTTAGAATAAAAAAAAAAGGAATAGAGAGCAGGATCAGCACGTTGAGACCCATAATTGCAAAATATTATTTTAAAAAAAAGAGAAAAAAGGCATCGATGATTAATCCAACAAACCCATTTTCTTAAAAAAAATATTCTAAAAGCTGGAAATTAAACAATGATGCAAAGGTCAAAAAGTAAAACTCACCTTCATGGAACTGTGCCACCAACACAGGAATCGTTATTTATCTATTACCATCTATATATATAAAAACCAAAGTATGTCCGTTTGTCCTTTATGCATTACTACACCATTCATCCGATCGGCATGACAATTTGGGAAGTTGTTGAGTACACTCCCGCGAAGGTTTCTGGCTACAAAAATAAATAAATAAAAAATAAATTGTTTATAGTTGTTGAGTACAGTCCTGCGAAGGTTCCTGGCAAAAAAAAAAAAATGTTAAATATCGGCCCGCCGGCCACCCAGGGCCCTCATAATCTTTCCAATACTGAACGTTTATACTTTCCGGTGTGACTCGCTTTTGCAATGACCATCAACAAAGCACTAGGACAATCGCTGCAAGTGTGTGGACTAGATTTGGAGAATCTGTGCTTCTCACATGGACAACTGTATGTGGCCAGCTCACGCGTCGGAAATCCTTCTGATTTATTCGTCTACGCACCAGACAGAAAAACAAAAAATATCTTGTATCCACAAGCACCCGAATAAAAAAACAGAATTAAAACAACACTTTGAAATGTTTTCCATATTAAAATGAATACGTTTCAATAAAAATGACAAAATGTAAATTGAATGTTATCATAACAAGTTCCCTTAAATTTCCTTTGGTGTGGCTCACTGGTTAGAGGCGGCAGACCCGGAAGAAGAGAACGGCCCGGGACCAGGGTTCAATTCCCAACGCGGCAGGGTCGTGGACCAGGGTCAGCGGACTCGATAATTCTCGCCTCGGTGCCTACTCTAACCAGGGATCACACTTGGCAACTCTGGGCAATAAGCTTGCCTCATCTCTACAACGGCCCCCCACAGATGCCGGGGATGCCTGGTTTCACCTTGGAGATACCCAGAAGGGACCATCTCACAGGGAAAGCCAGGACGGGTTCCCCAGCGGTCTTCAGCGCCAGGACGCTTACGGGCAGCAGTGCGCTTTACAAGTCCACACATTTACATTTACATTTACATTCTGAGATCGCAGCAACGCGCGACGGGTAAGCTAGTATATGATAAAATGGTTGTATCCTACCAACATCCTGGAAGGGAAAAGCACAAAACAACTTTAATACAAGATATAGCCGAAAAACCCAAAAAAGTATCACCAGTCAGTCATGAAGCCTGTGAAAAAATTAACTGAAACAACAATCAAGCATACAAGAGGACATTCTCTTCCCAATATTATGCCACCCAACTAAGTAAAGGGATCCACTAGATCAAAATATTATATACAACCATAGGGTGGGCAGATGTATTCCTTCTCTTTTATTGTTAAAATATTGAAGACTAAAAAAGACAAAACAATTACTATACATGAATATATGTGTTAAATAGTCAAGCACATGAATCAAATAATATGACAGTACATGCTAAGTTAAAACAAATTGAGGAAAGAATTAACGGATCAAGTGTGTTTTAAAAATGAACAAAAAAAATGTATCAAGTCTTCCAAAGATAGGCTAACAGTATGTACATTAAGGAGTTTGCAGAACCATTAATCAGCTAACAGTTGTTTGAAAAGTTTAGACACAGACAGATTAGCACCTTTTCTAGTGAAAGCAATCCAGGCCCATCAATTAACATGGCACAATTAATGTCATATTGCCTAATAGGTAGAATCACAAATGTGTGTTTTACAAATAACCATATTGTATGAGATTTTATAATGTCTTAAGAATGTAAATAAACACATCCCATACTTTAACCTAAATATCATAAGTGACTGGACCTTCATTTAATAAATGTTTCAAGGTGACAGTTTCACTTTTAAAATGCCAGCATATTTAGTTATTTAATAAAAACAGATTAGTCCGTTAAAGAAACAATAGTTACCAACCGTATATTTTCATGAGCATATTTTCATCCATGTTTCTAGTTATCTCAGTGAATAAAGTTCAGTGTTCCAAAAATCACTACTAAGAATTAGATTATTGGCATCAGAACATTGCATTTTATAGACTTGGACACATTTCTAGATCAAAAATCATTTCATTTGTAAGAGTGTTAGGAAATGTCAGAAGAATAGAATTGTATTAAATTTCATATTCATGCTATTTCAAACAATGTTGATTAAGTTTATATTGTAATTCTAAGAAAGATAACAACATGTCTTGTAAATAAACATTGACAGCAAATATATCGAGAATTTCCAAAATGTGATATTTTCCAACTTCAGAAAGGGATTATGCCAAACATACCTTATTTTTCTTTTATCATCTGATACCAAGATGAACTACTAAATCAAATTCCAGAAGTGCAAATTTCTTCACTTTATTTTCAATGGGTAAAATAGCCAGTAAAGGAAAAGGAATGACCAAGTTACATTCAACTATGACCCACTAAGGAGAAGTCTCCTTAGGGGAACGCTGCTTGGAACTTTGCTCCTGAGGCTGGGGCTTGCATAGAGCGAATCCTGCTCTCTTTTGCTGCTGTCACCGCGGCTGGGCTTTGCTCCGCCCCCCCCACCCGCACTCTACCTTCCGCAGCTGGTGTCCGGCCGGGCTCGGCTCCACCGGCCCCGCTGAGGACTCCATCTCCTAGGATCCCTTGGGGCAGGACGACCATTCATCGCGCGCCAGGAGGCGCATATAACCACGCCTGGTGCTGAGCCCTAGTGGGAACACTGCTTGGAACTTTGCTCCTGAGGCTGGGGCTTGCATAGAGCGAGTCCTGCTCTCTTTTGCTGCTGTCACCGCGGCTGGGCTTTGCTTAGCCCCCCCACCCGCACTCTACCTTCCGCAGCTGGTGTCCGGCCGGGCTCGGCTCCACCGGCCCCGCTGAGGACTCCATCTCCCAGGATCCCTTGGGGCAGGACGACCCTTCATTGCGCGCCAGGAGGCGCATATAACCACGCCTGGTCCCTCGCCCCGCGAGGTCGCGCGCGGGCCGCAGCGGGCTAAGCCCGGGCAAAGGGCAGGCCGTCTGTGGCCGTCCGGGGCAGGAGGAGGCAGGGCTGGGGCCCCCCTCCTTACATCCATCGGCAAAAGGTACTGTACAATCATCGTCTGCCTACTGTCTGTGGTCTTAAAGGTCTGGAACAATGGGGAAAAGGAAAAATCCAGATCCTATTGACTCTGTTGGAGGGGCGATCAAGGGAGGAAAGCATGCCAATAGACAGAAGTGCAAGTCCGCCAGAAAGCGCCAGCTACATGCAGGGGGAAATTGAGTAATGATCAGAATTGATGAACTGGTCCTAGATTGTACTGATTTGCTAACAGCCGCCCCCAACCTAGGGGGAGATGACCGTGAGGTATGCAGCTCAGGGGGTGCAAAGGGCGGAAAGAGTAAAACAAGGGGGGCAACAGTTATACCTGAAATGTTCATGGGTAAACCACACTCAGGGGATAAACCGTCATTACCTAAAAATGGAGAGGATAAGTTAGATGAGAACGGATCTAACGCGAATCAGAGTCCTGAAAACTTTTTAAATTTACCTTGTACTAATAAGTTCACTGTTTTAGCCCAAATCGAAAATTTCCATCTAGATAATGGGCTGGATATGACAGGATCGGGTTTATGTTCAGCAGAAAGCACCTCTGAGGTAGTCCCAGAGGCAGCTGATCAATGTGATAACCCTCTGTTTAAATTGGTAACCCGTTTATGTGATCTAATAAAGGGTATGCAAGTTAAGATTGACCACTTAACTACTGTTGTTAGCAACCTAAAGGTGGAGCATAACAAAGTTCCTGTAACATCTAAAGCCCCTAGCACCAACCAGGTAAGCGTATCAGGTTACGCAGGAAATGTTCCCTCCTTGTTAAGTAAAAAGCCTAGATCAGATGCTGTTGCACCTAAAAGTTCCAGAACTAATGAGGTTGTTAGATCAGGGAATTTAGTGTCTGTACATAAACATCCATCCCAGGGCCATGATACAATTCCAATAAGTGGCGTATTAGGGCAATCGGGAGGCAAACGGCCCCTTAGATTAAGTCAGGCTGAGCACAATCCTTTATCTAGCCGGCAGCAAATGGGCTCTACTTCACTAAACACTGGTCTCACCAAACCTAATTCAAATACCACCAAGTCACCACCAGTATATTTGATTAACAAACCTAAGCTCCCTGCTGGCAGGGAACGTGAATCAACTGATACCCTGACCAACAAAGCTATTCATTGGATTAGGCATGTAAGGGGATGTAGGTCAGTGATTAGGGAAGATATTCTGTGCGCAAGTAGGCTCACTTTCCAGGGTGATGCCTATGATTGCATAGAACTCATTTAAAAAAAAACAATGGTAGCCGGAGAACTATTAAATTTAGAATTTAGATCTTGTTCTCCGGATTATTCTAGGATCCAGATGAGAGCAACCCCCCGCAATTCTGGAAGTCTATAAGAGGGAAGCAGGATGATAGCTTATATGGGGAAAGCGCGAGACTAGACTGTAATGATTGACTTCAACTGCAAGCCCCAATAGAAATATCCAGTGAAGTAGTCAACAGTGAAATAACTGGTGAGGATCTTGGTAGTATTGCAGTAAATCCTTTCATAAAGCAAACTTTACCGGCATGCTCCCCTGATGAGTTTATCTCCCCTAATACCAACTTAGAGCTTGCAGGGCAAGATTGCCCTGTGTTTTGTGTCGGTAAACCTGGGTCTGTTCTCTCATGGAACATAGCTGGCCTGAAGTCTAAACTAGAGTCACCTGAGTGGGCACTATTTATCAGAGAACACGAAATATGCCTATTTCAAGAAACATGGTCAATGGACGAACTGCATTTCCCTGGTTATTTAAATTATAGTATCCCTGCAGTGAAGGAAGGGAGGGGGAGACCAGCCGGAGGGCTAACGATCTGGATAAGACAGGACCTTGGGGTAGTAATAAAAACTATACCCACCAATCATAGGGATTTGCAGGTACTAAGACTTAAGTTTCCAAATCATGTACCAGTCTATGTCTACAACATATATGCGAGAAGTAGGGGGGGTAGAAAATCTGAGGTCCTTTCGCTCCTGGAAGAATTACTGGAAAGTCATTGTTCTCCCTATAACGTAATTGTTGGGGGGGATTTTAATGTAAACATTGAACCTCTTTTGAAAGGAAGTTGGAACGTGTCGGATGAGGAGGATAGGGAGGGGGGGATCCCCAAATTGGATCTCGAACCGGTTAGCAAATGGTCCGATATAGTGGTCCAAATGAATTCTATTTGCTTAAACAAAGGCCTAAGAGCAATTAATGGAAGGACCACAGGCGACAAGGTTGGGGCATTCACATTCAAGAGTAGAATAGATTATATTTTGCTCAACCTGGGCCTGTGGAGATACCTCCAGGACATGATGATTACAGACAGGGTTGAGAGTGATCACAATCCCTTGTCTATGAATCTCACCTATTGGGAATCTCTTGATCATCCTGGGGTTGTGATGGCTGCCACTCCCTCCCATGATACTGTGATATCTAACGACATGCGCCATGTCCGAAGGTCCAAAGTTTCACTTTATAAAGAGAATGTTGATTTTATAAACAGCAAGCTTGACCAGGCGAAATTAGATTTACTATTGTTATCTGAAATGGACAATAACCTTTTAAAATTAGAAGAAGGAACTAGGATTCATGAGGTTCTTTTTGGTGAACTAAAAAGTCTTTTTTCATTAAGCCTTGTAGGCGGAACGGTTCCCGTACACCGGAGGCACCTCGCTGGTACTCTGGTGAATGCAGGAAGGCCCGCCTAGACCTGGGAGAAGCAATCAAAACTGAGTCAGTCGAGAATATCAGGGCGGGCAGGTTGATTTATAAAAATGTTGTCTTAAGAGCCAAGCGTGACTGGGATGAGAAAAGGTGGAATGACCTTAAGGAGGCAGGATCCCGCAAAGACACGCGAAGATTTTGGAATGTCTACAAGTGGGGTGTGGATGGCAACCCGGATAAGCCGCAGAATTGGGTCCCCCAAGAAAAGTGGGTAGAACACTTTCAGCCACAATATGCCAAGGGTGAGGACTTGCAACCAGTAGTGGTAGTCCTTTTTGAGCCCCTAACTGAAGATCTTTTTACCCTGATAGATGTTCAGTGTGCTTTAGATCTAGTGGTCCCTGGTAGAGCGCCAGGTATCGATGGCATACCCGCGGATCTATTTCTGCAAGACAAGAATTCCTGGGGTTCCTATATACTCCTCTTGTCAAATATGGTTGCCAGGGGAGCCCCCATACCAAGCTCTTGGAACGGGGCGGAGATTATAGCCGTTTTTAAAAAAGGAGATAAGTCACAGCCAGGAAATTACCGTCCAATCAGCCTGATTGATACCTCTCAAAAAATATTTGGCAGACTGGTTCTAAACAAAATTCTTGGCTGGGAACGCGACAACAAGATCTTATCCCATTTACAGGCTGGGTTCAGAACTTCAATCAGCACGGTCGACCAGGTGCTGCATTTTGCAATGCTGTACTGGAAGACCGTGCTGATTGGACATGGAAGTCTATATGCCGCTTTTATAGATTTAAGAGCGGCATTTGACCTGGTTCCACGTTCTACGTTATGGAGTGTCCTCAATGACATGGGTTTGCAAACGCTGCGAGGCCTCAGGGTAGTTTATGCGCTATACAAATATAATTTTCATTTCGTTCATTTCATTTCATTCTTTTATCATTGGTAAAAAGACTTCATGAACAAAATTATGCACAGATCAGGTGGGGAAGTCCTGGGAATGTTACTCCATAGTTCCCAGTGGAAACTGGAGTACGCCAGGGCTGTGTCCTGGCGCCAACTCTATTTTCCTTATATATTAACGATGTGGCTAAAATATTAATTGACTCCAATATTTACGCACCGATCCTTGCTGCAGCAAAAGTTCCCATTTTAATGTTCGCTGACGATTGTCTTTTAGTTGCAAAAACTCCAAGCTGGCTTCAAAATGGCTTGAGGCTTTTTGAAGAATTCTGTACCACTCGGGGTTTAGAAGTAAACATGCATAAATCGAAGTTTATGACTTTTAATGCTTCTAAATCTTTTAAGGGTACTGTGAACATGAACAAGCGTCCTCTGGAAAGGGTCCAAGCCTTTACTTATTTGGGTGTTTGTATTGAGCACAATTTGTGATGGAAACATCAAATTGAGCTGGCCACCCTAAAACATAGGCAGCTATCTGGGGCCCTGAGCCTGGAACACTCTAAATCCCTCAACAAACCAATATCTCCGGTATTGGCGGTCTACAATGGTAAAGTGGTTAGTTCCGCTTTATATGGGGTTGAAATGTGGGGAAGTGAAAATCTTAGGGGGATGTCAATCTCTGAAAATTCATTTTTAAGGAATTTAATAAAACTACCTCAGAGTACCCCTCTGAACCCTCTTTTTTATGATCTAGGGTTGTCCCCAATAGGGCTTATAGCATCTTTTCGACCAGTTTTATACTGGAGGAGGATTTGGACCACCCCGGAACTAGAAATCTTTTCAAGGGGCCTGCTTGATATAATTAGAAGTGACATCTTTCATAAAATCAAGTGGCTAGGGCACATCCGGGGCCTCTTGATTGATTTGGGTTTACGGGATCTGTGGGAAGATCCTACTAACACTAGGTTCCCTCCTAAGAAGGTTCTTAAGACTTTGTATTGGCAGTTTGTGGTCTCCAGGTCTTTTAGGTCTATTGATCCAGGGTCTTTGACCGGATTGTTTATGGATATCAAAGATGTGCCAAAACTGGAAGCCTTTTGGGATGTTATCCTAAAACCCCTGGATGGTAAATTGTACTTTCAATTGAGAATTGGGAGCTTACCAGTCGGGGCATTCACTAGCAGATGGTCTGCGGGAGCTAAGGCTGCTTGTCCCTCATGTTCAGCACTCTCGGAAACCATTGGCCACCTGCTATTTGAATGCCCAGTATACATGGTGCCCCGGAGAATATGGCTTCGCCCAATGTGCAGGTTGATGGGCACCGACAGGGGGTCGGTGGCAGTTAGAATTATCCGTTCCTGTACTGATAGGACAGTTTATATAGCTGTAGCAAAATTCTTGGGTTGGGCCTGGACTATTAGAAGTAGAATGCTAATAGATTAATATGTATTCATGTTGCCAAATTAAAATTCCCAATCAAATGTACATTAATTTAATTTATAAATGTTTAATGGGTTAATGGTTTTTAAACGTAAATATGTGTAATTTTTAACATTATTTATATGTCCTAAACTTGTATTTATATGCACTATTTTGCTTTTATGACAATCGTCGAATAAAGCTTGTTGAATGAATATTTTGAAACTATAACGAGCCATGTATAATTACAAACATGGCACGTATCTATGGAAATCAGGTAATCCCATACTGCCACTGGTTTTGTTAGGCTTAAATTTGATATAGGTTATATTTGAAGTTATTGTTCCAGATAAATTGGATCATTATGTATTATTATTGTATAATGTAATGCTAATTTAAGTTAATAATTTTACAATTATAATAATAATAATTTTATAATAACAATATTTAAATATGTTCATTGTATACTTTAATGACAAGGAGTACACATTTATCAAATCAGTTTTCATCTAAACATACACACATTTTCTTTCAGAATCATTATATTGGCCTAATGTTTGCATTTGAAGTTTCTAACAGAAGAGAATGGTGACACTTGTGTCCTTCTCTTATTGGTAAGGAGACAATGCTTTCAGCCAACCATAAACAGTAATGATAACAATTTTATCATTAATATGGGCTTTTTAGAGAAGACATACATTTTCTGTGCTTACATTTTTGGTAGATTTATATAGCATGGCTTATCACCCATGAGGGTATCCAGGCACTGTCCATGGGCACAAGATGTTTAAGTGATTAGCCCTGAATCACACGATGTTGAGCCAACACCAAGACTCGAACCCGTATCCCCATCTCCGAAGTATGCAGCTCTGGACACTGCTCCTAACCCTCTCAGTTCCATGTTCGGCTAGAAATTTTGTGGTTTTCCTCCTCTTAAAGCCTTTAAACATTTAATGAGGTGACATTGACACTAAGGGCCTAATTACGAGTCTGGCAGTCTGAGGACTGCCAGATTTGCGGGGTGCGGCGGTGGCTGTCCAGGCACTGCCGCACCAGCGGCCAGACCGCCCACTTACAACTTTAGTGGTCAGACGGCCTTTGCACTGCTGCAACTGCCAGGGAACCGTCATTCCCTGGCAGTGGGACAGTGGTCAGGAGCTCAGCAATATGCTGGTGGTGCTGCTGCGGCATCGCCATGCAAACTATGAGTTTCAGGACCACCAGCGGCGTCATGGAGATTTTTACTCCATGAAAAGGCTGGCGGTCCTGTTCCCCATGTGCATGGGGATGCATGTAGGGGGGCATAACATGTGCCCTTATGTGTGCATGCACCCCAGTTCATGCTGTGCAGGAACTATTTTTGGCATTGTCATTTTAGATGAGGAGATAGCGGCCGCGCAGCAGACACTGGTGAGGCTGCGCGTCTCTCCTTCTCGCACTTGGCACTTTAGACGCGCGTCTGTTGTTACTGTATTTTTACTGTGTGATTATTGTGTGACTTCATTTAGTCTTTTAATGCACTGTTCACTGACTCCCACTGTCAGTCTGAACTTCTCCCTTACAGTTTGAGCCTCGCTCCGGTCCAACCTGGCTTCGCCGTTTGTGTGGAGGACGGGCTCTTTCGATTCTGCAGTGTAATTCCTGCAACAGGGAACGCACTTCTGGCTGGGCTCCGGAGGGCGGGACTAGCCTTGAGATTTCCCCTAATTTAGATGAGATCCCGGCTGCGCAGAGGAATCGTGCAGCAGGCGCACTGCTAGCGCGCCGAAGATGCACCTAAGGCAAGCCCGCCAGCGCCCGTCTCCACCCGTCCGCGCCTTGACGATGCCAGACGCCAGGCATGCTGCTAGGTTTGCTACAGACAGGTTTACCTATGCCATGGCTAATCTCCTGGATATTGGAAAGCTTTGCGCCCCTGCAATCACCCTTTAGATTTCTTTTCAGAGGGCCTATTCTGTTGCTCGAATTGGACACTGATTTCACCCCCTTTTCTTATTTCACGCTGTAACAATGACATTAAACTTTTCAGCCTCAATTGTCGTTCATTAGTAAATCACCACTCCGACATCTATGATTTGCTATCTGAGGAATCCCCATGAGGCCCCTTTTTTTAAGCGAGTCCTGGCTATCCGCCGATTCGGAGTCAGTGCTAGGTTTGGCCTTACCACAGGGCTTCAACACTGTGACCCTTATTAGAGAGTCTAGAGTTGGCGGCATTGCTCTGATTTCTAAATCTTGTTATACCTGCTCTTTTGTTACAGAGACTCTAGTAGGCTGTAAGTGTGCACACTTTGGGATTTCTATGAACGCCTGCTATACCATGTCAGGGCTACTAATATATCGTCCGCCCGGACACTCTAACGTGTTTTGGACAGCGCTCGTGGAAACTGTTAATATTCTGGCTACGAGGATGGACAATTTTAGTGTCATTGGGGATTTGAACCTGCACTTAGACAATCCCCAGGAAACGGCGTTGTTCAATTTCTTAGCTGATCTGGGTGCTTGTCAGCTGCTGCAATTGGGCCAGAGTCCCTCTCACTCTGCAGGCCATCTGCTGGACCCAGTGTTTTGAAATCTTCCTCTTCTATCAGTTCACACTCCTATTCCGGTCCGTTGGTCAGATCACTATTTGGTACCCATGTCTCTCTTAGCCGTTATCCCTTTGTGGAAGCATCGTCAGAAGGTTGTTTGTAAACGTCCCAGGCATAAATTAGACTTTGACCAATTTCATGACCTTCTCTCTATAAATGTTTTCAGTATGCCAGATGATCCTGATGTCGCTGATAACTCTCAGATTGGATTTGCAGTCCTCTTGATGCACTTATTACGGCGAATGCAGTCAGTTGTAACTCTAAATCCAAACCATAGTATATTGATAATCTCGCCATTTTGCGCAAAATCTGCAAAAGGCTGGAACGGGAATGGAGACAGGAGTATGACCCAATGCAGAAGCAGTGTTATCAAGCGGCAATCAAAAACTATCATAGGGCCATTCATACAGCGTGGGCAGCTTATTTTGCCGGCGAAATTAGGAGCAGTGGTAATCCCTCCAAAACCATATTTTCCATAGTGAAAGGTTTGAAATAGCAGGGGTCCCTGCAGCGCCTTATATATTATCCAATGAGCAGTGTGAGGCTCTTGCCACCTTTTTTAGTCGAAAAGGTGGAGAACATCTATAATACCTTCACCCACACCGCTATGAGTCCTGACCATGTGCCGGGACCACTCCCTACTCATACACTGGCTGAATTCCCGCTGGTCTCCCTGGAGGAGCTACGGTCTCTATGCAACAAGATTAAATCCGGCTCACCCTCTGACCCCCTTAAACCTGACCAGTTCATGAGATCGCTACCTGTGCTCTTGTCACCTTTGAGCCAGATGATCAACAAAGCCTTGTCTAGTCCAGTCGTTCCAGCACTTGGAAGCAAGCCAGGGTGGTTCCTCTGCTCAAGAAACCTTCCCTGGACGCAGCCAAACTGGAAAACTATCACCCGATCTCTCTTCTCCCGTGGATCGCCAAGATCACTGAGACCCATATTAACTCTATCCTTACTAGAATTTTGGAAGTAAACAACTGCCTGGACATTTCTCAGAATGCTTTATGCTCAGGCCACAGCAAGGACTCTGCTCTCCTGGCTGTCATTGAGCATCTTAGGCTTGCTCTAGATGAGGGACGTACATCAGCTCTGATTCTCTTAGACCTCAGTGCCGCATTTGATACGGTCTCTCATCAGATCCTGTTGCGCAGGCTTGAGGAGGCAGGTGTGGGCTCGGCCTTGGATTGGTTTGCTTCCATTCTCTCCAACAGGACCTTCCAGGTTGTGGCCCCTCCGTTCACCTCCACTCTCCATGCCAACAAACAAGGGGTTCCTCAGGGCTCCACGCTGCTCCCCAGGCTTTTTAATCTTTAAGTTCAACCTCTGGCGGTCCTGGTGAGGAGCAGAGGGCTTACTATTTATCATATGCTGAAGATACATAGCTGGTTGTCGCTTTCTCGGATGACATTGTGGGGGCAGCATCCAAGTTTCAGGATGTTCTTACAGTTGTCGCCGAGTGGATGACTGCCAAATATCTCCAACTGAACTCCAGCAAGTCAGAGGTTCTGCTGGTAGGAAAAGATCAAGAGCTGTGGGGGGAACGGTGGTGCCGGCCATACTGGGCTGTGCACCTACCGCTAAGCAGGTAGTGAAAGATCTAGGTGCCTGGGTCGATTCGGCTCTCAGCTTTCAGTTTCAAACCAAGAAAGTTGCTTGGACTTGCTTTGGCATACTTCGGGGGCTCAACCCGTTGATTGGGTTTTTCGACCTGTCCATCAGGCAAATGATTATTCAGGCCTCCATTTTATCAAGACTGGACTATGCCAATGCACTGTATTTAGGCTAAACAAAACCAAAACCCTTAGAATACAGCAAATTCAAAACACTGCAGCTAGAACCCTTCTGGGTCTCCCTAGAACCTGCCCCACCTCTAGGGCAATTTGTCAGCTACATTGGCTCCCTGTTGCCAGCCGAGTGGAATTTAAGGTCATTTGCACTGCGTTCAAAATTCTTAACTCCTCGTTCTCCTAGCATCCTGTCAAACTTGCTTTCACTCTATTCTCCTACGTGCCAACTTCGCTCGGGCAACATCTAGTAACTGTGCCTCGAATGAGGAGGGCACGATCGGGCGGGAACTCTTTCCATTTACTGGCTGCCAAGCTTTGGAACGCTTTGCCACTTTTCATTTGTGCCATGAACAACTACATGGCCTTTCGTAGGGCCATCAAAACTCATCTTTTCCCTCACTCTAGTACCTCCTTCTGATTACCAGCCTCCATGTTTCTGCTTCAGCGCTGGGACACCTCTTTGCTTAGGCAGCTGTGCGCTATACAAAATATGCCAGCTAACATAACATAACATTGCAGTGCTCATTTTTAGAGGCAACACTGCGGTACCGCCAAAAAAAACCTTCCAGGCACACGGAAACTCGTATTCTGGCAGGCGGGTTTGGCGCTGTGGGAGTAGGGCTGCCGGCATGTCGGTCCACTCCTGCACTGCCAAACTCATCATCAGGCCCTTTGTGTGCCAGCCAAAGAAGCAGGAACAAGAGTAAACCTAAATAGCATAGGAGCTAAACAATGACCAATCAAGTTAAAAGGTATCCCATTAGAAAGAGGAAAACAAGATGAACAACGTAAAATAAACCTACATTGGAACCAATTAAAGACAAAGGTGTTAATTATGGAAGAGCATACAAAATCTACAGCTCCATGTTGACTAAATGGCATAAATATTATGTAGGTATGCTGTTTATTCATCAATAAGTTTGAAAAAAAGCTGTAATGGAGCAAATGCAAATCATCATTATCTTGAGACTCAAATGACAGAGCATCATACTGGTCTAGATAAGCACATAAGTCCGCTTGGGGAACAGAACATGATTTAATAAGCTGTTCTTGCTTGATAAACAATTGAAGTAATTAGCTCACCTTTGTTTTTATCGCTAATTCTTATTTCATTGCCAGACACAGGCACAGACAAGCGAGTCACGCTTATTTATTTTAATTCAAATGCAATTGCTATCATTAAGCATGTGAATGCCATTTATATCTAAGTGTGCATGTATATGGTAGTTGTATAGTCATATCTAGTCAAGGTTCAGCAGAGCGCTGTGCAGAGTAATAATGAGAGATAAAATCATCAGGTGGTAGGGGAAGTAGCTGGGTTTGAAGAGCAGAAGTGGACTGCCGATGCATTGTTATTTAAAGAGGTGTGTCTTCTGTTCTTTCCTAAATTAAAGCAGAGTTGGAGCATCTCTGATGGATAAGAATGTCATACCATAAGTTTCCCCTTTTTCACACAACTTCCCCTGCAGCCTGATGGTGTCCCAGTTCTGAGTGTACCAACAGCCACCAGAGATGGTGACTTCATCAGCTAAAGAGGCGGGGCTGCTGATCTACTTATTTCTTCTGGAATTTTCCTAAGTAAGGGCTCCTATGCCTCCACAGTTCTCAGTTTGATAGAAGGAAAAGAACTCAGTTCTGGTTCAGTTTTGATCAGATTTCAATCAGCAGATGAAATGGTCATGCCGTTTATGAAGGAAGAAAAACAAGCAACGTGTTCAAACTACTCCAGAATATTAGGGTAAGCAAGTCAATTCCCTGCCCTGTATACTCCAGAGAAACAAAGATGTGGTAGAAATCAGCAGGAGCTCATTTTACAAAATGTGATTTAAAAAGATCTTTAGATTAGATTTAATAAAGGGACAGAAGCCAGAACACAACATGAAACCAATGCGTAAATAGACTTGTTCATCAGAGTCTTTATGAGAATGATACTGAAATAGAGAATAGCGTCACATAATGAATGTATTTGAAATAAAAAATGTATTTCTTTCAGATGGAAGGTGCCTTGGAGTACTTCCATATTTCTTTCTCCATAGTTTGAAATAATATATGAGGCATAACAAGTTGAGCCCTAGCCTTGATTGACCTTGTGCTTCGTAAAGCTTTCTGACTAGATTTTCTGGGGTGACTTGCGGTGAAGTGAGTATGCTTAGATCACATTCGTCCCTTAGTGCAATGTTCCCAAGCCTCAAACTATTCCTCAAGAATATTCAAATTCGTCCAGTGCATATGAAACTAAAGCTAATAATACTCTCCTTAGCAAAATAAATCTAGTAGACTGATGGAGGAGGGTGGGCAAAGATGGTTAAACTCACATTAAAATCTCACTTTTTAGGCCTACCTGAGGTTAATCAAAGCATCATTACAGGTAGCATTGACTCATCCCTTGGTTGAGCAGACTTTGTTAAGACATTTACTCTGGAAGTTTTGTGGAAGGGCAATAATACAGCACAGAGCAATGCAGTTGCAATAATTGAAAGAAAAACAATGAAGAAGGCTGAAGAGTAATACCCATTGTAAGTATAACAATCCAGGAAACCTATTTGGTGTAAGATGAGTCACAAATGGAACTCACCTGAACCACAAATGTTAATTTCAGAAATGACTTACTGCTCTGTAGGTTTCAGGAGTGTCCTTCCACCTGTTCTGTTTGTAGATAATATTTGCACAATGAATGAAGATTGAATAGCCTCTAGAATTCAGGCTTACCTAGGTGGACTGAAAACTGATAATGCTGATAGTACACCACAAGTTTGGTTGACGCTGCACACATTTCATTCATTCTTGTTGTGCCCTACTAAGCAAACGGCAAGTCAAATCAAACTCTCAAACTACCCAAAATGTTCAGACACAGGCTCTTGAAACATCACAGAAACTCAACCACTCATGGTTTCCAAGTACCGGGGTCTCCTGCAGCAGGCAAGCAAGGCAAAGAGTGCTCAGCTGGTCTTACAGCAACGTGAGGTCAACTGTATATTGCATAGCTCAATGGTTTAATTCTACAGTCAGGTTTAGTTCAACAATTGATCTTGCATGAATAAGAAAATTGATCTCTGTGTTGTCTTTGAGAATCAGGAATGTTCTTTAAAACCTAGAGCTATAACACATTGAGTGAACTTCAGCAATACTCGATATAAGAGAAAAGCTTGGATTCTGTTGCTTAATTTTTACAATAAAAAATGCAGTCCTGCTAAGTATTTCCTAATTTACTCTACATTTACTTTCAGAAAAAAGAGACTGCCCCCAGATGTATTTAAATTGACTTTCAGGCCACTAAAGTCACATGCAAGTTTTTCTTTTATTCTCAGATAAAGTTCCCATCTTTTCAGTTAGAGCTTGTTTTTAGGTCGAGCCTGGGCAGCGCATGCACTGCCCTGCGAGGCATGCTGTATGAAGAGTATGCACTTGAAGCTCTGCCCGCTCTCTGCCTGTATTTATCATTGGCTTGTGTCATTGTCCTTTGTAAATGCTGGCTTCTGATTCGATAATCGGATTGTTAGTCCCTTCTTAGTACTGCGTTTTCTTCATTTGTAACCTCCCATGAGGACTGGTGATTTTGCTCCTGTTGTTACACCATCTGTGTTATTTAGTCTGTAAGCACTATTTTCTTTTGTGAGTGTTGTCTTTCTTCCAGCACGACGTGCTTCCCTTACATTCAGCATGCCATACGTGCTTTTACTTTCCAAGCAGCCGGGACAATGGCAGCTGCTTCTTTGCAATGCAATAGGTCTCACATTTAGGAGAATTTGAGCTATTGGCATTGTAAATGACAATAGCTTAAACTCTCGCAAATGCGAGACCTATTGTATTTTTTCTTGGGTTGTTTCCAAGCACCCCATGCCACGCATTTACTATTTGGAGGCCACGTCCCTTGCTTTAGATGCAGCTCCTCTAAAGAAAGGGGTGTGGCCTCAATTAATTGCAAGAGTGGCATGGGGCACTTGGAAACAAACAATATTTGCAATTCAATAGGTCTTGCAATTGCGAGAATGTAAGCTTTTGACATTTACAGTTCCAATAGCTCAAAGTCTCGTAAATGCATTATTACCTATTGCATTACAAATGCTTGTTTCTTTTATTCTCTGTTTCCTGTACACCAAGGATATCTAATGCATGAAGCATCATAGATGGTCGCCAGGTCATCTGAGGCATGAGGTTACAAGGCTAGATCCCAGCCATGACAAATGATTCCTTCTATTTGGATAACATAGTTTAACAATGAGAGGCACTTTAAATGAAGTACACTGGGGTTTCTCAGGTAGGTATATCAGCATAGAATTACTTGCAGACATTCTATACAGACAATGCCAAAGCAGCCCCAGATAAACATTCTTTATTGGCTTAGGGTTGGCTAAACCACTAAGTATTTTATAAAGTCTAAAGTATTGAAAACCCATGTCGTTTCAAATAAATATCCTATTTGTTACTTGCATCAAATACACAAATATCTTTCAAATTTCATCAACTTTCATCAAGTTTTGTACCATCAGAAAACAGTGGGCTTTAACTCATAAAAGCGAGTAAAGAGGTACACTGGTCTGTGGCACACATCAAAGTCCCAGATTAAAATACAAGGACAGAAAGAGTAAACTTTGTTTGCATGAGTAAAGTAAATAGGGGTCAGATAGTACATCCACACGGTATTACAAGTGCTGTAGGCCATAATGCACTTTTAGTACGGTTGACAGGACATCCGCCATGTTTGTGATGGAGTATCCCATCCACCACTCTATAAATGAGGCCCAAAGTCATTTTTATGCATAAGTATACCTAAACTAGGTAATGCTCATGATAGTTCAAGAATATCATGCACATGTGAGGAATGTGTTAGCTATTTAAAGAGCTGTATGTCAGCACTGAAGTAGTTGTATAGGTCTCAGACCTCATTGGAAATGTCAACAAGCATTTGCAATGCAATAGGTCTTGCATTTGCAAAAGTTTGAGCTCTTGACAATGCAATAGCTGAAATTCTCGCAAATGCGAGACCTATTGCATTGCAAATTACTAGAGCCTATGGGCACTTTCACATTCATAGAGGCTGTGCCCCTTTCTTTAGACAAGCTACGTCCAAAGAAAGGGGCGTAGATGACATTAAAGTGAATCCGCATCATGGGGCGCTTTGACATAAAAAAAGCATCTGTTTGTCAAGTTGACAAACAGATGTTTTTTTTGTAAAAGCGCCCTGCTGCACTTTCACTTTATTAGTGGTGCACACCTTTCCTTAGACGTGACTTGTTTAGAGAAAGGGGCGCGTAGTCCATGAATGTGAAAGCACTGCATGGGCGCTAGTAAACCAAAAAAATAAATAAGTAAGCCCGGCCGCTATACTTGAAGCGGACCGCACTGCTAAAATAAAGAACAAAAGAAATGTGGCCGCTATAGTTAAAGTGGACAGTTATTAGTAATTAAATTTAAAATAAAAGCGGGCGGCGTGTTGTGACGTAGTGTGTTGTATGGGGCAAATCATTAAACAAAAGAGTGCTCATCGCCAAGATGAAGCAAACCGTGTAACAGGGCAAGTAAAAGGTCCAGTCTTTATGGGAGGTAACAAATACAAACCAGGCGGTACCAAGGAGGGATTAACAAGCCTAATAATGACTCGGAAGCCAGAGTTTAAGAAGGACAATGACACAAGCCAATTAAAAATATGAGCGGAGAGTGGGCGGGGCTTGAAAGCCATACTCCAATACTGCATGCCTCGCAGCAGCACATGCACTGCCCAGGCTCCATCTAAAAAGTAACGAAGAAGCTGAAGAGGAAAATGTTTAGGGACATTACAAAAGATGTGTGGCATTCTCTACACCCATGTTATATCTTATTGTAACAGATTATTCTAGTTCTTAGATTGTGCTTAAAAAAAGTCATGTCAACAGATGCAGAATCATGAAATCAACTACAGAAATAAAAATATATGAAACTCTCATTAGGAACTATACTGTGGCTATCAGTGGAATCTAGTTGAACATTCTCTGCACCATGCATGATACATTTTTTTTAAAACAACATGGTGATGAAAGGATGCTTGAATGAATCTTAGCAATGGCAATTACTGGGGTTCATGCCACTTCTGCCAGAGACGTGCCATATGCAATTCAGTCATGGTCCTGCTCGTCTCAGAGCAGTCCAGCCTGAAAGGTTAGGACAGGTTCCGTCTTGGCTGGAACACAAGCACCCACAGATCAGTTTTGACCTACTTAGGTCTCGTCAGTCAGGTATAGCTTGAGGCCTCTGGTTCAGCACTGGAACTACATGTGGTAATTTCTGTTAAACTTATGGCATCTGCTGCAAAAACAACATGGTGGTGGAAACAATGTGTGAATTAATTTCAGCCACTGGCAGTCACTTGGGACCGCATTCCAGGCCTTTTGTTTTGCTCACTATGCTACTCCAGACAAAGACGTGCCATATGCACAGTGAGCACAGGACCCACATCTGGGCATGTCCATCACACATAGGGTGCCTACTGCAAATAAAAGTTGATGAAAGAAGGAATGCTTGAATTCATCTCAGCCGCTTGCAATAATTCGATTTGTATTTTAGAACATCATTTTTGACCAACTATGCAAAAATCAATCATTCTCCTGATCATTGCCCTGCTTTAATCCAGCCCAAATTGCAAGGCCAAATCCTCTCTGGATGGGAACACAAGCATCCCCAGACAGGTTTTGACCAAGCCCAGCTCAGTTTTAACCTACTTTGGTGTTTTCAGGGTGGTATACATTGAGTCCTGTGGCACAGTGAGCACGTACCCATGTCTTGGAATACCTCAAATGCAGTGCTTAATTTGTAAAAGAATGGTTGCCGGTGCTCAAAGCTCTGATCAGAAGCCTGAGTCCAGTGATAATAAATGTCAGCGCTTCGATTACCAAGGCTGAGAAGTCTTCAAACCACCTCATGCCTTTTTAATTCACTACCAGACACCCCCTTCCTCTTTATCTCACTCATTCCCTGCTTTCTTGCTTTGTGACAGTTTTTCCTTCTTTCTCGTCCTCCTTCTTTACCTCTGTGTGTTTTCCCTCTGTAAATGTCTAATGAGGAAAACTAAGTGCCAGTCCACAAAAATGAGTGCCAGTTAACCACATCGGCAACCATAGGCTCAAATCAAGCACTGCCATCACACATAGGGCATCTACTATAAAACAATCATGGTACAGGAAGGAATACTTGCATTTATCTTGGCCACTGGCAATCACTCTGGCTGCATTCCAGACCATCATTTTTCTCCCAGTGTGCCACCTCAGACAGAGACCTGCCATATGCAAATCATTCAAGCTGCACCCTACTGACTGGGCTAAATAGGCTGAAACCAGTCTGCGGTTGCTTGTGTTCTCCTCTGAAGGAGGCCTCTTCTGGCAGTTCAGCCTGGACTCTTCCCATCAGGAGAAGGGTCAGCACTGATTTGCATCAGGTGTGCCTCTTTCTAGAATGGCATGGTGGCCAAAAAACAATTGACTAGAATGAGGCCCAACTGATCATCTGTGGCTGAGTTTAACTCAAGCATTTCATCCATCATCTTGTTATATATTGTGATACATTTTTGAAGCACGGTATTGATGATCATGGGGCTGAGCTCTTATGGAACAGATAAATCTCTCCACCCAATCAAGTAAATTACAATATGGCAAAAGGAATGAAAACTGAAAATATGAGTCAGTTCTCTGCGAAGATGGGCCTTTGTCTCTAGTATGTCTGTAGCATTTTACTCGTCTGCATGACCACAGTTATGATAGCTTCTATTGCAAAAACATCCAAAAAGTATACGTCAACTAAAATGGCTGCAGAAAATGTACTGCACAACTTCTGATTTAGCTGAACCTTTACTCACCTCTCTACCACCACCACTTGATACATTTTAATACCATCCTAACAGAAATAAACCTTCTAAATGCTGTATTGGAAATATCACTCTAACTCTATGTAAATAAGACGTGTATTTCTTATTCTACATTGGACATTAACAAAATATCTATATTACTAACATTATTCATTGGTCTGTGTAAAATTGCTTGAATATAATTCCAAAGTGTCAATTACACACTCTAAACATAGCCACTGTAGAAACTTGATTGTGCGGCAGCAACATTTTCCACAATAATATGAATTATCAGCACTTGCCATGAAATCCAACTTCTAAGCCAAACTTCGAATGGATAAAATATATTACAAATGCTGGACACTTTTTTATTGTAGTGCCAGACATGTTTCAAAAGTTTCCTTCTGCAATTCTTTCCTAAAGTCAGGCATTTAAATAGTTGTCCATGTTGCCATATTGTAACATTTCCATTTGACAGGCTAAGGAAAGGGCTTATGTCTGCAGCAGGAAACAAAAACATTAAATACTTAAATGCAATTCAAGCAGGGGGGCAGTTTGATTCCTTTTTTAGGTCACCCCTACGCAATGCATGCACTATGCTGCGAGAAAAATTGTTTACAATTCAGTGGGCTTACAACCCACCCACAGCATACCATTAGTTGTTTTCGTTGTCACTCTTGTTTGCAGACTTTTGATTTCTTAGCTCCCATTGGCTTCCCTCCTTTCTTGTGTTAGCTCCTCTCTGAAGCATACACCAAGTGCATGAGTTTTACGGCATCTTTGTTCTTCCTCATCTCTTTGCAATGCACTATTATTTTACATTTTATTAGTGTTTCGGTATTATTCTTGGTTTCCTACTTTTAACACAGGCATATAGCTTCTTCTATTTATTGCTTTCACCGTATCTATCATCTTTATTGATGCTTTAGTTACTTTTTACAGCAACTGTACTACTCTACTCTACTCTATGCTACGCCAATCTACACCTTTTCACACCTCGCTACTCTACGCCACTCTATGCCACTCTACTCTATTCTTCTCTATTCTTCTCTAAGCCAGTCCACTCTACTCTATGCCACTCCCTTCTGTCCCACTACACTCTAAACCACTCTACTGTACTCCACTCTATGCCACGCCACTCTTCTTTGCTTCACTCCAAGCCACTCCACTGTATGTCATTGTACTGTATGCCACTCTATTCTACTGTACTTCCCTCTAGCCCACTCTAGGTCACTCGGCTCCACTCTGCGATACTCGGCTCCACTCTCTTCTATGGCACTCACATTTGTGCCACTCTACAAAAGACCACTAACTTTTAGTCATGTTCACAACTGTTATGTTTTGTAATGTACTGCCAATATAGGCCTGGGCAGTCAGCCAACCTTTCACCTACATTTTCCATGCCATTGCACTACATAGCGGTTTTTGGTATTGACCTATTACCTGGTTATGGTGCTGCATAAATGCTGTGTGATTTTACCAGAAAATTAGCCTCTTTTATTATGCATGAGGATTCTTAGAATCACAGCAGGATTACTGTCCTCTGCATAATAACTATACATATATGGGTCATCCCTTCCATCAATCTCGGCCAACATGACACAGCAAGGTAGAAACCCTGAGGGTACCTTTTGGGTATATATACACCATATCTTTGCTGGGGCAGGCAGAGGAGAAAGACTTCTATGCTGTCTCACTGATGTGAGACATTCAGGTTCCTGCACGCAGACACTCCAGCTCGCAGTGGTCTGACATTCCTTGTGGGATGTCCATCTCAAGACCCAGACAGGGTCCCACAATCTCTCACTTCAGGTAATGGGGTTGTCTTCAGCCTGGGGGAATCTCAGCTCTACACTTACCTACATGCTAGGTACACGTAGGCACAGCTAGTTAGGGTTGCATCGTAGGAGTATTTATATACCTGCCTGTACTCATTGTTTTAGCACTATGGTAGGAATCTACCATCCATTTACTCTAGTGGTGCTTATAATCATTTATATCTGTTTCTGTCTTATGGTTGTTTCAGCCCACCTATTTTACACTAGAATGACACTGGTTCAATAAATGCTTATTCAAAACGTCCCCACTGTTTATTCTGTGTTTCTCTCTGAGACAAAGTGAGAACAAGTGACTAAGCGAAAAGTACTCTACTGTTTCCACCATCCCTGATGGGACAGAGTTGTCATGTTCAATAGTTGCCAAGAACTATTCTCTCCTTGGTTAGAGAAGTCTATAGTGGCACTGTGAGCTAGCTGGTATACAGGCGAACATACCCGGTGGGGGTGTCTGGTATCAATCTGTACACCAATCCCACAGTCTATGTTGTCTAAACACGCAGATTCTATATAGATTAATAGGAACTACACAACACAACATGGCAAAAAATATTAGCAAAACCAACACCTCTCACATAGGCAAGACCTATTGGATTTGCCTATGCTTGTTTTTTTATGATTTTGCTTCACTAATAACACAAACTCCTGCTCAAATCCACACTCATTGTTTTCAAAGCTGCATGTATTTTAACAGGACACTCAGACTTTAGAAAAAACGCAAACATATTGTATCTCATTTTAACACCATGCATGCTCATGATGAGCTGAGCTCATCATGAGGCACGGTGCTCCTGTGCTCATGACGAGCTGAGCTCGTCATGAGCCGTGGAACGCTCACAAGCGGGGATAATTCCCCTGCTGTGCTGAACGTTCCACGAAAACGGGTGCGGCCGTGACGAGTTCAGCTCATCATGAGCACAGGAGCACTGTGCCTCATGACGAGCTGAGCTCGTCATGAGCATGGGGGCACTGTGCGCGACCCCCCCGACCCCCCAGTACAGCGGGGGAATTACCCCCGCAGCGAAGGGGTTAATGACTCCTGCCTTGAAGCATACAATACCTCCTAGTAAACCATATATACATAATAAACATGAAATGTGTTATACTGTAGTTAATGGCTGTTTTATTGAAATAAGGGGATGCAAAGTTGTTGTACAATTTGCGTTGCCACATTATTTAGTAAATTCTGTCACAAGAGTTGTTCATCCACTTATACATAATTCCAGTGACCCACTATAATTACTTATTTAAGGAGGACTGGTAGACTTCTGGTTAACAGAGGCATGCCATTGTTTTGAGATCAGCAATGACTGTTTGGAGTACCAGAATTAGTTGAGTTTTCACATACATTCTGAAGGACTTTCTAATACTGATGTAATAAGCAACATATGCCAAAAGTGACAAGATAGGAAGAGCCAAGGATTGAATATAATATACAAAGATGAGCAGTTGCAATTTGGACAAACTACAAAAAATGTATAAATTCTTTTGGTAATCCAGCACACAGCCAGAGTGATTCCAGAGGCATGTTCCTGAATAGATAAACGCAGGCTAATGGAGGTGGAGTCTCCTGCAGGCAGAAACACCATGCCTATTTGCAACTTCCTGAGATAAAAGATAACACATTTCTTCACTGCATTGTTTTCATCTGAAATTGTTATTTTACAATCTTCCCATTGGCTACTTACAGTTAAATGTTCTATGCCCTATTTATATTTTATATTTTGAAGAAAACACATAAAATACTACACCGATTCAATTGACATTTTGTTTATTGTTTAATAACAACAAATAGCAAACCTTCCATTGCAATTAAGTTACAATACACTTGCTATTATAAACGTGCTTAAGAGCATGAGCAGAACAGTCAGGATTCGAACCTTGAACCACAATGGTCAAAACCGGGCTAATATAGGGGATATCTTAGTCCTCTTCCAAGATGAATGGCTCATAACCATATGGGTCAAACATGGCAAGGCCCAGAGAGACAGATTAAAAGACTGATCCCCATCTGAAAGAGGACTCTCATAGTACCTGTTGCTCCTGGCATAATCTTTTGACTGTGAGACCCTCCAATTGAACCATAGTATCTAGATTTGCATCCGCATTGCAAATTACATACCTTCCTGTATTCATTTACCGAAGAAGACAAATCTTTATTCTAGTGAAATGTGTCCATTTCCTATTATATACTTGGACAAATTTAGTCTGATGGTGGAACTAAACATAATTGAAATCTGCAGATAATGTCAAGTTCTCATAACGATAGGGGTTCAGCATGTACAGGTCTTAGGGCTTACGTAGGCCACAGTAGTGGCCGCTAGTAATGTGAAGTGGTAGGGAAGGGAGAGGGGAACACAAAAGTACAATAAATAAACAATAAAACACTTACCTGCTCCGACGGCCACCGCCTCCCTCCCGATCCTTGCCATTACCTGCTGCACACACACTGCGCAGGCTCCCGCTCCACTAATCCCAGCATGTGAGCAGTTCTGGGATTGGTCTGAGTGCCTCGGTTTGACACTCAGACATTGACTGGGAGCCTGTGTTGGTTTCTTCACCCAGCTGTGCAACACAGCCAGGTGGAGAAAGAGTAAGTGCACATGAGGGTTTGGCCAGCCCCCTGGAACCGTCCAAACCATCATGCACACTTAGCAGTGCCCACCACTATCCCCTCCTCACTGGAAATTGCTGCAGCATCTCTGTGGCTGTCCCCGCCCCTCCCTCAGCTCGGCTGGCAGTCAGTCTGCAGGCTCAAAATAAAATGATAATAAAAATGTTTATTATCATTTTATTTATGTCCTTGCCTCTCCTGGTTTTCAGCAGTGAGGCTCCTCCATAACGGAGGCGCCTCACTGGCAGGCCTTAAGGGGTTTCCTCTAATTTCTTCCCGTATTAGTCTGCTTAGAGCTCACAAAAATGGCTGAATAGATTTCAATTTACATTGAGAGAATATTTATGCCATGGTGAATATTAACACAAGAAAAGCTGTCCCTTTCCCATCCAGGTCTTGCTGATTTACATACCCGCTTGTCTATGCCTCAAATAATTTTCTTACGGATGGTAGATAATAAAATATTCTTCACGTATGGTTACAAGACAGACGTAGTGTATCTAGAGATGACCATTTCCAGTGTTTGATTGGAAATAATTAGTTGCCAAGTAATTCCTTTTCTTAACTCTTGGGAACAAGCAGAAAGATCTACGCATGAATGGTCAGTGTGCTGATACGTCTGCCCGTGTACATGTGAGAAAAGACATATATGACAATTTCTTTCAATTTTTTGCTGTCATTTTGAGTTTCCTCTCTGTAGTAGTTAAAATCCAGAGTTAACATGACTCTTGCTTAAAGACTAATGGGGGTATAGGGAACCTACAGGATTTTCTGTACTGATTACATATAGGTTCTTACAATTCTTTTGTGCAGCACAGTGATGACTAATGTTCATTTATTTAAAAAAATCATTTTCAACTAGCTGTTTGTGAATCCGTTGAAACGTATGTCTCAAATTGTATGTTATGCCCAATAGTAATGCCCAATTCAAACACTTCCCTTTGTCGCAGAATGCTGATGATTCTCAGGAAAATTATGACAGCAGTTTTACAAAGCATAATGCAACATCAAAAGACAATCTCTGAAAATCCTAAAACTATATAAAAGTTTATAAAATTACAATAACTCTCCTAGCTGCTTATTTGTGATTTGGCAACAAAGTTGACTTGGAAGAAATACATTGAGCTGGAAAGTCAGTTCATATGAAGTGCAGTAGAAAATGTTTTTGCAAAAGTAAACTCACTCCAGTGATATTTTTTTTTCAGCTATGAAATTCTGAACTTCTAAAGGAACAAAGATCTATGGGGCTAATATACAAAGACAAGACATGAGGAGACTAGGCTGTTCCCAGAAAGTCAAAAGGTCACTAGGGTGCAAAAGGGGGGGGGAAGAAGTACTCAATGGAGGACTACCACAGGGTATCCATTTTGTTGGATATAAAGGCCTCACACACCCTTGCGGGTGTTATGCTTCATCATAGGCAATGCTCCTCGTTGGGTAGGCGGTGCAATTCCCAACGGGCAACACCTCATAGAGGGGCTCTTTGGCGGAGATCTTTTAATCCAACAGCCTATTGGTGAAGTGGGGGTATGCGGCCAGTGAAGTGTAGACGGTGTAGGTGGAAGTAAAATGAAGCGAAAGGTACCAGAAAACAACTTTATTCAGGTGGTCCTTGGCTTCAGTTAAAAACAAGAATAGTCTGTTCTCGCTGGAACTTAAGTTTCCACATACGGAACAGTACTAAGATGTGAGAGATATGGTCGACATGTTTCTCGCTAAGCGCTCATTGGCAAGCGATTCTTCAGGACCTAAAAGGACACAGTACTACTGTCTACAAAACGTGACCTATAAAAGTGTCAGTTTACCAAAAGCACAGACAATGTACTACCTGTTGAACAACCGCTCCTGCCTCAAAGTCAGAGTTAATACGTGTCAACAGTACTCGGCGGGTCAGACATCAGGGTTGAAGCCAATGTAGTATAGGTTCTTACGCCCGTGTCCATACCGTGTAGCCTACCCCTCACCGCCGAGCCCGGATAGTGAGCTAATAAACAAAGCCCTTTAACTGCTGCAAACCTGCGATTGGCAAAAAAACAGAGTTTGCAACAGCAAAACAGTTGTTTAAATGAACAAAAGCCATTTCAAAGAAGTTGGGGGAAAGATTTGACTCATTAACCCCTTCGATGCTTGTGACGGAACCATTCCGTCATCAGTCACGGTTGAGCTGTGCTGAAGACGGAATGGTTCCGTCACGACCGCACCCTGTTCTGGAATGTCCAGCAGAGGGGGGGAATCGGCGACGCACGGAAGCGGTTAAAGCGCTTTTGTGATCCTATCTGAATCACAAGTTGGAGTGGCCGTGAAAGGAGCACCCCCCTTCTATTTGCAATTTGGAAAGGAATGTATCAATGATTTGTGACTGCAACTGTGGTTGCAAACCAATGACATGTTACTCCAACAGGATGGAGCGGCATCTGATTCACATCCTCTTGTGCCATCTTCCCCTTTGAGAATCATGTCAGCAGCCTTGAGTGGAGCAGGCAGTGGTGCAAAGGACCTAAGAAAAAGCAGTGCCTGTGAACTGAATAGACACAAACTGCTTCAAAAAAAGAACGTTCCTGTTTCAGAAATCAAATTTTGGGACATAGGTGTGCTGTCCTGTGCAGGCCACCACCCATATCATACATTGCTAGACATTAATGGCTGTGCATGTTGGGGCTTTGCAAATTGAGATCTGTCTAATTATTATTGATTAGGCTGGTCACTTTCCACCCTCTGTGAATAGACAATTTGTTGCGTGACATTGGAACAGAGGTCACATTGCAAATTGCATTCCAATTCACAAACCAGTCACTCCAGATTTCACATCCCTTGTTTGCTAATGCCAATAATACATCAGAACCTAAGTAGCTAGCTTTATTTTGTGGCTAGCGGACTGTTGGCCTGTCTTTTCCCTTTATTGTGCTTTATTTAGTGTGCAGTTTTCATGTAATAAGGTAAAAGTCAGTTATTAAACTTGCAGTAACGTCCTGTTTCCTTCATACAAAGGAGTTCTGCTGGCTTTGAGTGGTTAAGACATATTTATTCATTTCTACAAATGTAGTACTTTAGCATATTATATCCTCTTACTGGAACAGAAACCATAAAAATGTGAACGGTTGGTGTATACCTCAGAAGAGAGACCTAAATCGTCCAAATGAAGAGGCCAGTTCTATTTGAACAGTTTCATGCACCCGGAAAAATGTACCTGCCATGTAATATATTATTTTAAGTTAGGTATACATTTGCCAGGTGAATCTACATAAAATACCAATTACAATGAGCATATATATTTGAACAACAGCGATGTGTATAATTTTGTACTTACAGGGAGCAACAATAACACTTGTTATGTTTGCAATATTTTGGTGAATTACATTCATTTAGGCAATTTGATCTATTTAAGCGTACCAGTCGATTCGTCAATAAATTCAATGGAATATCTTGCTTTGTCTTTTGAACATAGAGCAATTTGTTTGAAAATCTAACGAATCATGTTGATGGTTTGCGTGTGCATCATATAGTTAATTTCAGAATATGTGTTGCCATAACCGTAGGGTACCATAGTTATAAATGTTTCATGCTCCAAGCAAAATGCTGTTTTGTACACTTTACTTAAAGGGCGAAGATGTTTGAATGTCCTCTGCATCCAATTGCGCTTATGGGGGGGGCTACACTTTCTTTTATTACCAACAATTGTGAAAATAGAAGGGGGGGCATTGCTCTAATGCATGCACTTCCTTGATTCTACATTATCAGTAGCATTATGCACTTTTCATAACTTTCCAAATATGTGCAATATATCGCACAAACCATGTTGTTGTTTTTTCCATAGCCTCTTATGCCTTGTTCAACGGATATGCAATATCATACACAGACCACATAGGCAACGTCCATGCTAATCGTACAGTTCAGCTTGTTTGTTGGTCTTTTTCATTCAGGATAGTAGCATGCAGGAGGAGATTTTAGAAACTTAGGGGCCTACTTACAAAGGTAAATTTACAAGCGAGTAAATCTACAAGTGTACATTTAATCATATGCTTTGAGTAACTTTACTACTTTTGGCTAGAATTAAAAATGTAGCTTTATATGCCTCCACCCTTCAAACCAGGGGGTGGGGCCAAATTTACAAGTGCAAAATAACACATTGGAGATCTCTGCCACTGTGTTGGAAAGCTGGCCATAGGAAAAGAAAAGGATTTTTTAATGAATTTTATTTATTTTATTATACAGATAAATGTAAAATAAAATTAAATAATTCGTTTTACCATAGACCTTATAAAATAATATATTAGAGCATGCTACCTCTTCAAAATAATTGTGTACTAATAAAAAGTATTAAACATATGATTTTATTTTACGACTACTAATTTTTCAACAACATGAAAACACCCTACCAAGATGTTTTCTTTGTAATAAGTGTTTAGTAAATTTAATTAGGAAGTTGTGTAAATTACAATGTAATAATTTATTTAAAAATGTAATTTACATATAGTTTATTTTTAATAACGTAAGTGTTGTTTTTAAACTGATATAACTATTCCATTTGCATACTTTTTAAGACTATATGTATATATATATATATATATATATATATATATATATATATATATGAAAAACACCGCTCCTCCTCTGCACGCTCTGCGCTCGCAGCCCACGCTTCCACGCCAGCAAGTAGAGGACCGGACCAACAAGTCAGCAAGATGTAATTTTTATTACTACATCACCCACAGAACCAGCGACGCGTTTCGGGCCAAGGTGCCCTTGTTCACGCTGCAACATAGTAATGTTTGTAATGCTCTTTTATACACTTATTTTTGCAATATGTCACCACCCCCTGGTGGCTACCTCCAGTGTTGCATGTGTTAATACAAACAGTGAAAAAGTACTATTGCTGCCAATTGTATTGTGTACATCTGTCTTTCTGTGTATAGCATTGTATCTCTATACAAACATGACTGGTTAAATCCATTAGTTTTAAAGGAATACTGACCATGTGAATCATTTTAAAATATGTCCAAAAACAATTATAGTATTATACATCACTAATCTGAATTTTTTAAAAACTAATGAAGTAAGTTTGTAAGACTTTACAAATACAGTACTCTTGATTTTACTAACCACCCACAATTCGATAATTATTGGTAGCTATAGTTATGTACATGTGCAAATCTAAGCATTTAGCAGCAACAAATAAAGTGCAAAAAGTGAAGAAAAGTGCAAATTGTATGAAAAAAGTGCAAAGTGCAAGAGTCGACCGTATTGCCATCAAAACAAGGATACCATACATTTTCATACATATAAAATATTAATATTTTAGAATTTTCAAATTTCATAAATGTCAGTATGGTTAAATTATCGGTTCTCAAGGTTCATGAATAGCAAATAGTATCAAAAAGTTTATCAAAATTTAAAAATGGGCATATGTAAAAATAACAACATACCCCATGACTGGAAACACATAAAGACACCATTTAACTTGATCTAAAATCTAGTAGAAAAAGTTAAAAGACAATTCATAATACACTGGTATAAACAATTTCTAGATAAAGAGATATCAAAGTAAATGGGCTAGAAATTTCAATATACAGATATAAGCGAGGGTACAGATCTTATAAAACCCTCCGCGCTCAATGCTCACATAACCCTTCTTCTGCTACTCTTCTAAATCTAGTATCTCCTAATAGGGAACCTAACTAGGAGACAAATACTGTCCAGAGGAGAAGAGGAAATAAAATGGATATACATAGATTACTCATGAAAACAGACTGGGAGTATCGGGGGATAAGCAATCTATTCTCATAGGTAATGATGCATTTCTTCAATGTTGTTGAGCCCATTTGGCCAACGACTGTCGAGCTCCAAGATAAACCTACTTTCCAATTTTCTGAGTTGGAGTTCGCGGTCGCCCCCTCTTTTCTATATATATATATATATATATTCACTGAAAAAACCATAGGTTATAGACCATATATAGTTAGGAATTAGCATTTACAAAACCTTGAAAATTCACTGAAAAAACCATAGGTTATAGACCATATATAGTTAGGAATTAGCATTTAAAAAACCTTATTTTACTCACACAAAACCATTGAAATTCCATATATAGTTAGTTGCACTAACTATATATCGCGCACCCGCAATCCACTGCTGATCATGTCACATATTACATCATTCATGACATGGTCTGTGACATCACTGATGACATCACTGATGACATCTCAAATGACATCACTGATGACATCACTGATGACAACATCCAGTGACTGTATGTTTCTGTAAAGTTAAAATATGTCTTACATATTGAAGAATGAGTGGATGTATAAGTGTCTGGATGAAGGATTTAGTAGGTGCGTGACTGACTGTATGAGTGAGTGATTAAATGTGTCTCACTGAATGCATGGGTTAGTGACTAAACTGTCTTAATTTGTGCATCATTATGTCTGTTGTTCTGTAAACTGCTGCATGTGTTGATCATTAGCTATACGAGAGGCTATATGTGTTATTAATTGGTTGCCCAAGTATTTCTATGGGAGATTGAGTTTGTGTGGGGGTGGCTGGAAGGTGTGTGACTCTATGCATAGATGTGTGAGCAGTTTATTCACTAGGTGTATGAGTTCAAGAGTGCATGTGGAAACAGCTACATGGGCAGTTGACTGTGTGCATGAGTGTATTGATGAGTGAATGGATATCTCAATGCTACATGTCATAGTAAGTACATATGTAAAACACAGTACATGTGAGAGTTGGCATATATAAATAACTGTGCATGAGAGCCACTGAATGAGTGAGTGGTTGTATCGATCATTGTGAACTTGTATCAGGGATTGTATAAGAGAGTAAATATGTGTTAGTATATGTTTCAATAAGTAAGGTGTGTTTAACTGTATAGTTGAAGAAATGGAGGTGAGATTGTTTCTTTGCATGACTGACTGGGTGTGTGAGTAACTCCATGGATGAGTGGCAGTGTGTGAGTGTCTGTATACACTGAGTGTATCTAAGGTTATATTAGAGTCTGAAGAGGTTTATCGTATTAGCACAAGAATGATGTCAAATGAGATGTCATCAGAGATGTCATCAGTGATGTCATTTGAGATGTCATCAGTGATGTCATCAGTGATGTCACTGACCATGTCATGAATGATGTAATATGTGACATGATCAGCAGTGGATTGCGGGTGCGCGATATATAGTTAGTGCAACTAACTATATATGGAATTTCAATGGTTTTGTGTGAGTAAAATAAGGTTTTTTAAATGCTAATTCCTAACTATATATGGTCTATAACCTATGGTTTTTTCAGTGAATTTTCAAGGTTTTGTAAATGCTAATTCCTAACTATATATGGTCTATAACCTATGGTTTTTTCAGTGAATTTCAATGGTTTTTTAATAGCAAATATCATAAGCTGTCGAATGTCAAGTACGTGGTAAGTGAAAACATTTTCGTGTTTATGCACACTGATCTGCTTTGAATGGTGCCCCCCCCCCTCATTTCTATTAGGAGTACTCTCTCTTTGCAGATAGTGAAAGGTAGTTAACGCAGGCCTTTGCCCCCGTTGTAATCCGTCGTGCCTGCTTCTCTCTCCATTTGATTGATTGTTATCCAAGTATTTACTGTTTTAGAATTAGTTCTCTTTGGTTCATTCTCTATTTACAAACAAACACAGAGTCGCAATACTCTGTTTAGTCTTTGCAGATAACGAAAAATCGTGTAAAAAAAAAGAAAAGGAATCGAGCAAAATCAGTAGGCCACTAATGGGATCTCTTTTTGACCTCGCTAAAATAGAAACATTAGGAACAACCCCTCATGACAAATACAAAACTAGTGAGATGAACTGAACTCCACACAATGATGGCTGCAAAACAGCTCGGCTCCGCCACCCACCCCGCCCAAAATAACGATAAAGAACGGCTGCCATGATTGGTTGCGGAATGACCACGACGGAGCTACGAAATGGTGCTGCTCTCATGCTAACCCCAGCTTCAGTCTGAAACATCCAGAAACACTGTAGACTACCAATTCGATCAGTTCCGGTAGCGCCCCAATGTAACCCGGTAGAGAAGAACTAGCCCTCCCCTCTTTGACTGATGGTTCTTGTTGCCTGTCCCTTCTGTTGTCATTTAACAGAACTATTTAGCCTGCTGAAAGGGGTTGTGTTCCGACCGCTGGTTGGTGGAGACATTTTGACTATATTCTGTACCTGCGTTGTCGCGTAATGCGTCATATGACGCGCCGCGTTAGCGCATCCGGAAGTCATCCGGGGCGCGCAGCGCGTAACGTAAGCATAACAAGTCATGTGACTTGTTAATAAAACTTTTCATTGGTTCATTTTACTTTTCTTATTGTAATGATGAAAGGCTTGGTCATATGACCTAAAAATTACGCTTTTCATTACTTCCGAACATTATTTTTTCTTAAATATATGTTATAATGTTCCAGGCTAATGTACTTTCCCGGAAATTTTACAACTGTCCTGCAAGTAAAATATATTCTTTTTTCGAGAAAAAGAGCGTTTCTTCGTCCCATGACGGAGCCGTTGAGCAAAAGAGGGTCGACCTGCTGTCTTAGTCGCCGATACGCCTGAATATGAGATTCTTATTGATCACTTTATGTTGCAGGAATAGAAAACACAACAGCCCTTGACCATTTATCTTTACTGCGTTCCTTCGTATTATACCTTTTACCCTTCATGTAATTGGTCTGCTTTATTTCACTTGCCTTTTAATGATTCTAATACAGTCACTATTATTAAAAACTTTACCAATGTATATACTACTACCATGTTTTCTTTTAAAAACCTTTATTGTGAAAATTTCATTATACAAATACGAGCCTATAACCACATGGGCCTGCCACAGAGCAAACTGTAATCGTATATGATGAATAGACATTTACACTGTAGAGGAACGTAACGGGCGGGCCATTAGGTTGCAAGAACTAAGGTGTCTAACAGTTACGGAATCGGTGGACGTACATTTTATTATTAAAATACGACAGGGCCAGTTACAATAAAATTATCTAGATATACATTTGCGGGCAAGTACCATGGGTGACGTTAATTCGAACTTTCAACAGTACAGTAATCAATAACACATCAGAACTTAATATCAATAGGGATGTCGAAATAGTCAATCAATTCTCGTCCCCGCCCGCCATGTGCTTCAAAACTGCATACGTATCTCGTGATTTCAAGGTTCTGCAACCAGTACACAACAAGGAGTTACGAGTCCCATTTATTCCGGCGCCATTTTGGGCGAGGACGGGCAGGTCCAGGATATAGTCAAAATGTCTCTACCAACCATCGACTATGATGATGTTCATATGCTGTATTTATTAGAGTAACACTCATCTGTCCACATGAAATTAATTTGCCACAATCTAAACATGTCATTTTAATCTTTCCAAAGTTCTTCTAAATATTTGGGACCGTTTCCCTTGCCTCTGAAGCTCTCAGTGCCACTTCTTTGATGAATGTACTAGCAGGTCAGGGGTTCTCCCCCAAATCTCTCTTTTATGCAGCACTATAATTAATTGGTGCCACCTCTCCATATGACGATGCATGGTATAGTTACCACAACTATATTTTTTTTCGGTTCCTCTGGAGAGTTCATCGTCGCAGATGAAGCGTGTAACGTACCGGGCATTTACCTTTTTTTGCATGTACAGGAAAGGAAAAAAAAATCGAGCGTCCGAGTTCTAAGGTGTCCCAGGGCCATTTTAGTGGACCAGGCCCAAATCCAAAGAACAGGCCGCCATTTTGAGAGTCCTCTTGCAGCCGCCTGTCGCTGTAGCATCAAGAGCAGCCGAAACTCAGCTGAATGGCAACTGAAACGGTAAAGGGGCGCCCCACTACAGCAGACGAGCCTCCACCTAGGAAGGCCCATTCACGCCGGCTCCCCCCCCCTTCGGGCACCCCACGCCGTTATTCGGAGCAGTATTGTAGGATGGCCACACCAGTGCGGCAACTTGCTAGACATCACCTCGGTGGTAACCGAATCTCAACGCCTTGTGGTGTCTTCTATTCAAAAAACATTGTTATGCTGCCTTCGACCTATTCGCCGCAAGTGCGCACACAACTCAACTGCATAGCTTGCTAGACACCACCTCGGTGCCATCCGGATCTTGGAATGTCAGCACCTTTTGGTGTCTTCTCTTCAGAAAATATTGTTGCGCTGCCTTCGGCCCCATTCGCACATCAGTCCGCTACTGACGCCATCTCACAGGCTAATGGGGCGCCCCACGCCGACTTTCAGCATTGTAGAATGATCACACCAGTACAGCAACTTGCTAGACATCACCTCGGTGCCATCCGGATCTCGGCGCCCCACTGCAGATGAAGTGCCTCTCAACTATGAAACCACCACGGTGACATCCGGATCTTGGCGCGTTGTGCTGCCTTCGGCCTATTCGCACATCGGTCCGCTACTGACGCCATCTCACAGGCTAATGGGGCGACCCACGCCGAGTTTCAGCATTGTAGGATGACCACACCAGTACAGCAACTTGCTAGACATCACCTCGGTGCCATCCGAATCTTGGCATCTCAACGCCTAGTGGTATCTTCCATACAAAAAATATTGTTACGCTGCCTTTGGCCCCATTCGCACATCAGTCCGCAACTTAGACATCACCTCGGTGCCATCCGGATCTTGGCATCTCAGCGCCTTGTGGTGTCAGTCAGAAAATATTGTTGCGCTGCCTTTGGCCCCATTCGCACATCGGTCCGCTACTGACGCCATCTCACAGGCCAACGGGGCGCCCCACGCCGACTTTCAACATTGTAGGATGGCCACAGAAGTGCGACAACTTACTAGACACCACCTCGGTGCCATCCGGATCTTGGCGCGTTGTGCTGCCTTCGGCCTATTCGCACATCGGTCCGCTACTGACGCCATCTCACAGGCCAACGGGGCGCCCCACGCCGACTTTCAGCATTGTTGGATGGCCACACCAGTGCGGCAACTTACTAGACACCACCTCGGTGCCATCCGGATCTTGGCGCGTTGTGCTGCCTTCGGCCTATTCGCACATCGGTCCGCTACTGACGCAAACTCACAGGCCAACGGGGCGCCCCACGCCGACTTTCAGCATTGTAGGATGGCCACACCAGTGCTGCAACTTGCTGGACACCACCTTGGTGCCATCCGGATCTTGGCGCGTTGTATTGCCTTCGGCCTATTCGCACATCGGTCCGCTACTGACGCCGCCTCACGTGCCAACGTATTTTCTCCGCATTTTATACCCTATGCCGCATAACAGGTCATGTGACTTGTTTATAAAACTTTTCATTGGTTCATTTTACTTTTGGTTTCCTAATGATGGAAGGCTTGATCATATGACCTAAAAACAACACTTTTCATTGGATGAAAACTTTTTTTTTTCCCAAACGATGAAAGCCCCACCTTGTTTCTGGATGTTTCAGACTAAACTGGCGTCAGCATGAGAGCACCACCATCTCGTAGCTCCGTCGTGGTCATTCCGCGAGCAATCATGGCAGCCGCTCCCCACCAGAAGCCTGCAGGAGTCGGGGCCCCCAAAACTTTTGATGAATTCTCAAGGCGGAGGGGACGCTTTCGAGAATGGGGTCCAAGACCTAGCAGACAAGCGTCCGATTTCCAAGGTATCCCAGGGCCATTTCAGTGGACCAGGCCCAAAAAGGAAAGAGACTGCCGCCATTTTGAGAGTCCTGTGACAGCCGCCTATCGCTGCACCGCAAGAGTGGGCGCAACTCAGCTGAATTGCGGCTTTTGACACAGTGGACCAAAAACGGATGGAATGGCAACTGAAACGGTAAAGGGGCGCCCCACTACAACAGATGACACTCCACCTGGAGAGGCCCGTTCACGCCGCCTCCCCCGGGGCGCCCCACGCCGTTATTCGGAGCAGCATTGTAGGATACCAAAACCAGTGCGGCAACTTACTGGACATCACCTTGGTGCCATCGTTATGCTGCCTTGGAACTATTCGCACAACAGTTTGCTACTGATGACCCACCCCCCGCGACGCCCCACGCCGTTATTTGCTGGGTGGCAACTTACTAGACATCACTTTCGTGTCATCTAGATTTCGGCGCGTTCTGCTGCCTTGGAACTATTCGCACAACAGTTTGCTACTGATGACCCACCCCCGCGACGCCCCACGCCGGAAATGTGGACGTTGTGCTGCGTTGGGACTATTCGCACAGCCGACCGCTACTTCGTTGTTTTTCCCTAAAAATGTTTATATGTTATTACTATTTTTGTTTTCTTGTATATATTTATAAATTATTAAAGTTTTATAATCTTACTACTTTGTCGGAGTGCTATATATTTTTATTGTGACACATAATTGTAAAAACTTTGATGTACAAAGAGTCATCCCTGGAATCTTCCGCTTCACGCTCGGTCCCCTCCCCAATCACAATACAGGATGGTTTTCAGATAATAGCAACGCTTCTGCTGTGACGGATCTCATCGAGTGTGGGCCTTGATCTACTATAACTCCTTTGAAGAGGGGTGATTCTTTACAGCTGTGGCCATAAACTACATCTGCAGGGCTAGCTGATAGCCTAGGACCGGCCTGGACAATCGGACACAGAGGAAAAGGAGTGTCAGAGGGTGCGGTAGTGAATAGGGCGAAAGGGAGGTGTCGGGCGGGCACAGGGTGTGATTCTCAGGGAAGAGCAGCGCAGATGGGGGGAGGTTTATTACCCATGCATAAGACAGAGAGCGGGGGTGACCACTGCCTGGGTGAGATGCTTGCGAGGGTGGGGAGCCATGCTAAGGATCGACAGCGTGCACAGAGTGGGTCTGGTCAAGGCATCTAAAATGGCTGCCGTGCACGACAAAAGTGTGGCATTTGAAAAAAGACAAGATGGCGCAGACAATGTTTTTCAACACTTCCTGATTTCCTTCGAATCGAACGTTAACAGACGTTGGGGCATATTACCAAAGTTAAGCGATATTTATCCCTAACGATGCATTGCAAAGATTTTTTTACCGTCAGAAATTATCGCAGATAAACCTTGCTATTATCAAGGTTTATCGCAAATACGATAAAAAACGACCGCAATGCATTAATATCGCTGAAAACTCAGCGATATTCATGCATTACCGAGCTAATGCTCTTAGCCATGTTATCCACCTCCCATTGGATAACATGGCTAAGAACTGCTCAGGGCAGCTGTTACTTTTTGGAGATATTCGCGCTTATCTCGAATATTTCCAAAAGTTGATAATAGGAGATAGCGATGTTAGCAACTGTTTCCAGTCGCTAACATCTTGGCATGCCCACTTTGCATGTCATTAGTGATAAATATCACTCACATGCAAAGTGGGGCCCAAGATGGTCGCTATCTCCTACTAGCCGTCGCTAACTGGTGTTAGCAACAGCTAGGTAATACAGATATAATTTTATCTCCGCGAAGCGGAGCGCTGTTACAGATATATATCTTGTTTTTGAACGTTAATTTCTCAAAATGCACTGAAGCACATATATTGAGACCTAGCAAAGGCACATCGGGCTACCGGTCCCTAATATTTTACCAAGTTTCGTGCAAATCCATTCAGCCGTTCGATTATTATTATTATTTATTTTTTTTGCCCCGCGGGGCCCTTTTAAAACCTCCACATCAAACCTAGGGGGTCAGCGAGGATCTACTATGCCCCCTTATGGTCATTTGCCCCTTCGCTTTGGCCTCCTCTTGTCTCTCGATCCTACCGAGAGACAAGATGGCGGCCGCTACGTACTGTTTGGAATGTTTACAGACACCGGAGAGCCAATCAGCTTCGCTTCGCAAAGCTCCGTAACGCGAAAAGTACGCGAAGCGGTGCGCTGTTACAGATATATATCTTTTTTGAACGTTAATTTCTCAAAATCCACTGAAGCACATATATTGAGACCTAGCAAAGGCACATCGGGCTACCAGTCCCTACAATTTTGCCAAGTTTCGTGCAAATCCATTCAGCCGTTCGATTATTATTATTTTATTTTTTTTTTGCCCCGCGGGGCCCTTTTAAAACCTCCACATCAAACCTAGGGGGTCAGCGAGGATCTACTATTCCCCCTTATGGTCATTTGCCCCTTCGCTTTGGCCTCCTCTTGTCTCTCGATCCTACCGAGAGACAAGATGGCGGCCGCTACGGACTGTTTGGAATGTTGACAGACGCCGGAGAACCAATCAGCTTCGCTTCACAAAGCTCCGTTGCGCGAAAAGTACGCGTCCTGGAGCGCTGCCCGGTCCGCTGTTACAGATATATATCTTTTTTTAAACGTTAATTTCTCAAAATCCACTGTAGCACATATATTGAGACCTACAAAAGGCACATCGGGCTACCAGTCCCCACAATTTTGCCAAGTTTCGTGCAAATCCATTCAGCCGTTCGGGCTAAAAGTGAGGCCAACCGCCCTATGGAAAACTCAATGTTAAAAACACGTTTTGGGATCCCCCTTTTTTCTCGACCCCCCCTGGACGAACCCCCCCCCAATTTTCAGGGGCTGCTCAGAAACAAAATGTGCCATTTTCCTGAAAATTTCAGCCAATTCCGTCCACAAACGCCAAAGTTATTAGACATAGAATTTTCAAAAAACCCATAGAGAAAAAATCCTAACTATATATACCTACTGGCGACCGCCAGTAGGTAATATATATATATATATATATTACCTACTGGCGGTCGCCAGTAGGTAGTTATAGTTAGGATTGTTTTCCATAGGAAATCCGCAACATTCTATTGGGAATAACTTTGGCGCCGAATGAGGGATCTGCCTGTAATTTTCCTTAACTTTGCCTCGCTGCGCTCCACTCCTTCCCTGAAAGTTTCGGGGGGATCCGTCAAGCGGGGGCCGAGATAAAAGGGGGGTCCCAAAACGTGTTTTCCCCATGTTAATTTCCATAGGGCGGTTGGACTCATTTTTAGCCCGAACGGCTGAATGGATTTCCACCAAACTTGGCAAAATTGTAGGGACTGGTACCCCGATGTGCCTTTGCTATGTCTCAAGATATATGCTCCAGTGGTTTTTACGAATTAAATATATATTGGGCTACATTGGGCTATATATATGTTAGAGCCCAAATATAGCCCAATGTAGCCCAATGTAGCCCAATGTAGCCCAATGTAGCCCAAAGATGGCCACCAGAGACAAAAAAAAAACAAATGTAGCCCAAATATCAGCCAGATGTAGCCCAACTATATCCCAATGACAGAATGTCCCAGAGTGTTCTAAAGAACAACTAGAGCGCTAACAGTCTTACTTATGACAAAAGTATGGCACACCTGAAGTCATCTTGATTAGAATAAAGTGTTAACACTTAAAACATTTAATTTGCAAAGGAACAAAATGAGGGGGTTCATTTTGCCATAGAAATTATGATTAGTGCTGAATAAAGAAAAATTAGGGCACATTTTGAGTGACTTCTCAAATCCTCTTATATTTCATTAAAAACATTCTGATATGCAGTCTCCCAAGATGGCCACCAGAGACAAAAGAGCCCAAATGTAGCCCAAATACCAGCCAGATGTAGCCCAACTATAGCCCAATGACAGAATGTCCCAGAGTGTTCTAAAGAACAACTAGAACGCTAACAGTCTTACTTCTGACAAAAGTATGGCACACCTGAAGTCATCTTGATTGGAATAAAGTGGTAACACTTAATACATTTAATTTGAAAAGGAACAAAATGAGGAGTTTCATTTTGCCATAGAAATTTATATATATATATATATATATATATATATATATATATATATATATATATTCACTGAAAAAAACATAGGTTTCACACCAGTTATAGTTAGGAATTAGCATTTAAAAAACCTATTAAATTCACTGAAAAAACCATAGGTTTCACACCAGTTATAGTTAGATGGAAATTTTACTCGCATAAAACCATTGAAATCCCCACGTTATAGTTAGTTGGACTCACTATAACTTGCGCGTGCAATGCACTGCTGATGACGTCACATATTACATCACTCATGACATGGTCAGTGACATCACTCATGACATCACTCATGACATCTCAAATGACATCACTGATGACATCATCCAGTGAATGTGTATCTTTCTGAAAAATAAATATTTTTTATATATGTATATCTAAAGGTTGATGGAAGAATAAATGGGTAAATAAATGTCTAAATGGATGTTTTTTTTGTGTAAAATTGATTGGTTAACTGACCTATTAAATGTATCTTAGTGAATACATCTATTAGCGAGTAATGTTTAAATATTTAAATATCTGTATCTGTGTCTCACTTTGTGTATAAGTGGCTGCATGGGTTGGTGAGTAGCTACATGAGGGTGTATATGGGTTATTAGTTGTTTTTTTGAGTATCAGTATCAGTGTCTGTATGGTTCGGTGGGGGATATTACTTAGAGCACAGATGCATGAATGAGTGACTCACTATTTGTATGTATTTTGAAGACAGCATGTGTGCAAGACTGTATGGGTGGATGATTGTGTGTATGGGTGGGTTAGTGAGTATGTGTTTTTACAATTGATTGTTTAAGAGAGTAAATATGTTTCCGTTTCTGTAGAAGTATGTGTAGTGGTGTGTATATAGCAGTATAGCTATATACACAATATAGCAGTATAATCAAGTAAATGGTTTTTTGATAGTTTATTTGCATGTGTGAATTTGTGTGTGAGTAACTATATGGATGAGTATTAGTGTGTAACAGGATGTATAGGTGTATGAGTACATATGATGAGTAAGTACATGCATGAGTGACTATATAGAACTGTTGGTGAATGGGTGGATGTGTATGTAGATGTTGGAATTACCTAATAAGTTGTTGTAATTGGTATTGGTTTCTCCTTTTTTAAGAAAATGTTAGTTTCTATTTTTGAATGTGTGTGTCAAAGGTTATTTTATGCTGATAGGAGGTCTGCCACTTTGTCACAAGGATGTTGTCATCAGTGATGTCATTTGAGATGTCATCAGTGATGTCATGAGTGATGTCACTGACCATGTCATGAGTGATGTAATATGTGACGTCATCAGCAGTGTATTGCACGCGCAAGGTATAGTGAGTCCAACTAACTATAACGTGGGAATTTCAATGGTTTTATGCGAGTAAAATTTCCACCTAACTATAACTGGTGTGAAACCTATGTTTTTTTCAGTGAATATATATATATATATATATCTTCACAATGGGGCAAGGACACAGCAGCACAGCCAGTTATCACCTTATCCTTATTTTTATTGAATTTACATCAGCATTGGGTGCGGACACATCACCAAAGCGTTTCAACCATAGCCTTCAACAGGGTCGTAGAGTTATTCACGTGCTGAGGATATTTTTAAAGGGACAATCCTCTTAACTGCACCACCATTAAAAACAATGACTAGACTGTTGCATATTACAATTATGGCACAATCTCTCTACCGCGTTGTTTGTAATCCATTTCTGGACTATTTCCCTCACCCTGATTTACAATCATATGGATATACAGTTGTTTACGTGTTTATTTGCTGTTTTTCATTTTTTTCTTTCTTTTTATGCTATTTATACAATTTCAGTAAAGTACCCATTTCAAACTAAAGGACACAGAAATGTGTAGATAAAGGATTAACCAAAAGAATAATGATAAGATTAAGATTGTGAGCAGGGAATGATTACAGAGACGAAAACCATAATAAATTAGAGACACTGTTGCCAAAGCAAAATCACTATATCTTTTTTCTCTATAAGTTGCCGTACCCGTATACATTCATCAGGACTCTACTATGAATATACTTTGAGAATGGCTTTCTCGGAGCAAAGGTTTGTCTCTATTTGCATGTCATCAACCATTGTATCACCATAAACTATTCTCAAAAGCTACTGTAGCTAACCAAATTCTATTAGTAGAGTGCAACTCGATTGTAAACAATGTCACTCTTCTGTGCAAAGTTGCATATAATCCTCACTCTCTCAGAAATAGATCTTAGTGCAAATTTGCATGAGGTGCTAATCCTTCTCAGCACTCTTCTGTGCAAAAACGCATTTTATTCAGTGCAACAAAATCGCATAGTCTCTTATCTAGAAAATTCCTGAAGTCAAATATTATTCCATATTCAACAAATTCTTTTTCTTAGTAAAATCACAATCCTCTGTATACAGTACTTGACTATTAGTAATTTCTACATAAATACAATATTTTACCTCAAGATCAAAAAGACCATAAAAGAGAGAGAAGATATATTATATATATCTGTGTATATATATATATATATATATATATATATATAACGCTCAGAAACTTCTCCGTTTTTGAAAAAGAAAGAGCAGCACTCCGGGGAGTTACTTAAACAGCGTGCAGTTTATTTTTTTTTTTTATATATATATATATATATATACACACATATATATATAAATACATATATATATATGAATGATAATTATTCTTTTAATTTGAAATTGTAAACAACTTTGTTCAGATGTGCAAGAGGTAAAATACAGGACTGTACCTAAACAATTTTATTCTTCTGTGCAAAATCGCATATAATACTCTCTCTCAGAGACAGTCCTTTGCGCAAATGTGCCTAAAGGGGTAGTCCTTATACTCGAGTAAATACTCATGGCGGTTGCCGGTCGGCGCTATGCTGCGGTGATCACCGTCATGAGTATTTACTCGAGTCTGCCGTAATCCGCCATCAGCGACGGCTTGCTTTCCATTACATTATCTTACAGCATTCTGCCTCTCCGATACTTGCTTTTGCGATACTACTCCCTCCTTGTGGATAGGACCGACTGATCTTGTTGGATCCTGACCCAAAACTGCACCCTCCATTGAAAGTGCAGGTTCCCGGAATTTCATGTATTCAAGACAGGAATGCTTTATAATCACTGTCCTGAAGATGATCCCATACATCTGAGTTAAGGGATCGAAACGTCCACACTATTGTACCATATGGCTTCAAAAATATTCTGAATGTATTGCGCAATGGTACTTACTTACAATCAAGTCTGTCTACTGATTACTAGAAAACAGACCATTTCTCTTTTTGCTTTAATCCTCTCTCTCCTATTGCTGGTTTGTCTTGTTTGGGTCACAGGTTGTTCCCCCTTGATAATAATTTTAATAATTTTGTTACCACTTATATTGTTCAAAATAAACTCTGTCCGGCTGGACAAAGAGCATATTGTCTATTTAGCTTATGTTGATTTGGTCAGCAATATTCGTTTTCTAGGGACCCCTGTCTTTAGTAACAATTAGGTGCCCAAGGTCCCTAGTGTATTGCCTTTGGGTTTCCCTTGTCTCTTTAAAAAGTATAAAGTTCTAAGGCAGTGCAGATCTTCTCTGAGCTAGAGTGAAGCTTTTTCTTATCTTACTGCCAGTTGGACAGCAGCTCAAAGTTAATCGGTGCTACTGCATCTTAGGAGTTTTAAACACCTCCCAAACAGGATGGGGTCTAGTTCCCCTCCTCACAGAGCCTTGGGAAGAGAAGGACATTCTCTGCAAAAAGAATTTACTGTGAGACCGTTGCTTACTAGATACCAGACAACTGAAATCCCCGGGGACCTTCTCTAGCAGGATGCCTTGTGTATTCGATTTAAATACACACTGGAGACAATGGTGCTGGGAGAGTTAGAAAGTCAGGGATGGGGTTCTCTTTATTATTTCTCTGTGAGCAGAAGATAGTCTATAGCTTCCAGTATACATGCATACTAAAAATATATTTATAATTATCCAAGCATAACCATAATCATAAGTGCTCCAAAGGTAATTACGATCAATCTTTCTTTCACACTTGTTCTGATGTTTGCAATCATTACTATAAAATCAATTAACATAATGTTTAAAATCAAATCGAACATTGGCAAAGCCAATAGCTCTGGGCTTAATGTGGCAATGCATGCAAACACAGGTATGCAGAAAGTTTGTTTCCATGCAATAGAACAATAGAGCCTGGCTAATTGGATTTGTCAATGCTTGGTTGAGGTAGTTGTGGTGTTATATTGGCGGTGGTGTAGTATTGGTGGTGGTGAAGAATGTGGGGACTGTATTGGTTGCCGTGTAATATTAGTGTGGTGCAGTGGTATTTGTAGTAGTGGTAATATTGATGATGACTTCTGATTGTGGTATTGGTAGGGGTAGTATTGGTCATACTGGTGATATTGGTGGTGTTTCGTGGTTGTGGAATTGGCAATGGTGTTAATGGGTAAAGTGTGCTTTGCAGTATGCAGTGATATTGTTGGTAATTTCTGGTGGTGGTGTACTGGCACTGGTATTTGTGTTATTGAATGTGGTTTTGATTGATGACGATATTTCTGGTGAGAATAGGGGTGGGATTAGTAGGGTCAGAATGTGTGTAGGCAATACTGGTGTGGCATTGTTTGTGGTAGTTGTATGTGGTACTGATAGTAATATGGTATTGGTGGTAATGTTTATTAGCAACATTGTTGTTGACATGGTGCTGTGGTGGTGTTTATTGGTGATTATGTGGCGTTGGTACTGTGATAAATGAAAAAGCAATTTGTAGCCGCTCCTTAGTGAGGTGAAAAGAATTGCTTTCTGTACACAATATGTATTTGAGGTATGGAAATCAATGTGACAAAAAAGTATGAGGATGTAGTGTACTTTTTAGATGTAAAATAGTCCCTCAGGTATTTTAATGAAAGCAATCCATAGGAGGGCAGAGCAGACCAGACAACTTGTGAAACTTTTTCCCCCTGTCAGGAGGAGGTGGGAACCTTGAAGAGGGCAGGACGTAGTGCCAAGCACAGTCAAGGCATTTTTGATGCACCTCCAACAATGGCAATCGCTCCCTCTCCCTTCCCCACTCCAGGCACCACTGCAGGCAAAGCATTTGAGGCTGCAACCGATGTCATGGGGAGGTTTTACATTTTGTATAGGGACTTTGGTGACAAGAACCTCCGATCAGCTGGAAACCTGCTCTCAGCAGGGGTTTCCAACTTATTGTGTAATGACTGTGTGATAGCGGTTCCTCACTTGATGATTGTCTGAAGTGAAGAGAGTCGATATCGTGTGAAACACAGTGGAACCCTGGGAGTTGGAAGTTCTGACAGAGTATGCATCCAACCAGCCAATAGCTTGATGGTGAGTGAGGAATACTATAGTGGACTGATCTAAAATGTAATTGACATTGCCTCAAGCTACTGACTGAAAGAAACTTAAGAAAATATGCAAATGACTGAAGGGAGCTGACACAAAAGCCGTCCTATATATGTTGCAAGCAACAGGTCATGCAGAGAGTGACACTATCAATCAAGAGACTTGCAAAAATACACATGAATACACACAAAGGTGTGTTGTACACTATACATGGGGACACTAATGCCGTTTCATAAACTTTATTCGACAATTAAGTCATAAAAGTATTAATAAAATACACAATTATTAGTTTAAAAAATCCATTAAAATGTATACAATAAATGTTAAAAAAGTATTAAACTATAATAGACTATTGCCGAATAACATCTTACATTATTTCAAAGATCATAAAATCAATCTCATCAATATACATTTGTTTCAGAGGAGTATTGCACAAAAGCTCATAAAAGCAACCCCTAATATTTACGGGTGTAAACAGCTTAATCTTCACATATCTGCCGCTATTTGTTTTATGCGGATTACCCAAGCCCATTTCAAAAACTTAGCCACAGCAACAGCAATTATAGGCGTCGGGTCTGTACATAGGATTCTTAGAGCCTCTCCATGCCTATATATCCCAATCAATTTACATATAGGCTTGATCCACATCAATCTAGAGGCAGTATACAGGGGACAGAAGAAGAGAAAATGACTTAATGACTCTTGTTCCTCCCCACACTTAGGACATCTGTCGTTACCATTTTCACCTGCCCATTTTGCTGTAAAAGACCTTACTGGAAGGGCACCTACTCTAAGCTGAAAATAGAGCTTGCGATCCTGCTGTTTCCCAATAATATCCCAATATAATTCCAGTTTCGGATGGGCCTTAACTTCCATGCAACGACCTGTTAAGTGCGAGGAGAGACCCTCTGTCCTCTCTTTTGTGATCACCATCTCCCAATACTTTTCTTTTAAAGTTTTTTTGGAGGGGAATGCGGCGTTTTCCGGGTCATCCCATAATTCCCTCATTCCCAATTTGAAAAGTAAAGACCGAATGACCTTCAGCCAGTGTATTTTTTGGCAGGAATCCTTAGCCATTATCTCCCTGAGACCCTGAGCATAGTGCAGTAATTCTTCTGTGGTCCATAAGCGACGCCAGTAAAGTAATGGCCGCAGAAAGGCAAGATCCTGCACCGCCTTTTTCCAAGGTCCCACATTAGTGGTATTAACGGGGTACTTATGGAAATGCTAGTAACTTTTCGCAGAAATTTGTTTTCTGCTAGCGTCAGCTTTCTTTGATCTTCAAATCCCCAAAGTTCGGCTCCCTAGAGGGCAGAACTGAACACCTTCATCCCGTATACTTCTAATAATGGGCTAATGGGCTTTGTTATTGAAGAGGCAAATTTTTTCAGAAGAATGCCTGCCTGCTGGCGGTGTTTTAGCACCACAATATCTAATTGGCTAGACCACCCCAGATCTCTCTGAAGGGTAACCCCCAGGTAGGTGAAGGCATCTACCCGCTCCAGCGGGGAACCATTCATATGTATCCTCCCTCTGCAAGGCCTGGCAGTCCCATGAGTTTTACGGCCAGTAAGGACCATAAACTTGGTTTTTGCCGTATTCATTTCTAAGCCCCTATCCAGACAAAAATCTTCAAAGCGCTTCAGCGCTTTCTGGAGCCCACTAGGTGTCTTTGAAATGATGAGGGTATGGTCCACAAACATGAGGATCGGGACCCGCTCACCAGACATCACAGGGGCATCAGCCGGGACCAGGGAGAGGAAATCCGCAACCCCATTCACGAAGAGCGAGAACAAGGTCGGCGCCATGACGCAACCTTGCCTCACTCCCCGCTCCACCGGAAAGGGTTCCGTAACCTCCCCTGGCGACCCCACCGAACCCGAGCGATCGTACCCTCATGTAGGCGGACGATCAAGCTCAGCAGTTCAGGTGCCATCCCCAACCTCGCAAGGACTTTCCATAGTGTGTTGCGTGGGACCAGGTCAAAAGCTGCCTTTAAATCAACAAAGACGGCATACAAAGTACCTTTTTCCAGGACCACGGTACGCCAATATAACATAATAAACCGGAAAACCTGGTCTATGGTACTTGTTTTTGGGCGGAAACCAGCCTGGAGGTGACTCAAAATATTATCATTATCCATCCAGGACTGGATTCTACCCAAAACCAGCCGTCCCATGATTTTTTGTATGCAGTCAATCAAACTTATTGGCCTATAATTGGCTGCAAGCGACTTATCCCCCTTTTTATACACCGGCACTATTTCTGCACCTTCCCATGATTTAGGGACTTCCATCCCTTGGGCTATGGCGTTTGCCACATACAAAATATAAAACCGCCAACGCCCTCTGTTATTTAAAAATAGATCTGCGGGGACACAATCCATGCCGGTAGCACGTCCCTCGGTGATTTGGTCCAACGCCCTATCCACTTCTCCCACAGTGAAGACAGGCTCCTTATAAAAAGTATAATCAAAAGCTCCTTCGCTAATACCCGTAACACTGCTGGCGTATTGGGGCTTAAAATAGTCAACCCATGAATTTCCGTCAACATTATTGTGGGGGCTCTCACGATGCCCTCCCCTGTCCCATTTAAAAATTTCCCAAAAAAGTTTGGGATTCTTTGCATTACACGCCACTTTAAGATCCTGCCACCTGCCCTCTTCCCAATCCCTTTTAGCTGTATGTTGCTTAAGCCTATAGTTCGCACGGGCCAATCTTATTATACCCATATCTCTGGACTTTAAGGCTTGACCCAGCTCTCCCCTAGCTTGGCGGCAAGAGCCGTCATACCAGCTCTCTGGTTTTTTAATTTGAGTTCTTCTTTTTCCTAAGCTAGGTTTACAAAAATATGTTTTCAGTTTGGTGAAGAGCCTATTGTGTGCCTCTAGCAGAAAATTAAGGGGAGACCCATTAAAGGTGACTTCCTCCATAGCCTCTAGAGCCCCTTCCAGATCTCCCTCAATATTACCAATAATTTTCTGGTGCTCTGCAACTTGACACCATTTAAGGTGGCACTCGTCATTTGCCATGACTAAATCTGGGAGAGTGTAACCCTCATGAGCATCATCCACTTTATGTAACCCCAGGTTAAACATTGCAGTCAGGGGATTGTGGTCGCTCTCAATACGAGTCACTACCTCTATATCATGGAAAGTAAACCATATCTTAAGGGGGACAAGTAAATAATCAATGTTACTTGCCCTAGCACCATTGTCGAAAGTTTCCTTTCCCATTTTATCTGACAATGTGCGCCCATTTGCAGCCCTCAGCTGGTTTTCTATGCAGAGGCCCTTTAGCTGAATTGCGGCCTCGGTCCATTTTCTTATGGGTTTAGTACCAAGCTGAGAAACTCCCCACCTAGCATCCTCATCCTCTGTTAGGTGTGTATCATCCAAGCCAAGGGGTTCAAAAGTGGTGTTAAAGTCACCGGCAATCAGTGGCAATATGTTAGGGGGGGTAGCCTGTAGTAATATATCCAGTTCAGCTACAACATCAGATTTCTTGCCACCTTGAAGCCCCCTAGCATAAACATTATAAATATAAATTTCTAAATTAGCAGGGAAACTAAACCTGACACCAAGAATATCGTTACTTACAACAGGGAGCAACTGGGTATGACATTTTAAGGACTGCCTGACCCATATCACTAAACCCCCCATAGGTCCCCCCTGACTTTTTTTAACAGCAGGAACAAAAAAGTTCAAATATCCCACTCTGAACATTGGTTCAACCGCCCAAACCTCTTGAAACAGACAAATGTCAAAACGGTCAATGAATTCTGCCCAAGCCAGCGAGTTGAGTTTTGACCCCAGTCCCGCCACGTTCCATGAGACCAACGATGTCTAACATAATGGTCCGTCCGGTGTTGCGGCCAGTTCGCCCCGTAGGGGGCAACCCCCTGAGCCATGGTATACATTATTCTGCCTGGCCAGAAACTGATCTACATTTGACGCCTCAGTGATGACCTCACACGTGTTACTTTGGTCAACCTCAACCTTCCCTTCTTCCCTACTACTCTGGGGGGATGCTTGCCCTGTCCCAATCTCTGCCCCCTCCATTATGCCCCTACTGCCCAGGATGGACCTTTGTGGCTCATAATGTCAGTCGCAATCCCCCAGCCCCAACAAGGCCTGGAATCTATTGAACAACCTTATGTTCCCTAGTGGGCAGAGATTTGATACAGCCCCCTGTGAAAACATGTCCCTCTCAAGGGAAACCGGAGTTGGGGGGCCATAAAAATAGGCTAAGGGTAGAGCTTGTATCCCATTAGACTGATCATTTTGAGGCCAGTTACAAATATAGTTAACACATATTAATAATGATACAGTCTCCTGTCACCGTCTTGTATCCCTGCCTATCCAGTTGACTCTCTTAACACCCAGAATTTCAGCTCGCATATTTGCTGGCAATGGGCGGTACTTGTTAAGCCAGAAAATACACTTATGCTTAAGGTCCAGGTATGATTCTCATTTCCCCTGAGCTACTGGTGGAGCCCCTACCAAAACTACCACAAAGGGGGATGATTGGGGAGGGGGGTCAATACAGGGTAAAGGAGGCTCACTGTGAGCCCTAGGCAATGCAGGCAAATTTTGCTGTCTAGCATCCAACTTAGCACCATCTCCCTGATTTCTCCCTTTACTCAATAGTGTCGCTCCCGCCCCTGTATGATTGAGTGCCGGGGGTGCATCTGTCCGAGCCAAAGTCATTTGAGGCGCCCCACTAGCCTGACCTATATTTCCCACCCCTGTCAAAGCAGGGGGTTGAGAATTAGCAGTGTGCACCTTGTCAGCAGCCAAAATTGGCCTAACGCCCTGCCCTGTCCCGGCACCACTATTAGGACCAATTGAACCATGTTCTGCAGGTGTTTTCGCCCGTACACTGTGAGCACTGTGCCTTGATCCTGCCTGTTTCTGAGCTGTTGCCAACGAAAGGTCAAGCCATACCAGTCTATTTTCGATGGAGTCCAACCGCTCATGTAATGGGTGACACATCTTCTTAAGAGTGCCCTCCAATCTTTTCCAGAAAGAAGGTCCCAAGTCCAAATATGGATTCTCCCCCCTGGTATCCAAATGACTTCCCTGCCCGTTTTTATTGACCATACCAAGTTGTGCAGGGCTAATTGGTGGCATCACTACTGGATCATCAGCAGGGACGGTATTTTTACAAGACCTTGCTTTTTTCCCTCCAGCATTAGTTTGGGGCCCATGGCGCTTCCTTTTAACTTGCGCCCCCCCCCCCTTCGGCTGGACCACGACTGGTTTTACTTGGCCAGCTGATCGAGTTTTAATATTAGGGGATGGGGCTCTACCTACATCACTGGCAGGAACTCCATCTCTTGGAGAGTTATCACTTACATTCAAGATAGTTACTGACTGAGGCGACAGAGTAATTGCCTCCACTCCCGACGGAGGAATCGTGCCCTCTGAGTCAGTTTGTAAATGTATCGGTGATCTGGCTATGATAGTTAGAGTTTTTTCCGGAGGGCGTATTATTTAAGCCAAGACTAAAAAACATCTGATTGTTAGGTGTGCTGTAATTAGAAACTCATTCTTTAATACTCCTTGGAGTTTAAAGGATAGGGAGGCTAATTTAGCGTCTTCCAATCTAAAAGCACACTAAGCATGTCTCACTGGGCAACAGATCAGCAAGTAGGGGGATTATCAAGGCATATGGGACCTTGTTAATGGTAACACAAGAAAAAGCATGGTACTTGCCAAACTGTTTTGTTGTTTAAAGTGTTTGTTTAAGAATGAACACGAAATTGAAACCAGTGTGGCATTTCCTCCAATGAGTAAAATACAGTCACCTGAATAGCAGAAATAATGAACGATAGAGGGAAGGTATAGCTAACAAGCATTTGCAATGCAATAGGTCTCGCATTAGGATAGTTTGAGCTATTGGTCTTGTAAATGACAATTTTTTTATTTATGTGTTGGTTTTGAAAATAGCTAAATTAATAGCTTTGTCATTTACAATGCCAATAGTTATAACTTTCGCAAATGTGACACCTATAGCATTTGTAATGCAACATGTTTTGTATTTACGTGACTTAGATGTATTGATATTACAAATTACAATGGCTTTTAATTTTTTTTTTAATTAATACTTAAATAAAAGTGTTTGTAATTTATAATGGCAATAGCTTAAACGTTTGTAAATAACTTTTGTGAAGATTATGTTCAGTGTATTTTATTGTGACAAAAATCCAAGAACAGAAGTGAAATATTAACATCTTTTTGTGACATTTGTAATAAAGCTTGAAACATTGAGAGAACATATTGGAACCAGTTGTTGTTGAATGGTTGCACAGATTGATGCTGGGGTGGCGCTGAGTGATGCTGTGGTGGTGCTGAGTGGTGCTGTGGTGGTGTGAGTGGTGCTGTGGTGATGCTGAGTGGTGCTGAGTGATACTGGGGTGGTGCTGAGTGATGCTGGGGTGGTGCTGAGTGGTGCTGTGGTGGTGCTGAGTGATGCTGTGGTGGTGCTGAGTGATGCTGTGGTGGTGCTGAGTGGTGCTGTGGTGGGGCTGAGTGGTGCTGTGGTGGTGCTGAGTGGTGCTGTGGCGGTGCTGAGTGATAATGTGGTGGTGCTGAGTGATGCTTTGGTGGTGCTGAGTGATGCTGTGGTGGCGCTGAGTGGTGCTGTGGTGGTGCTGTGGTGGTGCTGAGTGATGCTGTGGTGGTGCTGCGTGGTGCTGTGGTGGTGCTGAGTGGTGCTGTGGTGGTGATGAGTGATGTTGTGGTGGTGCTGAGTGATAATGTGGTGGTGCTGAGTGATAATGTGGTGGTGCTGAGTGATGCTGGGGTAGCGCTGAGTGATGATGTGGTGATGCAGAGGGCAGAAAGGCACAAAAAGCGAGTCTAACAGAGGGCAGAAGGGCAGAAAAACATGGGAAAAACGAGTCTAACAGAGGGCAGAAGGGCACAAAAAACGAGTCTAACAGAGGGCAGAGGGGCAGAAAAACAAATCTAACAGGGGGCAGAAAGGCACAAAAAACGAGTCTAACAGGGGGCAGAAAGGCACAAAAAGCGAGTCTAACAGAGGGCAGAAGGGTAGAAAAACAAGGGAAAAACGAGTCTAACAGAGGGCAGAAGGGCACAAAAAACGAGTCTAACAGAGGGCGAAGGGCAGAAAAAAAGGGAAAAACGAGTCTAACAGAGGGCAGAAGGGCACAAAAAACGAGTCTAACAGAGGGCAGAAGGGCAGAAAAACAAGGGAAAACGAGTCTAACAGAGGGTAGAAGGGCACAAAAAACGAGTCTAACAGGGGGCAGAAAGGCACAAACAAGTGAGCAGAGAGACTGTCATGGGAGAGTCACCAGCCAGACCAGTGGAGATCGCTGCACCTGGACAGGGAGAGAACGGAAGTCAGGGACTACTTGCGTCAGAGCGAGAGTGACAGGGACGAGCTGCATAGACAGGAGACGCTGGTCAGCACGGGAGGGAAAGGGGGTGCCTGAACCGGAGGGACAGTGCAGCTAGTCAATGACAAGACAAAGGAGAGGGGGCCTCGGACAGTACAGTAAAGAGGACAGTTACTAAGCAACCCACCAAACCGTGGCGGGCGGTCAGTACCAGTGACTCACTGACAGTTCTCTGAGAGAGAGCAGTAAAGTAAAGGGGCGCTGCTCACTTTGGTGAGGACATAGAGGGAAGAACAGACAATGATGGGGGAGAGGGTTACTGATAATACATGTGCCAGGAGAGGGATACCCTGTAGTGGTGAGAGAGGCAGTAAAAAGACATGCCAGCGTTCGTGGTCCAGCCAGTTGAGGAGTTTGCAGGTGAGAGAGGATAGGGAGATGTCAGACCCGCAGAAAGAGAAGGGAGCACTGGCTAATGGACTTGAAGGGTGAAGAAAAAGAGTATTTTTTTGTGCGTGTGTGGGGAAGAATGATAGAAATAAGGGGCAATACACGAGGGTATTGTGTAGCCATTAAGACAAATGGACAAGGGCGAACATGGTGAAAACAGATCAAATGTGAAAATAACAAGCATTGGCGGCCCCTGTGAAGTGAAGCTCACGGCCTCGCGGCCGTGAAATTGAAAGCGGGATGTAATTAGGGGGGAGAAGTGAGGCCGAGCGCGCACTGCGCACGCTGGGGAAGTGACATATGCCTGTGGGAGGGAGGCTGATGGCTTTGACGTGGACGCGCTTACCGCAAGAGTGCACCACACGAACTGTCCGAAATCCGCGATGGTTTAAGACCTTGGTTTGCCCACTATACTCTCGTCTTTTTATCCCTTGCGGGGTATAATAGTCTCGACCTAAATAGATGGGAAGAAGGAAATGAAGAACTAACAGAGAAAAAAAGGATAAAGGGAGGAAAAGTCAATCAGTATAATTATGTATCCGCTTCGGATTCTAGGGGGAGAGATAAGTAGAGATTCATTTGGCTTTCAAAGGTAATAATCTGACAGTCAGTAAGGGGAGAGTGAATCACATAAGTCAAGGTGCCAGAGTCTCGAAGAGAATGTCTCGGAGACCCTCAAACTCACTTTCACAACTTGCGATGTATAGTATCTTCGCTCGTGTGGTTTTGCTGGAGATTGTCATCACGACGTGTTGTGGATCAATAACTCATCCACTTTACCTCTGCTTTTTGTTTTATCCTTATCCCCTTCTTGTCCAAATAAACATTTCGACCAAGAAAGGTGATATTTTTAACTTCCTACTACTGTCGTCATTCAGACAGTTTCTCTCCTGGTGGAGGACAGTAAGTCACTTGAAGAACAGACCACTCAAGTGACAGTCCCACTGATGCTCCCTTGACATATATGAGTCATTCTCCCTCTACTGATTATCACACTGGTAAGGCTAACTAATGATTTTACATTATAAAATTGATCCGTATTTTTAACATAAGTGTTTTCCTTGTAACCGTTAAAGAGTAAAAATGTTGTTTTCTACAATGTTACGCCATGTTTTAAGTAGTATTTTCAAGTGGTGTTCTAATTGCTGCATCTGATATCATGTGTATATAATATTTCATTTTGTTCACATCTGCAGCGTCATTACTTCAGAAGCAACAAGATGGATTCCAAAGCCCGGTTTCCTTTTGAACAGAAAGTCAACGTCCCACTGGAAGGAAAACAGGACAGCAAGTGCTTAGTTACAGTTGAAATAAATGTTCATTCTACCATAAAGTCCCAGCTGAAAAGGGGGGAAATACGTATTTCTGCCTGCCGTGCAAAATGTTTTATGGATTTCCACTTCTCGAACTACGAGATGTGGAACAATATTGACTTTGCCGGTCCGGTAGCGGGACTGAAGTCTGTCCATACCATGAGAGATGCGCAGAGCTTGAAACCAGATGGGGTTCTCGACGAGAAGCCTTTTTATAGAACCTGAAAGCTGCTGGGTGGATGGGTTAGCATGGAATTGTAAAGGAGTAACATCTCTCCGTGCCAGGCATTTCACATCATTAACAGCAGGGATTAGCTTGCTTTACATCGCACTCACCGCGAGATTCCCACCGGTGTGGCTTATGCTGAGAAAGGCGGGGGAAGTCCCTTTTCTCTTTCCTTTCACTGCTGGACAATTGCACAATTAGCAGGTAGCAGTCGCCATGTTGCAATAGCGCTCTGATTATTTCCCATGTCAAGCTCCTTTCAAGAGTAGATAAACACGCGGCCTGCACTCACGGGGTGAGTGGAACACGTTCACAATGCACGAGGGGTGATGGGAAACTCCGTTTTAGTTTCGGGACTTTGTGGGAAACTCTCAGACTCTGATAAGTAAAGTCCTCCAGCTCTGAAAATGGAAGCTCGTGGTACTGATAACACAAGAAGACACTTTGCCTTATCCCATGCTCACTCCGTGTTATTGAGGCTCAGGATTAGCGCTGCGTTAAAAAGTCGCACAGTTACTTGTTTTCCCTTGAATCTGAGCTTCTAGTGAGGCATTTCTCACCAGAGGGCCCACAGGGCTGTTTCAATCAAACTGTATTATTGTTCAAAAGCTTGCCCCCGTTGCGCATTTTCCTTTTTGGTGGATGTTGCACAGATGAGGCAGCCTATGTTCATTTCCCGTAATAAACTGTACAGCAGGAAACTAGCTTTTAAGACAGAATTCACATTTAAGCCTGTAAACGTCTTATCATTTCACTGACACATATCTGAATATCACTGCTAAGAGGTTTTTAACTACAAGAATACAATATACGAACTCAGCATGGGCAAGGTTTGAAAGGCTCTTACCCTGGGGGTTCATAACACACCTAAGCGCGCGTAAACACGAAACGACACAACATGCGCCTCACACTTGCGTTATTGTATTGACATAAACCAAATATTTTTCTCCCTCACATGCATTGCTTTCCAAATTTGATTCATAATTTTCAAACTCGATCTACTTCACCAATTCCCACTTACACCTACCTCTCTGTACCTAAAATGTCCGGGCATTACACTCCCAACTCTTCATCGTCCCGGTCCTTCATGAATGAGGTGTAGTCTGAGAGCTTATGATTACTTTTAGGTAATCACTGTATTATGCCCTTCACCATGAAATAAAAATAAACAGCAGTCCACAAGGTACAAACCAAATATGTCACTGCAGGCTCTCAAGGGCTCCATCTTTAAAGATCACAGGCCCAGCAGTGTGCATATTTAGCAGGTCCGGCTAGTGTAACCGTTGACATGTTGCCGGTAGTGTATTGGCTAAGGGATAGCAGGATAACCAATGGTGTAGTGAGTGTGCATGATACATAATACAAGCAAGGAAAAGGCCCCTTGTAGTACCGGTTTGGTAGGAGGATGAAAATATATTTGGGATGCAATAGTCCCTTCATAGCCCTGGGCCTCATTCCACATCAGCAACTGAACTGAGCAAAACTATATCACTGTGGCATCATGAGGATGAGAGGTAATTGCAAACACAACAGTGATGGACAGAATGTGGATCAATGTCACACATTCACCCCAGTCCATCATGAGGATGAGCGACTGAAACTTTTCAGACACTATGGGGCAGATGTATCAAGCCTTTTGCGACTCGCAAAGGCCGAAATTCGCAGGATTTCGGCCTTTGTGAATCGTAAACGGCCTTTTTGCATGTTTTTAAATGTATCAAAAAATCGCAATTTAAGGAATCGCAAAAAATTGTGATTCCTTACTTTGCCATATCATTTAAGGAATCGCAATTTTTGCGATTCCTTAAATGCTATGTATGTAGCAATTTCAATTTGCGAATTTTGGTTAAGAAATCGCAAATTACCACCAACTTGTTGTTGATGGTAATTTGCGAATTCTTTTAAAAAAGCTCAATTTGTCATTTTTTAAGGTGGCATGTGACGCACACACATGCCCATAGGGCATGTATGTGCGCCATATGCACACACATGTACATTTCAGGGGTGCAGCAGGGTGTCTTTGAGACACCCCTGCACCCTTGAAATAATTCTCAAATTGCGATTAGCAAATTGCGAATTCGCAATTTGAGAATTACTTCACAATCATTCCTATGGGCCTCCTGGCCCATAGGAATGAATGGGAAATTATTCCTTAGTTGCAAATTCGCAAATTGCGAATTCGCAAATAAGGAAGATTAAGAAATCGCTAAAAAATAGAGATTTTTTTGATACATGCCATTTTGCAATTTCTAAATAGCGATTCCTTAAAAATCGCTATTTAGAAATCGCAAATGGCTTTCTTGATACATCTGCCTTGGGGTGACTTGGGGTAAGTGTTTCAAAAGTTTCAGTGCTCCGTCCATCATCTCCTTGTTCTTTCTTTGTTTGCCCTAATTTGGCATGGTATGCCCAGACGTGGGTCACTTGCTCACTTTGCCACTGGATTCAAGCTAGCCTGGATGATGAGGGTTGTTACCCTAAAATCGGGCCCAGGATGCTTGTTCCGGTCCAGGGTAGACCTGGCTTGGCAGTTCGGGCTGGACTGTTCCCATGAGGCACATGTTCATGACTTATTTGCATATAGGTGGGTTTGAACTGAGGTGGCGAAGTGAGCTAAAGAACGTTGATGAATGAATGAATGGATGAATGAATGAATGAATGAATGAATGAATGGGTGTCTTATAATGCGCATAACTTAACCCGAAGGGGCATCAAAGCGCAGATAACAGACAAATAGACACAACAAAGCAAAAAGGAGATATAATAATGGTTAATAGGCCAGGGAAAAGAGCCATGTCTTCAAAAGTTTACGAAAAATCATCAATGAGGGTTGGCTGGACAGTTCAGGCGGGAGCGCGTTTCACAGTTTGGGAGCCGAGAAGGAAAACGCTCTTCCCCCCCATCTCACCTTATTGAATCTAGGGACGGTGATCAGGTTTTTGGTGGACGAGCGAAGGGATCTGTTGGGTATATAGGGGCTAACTAGAGATTTAATCCCTTCGGAACCTGAACCAAATACCGCCCTGTGGGCCAGACAGAGGAGTTTAAAAGAAATCCTGGCATGGATTGGCAGCCAGTGGAGATCTTTTCTCGCCCTGGTAGCCGATGAGCGCCTAGGCAGGTTGAGAACCAGCCTAGCGGCTGCATTCTGAACCACCTGGAGGCGCTGGTTCGATTTCTTGTTAATACCACCATAAAGCGCATTACAGTAGTCGAGCCTGGAAGATACCAGGGCGACCGTTGACTGTTTGCGTGCCTCAGGGGACAGATAAGGGGCGATCTTTTTTAGTGTCCGAATGATAGTACAGCAAGTGGCCACTGTTTTGTTGACCTGAAGGTCAAATGAGAGGGCGGATCAATTATTACGCCCAGATTCCTGGCTGCTTGTGCCGGTTGGGGACAATCCCCTAGTGAGACAGGCCACCAATCTTCATTCCACAATTCATGACTCCCTCCAAAGACCAAGACTTCAGTCTTCTCTCCGTTAAGCTTCAGATGGTTACGTATCATCCATAATGATACCGCTTCCGTGTACGCTCTAAATTTAGGGGCAGAGTCTTGTGTCGGTCGGGAGGTGGAGACGATGATCTGAGTATCATCGGCATAAGAGAGTACCTGATACCCAAAGGATCTTACAATTTTAGCGAGAGGGGTCACATAGATGTTGAATAGTACAGGGCTCAGAGCCGAGCCCTGTGGGACCCCACATTGCACCGCCTGGGAGGGAGATAGAAATTTGCCCAATTTTACTCTCTGCTGTCTCTGATACAGAAAAGAGGAAAGGAGATTCAAAGCGCTGCCCTTGACCCCCATCGCCCTCAACCTGTCGACCAGGATTGAAGAGGACAGGGTGTCGAAAGCTGCAGTTAGATCCAAAAACACCAACAGCGCGGTTTGACCTCTGTCGACCTCTGATCTGATGTTGTTAACAGCAACCGTGAGGGCAGTCTCTGTACTATGGGCTGCTCGGAACCCATGTTGGGAGACATCCAACAGATTCTCACTCTCCAGATATGAGGTCAGGTGACGATTCAGGTGGGCTTCAAGTATTTTGGCCGGGGCAGGAAGTAAAGAAATAGGCCGAAAATTTTTCAAGACTTCGGGATTCAAGGAGGCCTTTTTTAGCAGAGGTTTAACCACTGCAGTTTTCCAGGCTATGGGAAAAATCCCTTCAGTAATGGCCATATTCATGATCTCCAGTAAGGAAGGAAGGACAGCCTCTATGCATGCCTTAAGAGTTTTAAAGGGCAAGGGTCTAAGGGGGAGCAAGACTTAGTAGCATCAAGGAGACGGTTAAGCTCTACCAGTGACATCCTAGGAAAGTATGTTAAACGGGAGCAGGGGCTTGCTTCCAAGACCGCAGGCATGACCGGGGAATGAGGCAAAGCTGAGGTGGATGCTGGCCAGGTGTTCAGCTCTAAATTTAGAGTTTCTAGGGCAGTGTGTATGTCAGCTATTTTTGTGTGAAAGAAGTTCGCAATGTTATCACATAGCGCCTATGTCTCAACAACTGAATTAGCGGTTTTGGGTGAGGATAAGGAGTTAATGATTTTGAAGAGCTCTCTTGAAGATTTAAGCGCGGCAGTGGTGTTATTGAAGTAGCTCTTTTTTTCCTCTATTATTGCCCTTTTTAAATCTTTTAAGGCCTGTTTATGCTGGCTCTTCTCAGGAGCGTTGGGTTGGTCGAGCCAGGCTCTTTCTTTTTGTCTGCATTTCTGCCGAAGCAATCTAAATCGTTCAGAGTACCAGGAGGCAGAGGGGCTCTTCCTAGCAGAATAATGTTTTTTAGGAGGTGCTAGAGTGTCCATAGCCGTACCTAATGCAATGGACAGACTTCGAGCAGCGGCATTGGAGTCTGGCAAGAGGGAGAAATTGACTTCTGCCAGAAAAGGGGCTATGGAACTATTGTTGACCTCTCAATAATTTCTTCTGGTTTCCCATGAATTGCTATTTTTTGGAGTCGGGGCAGAGGAAGGTATGATTAGACGGAAAGGAACTGCCCAATGATCTGACCAAGTTAAAGGGATCGGCGTTCCGGTCCCCAACCTGTTATCGTTGGAAAAGATACCGTCTAACGTGTGACCAGCAAGGTGCGTAGGACCATCTACCAGTTGGCTCAGTCCACAGGCATTCAGGCTCTCCACTAGAGCCATCGTGTCAGTGTCATCAGCCTTCTCCAGGTGAAAATTAAAGTCACCCAGGAGAGTTAGATTAGGACTGTTGATAAAGGGCTCTAACATTTCAAGTATGTCATGGGCAAATGGGGCCCTGGGGCCAGGGTGCCTGTAGCAGAGAATGCCAGAAAAGGAAGATGTGGGGCGAACTGTATGGAGAAATATAAAGCTTCAAATTTATCTGAGGGGGAGGAGAGGGGGTCCATGCGACACGTAAAACCATCCCTACAGAGAATTCCCAGCCCCCCACCTCTACGCCCTTCTCGGTCCATTCTAACCAGGGCATAGCCCTCGGGGATAGCATCAACCAGATCCAGACTGGCATCCCCCGAACCCCAGGTCTCAGTTATAAAGACCCAGGGGGGTTCCCTTAGTGATACAAACTCCTTAAAAGCTACGTTATTTTTGACCAGTGACCTGGCGTTGATGAGAAAGCCAGACTCCATTACCAGGCTGTCTGACCCCTTAACTGTCAGCGTCCTGGTCCGATGCTTTTTGGGCCCTCGTGTACCCACTCAGAGGAGACATTATCAGGGGATCTCGTATGATGGCATGGTAACGGGGGTGATACAAAAGGGGATGATGGACGGAGCGTTTGAGCAAATCAAACACTCACCCCCAGTCAACTGATCTGGGTTTAATCCATCACCATTCTTTAGCCCACTCAGCCACCCCATTTCAGACATGGCCATATGCAAATCAGTCTGACCCTGTGCCTCATGGGAACAGTCCAGCCCGAACTGCCAAGCCATGTCTTCCATGGAACGGAAACAAGCATCCTGGGACCGGTTTCGGATTCATAATCCTCATCAGCCAGGCTATCTTGAATCCAGTGGCCAAGTGAGCAAGGGACTCACGTCTGAGCATACCCTGCCACACTTAGGACGAACAAAGCGATACAAAAGGGGATGATGGACGGAGCGTTTGAGCAAATCAAACACTCACCCCCAGTCAACTGATCTGGGATTAATCCATCACCATTCTTTAGCCCACTCAGCCACCCCATTTCAGACATGGCCATATGCAAATCAGTCTGACCCTGTGCCTCATGGGAACAGTCCAGCCCGAACTGCCAAGCCATGTCTTCAATGGACCGGAAACAAGCATTCTGGGACCGGTTTCGGATTCATAATCCTCATCAGCCAGGCTATCTTGAATCCAGTGGCCAAGTGAGCAAGGGACTCACGTCTGAGCATACCCTGCCACACTTAGGGCGAACAAAGCGATACAAAAGGGGATGATGGACGGAGCTTTTGAGCAAATCAAACACTCACCCCCAGTCAACTGATCTGGGTTTAATCCATCACCATTCTTTAGCCCACTCAGCCACCCCATTTCAGACATGGCCATATGCAAATCAGTCTGACCCTGTGCCTCATGGGAACAGTCCAGTCCGAACTGCCAAGCCATGTCTTCCATGGAACGGAAACAAGCATCCTGGGACCGGTTTCGGATTCATAATCCTCATCAGCCAGTCTATCTTGAATCCAGTGGCCAAGTGAGCAAGGGACTCACGTCTGAGCATACCCTGCCACACTTAGGGCGAACAAAGCGATACAAAAGGGGATGATGGACGGAGCATTTGAGCAAATCAAACACTCACCACCAGTCAACTGATCTGGGTTTAATCCATCACCATTCTTTAGCCCACTCAGCCACCCCATTTCAGACATGGCCATATGCAAATCAGTCTGACCCTGTGCCTCATCGGAACAGTCCAGCCCGAACTGCCAAGCCATGTCTTCCATGGACCGGAAACATGCATCCTGGGACCGGTTTCAGATTCATAATCCTCATCAGCCAGGCTATCTTGAATCCAGTGGCCAAGTGAGCAAGGGACTCACGTCTGAGCATACCCTGCCACACTTAGGGCGAACAAAGCGATACAAAAGGGGATGATGGACGGAGCGTTTGAGCAAATCAAACACTCACCCCCAGTCAACTGATCTGGGTTTAATCCATCACCATTCTTTAGCCCACTCAGCCACCCCATTTCAGACATGGCCATATGCAAATCAGTGTGACCCTGTGCCTCATGGGAACAGTCCAGCCCGAACTGCCAAGCCATGTCTTCCATGGACCGGAAACAAGCATCCTGGGACCGGTTTCAGATTCATAATCCTCATCAGCCAGGCTATCTTGAATCCAGTGGCCAAGTGAGCAAGGGACTCACGTCTGAGCATACCCTGCCACACTTAGGGCGAACAAAGCGATACAAAATGGGATGATGGACGGAGCGTTTGAGCAAATCAAACACTCACCCCCAGTCAACTGATCTGGGTTTAATCCATCACCATTCTTTAGCCCACTCAGCCACCCCATTTCAGACATGGCCATATCCAAATCAGTCTGACCCTGTGCCTCATGGGAACAGTCCAGCCCGAACTGCCAAGCCATGTCTTCCATGGACCGGAAACAAGCATCCTGGGACCGGTTTCGGATTCATAATCCTCATCAGCCAGGCTATCTTGAATCCAGTGGCCAAGTGAGCAAGGGACTCACGTCTGAGCATACCCTGCCACACTTAGGGCGAACAAAGCGATACAAAAGGGGATGATGGACGGAGCGTTTGAGCAAATCAAACACTCACCCCCAGTCAACTGATCTGGGTTTAATCCATCACCATTCTTTAGCCCACTCAGCCACCCCATTTCAGACATGGCTGGACTGCGCAAAGCGCTTCCTCCCTATCTAAGATGGCCGCTCCTAAACGATCCCCGGGACCGGCCGACTCAGCACCTAACTCGGCTGAGAACTGGCCCAAGGTGCGGGAATGGCGGGGAAACAATGTAAATGCGCTCCTTAATTGAGGCAAAGTGCGAGAGCAAGCAAGGTAAAATTATTAATAACATTTAAAAACACGTTAAATCCATGCCACAGCAGGGAGGGGGTACAGAAAATCAAGCAGTACAGTCACCAAGCAACCTCCTGGCTTTCCGCCTCAGGAGGGAAGAAACACACACACAGCAAGGAAAAATGGATTGATGGATTGAACCCAGATCTGTGACTGGGGGTGAGTGTCGGAAAAGTTTCAGCGCTCAGTCCATCATCTCCTTGTGTTTGATTTGTTCGCCCTAAGTTGGCAGGGTATGCCCAGATGTGTGTCCCTTGCTCACTTTCCCACTCGATTACAGCTATCCTGGCTGATGAGGGGTGTTACCCCGAAACCGGTCCCAGAATGCTTGTTCCGGTTCAGGGAACACCTGGCCTGGCAGTTCGGGCTGGACTGTTCCCATGAGGCACAGGGTCATGACTGAATTTGCATATAGCTGGGTTTGAACTGAGGTGGCGAAGTGAGCTAAAGAACGATGATGGATTCAAGCCAGATCTGTGACTGGGGGTGAGTGTCTGAAAAGATTCAGAGCCCCGTCCACAATCACCAGTGCAGTCCATTGGAAAGCGCTTTAGAAGTGGATAGTGTTTCTTTCAATGATTACAAAACTGTCCAGTGTATTACATTTATATTAATAAGCGTGGAAATGTGACATTTTCCTCTCCGATACGCTAATCAAACACAAGCTGGTTCGAAAGACCCCGGGGTTGATATGGATGTAAATAAATTGCCTCTGAAATAGTACTTTTGTTACATAAGTCGTATCTTGTTATTTTTGAACGATAATTCTCAATGGTTTACTTTCACAAACTGAGCAAAATTCTAGTTCGAAAACGCATTTAGTATGTATTACAGAAAAGCTGCACACATTTATTCTACAACATGTACCAACAACATATATAACAGCGTTCTATTACCATGTTGCCTCTCTTTTAGAATACATTTCTTCTATTTATTGCAGGTGACTTTCTTTATTGCACACTCCGAGGATAGCTTTATACTTTTTTATCCAAATATAATATTATGCTTGGACTGCTATCTTGTTTAGAGACCAGCAGCCCTCGCACATTTGAAGTCGGAGAACTGGGAAATAGATGCCACCTGTTGGATTAATACATAGATAGCAGTCATAATGTTGCACTCTTCATTGGTGACCCAAGTGGCAGAGGTGATGCAGATTCTGAGAAATACTTTTTTGAGGGCGTGAGAACAAAAACAGCTGTGGCTGTTGGAGTTAAGTAAAAGAGGCAGGTTTTGGAACTGGAAAAGCACTAAAGGCCTCCTTTTCAGACAATCTTCTATTAGACCTCAATTACAAGTGCCTACTGAATGTGCAACTCCTGTTTAAATTCTTGGAGCCAGCTTAAAAAAACACGCCTGCATGGATACGCCTAAGTACCACCCATGTAACGCCTCCTTGTTGCTAAGTAATGCAACGCAATGCTTCACACTGCTTTCGATTACTTGTATTGTACTTTCAAATCCAAAACAAGTTTTGCGCTGGAAAGTAAATTGGTAAAAAATAAAAGTGCAGGTTAGCGTTACTTTTGTGATGCTAACCCTGTGCAAAATCTGCCCCTATTTGTGCAGGGATTCGCAATTACAAGATGGTCTTAGTACACCATTTATTACGCCCACTTTCCTCAACATTGTTCCAGTCACTTCTTTCAAGGTGACTCTCATTTCAATGAAACAGGAAAAAGCAAGAAGTCTTAGACGGTTGCCACAAAACAAGAAGAGTTGATGCTCTAACACAGATTTTCTTCTTGAAATTATTCTGCCTACAACACAAGTAAGTTCTTATCTCTTTATTTGCCCCTGTGCACAATGGTGACCCCTTCCGTCTGATGATGCCCTTTAGCGCCTGTAGTGTGCAGCTTCAGCTGCAGGAATCATGAAGTGTTGTACCTAGAAGTTGAGAAATCAATGAGTGTAGAGCACTCACAAGGATATTAGACATAGCACCTTGGAGCCAGGAGCTGTGGATTCAGGGTCTGATTCACAAAGGGCCTCTGCACTTGTGCGGATGTCCTGCACTCATGGTAGGACCTGCAAAATGAGCAACTGCAGTGCAAAGCCTCCGCCACGAGTGCGGAGGCCCTTTGTAAATCAGACCCTCAATGTCTTTCTTCTAGCTGGTACAGCAGGAGTGATATACAGCCACATAATGATCAGCTGGCCACCCCTCAAGGTGCATGTTTGCCTCCCAGAAATCCTTTGAAGAAATAACAGAAATCCACAAAAATTCAAGTACTAAGATAAAGGGGTCTATTAGAATGTCGGGCAGATCGTCACAGTGGCTTCCTAATTGCCGGTGCAGGACCGCCGCACCATTGGCGGCCGGTCCCAGTACCGCAAGGGTGTCCGCCCGCCATCCTAATAGGCCCCAAAGATCGGGGTACTTGATATGAAGGAGTACAGGCAGTTGGAGTGATTGCCATAGAAGTTGTAATATGATCTCAACCATTACAATCTTTCCAGCGTGGGTCCTACCCAAACATGTGGGTAGGGTATGCCCAGACGTGGGTCCCTTGCTCACTAAGCCACTGGAGTCAAGCTATCCTGGCTGAAGACGACTGATAGCCAGAAACCGGTCCTAGGATGCTTGATTCCGGTCCAGAAAAGACATGGCTTGGCAGTTCGGGCTGGACTGTTCCCATGAGGCACAGGGTCAAGACTGATTTGCATATGGCCATGTTTGAACTGGGGTGGCTTGGTGAGCAAAATAACGATGGATTAAACCCAGATCTGTGACTGGGGGGGGGAATGTTTTGCCATTGTGCAACATTCCGTCCATCATCTTGTGTGTTTTGCTCCTACCCAAACAGCCCATCATCATTATGAAAAAATGAAGCCTCCTGGTGTGGACTAACATGATTTGCACGTAAGCCATATTTTTTTCTGTTGCTTTCCTACAGTGAGCTAAGCAACTACCTAATGATTATGATGGATGTTTAGCACCAATATGGCTGATCTATTGTTCTCTTACCTTTTCGTACTTGAAATATTAACAGCAGTTTTGATGATAAAGTTTTGGAGAGGTGAAGAGGCAAAGTTTTTTCCTTTCTATTTTGAGAAGACTTCTTGAAAATGTTAAATTAACTTCACCATGTTTTAAATCTAACAAAACTGATGATAAAGGTTATACCAGACGAATTTCTTCCCAAAATTTTATAATTTGCCAGAAAAAGCTCTCATGTAAGTGATTTTGGGTGAAGTTTGCTAACAAGAAACTTTGTAAACTGGGCACACCACAAAGTTTGCAAACTTCGTCCACTATTGTGTGAGAAGTTTAAAACTAGAACCCTTTATAATGGGTTACTGGATGAATGAAGAACATGTGATAAAAACGTTATGCTTTGTACTTCAGCTCTGAAGATTCTGAGATGCCTGTGAGTAAACCTAGGAAATAGATAAATAACTTGTTAGTTCGCCTGTTTAATGATGGTCACAAAAATCAACAGAAATATCTCTCTATGTGATATTACGACCTAGTAGTTTTATTTTTTCTCATTTAATTGTATGCTGCTCTCAGTGTTAAAAACCAATAAACAGAATGTTCTATATAGTATATTATATATTATATTTTATAGATTAAAAGACAAAGACATGAGTGCAGAGAATTCTTGAATCTAAAACACCCAGGGGCTAATTTACAAGTCCTGTGTGCTGCCTGAATGACAATTATTTTGACAGCAGTGCAGAGCCATATCTAGGAAGCCATGAAAAGCCACCCTGCGTGGCTTTTCATGGACACGTAGATATGGTGTAAGGCAAAGCAGCGCAAGTCTCTGCGTTGCCTCACACTGCGTCATTGAGGCATGCTATGAGCATTGCAGTGGGTATTCCCACTCAACACCCATGGATTTTGACATATTCCCAGATTTACAACATAGAGTAAATGTGGGAATGCATCAAAACCCTGCACCTCCCCAGGGGTGGCATAACGAGGAGAAATAATTTTCATTCCCCTAGTTGTTTCCTCTTTCTTCTTGTGCTGCGTTCTGTTTTTGTGCAGGAAGGTGTTCCAGGAATGCACCATATCTCCTAGATTTGATGCATTGCTGCCCTCTTCTTTTGGCGCAGGACAGCGCAACAAGAAGCCTTGTGGCACTGCCCTGCAACAAAATGTTGTACATGATGGATCTGAGAGTACACAACTCACGTAGCTCAATGCTAACCCAACTAATGATACACAACGCAACGGAACGTGACATAATACAACATTACAGCATGACAGTGCTTAGAACATTTCGAAATAACACGCAGGTTTCAGGGGCCTTCGCCTGCTGCGGGACTAAACACAGCCTTATATATTCTATGCGGTTCTTTGGTGCTATATAATCACAAGTCCCCGCTCGTCTCGTAGACAAGGAGAAAGATTATAGACTGATGCAAATTATTGATGATGTAGTCACACTTTTTTAATTAGTTGCCGTGCAAGACCAGCAAAATTCCACCTTTCATTTATACTCGTGCGGGGACTTTTTGAACTTCACAAAAGTAATTGCAATTAATGAACTCCAGAGCTGGGCACCCTTGGTTGGCATCATTTCAAATAAGGAAGCCCTTCAGAACATTCATTACTCGGATGTGGTTATAAATCTGGCTTAATCTTCTAGTAAAACTGAAGCTGGCACAAACCCTGTTGTAAATCACCCGAGTCTGCTCAAAGAAGAATAGGAAATCCTTTCCTGCAGGGACTTCCCTAATCTCCCGTTTTTACGCCACAAAGTAAATGGCCTAAGAAGTTTTTTTTAATATAAAAAGGCTTTCCGAAGCCTTCAAACGGTAAGACGTTTAGTCTTTATGTATTTCCTGAGAAAAAACAACATTTTATTGTGATCATTAGGTAATAATGAGATTGGCTTCCGTGAGAGTTGGGATCAGGATTACAAGGAATGCCTTTTTACAGATAGATAGATACATGCATTTACAACGTTTTGAGATGTTTTATTTGTGCTCATACACAGTGATTGAAATGGAAAAATAGAAGTTTAGGTACTCTGCCAGAGTACCTGCTTGTTTCGGAGAAGTGCCGGTACTCTCCAATTAAAAGTATTACTTTGTCTTGAGAAGTCCCTCTCAAAATGAAAAAGTGCCGGTACTCAGTACCATTTAAAGCATTGCTTATACAAAAATGATAGATAGAACAGAGGTGCGAGCTCTGAAAATGCCACTTTTATGAAGTTGGTGTTTCCTTGTCCTAACCATTTTGTGCCTGCAGTCTTTATCCTGGGTCATATGAATAGGTGTAGTTAGCAGCTGGCCTTTGTTTTATTCCACTCAGGCAGTGACAAAGATGGACTGGATGGTGGCAGGATTGGTGCACAGCCCCACTTACATTTCAGAGTAGCGGCCCCAGCACACACACAAAGAACATCCCACTAGCCTTTTGTGAACCCAGACCGTGTTCTGTGTGTATCTTCCACCCCCCCAAACCCTCTGTGTTGACCCACACTTCTGCTATCCGCACTTGGTATCCCTGGTTTTCAGGTTTTTGAAGGCAGCAGCATGAAGAGAAAGTAAGGAAGGCTCTGAAAACCATGTTTGTTTTCTGTGGTTTCCACTTCTTGACTGTACCCTACAACTCAGCAGCAAATAGGTGGTTCGGTAAAGCTGCAAGCCAAGAGGTAACCGGCTAATATCATGTTTCAAGGGCACGTGATGTCACTTCCGCTATCACTGTTGTTTCTGTGACTGACATCCATGCCTACACCTTTATGATTACCAAAGGTTCTTCATCAATTTCCGGTATCTCATAAATGAATATGTAATACCAACATAGGCATTCAAGGGCCTGAGACGATAAAGGACTAACACAAGAAGGTTGTTTCAACTTCTTAGAACTGTCCAGATTTCACAGAGGTTCCTGTTTCCATAGGGCACACACATGCATCACAAAACAACAACTCCCAAATGAAATCGTTTTACTCTACGCACTGGCAAGAGTGTCTTCCACAGAGTAGAAAATGTGAGTATTTTTAAACGTATTAGGGAATATTTATATACACAGTCTTGTAAATAAAAGTCAATGCCTTAAATTTAAAAATGCAGTCCTCTCAATATAGGTGATATATGTCCATGTGAATTGTATCAGTTCTGCTAAATATCGATTGAGGATTGAAGTAATATTTGAAACATCCATTTAGAAATCTACCCACTTCATGACAAATTACACCTGACTTACAGCACAAGATAGGTTTATAAGAAAGGTACACTGCACATTCTACTCTAAATGTGTGTACTAGTTTGGTACAGCAAAATTATCAACTGATCTGAAAACAAGCATATTACTTATTGGCTGTGTTGGACTTGGCCCTCTCTGCTGGGTCACCCCCAAACTCTTTGTCTTCACCCCTCCAGCTTTCTGAATTTCGTTATTGTTGTCACTAGGACTCTGTGTACGTCACTACTGTTAACCTGCACTGACATGCTTGTGCTCTGTCTTTTTAAACAATAGTCTTATGCCAAATTGGCATGTTTAGTTTACTTATAAGTCCCTAGTAAAGTGGTACAACATGTACCAGGGCCTTTAAATTAAATGCTACTAGTAGTGCCACTCACTTAAATAGCTTTTTGAAACATGTCCCCGGGTTGCCATTGCAGCCTATGTGCAGTTTTAAATTGCCAATTCGACTTGGCAAAATAAACCTTTTGCCAAGCCTAAAACTCCCTTTTTATTACATATATGTCACCCCTAGGTTAGGCCCTAAACAGCTAATAGGGCAGGGTGCATTGTATTTAAAAAGTTGGACATGTACTTTCAGGTTTTACATGTCCTAGTAGTGAAAAACTCACCCATTTGTTTTTTAGGTCGAGCTGGAGTGCATCCGATAGGATGCTCCAGTTCGACAACTTTAGTCAGCCGTCTCGGGGGAATTAGGGACAAGAGGGTGTTACGAGCTTTTCCTTTTGGATTTGGGTGCGCGAATGTGCACGTCCAGCACGGCGCCGTGCACACTGTCTTAAACACGGCCACCCGCAGGGAGGGAAAGCACAGGGAGGGGGGGGGGGCGCGGCCACCGGCAATGTGCCCCGACGTCCCCCTCTGCTACCACAACACCGGCCCCACTTACCGGTAGGCTGCCGGTCTGCTCTGGAGCTCCCGTTCTTAGGGGCTCCTGCGGCGGCATCTCCTCATGTAGCGCGGGGCTCGCTCCATCATACAGGAGCCCCGCGCAGCTCCACCGGCTTCCCCTTCACCCGGGCCCCCTCCTGGGACCCGGGGCTTTCTGCAGCAACTCCGGTCTCCCTCCACCGCATGGGAGACCGGGAACGACAGCTAAAGTTTCCCCCAGGCAGGGGGGAGCGGAAACCTCGATCAGGCCCCGCCCACGTCTCCTCCATGTTTGCCTGTCTTCCTGCCTCGGCGGTCGCCAATGACAGCGCGGCCCCGAGCAGAGAGGCGGGCACAGCGTCTCCCGTCCACAGTACAGCGAGGTAGGCTCTCGCTTACAGAAATCCATTGTTTACCAGAGCATTGCACTTTAAATTTTAAATACGCTCCGTTCCCCCATTACTCCCCCGCTGCACGAACACCTGCAATTTCTTCCAAGCTCCGCGTCCAATGTCACCTTTTCAGTGCTGTAATTTGACGAAAGCGATGTTTGTCCTCTTGGCGGGGGGACTCGAGCAGCGCGCGGGTTCACCCCTCACCTGGCAGCTGTAATCAATATCTGCTTCGAACGTTGGTAGGCTACGCGCGCCTCTCCCGGCGAGTCTAGGCACAGGTCACTTGCTTTACAGTGGGAGGCACCCACGTGCCCTGCCTCCTACCTGTGTAATGTTTTACAGGCAAAGGTTCGAAGCAGGCACATGTCGGTGTTATCTTTTGGGCACCGACACACTTCCTTTTGGTTTCCTCTGCCCTCAGTCTGCAGGTTCCCGTCTTGCCGCTGAAGAGCCAGTCATGGCTGCTGCTGACGCATCCGGCAGGTCGTTTTCTTTGTAAATGGGAAAAAGGTGAGTATTTCTGCGCGCATTTAAAACGTGCTGAGTCTATTCCGGAGCATTTTTATATTTTTGGCGGGTCAAGTCTTCGCATTTTAGTGGTGGTCGATGCACCATTTTTAAATGCAACTTTTCAACGTGGATGCATCTGAAACTACCGGTTTACCGTCATAAAGTAATCAGAGCGTTCTGTAACATGGCCTACAGGTTAAAGTCAAACGTTTCCTATAAGATTTCCCGCCTGTAAGCGTGGCATACCATCTCCCATTATATCATTCAGTGTGGCTTCAAACACTTAAACTAAAATCATGTGATTCTTCCAGCTTGGTTTATGACCAGTTAATGTCTGGGGAAGGGGAAGTAGTGACCTTTGAAGCTGTCATACACTCCTGTTTACTCCATCCAACCACTTTCTTATTCAGCATCTCACTTTAATAGACATTTAAACCCTTTTTCTCCGCACATCTTTCTTAAATCCTCCATCTACATACACATCTCACACTTTTCCACAGTTACATTTGGGACATCTGCAATCATTGCTCTGTGTACTCTGCAAAGAGGTCAAGTATAGGATGTGCAGGTAGTCTGCACACCTTATTGACACACTGACAATGCGAGAAACTCACACTGCCTTGTTCCTGAACTACAGAGCTCTCAATCGTACTCGCTCGCAAACATCAACCCACAACCCGATCTCACTCAGACACTAAAGGCGAATCATTCCGAAGTATGCATTATGCAAGTGCAAGAGTCCTATGTTGCATAACGAAAAAAAACTACAGAAACAAATCAGCTTGCAAAAGCAAATAGTCTTAGGGGCTTTCAGATGAAGTAAAAGATATTGCACTGCTAACATGGAATACCTTAAGGATTTTAACAGTGATATTCAAAAATATTGAGCAGTTTTTTAAAAGACTTTTTAAAAATTTTAATTTGTAAAGCGTGACAGCTGCATCAAGGCGTTATAATTACAGCACTCCGCCACCAGCCAATGAACATTCAAGCTGTGCGCGTATGTAGGTGCTTGCCTACGTAGCATACAGCCGGGTCGTTCGCGCCTTTCTAAAAGGCAGATGTTTACTGATCGCAGTCAACGATTGGGGGAGACCGGTCCAAATTCTGGCAGCACCAACCAAAAATAATCTGTCCCCCCTTCCCCCAAATCTCTTTTTGCGAACTACTGGCAGGATAACCAGGTTGCGACGGGCTGATCGAAGATTTCTGCCAGGAATGTACCGGAGGAACACCACCTTGATCCCCGCTAGGCTCCCCTGATAAAGAGCCTTGTGTGCAGTGCAGAGTGCTTTATTTATTTATTTATTTTCACATGTCTTCCCTGGCAGTATGGTTCGCCGCCTGGTGTTTAGCGGTGATGTTGTCTGCCCCCCGTAGGAATGTTACCCAGTTGAACCAGCGTTTGAAGGTGGCTTTGCTCGTGTTTTTCCAGTTCCCCAGGATTTTTTTAACGGCTGCCGTGAGCAGCCAGAGTGCTTTAAACTTGATCTGTTTACTGGCTGGGAGCCTGTGCAGCTCGCATTGTCCCGCAGCAGCAGACTGGCGCTTCGGGATGTCAAGAATCGATCTAGCGAGAGCGCTCTGGGCTACCTGCAGTTTTGCCTGGGTGCCCATGTTGGAGTCCAGGAATAGGGCATTGCAATAATCCAGTCTGGACATGACCATGATCAAAGACATGGATATAAAACCAAATAAGGGCTAATTTAAAAGCTGTATTCTTTAATTATTGCAGTGTGAGGCCTGGGGGGACCGATGCCACTTAAGACACAGATAGGAAAACAATCCACCAGACTATGGAACAGTATTTTTTCATGCAGACTGAAATCATAGAACCGTCATGAAACCTCTTGGTCGATAAAGAACATAACCACTTATTAACATAGTTTTGCTATTTTATAGCACTAGTATGTAACTCTACAGTATTCCAACCTCAGAGGAATGAAATGCTGAGTCAACCCTGCTGAGCTTCAAATCTGCACCTGAGCTTCCTTGGCTTGAGCAAGCGACACACACACACAAAATATAGTAACGCCAAACTTTACTTATCAATGTCTTTATTTCAACAATTCGGTTGTGGATAATCCAGCCGACGGCACAGTGAAGTGATGTGTGCAAAAGAGTGCGCTGAGTGAGATTCATGAACAGACCTAAACACAAATTTGCAATATAGTCAAATTCGCAAAGTCATTTCAATTCTAGCTCATTGTTTGAGTGCTGTGTAGGCGAATCACATTGAATACGAATATACATGTCATCAGCTTCGCCGTTTCCACCTCTACATATTATTCTTGGGAGGGGGCGGGGGCTCACTGAGACCCATCAGTCAAAAAGCTAGATACAAAACTGGAGCCATCTCTTGGTCACCAGCAACCCAAAAGAAGCACATTTCGGCTCCTTTTTAGGTCTCGCCTATTCCATTCCGCAAGGAATGAATATGCGAGTCTAATGCAGCTAAACCACTACTTAAACCAAAGGCTCACCAAAGGCTCTTCCAAGGCTCTCAAAAGACTCTCAAGCGGATTTTCAACAGTTCACGCGAATCACGTGACCACACAAGCACGCGCATTTCCCCTACAGGCTTCCCCAGCATGCTTAATTGCATCAGACCCATTTGCTCCTGGGCTTCCCCGCCCACTGCGGTTGAGACTCGCATTTGTGCCTTTCTTCTTGGCCAGCCCCCCCTACACTGCCCACTGCTTCATGTCGGCCGTGACTCGCATTCACGGCTGACAGGCCGTGACTCGCATTAACCCCAGCCTGTCCGTGCCAGGCTCTGACTCTCATTTCTGCCTTCCTTGCATTTCTGCCTTTCTTCGTGCACAGCCCCCCCTTCACTGCCCACTGCTTCACATTCACGGCCGACAGGACGTGACTTGCATTCACGGCTGACAGGCGTGACTCGCATTAACCCCAGCCTGTCCGTGCCAGGCCCTGACTCCCATTTCTGCCTTCTTTGCATTTCTGCCTTTCTTCGTGCACAGCCCCCCTCCCAGCGCTGCCTTGAAGGCTTTCCCCACCCTTCATCCTTACCTCCAAAAAGTGCTACGTAACATAACACACTCGCCTTTTGTTTTATGCTCCAATCCTTCACCCTGCTTTGGCCTGTCTTTTGTTCTTGTTTATATTGCTGCACAGCACATAAGTGCACACAATTTCACATCTGCCAGTCTACCATCCACTATTTATTTATTTTACTAATTTATAAAGTGCGGACTAGATCCGATGGGTGTCAGAAGGCTTTATATAAAAATAATTAAATTACATAACAACAATTAAAGTACATAAGCAACATTGTGGCTACGGACAACTTTGAAGACACAAGTTTAAAGTTCCAAACAAGCAAGAAGTGCATTTTTAAAAAAAAGTAAGTTCGAGTGCCAATGGAGGATGGTCCTGTGAAAAATATGGCAATGGAAACTTGCAAAAAAGAGAAGTCAATGTGACATTTAATTAAAGTATTTTAAATCTTCATGTCTATATTTCATATTGTAGCATTTTTTATTAGTGTACAGATACGTGATTATTGATTAATGTTTGCTTAGCATTTGCAATGCAATAGGTCTTGCATTTATGCAAGTTTAAGCTATTGGCATTGTAAATGACAATGCCTTTTATTTATGTTTAAAAAAAGGCCTTTTAATTTACAATGCCAATAGCTCAAACTTGCGTAAATGTTGTATGTGCAGCTTGGCTCCTTCTATGATTGACCCTGGGCTTCATTTTATCGTCTATCGATAGGCGGAATGCTGTGTCTATTTCTTTTTATACCGCATCTCACATACTAAAGCAACCTAGCATTGTTAACACAGTCACATTTGTGTCTGCGGATAACTGATTGACTGCAGTGTAATCACACTTCAAAGGCTCCGCTCCCCGCCCCCCCCCTCCAACTCGCTCACACATCAAAGGCTGCTGCTAGTTGTGGCACGCTACCAGGTGCTTAGGAACTGATCATTCTAACGGCTTCCACAACCCCATTGCTCTTAATCTCGGTATATTGTGCAAAAACCCATGTTTGTAATTTACTAGTTCTAAATTAAAAGACCGCACAAGACAAAATGTTTACGCCAGACCGTTTGATGCATTTATTTCTCTGTTTTTCGTTCTTGCTTCAAGCTTTTTTTCATCAAAATCCCATGTGTGCCTGCTATCTTTTTTTCAACGCAGTGCATTCGCCATTGTTCTCTTGGAGGCATGCATTGTGATATTTCCCTACGGTCAGGTGTACATTCTGTGCCTTCTTTTTATCCAACATATTCTCTGCGGTAGAAGCAGCAAGTGGAGCATATGGGCTGCTTTCTCTGCTGGAGAAGATCATTCTACTGTAGATTCAGATTCTGGCAGTTTAAATGAGAATTCGAGTTCATGCTTTATTGCTGCAGATTCTAATTCTTCTGCAATATCCCCCGGTGTCAGATGGGGAACTGGAAATCTTTTCATATCCAGATTAGGTGCTGAATGCTTCCAGGCATGAATAGTGGAGCAGCTGGCTCCGAATGCACCTCATAAACTAGTCTTTGAGTTTTGCAAATAGTTTAGTCAACTTATTATATGTTTTCTAGTATTGCTTATCCACGAGTATTCATTCTAGAGCTATGGGTACTATGGTTGGCTTGTATTCCTGATTGAGCTCCAAAATTAATTAATAATAGTGAGCATGACTCATTCATTACACTTTGAACCACTCAACGCCACAGCACCGCTCAACGCCACAGCACCGCTCAACGCCACAGCACCACTCAATGCCACAGCACCACTCAACGCCACTCAATGCCACAGCACCACTCAACGCCACAGCACCACTCAACACCACAGCACCCCTCAACACCACAGCACCCCTCAATGCCACAGCGCCCCTCAACGCCACAGCACCACTCAAAGCCACAGCACCACTGAACGCCACAGCATCCCTCAATGCCACAGCATCAATCAACGTCACATCATTACTCAACGCCACAGCATCACTCAGCACCACTGAACGCACAGCATCACTCAGCACCACTGAACGCCACAGCATCACTCAGCACCACTGAATGCCACAGCATCACTCAGCACCACTGAATGCCACAGCATCACTCATGACCACTGAAGGCCACAGCATCACTCAGCACCACTGAAGGCCATAGCATCACTCAGCACCACTGAACGCCACAGCATCACTCTGTGCAACCATTCAACAACAACTGGTTCTAATATGTTCTCTCAATATTTCAAACTTTATTACAAATGTCACAAAAAGATGTTAATATTTCACTTCAGTTCTTGGATTTTCATCACAATAAAATACACTGAACATAATCTTCCCAAAAGTTATTTACAAAAGTTAAAGCTATTGCCATTACAAATTACAATAACTTTTATTTAAGTATTAATTATTAAAAAAAATAAAACCCATTGTTATTTGTAATATTAATACATCTAAGTCATGTAAATACAAGACATATTGCATTTCAAATGCTATAGGTGTCACGTTTGCAAAAGTTAAAACTATTGGCATTGTAAATGACAAAGCTATTCATTTCGCTATTTTCAAAAACAACACATAAATAAAAAAATTGTCATTTACAATACTAATACCTCAAACTTTCCTAATGCGAGACCTATTGCATTGCAAATGCTTGTTACTACTGTGAGGCCTACCTCTCCTATAGGATAACATTCTCTTAACTTATTACATTTAATAAGCGATAACATCTTTTTTGGAACAGCACAAATGTAAAGTTTGGTGTCTAAGAATTGCAATTTAAAATCCTTTTTACTGGTAAAGGCAGAAAATTCTGAAAATGCCACTTTTATGAAGTTGGCGGTTCCTTGTCCTAACCTTTTTGTGCCTGTAGTCTTTAACCTGGGTCATATGAATAGGTGTAGTTGGCAGCTGGCCTGTGTGTATTCCACTCAAACAGTGACAAAGGTGGACTGGATGGTGGCAGGATTGGTGCACAGCCCCACTCACATTTCAGAGTAGCGGCCCCAGCACACACACAAAGAACGTCACACTAGCCTTTTGTGAACCCGGACCGTTTGAAGCCTGGGCAGGAAGGTAGGAAATTACACACTGTCTGTGGGGGTGGAAGGACTCCAGAAGTTTCTTCCACTTCAAAGCTGGGACGAGGTATAAAAATAGACCCAGACCCTTTTTTCACTATACTCCTGGATATGGGGATACTACAGAAGACTGCCCTTTAACTCACTTATATAGGAAGATTTATTAAGTTTGGATTTCATGTGGGCTATCCTGTGCTATTTTAGGTAATGTCTAGTTCTTTATTTGAAATTGAATCCAAAAAGGTATGCACAGTAAATTCCATCCAGATAAAAAAAAGCTCCTGCATCACCCCATGGATATGCACTGGCTAATCAATTTTTCAATGCACACTGTGACCACTAGCAAACATGATCAATCGACACGTTAAATTTTCACACCATGTAAAGGTCCATGTTACTCAGATCCATTGCACCATTGAAAATGTTCCTGTGCAACATTTGTATGATCGACTTCAATGCCGAGGACTTTTTTCTTATGTGACTTTCCATGGCTAGAGATATTTTTCTCCTGGCCAACCACCAGTCCAGTATTCAAAGAGCACATCTCTGCCCTTTGACTTATTGCTATTAATTCAAATATATAGAAGTCATAGATACTTCTTAACTACAGCTCCTATACCTCAGAAACAAAACTGTGCTCTGCACAGCTGATTACAAAACATACATCGTAAGGGCTCCATTGCTAAATATCGTGGGTCATTTCATTACAGAAACAACGTCCTTAAGATCCAAGACAAATAGCCTATAAGCCAAAGCAGGAAGGTCTAATCAAACCCACTTCTTATTAGATTAGGCAACCAAAATCATACCGAGAGCTGCAAGAATCCCACTGGCGCATACAATTAAAAAGTTCATTTCAGTCTTTTGGGTCTCAGGGAGTACATATTATATATATGCAGAAAAAACACTGGCAAAGTCAATAGGTCTGGCCTTGACAAGTTGGTGTGATGGTTGTTTGTATTTATTTTGCAAGCATATGCCATACAAATAACAACGAAGAAAACCTGAGGGCCACATGCTGGCAACAAAAATGTACATTTTAACCAATAGATGGCTGTTGCATATCACTTTATTGGAAAAGTACTTGTGCTCTCTAGCCATTATGTGTACTTAGAACCATTATAGTCCTTTTTAGTTTTAATCAGTATATTTAAAAAAGTATTCTTATTTGTGCAAAGAAATTACAATTTTAGCTTTGAATTACTGCAACCGGAAAATATATTTTAAACATGCAAGGTTGATTAAACATGTTATAACGGTAGAGTGCTAATTAGGACACCAGACCTAGCACTGAAATACACTTCCTTTATTGCTGATGGGGCTTCATACTTTGGTGAGTGGATACAAATTGTGAATGACAGTAGAACAGACCACTGGATGATGAAGGCTTACCAAATGCCCCATTGTTAGAAACGGGGAATCCCGGTTGGCTAGGGCATGCACCAAAGTCAGGTAGAAACCCCCGTTCTAGTCAGGGCGAGGGAGTTACAACCTGAGGATAACCCCTGCTCACCCCCTTGGTAGCTAGGCACGAGCATTCAGGCTAATCCCAGAGCCAATGTGTAATGCGTTTGCACAACACACACACACAGCGCCAACACATGAGGCACACTAGAATGGAGACTACACGCAAGGTTATATAAAAATAGCCTTTGTATTATAAAAACACATTAGAATGCAATCACATACATATATACACTGTACCAACTGGCACCAGGTAGCAATTTACAGGGGATTATGTACAAGACAGCGCCAATCGGGTCGCTGCCAGAACCATCACAAGCACAAAGAATACATGTAAAACAATCAGTAATAACAGCCAGTAGCTACTGGTGAAATAGCGACCCAGCATTGTACCACATTAGGCATAGATCACATTATGCATGACATAAATCATAATCCCATGCATTAGGCATCATCATTAGCATAAAAGCATTAAGCATAAACCTTAGGCATAGAAACACAGCTGAAGGAGAATAAGGCCCACAAAAGCAAAATAATCACTGGCACCACTGTGCACATTGGAGCCCCACTCCAGGAATCTGAATTGAAAAATGATGTTGCCCACAAAACAAAACAGCAAAGAAACGTTGCAGCAGGCTCTGTAAATGATATTATCCACCACGTTGCAGTGGCCCGCAACTGCAGGTCTGCTGGGTACCAAAAGGGATACTGAGTGACGGCCCATGCTGGAACCCCACTCTGGGACTCTAAAAAAGTAGACTTTGCCCCTCGTTGGAGCAGCCCGCTGTTCCAGCGGGGCCGTTCGGGTATACAGGCACCGGTCCTGTGCCTCGCTCTTGCTCCCCAGGTCAGCCCCACTCACCGGCAGTCCTGGGTCTCCTCCGGTCGTCAGTTTCCTGCTCCTTGGGCCGCAGTCAGGTCCTGCTGGTGAGAACACTTTGCCTCTCCTGGTCTCGGTCTGCAGGACTCTGCTCTTCTTCCTGGCAACACGTGGGGGACTGCGCTCCAGCCCCGATCAGGTAGACATCGCCAGACTTTCTCGAGGATGCTCTCCTGTTGCCGGGAAACTCCCGGCACCAGCACCAATCCAAGTGCGGCTCCCCTCTGGTGTCAGCAGGGGAGCCTGTGCGGTGCTCCTTTGACTCCCGGGCCGGCGGCGGTGATTTATAGCGGTGAAGTGTGGGGTGGGCACCCGCTTGCACATAAAAGCAGATGCAGGGTGGGCACCCGCCATTAAAATCAAATAACAGCAGAGTAGACTCCCCCTAGACCGGCAATCATGTGGGGTGGGCACCCGCCAGCAAAGATGTAGAAATGCGGATGGGCACCCGCTCACAGCAGCATAAGTGCGGCGTGGGCACCCACCGAACCTCTTGGCAAAAGGCAGCCTAAATGCGGGGTAGGCACCCGCTAGAGTGCGCAAACACGTGGGGTGGGCACCCGCGGTTGGAGGGAACTCGCTGAAATCCCCACGCCGGGATTCCCTCCGGCAATCTCGCAGCAGCACGCTGCAGGCACCAGCCTCTCTCTTTCCTGGCAAGTAGAAATCAGAGCGCTCACGAGGGGCTTGGGTAGCAGGCAGGGATGGGCAAAGGTCAGCAGACAATAGGGAAGCTCTTCCCCAGCAGAGTAGCAATCTCTTGGGACAGTCAAACGCGGTGAGGATGGCAATCATGAAGTGCAGCAGCCCTGGCTCCAGCGCAGCTCCTTCCCAGTCCAGTACAAGGTAGAGGGGTAAAGTTGGACACAGGGGCCAGCACGCAAGGTCCCGCGGTGGTTCCTCCTGGCAGGGTGTTCCCTCCAAGTCAGCACAAGCACAACACTTTCATGGAGTCACATCCCCTGTATTTATACACCTTTCTGACCTGTGTCTAGAAGGGGACAGAAGCATCTGGAAAGGTACTGGAAGTTCCAGTCTCAAATGGCCCTAGGAGGGGTGTTAATAGGGTCAGAGCCAGCATTTTACAGTGCAGGCACATACCTATTCAGGGACAGGGAATTTCTCCTCCCACTACTCCTATTACAGATCTCCGATTCTGCCTGACGCTGGCTCACCCTACCCTCCCTGGAGCCACCCACACCTCACCAGCTCCGGTCACTTCCAGAACCAGACATGCAGGCAGGCACACAGCACACAGAGATGCCAACTTCTAAAAGTGGCATTCCTAAAATAATGAAAATAAATCTGTGCACACCATTGAGCAGCATTTATTATTTCCATTCCACATATACCAAACATGACATACTTATTTTGTTCCATTTAGGAATTATCCCATAAGGGGGAGGGTTCTCAATGTTAGCCTATGGAGGGCACAGAGCACATGCACTTTGCACTGCCAAACAGTGCTAGGGTGCCCAGAGTCCTAAAACCACCAACACCATGCTAGAAAAAAGGCTAGGAGGAAGGCAAAATGTTCAGGGATGACCCTGCCAAAAAGGGCCAAGTCCAACACCCTCCATCTTTAAACATATGCTATTTTCATTTATATATTTATTTTATTACCTAAGACTGATGAGACAGCTAATGCTGCCTTTGGGCCAGACCTAAAAATAGTCACAGGGTTTCAAGAAGGTATCGACAGAAAGGAAGGAATTAAAGTATTCAGTTGGGGATAGTTCAGTCGAAAGGTTTTGCACTCTTAAAAAAGAAGTAAAACGTTGTATAAATGATAATCTGTGCATTTTAGCATTATAAAGCATTTGGGTGGCCTGTTTTGTGGCCTTGGCTGAATCTAAATGCTTTCCAGAAAAATACTTGCAAAAAGGATTCTAGTAATTCAGCGGATCTGCATGGAGAGTATTCTATGTTAAGTACCCTCATCAGGGTTGGCATACAATTGGCAGGTGGTTCATTGCCCTATTTTCATGTTGCTGTGTTTTCCTAATGATATTTTGTTATGTTATCCATCATAGCGGTAAGGGAGGATTATCATCATGATAGCTGTGTGACATTAGATACCTCAGCCTTTTACTTTGGATGACCCACGCTTCATACAGGAATGGGCTGTCCATTCCACTATCTCAAATTGCCAAGATTCATCCCTGGCCAATTGATGCTAAATTTACAGAATGTGATCTAGTTTGCTTTTTATTTTTTTGGTGTGTATATGTTGCAGAGATGTAGGAAGTTTGTCAGTTATTTACTGTTACAAATGGGGTTTCTGGTTGGCTAGGGTATGCACCTAAGCCAGGCAGAGCCCAACACTCTAGTCAGGGCAAGGGAGTTACACGCTGAAGATAACCCCTGCTCACCCCCTTGGTAGCTTGACAGAGCAATCAGGCTTATCCCAGAGGCAATATGTAAAGCGTTTGCGCAACACACGCACACAACAGTGACACACTAGGCACACCACAAAAGAAACTCCACACAAGGTTATATAAAAACATCCTTTGAATAATTCATAAAAAACATGCAAGATCACAATCACATATATTACTGTGCCACTAGCCACTTGTCATGACTTCACAGGGATCACATACATCACTTTGGCTAATCGGGCCATTGTCATAACCATCCCAGGGATTACATAAACCACTTGGCCACTCGTGCCATTGTTACAACCCTCACAGTTAGGGTGACTAGTATCTACTAGCAGGATTACACTGAGCATAACACTTATGCATAACTTCATCAGCAGTGCCCTATAGCAAACACCTGCAGAGTTCGCACATTAGTAATCCTTACTGGCAATGTGATATCCAAAACAAACTTCATACACCATATCTGGGCCTAATACATCTACATTACCCGTTATGCAGTGTTTCCCACCCAGCTGGGAGCCCAGAAGCCACCAGGCCTCTCCTATGGCCAAAGTGGCAATGTCATGGAGGATCCATCCTCCTGCAGGACTCTGGGACCTCAGTCAAGGTTTCACCCTGTTCTTGCCTAAACACAATGGCCCCAGTGCCCAGTATACTGAATCTGGGGCGGGTGTGCAACACACACCCAGTCTCTGCTAAAGAAGAGTGCCTCCGGTGCCCAGAACACCAAGTATCTGTCAAGCTGGCAGGGAGGTCTCGCTCAGTCCTCCCTGTGTGACGGACTGGGTCTCCGCCACGCAGCTTGCCCTAGTGGTTCAGCGGAGAGTGGGTGTGGCTGTACTTCTGGTCAGCCCTTGCAAGTCACACACTGAGTTCTCAGTTCCACTCTGGAAAAGAGGGGCGGGTACCTCTCAGGAGGATCCTTGGCGGCCAACCTAGTTGCTCCCAGCAGCCGGGCGATAAGGTGGGACGCCACCCATCCCTCTGTAGATGCAGGTTGCAGCCCCCTTTACCACAGGGGTTGTCATATGCGAGAATCAAGCCAATGCGTCCCCAGAGCAATCATGGAGCTCCAGCGGTGCAATCTCCTCTGCCAAGTAAGGCGCCTTACCAAAGATCACCCACGGTCCCTTCACCTGTCGTAGCTGGGGCTTCTCCAGACGACGCATGCCTTGCCCATTCCAACAATGCAGGCCACAACCATCTCAGCTGCATACTGCTCAACACCCGCTCAGTCCATAAACACTGGGACCTGTTCGACTTCTTAGCCCCGGATTTCGCCTTCCTGACAGAAACCTGGATGAGCACCTCCTCAGCACCAGACATAGCCATAGCCATCCCCGACGGCTACAAGATCACATTCAGAGACCGGAACAACAATAAACCTGGAGGAGTAGGCCCCATCATCCACAGGGACACCATCAGAGTATCAACCAGCATCGAAGATGCCCTCAAGATGGCTGAACACCTACACTTCCAGATCCACGTCAACAGCAAAACCACCCACAGAGGAACCCTCATCTACAGACCTCCGGGCCCCGACCACAGTTCAGCGAATCCATCGCCGACCTCATCAGCACGCACGCCATCACCGCCACAGACTACATCCTTCTCAGAGACCCGAACTTCCACCTAGGGAACAACAACTCCACAACACTGATAGACAACCTCGCCAACCTCGGTCTCAAACAAATCATCACAACACCCACCCACTCCACTGGACACACACTCAACCCCATCTTCTCCGCCAGCGACCACGTCACCTTCAGCCACACCACCGAACTCCAATGGACCCACCACCATTGCATCCACTTCTCCTTTGAGAAACACACCACACACAACCAACCACAACATATCCCACACCGCAACTGGAAAAAAGTCACCGAACACCAGCTCATCACCTCACTCGCCCAAGACCCTCCTCCCGAGCTCTCCGGGACCAACGCAGCAGTACACAACTTCAGACTATGGATCGACGACTGCGCTAACACCCTCGTCCCAAACAAGAAACCCTCCAACAGACATATCGACTCAAGAGCCATCTGGTTCAACGACGACCTCCAGAACTCCAAGCATACCTGCAGAAAACTCAAGAAGCAATGGCGCAAGGACCAGACACCAGACAACCCAGCAACCCTCATGAATGCCAGACGCAGACATCACCAGCTCATCAGATCCACCAAAAGAACCTCCTTTAAGGAATGCATAGACAACAATGCACACAACAGCATAGAGCTCTTCAACACCGTGAAAGAACTCGCCATCCTCAGCTCCAATGACATACCACCCTCTCAAGAACTCTTCCACCGCAAGATCACAGACATCTACAACAGCTTTGATACCCAGATGCAAACGGCAAACACCGACACCCCAGAATCAACACCCACCAAACGCACTGACCTTCTGCTGTCCTGGAACAATATCAACGATGAAGAGACCGCCAAAATCATGAACACCATCCACTCCGGCTCATCTTCCGACCCCTGCCCCCACCACATCTTCAACAAGGCAAGCCCCATCATCGCACTCCAACTTCAAAAGATCATCAACAACTCCTTTGAGACCTCCACCTTCCCAGAGAGCTGGAAACACGTCGAAATCAACGCCCAACTCAAGAAAAGCGAAGCGGACCCAAAGGACCTCAAGAACTTCTGACCCATCTCCCTGCTCCCGTTCCCTGCTAAAGTCATTGAGAAGATCGCCAACAGACAACTGACCCTCTTTCTGGAGGAGAACAATGTCCTGGACTCATCCCATTCCGGCTTCCACAGCAACCACAGCACAGAGACCGCCCTCATCGCCGCCACTGATGATATCAGGACCATACTGGATAAGGGCGAAACCGGGCCCTCATCGTCCTGGACCTCTCGGCCACCTTCAACACCGTCTGCCACCACACCCGCTGCACACGCATCCATGACGCAGGGATCCGAGGCAAAGCTCTGGACTGGATCATCTCCTTCCTCACCGGAAGAACCCACAGAGTCCGCCTCCCCCCGTACCGATCCAAAGCCATCACCTTCGGCGTACCCCAAGGATCATCCCTCAGCCCAACACTTTTTAACATCTACATGGCACCGCTCACCAACATCGTCCGAGCACACCACCTCAACATCGTCTCATACGCCAACGACACGCAGCTGGTCCTCTCCCTCACCAAAGACCCGGCCATCGTGAAAGCCAACCTCTACGTGGGAATGAAGGCCGTCGCAGAATGGATGAAGACCAGCCGCCTGAAACTGAACCCGGACAAGACAGAGGTCCTCATTCTCGGCTCCACCCCCTCTGCATGGGACAACTTCTGGTGGCCGACCACGCTGGGAGCTGCCCCGACACCCACAAACCATGCACGCATTCTGGGATTCATTCTGGACTCAACGCGTGCCATGACCCAGCAAGTCAATGCTATCTCCTCCTCCTGCTTCAACACTCTCCGAATGCTCCGCAAGATCTACAGATGGATCCCCACTGAAACCAGGAGAACAGTCAGCAGCAGGCTGGACTACGGCAACACCCTCTACGCAGGAACCACAGCTACACTCCAGAAGAGGCTCCAGCGCATACAGAATGCCTCCGTACACCTCATACGCAGACTCCCCCGCCACAGCCACATTACCACCCATCTACGAGACCTGCATTTGCTCATGGTCAACAAGAGGATCACATTCAAACTCCTAATCTACGCACACAAAGCACTCCACAACGCCGGACCAGCATACCTCAACAAACAACTGTCCTTCTACACCCGGAATTGCCAGCTGCGCTCCGCTTACCTCGCGCTCGCCAGCATCCCATGCGAACAACCACCGGCGGCAGATCCTTCTCCCACCTTGCCGCAAAGATATAGAATACCCTCCCCGCCCATCTATGAAAGACCCAGGACCTGCTGACCTTCAGTAGACACCTCAAGACCTGGCCAGTAGCTGCCTCCCCATTCCCCTCCCCTCCCACCCTCAGCACCTTGAGACCTTCACAGGTGAGTAGCGAGCTCTACAAATGGTTTTATTGATTGATTGATTGATTGATTGATTTACGCACTTTCTCCCAGCAGCAGGAGAAAGGGACTGCGCTAACAAGCTACCTCACCAAAAGTGCTTCACATGGGCTATGCCTCCTCAAGGCAAGGGACACACGAGCAAGGTGCTGGCTAGCCGGCCAGCATAAGGGTTCCTCAGGGCAGGGCTGCAGTCCTTCCTTGAGCCCAATAGGCAGTAGGTCAGCAGCCAAGAGGGGCAAAGTCCCTAGGCGGCTCTACCAGGCTCACAGCAGCCTGCCTGTCACAAGTCCCACGCAGCATCTTGTTTTACATGGGGTCACAGCCCCTTCCCTTATTGTCCACATGTCTTTGGTCTGGGGGCACTTAAAATATAATCACAAGTGCAAAACACCCTCCATTCACAGTGCAAGCCTTGGGCCCAGGCACACCAGAGGCGGACGGAGCCAGCATTGTGGAAGGCAGGCAGAGCCCTATTTTTGTGCAGTTGCAACTCCTCCCACTACTCCAAATGCAGACCAGGCCTATTTAGGAGCAAGTGACAACTCCTCCTGCTACTCTAAATTCCGCTAAGGTCCATTCAGCCTATCACCGAGTCTCCCAGACAGGGCAGGACACATCCCAACCCCCCAGGGACTGGCTGAAGTGAATGCACATCCCCTCTCCCCTGTCAGTCAGAACCAGACAGTCAATACACATCCAGGTAGGCACGAAGACAAATTGCACACAGAAATGCCCACTTCTAAAAGTCGAATTTCTAAAATAGTAATAATAAATCTGCTTTCACCAAAAAGCAGGATTTATCACTACTGTTCCAAACATAGCAAACATGGTAGGGCTACCCCTCTCATGTTAGGAATTACCACTGAAGCACATATCAGGGAATCCCCAATGCATCACTATGAGAGGGCAGCCTCACAGCAGTGAGAAACCAAATAGGCTGTTTGTCACTACCAGGATATGCCACACAGTTAAGGCACATGTCCTACCTTTTACCAACACAACGTTCTGCCCATAGGGCTAGCTGAGCCTACCTTAGGGGTGACTGATATGTAGTAAAAGGGGAGTTGCAGATGTGGCAAACACTTTATATGCTGTGTCACAGTGGCAGTAAACTTTGCGCACAAGCCCTGCAGTGTCAGAGGCCTGAGACCAGATTGAACGCTACTTTGGTGGGTGGCGCAAGCAGCGCTCCAACATTCTGTCCATCAATTGTTCTTTTTGCATTTGTCATCCCGAGTGGGACGGGTATGATATGATATGATATGTATTATTGTGTGGTTACTTAAAACCTTTACAACATTTTAAAACATATTGCAAAAGGAGAATGCAAGTAATATAAAAAATGGAAATGTAAAGTTCCTAATCTTTAAAACAGCCTTCAAAGTGATATATAAACCCCCAGTATAGTCTTAATGTTTAAATATCATTGGGAGAGGATTGTTGCTCGATGATGCCCCTTGGTAAAATCAACTATTCAGGGGAGGGACGAACCTCAGGACAGTTGTCCCTGGTACAATAGAGCTCACTGGCTGTTTGGCAGCCTCTACTTGTGCCAACTTGTCTTTCAAAAGTATATATGTGAGATGTACAAATTTGCCAAAGTTGGCCATATTTTTCACAATGTCCAAAGTGTAGAGCTGACAGACAGCCTCCTTTGCTGTGATAGTGCCCAGTCGAAGGAGGATGGGTCTAAGATAGATTCTGCGAGCTTCGTGCAAAACTGCGCAGCATAGCAAAATGTGTGCCAGGGACTCCCTTTTGTAGTTGCATAGACAACACTCTGGAATGTCTGACAGTTCTTTCCAGGATGGATATATTTCTTTTAAGGGGAGCAGGTGTAGTCTTACAGCTAAAACCCGGTGTAGTGCTTGTCTCCCCGCGGCCTGCATGAGGTGGGGCTTATGGGTGTGCACAAGTTGAGGAAGACAGAGGGTTTCAAGAAAGTCTCTAGCTGCCAAGGATTCCACATCCAGCGTGATTGCCTTTTTATAGATGTTTTGATGGTTGCATAGTTGATTAGGCTGGGATCCCAGTTCTCTGTCACTAATTGTAGCAGATCTTTGGCTATTTAAGACTGGTGGACCAGGGGTTTCTTGATTTTAGGAAGATGGATTTTATGAGGGTCTTCAAGGAATTCTCGGGTGCCACAGTTGTTAGGTAGAAGGCCCATTAATCATGTTTGGAGAGTGTTCTAGGTCTAAGACAGGGGTAATGTTATTTTCACATTTTAAAGTGAAGATTAGGGAGTAAACAGGCATTTTTGTTTTACTTTTCTGTTCATTGAAAGTGTGTGGTAATTTTACACACATTCTGGCCCTGACGTGAGCCTCTCATTGGAGTGTAGGTTTTTCACCCTCTTTAACAGCAGTGTTGGTTTATTTTGAGGTTGAACAGAAATCCTGAAAAGTAGTGTCTGTGATCAAGGTGAGGGCCCATAAGAAGCTGAGGAAGACCACAAACAGAAGTATAACTTTCAAGAAAGGATATTTTTTTAGAGGTCTCTCCAAAATTCCTCCTGGAGGAAGAGGGTACTCGTTTCTGGGCACCAATAATTCATTGTGTATAGGATTGGTATTAGCAAACACTTTATTGTTGTTGTTAATAAGACTAATGGGCCTCTATGTGGCTGGCTCTGAAATGTGTCTTTCTTGTTGACAGAAAATATTATACGTCTTTTCCATGAGGTGAGAAGTGTGTTGTTCTGCAAATATTGTAATGCCAAGCTCAAGATAGAAATGTCTAGCTTCAAGCTACTGAATTGGTTGAAGTATTCTGGTAGAACTATGTTGTGATCTGAAACCACGTTGTACACAAAAAATGCATTGTTTCTCTTATTATCCAGTTCTTAAATTATTTTCTTTCTGCCATCTCATAGTTTGTTTCAATCTTATATTATTGTGAATCAGCGTTTGGTAAAGTTCTTGTTGGCTAATCTTTTATTTGGTAAGATTGATTTGATTAGTTGTAGAATATGTTTTTGAAGTTTGATATCAGCTTTCATATTGGCATTGAAAATCTGTTAGTTCCCTTTGCCTCTTTTCATTACGGCCCAAAAAGTGTTGTATTTTTTGTATTACTGCTTTATTATTACTGCCTTATTATTATAACTATTTTGTATGATTCTCTGTGTCATTTTATGCTGTCTCTTAAGGGCTGCTGGAAGTTTTTCATCATGGCACACCCTGTGATCTATTTCCACCATAATATCCCTCATTCAAGCTACTCTGTCTAGCATTGAAAGTGGATTAGGCACCTACCACAACAATACATTCAATGATTCTCTATCTACTGTGCAAACATACTCTAAGATGAATCGTTACCTACAATTAATAGAGAGCAGATATAAATATGCCTATGTTGGTGGGAGATGGCTGCGAATATGATCACTGGTGTGAATCACACTCTGCCGAGAGCTACATTTCATAAGGTAATTAATTTTACACTTGAAATAATTGGCGGTGGTCAGAGATTAAAGTAGTTTACTTTGTCTATTTGATTGCATAACCTATCAGTTGTAATTGTAATTGAGTTGTATGTAGCGCAAGGTGTTGATGAACGTTTCGGCAAGTACCAAGCTACTCCAGAACCCAAAGGTTCTGAATGTGGATTTACATAGGGGAAATATAACTTGTTAATTTGAGCAGGGGACATGTGAATCTGTTAGTTTGATTGAAAAGGATAAAGGAGGGATAGAGGAGGGAAAACATCTAGGTAGTGTTTTTTGTGAGATCATATTGGTAGATTGAGGTATGAGATAACTCAAAGGAGGGACAGAGGAGAGAACAGTCTAGAAAGGATGACTGGGAAACAATAGTAGCAGAATGAGTTTTGGGATGAGTCAATGGAGGAAAAGAGGAGGAAAAGTCTATAAAGTGATGCTTTGGAGAACACAGTAGTAGAATGAGATTTTGGGAGAGTCAAAGAGGGATGGGGAAGGAATAGTCATGAAAGAGTCTTAAGGAGACCATAGTAGTAGATTGAGGTTTGGGATAAGTCAGAGTGGGTTAGAGGATATATTGAGAGAGAAGTATAGAAAGAGACATAGAGTAGTCAGTTCATAGAGTCTTTGTTTCGATTGTAAAATCAAATCATAAAAGACATTTACGACAATAATAAGTGAATTCACTATAAATACATTGATATAAATAATTAAAACATACACAAAATATTTTTTAAATAAGTATAAAACCACAATCCAAGACTCATAGTTAGAAAAGCAATTGGTATATAGGAGATAATTAAAATTGGAAACCGAAAGACACACAGTAGCTATCACTTTGTACAGATGGTAAAGGGTGCAGACAGTTCATACTAACCCACAGTTAAAGACACTATGGTCAAACCAGATCAGTGAACCTTGAGATTGTTAGCCCAAATCTTCCAAGGCCACCCCAAGAATTTAGCGGTAGCAATAATAGCATCCTGGGGGCTCGTCTGTAAAATCCTCAAGGCTTCATTGGCAACCCTTGAGCCAAGGATAAGACAAATAGGTTTAAGCCATTTCTTCCTCGGTAGGCTGTGGGCCGGGCAAACAAATAGCATATGGGAGATAGATTCTGGATATGCTGGACACAGCGGGCATAGGTCTGTCGTGGGCCTATGCCATCTACTAGAAAAGGCTCTGATAGGCAGAGAGCCTACCCTAAACTGGTGATAGAGCTTCTTATCCAATGGTTTTGAGATAATGTTCCAATAATAGTCAAATTCAGGTTCATGCTTTATTGATACGAAGTCTCTGGTTAGGGAAGGGCCAGTTATGGAGGAAAAACTTTTCGCCCTCATGAAATCCATATAAGCGGCCTTAAACACCTTTTTGGAAGGAAAGGGAGTTGAATCTGGGTAATCCCACAAAATGCCCATCCCCATTGCTGTCAGGGTATCTTTAATATACTGGAGCCATCTGATCTTCGTTAGTGACCAACTGAAATCAGGAAGGGCTCTAGCGTAATAAACAAGCTCAGGGGTGGCCCATAGCCTTCTCGAGAGGGCTATGGGCCTAAATCTAGCTAGGTCCTCAATATGATGAAAGCCCAGATCCAGAAATAGGGGCACCAGTGGGGAGGATTGCGGTAGTCCTGTTAGGGCCCTCATAAATTTATTTTGGGCTATAACAAGGCATGATATATCCTCATGGCCCCACAGTTCAGCGCGGTATAAAATGGCGCTTACCACTTTAGTGTTATATATTGTGAGGGCGGGGGCTATAGGTTTAGTGTGTGACAGCCTATGTTCTTAAGGAGGACCCCGGCAAGCTGAGCATGCTTCAAAGCAAGCATGTCGATTTGCGGCTTCCAATGCAGCTTCCTATTTAAAGTTATCCCCAGATAAGTAAACACATCTGTCTGCTCTAGAGGAACATCATTCATATAAACTTTGCCCCTAACATATTTTGATTTGTGGAGAACCATAAATGTTGTCTTGTCCACATTGACCACCAGCTCATGATCGCGGCAGAACTCCTCAAAACGGGACAGAGCCACCTGCAGCCCAGATTGGGATTTGGATAGTATCAGTGCGTCATCCGCAAACATGAGTAGGGGGAATTTCATTACCCCAAGGGTTGGAGCGTCTGTGGGGCATGTGGAATAATATTGCACTACCCTGTCTATAAATAGGGAAAACAAGGTAGGCGCGAGGACGCATCCTTGATGCACGCCCTTTGTCACCGTAAATTTATCTGTATCCTCTCCCTGTGTACCCCATCTTACCTGGGCGTGGTTGGAGTCATGGATCGTGACTAACATCACTAGCAGCTCTAAGGGGCATCCCCACTTCTAACAAAGCTCTCCACATTTTGTTACGTGGGACAAGGTCAAATGCTGACTTTAAATCGATGAATGCCACATATAGCGTGCCTCCACCTACAAGGACTACCCTCCAATAAATCATCGCAAACCTCAGGACCTGGTCAATTGTGCTTGTGCACGGCCAAAACCCTGCCTGCATTGGAGATAAAATCTTAGCATCCTCTATCCATGATTGGATCCGACTTAAAACTAATCTGGCCACAATTTTCTGTATGGAATATATCAGGCTGATAGACCTGTTGTTACATGGCAAGGCTCTGTCCCCCTTTTTGTATAACAGTATAATTACCGCATCAGTCCATGTGTCAGGGATACCCACACCACTGGCAATGGAATTTGCTGAATAAGTAATTACCCAATTGTCCTTATCATAGGCAAATAAGTCCGCAGGCACACAATCAGGTCCCGGAGCCCTGCCTCTTGGAACAAAGGAAAGGACAGTCTCAACCTCAGAGTTACTAACTATGAAAGTTAGGATTGGACTAAATATTTTAAATCCGTCCCGGTTAATGTTGGTGTTAGAGAACAGGGCCATAAATTACTCGGCCCACTGGTCTGGCGGGACATCATTAATTGGTTTCAAAGGTGTCCAGTCGCTCCACCATTTCACCAGCTGCCAGAAGTTAGTCATATTCTTCTCTTTGCTGACTTGGAGAAGATCATTCCAGCGCTCCTCATCCCACTCTTTTTTGGCCTTAAATTGGGTTGCCTTAAAAAAAGCCCTTGCAGACTTCACTTCTCCCATGTCTTTAGATCTAATGACCCTAGACAACAAGCAATACGCCTCTCTACAGTTTTTATTATACCAGGAGGCCTTTATTGCCCATACCTCTGCTTTCTTTTTACTGGTCTTAATAACAAACTTTTTAAGATTAGAGAACAGGTCACAATGAACCTGCGGGAAAATTAAATCAATATCCGCCTGAGTAGGATAGCTTTGAAAACAGGAGATTGATTGGGCAACCAAATCCTTCATTGCAGCAAGATCCCCTTCATTATCAATGACCCTGGACCATCTCACTCTCCTCATATCGTTAGATAGAGAAACTGCGGGGATGGGGGGGTTAGCCTGGCTGCTTTACACGGGGGCCGTGTGGAATCAAAGCCTTTGTTAACAAAATCAATAGATCATGGTCACTTTCCAGGCATTCCTGGACCCTCATATCAATTAAAGAATTCCATGATTCAACATTTAGGAAAATATAGTCAATGGGACTACTCCTCCTACCATTATTAAGGTGCAAGAACCCTTCCTATCGGAGTCAGTCCTCCCATTTGCGGCTCGTCCACCCCTTTGCAAACACAGCCCTTTGAGTTGGAGGGCTGCTTCTGTCCATTTTGTAACTGGGCTCAAATCTAGACACGCAATGACCCACTGCATATCTTCATCTGCGCTTAACATACCATCCTCTGAATCCAACGGTACAAAGGTGCAATTAAAGTCTCTCATAATAATCAAATTACACCTTGCCCTCCAATTATCTAAAAAACTGTCAAGATGGTCAACAGTCTCAGATCGCCTCCCTCCCAGTAAGCCTCTGGCATACACGCTGATAACCAAGGTCGCAGGGGCACTATTAACCTGAAGCCGTATTGCCAAGATGTCTGGGCTGTCAATAGTAACCTCCTCCACCATTAACCCACTTTTCTGTCTCACCCACCATGTAAGACCACCAGAGGGTCTGCCCCTCCTCCCCCCTAACGCTGGTTTAGAAAAAATGTAAAACCCAGGGTGGTGGACCTGGTCCGTAGACCAAGTCTCCTGGAATGCCAGGAGATCAAACTGTTCAACAAACCCGACCCATTCACCTGATGCAGTTTTGGGTAAGAGACCTGCGATGTTCCAGGAACCTACTGTCATAACAAGCAAATGTTCGTCTAACCTAAATCTAACTGGAGGAGAAGGGGATGTAGGTTCCTCCCCCGCCTTCATACCATAACCCGAAGGGCCAAGATTGAATGTGTGACCCCGTGGGTGTAGGCTAACCCTGTTAGTCTGCACTTCCCTACTCTGTCTCTCTTGAGTGATACAGTCTCCCCCTTGTTGTCCTAGATTGGTACACGATGCACTGGAGAGAACGCTCTAGATATAATAGAGAACTCAGATAAATTACAAGAGGGGGAACCATAACCTCGGCCCATCGGGCCCCGGAAATACCGGGCCCAGCGAGCATACTGGGATCTAGACCCGGGAGTCAATCAATATCTCCGAGTGAGGCTAGGGCGGTGAAACGATTATGAAGGGGAATGGGGTGATTAAAATGGCCTGGTGGTTATAAAGGCCGTCACCTTCCGTCATGGCTAGTAGTACGCATAGGGCGGTAGAAATACCCCAGGGGAAGGACAGAAATACAGTCTCGAGCGATTGCATCTCCCGCCCTCTCCAAAATTTGCTGGACCAGACCAGAGGAGCCAAAGCTTAAAACCACACATTCACCCCGAAAAGACTGATGTGCCTTCCCAATCCATGGTACACTTCGAACCATTTTAAATTCTTCAAAGAGTTAATTGTTAAGCCCCGTCCTTGAACCCAGTAGATGTAAAGCCTTGTTTCTTAATGCTGGCCAATCCTCGTTTACCAGCGGCGCCAGCTTAGGGACATTGCCCAAAACTGTAGTATAGGGGGTGGCTTCTGGGGAAGATGCAAAAAGGAGGGTCATTTTTGAGCGGTGGGTGGACCCGAAAAATTAGTGGGACAAGTTCGGGATGCCATTGAGGCAGGTTGTGATAAGAATACAGGGGAAACCCAAGTAACCCTACGGCATCTGGGTGATCAATAATAAGTACCCAAAATGATGCCTAGGAATCAATAATCTGAATAACTGTGGAAAAGAGATACCATTAATTATCCCTTTTCAAATGTGTTATTACACTAGAGAAATAAATCTATATATCTAAATCCCTTAACTAATGATAACCAGAAAAAGAATTGTACAAAATAGAAATTATTTGTTGCAACCCTGTTAGAGAGGGTCCCCCATGTGAAGAGATAGTCGGATGGCTAGCATCAGGAGCTGGATCAGAGAAACTTTGTACTACGGGGCGTCTTCTCCTACTCCTTGTTCTCCACCCCCCCATTAAGGGCACCACACCCAGCCGCTGTCTGTCACTTAGCTAGAATCGAAGAAGGTTGCAATAAAACCTGTTCTAATTTACTTAATCTACCTTCTATCTGGCTCAATGTATGGATCAGGGGATCTAAAAGGTCAGCGATGCCCTGCATAATTCGCTTGTAAATGGAGTCATCAATCGTATTAGTGGGGCCAGTGTCTAATGTGCTAGATGGATTCGACTGACTACATTCAACATGCCCCCTCTGAACTGCCTTCCATGTCATCCCCGCTGTGGACTGTGGGGTAGACTTGGGTGGACCCCACCTTTCCTTTTCTTCGGGGGGGGTTCACCTTGGCTCTTTTACCCCTTGTAGTAACCATTGGTGGGTATGAGTTAGTAGCGGGGGGTGGTAAGGACTCCGAGCCATAACTTTGCTGACTTAAAGCCATTAGGGGGGGTGAAGGTGGTGGGCCTGCGCATATTGCCACTACCTGAGGGCTAACCCTCAAATTTGGGATTGGAGGAAGGGGTTCTAGAGATAGCCTTTGCTCGGTTAGTTGGATCTCATGCATCAGAGCCGATTCCGCCCTGGACAAAAAGGCATTGAGCATTCCCACTAACCCCCTCCCACCCCTAATTTGAGCTTGCATTCGGGCCCCTTCCCCACAGATGACATGACCCCGATTCAGTTAAATAATACAGTCCCCTCACGTCAGGGAAATATCGGTGAGCAATGAACATAAGGTGGTCCAACCCGGCCCCTACCGGTCTCGGACGGGCTCAGATGGGCCCGCCCTTGGCCCACGTGCATCCCGCGCTGTAGGAGCCCTGGCCTCCTTTTGAACGCCTCTTGGCGCTCAACGATGCGGTGCGCAATGTGCGTGCTGCACAGGATGCTGGGTGTTGTGGTTCTGGGCGGGCGGGCAACAATGGCGGTGCCCAGGTGCCTCGCACCTGTTAGCAGCAATGCCCCTGTGGCTCCATGGCAAAAGCGGGCTCTGTGGCAAAGGCGGGTGTCCCAGAGAGACAGCGGCAGAAGCAAGTGTCCCCAACAGAAACAACCGGTGAGTAGAAATTAGGCTCCCGCCCCACGGGAGCCCTGACCCCCTTTTGAGCACCTCCTGGCGCTCAACGATGCGGGGCGCGACGTGCGCGCCGCACAGGATGTTGGGTGTTGTGGTTCTGGGTGGGCAACAATGGCGGACCCCAGGCGCCTCGCGCCTGTCAGCAGCAATGCCCCTCTGGCTCCGTGGCAAAAGCGGGAGTCCGAGAGAGACAGCAGCAGAAGCAAGTGTCCCCAACAGCAACAAGTAGAAATCAGGCTCCCATAGAGTAGAGCATTGGGGGGAGTTGAAGGCTTTTTTTTCTTTGTATAGTAGGAGTAAATTAACAAATATATAGATAGATAATTAAATAGCAAGATATAAAATTGTATTGTATAACGTTCTATATGTGCATGTATGCCTAGATAGTTAGAAATTACCACAGGAATGTCACTTTTCCAATGTTCCTGTGGCGATAGGGCCTTCGCCTTATTCACAAGGCAGCGTTTAGCCACTTAATGAATAAGGCCCCCTTTCAGGCTACACTTAGCGTGAAAGTGGTGGGCAATGGGTGCTGCAGTGGGAGTTCCATTGATTTTGATGTTACTCCATATTTACAAGGGTGATGTATATGTAGGGCAGTGCCAAAATTAAGACCAGGGGAAACCTGGTCTTCACACGGTGAAACAAGGAGAAATGATTTATTTGTCCTCATTTTGGTGTTTCTATTTGTGCTGCATTCTGCATTCTGCACACAAAGAAAGATCAAAACGCCATGAATGACTGTTTATGTGCCGGAAGGTGTCCCCTTCCTGCACATAAACAATCATTAAAAAAAAATTGAGTTTCAACTTCTATATATGCTTCATTCTGAAGCACACATAGAAGTTACAAATCACCATTACTCATTGTTTATGTGCAAGAAGTGACACCGTTAACCTTCTTTATTTATCGCTGCACTCTGATAGTTTCCTACTAAATATGCCCCTTCGACTTTTAGGTAGTGATCTAAGTAAAGCAAATTGATGTGTGTGTTTTTATGAAATATATATAATTTTTATATTTATTTTATTTTAATATTTTCCTCAATATTTCAATAGTGAATCACTTATAGATGCAACAGTTATAATTACATTTATGTTTTGTGATAGATAAATAAAATAAACAGAGACCGATAAGCATCTACTCAAATAACTTATATAAAAACTATGCAGTGACCTATATACATGTTAAACATAAAACAATGTATATATGTACGTATGTATATGTATATATATTTGAGACACTGATGCACCCATTCATAGATGCACTGAGACAGTCACACAGTTTATTACAGAACCATTGATAGACTGATGCACCATCTCACAGATCCACTGAAATATTTAAACTGTGACTAAGACACTTACTGATACAGTGATGCATGTAGTCACAGATTCCACTGAAAGAGTTATACACTCTGTTATAGATGTATTAATACATTAAGGGAGTTAAACATGCTATTATAGAGTCGTTTAGTTAGTATGTAGTACTTAGTGTGTTGGTTATAATCTATTTTGCAGATATAAGTTTTGTATGTGGTGATGACTATTGAATGTGTGCTTTTGTTTTGTCATTTCGCAACGTATTCACGGCTACCAATATCATTGCGGCATCCAGTACCATCACAAAAAACAAAAATCAGTTTAAAATATAGTTTTTATACAAAATCCCTACAAAAATACGACTTTAAACAGTCCACTAATAAACCCTAGTGTCTAAAACACTGTAAAATGTGTACATATATGTGTTTTACACCTGTTAAAACAGGTGCGATCATCGCAGCTGGGTGATGGTCTGTAATGAAGGAGGAAGTTACAGGAGGAAGTTGGAGTAGGGTTGCGACTTCGATTCACCAGATGGAATAGTGAAAAAATCCCAAGCTATGCTTTGCTTCTTCATTGGGGATTCTTCATCTGAAGACTCTTGTTGTGCAGCTGGGACCTCCTGCTCTTGAACAACTGCAATCAGTTGTAGGTCTTCCTGCGGTTGTTGGAGTGTCATTTTAATTTGCCAAAAAAGCAAAAATGAGTACAATGTAGAAAATTAGTTTAGGAAAGCTCCTATAATAAACTAATCAGTACCTGGAAAGTTCAAGAAGGGAGAAATGGGTGTGTACTTCCTTTCATAAATGACAGTGTGTAAAGCAATTACATTTCTTTATTTGGAAGTCACGCGCTATTCGTGAGTAACAGTGTCATTGTGACTGCCGGCGATGCCGCGATAATGGAAAGTTATTTTCGGAGGTTGCTTTTTATGACAAATGCATAGAGAAAATAACGTTAAACCAAATGTTACTAAACAGGTACGCGCAAACTTATGTAAATATATCTAAATATGTGTTTTACACTTCATCGAAAACATGTGGTATTTATGGCCACCGATGTCCTTCCTCCAAGAAGCTTGTTATTTTTGTCCTTTTTTATTGTTCTTTGTGGTATTAGGATATCAAACGCTTCCTGGAGCCACTCATAAAGTTTTTGAATGGAATTTATTGTGTCTAGATCTGTGTTGAAAGTTAGTTGCATTTCTAAGTGATCAAAATTGAGTTTGTTTCACAGTTGATAGGTGGATGCATGTAATGTGGCCTTCGGTATAGTGATTTTAGGTGTTTTGTGTCGGAAAGCTACCAGACGGTGGTCCGATCATATGATTGGAGTAATCCATTGAAAGTGAACTAGTTCTGGATTTACAAAAATGACCTCTCCGATGTATCCAGGAATATGTGTGTGTGTGTGTGTGTGTGTGTTTGTGGGTGATCTGATGTAGGGCTATCCCAGACGTGGGTAGCGTCACCAAATGCACTCAAAGAAGAAAGATTTCAAAAAAGTTGTTATGCGTTTATGTCAATAAAGATTTATTGAAAAAAAGTTTGTTTAGGTCTTGACGTTGTATTCAAATCATAAAGTTCATCAAATTTCAAAAAACGTCATTCATTTCTTATGATTCATTTTCAATTTCCCAATGCATTTCGGGCCGGGGGCCCTTCATCAGGGATTAAATGTGCTTAAAGACAGCTATGGGTAAGCTGGACATTCGCCCTTTTCAAAATGATCGTGTCCTTATTAACGTGAATCACGCTCAATTCCACAGTATTGTGGGAGGTGTATCGCGGAAATCGCGTGTGCTCGGCTCACTGAGTTCTGAAGAGGGTAGCTACCCTCTTCAGAACTCAGTGAGCCGAGCACACGCGATACTGTGGAATTGAGCGTGATTCACGTTAATAAGGACACGATCATTTTGAAAAGGGCGAATGTCCAGCTTACCCATAGCTGTCTTTAAGCACATTTAATCCCCTGATGAAGGGCCCCCGGCCCGAAATGCATTGGGAAATTGAAAATGATTCATAAGAAATATATGAAGTTTTTTTAAATTTGATGAACTTTATGATGTGAATACAACTTCAAGACCTAAATAAACTTTTTTTCAATAAATCTTTATTGATATAAACGCATAACAACTTTTTTGAAATCTTTCTTCTTTGAGTGCATTTGGTGACGCTACCCACGTCTGGGATAGCGCTACACAACGCATTGATTGTTCCTTCAGCCCTCAAAGGATTACCAAATAGCACCTACCGACCTTAAGCAAATTCTCACCTTCCTTTTGAACTAGGAGTGCGACTGTTCTACCACAAAACTGTCTTTATGATCTGATGTAGGCTCAGTGTGTCTAGGCCAGTGATAAATGTTCTTGAATGCAGAATATTGGGTTTATCAAACCATACGTTAGGTCACGAAGGATGCATAGGTTGGCGTGTAGTGTCATATGGTTTGAAACTGTGTCTAGAAATGTGTATGGGAATGCTAGGTGATGGTCTGTAATGAAGGAGGAGGTTGCAGTAGGGTTGCATCTGATCATGAGGGCATCATAACATTGTATGGAAATGTCCTCAAATTTGTTGAGATTTATTGTTTCCATGAATATAACAACTAGTCCACCTCCTCTTTTGCCTGTGCAATTTCGTGTGACAGGTTGCACAGTTACATACAACACAGGAGCCATGTCTTCTCCCAAACATGATTCAGTCATGAAAAGTGATGTCATGTGTCAGTGAGTAGGTCGTAGATGTGTTGCTTGTTTTTAAAGAGTGATTAAGAGTGGCATGTTGTTTATTTTATTTGCGTATGTTTAGGGTTAACGGTGTATGAGTTAGGTGTGAGAGTGGAGCATATGGGTCATGTTTTTAGCCTCTAAATTGTGCAATAGATGAGAGGCCGTTGAATGAGTGTTGTTGTGTTGGGTGTTTGTGGAAGGTGTTGGTGAAGATGGAAGATTTGAGAGTAAAGATTGTTTAGGATCTGTAGTATTTGTGCAGTCATGAGGGTGGGAGTGGGTGTTCTTTCTATTGTGTTATGTTTTGTTATTGTGGAGTAGTGAGATGAGATATTGATGTAGCGAGTTTTTGAGACTGGTTTGACTGCAAAGTACTGTTGGTGAGTGAAGGTTGAGTGGTAATGGGGGTGGTCATGTATATTGGAAGAGAGTATATATGGTGTGTGAGCGGGGATGGCTAGGGGTTATGAGTGTTTGTGCTAGGTTTGGTAGCTGGAAGAGGTAATATGTGGGGTGGAGTGGAATGTAAGGATTGCTTGGTTGTGTGTTGTTGATAAAACAGGAGAAGGGTGTTGGTGGATGATTTGAGAAAGAGTTGTTTACATGTTTGGCAGTGATACAATGGGGTCTGTTGGGAATAAGTAGAGAGTAGAGCTGGTGTTTTGTATGAACAGGAAGTGTTTGTAGGGATTAAGGCTAAGTAGAATGTGGTTCGTGTTGTGTTGGTGATGTGTGGACTTGATAGTGGTAAAGGACTGAGTGGTGTTTTGTGTGAGAGTGAAGGTGCCATTGTGTGGCAATTGGGGAAGAAGGGTAGATAGATGTGCTTTGAGGGGCTTTCTAGTGGTTATTGATACATTGAAGTGTGGATAGGGATTGTTTGCTCTAAATGAGTAGTATGCAATTGCTGAGAGTGTGTTATTATCTTTCTGGATGTAGTTGGATTAAAATGGTGGCAAGTAAATGGAAGAAAGGGCAGCCTGACCCGGACCAAACAGGCAACTGCCCTTGTACTCTCTGCCCTTAGGCTCAATGCCCTGAGACCAAGAGTTAAATAGCCTTAGGACAGGTGACCTTTGGCAAATGGAAATCCCAGTCATAACCCTGACCTATCAGATCCCTAAGCCTTAGTAACCAATCTAAAGCCAAACCCTAAGCCCTAGGTCCAATAAAAAGCCTTAGCACTAGGAACCAGTCAGAACCCTAGACCTATCAGCCGATCAGATCTCAGACTCTAAGCCCTAGGTCCAATACAATCCCTAGCCATAGGAACCAATCAGAATCCTAGCCATATAAGCCAATTAGAACTCTAACCCTGAGCCCTATGTACAATGGAAGCTTCAGCACTAGGAACCAGTCAGAACCCTAGACCTATCAGCCAATCAGATCTCAAACCCTAAGCCCAAGGTCCAAAAGAAACCCTATCCCTAGAAACAAGTCAGAGCACAGATGCAACAACTAATAAGAAATTATTTAAGGGGCATATGACCTTATACATGAGCTGGTGTGGAGGGAGGCAGGAAGCTGTTCCTGATATCAGAATCTCCTTGACTCAATCCACACTGTGTATTTCCTGTTTAACCCGGCAGGTAAGGTCCAAATCTAAAGCCTCTAAAATACTGCTTTTAGCTCAGTTAAACAAATCACTTTTCCTAACCAAAAACGCCTGCTGAATACCATTTCAAAACACACTTTGAACCACAAAACGTATTGAGCTAGGCTTAGGGGTGTATTTTCCCTTTCTATCTTTTGAAACAAAGGGGAGGGATTACCTTCTAGAGGTCCTAGCACAGTATATGGGGAAGCCAGGTGAGAAATTCCATCAGTTATGGGGGTAGAAAGCAGCAGTTGTAAAGGTACAAACTGCACAGAAACCAAGAGATACATTTAAACAGTCACGGGTAGAGGAAAAGAGCAGTTTTAAAGTTTCAAACTACACAGCACACAGTATGTGTTGTTACCACCTTCTTTGTCCTGTCACTGGGCTGTTTAGGGGCTAGAGAAGCTGGGGCTACAAAATTGAGGTGTCTGTCTTGGGGTTCCGGTCACAAGACTCAGGGCCTGTCCAGATGTGAGTGGAGGGCTCAAGGTAGCTTAGAAGCTTGAGGTTCAATCAGTAAGGTAAAATCTGGTGTGCAGGGGGCAATGGGTTACAGTAGAAGTATAGTTTATTTTTAATAGTATTTCAAAGCAACCATATGTTATTGCATCAATACTATACAGTTTGAATTTACAATCTGCTCACTAGCAATGCCTTTGTAATTCTAGAGTTGAAATGTTGAAATTTTTGTGTTTCCTTTGACTTCCTTGATACAAATCAAAATCAAGATATTAGGACAAATCTCTCTGAAAGAAGGAAGGAACTGTTATCAAACTGATTTTAGCAGTGGCCAGGCCAGGCGAAGTATGTCCAAATCCGTACCAAAGCCTAAAGATTTTTGACGAATACTGTTTAAGGTCTGATAAATGTAAAAATGTCTTCCTGTTTCATTAGATTCAGGAGTCTAAGCTAAAAGCAAAACATCTGAGCTCCAACGATATGTTGCCAAATTTCTGTTTTGCATTTGGACGTTAGCTAAAAATCAGGAAGTGTCCCATTTTGTAACATGAGCAATCAAATCAATCTTTGAAACACACTTTTGAGGAAAAACAATATACTTGAATTGGCAGGCTTAGTTATACAATTTCAGTCGTTGCACATCTAAATTAAATGAGAAGTCTTTTTAAGATATAGGGAACTTAATTAAATTATCATTATTTGTCTTATATGTGTCAAAAAACATCAGTAGAGGAAAAATACATTTGAACATTTCTGAAGTGGAAAGTGCTCTTCCACGTATTGACAGTCCATATATTTATTGGGCTGTTACAGAAAGAATGAGTGACACTAAAGACTTCAAGAAATCCTGCCAGTTATAAAATAGGTGATGTATAAAAGTCATAGGGCCACATGTAGCAACCAAAAAACGCTATTTACATGTATCAAACCCCATTTTGCGATTCAGTAGCCTGTTATGGTATTTGGAAGGGGCGTGTTTAGGGCGTCCCTTCAAAATAGCGAATCCTAATTGTATAAAATGAATGAATGTTTTTTGACCGTGAATGCGGTTGCAAAATATTAGCATTTTACCATCTACTCCAAGTAGGTGGTAACCCATTCGCAAATGGGAAGGGATTTCCAGGGGGGCCCTTCCCCTTTGGGAATGGTTGTAAAAAGATTTTTAGGAGCAGACAGTGATCCCATGGACTACTGCCTGCTCTTACAAAATGAAAAGAAAACTCTTTTTTTTTTCCAACGCAACCCATTTTCCTTTAAGGAAAACGATCTGCATTTAAAAAAAAATGCTTTATTTAACAGCAATCATGGACTCTGCCATCATCCCCTGAATTTAGCAATTCCTAGGGTTTCGTAAATTGCGATCTACCTTATTAATATTAATGAGGTAGGTTGATATGTGACCTACTAGAAATCGTTACATGGAACTCTTGTTGTTTCATATATTGGAAATAGCAATTACCTAATTGCAATTCTCAGAAAATCACAATTAGGTAATCGCAATTTCCAAATTTGATACATGTGGCCCATAATAGCCAGTACATCATCATCATCATCATCACTGATGTATTAGATTTGATTAAAAAAAAAGACCTAGCGAACAAGGAACAACAGCAAAATAACTAAAAAGGATTAAAAAAAGAATATATTACAAATAGCATGTGTGACCACCAGCCAAGATGACAGCATACGCCTTTCACTTCTGTCCACACCATGATTACCCAACTAAAAATCTGCAAAATGAGGAGGCAGCCCTTACTGAAATAATCTGCCTTGCAGCAGGATCTACTTTTGCAACAGCACTGGAGCAAAGCCTTGTATCTTGAGGGTCAGGGGGTGGAGGACTTGGTGTGTGGAACTCTGGTGTCCAGGGCCCTGGCTGGCGTCTAATCCTAGAGAAGCATGATGACTACATTGAAAGGCCAAGTGATTGCTGGTGCTCCAGCCATGTGACTTTTTTTTGTTGCTGCTTGACTCTCTAGGTTTGATTCAAGGGATGTGGGATGCTCTCTTGGCCCTAGTGTCATGTGCAGCCAATACATCTGCTGCCGTTTCCCTGGACCATGGCCTGGCCTAGGCTCAGCATTGGCTTTGTGGGGGCCACCAGTTGAGAACTGGCCCATAGCTGCAGGTGAAGCTAATAAATATATGTGGAGGGGATGATGGGGGAACCCCGCAGGATGGGGGTGCCTGTGTTGGAGGTCAGTAATGGGGCATAAGAGATTGAACCTGACTTGACCTAGATCATCTCATTTGGCGAGTACACCTGCTGCGCCCTTAGATTGCCTACCACCTCTCCTCAGCTTTTAAGTAAATCTTATTGTTTTTGGGATCCGCTGGAATAAACTCCGTGACACCCATAAACATACTACATGAACACACGTGACAATTAGCAGTGTCTTAGAATATAGATGAATTGTGTAACTGTACATTAAATATCAATGCATTGTGCCTGCAGCTGAGAGTTCCCCCAGGTTCTAAAGTAACTGTCTAATCAGTCTTCATATGGAGAAATCTGATGCTAATCAGGCTAAGCTCACACTTGAGGGCAAAAAATAGAATTGTGGAGCTCACTCACTGTGTGGAGCTGCCTCTGCCCCTGAACATACAAGCACAACTATGGAGGACATGGAACTTATATTATTAGAGTTGAAACACAACATAAAAGCTGTTGTGACAGCCTTTATGAAGATAAGGAACGTACATCTGACCTAGAGGTTGGTGTGAAATCTACATACTTAATTCACTAAGATTGAGAAAGTGGTGGCCATTAACGGAACAAATGTGAAGACTAGGAAGAGCATGTGAAGTGCAACAATATTCACATTGATGGCGATGCTGAATCTCCCTAATTTGCCAAGCTGGAACTTGTCATTGAGACATTTCATCCTGATATATTTGACAGGGAAACCTTTTGTAGTGTTTCGTTGTTGAGGAAGCACATTGGTCCTGGCTCCTAGAGTGCTGCCTGTGTACCAGATTAATTCCTGCCTACTCAATTCTTGAGATTGGGACCTTGTATTAAGAACGTCCAGAGAGACAGAAATGAAAAAAATTCATGGAGCTAAAATCTTCATTTTTTCAGACTTCACACTTTCTGCACAAGAGGCTAGAAGATCCATCATGGATGGCAAGAAGGCACTCTAAGCAACAATTCTCTACTACTACATGTTATACCCGGCCAAGCTCTGCATTGCATCAGAAGGCCAGATGTTGAATAATTTGCTTAATCTATTACCGATCTAATGCTATGTTATAATGTTATCTTGAGGGTGGTTGCCTGAATGAGACCTACTGGGATCACTGGAGGTCAGTAAATGGTATTTCAACTAATCTATTTTTGACTGTATTGGTGAGGACACATAATCATGTCTCTGGGGTGACATAAGCCTCCAGGTGTAATCAACACTTAGGGTTCACTAGTTAATTGAGATGGGTTGTGTAGTTATGAGATGATGCATTGTCTGTTGGGGACTTCAGTGTGAGTGGGTGGGGGAATGTGGTTAGGGGAAAGATATTGTTATTCTAGGTTGGTTGGCAATCAAACACAAATGGTTGTAATTGTTACAACACTAGCAACTACTGCTGCATTGCAACACAAATCAATCCATCATTTACATATGTAGTTTCTCATGCATGGCAATAAATGTATAGCTTAGAAGATTAGAGGTCTTAATAATCCCACAGTGGTGACACTATTTTTGGCCTACTTGCATAGACTAAAGACTGATGAGACTTTCCTTCATGAGACCCAAGAAATCCTCATGAGAGTGCCCTGAGATTGGGCCCATATAGACACTTCCCTTCATACTGTTCATATGCTCTTGGATAGGTCGAAGCCATCCACCACTGGTTGTTCCAAGCAAGTTGAACTTCTTACATGGATACTGGCTGAACATATCCTGAAGGACTTGAGGAGAGTTAAAAGGGTTGTCTCTTTTTATTCATCAGTCGATGATAATCACTCACGATTAGATCAGTGGTTCCTTGGTACTGATACTATACTGTGGGCTGTTGTTATTGAGTTTTTGCCATACACACTCTCCCTGTGGTACTGGAACTTACTGTTTACATTTTTCTACAGTATGAGATGGGTTGGGGGTTTCCATCTAAAGCTCTACATGACCGAGTATTTTATGAAGTAAAGAAGATACTGATCAGTGGCGGTGTATCCATTCGGGGCGCTGGGGCATTGCCCCACTAATGCCACGGCCCACGGCACAAATGCCACGGCATTGAATTTCTTCGTCTACTTCTCCGACGCTAATTCCAATCAGAACTCCTGATTGGAATTAGCATCAGAGAAGTAGAACGAGGGAGGGACGCTGAAGGGGGTGGGAGGGGGCGGGGCTGGCTGGGCTGCAGCAGCACTCAGGGAGTTACAGCGCACTACAGTCACAGCAATAGTTAGTGCGCATGTTAGATTTTGGGCTGATCATTTTTACGATCAGCCCAAACATGCGCACTAGCTTTCCCCTTAAGAGACAGAGGGTTGCTTCATTCCACAGCCACCGGTCTCCTAATAGGCAAGGAATATCTCTGCCCTCAACCAATCCTGGTGCTGCTGGAGCAGCGTCAGTAGAGGGGTTGGCAACTTGGCAGTGACGTCGCGGCTGTTCCTGTTTTTTGAAGAGCGCGCCCGGGACCCCAGCCCCGCCAGGGAGCAGTCGAGCAGTGGTGGCGCAGACCGGTAAGTTTTCTTTAATATTATAATTTAATTTTAAACTTCCCTGCCCCCCCACTGCCTGGTCTGAGTCTGCACGTCACATCAATCTTTCTAGCAAAGACGACCGTGCATGAAGGTGACGGGGTTACGTGATCCTGCTGCCCAGTCATATATCTTCTAACTTCAGATCCTTAGGAAGAAACTGCACACCTGTGGGGAAGTACGTTGTGTATGATAAGAAATGACGGTATCCCCCAAATCTCTCATTGAGTATCCAGAGCTGTTGTACATCTGCGTGGATGTATGCTGCACTCAAAGCTCTAGTTTGTCTCATTCTTATAATATCAACCTGTCTGTGCTCTCAGTGGCCGTTTGGTTGATGTGACCCACTATGCTTGCCTGGCATTTGATCTAATTAATGCTGCTGTCTCAATTTCTCTGCACATATGCCTGTGACCCATTGTGTATATTTGTGTGTATGTGTGCTGTATGCATTTTAGTGGCCACTTGTATGTGTATTGGTGAAGTGTCCATTTTAGTAGCGGCTAATATTTGCGCCTCTTGCCATTTCTGTGCCTTACTGTGTTGCTGCTCGAAGTACTCTGTGTTTCTTTCACAGTGATGCTCATATTGGCTCTCTCTCTGTGCACATCCTTATGTTTGCATCTACCAGTAGTGGTTTTCTGGTTGCTTCATGTGTAGATATCTTGGGCTGTTAAGAGTGGCATGTGGTTCTTATAGCAGCGTTTGTCTTGCTGTCACTTTTGGTGTGTTTTGTCTCTTTCTGTGTCTTTAAAAGTGTCTACCATGTTCCCTGTGTGTTGCCTACTATTGGTTCTTTGTGAGTCAACTCATATGTTTCTCTCAGTTTTTTCTTCCCCTGAGTAGTTGTTGGTATGTTATGTTAAGTCTTCTTCTATACAAAAATATTCCATACAGAAGAGTAGTGGTGTTACCAGAAATGTTTTTCAAATACATGTTTGCCAGTTAAATCCTATGGAAATGATTTATTGGCCAGGATGTAACAGTCAGGTTTTCAATAATGACATTTGAAACAGTGCAGGCATGTTTAGACGGTCTACGGGACAGAGCTCCATAGACAGGTGTACCGGATTCTAAAAAAAATGTCTTTGCCCTTGCATTTTAAAAGCTGATAAAATGGGTTTGAAATCCTATGTAAATTCCTATTATTGGATTTTACTTATTCGCATAATTTTTGTTTTTCTTCTATGTATGCTCTTTTACATAATTTTTACCCAGTGTCTTGTGGTAACAGTGAAAAATGATGTGCGCTGCTACTGCATGCGCTGTGGTAGAAAACTTCACCACATGACTTTAGTGGACAAGGGTATACCTCTTGTACAGTTTTCACATAGAAATCCATCACTTTTTATGCATATTAAGTCTAATTTTGACAAAAAATGTACTTGAAAAAAAAAATTACCTGCACCTAAATCAAACCTGGCTCATACGTCCTAAATTTGGCACCAATATCAAAAGGTATCAGAGCGGACAACACAAATCCCCTGCAATTTCATCTGGAAAATACTAATGAACTACGCAGTTCTTTGAGTAGGAGTCATGTTATTAATAGTGTTGACTCTCCATGTTTCTACTCAAAGCCAACTCTGAATCTTTCAAAAGGCTGTGTTTAATTTATCTGCATTCTACTGGTGTGTTCTGTGTGTTGTGGCACGTATTCTCCCAACAACTCACCGGGCGAATGATGCTTGTGTAATGTAACTGGTGCTTATGTAAAGTGTTCCATGAACTTTTACTCCTCACCACTTTCAAATCTCACCAACTGCCACTGACACTGATTATGAATTCTTCCAACTACTTTGGGTTCTGTGGCACAATATTTTACTGTGTGGAAGACCTTTAAAGTCTATGTATGAGGAATGGCCATTGCTAAACACTCCAGAGTCCTGTGGGATATAAGTCATCAACTTCAAAAATTGGAGGGCATCAGGAGGGTCCAAAATATTATGTGCTGATAGGATCACGAAGATGCAAATAGTATTAGGAAAATAAGCAGATAAGGAGGTGAAAAATGTGGGTAAACATACACTAGCCTGCTGTTATGGAAAGGGCAAAAGACCTAGTAAAGCCACAGCACAAATACTTAAAAACTCAGAAACATACCCCTGGTGCTACGATATTATAGGCTCAAGCAGGGAGAAGATTACATCAAGAGAAAGAATTTTGAGGGAGTTTATCTCTTACTAAATGGACCTTTATGCACACAGGGCCACTTCAGGGCGAAAGTGTAACTTATTTGGATGAGGTTGTGCTTGCTTGGATAGGGGAGGAACTACTTACTACCAACTTGCCCCAATAGATGTCGATGAAATACTAAATGCAATAGACAGTTTCCCGATTGGTAAGATTATGGGCTTTAACGGTTTAACGGTGAAGTCATAAACAATTTATAAGGAGATATTAGTGCCACATCTCCAGACTGTAAACAGTGAGTCCTTAGAGCTGGGTTGGCTTCTGCCAACCTTCTGTGAAGCTGTGATTATGGACCCCGCATAAACCTGGTAGAGATCAATCCAGATGTCCATCATACCGACCCCTCTCCCTTCTCAATATGGCTAACAAAATGCAAGCAAAAAAATCAATGCCACCAGGTTGATCCCAAACATGGACAGGCTGGTTCTTCCCGAACAAGCTGGCTTCGTCCCTGGTAGGGCCAAGTAACATAATTTAGTTTCCCTGTTTTGGATGATGTAGCAAATTCACATATAAATTAATGCAACTTTTTTAGACACAGAGAAGGCCTTCGATTCTCTTGAGTGACATTTTCTACTTACAGTGCTGGAGTACAGGTAGATGTGTACTTAAACTAATACTGTTGTTATGATAACATCCCTGCAAGAAGATGTAAGTTAATAACACTCTATCCTATACTTTTACAATAGTTAGGTATTCCAGATAGGGGCCCCCTCCCCTATCCTACTCAGTGTAGAACTAGAGCCTCTAGTGTGTGTGCTACGGCAGAAGGACTTCCATTGTGGGATGTTATTCCCTCCCAGACAATTCCTGCTATCTCTCTAAACCAGTGAAATTCTTCTGTATATTAAAAACCCACATGTAAACATTTCTCTAATTATTGACAAAATGATTTGATTTGGTAGATTTCTGGGCTACTAATTGACAGGGAGACGATGGAGGTGTTCCCCTCACTTTGTCTTCGACTGGGCCTAGTGTGGGTCAATGCCCTACTTTGGTGCTCTGTTTCAGGCAGGTATTTGGGGATCATGGTGTTATACAACAGGGAAGCTCTTATCTGTAATAAGGATGGCCGGGTTATGGACAAGCTACAGCTTCAGGTAGAGTCGATGGTTGGGAGAATCTCTATTATTAAAATAGCGATCTCACCCACATTTTTATAACTACTGAAGAATATTTAATAATATACTGCTTCCAATAAATGCTGGATTTTTCTACCAGTGAAGATTCATGTGGGAGACTGTGATGAGACCCTTGGTGAGTCATGGTCTAGGTGTTCCTGACATGCAATGCTATTATTTGGTATCTCAGGCAAGGTTTGCTGCTTTCTGGTACACTCATAGTATCCTCCCACACCTTGTATTGTATTATAATTGCATTTATATAGCGCTTACTACCCCTGACGAGGCGTCAAAGTGCTTTTTTGGCAAGTAGCACTCTTCTCCAGAACCCATAAAGGATTAGTGTTGAATTAGTATAGTGAAATATGAAAGTAATTTGAGTGGTGGATAGGTTAGTCCATTCCATTCAAATATTTCTTCATTTCGTTTTTTCACCATAAAATAACAGCCACAAATATATACAAACAGGTTAAAAAAGTAAAAAAAATAAAAAAGAATAAAAACAATTCATCAAAGATAATACATTGTCAGATTAAAAGCTGATAGAAAAATCAGACACAGTCAGGTCCTTGGTCTTGCACTTTAAAGAAGTTTCTCCTTACCCACCACAAGGAACTCAAAAAAAGTGAAACTGCAAAGAGTATATGAGAACCTGTGTTGTATATTAAGACTAAAAATGCTTCCATGCAATGGGTTGTACCTAGGTTTTTACACAGCTGAAGCAACCATCTATGTCTTGTCATTTGATACCCCGGGCAAAAACAGAACACGTGGACTTCGGACTCATCACACATGTTACATGCATGACACCCACTTGAGTGTCCACCCGACCATTTACCCATGAAAGCACGCAGGGGGAGGCAGCCATGGAGAAACTGCACATATAATTTCCTTCCTAGTGCCTGGCAGATTTCGTCGAGACATGTCTCCAGCCTGCAAGTGTCTTTTACTTCCAGAAAGAGAGAAGTGAGGGTGCCATGTGCGGGTTCTGCATGAAGTTTTGCAGATAGTCTGCCCCAATAGCTAGTACTCAATGACTTACGTGATATTCTCAAACAAGCTGTGTCAGGATTGTCCATAATTGTTTTAGGCCTATTTCATAGAGGCTCTCTCTGACAAATAGAAGCCATGGCAACTTCCCTGAGCCGGGGAGTCTCAGGATTTCCGAAAGCTCTAGTCTATACTCTGACAATCCCGGTGTTACCCAAAGGCGCCGCCAGAAGAGTAGTGGCCTGCAGGCAATTACCTCAGCAAGGGATCTAACCCCTAGGTCCATACGCAATGGAACCAAAGGGAAGCTTGTCGGTAATCCAATTAATTGTCTGAGGAATTGTTCTCTGTAATGGCCAAGGACCAATGGTTAGAGTGCTCCCAGAGTTCAACCCCATATAAGGCGGCACTCCTCGCCTGGCATTTATATATCTCCATGACGGGGCTAACTGGCTTGTGAAAAGTCTTTCTAAAAAACGTAGCCAGGCCGCCTTTGGTTTGTGTCAATTTGAGGTTGGATTTCTTGATCTGTGCCCCCCCAGGTCATATTTTCAGTGAGGGTTAGGCCCAGATAGTCAAACACAGAGATCTGCTACAAAGGGATTCCATTCATATGTGGGTTTGGGTGTGTGGATTTACTAGGGTTGAAGATCATACATTTTGTTTTATTGATGTTAATCTCTAATTCCCTGCTCCTGAAAAACTTGCAAAACCCATCTAGGATTCTTTGTATGCCCATTGGCGACAGAGAGGAGGAGAGTATCGTCTGCAAACATCTTGGCAGGAAACTGCTTTTGTGCGATTTTCGGAGCATCTATGTCTTTGCATATTCTTAGAGCATCAATCAACCCATTGATGTAGATGCAGAACAGGGTGGGGGCAAGCACACATGCCTGCCTAACTCCCCTATTTACAGGGATGGGCTGCGTTAATTCCCCATTTTTCCCGAATCTGATTTGGGAATAATTTCCATTATCTAGTTTACTCAGTATATTTAAGAGATGAGAGGGAAGTCCCAACTCACTTATGACCCTCCATAGTGTGTCTCTGGGTACCAATTCAAAAGCACTCTTCAGATCAACAAAGACCAGATACAGGCTACCCCCTTTCAAGATGGACTATTTTCCAATAGAGAAGTTGGAGCCTGAAAATCTGTCCTATTGTAGATGTTTTCTCCCTGAAACGAGCCTACAGGGGAGTCAGGATCTTTTGTTCTTTGAGGTCAGGATTGCAGCCGGTCCAAGAGCATCCTGGCAAAGATTTTCTGTGTGACATCGATCAAGCTCATTGGTCTATAGTTTGCCGGTGACAAAGGAGATCCCTTCTTATACACGGGAATGATCTCAGAACCTAGACAAGTTGTGGAAAGGGCCATTCCCTGCAAGATGGCGTTGAAGATCACCCAAAAGTATGGGCCCCAGATCTTAGGTTCAGCCCGATAAAGATTCCCTGGGATCTTATCCAGTCCGGCTGCCTTACCAGGTATTATTTTATTTAGGGCTTTATGGACCTCTATCAAGGTTATCTCGGGAGTGTCTGTCTCAGGCCCTGGCAAAATCAGGGTGTCTAAGGTCTGGCCTCCCTCTGCACGATCAAGTGAGGCATAGAGGGCTAAGACGTGCTCTCTCCAACTGTCAGGCGCAATGTTTGGCTCGAGTGCCGCAAGGCCTTTGTTACTACCAGTGGTTACAATGCTCCAGAATGATTTCATATCTTTAGTCCAGAGCAGATTTCAGACTGTCCCACTGATCAGTTTCCCATGAGAGTTTAGCAGCAGCAATGGTGATTTGATAGTCATATCTAGCTGCTTGTACTGTGGTGTTACTCTGTTTTCTTATGGCCTCTATTAGTGCCTTTTTTGCCGCCCAACAGTCTTCTGCTTTGGGGTCCTCCCACGGCCCTTAGTGCACATTGAGCAAAATGTCTCCTGCAGCTTTGTGGTTGTAGATTCATTAATTATTTTAAGTTCGTCCAGAGACGCAGCAAGGTCTCCAGACTTCACCAGCTCTGATAGGGCCTCAATATTGGGAAAAATGGTAGTGAATAAGAGAGACAATTTTCTATCTGATTTTTCCACCCAGTTCCACCTAACTTTCCGTCTAATGTTTGAGAGGGTCAATCTGTGGTCAGCGTCAGATGGTTTTACAGGTTTGTTCCCATTAGGTGGCAAATTAAGTGTGAGTAGTAAGGCGCTATGGTCGCTGTTGTGTCATGAGCAGATAATAAAATCTCTGGCCAAGGGCCAGAGCTTGGTTTCTAGAAAAATATATTCTAAAATAGAGGAAAAGCCAGCTCCATTAAAAGTATGGTTGCCAATGGAGTCTGAACCAAAACAACCATTACAGGCTCGCAAAGAGTACTTCAGGGTGAGCACCTTGATTTGAAGCGCCAGTGGTGTCCAGGCCCAGATAGGGGGAATATTGGTTTCAGGGATAGCCCACAACTCATCGTCCTCTGTAGCAAATGAGCCCATAAGATCTTTCAGAGGTTCAAATTGGCAGTTTATGTCGCCACCCAGCACTACTGAAGCATTGTTCGGGAGGCTAGCTAGCAGATTATCGAGTTGTTCTAGTGTTGCTGACTCCCGGCCAGTCCTAACCAGCTTTGAGTATATGTTCATCAGGGAAGTTGTTAGCTCAGAATTGAATGTCAGTACAAGGCAAATTATGTCGGCGGAGATATGTGGCACTAGTGTGGTCCTGCATCCAAGATGGCTCCCTACCCACGTGCAGAGCCCACCCGATGGTCTACCTCGTCCCTTAGTTACAGCTGGTATGTGGAATGAGGCAAAGCCCTTGCGGGTTGAGTTCACCACCGACGAGGTTTCCTGAAAATTCAGATATCCCAATTATCAACAAGCATCCCACAGTCGGCGCAGTCAAGCTTGTTTTTGATGCCTACCATGTTCCAGGACATGATCCTAAGCTCGTCTGCTGCACTCTTACTGCCTACAAGATCGCCCTGCACTAGAATATTTATTTACTGAAGGCTTGTTCGGAGATCAAATATTATTGATATATCTACCCCCCTAGCTACGTTGTCTTTATTTACCCTGCTATCACGTGGGTAAATCGGGCTAATTGGTAAGTAATAATACCGAATTGTACGTCCTTGGAGGTAGAGGAGGGTTTAAGGCTCCACGCCTTTTGCTCCACCCACTGCTCCGCCTATCATATGTACTGTAATGCAACTGTTTTACTATATATGCTTGTGTATTGTTATTAAATGCTAGCGCGCTCATCCCAGATCCAGCCCCGGCAGCTGCTGGGCCCTGCCATCTTATTCCTATGCAGGTTGTCCTGTTCCTGTCCTTTATGCTGTAATAAACCTGCGAAACTCCTACTACCTCGAATCTTGACTCTTAATTATTGAGCTATCTGTTATTCATTTATACATTCAAAAATAGGGTATTATTTATTTATTTACCACATAATGGCGCCCGAATAGGGACTTGCCCTTTCCCCACGCGCCGGTGAAGCCACGCCGACCCCCTGACCCTCTGCAGCCGTGACGGAACCATACCGTGCACGTGCAGATATTTCTGCTTCAAGTATCCCTCAGGCCCACGGAGGAGACGGAGGAGGCGGTCCAGCATCCAGACGAGGCGGTGGAGGAATGCGGCGAGTCCCGACCAGAGCCCAAGCCAAGAGTCCAAGGTCCGAGGTACCCGTAACTTAAGTCCGAAGTTCGTTGTCCGTCGTCGAAGCAGTCCAGTCCAGTCCGAGGCCTTCCGTTCTTGCTGCCCGGTGAGTACCATTACTGGGGTAGTATCTAGACAGGGTCAACCTAATTGACTCTGGTCCGTGGGTTGGTGGTACCCAGACACACAAACGAAGTGTCCACTTCGGTGGATGCGGGTCCTGACGTGTCTCTTTATGAGACCGGTAAGTTTCGTACTGTTTCAGCAGTGCATCTAGTTTCTGTTCCAGTCAGTTCTGTTCTCGAGAAAATTCATATAAAGTCATATATTCTGTGTTCCGTATTCCAGGTAGTATTCTGTTCGAACTGTTATTTCTAAATGTTTTTCATGTATTTTAATGTCGTGGTATGAATGGGGAATAAGTATCGTGTTCATTGTGTATTGTATTGTGTCCAGATTATAGTTCAGTCATGCCGCTGTTTTCAAAATTACGTCAGTTAAAAACTAGAAAGGGTTTGTTAGAGGAAGCAGTTCCAGTCCCGCCTAGGGACAGTCCAGGTCATTTTATGTATCAGAAGCATGGCATAAGTGCCATACTATATCTAGATTTATGGGTAGAGTATACAAAACAGTTAGAAGAAAAGTATAGATGGCCCGTATCGGGTACATGGGATGCCGAGTGCATCATGCGAGTAGAAGAGGCATTATGGAAAAAGAAAGCCAGACAATCACAGAAAGATGCCATCGAGCTATGGCGTAAAGAAGCTCATAAAAGAACCGAAAAAGAAATCAGAAAGTCAGAATTAAGTAGAGAATCCTCGGAACGAGCACAAGAAAAAGAACTAATCGAGATAGGTGAACAAGTCAAAGCCGAACAGTCAGACAGACAGAGGAATGCCCTCATTAAGGGTATGTATCCTCTTCTTGCCGAGGGCTTGCCAAAAGCGACCCCGGAGGCATCCAGTAATTTTCCGCCACCACTAGTTCCGATCAAGTTACGTCACAAACCAACCGCAGCTGATATTTTCATCTCGTCCTATTTGGACGACACAGTCCCAGAATATGCAAATCCTGTTCCCGCTCCACCAGTCCCTGTAAATCAGGCACTTCCCGTTCCTCCAGACACCGGGGCACCCTTTGCAGCACCTGCTACGGTCCCCCCGGTCCAGCCCGCCATACAAGTCCAGCCCGCATTCCAATTTCCCACCCTGCCAGGACGAAAAGCATCAGTTGATGATTCTAGTCTAGGGGCCGCAGGAGGAGGTCCTCCTCGAACCCCGCCGCCACATAAGCGTTTAACGGCAGCCGAATTACATATGCAAGCGTCACAACGTACGCCCAGACTGTCTGTTGCAGAAATAAGAAAATCCCTTGCCGAATGCTGCTATGACCCAGTCCCAGGCGAAGATGATATGGTTTTATATTCATTACGCGTAAGAAATGTGGCCGAGTATCTAGTCACCCTACCAGATATGAAGGAAGATCTAGACAGAATATATCGTTTCATCCGTACAGGGGAAGATCCAGAAAGTATTAGTGATGTCATGTCCCAAAGGAAAGCTGAGACCCAGCTCATGATATTAAAGTTTCTGATTAATTGTCTAATAAGAGAACAAGATTACCCGTCCAAAAATCAGGCCGAAATGAAAGCCCTGATGAAGTGGAGTAATAGTATAGCCGAGGGTAAGCACAAGACTATCGGTGCTATGGAGAGTATGTCCAAGAAAATCCGTAAAGAAATAATAAAGTTACACGAACAACGTAAAGCAGCACAAGTAAACGAGAAAGAAAGTAACTCTGATACTGAAGAGTTAGACGACGAGAATTCCGCCAGAATAGCGTATGTAGGAAAACCTAGATTTCCAGATCGCCATTTACGTCTACAACCCAAGTCTACGTTCCATCATCCAGTACCAGACCAAGGTTCTCTAGAACAAGTATTTCAAGCTACCGATCACATTCTGAAATCACGAATCGGTTACAGTGAGTTAAGTACTATGCATGAACAAGAACTAGCCCGATCAGCAGTCCGATGGATTACTGATTCTACCACTTTTCCAGACGAAATAGTGGCACAAATGTTTCTGAAAATGCCCCCAGCCGAGCAACGACTGGTGGGTATGTATATGATTCAGCACCTCATTACTCTGTATGAGGGTCAACATTCTGATCCAGGTCCGTTACATGATATCCTGAACGAGTTACTCCAGTATAGATGGAGAGGTCTAGGTACCGATTTAATTAGTGTCATTCTAGAACAGCGCCACAAATATAGAACGTTTCTGAACCCGCATTTTGTTCATGTCTCACCCCCAGAAAGTAAACCATTTTACATAGACAGACAGAATCCGTTACGAGAAGTCCACCCAGTTAGAGGAACGGGTGGCGAAATGCAGCGAGTGTTTGTATACACTCCGATCACAAAGATGGAACTTCTGGAGATGAAGAAATTAATTCCCTGTCATGATAAAGATCCAGCAGGGTTCCATAGAGAATTAAAAGACATGCTCCGTATGGGAGAATACACGTATCCAGATATAATTAAAATGTTAAAGGTTCTGTTGCCCGCAGGGGTGTATGAAAAGCTCAAGGAAAAAGACTGGGAGGTGGGAGAGAAAAAGATCGATTGGGCAGTCCTAGAAGCTGAAGATAAGATACGAGTACCAGGTACCGGTCTCGGAGATAAATGTAAAGAATTACCTGAATTATTGATTCAAGTTTTACCCAGATTATTAACAACTAAAAAGGAAGACTGGGATGCAATCTCAGCCTGTAAACAGAAACAAGACGAAGATATTAGTGATTTTTATTCCAGATTTGAGAAATGTTTTAGCATCAACAGTGGCCTCAAGACAAGTAGTGAGTCATATCCTCACCTTTTTGTTACTAAATTAGTCGAGAATTCAAGTTCACCAATTAAAAATCGAGTTCTGAAAGTCGAAAGTACCTGGCAAGTTAATACCCCGTCCCAGATGTTGCAGATGCTCCAATACCACCAGAATAGAATCAGAGAAGAGCAAGAACATGAGAGAAAACGTATGAAAGACACGAAAATGAAAGTACTAGTTGCACAATCTGTTCCTCAAGACAGTCAGAAGAGGGGTCCAAATCAAGCCAGTCATCCTGCAGCTCCCGTTAAAGGGAATTGCAATTATTGTAAACAGCCAGGTCATTTTATAAACGAGTGTGCAGTTCTGAAACACAACATAGCTACTGGTAAGACTAAAGAAAGACCACGTCCGCCTAGACAAGAACAAGTTTCACAGACTCCTCAGCCACAGAATATACAACAGACAGTTACAGCACCACAGCCTATCGCTGCAACACAGCATGTCACACAGCAGATGTACCAGTATGCACAGTCTGAGTATCCAGAGTACCAACAGTATTCATGAAACAGCCTAGAGAGGGAGGTAGGCTTGCCTCTCATCGAGATACCTGTAGATCAAGAAGGTCCCTATGTTCACAGTCAAGTATTAGGGAAAGACAGAAAGTTTTTGATTGATACAGGGGCAAGTAGGACCACAATTAGTCACGCCGAAGTTCCAGGGGCTCCGCTCTCAGGCTCAAGAAATGTTTCCCTTGGATTTTCAGGAAAACCCATTGTAAATGAAATATCAAAGCCAGTTACTCTAGAAGTAGGTCCATTGTCCCGCACTACTGATCTGTTACTTACTAAGTCATGTCCAGAGAACCTATTAGGCATTAAAACACTGAAAGAGTTAGGTGCAGTTATATGCTGTTCCCCAGAGGGAATACGATTGTTCCTACGTGACTTTAAGGGTCACTATGTATTACGAGATTTTGATTCCAGATTGTCTAATGTCCCGCAGCATCTATGGGCGCAAGGTCCAACTGATGTTGGTTATATGCAAATCACACCCCATCGTGTGACTCTCAAGCCAGGTGTAGTGTTACCACGAATCAGACAGTACAGATTGCCACCTGAGGCTGTAGCAGCCTTATCCAAAATTATTGACGAGCTCATGGCTCAAGGAGTGGTTGTAGAAACTGACTCCAACGTATGTAATTCTCCGATCATTCCAGTCATGAAACGTACTGATCCAAATGCACCCCCAGTATATCGATTAGTGATTGACCTACGAGAGCTTAATAAGTGTATTATTCCTCAGTACCCAGTTGTCCCAGACATCTCTTCCCTATTAACAGCCATTGATTCCGAAGCCACGTTCTTTACTGTAATCGACCTCAAGAACGCGTTTTTTAGTGTTCCCATTCATCCAGACAGCCAGTTCCTTTTCGGATTTTGTTTAAATGGAAGGAGCTATAAATTCACACGAGCTCCTCAAGGTTTCACAGAAAGTCCTAGTATTTACAGTCAAGCACTTAAGAGACAACTAGACAACATTCACATGCCAACTGACACTGCCCTGCTCCAGTATGTCGATGATCTCCTGATCACAGCCCGTTCTGAACGTGCTTGCGAGCAAGCATCCCTTACAGTCTTGTATTTCCTAGCCGAGATGGGGCACAAGGTGTCCCCTTCTAAGCTTCAATTCTGTGTCCAGCAAGTGGTATACTTAGGACACTTACTGTCCAAGAGGGGTAGGCAGTTGACACCAGACCGTATCCAGTTAATAGCGAGTCTTCCTCAGCCCAAGACCCAGAAGGAGGTACGTGCTTTTATTGGCCTTACTTCTTATTGCAGACAATGGATTCCTCAGTATGCATTTCTAGCCAAACCACTGATACAGTTAACGACACAGGAGGCAGCCGTATCGACTGTTCTCCCTTGGACATCTGAACATACACTTAGTTTCAATGAGTTAAAGAAAGCTTTATGCCAAGCTCCAGTTCTAGCGACACCGAACTACAGTAAGCCTTTTACACTTTTCGTTACTGAACGCGAAGGTACAGCATTATCTGTTCTCACACAACATCAAGCAGGACAATACAAGCCATGTGCTTATTTTTCGAGCACATTAGATCCTGTAGCCCAGGCTCTGCCTGCGTGCCTCAAGTCAGTTGCAGCCACAGCCCTAGCTATCAGGCAAAGTGATTCCATAGTCTTAGGACATTTCCTGACAGTACAGGTTCCACACTCTGTGGAAGTTCTTTTGAACCGAACACAAACTCAGCACTTGACAATTGCACGTTTAACAGGTTATGAATTGACACTGTTCCAGCCACACATAGAAATCAGACGCTGCAACATCCTGAACCCTGCTACACTGTTACCATCAGTTAATTCAAATCCAGCCACACATGATTGCGTGGAAGTAGTTAACATTACGACAAAGCCAAGACAAGATCTGACAGATACTCCGTTACCAGACCCCGACCTGACACTTTATGTGGATGGTTCATGTATGAGAACTAGTACAGGAGAACTAGTCGCCGCGTATGCAGTGACTACTGACACTGAAGTTATTGAGACACACCGTATTGACACCCTGTCCGCTCAAGCAGCAGAGCTAGTTGCTCTGACACAAGCCTGCATACACGCCAAGAACTTGAAAGTTAATGTCTACACGGATTCACGTTACGCATTTGGAGTCGTACACGACTTCGGAGTGCTCTGGCAGGAGAGAGGTTTCATGACTTCTCATGGAACCAATTATATTCAGATGGAGCGATGTCGTGGTTTCAAGTATGTCCTTGTAGTTGTATGCGCTTTGTCCAGGTGGACAGAAGCATATCCAGTCCCAGATTACACAGCCGCGACCACTGCCAAGCAGTTGGTTCGTGAGTTCTTTCCCCGTTATGGACTCCCTAGAGTCGTATATTCTGACAACGGCCAGCCATTCTCATCTGAGTTGATGAAGCATGTTTCCCTTTTGTTGGGGTACCAGTGGAAGTTTCATTGTGTACGCCATCCTGAAGCAGCCGGTCTCGTAGAGAGACATAATCAGACTCTGAAAATCCGTATCGCCAAAGTATGCAAAGAAAAAGGTGTGGACTGGCTGGTAGCTCTGCCAGTCGCTTTATTTTATATGCGCATGGTCGCACATTCCAGATCAGGTCTGTCCCCGTATGAGGTCGTTTTCGGCCGCCCCCCAAATATGTGGGGTACTCCTAGACCCCGAAGTATTACCGATGTTTCAAGTAATATGCTGACAGATTACCTAGCTTCCTTGATGTCTGCCCTCAACTCATGTCGTTCACAGGTTGCCGCCGCATTTCCAGACAATACCGAGGTGGCACCGCATGAAATCGTTCCAGGATCCATGGTGTTGGTGAGGAATTTTGACAGATCAAGTCCGCTGGAGCCTCGCTGGAAGGAGCCCCGACAGGTCCTCCTCACCACCCGTACAGCCGTGAAGTTGGAAGGTCGCAAAGGCTGGGTGCACCTTTCTCATATAAAAAAGTTTTATGGACTGAAACCCGTCTTAAAGAACATTTCCCAGGATTTGAAGGATTGCCAAAGCACCATTTTTAAGGACTGTCCCGCAAAAGACAATGTTACTACACCCCCCCTGTTAGAGAAAACTCCGCAACAGGAGTATAAGTTAAAACTCCGGTCTAGTAAAATAAGTCAGTCAGTTTGATTGTCTAAGTCCTCCCCTAGGTGAAACGGTTAGACTGTTTCTGACATGTATAAAATAGACCCCCATAGTGAGAGAGTCAGTCACAACTCAATCCGATGTATCGTTTTTCTAAGTTTCATATTATTTCTCAGCATTATGATTTCCTGCACCAGTTATGCATTTTACCTGTATCTTCCAGTTCCTCATGTAAATATGTCTTCTAATGCTACTGTAGAGCACATGTTTAGTGACCTACCTCCCCATGAACTCTCTTACCGCTTCGCTATGCGAAATAATTCCTTTATCCGCATGTTACATTACTCACACCAGACCAGCAATGCCACTAATTGTTGGGTGTGTGGTCGACTCCCCCCTTTCCAGACACCGAAGGGAGTTCTGCCACTTTTTCCTTATCCATTTTCACATAAGGGTTCGTGTGGAGCATGGTCCACGTTAACGTCATCCTCAACAGATATGTCTTTTCTTAACAGTACATGTTTCCCAGACAAGCAAGGTCTCCCCCACAGAACAGGTTTAGATCTAGAAAATGAAGTGTATAATTTAGGTAACTATTCTTCGAATTTCATGGTCCTGAATGTTCAGTCTGATACTACTCCAGACTTACCTGCTATTTCAGTATTACCAGTCAAAGGCGAATTATGTGTCCGAAATTATGGTTCTGTACATGTAGGACATAGTGATTGTACTACTATTGTCAAGTATAGTGACAGTGGGAAATCTATTTTCAAAGCTTCACGTCATTCTTATTTTATTTGTGGTCAAACTGCATATGTTCGTCTGCCCCTCGATTGGGAGGGAACCTGCTACATTGCCTTCCTACTGCCACCTGTTTTCCTAGCCCCATCTGATTATCACAGAAACACACATCTAGTACACATTAGACATAGAAGGGAGTCCCCAATTGTCGATTATACTGAAACTGCTCTAGAACAGTATACAGATTTCAACAGAGGTTTCTTCTTCTTTATAGGACCTATCCAGAATAGTAAACTGATCCGTAGGTTAACCAGAACCCTCGAAGCTGTAGTAAATGAGACTGCCTCTGCTCTAGGTAACTTAACTGAAGAACAATCTGCTATGAGATTTGTCGTTTTACAGAATCGTCTCGTCCTTGACGTCATACTGGCCGATAGGGGCGGGGCCTGTAGAGTCATCGGATCTAGTTGCTGCATTTTCATTCCAAATAACGCGCCGTCTGTTTATTCAGCTATAACCAGACTCCATAAAATTGCCCATCTGATACACCAAGATCCAGGCACCTGGACATGGTCCGGTTGGTTCTGGAATATAATTTCCGCATGGGGATGGAAAATATTGTCCTTCCTAGGTATTGCAGTAGCGATCATATTCAGCTGCTGTCTCTGTATACAATGTGGCCCTGCGATTTGCGGCATTTGTGCTACCTCTTGTATTCCTAATCCCAAACCCCGTTCTAAATCCCGTTCCAGGATAATTCGAGACGAGCAAATGATACTGTATGAAATGATAGATGGTATCATGAATATTGATGTTTCCTGATGGAAACGTAGTGACAAGGAGGGAATGTGGAAAAGTAAATTCTGCCATGTTCTGTGTCCCTACGTGTCATCCATCATATGTTATGTGTGCATGATTTAATATGCATATGTATTCCCTATGTTCGATTCAAGACGCAATTATAGTTGTGTCCACCTCTAGTATGCCAGTTTCCAGTTCTCGTGAATACTACGAATATCAGGTCTATGTAAAGCTACGTTGCCACGTCTCTCAGTGTGCACGTTATTCCATTATAAAGTCCCCGTTTCTAGGCCTCAAAAGGGCCTGGACACCAGATTCAGCTCCTGTCTCCTGAAACCTCGCTGAGGAGCGATACAGCCCCCACCTGTATCCTCGACCCTTCACTTACTTCCTGCCTCGCAGTGCCCGGTTCAGCCTGGCTCTGCCTCTGAGTCTGCCAAGAGTATGTTATAGTTTCAGTTATCAGTTCAGTCCTCCTTCTCTGCATTCCTAAGCTACTGAACTGCATCAATAGTTTCCGTCATTGTCTAGCCTTTCCGGCTCCATGTAAGAGAAATACTGTATTTAATGGTCATTTAATATTCTTCATCACGCACTACATGTAGAATAATGCATGGTCCAGTCTTAGAATCAAGTTAGCCTTTCCCCTCCTGACTTCTAGTTTATATCAACATGTTCTCTAAACATCAGATACTAGATACTGCTTAGGTACATGTCGCCCTGACTCTCCAGACTTCAGTCTCTGCTCCTAGCACAGAGTTCATAGCCCCCAGTTTCTCCTAGTGATACGTCATTGCAGGTTTGCGCGCACCACCAGGTTAGAGGTCCCGGCTCCTCAGGTAGCCCCCTCCATGGTTTCCGCCCTATTCATGACATATTCTGTTACGTTTGCATCACATGTCTATGTATACGCCCTGTTACACCTCTTTTCACCCTTATCTTTCGCGACTGCTACGCGCCACGCCTTTTGCTCCACCCACTGCTCCGCCTATCATATGTACTGTAATGCAACTGTTTTACTATATATGCTTGTGTATTGTTATTAAATGCTAGCGCGCTCATCCCAGATCCAGCCCCGGCAGCTGCTGGGCCCTGCCATCCTATTCCTATGCAGGTTGTCCTGTTCCTGTCCTTTATGCTGTAATAAACCTGCGAAACTCCTACTACCTCGAATCTTGACTCTTATTTATTGAGCTATCTGTTATTCATTTATACATTCAAAAATAGGGTATTATTTATTTATTTACCACAGCTTTATGGACCTCTATCAAGGTTATCTCAGGAGTGTCTGTCTCAGGCCCTGGCAAAATCAGGGTGTCTAAGGTCTGGCCTCCCTCTGCACGATCAAGTGAGGCATAGAGGGCTAAGACGTGCTCTCTCCAACTGTCAGGCGCAATGTTTGGCTCGAGTGCCGCAAGGCCTTTGTTACTACCAGTGGTTACAATGCTCCAGAATGATTTCATATCTTTAGTCCAGAGCAGATTTCAGACTGTCCCACTGATCAGTTTCCCATGAGAGTTTAGCAGCAGCAATGGTGATTTGATAGTCATATCTAGCTGCTTGTACTGTGGTGTTACTCTGTTTTCTTATGGCCTCTATTAGTGCCTTTTTTGCCGCCCAACAGTCTTCTGCTTTGGGGTCCTCCCACGGCCCTTAGTGCACATTGAGCAAAATGTCTCCTGCAGCTTTGTGGTTGTAGATTCATTAATTATTTTAAGTTCGTCCAGAGACGCAGCAAGGTCTCCAGACTTCACCAGCTCTGATAGGGCCTCAATATTGGGAAAAATGGTAGTGAATAAGAGAGACAATTTTCTATCTGATTTTTCCACCCAGTTCCACCTAACTTTCCGTCTAATGTTTGAGAGGGTCAATCTGTGGTCAGCGTCAGATGGTTTTACAGGTTTGTTCCCATTAGGTGGCAAATTAAGTGTGAGTAGTAAGGCGCTATGGTCGCTGTTGTGTCATGAGCAGATAATAAAATCTCTGGCCAAGGGCCAGAGCTTGGTTTCTAGAAAAATATATTCTAAAATAGAGGAAAAGCCAGCTCCATTAAAAGTATGGTTGCCAGGGGAGTCTGAACCAAAACAACCATTACAGGCTCGCAAAGAGTACTTCAGGGTGAGCACCTTGATTTGAAGCGCCAGTGGTGTCCAGGCCCAGATAGGGGGAATATTGGTTTCAGGGATAGCCCACAACTCATCGTCCTCTGTGGCAAATGAGCCCATAAGATCTTTCAGAGGTTCAAATTGGCAGTTTATGTCGCCACCCAGCACTACTGAAGCATTGTTCGGGAGGCTAGCTAGCAGATTATCGAGTTGTTCTAGTGTTGCTGACTCCCGGCCAGTCCTAACCAGCTTTGAGTATATGTTCATCAGGGAAGTTGTTAGCTCAGAATTGAATGTCAGTACAAGGCAAATTATGTCGGCGGAGATATGTGGCACTAGAGTGGTCCTGCATCCAAGATGGCTCCCTACCCACGTGCAGAGCCCACCCGATGGTCTACCTCGTCCCTTAGTTACAGCTGGTATGTGGAATGAGGCAAAGCCCTTGCGGGTTGAGTTCACCACCGACGAGGTTTCCTGAAAATTCAGATATCCCAATTATCAACAAGCATCCCACAGTCGGCGCAGTCAAGCTTGTTTTTGATGCCTACCATGTTCCAGGACATGATCCTAAGCTCGTCTGCTGCACTCTTACTGCCTACAAGATCGCCCTGCACTAGAATATTTATTTACTGAAGGCTTGTTCGGAGATCAAATATTATTGATATATCTACCCCCCTAGCTACGTTGTCTTTATTTACCCTGCTATCACGTGGGTAAATCGGGCTAATTGGTAAGTAATAATACCGAATTGTACGTCCTTGGAGGTAGAGGAGGGTTTAAGGCTGGCAGGTGAGATTGGAATTAGGGGAGGATCAAGAAGAGTAATTTCCCCAATGTGGGTGTTTTCAGTGGTCAGAGTAGGGTTAATTTCTTGTGGACTAGATGACTTCTGCTTAGGGTCCAAGGCCCTTACCATTGGGTGATCCTTCGCATGGAGTGTCCAAGGTTGCCCCATAATAGAGAGTCAGTCAACCTCCTCTAGGGCCCGAAATCTGTTTCGCAGGCGCAGGTTGAAGACATAGGGTTGCATTGAAGATGGACCATGTCCTGTCATTGTCCGTGTCTGATGCCATGTGTTATATTTAACTCTGGGACCATCCCTGACTTCGTTGGAAAATAATGGGACATGTGGGGGTCCATGCCCTGTCCTTTGCCGAGTTTGGCGGCATGTGTGATGCCTCAATCTAAGATTGTCCCTTTCATCATGGAAAGCTGCTGGTACGTAAAAGTGGGTGAGCGGGGAGAGTCTAATAGTAGAACCTATAAATGGAAGACAATTGCTTGAATGCAATAGGCTGTGCACAGTAGTGGGGTTTCTGAAATTGACTATGATACAGTCCCCCCTGACATCTTTGGGTTTGTTACCCACCCAACCCACTCTACGTGTTAGGAGTATTTCGTCAGCATTAGCACAGTTAAATTGGCTGTTCTTGGCAAACAGATGTAAACATTTATTTTTTAACTCAAAATGGGTTTCCCTCTGACCTTCTTTAACAGATGGAACTCCTGTAAGAACGATGACATATGGAGTGGAGGCTGGTGGGAGGTTTATAGTTGGCAAGTCCATCGCTACCCTACTGCTCAGTCTGATTGTCTTCCCTTTATAATAGAGTGGTCCAGAGGTACCCTCATATTCAGGTACACTACCCCTTGCTTTGTGACCTTTCTCACGCTGTTTGCTTTGGCCCTCCTGGATGGCATTTGGGTACCTGCTAGTAGTATTGGACTTCTCTCTGATCTCAGTTATTCCAGATTCAGCAGGGTCTGCGATTACTTTATTGATCTCTCTTGCTGATGTAGAGGGCTTATATACTATACCAGCATTGTGCATAGTGCATGTAATGAAAAGTAGATCCAAACGGGCAGATATGTGGGCAAGTTCCTCAGTCATAATATCTCGGATTTGGCCTCGTAATGCTTCTAGCATGGGAGCTACCAAAACTGGTTGTGTCAAGTCTGTGGGCCGAAGTTCCTGCTCCGACACTATCGGAGCCATCGTTGGTCTTCTTACGCTTCGCCCCAGCCCTTGTTGTCTTCGATGGCTGTCGTGGGCAGGCAGGTTTAGCTGGACCATTGGTGGCGCACCTCCATCTGGTAAAGACTTTGGGGGTCGAGCCAATGTCAGATCCGGGAGACAGGGTCAATTTGGTTGTTTCAGGGGGTTGATCATTGGTGGATAGGTTTGTCAGTTATTTGGATTCAGAAGAATAGCAGAGGGATAAAAGAGGGAAAAAGATTTACATTTATACAGCGCTTGTTACTCCTGAAGGGTTTTTGAAGCACTTTTTTGGCAAGTAGCATGCTACTCCTGTACCCATAAAGGATTATTGTTGAATTAGTATAGTGAAATATGAAAGTAATTTGAGTGGTGGATAGGTTAGTTTGTTATTTGGATTGAGAAGGATAGGGGAGGGATAGAAGAGGGAAAATGTTTTGCATTTATATAGCGCTTGTTACCCCTGGTGGGGTATTGAAGCGTTTTTTTGACGAGTTGCACGCTACTCCGGAACCCATAAAGGATTAGGGGTGAATATGTACAGTGAAATATAAAAGTAATTTGGGTCGTGGATATTGGTAAGTTATTTGGATTGAGAAGGATAGCGGACGGATAGAAGAAGGGTAAAGGTTTGCATATCTATAGCGCTTGTTACCCCTTATGGGGTGTTAAAGCACTTTCTAGGGAAACATGTGAGTGAGATGCAGTTATAGCTGGTTCAGTTGGGAGCAAGTTATTTGGATGCGCGAAAAGGGGCTTAAAGTGCGCAATCCATACCTCTTCGTGCAAGTTAGGTATTACTGCACATGTCCCCTCTGGCGAGCCAGATCTCACCAAATTCCAGAACGCCCTGTAATCGCGTGTGTCAAGGGCATCTTTTATACTTTCCCATCTACAGGTCTCCCACTCAGACTTAGACTCCTTAATGATGTCTTTGTAAGAGTGTCTAGCCCCTCTTATGCTCTCTACTGAGCCTGTTTTGACCTTTCTAACCAAGGCACGTTTTGCCTCCCTACAATGTTTATTGAGCCAGTGCTCCTATTCTTTTGTTCGAGCCCTCCCGTTTACTGGAGTAAAGAAATAATCTGCTAAGGAGGTGACTAATTTAGTGTGTATAATCTCCAACGCCCTAAAGTTCATGGGATCATTGGTAACTGGGAGCTTAGAGGCCTCTTCAAGAGAGGTGGCAACTTGTTGGTAAAGCTCAGCTACTTTGTCTGGAGCCATCATAAACTTGGCCCACCTGATTCGTCTGCCTAGATTAGGATTAGGATGAATAGCAGGCTCCCTCACACCTAGAATGTTACCCAGGGCAATGGTTAATTCCAGCGACAGAAAATTGTGGTCGCTATCCACCCTCTCTATAACAGTAAAAGATTTAATTATGGACCAGAATTCAACATTGACCATTGTATAGTCAATAGTTGAGGATTTCCCGGCTCTGTTATAGGTGAATTTCCCTGGCATATCAGGGGAATCCTGCCATTACAAGCCCTTAAGGAGTGGGAAACTAAAAACGTGTTAATCTGCACCGTCAATGGAGTCAGGCGTTTAGCGTGATATGAGGAACACTCCTGTATGTGCCACGTAGCGTCCTCCTCCACAGTTACAGACGGTATACCCACCTGGGGTTCAAAATGGCAATTAAAATCCCCTCCCAATATCCTATGAGTAGGGGCAGAATACATAGAAAAAAGATCATCGAGCACCTCAATTAAGGGAGACCCCTTCAAGGGGGAACTAGGCCGCTGATAAATATTAAAGACCACCAAGGACATCTTATCTAAGAATTTGAGGGAAATACCCAAGATGTCAGGAGAAGAGGTATCTATCACCTTCGCAGAACACCCCAGGTGGGTGGCCACCCATATACACAAGCCGCCTGACAGTGGTGGAACTCTCGATAGAACCACCACATATGGAGAAACCTCAAGGGGCAGCTGTATGGATGGTAAAGATTGAGAGAGAGATTCAAATGGGGGGTAGGGGCAGTATTGTTAGATAATGCCCCGCGCTTTGGCAGCTGAATGCTAGGTCCTGCTAAAATTGGTAAAAGCGTACGGGGAGCAGTACTCTCACTCGTCGGGAGGTTACTTAGAGGAATAGGGTTAGCAAGACTGGGATGGGAAGGGGCTGGAGGACAGTTAATCATCCTCGAATGTCCCCTCCCTTGGACCTGGTTGTCTTGGCGAGAATCTGCGACTTGACTGAGGCCTTGAGCGGGCTGTATAGTAATTCCTCCAACCGACTTTGCAGGAGTATTAGCCTTTAACGTTATTGTCTGCGGGCCTACGGGTCTCTTGATGTTTAACATGGATACAACTTTATCAATTCTCCTCATCACGATTTTAAACTGCAAATTGATAAGTTGTTCCATGTGCGCTTGTAAGTCAATCATTAGATGGGTGGCCCACAGCGGTGGCGTTGATGGCAAAAAGGAAGGCCCTGCATCCACATATGGGATATCAGGAGCCCGTGTATTCCGTCTAACCACTTTTTTATACGATTTGGGCTTCCTTTTTCTGGGGCAGAGCTTGGGAGCCTTAATAGGCCCCTGGGGACCCAAAGCTGGTGGTGAGTTAATGCATGGGCTAGCCTCCAGCTCAGTTGGCCCACAAGGAAGCTCAGCAAAGGAGGACGCCAGCAGAGAATCAGGAGATTTAGTTGTTGGGAAAGACTAATTGGCAGGTGACAAGGAACAGGTTGGGGTGGGTCACGTAGGGATGGGCGTTGCTGGTGTCAATGATAGGAGACGTTCTGTATTTTCAATGGCTGTGACTACAACCCCTATTGTCTTCTGCGTAGGTTTCTGAAGATAAGGTGGTTGTCCGTGGATTTTATGTTGGGGGTAAAGAGTTCCATAGTTTGGCTGCTTGAACAGAGAAGGATGTGCGACCCATGTTTTTTTTTCTTGTATCTTGGGATTTTGAGGCAAAGTGCCACTCGAGAGCGGAGGTTCCTTTGTTGAATATGTGTGATTGAATGTGAACAGGTTGATAGTAGGACTTCACAAACTATCCTGGGAATTAGACAGCCTATGCTGTCCTCCGCGATACATACTACATAATATACACAATGGGCATGGTGGACGCTATCTAACAAAGCAGGTATGTGTGCACTATACTCTCCATCAACATCAATAGCGTGCAATCCCTTGCTGCCACCCACATTCAAATACTGGGTGGTTTCCTCATACATAGAGGAGAGCTCACACAATTGGGACATCCATTTCCAGCCAGCCAATTTTTGACATTAGATAACTACAAGGCTATAGTGAGCACTAGTCTGCTTGTGAGGTGACAAGTGTGTTGTTTCTTACTTTCCGTCTCGCTCCTCCCAAATATACCCCACTGACTCACATCATTAGCTCAGATTCTTTAGCTGGAGGGGTGCCCAAGCAACTTATGCACCTACCAGCCAAGCGGTTGTGGGAAAAAGACCGTGGGCAAGGAATACCAACAAAAGCCTGGTTGTTCCATTGTTTGCAAGTGAAGCTGGCTTTACTGGATTACAGGCAAAAGTTTCTCCATGTTTAATTCCTTAATCATTTGGATTACACTCCGAAGCTAATGTATACATTCGATACATCCATATGTGCCGAGTGTCAACAATGCTCTGGTGACCCTGCAGTGTTTCTTCATCTGGGTTGTCAATACCCGGGTATATTTGCATTCTGGCAGGAGGTAGGTAGCTTAGTGGAGGACATTCTTGGATATTGTCTGCACCTGTCCCTTGTAGAGGCTTTTTTGAGTTGTGCAATTAATGGCCCAAAGTCTGAGCAGGGACTAGTTACACCACTGGTGTTACTGGTGAAGAACAGAGTGACTATGGCTTGGATGAATGTATCTCCCGGGTCACTTTTTATGAGATCTTTTAAGAGAACAGCCGTATGATGAGTGTGGGTATGTGGGGAGGGTCCTACTGTGGAGTGGTCGTGTAGGAAGGGGAGTGAGTAAAAATGGCTAGGGGATACCAAAGGGCAATACCTTTATTAGTGAGGAACAGGCTCCCCTGTCATGTTAAAAAACCCGAAGGTTGTGTGTTACAAAGTGGGTAATAATGTACCCTGGGTAACATAAGGTGTGGTCAGGTCACTCTCCTTCCTACACGGCCACTTCGGGGGACCCGTAGGGCATTGCAGTGCCGGCCCGACGAGGAGCACCGCCCGATGATGAAGCATGACATCCTTCGGGGTGTGTGAGGGCAACAAGACACAAAGGATGTCCCCCCGTCCCTCCTGGCTTCACTCAAAAAGATACCTAGTTCTCTTTCCTTGGCCCTACTCCAGGACTTCCAATCTCTCCATCTTTATCTGATGTGAGCGTGTAAATTACAGCACACATGCGGATGTAACAAAGTGTGGTGGTCTCATTTCCTCTTCATGTGTTTGTCCCTCCCCTGGAGCAGGGCCCAAGTAATGATGCTTCTCCTCATAGCATTTCAAGTACTTGGCCAGCCAATTCTGGGAATTCCAAGGCCAGCTGTGTCTGTTCCTATTACGAGACTGAGGACTATTTCCTTTTCTTTTGCACAATAAATTTAGCAAGTCGCTCTAAAAGGATATTCCCGGCATGCCGCACATTGGGTCTACTCAATCAGACATCTGAGCTGTTTGCTGTAGTGAAGTACTTGCAGGGTGCATAGTGCAAGCAAACACGTCTTTTAATGTAACTTTTAAATTCATTACGGTTGCCCCTTTCTTGCTCATTTGCATATGTATTTGCACTGTAGCTCCCATGTATTGATGTACAACTGTCAGTTTTATGTGGTACCTAAATATTATGAACTTTCCTTATTTCTGGTTTTATAATGCTTTAGCTTCATACTGTATCTTTAGCATGCTATAAAACTGGATTTTTAAGTGAAGACCTCTGCGTGTGATTGGGCTATAGTTTGCCCTTTTCCCTTTTTTGAATGTTCCATGTAAGACTTGTCAAACAATTTCTATATCTGTTTTCGATTAATTGTATTTGCCTTACTATACTGTCTTATCATGTTTTGTGTACTTTGATAGTTTATAATAGCCGAATAAAGTTATGATGATAATGATTCTGTGTCTAGTGCAGTGTCCTTCCACTGATACTTTTTATCTTTTTTAATTAAAGCTCCCCATAAGAGCGCATGTGTTTGCAATTTGTCTCCTACCCACTACATCCTGCTCTTCTTTGTTGTTTGCCCCACCCACTTCCGTCATTGTTGTTTAACCTGTCCCCACTTCCTGAATTGTTGAGCTGTACCCTGCCCCCTTCCCCATTGTTGCTTCCTTTGTTCCCCTTACCAGCCTCCCATCATTGCTTGCCTCATCCAACTGACTCCCTTCCCACCATCTCTGCTTGCCTCATCGCCCTGACCCCCTTTCTCATTGTTGCTTGCCCCTTCCCTCAACCTCTTCTGACCAGAAAACAAAGTGCATTGGAGATGTTGAACAACATCAATCAATCAATCAATCAATCAGGACATTTGTTAAGCGTGCTACATACCTGTGCGGGTCTCAAGGCGCTGGGGGGGGGGGTGCGGCTACTGATCGAAGAGCCAGGTCTTGAGGAGTCTTCTGAAGGCCAGTAGGTCCTGGGTCTGCCGTAAGTTGGTGGGGAGGGTGTTCCAGGTCTTGGCGGCAAGGTGGGAGAAGACTCTTCCGCCGGCGGTCGTTATTTGGATGCGGGGGTCGGTGGCGAGAGCGAGACCAGCGGAGCGGAGCTTGTGGGTAGGGGTGTAGAAGCTCAGTCGTCTGTTGAGGTACGCTGGGCCGGCCTTGTGCAGGGCTTTGTGTACGTGGATGAGGAGCTTGAAGGTTATCCTCTTGTTGACGGGGAGCTAGTGTAGGTCTCTCAGGTGGGGTGTGATGTGCGGGGGATATCGAGGATCAGTCGTGCTGAGGCGTTCTGGATGCGTTGCAGCCGTCTAAGGAGCTTGGTTGATGTTCCTGCGTAGAGGGCGTTTCCGTAGTCCAGCCTGCTGGAGACGAGGGCCTGGGTGACGGTTCTTCTTGTTTCAGTGGGATCCACTCGAAGATCCTGCGGAGCATTCGTAGGATGTTGAAGCAGGATGAGGAGACGGCGTTGACCTGTTTAGTCATGGAGAGGGTGGAGTCGAGGATGACCCCCCCAGGTTGCATGCGTGGTCAGTGGGTGTCGGGGCTGTTCCAGTGAAGTCGGCCACCAGGAGTCGTCCCAGGCTGAAGGGGAGGAGCCGAGGATGAGGACCTCTGTCTTGTCCGAGTTCAGCTTCAGTCGGTTGTTCCTCATCCATTCGGCGACGGCCTTCATGCCTTCGTGGAGGTTGGTTTTGCCGGTGTGGGGGTCTTTGGTGAGGGAGATGATCAGCTGAGTGTCGTCGGCGTGGGAGATGATGTTGAGGTTGTGCTGTCGGGCGACGTGGGCGATGGGTGTAATGTAGGTGTTGAACAGTGTTGGGCTGAGGGAAGAGCCCTGGGGTAAGCCGCAGATGATCTCGGTGGCGGTGGAGCGGAAGGCTGGGAGGCTGACGCTCTGAGTTCTGCCGGAGAGGAAGGATGTGGTCCAGTCCAGGGCCTTCTCTTGGATTCCGGCGTTGTGTAGGCGTGTTCATAGTGTGCGGTGGCAGACTGTGTCGAAGGCGGCTAACAGGTCCAGGAGGATGAGGGCTGCTGTTTCTCAGTTGTCAAGCAAGGTCCTGATGTCGTCGGTGGCGGCGATGAGGGCAGTTTTGGTGCTGTGGTTGCTGCGGAAGCCGGATTGGGATGGGTCCAGGATGTTGTTGTCCTCGAGGTAGCGGGTCAGTTGTTTGTTGACGATTTTCTCTGTGACCTTCGCCAGGAACGGGAGCAGGGAGATGGGACTGAAGTTCTTGAGGTCCTTGGGCTTCTGGAGTAAGGCTTTGATCTCGGCGTGCTTCCAGTTCTCTGGGAAGGTTGCTGTCTCAAAGGAGATGTTGATGGCTTTCTGGAGATGGGGGGTGATGATTGTGCTGGCTTTGTTGAAGACGTGTTGTGGGTATGGGTTAGACGGGGATCCAGAGTGGACGGTGTTGTTGATTTTGATGGTGTCATCGTCGTTGACGTTGGACCATACGATCAGACAGCTGGTGGACGCTGGGGTGGAGGTCTCTGTGGTTGCCGGGGCGGTCGTAGCGTTGAAGCTGTCGTGGATGTCTGCGATCTTGCGGTGGAAGTAGGTGGCCAGTGAGTCGCACAGGTCCTGTGAAGGGGGGATGTCGTTGGTGTTGGGGCTGGGGTTGGAGAGTTCCTTCACGATGCTGAAGAGCTCTTTGCTGTTTTGTGCGTTCTGTAGTGGGTTGTGGGTTTATAACGGAATAGGGTGGGAAGTAATATAAATATAATTATTGAATTTTTTTAATGTATTTATTGGTATTTAATTGGAATTAATTGATATTTACATTTTAATTGGTAATTAATTAAAATATGATTGGTAATTAATTTTAATTAATTGATTAATTTATCATTATGTAAATATTATTAATGTATTTTCTGTAGCGGGTTGTGGGTTTATAGGGGAATAGGGTGGGATGTCATTTAATTATAATTAATTACATGTGTAAATGTATTTATTGGTATTTATTTGGAATTAATTGATATTTACATTTTTAACTGTAATTAATTAAAATTTAATTGGTAATTAATTTTAATTGATAATATTGTTAATTGTATTAATTTATTTTCTGTAGCGGTTTGTGGGTTTATAGGGGAATAGTGTGGGAAGTAATTTAATTGAAATTAATTAAATATTGTTATTTATTTATTGGTTTTGTTTTGTTGTAATTTTTAATAATGTTTAAATTTTTAATTAATTAATTGTTAATTGGTAAATAATTTGTATTAATAGGGAATTATTTGTAATAACTATTTTGTTTGTATTTTTAATTGATTAATTATTATATTATATAAAATTGTTAATTATTTTTAATTAATTTGTATTTTGTATTAATATTTAATTTATTTTTATTCATATATTAAGTATTTACTTTCCCTACTGTTGCACTCTCTGGAGTGGGAATAGTAATATTAACCCTCCCGCTATCCAACGCTTTCCCTACTATTGCACTGTCTGGAGTGGGAATAGTAATTTTTACCCCTACGCTATCCAAAGCTTTCCTTACTGTTGCACTCACTGGAGTGGGAATAGTAATTTGCACCCCTACGCTATCCAACAATTTCCCTACTGTTGCACTCTCTGGAGTGGGAATAGTAATTTTAACTCTCCCGCTATCCAACGCTTTCCCTACTGTTGCACTCTTTGAAGTGGGAATAGTAATTTTAACTCACCCACTATCCAATGCTTTCCCTACTGTTGCACTCTCTGGAGTGGGAATAGTAATTTTTACCCCTACGCTATCCAACGCGTTCCCTACTGTTGCACTCACTGGAGGAAAGTACTCGAGATACTAGCTTCAAACTATAACATCTGCTCTAAGCACTGGAGATAGCGCAGCACAGCAAACACCAAGTACTCCATCAGAGAGCGGCAGCTCACTGATCTCTCTCAGGACCTGCTGAAAGCCCTCCTCAGCATTGAATAGGAAGCCCCATGCCACTTCTGTAATGCTGGGTACGGGTCTTTACTGGTACAAAGTCATCAAGCATGCCTCAGGCCACATGGCCCAGCACATTCCAGGAAACCCAAGTGTAATGATACAATTACAGACGCTTTGATAGTAAACCATGCAAGATTTATTGAAGCTGTACATTCATGAGCCCAGGAGACACTGTCAGATACCAACTGCTTCACCAGCTGTCAGGGCGTTCTGTGCATTCTTAGAACCCTAGAACATTACTGTGTTGCAATAGAACCTAAATCATAACATCATTTACATAGATAAAGGCATACACCCCATAATACACTATACCACATATCTACCATCCTAATATTTTCACTATATCCGATGTACAATTTGACCACAACAATTAGCAATTAGCAAGCTCGACAAACAATCAGCTGTATAATTCTTTACCCCGGTATGTACATTTTTTCAAAATTATATTATACATGTTTACAGCAAGATACGCCAACCTAGCTGTCGACTTCTTGATTTTGATTCCTTGAAAAGTGTCCACTAATAGCTTGTGATCAGTTTGCAAGTAAAAGTGCCTTCCCAACACATACAGCCTGAATTTTTCCACACCCAATGTACACATTAACATTTCTTCCTCAATATCCTAATATCTGAATTCCACTTCTGATAATGTCCTAGGTGCAAATGCTATTGTTGTTTCTCTCTCACCATCTCATTGTGAGTGTGTTGCTCCTAGGTGCTAGCATCCACAGTAATCACTGTCTTTTGACCATTCAGATACAGTTGAAGAGCTGAGGCCGAAACTATTTTCTGCTTAACAAGATAAACCATTTCCTGGAAATCTTTACACCAAACAAATTCTGAGTTTTTATTCTGCAACATTTGAAAACACTCTGTCAAGTCTGAAAAAGTGCACATTAACTTAGAATAAAACTCACACATTTCCAAGTATGATCTGAATTGATCTTTGTCCTCAGGATAAGGAGCTTTCACAATGCAATCAATCAAACCGGGTTTAGGTTTGACCCCCTTTGAAGACAAAACATGACCCGAATACTCAATTTGATTCACCGCAAATACACTTTTGTCTCTTCTCAAAGTAACAACTGGTGTAAAGTTTGATCTCGTTCAACTAACAAATGAGCTATCACTAGAATGTCATTCTGAAAAACAGCTAAATACTTTATGCCCTGCAGAATTTTTGACATAACCTTTAGAAACACAGGTTCAGAGGAAGTCAAGCCAAATGTCATTCTGCAAAATTGGATTGTGCCATCAGGAGTGACAAACGCCGTCAAGTGACGCGACTCCTTGGCCAATACTACCTGATGGCATGCCGCCTTCAAATTTAATTTTGTAAACCATTTGGCCTGTCCCATCATTATAATAACATCTTTAATCCATGCAATGGGAAAATTCTCAACCCATATGGCATCATTTACACTTCTCAAGTCAATACCCAAGCAGAGTTCACCAGAACTCTTTTTGGCCAAAACAACTGGTGATAACCACAGAGTAGCATCATCAGGTTCAATTATACCATCATGTAGCATTTGAAAAATAATATCAGACACATCTCTTCTAACACTGAAAGGGACATTGCATAATGTGTGCTTGACAAGGAAAGAGCCATCTTTCACTTTGATAACATGCATAAAATCTTTGATTTTCCCAACTTTCCACTGACAAAAGTACCCCCAAACCTGTGGTTTTCTTCTAACACAACAGGCTGCTTCATCCCAGGTCTTATCACTAGCCCATAATCATCTTGACGCAACAATCCTAGCACATTGATACCTTTCTTAGCCATGTAAACTTTGCCTTTGATGACCTTGGAGTAAAATCCAATATCTGCCCAAAAGTACCTCACCAAATATATTCTACTCCCGTCAAATGCTGTAGTAATTACATTGAGGGGAAAAACACACTTGATCTCTTCATATTTAATTAAACATGGTGATGTCGATAATTGTGATCCTTGCTCCTGAGCCTACTAAGAATGAAAGAGCGTGATTGTTATTGGTAAATCCAACCAATGGGTCACTGTAGCATTTGAAATCCCCCTTTGTTTCAACAACATCCATAGCAAGCACTAATTCACCAACCTTGTTTTCTAGGCATTGAAAATCTTCCATCGGGTCATAACTCTGTTCAGTGTGACCAGTCATCCCTTTTGAAAATTGTGGATTTGATCACTTCCTAGACATTTACCTCCTCTACACACTTTGCCGCAATGCCCCCCTTTGTTACACTCCCAACATTCTTGTGACACAGTAGGATGATTATTAAAAATAGACACATAGAACGCTGAGCCACATCTAAAACACACAGTTGTGGAATGAACCCCACATTTGTGTGCCTGTGTAGCCCTTGACTGCTGCTAAAATTGATGATTAAATTGTTGAACTCTTCTCAAAACTTGATGAACTGCTCTACTTGCTGACTTCCCACATCAAACTATTTGCAATCTTAGTTAGAAGATTTGATGCTCTTTGCAATACCAACAGTCTCATCTAAGGTGGGTTTTTACACCACAAAAATGCTGTTGAATTGTTTTGGAGTTACACCTCTCTACTAATTGATCCCTTATCAGCTTTGATGTGATGTTCTCAAAGTCCCAATAGGGAGCCCGAACATGTAATGCTTTAATTAATGAATCAACAGATTCAGAAAAAGCCTGCACTCATGTAAGAAACTTATGCCAACACACAAGATTAACTTTTCCTTCAAAATGAGTCTCTAACTGTTTAACTGCACTCTGGTACTCATCCAATTATTCTTCCTCACTGGGGTTCAAATCTGGTAACTGGTCAAAAATATTCTGACCTAAATAATAGTATAAGAGATTCCTTTTTCTGTCTGTTTTAAATTTCCGACCATTGATTGTTCCTAAATAAGCATTAAATGATTTTGTCCAAGTATGCCATTTCAATGGAGGTTCACCAGGCTCTTGCAAAAGGGGAGTTGGTGGTGTAAATGTTTGCATCATAATGCACTGTTGCCCTTCCGGCAACGTGTACTCAAGAAAACAAGAAGTACACAGTACACAAAGTAAAACACAATGCTATTACAGCACTCCTTGCTGTACTCATACAAATGAAACATAGTATTCAGTATGGCCATTTAGTATCAACACAAACACCCAGAAAAAGAAAGTGTCCAGAAACATGCCAATCGCTGTGGTTAGACTGACACTCTTTCAAAAACATGCAATTGCTGTTTAACAAATTACAGGCTGAGCTGTTGTCCAATTAGAACAGGAGATACAGAATAATTAAATATGTCAATTGTTATTGCACTGAAATACAGGATTAACACTTTTAGCTCAAAAGTGTGCCAGTTGCTGTTATGACTTTCTAGACCGACAATAGAAAGCGTGCTGATCATTGAATACACCCAGAAAACGCATTGTTATACACTGTGCGCACGAGAGGACTAAAAACGCACACAGAAGAAATGTCCTCTATACGCTGCCACTAGAATGGAAGCTGCTCGCTCTGAATGAGGTAGGACTTGGATGTCAGGCTCACATTACCATTTAAAGATGCATGCTCTGCCCAAAGTCGCCGTCTCAAGCTCTTACACACTCTGCCTCCCGCAGCTTCCCATGCCGCTGCCTCAAGCAATAGCGCACTCTACCTGATGGAGTTTTTAAAGTTGCAATATTTTGACAAATAAATGTTGAGCATAAAACACAGAGCGGCACACTGCGCTCTGCCTACCAGGGGCAACAATTCCACAGCTTCTCTGAAGCACGCTGTGCCTTTCACATCAAATACCAAATGACAGGGTGCACTCCAGTGGGTAAGGGTCTCCTGGGCTCACACAAATCCAGAGGAAGCTCATCCAGCCACTTTCTACAAGCCTCCACATGGGCGATCGTCACAACCGATCGTTGCCAATATTATAGTGATACAATTATAAACGCGTTGGCAGTAAACCATAGAAGGTTTAATGAAGTACAAGCTATACATGCATGAGACACCCTCACCTGCAAACCGCTTCACCAGCTGTCAGGGCATATTCTTGGAAACCTCGAACATTACTATGTTGCAACAGAACCTAAGTCATAACATCGTTTACATAGATAAAGACATACATCCCATAATTCCACATTTGGTGCAGGTCAGTCCCATCTACCTCCAACAAAATCGAAACACATTTACATGAAAATGCACAACTACCACTCCATTATCAATTCTGGTGGTTGAAGGGGAAGTATTTGTATTACCTAAATTCAGGCACCCAAATTCAGAGGGTGCCTTCCTCATTTCATGGTATATATTGAAAAATGTCCTTGTGGCTTAATACAATGTTGCTCTCTCACTTTACGAGACAATTTTGCCATGCCATTGATGATTATGATACCACCATGTGTCATCTACCGTTCATTGTATTCTGCTAAGAAGAAAACATGCTACATGTTAAAGGTGTGCTATTTCGTAGCGTGGCTGGTTGATATATTCTATCTGCTCTATCTTTTTTTTCACCCCAAATGAAACTACCTATCCATTATCACATTTAGACATATAGACTTGCAGTTGCCCCAAGATGTTCATCATCCGTTCATTCAATTGGATGTTAAGTTCTGTCACACGCTTTTTATCACAAAAGTGTAATGCTTTAAGCTTGTTTTTGGGACCTTCTTTTTATGTACTTGTAGCTCCTTCAATATCTCCTTGTTCTATCAGTGCATGACGTCCTATGATTCACAGCCAACTAGCATTCATTTGCCTTATGTCTGTGGTAGCTGTAAATATTCTTAATCAATCACTTTCCACCACTAAAAACATCTACTTTAAAAAGGATATAGAGAGAGTACGCTCATATTGCCTAGTGGTGGTGGTGTAAGATTGCAGAGCAACAATGGCAGCCAACATGCAACCTGTCATGGTATAAACAAACCCCAGACACAACTTTGACTATCTACAAAGTAAAGCTACTGCCACAGAGCTCACACACATGGATTTCACTAATATTTATACTTTGAAATATTGCCAATAGGAATTCAAGTCACAGTGAATCCTACTGGGATTAGAGGGCAATGTCAACATTTCTCCTTTTGGGAAGGAAAATGTGGCCTCCCAGACACTTTGAGTATAGCTTTTTCATTTTGAACAGTTGATTATGATCCCAGTCTGAAAAGATGGCTCTTTCTGAAAATAGTACATAAGGTTGAAGAATACTGGGAAAAGTTGATGAATAAATAGTTTACATGGTTTATTAGTTTGATTTCAAATTTTGTCCATATTGAATCAAAATGGACGTGTGCATTTCCAAATCTTTCTTGTAATGTGATGGGTATACTGTCACATAGGAAACTTTAGTAAAGTTGTTTCAGCCAGTGGACTTCAGTCTAACAGGACTGGTCATACTCAGCACAGGCTGGGTATGCCCTGCAGCTGGCTACATGTAGCTACCATTAGGACACATCTCTAAAATATGCCACACACACAACATCTAATAGTGCATGTGAGACACAATATTCCTCGCACATCCAAAAAAGGCTAAGGATGCTACATTGTTTGATTGTTCTATTTAAACAAAAGAACTCTTTACCAGAACAGCTGCACTCTAAACCTACAACAGAGCACTTGAGAAAGGTCTCTGAGCATACCTTCAACCTAACCCAAAAGCTTTCCCATGTGACTGTGTATTCAGCTATGTTAGGAATTGGTTCTCTAGTTGGCAGAGATATGTACCCTATCCAGGTAGGGACCACAAGCCTATTCAGGGTAAGTCAGTTACACACCTTAAATTAACCTGTGCTCACTCTCTGGTAGCTTGGCACAGAGCAGGCAGGATTAACTCAGGAGACAACTGTAAAGTATTTGTGCAACACTTAATACAGTAGAACAGTGAGGATGCCATACACAAATAAGTCACACCTGGTTAGAACAATAGAGCTTAATTTAATAAACAAAACAAGACCAAAATGACAAAAAGTGCGATAAGTAGAACCAGAGTTATGAATTTTTAAAGAGTAAATTGAAATATAGCACTTAAAAGCATAAAGCGTCAACCGGGACAACTGGTTGTGCTTAACTTGGGTGAATAAAAAAGTTCAGGCGGACTGTGGTGGAGCATGGGTCAGATACCGGGACCAACCTTATTCTGCTGAAAAAATACCTTTCGATGGAGAATGCATCATCGTCGCAGACCTGATGAGAGGAGCAGATGAGTCTATGTGTTGTCGGTGATCCGGCTGAATGTGGGTGATGCATCAGTACTGATCCGTGCAGTTGGAGATGCGTTGTCGGCAAACAACTGCATATTTTGAAGGTGAGATGATATCTTTGTACTCAGAGGCGATGTGTCAGCGATGAGGTGATATGTGTCGGTTCTGACTGGCGAAACAACGGTGATGTGTGGATTTTACAGGAAAACAGCCAGAAAATCCACATCCAAGGGCCCAGGACAGAATTGGCACCACTAGGCACACAGGTAGCAGAGCCCAGAGTTTGCAGAAGAGTTGTTAGAAGTCTTTGATGTCCCTGACACTTCAGAACAGGAAGCAAGCCAGCAAGCCTTTGGAGTCACTTTGGTTCTGGGAATGTAGAGATGTAGGTCCAGTCCTTCTCACTCCCAGGCAGGGAGGGCAGCATGGAGGGCACAGCAAAGCAAGAATCCCACAAAGATCAGCACAGTCCAGCAGAGCACAGCAGTCCTTCTTCCTAGCAGAATGTCCTCTGGTCCAGAAGTGCACTGAGTTTGTGATGTACAGGGACCAGTACTTATACCCAATTGTGCCTTTGAAGTGGGGGAGAATTCAAAGACAGGCCTTCAAAGTACGCAAGGTCCCTGCCCTGGCTCCAGACTTACTACAGGGGGGTATGCAGCTCTTTCTGTGGGGACAGGCATAGCCATATTAAAATGCAAGTGTCAGCTCCTCTCTCCCATCCTTCCCAGGATGGCGGTTCGGGATGTGAATGGCCCATCCGAAATACCTAAGCTCTCTTTGTGTGTGACTGTCTAGAGGGAATGCACAAATCCCAACTGTTGCCCATTCCAGACATGTTTTCAGAGCCAGGCATAAGCACGGAATGATTAATGTAAGAAAATCCCAACTTTCCAAAAGTGCCATTTTCAGACTTGGGACTTAAAATTCAACTTTACAAAAAGTTGGGATTTTAAATTTTGAGTCCAGAGACACCAAACTCGAAATATTCATCTTTTTCCAACTCGTAATTACACTTAAAAAATGTAAGAAGGTAATACCAATGTAAACATATGGGAGAGATAGGCCTTGTGGTAGTGAAAAACGAATGTAAGAGTTGTTCACTATCTCGGCATCTAAAACTTAAGAGTACATGTCCAACTTTTAAAATGTACTGCACTCTGCCCTTGTGGCTGCCAGAGCCTATCTTAGCGGTTGACTTATATGTATTAAAAAGGAAGGCTTGGGCTTGGCAAGAGTGTTAAGTTACAAAAAACAACAGTGAATAGAGGGTCTGAGGGGAAAAAAGAGATTAAAGACCTATATGCACCCTACCCCTAATCTAACTAGTAAGAAACACAAAGGGGTGCTATCGGTCTATAGTGGCTAGAAAATGTCTGTTTTCTATTGGAAGAGTGTGTGTATGAACTATAAGTGTGGAAAAGGGGGAAGAACAAGAAATAGGAAAAGTAAACCCATCAACCCACCCATTGGCGGAGCATCATCATCTGGGATTTTAGAATACAAACTGGTATCCACTAGGTACCTCACCGTGGGAGAGTGTGAGGGAACTCTAGTAATGGATCCACCAGTGATGGAAAGCCAGACAGCAGTGTATCATGAGCTGTGGGAGATGAAAAAGTTGCAGTGCTCAAAGAAAGTGTGTGCTAAATAGAAAGAGGTGATTTAAAATTGACTACCATGGTGTCTAATGACTAATTATATTCTGGCAGTCACCATGTTGACAAGGTTAAAACCAGAGTGTGGATGGATGAAACCAAATATTACCATCCATAGATGAGTTAGTTGGTCGACATGTTTCAGCCTAAAAGGCTTTCTTCAAGACCTATTGTAACACTACTGCAACTGTGAAAAATAATTGGCCAGCGCCTTAACCAATAGCGAGTGCTTACACACGCTGTAAACCTATCAGAAGTTGTGTTTCTACTGAGGGATTCCTCGTGAGCAACGGTTTGTTTTCGGTCCGCTGGGATTCAATGAGGAGAGTCCCATACATCGCAGATGGTCTGTGCTCAATTGAAATTTTGCTCAATTGCAACTTTGCAAGTATGAAAATTAAACACCACGACAACACATGACCTTGGACGCCTCTCTTGGCTCTCATTTGACGATGGGGCTCATACTCCATCCCCATTGGCTAGCGCTATAACCAATAGCGAGTGATTACACACGTTGTAAACCAATCAAGAGGTCGCTTCTCTACTGGCGGTCTGTGCTTAATTGAAGTTCCCTCTCAGGTCCGCCTAACCTGCATTTATACAGATCTCCCTGTCAGTCTAGTTACCTTCCCCTCGACTCAGTAGGGGCTTGAGGTACCGACGGACAGGTGAGTGTGCTAGAGGCTACAAACATGGGAGGCTTATACTCTTCACCCCATACTGTAACAGCTAGGTGGTTTACAATTTAAGTCTTGATGGCCACATTTTTATCTTGAGAACTTCGTTTTTAATAAGCTAAGGGACTAAAAACTAGTTATCTTGACTTGCAGTTCTCTTTTCATAGATCTGTTACCTTGTTTTTGCAGATCTCCTATTTGCTTAACCCAATAGGTGCCATTCAAGTTATTGAGCCTATTGTCTGGCCATGTTTGTTAAACATCTACAGACGCAAGCCGTCTTTTTCTTTTCACAAATTGAACTGATGAATGTCTTAACACCTTTCTGATCATCGGCTGGCTATGCCAGCGAGGACTGCTGTTCTGCATTTCTGCCTTTCTGGAACACCAGGAGATCTATGAAATGGATCCATATCATACATAAGATGATGTTATGATATTCTTCTCCTTCTTTCCAATTTCTTTAGAGCGGGCCTCATTACCTGAGCGAGTGCCAGGCGAGGTGAGGCCACCCCCAAGTAAATTTTGGGTGAGTGATTACATAATGAACATTAACTGAGCAATGACTCTGTGTCTGCTATATGTCCTATTACATATATGTTGTTTTCATATTTACACAATTGATATATGTGTCTGTCTTTACTATTTTTTGTGTTTTAGGAGCGGATTAATTTTTTACACACCATGACTTCATTTCCTACCACAAAGAATACACACGTATGGTAGGTTTATTGCTTTTGCATGGTATGTACTTGGTACTTTATATTATTTTTCACAGTTGCAGTAGTGTTACAATAGGTCCTGAAGAAAGCCTTTTAGGCTGAAACATGTCGACCAACTAACTCATCTATGGATGGTAATATTTGGTTTCATCCATCCACACTCTGCTTTTTACCTTATCAACATGGTGACCGCCAGAATAAAATTAGTCATAAGGCACCATGCTAGTCAATTTTAAATCACCACTTTCTATTTAGCACACACTTTCTTTGAGCACTGCAACTTTTTCATCTCCCACAGCTCATGATACACTGCTGTCTGGCTTTCCATCACTGGTGGATCCAATACTAGAGTTCCCTCACACTCTCCCACGGTGAGGTACCTAGTGGATACCAGTTTGTATTCTAAAATCCCAGATGATGATGCTCCGCCAATGGGTGGGCTGATGGGTTTACTTTTCCTATTTCTTGTTCTTCCCCCTTTTCCACACTTATAGTTCATACACACACTCTTCCAATAGAAAACAGACACTTTCTAGCCACTATAGACCGATAGCACCCCCTTTGTGTTTCTTAAGAGTGTTAATGTGCCAGGTCAAAATGGCTGTTTAAAACTGCACACACAAGCTCTGCAGTGGCAGACCTGAGACATGTTTAAAGGGCTACCTGAGAGGGCGGCACAATCGGAGCTGAAGGTCCACTGGTACCATTTAATTTACATGCACTTTACTAGGAACTTATAAGTAAATTAAATATTCTAATTGTGGATATGCTAATGTAACCAAGTTTTAGGGAAAGAGCACGTGCACTTTAGCACTGGTTAGCAGTGGTAAAGGGCCCAGAATACTAAGGCCAGAAAAAAGGAAGTCATCAAAACAGGAGGCTAGAAGACAAAAATGTCAGGCAAAAACATCGCCATAGATGCCAGGTCTAACAGGGTACATGACAGCCCTCGCTAAAACAATATCTGTCCACACATGTCCTCTGCTGGTTAAGGTCCATGACTACCAGCCTAGGAGAAGTGTCTGTAGTTTGTTAAAATCCTCTCGCAAACCCATCAAACCCCAATAACGTACTCACAACTCAATGAATATTGCATATTCAGCTAACAGAAAACAGACACAAAACACCTTACTGAAAGCGCATCTAGGCTGGAAACAGACTCCTGCTTGCGATGGAATATCTGAAAAAGTTTAAAGGTACCTGGAAGTCTATTAATGCTCGAAGGCATATCAGGAGCGTGTAGGTCATACAAATGCCTCCAGCGAAATGTAATATAACACTTACATCTTAACTTCAACAAAAAAAACAGCCAGGCATATACTTCTATACATAAAAATATTTTTTTTTGCATTTGCATCAAAATAATAATTAATTTGCTTGGGCAAGGAAAAGGGCTACTCTTTCTTAATTTGCTGTTTTTGTGAAACATTCATTAGAATTGTTTCTAACCAATATGGCTCATAATTTTGTCCCAGCAGACGTTTGTATTTTTACATAAAAGGTTGCACTCTGGGTCACTTCTCGTAGTCAAATGCAGCTCAATACTCGTGCTACAAAAAAAGAGCAAATATGTTTATCAAGTCCTTCAATGCCCAACACCAAAGTCAATTGAGAATTCAATATTGCCTCAAATATCCTTAACGGGCGTTGATACATAGCAGGAGCCCCATGGTACAGGGTTGCTGGAGCAAGCAATTCACAAATTTATTGGGTAGCACAGAAGCAAAGCTGTCTCCTCCTGGTACAATAATGCGGCGGTGCTTGACACTTTAAAATAAATACAGCTTTACAGTAATTGGAGTTCTGCTCCTGTGTCCTCACTCGTGTCCAGACATATGTACTGTTTAGCTGAGCAGTGTAATACACGCCTGTAGCACCCCTGACCCCTATGAATCCGGACCAGACAACTTCCTAAGACTCTGGTGTATGTAAAAAGCCTACCCGATAATCCACTTTTAATTTAAAATGGAGGCGACGTTTTTGTTTGAAAAAGAACGAGGCGGCCCTGAGACACATCGAAACATTTGGCTGGCAAAGGTGCAGTTATTTTCTTCTCATTAAAAAGACCTTTAAAACTACGCAGGAGCATTAAAGTACACTTCTGCCACTGTTCAGGGTTACAAACGTAATTTGGAAAGTGTAGCAGGAACACAGCGACAATTTGCCCCACCAAAACTCATAATTAACTGCAAGCAGACTTACCTGCATTAACAAGACTCCACGGCCCTGACGCAGGTATGAGTTGTAATCCTGTTTTAATTTAGGATAGAATCGAAGGAGCAATAATATTGCATTACATTCACCTTTCATGGCCCAGCGTGCTCCTAAACGTGCAGAATTGTTTTTTTCATTTGAGTTCGCCAAGACGGTAAAGTAAAACAAATACTAAGCACATACGTATTTAAAGCGGACCCGTTTTCGAGTTTCTTTTTCATTTTCGCATTTTCCTTTGAAGGAGTTAATGTTTTTGGCTTTCTTTTGAGATTTTATAGTTTTCGTGGGGGTGAGGGACGGAAAGAGGCTTTGCATAGCTGACTAACTATTGCTAGGTAGGTGGGTTATGCTCACTACTAAATTCTGTAGCATTAGGGTGGGGCTCAAGCACGTAGCTTCATTTGGGTGTTTGGGGTGAGACTCCACCAAATACATGCATTCTTGCATTGGTAGTTGAATCTAGTTGCCCTGACGTGTTATACTATCTAGGTGTTGCTATTTCCCTGTGTGAGCTAAGAATAAAAGACAATGCAGTGACCTTTGATTTCAAATGGGAAAGACAGAGCTATCATCTGGTGGTGAATTTTAAAATACGAAACCAGATAACCTGGAATCAATACTGGCCTTCCTGCTTGTCCAAATTGTGCGATCCTGGGCAAGTATTTTCCTTTTCATTGCCTCCTTCTTTAGGTCGAGAATCAGCGCACATGCTGTAATAACTCGATGGAGTGTAATTACACCTGGTACTTCCCATTGGTTTACAATCCCATCCCTCGTATTTCCTCGCCCCTTATTGGCCAGTGCCCCCCCATGCATCACTTCTGTTTTAAGTCAGGAGCACCAGTCAACTACGATTTCCTCACACAGTAGTCCTTTATCATTTTCTTTGGGGACTATTTATTATTTTTTACAAATGGCTCGTTCCGCGCTTTGATGTAATGGCGGCCGTGCCACTGTGGAAAAGTAAATTTTGCCATGTTCTGTGTCCCTACGTGTTCCCCATCTTATGTTATATGTGCATGATTAATATGCATATGTATTCCCTTATGATCGATTAAAGACGCAATTTTAGTTGTGATGTCAATGTGTAAATTAAGGGACCCCCTCTATCTGTATTTTGGTGACCGGGGAAGAGAGAGGAAAACACTATATATCAACAATTATCAAAATTCCCCCGTGGTCAGAACATAGTTTCTTTTCAGGCTTCGCTCTCAAAATTTGTCAATCAATATTCACATTTAGTGCAGGAATGACAGTCTCATATTTTTCATTTGAATCTTTTTTATTTCTTTTTAGATTTTATCAAAATTATTTAAAACAATTATTTTATTTATCTTTTTTGAATCTTTTTTTATGTGTAATTCATCAAATCATTAACATTTTTTACCATCCAAATAAATTAGACAATGCAACAGCAAATATCATCATTTATACAAAGTATATTGTTTGTTCTAAATAATGCATAAAGACGACAAAACCAATTGTACCCCTAAAGCACACAGAAACTACCTCACATACATCACATTCATACCGTTTCGCACTCTTACAAGTTCTAAAACAATCTCTAAGTTTGGAATAACAGAGATCTTAAAAGTTTCCTAACGCCAGGTCTACGCGTTTCGGTGGAATGGGACCACCTTCCTCAGGACCAGCTTAGAAATAGTTTTATCCTCTCATTCTTCTTTGTGTGCAGGGTATCTGTAATTTAAAACAAGGGTACAATATCATATTCCTGTAATTAAATCCCTACACCAGGGCATAACTCTGTTTGAGTATTGATTATTGCACTATATACATTTCATTGCGACATTCACTAGGAGACATCAAATCACACCTAGAGATAGCGACACCATGAGCCTATATCTATTCATTTTGTGTGATCTACCGCAAAAACAAATCTAAGGTGGAATGATTCTACCAACCCCTTATGTTGGATTCAGTTTCTCAGGGTTTCAGGGTACTAACGGATCCTGGTGATTTTACTTGTTTATATTCCTTATGGACCCAACATCATCTCGTCTATATACAGATTGTGTTCTTAATTTTTACCTTCCAATCAATTCCATACAAGGCCTTTCCCGAACACGTTCGTTCGTGGTCAGTATAATCAGTCCATATGTACCACCTAAATCAAAGGTAAAACATATCACGTGTTTGTTCTAAATTCCCAATATATATAAGTTGTTGACATTTATCAACTGCTACTCTTACCACTAATATTGCTGCAAATGTCCTGTATACGACTCTTCCTTCTGGCTTCATTAAAATTGCAGTGTATTCTTTTGGACACTCTAAATCAAGATATTTGTATCAATATTTCACTCGTTTATTAGTTGTTTCAAATCTAAACATCATGATCTTGAGCAATTCTTACCTCAAGGTATCTTGTCCTTTACGTCAATAGGGGCCTATTCTTTTCCTTTTTTTCTTTCAGATTTATCGACCAAACGTGTTCGGGAAAGGCCTTGTATGGAATTGATTGGAAGGTAAAAATTAAGAACACAATCTGTATATAGACGAGATGATGTTGGGTCCATAAGGAATATAAACAAGTAAAATCACCAGGATCCGTTAGTACCCTGAAACCCTGAGAAACTGAATCCAACATAAGGGGTTGGTAGAATCATTCCACCTTAGATTTGTTTTTGCGGTAGATCACACAAAATGAATAGATATAGGCTCATGGTGTCGCTATCTCTAGGTGTGATTTGATGTCTCCTAGTGAATGTCGCAATGAAATGTATATAGTGCAATAATCAATACTCAAACAGAGTTATGCCCTGGTGTAGGGATTTAATTACAGGAATATGATATTGTACCCTTGTTTTAAATTACAGATACCCTGCACACAAAGAAGAATGAGAGGATAAAACTATTTCTAAGCTGGTCCTGAGGAAGGTGGTCCCATTCCACCGAAACGCGTAGACCTGGCGTTAGGAAACTTTTAAGATCTCTGTTATTCCAAGAACTTGTAAGAGTGCGAAACGGTATGAATGTGATGTATGTGAGGTAGTTTCTGTGTGCTTTAGGGGTACAATTGGTTTTGTCGTCTTTATGCATTATTTAGAACAAACAATATACTTTGTATAAATGATGATATTTGCTGTTGCATTGTCTAATTTATTTGGATGGTAAAAAATGTTAATGATTTGATGAATTACACATAAAAAAAGATTCAAAAAAGATAAATAAAATAATTGTTTTAAATAATTTTGATAAAATCTAAAAAGAAATAAAAAAGATTCAAATGAAAAATATGAGACTGTCATTCCTGCACTAAATGCAATTTTAGTTGTGTCCATCTCTAGTATGCCAGTTTTCAGTTCTCGTTAAAGCTACGAGTATTAGGCCTATGTAAAGTTATGTTGCCACGTTTTACAGTGTGCACGTTAATTCATTGAAAAGTCTCCGTTTCTAGGCCTCAAAAGGGCCCGAACACCAGATTCAGCTCCTGTCTCCTGAACCCTCGCTGAGGAGCGATACAGCCCCCACCTGTATCCCTGACCCTTCACTTACTTCCTGCCTCACAGTGCCCGGCTCAGCCTGGCTCTGCCTGCCAGTCTGCCAAGAGTATGTTATGATTCTAGTTATCAGTCCAGCCCTCCTTCTCTGCATTCCTAAAGCTACTGAATCGCATCAATAGTTTCAGTCATCGTCTAGCCTTTACGTCTCCATGTAAGAGAAATACTGTATTAATGGTCATTTAATACTCCTCAACACGCACTACATATAGAATGATGCATGCACCAGTCTTAGAGTCTGTTAGCCTTTACCCTGATAACTTTTGGATTCTATCAAGATGTTCTCTAAACATCAGATACTAGATAGTGTTTAGGTACATGTCACTCTGACACTCCAGACTTTCGTCTCCTCTTCTAGCGCAGAGGTCATAGCCCCCAGTTCCTCCTAGTAACACGTCATTGCCAGCTTGCGCGCACCACTAGGTCAGAGGTCCCGGCTCCTTAGGTAGCCCCCTCCATGTTTCCGCCCCGTTTATGACATATTCTGTTACGTTTACATCACATGTCTATGTATACGCCTCTTGTTCCACCCACTTTATGCCTTATCTTTCGCGACTGCTATGAACTCCACCCACTGCTACGCCTACTATACTGAATGTAATGCAATTGTTTAACTATAAATATTGTGCACTGTTAAAAAAAAGTTAGCTGTTGTCCCGATCCTGCCCCCCGGCAGCTGCCATCCTATTCCCGTGCAGGTTGTCCTGTTCCTGTCCTTTATGCCTGATTAAAACCTGCAAACTCCAGCTACCTCGAATCTTGACTCTTATTTATTGAGCTATCTGTTATTATATATCTAGTCAAAAATAGATCCGGTAATTAATTATTTATTTACCACATAATGGCGCCCGAACAGGGACTTGCCCTCTCCCCACGCGCCGGAGAAGCCACGCCAGCCCCCTGACCCTCTGCAGCCGTGACGGAACCATACCGTGCACGTGCAGATATTTCTGCTTCAAGTATCCCTCAGGCCCACGGAGGAGACGGAGGTTGCGGTCCAGCATCCAGACGAGGCGGTGGAGGAACGCGGCGAGTCCCGACCAGAGCCCAAGCCGAGAGTCCAAGGTCCGAGGTATCCGGAGGCCCACCTGTAACTGAAGTCCGAAGTTCGTAGTCCGTCGTCGTAGCAGTCCAGTCCAGTCCGAGGCCTTCCGTTCTTGCTGGCCGGTGAGTACCGTTGCTGGGGTAGTATCTAGACAGGGTCAATTAATTTGTCTCTGGTCCGTGGGTTTGGGTACGCAAATCCAACACGAAGTGTCCACCTAGGTGGATGCGGGTCCTGACGTGTCTCTTTATGAGACCGGTATGTTTCGTACTGTTTCAGCAGTGCATCTAGTAACTCTAGTAAGTTCTAGTCTCGAGAAATTCATGTGTTTCTGTTCTCAAGTATTCCAGGTAATGTTTCTGTTCGAACTGTTATTTTAAATGTCATTTCAATGTGTTTTTAATGTCGTGGTATGAGTGATCAGTCTCAAGTCATTATTGTGTTCATTGTGTATTGTATTGTGTCCAGATCCCAGTTCACGTCATGCCTCTGTTCTCAAAATTACGTCAGTTAAGAACTAGAAAAGGTCTGCTCGAGGAAGCAGTTCCTGTCCCACCTAGGGACAGTCCAGGTCATTTTATGTATCATAAGCATGGCATAAGTGCCATATTATATCTAGACTTATGGGTCGAGTACACTAAGGAATTAGAAGAGAAATATAGATGGCCTGTATCAGGCACATGGGATGCCGAGTGCATCATGCGAGTAGAAGAAGTATTATGGAAAAAGAAAGCCAGACAGTCACAGAAAGATGCCATCGAGTTATGGCGCAAAGAATCTCATAAAAGAACCGAAAAAGTAATCAGAAAGTCAGAATTAAGTAGAGAATCCTCAGAAAGAGCCCAAGAAAGGGAATTAATCGAAATAGGTGAACGAGTTAAAACCGAACAGTCAGACAGACAGAGGAATGCCCTTATTAAGGGTATGTACCCTCTTCTTGCCGAGGGCTTGCCAAAAGCAACCCCGGAGGCATCCAGTAATTTTCCGCCACCCTTAGTTCCGACCAAGCTACGTCACAAACCGACCGCAGCTGATATTTTTCTCTCGTCCTATTTGGACGACACAGTCCCAGAATATGCAAATCCTGTTCCGCCAGCTCCTGTAAATAATGTAAATCCTGCTCCTCCAGTCACCGGGGCACCTGTTACAGCACCTGTTACGGTACCCCCGGTCCAGCCTACATTACAAGTACCCGCTACACTGGTCACTCTGCCAGCACGAAGAGTATCAGTCGACGATTCCAGTTTAGGGGCCGCGGGAGGAGGTCCTCCGGGAACCCCGCCGCCACACAAACGTGTAACGTCAGTCGAGTTACATGAACGTGCGTTACAGCGCACGCCCAAACATCAGTCTGTTGCAGATATCAGACGAGCTCTTACCGAATGCCGTTATGATCCGGTCCCAGGTGATGATAGTATGGTTATATATTCATTACGTGTAAGACGGGTGACCGAGTATTTGGACACCCTACCAAATATGAAAGAAGATCTAGACAGAATATATCGTTTCATTCGTACAGGAACAGACCCAGAAAGTATTGGCGAAGTCATGTTTCTAAGAAAAGCTGAGATTCAGCTCATGCTATTAAAGTTTCTAATTAATTGTTTAATAAGGGAACAAGATTATCCGACTAAAGATCCGACCGAAATGAAAGTCCTGACAAGGTGGAGTGATAATATAGCCGAGGGAAGACACAGGACGCTCAGTTGTATAGAGAGTATGTACAAGAAAATTCGTAAGGAAATAATAAGGTTACACGAGAAACGCAAAGCAGCACAAGTAAGCGAGAAGGAAAACGACTCTTCTACTGAAGAGGTAGACGACGAGAATACCGCCAGAATAGCGTATGTAGGTAAAGCTAGACTTCCCGACCGACATTCACGTCTAGAACACAAGAAAACTGTTCCTCTTCCAGCCCCAGAACAAGGTTCTCTAGAGCAAGTATTTCAAGCTACCGATCACATTCTGAAATCACGAATCGGTTATAGTGAACTTAGTACCATGCATGAACAAGAACTAGCCCGATCAGCAGTTCGATGGACTACTGATTCTACCACTTTTCCAGACGAAATAGTGGCACAAATGTTTCTGAAACTGCCCCCAGCCGAGCAGCGACTGGTGGGTATGTATATGATCCAGCACCTCATTACACTGTATGAGGGTCAGCATTCCGATCCAGGTCCGTTACATGATGTTCTGAACGAGTTACTCCAGTATAAATGGAGAGGTCTAGGTACCAACTTAATTAGTATCATTCTAGAACAGCGCCACAAACATAGAACGTTTCTGAACCCGCATTTTGTTCACGTCTCACCCCCAGAAAGTAAACCCTTTTACATAGACAGACAGCATCCGTTACGAGAAGTACACCCAGTTAGGACACAGGGTGGTGAAATGCAACGAGTATTTGTTTACACCCCGATTACAAAGATGGAACTCTTAGAGATGAAAAAGTTAATTCCCTGTCACGATAAAGATCCAGCAGGGTTCCACCGTGAATTAAAAGACATGCTCCGTATGGGAGAATACACGTATCCAGATATAATTAAAATGTTAAAGGTCCTGTTGCCCGCGGGCATATATGAAAAACTCAAGGAGAAAGAATGGGAGGTGGGAGAGAAAAAGATAGATTGGGCAGTTCTAGAAGCTGAAGAAAATACACGTGTACCAGGTACCGGTCTTGGGGACAAATGAAATGATTCAGGTTTTGCCTAGGTTACTAGCCACGAAAAAGGAAGACTGGGATGCAATCTCAGCCTGTAAACAGAAACCAGACGAAGATACTAGTGATTTTTATTCTAGATTTGAGAAATGTTTTAGCATCAACAGTGGTTTGAAGACGAGTAGTGAGTCATACCCTCATCTTTTTGTTACTAAACTAGTCGAGAATTCAAGTCCACAAGTTAAAAATAGAGTTTTGAAAGTCGAGAGTACCTGGCAAGCTAATACTCCGTCCCAGATGTTACAGATGCTCCAGTATCACCAGAATAGAATCAGGGAAGAGCAAGAACACGAAAGGAAACGTATGAAAGACACGAAAATGAAAGTATTAGTTGCACAATCTGTTCCACAGGACAGTCAGAAGAGGGGTCCAAATCAAGCCAGTCATCCTGCAGTTCCTGTTAAAGGGACCTGCAATTATTGTAAACAGCCAGGTCATTTTATAAACGAGTGTGCAGTTCTGAAACACAACATAGCCACTGGTAAGACTAAAGAAAGACCACGTCCGCCTAGACAAGAACAAGTTTCACAGACTTCTCAGTCACCACAGAATGCACCACAGCCAGTTCCAGCATCACAGCCTATAGCTGCAACACAGCATGTTACACAGCAGATGTACCAGTATGCACAGTCCGAGTATCCAGAGTACCAGCCGTATTCATGAAACAGCCTAGAGAGGGAGGTAGGCTTGCCTCTCATCGAGATTCCTGTAGATCAAGAGGGTCCCTATGTTCACAGTCAAGTATTAGGGAAAGACAGAAAGTTTCTGATTGATACAGGGGCAAGTAGGACTACTATCAGTCATGACGAGGTTCCAGGGGCTCCGCTCTCAGGCTCTAGAAATGTTTCCCTTGGATTTTCAGGAAAGCCAATTGTTAACAAGATTTCCAAACCAGTTACTCTAGAAGTAGGTCCATTGTCCCGAACTACTGACCTGCTACTCACGAAATCATGTCCAGAAAATTTGTTAGGCATTAAGACATTAAAAGAATTAGGTGCAGTTATTTGCTGCTCCCCAGAAGGAATACGTTTGTTTTTACGTGACTTTAAGGGTCACTATGTATTACGTGATTTTGATCCAAGATTGTTAAATGTTCCGCAGCATCTATGGGCGCAAGGTCCAACTGATGTTGGTTTTATGCAAATCACACCCCATTGTGTGACTCTCAAACCAGGTATTGTTTTGCCACGAATCAGACAGTACAGATTGCCACCTGAGGCTGTAGCAGCCTTATCCAAAATTATTGACGAGCTCATTGCTCAAGGAGTAGTTGTAGAAACTGACTCCAATGTATGTAATTCTCCTATCATTCCAGTCATGAAACGTACTGATCCAAATGCACCTCCAGTATATCGATTAGTGATTGACCTTCGAGAGCTTAATAAATGTATCATTCCCCAGTACCCAGTTGTTCCAGATATTTCTTCCCTATTGACAGCCATTGATTCTGAGGCTACATTTTTCACAGTCATAGACCTCAAAAACGCATTTTTCAGTGTCCCCATTCATCCAGACAGTCAGTTTCTTTTCGGATTCTGTTTAAATGGAAGGAGCTATAAATTCACACGAGCTCCTCAAGGTTTCACAGAAAGTCCTAGTATTTACAGTCAAGCACTTAAGAGACAACTAGACAATATTCACATGCCAACTGACACTGCCCTGCTCCAGTATGTCGATGATCTACTGATCACAGCCCGTTCTGAACGTGCCTGCGAGCGTGCGTCACTTACCGTTCTGTATTTCCTAGCCGAGATGGGGCACAAGGTGTCCCCTTCGAAGCTTCAATTCTGTGTCCAGCAAGTGATCTACTTAGGCCACTTACTGTCCAAGTGGGGTAGGCAGTTGACACCCGACCGTATCCAGTTAATAGCGAGTCTTCCTCAGCCCAAGACCCAGAAGGAGGTACGAGCTTTTATTGGCCTCACTTCTTATTGCCGACAATGGATTCCTCAGTATGCATTTCTAGCCAAACCACTGATACAGTTAACGACACAGGAGGCAGCCGTATCGACTGTCCTCCCTTGGACATCTGAACATACACTTGCTTTTAATGAGTTAAAGAAAGCTTTATGTCAAGCTCCTGTTCTAGCTACTCCGAACTACAGTAAGCCTTTTACACTTTTTGTCACAGAACGTAATGGTACAGCATTATCTGTTCTCACACAAGATCAAGCAGGACAATACAAGCCCTGTGCTTATTTTTCGAGCACATTAGATCCAGTAGCCCAGGCTCTGCCTGCGTGCCTCAAGTCAGTTGCAGCCACAGCACTAGCTATCAGACAAAGTGATTCCATAGTGTTAGGACATTCCCTGACAGTACAAGTTCCACACTCCGTGGAAGTTCTTTTAAACCGAACCCAGACTCAGCACTTGACCATTGCACGTTTAACAGGTTATGAATTGACACTGTTCCAGCCACACATAGAAATCAGACGCTGCAACGTTCTAAATCCTGCTACACTGTTACCGTCAGTTACTTCAAATCCTGCCACACATGACTGTGTGGAAGTAGTTAACACCATGACAAAGCCAAGACAAGACCTGACAGATATTCCATTACCAGATCCCGACCTGACACTTTATGTGGATGGTTCATGTATGAGAACAAGTACAGGAGAACTAGTAGCCGCGTATGCAGTGACTACTGAGACTGAAGTTATAGAGACACACCGTATTGACACTCTGTCCGCTCAAGCAGCAGAGCTAGTTGCTCTGACCCAAGCCTGCATACGTGCCAAGAACCTGAAAGTTAACATTTACACAGATTCACGTTATGCATTCGGAGTCGTACACGACTTTGGAGTGCTCTGGCAAGAAAGAGGTTTTATGACTTCTCATGGAACCAAGATTCAGCATGGTCTCCTTATTCAAGCTCTGTTAGATGCAATACATTTACCGACAGCTATCGCTATCATGAAGTGCAAAGCACATACGAAAGTCACAGACATTATTTCTCAAGGTAACGATCTAGCAGATCGAACAGCCAAGTTTACAGCCCAGACTCCAGACATTCCAGTTAACGCAACACTGACACACACTCCAGATCCGACTACATGTATGACAGTTAAGGAACCCACTCAAGATGTCATAGATATCCAGTCACATGCTATTCCCGAGGAAATCAAGAAATGGTCCGAACAAGGAGGGGTCCAGACAGATCAGGGATGGTTGACGAAGGGAAAAGCCACATGGTTTCTCCCCGACTCAATGGTTCAAGTCATTATTAATACCGCACATAGTCCTGCACATTTAGGAGAAAAAGCCATGTTAGACAGTATCCAGAACATTTGGTTCAACAAGCATTTACGAGCTGCAGCCAAGCAGAAAGTCCGTACCTGTATGATATGTTGTCAGTTCAATCCAGGTAAAAGTGTCCCGGTGGAACAAGGGGGATTCCAGCCTCCTGACCACCCTTTTGAGGTCCTCCAGATGGATTATATTCAGATGGAGCGATGTCGAGGTTTCAAGTATGTCCTTGTAGTTGTATGCGCTTTGTCCAGGTGGACAGAAGCATATCCAGTTCCAGATTACACAGCAGCGACCACTGCCAAGCAGCTGGTTCGTGAATTCTTCCCCCGTTATGGACTCCCTAGGGTCGTGTACTCAGATAACGGCCAGCCATTCTCATCTGAACTCATGAAGCATGTTTCCCTTCTGTTAGGGTACCAGTGGAAGTTTCATTGTGTACGCCATCCTGAAGCAGCAGGTCTCGTAGAGAGACATAACCAGACATTGAAAATCCGTCTTGCCAAAGTCTGTAAAGAGAAAGGTGTAGACTGGCTAGTAGCTCTGCCAGTCGCCCTATTTTATATGCGCATGGTCGCACATTCCAGATAAGGTCTGTCCCCTTATGAGGTCGTATTCGGCCGCCCCCCGAACATGTGGGGTACACCTAGACCCCGAAGTATTACAGATGTTTCCAGTAATATGCTGACAGATTACCTAGCTTCCTTGATGTCTGCCCTACACTCTTGTCGTTCACAGGTTGCCGCCGCATTTCCAGACAATACCGAGGTGAAACCGCATGAAATCGTTCCAGGACGTCTAGTGCTTGTCCGGAATTTTGATCGTTCAAGTCCGCTGGAGCCTCGCTGGAAGGAGCCGAAGTTAGTCCTTCTGACCACCCGCACGGCCGTGAAGTTGGAAGGCAGAAAAGGCTGGGTGCACCTGTCTCACGTCAAGAAATTTCATGGACTAAGAACTAAAACATTCGATGATACTTCTACAGACACTTCCGAGTCTAAAAATTGCCCTATTCTCAAGGACTGTCCCGCTATTGACTTTGATTCAAAGCCCTCCCTGTTAGAGAAAACTCCGCAGCAGGAGTATAAACAGAAGCTCCGGTCTAGTAAAATAAGTCAGCCAGTTTAATTGTCTAAGTCCCCCTCGGGTGAAACGGTTAGACAGGTTTCTGACATGTATGAGATAGACCCCCATAGTGAGAGAGTTAGTCAAAACTCCATCAGATGTATTGTTATTTTATGTTTTCTTCTATTTTTGAGTTTGATGGTTACCTGCACAAGTTATGCATTCCATTTATGTTTTCCAGTTTCACATGTACATATGTTTTCTAATTCTACAGTAGAGCACACCTTTAGTGATCTGCCTCCTCACGAGCTATCCTATCGTCTTGCTATGAGAAATAATACGTTTATCCGTATGTTACACTATTCACACCAGACCAGCAATGCCACTAATTGTTGGGTGTGTGGTCGACTCCCCCCTTTCCAGACACCGAAGGGAGTTCTGCCACTGTTTCCTTATCCGTTTTCACATAATGGTTCGTGTGGAGCGTGGTCCACGTTAACGTCATCCTCAACTGATATGTCCCTTCTGAATAGTACATGTTTTCCAGACAAGCAAGGTCTCACCCATAGAACCGGGTTAGACCTAGAAAATGAAGTTTATAATTTAGGTAATTATTCTTCGAATTTTCAGTCTGATACTACTTCAGATTTACCTACTATTTCAGTACTACCAGTCAAAGGCGAATTATGTGTCCGAAAAAATGGTTCCGCACATGTAGGACATAGTGATTGTACTACTATTGTCAAGTATAGTGACAGTGGGAAATCTATTTTCAAAGCCTCACGTCATTCTTATTTTGTTTGTGGTCAGACCGCATATGTTCGTCTGCCCCTCGATTGGGATGGAACATGTTACATTGCCTTCCTACTGCCACCAGTTTTCCTAGCCCCATCCGATTATCATAGAAACACACATCTAGTACACATTAGACATAGAAGGGAGATTGAGTCCCCGATTGTCGATCAAACTGAAACTGCTCTAGAACAGTATACAGACTTCAATAAAGGTTTCTTCTTCTTTATAGGACCTATCCAGAATAGTAAGTTAATACGTAGACTAACCAGAACCCTTGAAGCAGTAGTGAATGAGACTACTTCTGCTCTAGGTAACTTAACCGAAGAGCAATCTGCTATGAGATTTGTCGTGCTCCAAAATCGTCTCGTTCTTGACGTCATACTGGCCGATAGAGGAGGAGCATGTAGAGTCATCGGATCTAGTTGCTGCATTTTCATTCCTAATAACGCGCCGTCTGTTTATTCAGCTATAACCAGACTTCATAAAATTGCCCATCAGTTACACCAGAATCCAGGCACCTGGACATGGTCCGGTTGGTTTTGGAGTATAATTTCTGCCTGGGGATGGAAAGTATTGTCATTCCTAGGTATAGCAGTAATGATCATTTTCAGTTGCTGCCTCTGTTTACAATGTGGCCCTGCGATTTGCGGCATTTGTGCTACATCCTGTATTCCAAGTCCTAGTCCTAAGTCCCGTTCCAAGACAATTCGAGACGAGCAAATGATACTGTATGAAATGATAGATGGTATCATGAATATTGATGTTTCCTGATGGAAACGTAGTGACAAGGAGGGAATGTGGAAAAGTAAATTTTGCCATGTTCTGTGTCCCTACGTGTTCCCCATCTTATGTTATATGTGCATGATTAATATGCATATGTATTCCCTTATGATCGATTAAAGACGCAATTTTAGTTGTGTCCATCTCTAGTATGCCAGTTTTCAGTTCTCGTTAAAGCTACGAGTATTAGGCCTATGTAAAGTTATGTTGCCACGTTTTACAGTGTGCACGTTAATTCATTGAAAAGTCTCCGTTTCTAGGCCTCAAAAGGGCCCGAACACCAGATTCAGCTCCTGTCTCCTGAACCCTCGCTGAGGAGCGATACAGCCCCCACCTGTATCCCTGACCCTTCACTTACTTCCTGCCTCACAGTGCCCGGCTCGGCCTGGCTCTGCCTGCCAGTCTGCCAAGAGTATTTTATGATTCTAGTTATCAGTCCAGCCCTCCTTCTCTGCATTCCTAAAGCTACTGAATCGCATCAATAGTTTCAGTCATCGTCTAGCCTTTACGTCTCCATGTAAGAGAAATACTGTATTAATGGTCATTTAATACTCCTCAACACGCACTACATATAGAATGATGCATGCACCAGTCTTAGAGTCTGTTAGCCTTTACCCTGATAACTTTTGGATTCTATCAAGATGTTCTCTAAACATCAGATACTAGATAGTGTTTAGGTACATGTCGCTCTGACACTCCAGACTTTCGTCTCCTCTTCTAGCGCAGAAGTCATAGCCCCCAGTTCCTCCTAGTAACACGTCATTGCCAGCTTGCGCGCACCACTAGGTCAGAGGTCCCGGCTCCTTAGGTAGCCCCCTCCATGTTTCCGCCCCGTTTATGACATATTCTGTTACGTTTACATCACATGTCTATGTATACGCCTCTTGTTCCACCCACTTTATGCCTTATCTTTCGCGACTGCTATGAACTCCACCCACTGCTACGCCTACTATACTGAATGTAATGCAATTGTTTAACTATAAATATTGTGCACTGTTAAAAAAAAGTTAGCTGTTGTCCCGATCCTGCCCCCCGGCAGCTGCCATCCTATTCCCGTGCAGGTTGTCCTGTTCCTGTCCTTTATGCCTGATTAAAACCTGCAAACTCCAGCTACCTCGAATCTTGACTCTTATTTATTGAGCTATCTGTTATTATATATCTAGTCAAAAATAGATCCGGTAATTAATTATTTATTTACCACACCACTTTCTTTAGACGTGGGTTTTCGAAAGAAAGGTGCGTGGCTGCTATTAAAATAACAGCACAGAATGAGGCACTTATAAAAAAAAAAAAGATTTTCCTGTCAGTCTGCACTAATAAGTTGGGTCTTATTGTTGAGTCTGCCACATACTCCTGCTCCAGTACAGGGTATTTAAAAGATTCTTAATGTTATACCTAGACAATACACTACTACAGTAAAGGTTTTCAAAGATACAATGCTGACTCGATTAAATCCAACACAAAAACCTATATGTCACTAATAGCATGAAATATGCCTTTTGTCGGTATTAAATTCATTTATTACTACTAGCTTAACCCTTAACCTGTATGCACATACACATATCTGTGCATGTGTTTTACACGTGTTAGCAAATTAAATTCAAAGCTATTGATTTGCTAAGGCTTGTTGTTGGACCTGGCCCTCTCTTTAGGTTCACCTCCAAACCTCTTGCCTTTACTCTCCACTTTTCTGCTGAATTTGCTTTTGCTGGCCCTTAAGACTCAGTACACTTTACCACTGCTAACCATTGCTAAAGTGCATGTGCTCTCTGCTCTAAACATAGTAGAATAATAGGCTTATCCCCAATTGGCCTATTTAAATGATGTATAAGTCCCTCGTAAAATGGTACTACATGTAACATTGATTGTGCCTCCCACTTAAGTAGCCCTTTAAACGTGCCTCAGGCCTAATATTGCAGCATGTGTGTGCAGTTTTAAACTGCCATTTCAACTTGGCACAATAAACCTCTTGTAGTCCTAGTGTAAGCCCTGGACAGTTCAGAGCGCAGGGTGTAATATATTTTAAAACGTTGGACATGTACTTTTAAGTTTCACATGTCCTGATAGTGAACAACTCTTAAATACATTTTTCACTTTTGCAAGGCCTACTGCTCCCATAGGTTTACTCTGGAGTTATCGTATTACATTTGCTAAGCTGCAATTCCCAAATGGAAACAGGTGAACAATTCATTTTTGTTGTCTTTGGAATTGTAATGAAAAATCCTCTCTCATGGTAAAGTCGGGTTTTAAAATTCTATTTTAGAAATGCCACTTTTAGAAAGTTGGTATTTCCTTGCCTTAGCCATTTAGTGCCTGTCACTGGGCTGACTAGGTGCATCTGACAGTGCATTACTATCCACATAGAATGCTTATGTGTGCCTGGATGGGCCATTACTGGCAGGATAAGAGGGTGGAGCTGAGCACAGTTCTAATTACACTTGAATAGGCTGGGTACCCCTAGTAGTTAGTCTGGAGCCCAGACAGGGAAGCCAATTCAAGTGCAAGTGGGACTGGGCCCAACTCCTCCCTCTCATTTATTTCTTTTATTTTTATTAATTTTAGTGTTTTATAGAGGGCGATCTTGGCCCGTTAGGGTATCAGAGCGCTTTACAGAGTCAAAGAGTCATACAATAGGTAGGATATCACAAGAGTACTGTAAATTAGGGAGGAGGGGGTGCTGGATACAAGATGGGTGGGAGTATACAAGGATAGTCAATATTACAGTTGCTGAGGACAGACCCCCGGTTTCTTGGTGGGGCGAGGTCGCAGGACGAAGGCAGTAGTCTCTGAGGTGGTTGTGGAACGGGTTTAGCCTAGGAATTTACCCATGAGGAAGGATTTAGCCTTTGTTTTAAAGCGTGCCAGAGAGGGGATTCTTCTGATGGCGGGTGGGAAGGAGTTCCATATTCTTGGTGCAGCCCCAGCGAAAGCCTGATTATAGGTTTTTTCCCCCCGAAAGCATGCAGGCTAGAGTAGGAGGGCACTGGCCGATCGTGAATTTCTGTTTTCTCCGGATATCACAAGTTTCTGTGCCAGATACGGAGGGGAGTTTGAGTGTAGGGCCTTGTGCTTGATGCATGCCAGCTTGAGATGAATCCTAGCCTTGAGAGGAAGCCAGTTCAACGCTTTCTGTTGAGGAGTGATGTGATCAAATTTCCTTGTGCTGGTAAGTAGTCTTGCAGCTGCATTGAGGCAGGCTTATAAGGGTGCTAGGGAGAGCTCGGGTAAACCAGAGAGGGTGGAGCAGCCATATTCCAGCCTGGAAATAACTAGTGATTGGACTGCAAGTTTTAGGTCGGGAGCGTCAAGAAAGGGTTTCAGTTTTCATAGGTAGCTCAGGTGGAATCTGGCAGATTTGGCCATTGAGTTGATGTGGTCTCACATGTTTAGGTTGTAATCCAAGGTAATTCCCAGAGATTTGACCTAGTCCACAATGGGCGGGGGACAATTTTAGGCTGTGATAGCTTTAATCCATGTCTGGATCTCCGAGTTGCTTTTAGACGGGGAAATTAGAAGGAACTCAGTTTTCTTTGCATTGAGTTTGAGTTGGTTGGAGGAGAGCCATTGGATGGTCAGCTTCAGGGCCTCATTCAAGGTGAGGATCTCCTCAAGAGATGAGATTTTTATGTAGATCTGAGTGTCGTCGGCGTACATATGGTAGGAGATATTTGCAGTGCGAAGGACTTTAGTAAGGGGTTCTGAATAGAGGTTGAAAAGGATGGGGCACAGCGTTGATCCTTGAGGGACTCCCACCGTGACCAAGGAGGGAGCGGACAGGTTGCCATTGATTAGGAATCTCTGAGATCGGTTTTGGAGGTAGGAACTAAACCAGTCAAGGACAGGGCCATCTAATCCAATCCTAAGTTTGAGACATTCAAGTAGCATCTCGTGGTTGACCGTGTCCAAGGCCGAGGATAGATCTAGGAGGATTAGGAGACAGGTTTTGTCTTGGTAAAGGGCTTGTAGGGCATCATCGTCATTCATCATCATTCTTTCAGTGAAGGCCCATTAGAGCACACCTAAGCCCCCCATTGTGTATGGCTGTCTAAAAGGAATACAAAGAACCCATCTGTCAACTATACCCAGTCATGTGACCCAGAGATAGTCTGCAGACACCAAATGGCTAAAAGAAGAAAATGCAAATCTTCTAAAAGTGGCAATATCTAAATTGCAATTTAACATCCAACTGTACCATAAGTTAGGATTTATCATTACAATTCCCAAAACATCAAACATAAACTGGTTACTTGTTACCTTTTGGAAATGACACTAATAAAATGTAATAAGGTAACTCCAATGTTATCTTATGTGAGAGGTAGGCTTTGTAGAAGTGAAAAACAAATGTAAATTTTCACAACCAGGACATGTAAAACTTAAAAGTACATGTCCTATTTTTGAAATACATTTACTCGGCCATCTGGACTGTACAGGGTCTAACATATAAGTGTCTTTTATGCATTTAAATGGGAGGTTTTTGCCCGGCAAAAGGTTTACTTTGCCATGTTAAAATGGCAAGTTAATATGCATACACACTGCAATGGTAGGCCTGAGACATTTTTGAAGAGGTACTTAAGTGTGTGGCACAAAAAGTGCTGCAGACCCACTAGTAACATTTAATTTATAGGCTCTAGGCACAGGTAGTGATACTTAACTAGGGACTTGCAAGTAAATTAAATATGCCAATTGAGTATAAGCACATCGAACAATGGTTTTAAGGATAGAGCACAGGCACTTTAACACTAATGAGCAGTGTTAAAGTGCGCAGAATCCTAATGCCAGTAAAAATGAAGTCAGTAAAACAGGAGGTCTGAAGGCAAAAAATTAGGAGGAAAACCACGCCAAGCATTCCAGGTCTAACATCCCTCTAATCAAAAGCATTTTAAAATAGTTTTAAGGAGTCATTCTTCAGCTTGGGAATAAAAAAATTATACAGTGCATAACACTAGACAGAACAATAGCAGATTAATTTAAAAGTGAATGTAAACCCGATATTAACTAAACATTGATGGCATCTGTTGGATGTTTGAATCAACAAGATGACTCTCCAAAGAAATATCACCAAACACAGGCTCTAACTGGGTTGAATTATGGCTGTATCTTAGCAGGTTTCCATTGAGTCTTCATTTCTCTTGGTTTTACAATAAAAACTCAATTTACAGGTTAGCAGAAATTGGATGTCCACTATAAACCAGGCAATATGTCTCATTTTGTCAATCATATGGTTCCTCCCACGGAGGGTTGGGGGGAACAGCCTTTGAGGGTTCTTCTGTCAGAAACAACCATTTTTATCTTATCTGAGCCAGAGACCCTGATCCCTACAGAGCCTGCAAGTGTTGCAGCATGCTGATGGCTAGTGAACAGCTATCTTTGGTTAGATGAATCTCATGACAATTAGTGACTATTGCCATTCTGCTTCTCATGGTGAGTGATTTATTACACTTGCTAAGCACCATGTCCCTCTTGGTTCTTACTATGGATAAATTGTTTATTCCTAACCCCGGCTTCTGCATTTTTACAAGATATTGCTTTAGTTTAAGATATTTTTAAAGTTAATATCTGAGCAATCTCCATTTCATTTTCTTTGGAATTGTTTAGATTAGTTAGTTCTGATACCCGATCGGCTACCTACAGTGGCAGTTCCTCCGAGGAGGTGGAGGAGCATCGTCCCGCTGCTTTTCAGCAGCGTAAATGAAGGAAACATAAAATAATATTAACTCAGTGTTATTATCATTTTATTTTTTCCTGCTGTGGCAGTTACACAGGGTGGGGCTGCCCTGCTCACGCAGCAGGGGGAGGAGTGTTGGGCACTATGTGAGCGCGCATGAATGTGTGGCCGTCCATCTCGGGCCAGCCAATCAGTAATGCACACTTTACATGTTCTCCACCCAGGCTCCATTACAGCCTGAGAGGAGAACATGCCCAGGCTTTCCAGTCCCTGTCTGAGTGCCGAACCACAGTGCTCAGACCAATCACAAAGCTGCATTGCAGCATTGTGATTGGCTTAGGGGTGCCTGGGTGCTTCCTATTCTGGCCCGACGCAGAGGAGAGACGGAGGAGAGATGCCGCAATAAGGTTAAATCATTTTTCTTTTTTTACAACCCTTTGCCCCCCCCCCCTCCCCCCTTCACCACTCTCGGTCCGTGCCTGCCGCCACTGGTTACCTAGGTAGGATTTTGTGACTTTAAAAAGTAATTTGTCACTAAACTTGTGTGAATATGGATCTGTGAAAAGCTTTGGTTAAGGCGCTTTCTACTGAAGGTTAAGATAATTCATTTTAGCCGGAATGAGAAATGTGTGCACAGGGACTGATCTGTTTTAAACGAGACTGTTAGTGGTGGTGTGTTGGAAATCTCATTGGGTTTTTTGATGAACAAGGTTAACATGTTTTCATTCTTTTGCTGCTGGTTATAGCCAATGAGGGTTTAAACAGCTGATGAATTGTTAAATCTCCATGTGTTGGACCTGGCCCTTTTGGCAGGTTCACCCCTAAACTTTTTGCTTTTAAATGCGACCTGGTGTTAGTTGTTTTAGGCTTCTGCGTACTTTAACACTGTGTCCCAGTGTAAAGTGCGTGCGCATTCTGAGTGCGTGTGGTGAGATTGGCCTGCCCTCCCATAGGAATGCATGGGGGATATGTGTGCCCATGTTAGTTCCTGATGTGTGGGGAGTGCAGGGGCGAGTTTGGTATGTGCGAACTTGTGAGATTAAATGGTGCGTGGCGGTGTGCGCAGATTTAATGTGACTAGTGTAGAAGTGCCACTTCTAGAAGTTGGCATGTCTGTGTGCAGTGAATGTGCATTACCTGTCTGGCTTGTGAGTGACAGGGGCTGGCTGGTGTGCCTGACTCCAGGAGTCAGGATGGGTCTGCCCGGTGGTGAATGAGAAGATCTGCATGTAGATGGGAGGGAGGAGTGCACCTGGGACCTGAACAGGACTGTGCCTTCCGTCCACAATGCTGGCTCCGCCCCCTGTGGTGCGTCTGATGTCCCTAGCCTGTTCTGTGAATAGGCAGAGGGCCTGAGCACAACAAAGTGCTCAAGAACCAGTTGTAACTGGTTCTCCCCCTGCCCTACAGCCTTTGACAAAGGGAATCTCTGTATAAGAAGGGGCTGTGACCCCAGGTTTGTTGTTCTCTTGTTCCTGACTAAAGGGGTGCCTGCTGCTGCTGCTGGGCGCCAGGAGGAACCGCCACTGGGGACTGCCTCCCTGCTGGAGGGCCCTGTGAGCTGGCCCTTGAGCCCAGCCTTTGCCCCCATCTCATGCTGAAATACTTTCCTGGGACTTTGCTCTACAGCGCCTGGGAGCGCTTTATTTTTTGCAGTTGGAGAAGAACTTGTATTTACTCCTAGGCCGAGCGTTGGACTTATGCCTTAGGATTGCTTCTATTTTATGATTTGTAGCCCTGAAGCTGCACCTCCCTGCGAGGGAATCCCCGGCGTACGGATTTCCCCACACTGTGTGAGAGCCCCCGTGTTCCGCATAGTGGGTGCCCACCCCGCGTTATGACCGCCATCGCCTTTATTTAAATAGCGGGTGCCTACCCCGCATATTTGCCTAAATAGCGGGTGCCTACCCCTCATATTTGCAGTTGAAAATATCCCTAGCGGGTGCCCACCCCGCCAGGGACCTTGTACTTAAAAGGGAGCCTACCTCGTATTACAGCCAGAAGGTCCCGGGAACATTGAGGGCGGCCGCACTGCCTGCGGCGACCCGGAAGTGCTTGTGAGCAACAGGAAGCGGACGGGAGCCCACCCCGCGTTCCTCTGCTCTGAGGGAGATCATGGCGTCATCCCCCGGGGCTCCCGAGAGTGAGGGAGAGCGCCGGCTTGCCTGCTCGTGCCCCGTGCTGTGTAGGGAGTGCTTTCAGTCGGTGAGGCTCTCCTAGCGAGGGGAGAGCCCCGCAGCTGCGGACGAGTAAAAGCGGAGGGGGCTTGAGGCACATTGTCGGTGCATGCCCCCGCCGCACTTGAGTGAGAAGAGCCCCGCAGTTGCACAGAGGTTGGAGCGGTGAGTGCTCCAGACCAGAAGCTCCCCGACGTGAGGGAAGCCTGCGGCCGGTGAGGAGGACCTGCCGGCACAGTGCGTGATGTGAGGCGGGGCTCCCACATCCGTGAGGGAAGCCCCAGATGCCACACAGAGACGAGAGAGGCAGCAGAGATCATCGGACCCTGAGCTGCAGCAGACGGCTGCTGACTACTTGCTCAGCCCCAAGGAGTGGTGAGTGGGGCTGAGCCCCTCTTCTTTTTCCTCTTTGGTTGTGTTCACCCGGCACAGCAGCGCCAGTGCCATTTTCATTGAGGGCATTGTTGGTTGAAGAAGGGGGGTGGGTTACACTCCCCCAAGCCCCAGAGTATTAACGGGCAGTAGAGTGCTGCCAAGGCAGTTGGAGGACCAGCTGAGAGGCCCTAGGTTGTGCAGTCCCTGAGAGGACCCCTGACGGCCCGTGGAGGGCCAGTGCCATCTTTCACCAGCTGCCCCACCTGGCAGAGGGCAGCTGCTACATTGCGTTTAGAGTCCCAAGGAGGGGCTCAGAGGGCACAGTGGTGCCAGTGGTGATTCTACAGCTGCCCAGCAATTAGTGGGCAGCTGCCACGTTTAGGCCCTGAACTCTTGCGCACTCATCTTTTGCTGCCTGCGCAGCCTGCCCTGACACTGTTGGACAAAGGGCATTTGAGCCCCACGGAAGGCCAGTTGGCCTGGGGTCAGTACCTACTGTGATTCTTGCGCAAGGTGATTGCCTACTGTGTTTACACTGTTTATGCCTAATGTGATTTATGCACAATGTGCAAAGCCTTTATGCCTGTGATACCTCTAACTGTGTTTTTATGGTTAGGAGGTTGTTTTGCCTAGTATAGTTTATGCTAGTCAGTTTATGTGTCCCAGCGTGATTTATGCCTATGGTGATTAGTATTGCGCAGAGTGTACCTACCTTTAACCAGTGGTTACTGGTTGTGTCCTACACTTGTTATTTTGTGCTACAATTATTCTATGTTCTAGAAGTGCTATTTCGACTAAGTGCTATTTCTACTAAGTGCTGATTCGGACAGTGGCCCACGTGGCCCTCTCTGGTGTATATAATCCCCTGTAAATACTGTCCAGTGCCAGTTGGCACAGTGTAATTGTGTGACTATGATCTAATGTGTTTATGGTAATACAAAGACTATTTTTATATATAACCTTGTGTGGACTTCCTTTTTGTGGTGTGCCTAGTGTGTTGCTGCTGTGTGTGTGTGTGTGTGTTGCGCAAACGCTTTAAACATTGCCTCCAGGATAAGCCTTACTGCTCGTGCCATGCTACCAAGGGGGTGAGCAGGGGTTATCTTGGCGTGTAACTCCCTGGCCCTGAGGTGGTGGTCTCTGCCTGGCTTTGGCGCAAGCCTTAGCCAACCAGAGATCCCATTTCTATCACCCAGGCATTCTTATTTTATTTCTAAAGTTATCAGGGAAGGTGGTCTTTTGTGTAGATAATTCTATGGTATTCTCAATAGATAATTTTACACTTTTTCACTTTCGCCACTGTAGATAATCTTCTCTGGGCACATTCAGTTATTTGGCAATTGTTTGGTTTCCATATAGGGGGTATTGTGCAGTGGAAGGGGACTTGTCTGAAGTTTTTAGAAAGGTGATGTTTACAGGGTGGACCACCTAATTATGACAGATGCGGTCTCCTGAGTAGTGACATTTTAAGAGAATGCCTTTGTTAAAAAAATGAAGAATGGAATTCTTAGAAATTGGGTTTCTGGTTGGCTAGGGTATGGGCCTAAGCCAGGCAGAGCCCATCACTCTTGTCAGGATAAGGGAGTTACCACTCAAGATAACCCCTGTGCACCCCCTTGATAGCTTGGCAGAGCAGTCAGGCTAATCCCAGATGCAATGTATAAAGCGTTTGCGCAACACATGCTAACACCAGTGACACACTAGCACACAACAAAAGAGACTCCACACAAGGTTATATACAAATATCCTTTGTATTATACAAAAAAACATACAACCACATTCACATGAATCAATAATCACTTTGCCAACTAGGCAATAGTCACAATAATGCATAGATCATAAATCACTTTGCCAAGGCAATTGTCATAAGCACAACAATTAGTGCAGTAAAGCACGTACTAAGAGGTTGTTCATAATAACAACATTGTGAAAACCACATTACTGTGCATATTCCACCATCACAAATGTATTTGCAGTTTTATGGAATTAACATACTGGTTATCCTGTCCCAGGACATAAAATGTAGGCTTTTTGGGTTACACATAAATCAGAATGTCTGGCATAAGTCTAATCATAACCACGAGTAATCGTGCCAGCACCCCTGTGCGCTTCTTAAAAATTACACACAGTGGCATAGCTAGATGTACTGCCACCCGGGGTGGCCCCCAAGTTTGCTGCCTGGGTGCAGATGAGAGAGGGGGGTGGTGGCAGACGGAAGACTTGTTCTGGGGGAGGAGTGGCAGCTGAGTGACGACTTGTTATCGGGGCCGGGGGGATGGTTGTGGGTGAAAGACTCGACTCCCGCCACCCCCAAAAACATTTCCACCCCCCCAAGCTACGCCACTGGTTTAACTGTACTTAGGCATCAGATGCAGCGCCTAGGAGCCCTTGTTTGCATCTCAGCAATAAAGTGACACACCTCCATATAGCAGGGCATGGAGAAAAAAGAAAGACATGTAGCAGTTTCAGGTTTGAGGCCAAACCCATTCACTGCTCATTTTCCCTCAGGCCCGGAACTTAGGAAACAGGAACACCTGATCACCAACTATGAGCAGGGTGGTAGCTTCAATCAATGCCCCCCAAGGTAAGAGCAGCTACCTGCAATCGTGTGGTGCTGTGGTGGGTGACTTTAGACTGAGGCGGGGTAAAGACTCGCTTAGTCCCCCTCCGGTACTTTGTAACAGTGACCAGCACTGTGCGACGCAGCTGTTTGCTTCCCCCTGTGCAGCCTTCCTGGTTCACGCTAACCTTCAGCCCTCCAGGGCTGCGTTTGTTTCTTTGGGCCTTCACCGGGGGCTGGCCCCACCCACTGGGGGCATTGGCATTGCTTAGCAGAGTGGGTGGAGGTTTAAAGCCCAGGGTGTCCTTATTCCTTTGGCTCCCTCGACAGCTTCTGGTCACAGCTCCCAGCGCCGAGATGCCTCGAAGGGAGACAAACAGTACTGTGGTGCCTTCAACGCGATCTCCGTTGCATATCCCGTAGCTAAGGCAGGCAGGCACAACTTTCCGCACCAGGCCTCACCCACTGGGGCACACACAAGGATCCTCGGTTCTTCCTGGGTAGGACATTGGCCACTTCTCGGTGCTGCTGCAAGGAGAATTCATGGAAAGGGAAGTGCCTACCACATGCTACTTTTAAAAACAGAAGTGAATTTTGCTCAATGTGGCACTAACCACGTGCTCTTTTTTTCAGAGTTCGAGGGCAGTGGCAGGCACTCCCCATGCGCTGGGCTCTCAGACAAAGTGCTCTTCATATTTTCATTTGAACAGCCAAAACCAAAAGGCGAAGAACAGTTCAGTCCTCCTCCTATTTCAGTCAGGAGCAGCCACTGCAGGCCATCCTACCCACACACATCAGGGGTAGTGCTCCTCACACAGCTTCTCCAGCTCTCCTTCCAGGTAGGTTCCTTGTAGACCCAATAAGGATCTTTCCTGCAGTTCTTTATATCCCTGAGACTTCCAACAGGAGGCCAGCACACAAAACCCCTTAGAGATGTGCCTTCACAAGCCGGATACCAGAGCAGGGCAAAAAGAGTCAGTCCTTTTCCTCCACCACAGACAGAAGCAGCAACTGCAGGCCAACCCACCCCTTACTCAGAAAAGACAGTGCCCCTCACACAGTCCTTCTGCTCTTCTTCTTGGCAGGGTTGTCTTGTTTCTTGAAGTATTCTAAGGTCCTGGGGTTTTAGGTATAGTACTTATACCCCATTTTGTCATTTTTCTCTCTGTGGTAAGGGTCTCTGAAGCCAGTCCAAGCCAGTCCTGTCTTCCCTGGTTCAGCATGTTCTCAGGGGGGGCGAAGACAGCATTGTCAAAAGGAGTTACAGCCAATTCAGGTGCAAGTGTATCTCCTCCCACTACTCTAAATGGAGACCAGGTCTATTCATTCAGCGATGATTCAGGCACGCAAGGCATTGTACATGTCAACCCCCCACCCCAGTGACTGTCTAGAGTGAATGCTCATCCCCAGCTCCTGTCACTCCAATGCCAGATGCTGAATACACAAGCAGTCAGAGGCATAGAGGATTGCAAAGTAAGAAATTGTCCACTTTCTAAAAGTGGCATTTTCAAACACAGACTTTAAAAACCACCTTCACCAAAAGGTGTGTTAATAAATTCTGAGTTCAGAGAGCCTAAACTCAACTTTTCTATCTTTTCCCAATGGAAAGTTACATATGTACAATGCTACAGTGCAGCTACCATTGATAGCCTATGGGACAGATAGCCTTTCAATGATGAAAAACTAAATACATAGTATTTCACTATCAGGATGTATGTCCTACCCTTCACATATACTGCACCCTGCCGATGGGGGTACCTTGGGCCTACCTTAGGGGTGCCTTACATGTAAGGAAAGGAAAGGGAAGGTTAGGGCCTAGCAAGTGGGTGCACGTGCAGGTCACATGACAGTTAAAAACTACGCTTGTAGACACTACTGCGGTAGGTATGAGACACATTTACAGGGCTACTAATGTAAGTGGCACAACCAGTGCTCCAAACATTTGATTTACATACCCTGGCATACATTGTGCACATTACTAGAGACTTACTAGGAAATCAAATATGCCAATAATGGATAGCCAATCATATCACAATTTATACAGAGAGCATATGCACTTTAAATGATCAACAGTGGTAAAGTGCCCAGAATCGTATAGCCAACGAAAAAAGGGTAAGAAAGATAGGAGGCAAAATGTATGGGGATAAACCTGTCAAAAGGGTCCGGTCTAGCAGGAGTATTTTGTGAGATTTTGTTCCGTTTCTATTTTTTCGTTCTTTGCTTGTCACATATGGTTAACAAAGGGCCACATGTATCAACATTAGCAATAGCGATACCTAATAGCAATTTTCAGTGAATCTCAATTAGGTAATTGCTATTCCTAATATATGAAACTCGAAGAGTTTCATTTAGTGATTCCTAGGGGTCGCAAATCGACATACCTCATTAATATTAATGAGGTAGGTCGCATTTTGAGACCCCCCTAGGAAACGCTTAAATCATGGAGATGGCATCTGCTAAGGTCAGAAGAATACCATGTCCATGATTACTTTTCAATAGACCACTGCCTGCTCTTAAAAAACCTTTTTGCCACCATTCCCAAAGAGGAATGGGTCACTTGGAGACCCCTTCCCATTTACAAATGGATTACCACCAAAATGCAAATGTTTTGCAACCACATTCCTTGGCAAAAACATTGATACATACAGCTGCGATTCGGTATTTGGAAGGGACGCCCTAAGCAAGCCCCTTCCAAACACTGAATCGCAAACCCATTTTGCGATTCAGTAACAGATTACTGAATCGCAAAATAGGGTTTAAGAACATAGGAAAAGCCTTTTTTTTGCATTCTGTAAATCAGCCTGTGTGCGAATACAAAATAGGTTCATACATGTGCCCCATAGTGCTTTGTGTGATGGATAATTTTATAAGCACTAAAGGGGCGGGGACGGCAACAGGAACTAGACAGGGAAGTAGTCTGTAAGTCAGTGCGAAGCTGGCAGGGAATAAAGGAAGACGTACAACCCTTCCCTCCGACTCCTGTGTCGTTATTACAAAGGGGAATGTGACAATGGCGACGAGGGTGGGATGAATGCAAACCCCACGAGTGCAGTCACAACCCAGCCATCCAAGTGGCCCGACAGGCGTTTCTGCAGTCAAAGAGAAAAAAAAAAAAAGAAACGTCGAAAAAACGAAAGACCCGCGAAAAGCAAGAACGGACGCCGCAACTACCGAGACCAGTGCCAGCTCACCAGGGGACGTTGCGCTCACCTAGAAACGGTGGTGTGGAGAAGGAGATCCCTCCTCGCCGCGCCGACGGCCACGCGAACCTACTCGGACCGAGAGCTGTGCCCCTGTGGATGCGAACGTCCCTTCCGCCTGTGTTGAAGAGCGGCTCCCAGCGAGAGGCAGGGGTGAGTCGAGTGCCCCGCATTGAAGCAAAGGAGCGTGAGTGCAGCGCCATTGACGCGCCGCCTAGAATATGTGCATGCACGTGGGCGGTAAACCAGAATACAGCGTCCCATACGGCGGCCATCTTTAGGTCAGGTGCCAACCATTACGCAACCCACGACCTGATAACGGCGGCCATCTTAAAGTCAGGCGCCATTTACTAAGGAATTCAAACTCTATGCAAAGTAAAGGAAGGCTCTCTGTTAGCTGCAAATAAATACCTTACCTAAATAAACGCCTCACAGACTCATGAAATACAGCCAATAATAAAAAAAAAAAAAAAAAAAAAATAACAAAACGGACAAAGGTGGTAACTTTCTCCAAAATGTCCAATACTGGACCTGACAGTACGTCCGGAGAGACCGTCACAGCAGGACCAGCCCCACAGGCCACCGCAGCCATGGTGCCTCAAGTACCCATGGGAGCCCCCTTCATGCGTCAACCGCAGCCGCTAGTGTTGACAACAGGCAACAGCATGGGGCCGGCGTGGAAGAGCTGGAGTGAAGACTTCGAGGATTACATGACTGGATCTTTGGTACAAGACCCGAAGCAAAAGCTAGTGACCTTAAGAAACTTAATAGGCCAGGATATAGCGCAAATTATCAAAGAATTGCCAAACGCAACGACTGCCACGTACGAGGAGGTAAAAGGTGCCCTCGACGGACGATTCCTTCTCAAGCGCAATGTAGATTATGAGCGCTACACGTTCAGTTTAGCCACTCAAGAAAAAGAAGAATGCATGAGTGATTTCATCATGCGCATCAAACGGATGGCACGATACTGTGATTTTGACAATTTCAAAACGGAGGACGCTCTGAGACTTTGCATTATCGATGGATGCCAATCGGAATCCCTCCGCCGGAGACTTCTAAAAAAGCAATACACCCTGGAACAGATTGAAGAACTAACAAGAATTAATGACCAGGCAGAAAGCCATGCCAAGCGAATGGAAACCCAAAAGCCGGATAGGAAAGATCACACCCTCCGGGTCCAGTCACACAGAACCACCAGGTCTACGACACATTCTCACAAGTCAAGCAAGCCATCCTACACTCCTCGGAGATCATCCTCCAGGCGGAACACGCGACACGCTACCGGTGTGGACAAGACTACCCGCACTCGGGGCAATGTCCCGCAATTGGTCAGCGATGCCATCGCTGTGGGAGAGACAATCACTTTGAAATCGTGTGTCAGGCCAAGCAGTCAACCCACAGGTCGTCCGACAAAGGTCGCAACACGGGACATCACGCACGTGCCATAAAAGGGAGGGAAGGATGCTCTTCCAGCTCCTCCAACTCCAGCCTCCGATCAGCACGCTCGTACAGTTCACGAGGGCGTTCCACAAGCTCTCACCGATCCAGACATCACACGACAGAGTCCTACCGGTCGCGCAGAACCTCGTCCAGTGATTCATCATCACACACGTCCACATCACGAGTCAGTGATGAATATATCTGCATGGTAGCAGACCCGGACCGTCTGAAACGATACCCGAAACTGGACATCATGATAGGAGATCACCCAGCGAAGTTTGTCCTGGACTCGGGAGCGTCGTTAAATTACATCTGCGCTCTAGAATATCACAACATGAAACAACGACCTAAGTTGGAGCCCGCAGCCGTTCGCATATTCACATGGATGTCACGCAAACCTCTACCGTGTTTAGGCCGCTTCCACACCACTCTCACATTCAAGGACCGGAAAATCTCGGCCTACATCCACGTGGTAGAAGGACCAGATGTGGCGGACTGCTTGCTCAGCTTACCCACAGCAGAAAGACTGAAACTGGTAGAACTCCTCTACATGACCGAAGACGCCCCCGACATCGTGGCGAAATTCCCGAACCTCTTCAAAGGCCTGGGGACACTGAACCATTTCAAGGTGAAGCTGCACATTGATGAAAGCGTGATGCCCATCGCTCAACACCACAGGAAAGTGCCTTTCCACTTACAACAAGCCGTCGACGAAGAGCTCCAGGATCTTCTGCAGACAGACATTATTGAGCGCACGTCAGGACCTACCCCGTGGGTGTCACCAGTCGTGGTAGTCCCTAAGAAGGGCCAGGACAACAAGGTCAGGCTGTGCGTAGATATGCGGGCACCCAACACTGCTATTGAGCGAGAGCGCCACCCCGGACCCCACATCAGTGATATGATCACGAAACTTAATGGCGCCACCGTGTTCTCCAAGCTCGACCTCAACAAAGGTTATCATCAGCTGGAGCTTCATGAAAAATCGAGGTACATCACGACGTTTACCACACATCAGGGCCTCTTCCGGTACTAACGGTTGAACTTTGGCATTTCATCGGCCGCCGAGATCTTCCAGGAATCCATCCGACGAGTCATTCAGGGCATTCCCAACGCCTTCAACTATAGTGATGACCTGCTCGTTTTTGGCAAAGATCAGACTGAGCACGACACCGCTCTGGACAGAGTATGCCACGCTCTGCTGACTGCGAACCTGACTCTCAATGCCAGCAAATGCGAGTTTCACAAAGACACCCTGAAGTTTTACGGACACATCTTTTCCAAAGAGGGGATGAAGCCCGACCCAGAAAAAGTAACGGCCCTCGCTGACACCCTGACGCCCCGAGACGTGAGTGATCTTCGCTCTTTCCTCGGAATGGCGAGCTACTGCGCGCGCTACATCCGCGACTACGCCACAATCAGCTACCCCCTGCGAGAACTTACATGACAGGGTCAACCTTTTCAATGGACCGACGCATGTGAACAAGCATTCACAGTGATCAAACGAGCCGTCGGATCGGCCATAAACCTTGCCTACTTTGACACAGGAGTCGGAGGGAAGGGTTGTACGTCTTCCTTTATTCCCTGCCAGCTTCGCACTGACTTACAGACGACTTCCCTGTCTAGTTCCTGTTGCCGTCCCCGCCCTTTCCTGTTTGCCTGCTCTGTCCCACTAGAGTCAGGCGAGACGACACGACACATAGCTGTGTTTTTTTTAGAGGAAGAAGGACTTTGGACATTTCACAGGGCTTAATTAGATAAGCACACTGAAGCTGGGAAATTGAATAGTTTAAAATGTTTTTAATTTGATGGTAACATTGTTTATGGAAATGTAAGTTTATGATGAGCAAAGGAGAGGAACATTTAGTTTTTTCTAGCTCAAAGCAGTACAGCAACCAAAGTTGCTGCACTGTTGTGCTAATGGGATAGATCATTGCAGAGTCAAATTTACTAAGATATGGTACGGCTGCTCCCTTCCCAAGTGCCGAGGCACAATTGGCTGCCTTGCACCAGCCATGATTACCAGCTAAGGTTTTGGACTGGAAGGACCGTAGACAAAGTTTAAAACTTTCCACCCACTAGATGTGTGCTGTACAGTGTAGCACACATGCAATGTGAGAAAAGTAAGGACAAATTAAAAGATTTCTTCAACTTAATGCATGCTTAAAGTAGATGTTATTTTTGGCAACAAAGCCATGACTACCATTCTTAGTAGATAGAACTTTGCGTCAAAAATCATAGGTGGTAGCATGGGAACGCCCATTACATAAAATAGCACAACGTCATTATTTGTGTTACTCAACAAGCTACTTTCAATCACAAATAAAGCACAGGAAAGTAAATAACAGTTGGCAGTTTTGCATCACTTTCTTCAACTTTACACGGGCAGAAAGTGTTGATAAGTCTACCTCTTTGTTTGGGGTGTGGGTGAGTTTGGTTCATGTGACATTTATTCGATTTTGTAAAGACTGTGCTTTTAAAGAAATATTCTAGGGATGGTAAGTCTACTGTGAGCATGAAGGTTATCTTATTGATTTCGCAGCTCATAAAAAAGGATCAATTTAGTTTATAGATGAGTGTGATAGCTATAGAGAATTAGACAGCTCCCTTCCCTTATGTAGCTGTAAGGGTACCGCAGAGTAATCTCATGATAGAGGAACATTTATAGAAATTCTATAGTGTGGGTGCAATATTCAGTCAGTAGGTAAAAGACTTTAAGTGATAGAATTTGTTCTCAGTAGATGGTCAACTTTATGAGGAAGGTAAATACCATTTTCCAGATAATCAGCAAATTATCACGGCGATGACACACAAAGGGAACATGTATGTGCTAGTGGTGGTGGATTTGGGCAGCCACAGTGAGGAAGGCAACGTAGGTGATACATATCTCATGGCATTTACCATTATCTTCATCTGCAGACTTCACAAAGCGACCTTTAGGGACCCCGTGACATTAACAAACTCGATTGTTATCATTATGATTCACTGTATATTTAACCCTCAATCCCAGCCTTGTTTTTTTCCAGCTAAAATATGCCTTCTTCCAGTTTTTTGGTGCATAGTTTATTCTGCTTCTTCGTTTTCGACCATGCAAATTGTGCAACTAAAATTGTTATTTCATCTGCTCAACTGCTCTTTTGGAGAACAGGGATTTCGTTTATGAACAGCTTTCCAGCTTTAACACAAATTTCTCAAAGTTTCAAGCCAGGGTGTAAAATGTATTTCATTTTCATATGTCAGAACAAAAACAACAGATGCAAATATTTTTTTTTTATGTGACCACAAATCAGTCTGCAACATTTCAGTTTAGTTTGTGCTAAAAATAATTGCATTTTGTGTTATTTGGCATGTCAAATCTTGACTGGAACCATGGGAACGTATTTAAAAATATTGATAACTTTATGAAGTGTTCATTCGCTCTTCTTTAGCTGTACTTGCTTCACCAGCTAACTTAAAAATGAATATTCAAATATTATTTATTTCATTCAAACAAGAGAATATGAATACTTATAAAGCAAGATTCCCAAAACTTGGCAGAGGAGTCAGTCTTAACTCTTTTATTTGGAACTCACCCAGCCCTGCTTAGAGTGACTGTTTGCTTTCCAAAGTATTCATCTCTATTTAAGTCTGAAGCACACATTGTTTTTGGCATTCAATTATGAATCTATGGAGGAAATGTTTTCAATTTTGTAAGTTATTTGTAATGTTGTAAAGTGTACACAACAAAGCTTTGTATGACACAGCACATGCATTTTGTGACCGTGACAATCATTGCATTAAATAACTTGTTTGGGACAGCATCAGGTAGACAGATATTGCCTGTTTGTCAGCTTGCACGCACCTGCTCCATCCCACACACTTCGACTGAGATTTTCTGAGGCTTTGTGCTCTCCACATAATAGGTGTATGTGCTGGAAAGGCGCTTTTTGCAGTGTAAAAAAATGCTGTGTGCGGCTTTGTATCAAAGGTACATTTTGGAGGAAGTTCAGCACAGTCACCCCTAGGTTTTTGGCTCAAACAACAATCTACTCAGATAGCAAGAGTTGCTTTTGCTTCAAAAACAAATTGTGACTTGAAGCAGTTGCAAACAAGAGCAAATGTGTTCACTTATCAAAAGAAAAAATGATACATTGCATGTGTGCTGTAGGGCACGGCACACATTCAATGAGTGGGGACCGTCCGAGTTTGTCTATGCATAGCAAACATACCTTCGATGACATTAAAAAACAGCTCAGCTCAGGCTGTTCCTGGAACATTGCCTCTCCCTGAGCTCCCACTGAAGTCATACAGTCAACAACCCTGAAGGCACACTTAACAAGACTGCATGCTTAGGGAATAACCCAATGCCCCTTATTCCCTAATTTATTTGTTTTAGCACTGGAGCTTCTTGCATTATGATCAATATGGCGTATGATTTAGGAGTAGGCATATACTTCTTTGCCTCCACGCGGATGACACCACATTGTATATTGGCAAGAAAGTTTCAATGCAATATTAAGGGAATTCATTACATTCAGAGAAATATCTGGCTAACTATAAACTGGGGCAAATCAGTGATATTTACAATAAAATATCTGGGTGTTGGGTTCCGCACTAATGTAGATGAAATTATCAAATTTAATTATGGCAGTTTTGTCAGCTCTCTTGAAGATAAAATAGTCAGATGGCTGAAACTACCACGCTCATTGTTGGATGTATTTGCCTTATCAAGATGGTTATTATACCTATATAATTTCTGTATTATTTTATTAAAATCCCTATCCTGCTAAATAAGATCTTCTTCAAAACACTAAACTTCCTACTCATCAAATTTACCTGGGCAGGTAGGAAACCCAGAATTGCTCGGGAATGATGATCCTGCCGTATTATAGGGGAGGGATCACTATCCCTGATATGGAACTTTGATGCATTAGTGGTTTCGTACCCCAAAAATATATAGTGCATCCAGTGCATTTGAAGGTGGTTAGATGGCAGCCTCGGCTCATGCAGGTAAGAGTGGTGAGGCTGGATGGTGGGGCATTTTGAGAGACGGCCATGACGAAACATTAATTATTTATCTAATTTTCCCTTGTGGTCTTCAGTCGAATCCCCCCAACCCAGCCCCACCGCTCTTACTTGCACAGGCCGCGGCTGTTCGATGGTCCAAACAACTCTCACCAAAATCCAAAATCAATACTGTCTAATGCACTGTGCAGGCTTAGGAAAAGCTCAAACAAAAAGCTAGTTACTATTCATATAAGCAAGTTGATATAGAGCGCAGCTACCCACCTGGGGTTTCCTGGCGCTTCGGCGGAGGTAGGATGCATGCAGGCCCCACCAGCTCAGAACAGCCAGGTATTCAGCTATCTGTGAAAGAAAGACAGTGAGGGACAAATTCTGAAATGTTTGGGTAAGGCATGCCACAGCCTGGGGCTCTGATATGCAAAGGAGCGACCTCCTATGTGCTAGATTCTGGGAATGGAGCACAGGAACAGTTTGCTAGAGTGCAGGGGGTGGGCCGGTTGATATTGTATTGTAATGTATTGTAATTGCATTTATATAGAGCTTACTACCCCTGACGAGGCGTCGAAGCGCTTTTTCGGCGGGTAGCACGCTACTCCGGGACCCATAGAGGATTAGTGTTGAATTAGTAAAGTGAAACATGCAAGTACATTTTATGTGGTGGATACGTTAGTCTGTTATTTGGATATGAAATGATAGCAAAAGAATAGAGGAGGACAAAGGTTTGTATTTATTTATCGCTTGTTGACGCACGCTATTCCGGAAGCCTATAAAGGATTAGTGGTAAATTGATATGGTGAAATATGAAGTAATTTCAGTAGTGGATATTAGTCTGTTACTTGGAGTGAGAAGGATAGCGGGGGGATAAAATGGGAAGAAAGATTAGCATTCATATAGCACTTGTTACCCCTGATGGGTGTTGAAGCGCTTTTCTGGCGAGTAGCACGGCACTCCAGAACCCATAAAGGATTTGTGTTTAAAATTAGTATAGTATAAATATGAAGTAATTTGAGTAGTAGATGTTATTCAGTTATTTGGGCAGTATATTAGTATAGTTGAATATGGAATTTGAGAAGTGAACATGTTAGTCTGTTAATTCTGATTGAAAAGGATAGTGGAGGGATAAAAGAGGGAACTTTTTTTTTTTTTTTTTTTTAGGTCTTAGCAGTAGAAAGAGAAATGAGAAAAAGGGCAGCATTTCTGGCCCTAGTCCCGAACAGGCTCAAACAGGCAACTACCCTTGTCCTCTCCGCCCTTAGCCTCGATGCCCGGGCTGAGACGCACTAACCCTGGCCTCGAGTAGCCCTAGTAATCAGGTGACCCCTTCAGCCAATGGGAACCCTAGCCCTAACACTATCCAATCACAACACTAGCCCTAAAATCTAGAACTAATAGGAAACCAGGACCTTACTGCCAATCTTAGCCCTAGTCCAAGCACCCAATCAGTTCAAAAACCCTGAACTCTACGTCCAATAAAGGCCTTAGCCCTACCAGTAGTCCCAACCCAAGTCCAAGCAGCCAATGGCACAGGTAGCCCTAGTCCCTACTTCCAATAGAAATCCTAACCCTAGCCCTAGTCCCAACCCTACAATGATTGAATCACAGACCCAGAAACCAATCAGAACCCTCAAATACCCAACCAATGAGCACATTAACCCTAACCCAATAGAAACACCAGATACAACCACCAATCAGTGTACACATGTGCCAACAACTAGCAGACCATATAAGGTCCCAGCGACCTCAGACAAGGTTTGCTGGCCAGGGAGTTGGAAGTTGCTTCTCCTGTTCAGAATCTCCTAGGAGACAGACAGGCTCAATCCACACTTTAGACTTCTGCAGGAAAAGGCTTTACTAACTCGAAATCTAACAATACTGTTTGAATAAAACTTTACTCCCCCTGCTGGACAAGAAACGAAGTGCACAGGCCCCAGTAAATACAGATTAAACAGCTCACAGAAGCACCCTCTGATGTAGAATATCCCTGTTGCTGGGGGGGGGAGGGGGCAGGGGGCCTGGCCTCACTGGCTTGTGAACACAAAATGGTGGCTGGGGGTGCACTGTTTTAACACACTGGCCTTAGCACAGAGCAAAGGAGAAATTTGGAGGGAAACAGATTTGTCACCAAGGAATGAGAGGGACAAACTACAGAGGTTGGACTGCAAATCCCACAATTCAACATGTTAAATGCAAGCAATCATGGGCAGGGAAAACCACAAGTTTAAAACACAAAACAGGTGATAAAATATGCTATCACAGGCAGGTCAAAACTGCAATTTTAAACTGTAACAACCACATGCAAAGACAGTAATCACAGAAAGGGAAAATCGTTTTTTTAAACAACTTTTGTTTTGGGAAGAGACAGCACTAGTCTGTCTCCTTACCACTTCCTGGACTCTGCTCACTACAATCTGGGGCACAGGGAGGCTGCAATTCACAAGATGGAGGAGAATGATTTGGGGTGCACCCAGCAAGGCCTTAAGGGGCCTCGGCAGGTGTGAGAGGAGGGATCAGACTTGCCTGGTAGCTGAATAGCCAATGGTCTGCTGGCCTGGGGCTGGGAGCTGGGGAGCTGCTTTTCCTGTTCAGAATCTCCTAGGAGACAGACAGGCTCAATCCACACTTTGGACTTCTGCAGGAAAAGGCTTCACTAACTCGAAATCTAACAATACTGTTTGAATAAAACTTTACTCCCCCTGCTGGACAAAAAACGAAGTGCACAGGCCCCAGTAAGGTAGCCTGGGCATGTCCTCGATCTAGCTCTGTACACATACCACAAGGCTTTAACGTGTATTTACTTAATTACCGGCGCCAATGAGTAACTCGGAGAAGGGGTAAAGCCGGTGTGTCTCTAGGGAGTCTATATAACATCCTAGCAGCCGAGTTCTGAACTGTCTGATGGATGCCTTATCTGCCCCTATATAACGCACACTGCCGTAGTCCAGTCTCGACATTATGAGTGTCTGAATAACTGTCTTTTGAGCTAGAAGTGGGTGTGGCCAATGATTTTCCACAAGCATTTAAAATATGCCAAAGCAGATGGGTTGACACCCTTGACAGACTAGTTGTAGCTTAAAGGTTTGCACCAAACAATACTGCTGATGTTACAAGAAGTTCGTCAGAAGGGTGTGTCCAAAAACATGAAGTAGAGCAAAAAGAAATGCAACGGACAACCCTGTAAGGACCAATGTGGAATGTATCATGGTTGGATAGGGCGTGTTTGTGTATAGGTGAGATTAGTAGCTTCCACGATGCAACTAATAGGTATGGTTTAGTAGAATGTATCTCAATGACCTTTTTTTACTGGCTCTTCTCATATGTCACCATTTGTGGTTCATGACATGATGTAATATGAAATCATGGAACATTTTAATCTAGATATGACCAATCTGCACAGAATGTTCTATGTTGCCAGTCCTTCTTCAAGATCCACAGCCAACTTGTTACTAAGACATTAGTAAAATCATCTTGTGTGCTTGTTAAGGGTTAGCTTACTTTATTTCATGGCTCCTTTTTGTAGAAAATGCATTCAAATGGATTTGTGCAAATAATGAAGAGATTAATTTCTAAGCCACTGATTTGTTCCAGCAACTCCACTTGGTGTTTGATTTAAAAAATGAAAATAAATGCTTAATTTACCGTGCAGCACCACGTCATTCATGCAACCTTAACCCTACTATCTCAATTCATTTTTTCTCTTTTTAAACTATTATTATTCTTCTGTAAGAATTTATTATCGTTAATGCTATTTTTTGTTATTGATTCATGTACTAACTTTGAATAGAACTATCCTCTCTCAACTAGACCGCTTTTGAATATTAACCGTAAAAACCTTACTTATTTTTCTCCTTATATTTAACCCCACAGTCCCTCTAAAGAGTTACGCCAGTTATCTGTTGCTAATCTCCATGACTTATTTGGACCCAGAAGTAATATTGTTTGTTTTGGATCACTCAGCTTGCACGGAGACTCTGATGAGACCTGGCCAATTTATTCTGCTGAGGTCGCTACATCCATCCAGAACAATGCACAGCAGCTATTCACATGGATTCGTAGAAACTCTGCCTCAATTTTCACAAAGCAAGATGCATATTTCCTCAGGAATGCTGGGATGGACACCCGTGGGCAGTAGACCTACACCGCTGCATTCGCAATGCAACATTACAGTATTGCAACCCCTGCACTTGTAAAGGAAGAAGGAATTGCAATGCTATCAATGTCGTACTTGAGGAAACAGACTTTAACCGCATGCGCGCTAGCGGTTTTCCCGCTGCGCGCTGCGTTCTTTTAAAAACCGCGTTACATGACGAGCTCAGCTCGTCATGAGCATATGAGCGTCGTCACTCATGACGAGCTCAGCTCGTCATGATCGCGGAAGGGGTTAAGGTGAAGCATGCAGCAGTTCACTAAACTACTGTGTACCCCCTCGTTGCCAATAGTTCCTATCCGTACAGCGAAGGCAATGAATGTCAACTCAGGGGTAGTGGAAGTGATTTAACATGCCATTTGACTTTTACTTTCACTCACACACACATTATTACATATACACACACATACACACACTTTGTCTAACATAAACCCACAAGCACTCTCACAACATACATTTATTTTTACTTATCTCTGCTGCCAGCATTATTCACTATTAAAGTAATACAAATTTGACAGAAAACAAGGAAAGTGGAGCCCCAATCGATGATCATAAGGACAAGCTGGCTATGTGTTCCTGACACTGATTTTGCTGCCTCTGAGGCCAGGGGTTGCAAAGGCCGTGCCAAGGGTCGCAAGGGGCAAGCCAGGAGTTGCAGCTGAGACTCCTGATAACACCTACATAACGTCCATGCAGAAGCTACCACTTATGAACTGCTTCCATTTTATGAAAAACTAACAAGTGACAAGGAGAGTCAGTAACTGTAAGGAATGACAACATTTTTGATGTGTTACCCTCAATTTTCATGTTTGATTTTGCTGACCTTTTAACTCTGTGCACTTTACCGCTGCTAATTATAATGCACCTGTGCTTCCCTCCTAAAACATACATGTCCAGTGCAATTGGAACTCCCTATTTGACCTGTTAAACTTCTCCTCTATCAATTGTAGAGGGTGCCTAAAATGCATGGACAGTATAATGCTATATGAGGGCTACGGTGTCTATACCGAGATACACAGCAAACATGTAAGACTGCCAAGAGCATCACTGTATTCTGGTTGAGATACAGTTACAAAAGGCACTGTAGTAACAAATGGGAAGAAAAAGTGCCTTCGCCTTGTAGCAAATCCTATTCACATATATTAATAAGTCACCTATGATAGGTAACTTGTAAGATAGTAAGGTAGGGTAATAAATATATACAAACAGTGGTAAAGTCCTTATTTATAAAGCATGCCCTAATAAAAGGACTAATAGCTATTCCGTTGTGCAGGTTCAGCTATAATTTCCATAAAACAAGCCTAATTGTGATTAAGATATTTAATCTAATATCTTCCGCTATGCAAGCAAAGTTCTTTAAAGTCATTTCCTACTTAATTATCAAAATGTCCTTTAGTGGAGAAATCAGACTATTGAGTATTGATAAGTTCAGTGGAAAAGTAACTTTATAAAAATGCTCTTAGATTGCATTGGCTAGAAAAAGACTTAAAGCCAGTTCTGCCACTGAGCTAAAATACACAAACCTTGGCTGGGAGAGTCAACCACCTGAACTCAGAAGACCAGGAAGGACAGTCTTGATTACAGTTTGTCAGTTAACTGCTGATCACTTTGTAGGGACTAGTCAGGTGGGAGGAGACCTCATCTAAATAAGAGAATGGCTTTGGAGCTGAAGATGGGCCTGCCTGGTGGCAGGGACATGAGTTCAATACTAGTGTATTGAATTATGAGGGCAGGTCAACAATGCCCAGCATAGTCCCACCATAATCCTTCTTTTTAATAAGTGCAATAAGTTGGACCCTCGATGCTATAGGCAAATAACTTTAATAAATTCCCTGATAAAGGTAATCAGTGACTCATACTCCCAATGGATTAAATGCATTGGTTGATGTATTTGTGAGTTTTATGGGTGACCTTACTCTCTTAACAAGTTTCTCCAAATCGCGTGTGATGTTCTATGGACCCAGTAAAATGAGATGATGCACAATATTGTTAAGGCAAGGTACTAGAAAACGTTTATCATTATTCCTACGTAAGGGGTCACATTTGAGTGCAAACATTCAGGGCCTCATGTGTTTTTGCAGCAAGTCATTCTAAATTTATAAAGTCAATAAATGCTCTGTTTAATTGTTCAAGTGTGGCTCTCAGTCATCACAGAGGCCCTTTATTATATATTCAAAAAATGCAGTGCATTCAAACACTTTCTCATGGTGCAGGAATCTAGAGGTAAACTAATATAAAGAGCATGCAAATTAAAACAGATGTATTTTATTTGGGATCTCTTTTTTCCCCAGTGCCCCACACTGTTTCTGCCATGAGCAGTTAGGGCTTACTTATGCCGAGGTTTCCTTTAAACCTGCACCCCTACTCTTATGATCATTTGGAACAACCCTTTGACCTCATTAAACAAAACATGTTTTAACTAATTGTTTGATCCGTGATAATGGTTATAAAATATCCTGGTTGTTAAACACAAAAACTGTATTGTGTGACTTGAACAATCTGTACGTGTTCCTAAACCCCTGTTCCAATAGCAAGGCTGATGAATCTTAGTTTACAAAGTCTAACATGATTTAAGAAAACCTCCATAAGACTTTTACCCATTACAGAGAACTATGTTTGTTGAACATCACATCATCATGTATTTAAGAGTTTAGGAAAGAGGTCTTCTGTTGGGATACAGACTTGTGACCACATGACGGCTGCTTTCTGACCCATTGTGACAATTCTGTACTGACTATGTGTGTTTTTGCCCATTTGATACGTTTTCTATCCAAACTGGTTGACATTTCATGTTCTTTTGTAAATTGTATGTCTTTTTTACTATAAGAGTTTTAATTCAAGTGTTAAAAAAACATAATTTTTTAATGTCTGCTGTGCAACAGCATAACAGACTGCGTTTTATTATTATGCAGGCATTTGATGGTTTGCTGTTTTTATGATTATATACCTATAAGCAAATAAAATGTTTGATTGATTGAATAAATGAAAGAAAATAGGACATACCACCATATTCACATTTCAGTTTTTGATTTTATTTCCATTTTATATAGCAATGAACTTCACCCATTGGAGCTCTTTACATGAGCACCAGATTACATTACACACTTTATTCTGACACAAGGAGGTTAAGTGATTTGGCCAGAATCAGAGGATGTTGAGTCAAGGCCAGGACTCGAATCTGGTTTCCCAGTTTAAAAGTCGACAACTCCGACGTTTTGGACACATCTTGTCTATAAAAACACCTAAAAGACTTAACCACACCAACTGTGTTTTCACGTTTGCTAGGATCAGGTATCTATGCCATATATTGTGGTCATTTTCTAATGATGTTACATGGGCATCTTTATACATTTGAGATGGCCTGGAAGTAAAAGCTCATGGCAGAGGTCTAACAGCTCAGTTTCATAGTCTTTGCTTAGTTTTTAGCTGCAGATAAATGGCAGTGATTAACAATGAAAATCTACTGGAACTACTACTGCCTGATGCATGTCTCGACGAAGGCCGTCTTGACGCAGTCCTGCACATTCCTCCTTCCATTTTTACTAGGTCTTTTCAGAAGTAGACAAAAAATAATAATCAAAACTTCTGTAATAGTTTCTCTGAGGCACTGGACTTTGGAGCCACAATATGCTTTTGCCATAAAATGAAATGTTTTACGGGCTATGCAAGTGCACCTATTGACTTAGTGTAAATTCTCTTTTCAAACTACCTTATGTGTAAAGACTTAGAATTTTGTCTCAAGACAAAAGAAGTGATCACAACCCTCAAGAAATCAAACTTAATCTTCAGCATTCCTCCTTTAGATCTCCCTTAAACCCGACTAACAAAGGATTATATTTGAACAGCACCAAAGACACCTTGAGGAGCATAAATCATAAGGATACTACAACTGAGATATATTACAACTGACTGCAGAGTTCTTTCCCATTTTCCTATTCAAGTGTGCATGCAGCAATCCAGGAACATGATGCACTGCCTCTAGAAGACCAGCTGGGCCTGTGAAGAATTAATTGCGAAAGGATCATGAGAAAACCACTCAGCCAGAATCGGGACCTAGTCGATATATCATTTTTAAGCACATAGGCTATCTGCAAGAATCCTATTTCCAAAATAGCAATACTACATTTACTCCAATCTTAAAGCCAGTGCCAAAAATAAAATTAAAATTTCCACTTCCTATATATTAAACTCAACCAAATTGAGGGGTCTTGGACCAATCATAAACTGGCACAAAAATCCTGCAGACTCTGTAGCTATAGGCAGGAGTCCTTAAATCACATTTTATGTATTTGCGCAAGCTGAAGGGACATATGCAGCAAATATCTTCTGACAATTTTTGGGAAAATAACTTTCCTTACAGTAACGGAAGCAACCGAGACATGCTTTAATTTATAAAAAGTTGCATTGGAAAACTGACAAATTTCCTGGCCCTTGTATGACAGCCTAAACAGTGTTGTTTAAACTTTAGCTCGTTGATTTATATTTCTAATATGCTTGTATGACAGATGGGAAGGTGACAACTAAACACTTGCGGCATTTTTATTGGAAAGCCTTAAATGCATCCACCTGGTATGTCCACCTCGTATGTCTATGGAGCACGTACAACCTGATTGGCAAGGTGTGGATTGTGTATCACTAGGCACATATTACTCCAACCCATAAATCACTGACTGTACTTTACTATAAATGTTTTAAAAATATTTTGTAATGATTCATGAACACGTTGTCTTACACTATGTCACTTTTTTTAGTGTAAGGAACAACTTGTTATTTGTTTCAGGTATCAATGTATTACTGACGTTTTATTTGTAATGAATTGTAGAAAATGGCACAATAAAATAATATCACAGTGGAAAGAGCACATAGGCCTCTAATTGAAGGTTGCTAGGCTTCGATTCCTAGTTAAGGTCTGGTATACCAGGCATTCTTGCCGTCGGTTCCCCTAACTATTTTCCTTTAGATCTCCTGTTTCTGCTGACTTCGTTTTTGCTGGCCTTAGGACTCTGCACACTTTGCCACTACTAACAGTGCTATAGTGCTTGTGCTCTCTTTTTAAAACATATTAGAGTGGCTTATATCCAAATGGCATATTTCATTTACTTGTAAGTCCCTAGTAAAGTGGCACCACCTGTGCCCAGGTCCTGTAAATTAAATGTGACTAGTGGGCCTGCAGCACTGATTGTGCCACCCCCTTAAGTGCCACTTTAAACCAGTCTCAGATCTGCCATTGCAGCCTTTGTGTGTATTTGCAGTTTTAAATGACTATTTAGACCTGGCAAAGAAAACCTTTTGTGTAATAATGATCAAGTGAGATAGCCTGAAGAAACTGTGTGCACAACAACTGAACATTATTCTATCTTTACATATTTTCAACAAACACTTCTGACAGTTTTATGAATGAATAAAAACAACAGTCTTCAAATGAAGTATCACAATCAATTTTCATTTAGATATTCAAACATTAAAATTTGTCAACCAATAAATAGAATGTTGCAAATGTTACAGTATCATAATTTCTGTTACACAGGTCACAATTTGCAGAGCAAAACAATCAATACAATTAACTTGCTTAACGTTGTGCTTGATATCACCATGCCGAATGCATTTCGGTACCTTAAGTCCCTTCTTCAGGGGTCACTGTAATGTACAGCAAAAACAGTTTTTTGTGGTTTATATGGTTGTTGAAACATTTAACTGAGAACCAGATAAAGCCATCTTATCAAGCGACACCCACACAAGTGGCAAAGATGAACCTAGAGAACCCAAAGTGGTAGCCAGCTGAAAGGAGAACTGATCTAATGCAAGTATTACCATCAAAAATTATCATGCCGTTCAAAAAATTAAATTTATGTTGACGAACTGTGGAGCCCGCATACGTGTCGGGGAAACTGAAATGTCTGCTGCCATTGCTGATACGAACAGTGCACCGGAAGTCAGTGGATCACAATGAGCCGATAGGTAAAAAGTGGGAAAGTGCATGAAAACGCCGTCACCCAGTGAACAAACGTGAATATAGCTGATGGAATCAAACCTACTTACAGCCTACATCCATGCATTTTACAATAAAGTACACAGACTGCTGCGTTATCCTGAAACCATAATATGGGAATAAGCCAGAACATGAAGCTAACAATAAAAGCCTGAGTGCGTAGGTCCAGTGAAAACGCTAAGTTACCTGAATTACAATCCCACGTAATGAGGGCAAACAACCTGCTGATACAAGAAAGATGCCTGGGTCATTGCATAACACGAGAGGTACACCAAAATAGGTGTCCGATGCTTAACAAGTCACATACCTGCATACGGGCAAAAACCTTTTGTCAGGCCCGCACCTTCCTTTTTAATAAATATGTCACCCATCTAGTAGGCCCTGGACAGCCGATAGGGCAGGGAGCAACATATTTAAAAAGTAGAACATGTACTTATAAGTTTTGTATGCCGTGGTAGTGAAAAACTCTTTAATTTGTTTTTCACTACTGCAAGGCCTACCTCTCCCATAGGATAACATTGGAGTTTGCCTTAATACATTTTATGAGTGCAATTTCCAAATGGAAATCGGTGACCAGTACCTGTTTGGTGTCTCTGGGCTTGTAATGAAAAATCCTACCTTATGGTGAAGTCAGATTTTAAATTACAATTTTGAAAATGCACTTTTAGAAAGTTGGCATTGTCTTGCCTAATCATTTGGTGCCTGCAACTTGTCTCTGGGTCATATAACTGGGGTCATCACTGGCAGGATGGAGGGAGGAGCTAGGCCAAGGCCCACTTACACTTGAATAGGCTGTGTCCTGCCTCCACACAAAGGACAGCATACCCCTTGTAGATAGTCTGGAGCCAGTGCCCGAAAGGCAGGAAATCTGTTCACTTCTAAGGCATCTTTACCACAAATGAGCCGCTCCTAGTAAAATGACCTCAGTGGTAGAGTGAAATAGTGTTAGTTTGTGAGTATGGGCATCTCACAAAAAGTGAAAGACTGGTCTCACACACCGCCTGGTGTCATGCTTCATCATTGACCAGTCCTCGCCCTCTAAAAACTTGGTTTGATAGAGGGCGGGCATACACCTGGAGACAGGGATGCACTTCTAAAACTAAGTGGGGGCCCTTGCAAGAAAGTCAAGTGAAGTTAAAACGCCATTACAGATGTCATACTTGTTTTAATGTAACTGGCATCTGTATGGTGTTTAAAAACAAAGGTCGGTATAATGGGGATTGCCATTGTACCCCCACCATGCTATGCATGGTCAACATGTTTCTGCCTGTTGGCCCCAAAAGGGGTCTGTGGCATTCATCAGGACCTATATTATTTAAATGGGCTCCGCCCTTACCGTGGTAAACAGGTGAGGGTCCACTTGGTGGTGAGGAAATATTGCTCCCCACCGCTTATGTGATACAATTAAACGCCTGTTTGGGAAATAAAAAAGAAGTGAAGTCCACACAAAAGTAAATACAAAAATATAACTAGCAATGGTCATTCCAAATGCCACTTACTCATGCAGATAAGTGCATGGCTATAGGTGCATCCAGTAGTGTCATTCATCTGTGCACTCAAAAATAAAAAGGAAACATGATTCCTGAGGCTTACCCTAACAGATGGGACCTACTTGCCCCATAGGAGAGTAAGGAGGGGAGACCCCTTTGGTCAAGTGCTATGGAAATGAGGAAAAAGAGAGAGATCCCAAGTTGGTATGTTGAAAAATATGTTAGAAACACTTATTTATACCGTAGTAAATCAGGGTAGTCAGTTTGCACTTTAAACTGTCAAACAATTGGCATGGTTGTTGTCTAACAGAGGTAAAAAGAAGAAAAAGAACGGAGGCACACACACTCATACACTCGTCCAAGCTCTTACTGTACGTGAGGGGATATCCCGCCTCTACACCTGCATCTGATCTCTTTGCTTCCTCACTGGTAAATGGTCATTGCCCTCGGTGCATTATTTATAGCACAAAACTGCTCTCAATCAGTGAGTTAATTAGGTGCGAGGGGAGGTCCGGTGTCACGAGCCGTGGTAGGCAAAATAATGCCTGGCATGCCTGAAGCTCGTAAAGGGTTCTGCAGACCCTTAAAAGGACATCCGCTGTCCCTACCGCAGTTGCCTGGAGCCGAGCACGGAAAGGAAAGAGGCGCCTATCTATGCGCGGCCGCACTGGTTTGTTGTTGGTGCGGTCGTGTTCAGCGCATGTGCGTAATCCCTATCGGGGGTACTACAGAAAGCATAACAAACACGCAAGCGCATTGTGATCTTTGTCGTGCCTATAGGTCGTACAGGGTTCTACATGCCCTTCAAAGACATCCGCTATCCTTACCGCAGTTTGCCTGGAGCGGAGGGCGGAGGACGAATAAGTGATTATCTTTGTTCAGAAGCATTGGTGCAGTGTTGTTGCAGACGCGTACAGCGCATGCGCGTTATGAATTATATCAAATGTTAAGGATAAAAACACCGTATGTGAACCCCAGATGGGGCTGCAGTGACATAATAATAGTAGTGGGGCAGAATGTCTGTAATGTACCCACCCCCACTCTATACGGAGGGCACATATATTTCAAGATGGTGAGTTCTATACCAGGATGTTTTTAACAAATTCGTGGCACTTTATCCCATGAGCTAAAGAGTCTGCTGTTAGCTAACACGATGGAAAGTGTAAGAGTGACAGAGTTGCAGTTATTGCTCACTAGTGTTAATATGTTTGTACATACGGTGGCTCCCTGTTCAAACTGTCACCCGAAGGGTCAATATAGGCAGAGTGATAACTGTAAGCATGTAGCTGATGAGCTCTGGGTTTTGTGCTCGGGTGCCAGTTGCGAGATCATCGTTATAATTAGGCCATCTGAAGCCAAGGGATCTCGTCATTTAGTCCCCTGTCCCAAGTGTGGAGTCTGTGGACCCACCTTTGTTCTCTTATGTGTAGTGGTTTCGTGAGGTCTGTGTTCTGTTTTTTCATGACTTCCAGGATTACCCATTTAAGTCACTGTCTTTGTGATTGGAGTCCAAAAAATGTCTGGTGAGTTTGGTGACTGGTGTTAGTTTTTTTACACCTTATTGTACTGCGATGTTCGTTGATGCGTATTTTTATTTTCCTGGTGGTCATTCCCGCATACATCAGATGGCAGGGACAAGTTAGGAGGTATACCACATTTTCAGTGTTGCACTTTTTCTGTTTCAGAGCATTTCTGTGGATTTGAAGGAACTGGCCTACTGGTAGGTTGTCATGCAGTGCTTTGGGGTGAAAGCTTTCATATAGAAGCAAGCTGTTCTTGTCAGTTGGTTTATTATGTACCTTCGTACTTATTCCTCTCTCCGTCATAGTGATGTCCAAATCCAGAAAGATTGCATGTTGTTTGCTGATGGAGTGAGTAAACTTCAGATGGCTGTCTTTTGTGTTAACCCATTCGACAAACATCTTTGCTGTGTCCTCCTCTCCTTTCCATATGATAAACACGTCATCAATGTAACGTTTCCACATTTTTATTTGTTCAGCAAAGGGATTGGTGTTGGGGTTGAAGATGTGGTCCTCCTCGAATTGGTGCACATACAAGCATGCAAGGCTGGGGGCAAATGTGCTGCCCATCGATGTTCCGTTAATCTGATGGTAGATTATAACTTCATATTCAAAATAATTCTCCGTGAGGGCCATTTCTGCGCACTCCATGATAAGGCATGTCTCTAAAAGCCTCTCTCTACTTAAAGGCACTACTGGGTATACGTATTGAACCTTAGCCACCAACTCTTCAGTACATTCCCGGACCTGGGGACACTCTGCCAGGAAGAAAGACTACTGTGCCGCTGGAAGGACTGCCATTCTCCTGGACTGCTGCTCTGAAGGACTGAGGCCCAGCTGTGCTGACCTGCTGCCTTTTGCCCTCTTGCCTAGGTGAAAAGGACTGGACCCACAACACTCAATCCAGAACTCCAAGGTGATTCCAAGGGAAAGTTGGCTGGCCTCCTGTTCAGAAGCCTCAGGGACATAACAGTCTTTCAACAATTTGGAAACCAGCACCTGGACTCTGCCATTTGTGAGTCCTGCCCTTCCAAGTGGTGCCACCCCTGTCTTGGACTATAGGAAGTGAGTATGAAGGTGCTTCTTTCAAGCCCAGCTGTGGTCCTCATCAGAACCGATGTGAAGCAAAGTGACATGAAGTCCTACAAAGCCTTGCTTCACAATTGCTAGCCTCATCTGAATCAATGCAGAGAACCACAAAGGACCACAAAGCCTGGTTGCAAACCTGCCAACTCATCAGAACCAACTCAATGTGACACCGAAATCCACCACGTTTAGCCCCACAGCTCCCCAAAACTGTCAGAAAGCAAAGCAAAGCCTAGCTGCACAGCAACCTCAGAACGGACTCCAGACGACGCAAGGTCTTGCTAAGCAACACTATGCACCAGGATTTAAGGTCCTGTGTTCGTGGAACCTAGATGGGTTCCTGTAGCTGGACTGTGTTCCATCGTGGTCGGCCTGAACTTGTGACTTTGTCCCAGTCTGACCAGATAACCATAGACGGGGATTTGTTTTTTTATGCACTCTTTTTACTAAAACCTTTAGAACTGCATATCTCTGGTTCTACTGATTGGAATTTTGTCTCTTTGGTCTTATTTCATTTATTAAAAGTTGCTCTATTCTTCTAACTTGATGAGGGATCCTTTGTGTGTGGTGTTTTCCCTTCATTACTGTTTGAAGCACTGCACAAATACTTTACACATTTCCTCTTTGTTAAGCCTGACTGCTCGGTGCTGAGCTACCAGAGGGTTGAGCACAGATTAGTTTAAGGTTGGCTTGTGCCTCACCCTGATAATGATTGTGGTTGTTGCTTCACCAGGGCTCACACCCCAGTCAATCAGTAACCCAAATCCTTGCAAGGTGTACATGAAGGGTCATGGAAAACATGATTGAACACCATTGTGCTTGCCTTTTGTTGTGAACATGATTGTAATGTGCGAGTGAATTTCAAGTTTGGGTCTGTCAGAATCTTTTTCAGAGGACCACCGGGCAAGCAGGGATTACTGGGCCCAACTATGGGAGTTTGGCTTTTTAACCCTGATGTCGCACAGCCCGACCTACTAAGGGGCCTGAGCAATTGAGTCTCAGTGGTAGCATGGGTCTGGCAGCCTATGGCTTTTCAGGTAGGGAAGTGTAAAGCATACAAAAGCACAAGTTTCAAAATACGCACAGTTACCTCAATAACTGATTGTCTAGTCAAATACTGACTATTGTGATAAATGGAGTCTTTATCAAAAACACAGAAAGCATAAAAAGCACACTAAATGATAACCAGGTTGGTGCACTTGCATCATCCTGGGCAGTATCCTTAATTTCCTCTTCCATCCTAATGGGGCTTTTGATACCCAATTTGATAACAGAGGCAATTTTAAGATGAGGCCCACGCAAGCACACCACGTGACAAAGCCTAAATTTGACCCTAAGAATCAACTTCAGCAGTAGTACATGTTTACTCTGTTTAAGTGCCCGCGAGGCCTGGTAGCACAGAACTGACTTTTCCTACCCGATGGCAGCCAGCAAGTTCAGGGGGGGCCAGGGTGCATCTTTCCAGGTTCCAGGCCCTCAATGCTGGCAGATCGCCACCCTCACAGTCTTTTCCAGTGATGCATCAGGGCCACCACAGTCTCCAGACAGCCCGCATTGGTGTTGTGCGCCTACTGACAGCTTTCTCGGCTGTCTATAAGTATTACCACAGCAGTGGTCTTCTAGGGCCGATACCTCATGAGTGATCTCCTGACTGGGATCCTCTTGAAATGACATTCCATGGTGATTGTCCTGACTTCACAGTGGCCCCCACCTGGTGTGCTGGCATTGCTATCTTACACGGTTGTACGGCTTTACAACGCGTGCTTTTACATTGCGTGCCGTTACAACGCGGTTTTTTCAACGCAAGTCGTTACCACGACTTGCGTTGGAGGGGTGCGGACTTAGGATTTTTTTTATTTACTATTCTAACACCAGCCTACGTACAGTAGGGAAGGTGTTGGATAGTAAATTAAAAAATTCCTTGTCCTGCAGCGCCCTCCAGCGCAAGTCGTGGTAACGACTTGCATTGAAAAAACTGTGTTGTAACGGCACGCGGTGTAACAGCCGCGTCGTAAAGGCTGTTCCCCATCTTACACAGCAAGTGCAACAGCCCTAACTTCATGGTGCCCCCCACTTAGCATACAGGGGATCCCTAACTTTACAGACCATGGGCGATGTCCCTAACTTAAAAGGTGACACCCACTTACCATATGAGGGTTGGTGACTTTAATAAGATAGGGCAGACAGTCTGCACTCTCACAACGGTCCTGACTGAATCTAGACTGGATCAGATATCTCACACTTTGCTCACTGGAATCCAGTCCGTAGGATCCCTGCTGGGCCTTGCTCCCCCAGGCTCTCTCTTCCTCCTCACAGGGCCCGCTGGTTTTAGCCGACAGGCAGAAGGAGCTCCCAGCTCAGGGTAAATGTACTGGACTTCCTGGGTGATGGCCCTTCATCCAGGAGAGATTCTAGTAGATCCTGAACCCTTATCCTGGTTACAGCAGCTAGAAGTCTTAGTGATCGTCTTTCCATGCTGGTGCATAGTGCCATTGAACTACTCATTGAACTCAAGCTCTCACCTTTATAGTCCATATGCAGATACAGATATGATTTAGTGTCTTCTCCTTTGAAATTTGTGTTGTAGGTGTTGACTCCTTTGATGCTCCACTCCTGTTCTAACAAAAGCGCATTACCATGAGTCACCCATGATCAGTGTTAGCTCCTGATAAACAATATCTGTAACAGGGATCCAGATATCCATTTAACACTACAGCTAATAACTGTGCCTGATGCAGTGGGGTGACCACTGCTGATAATCTTACATATGGTGGCCTCAAATGTAACCATGTCTAATGTGGTCACTATTAAAATACTAATATAACTGGTTGTTCTGGATGATTTTCATTGAACATATGTAGATCGTACAACAGAAAGGGTGGACGATCCAATAGTCTATTCTAGAATGGATGCATTCCTATACTATCACGAGAAACAACTGATTATTTTCTGAAAAAGTTAATTATTCAAAAACTTTACTACATCTGATGGCTGAGATTCCACTTAGATTGTTTTGTTAGGCCAGTTGTCTAATAGTTGCTGTAATTTCTTTACACAGCTTACTACCATAGATGATAATGTGTTGCCCATAATTGACTAACCTGTTTATCATGCTTTCATTTTGTCATTAGTTTTCATTCGTTCTTTCTTCCCTTCCTTTCCCTTTACTTCTTCCTTTGTTCATTTCTTCATTCGTTTTTCTCTCCTTCCCTCCTAGCCTCATTTGCCCTTCTCTTTTTCTTTCTACCTTTTCTCCTACTTCTCACTTACTTCCTCCTTCACTTCATTCCACCTCATCCTCCCCCTTCCTTCCTTAGTCCCTTTCTACTTCCTTTCTTCAGGTTTCCTTTTCTCCATACCTGCTCCTTTGCTGTGCTACCTATTAGAATTTTGCCTCAATGTTGTCTTACTTTGACTCCCCAGCATCAGGGAGCAAAAGATATAATTTCAACAGAGAGGTTCCCTCCATGTTAGACAGAATGCTTAAAGGCAATTTTCTGGGTATTATCTGGTACATTTTCTGCAAAGTTATTAACTATATGTAATGTAAATTTGCTTCAGGAAATGTTGTCAAATGAAAATGAACCACTATCTATACTGGTGATGCATTTTTAATTTGATACTAAATAGCCTTTTGTAAACCGTGCATATCTTTCTGATAACTACTGGGTGTGTTTACTAGTTACGTTTCTTCTCTCTTTATTTTCAAGAAATTAAACCTTATTTTTTAAGGTTATGTTCTTGTTGTTACTTGCCTTAAATGTAATATCTGTGTACATCCATGGTTGGCAGTCTGCCTTGATATATAAAATTACTCATCTCTCTATATAAAATGTTGCAACTGGAACATACGTGGCTAAACTCCAAATAAACAGATTTCAGATGCCAGCCCTCAACTCTATACCAACACATTAAGATAAATGTTACAAAGATGATCAAATCAACTTTAATCTGAATACTCTACCTCACACAAAGGCATGAAGGTTGGAGGAGGGTCAGCTGAAATATTTTCTGTCCCTTGGCTGATGCTGGAAGATTTAAATAAGGTCCTTGTGCAACTCAAATAAAATATACGTATCACCAGACGATCATTTGCATTTTCAGCTAGTTTTTAATCTTTATTTATTTATTAGCAGCATTTATAAAGTGCAGGGCAAAGCTGTACATAGGCAGAAGAAAACATATCCTACATGTGAAGGACATGCACGTATGTTTACTAAGAGTTCAAGCCAGCATAAGACAAGAAGAATGGAGAAGAAACAATATTTCAGATGGCAGGTGGGTACCTAATAGGTTGGTAGAAACACTTTAAAGATGTTTTTTTTAGATCTTTCCCTGAAGTGCACTAATAAGGCAGAAACCCTGAATTGCAAGGACAATAATTTAAGATTCTTGGTAAATATGACAAACAAAAGCCTATAGAAATGTGTGTTCTTTCTGAGTCGTTTGAGTTTGGACCGTGAACCATGCTGGTTTGGAAATTAACCATGAATGGTACAAAAGAAGTCCATGAGAAAGCACAGTAATTTTGTGAAACAAAATGGTCCCTGACACAATTCAAACTCACATTTAATGAAAATCTCGTTATTTCAAGTCAACAGATTGTAAATCTGAAAAAGGGGGAGATATATTATTTGCAAACAACAATGCTAAGGCAGCAAACCCAACACATATAATACAAAAAGTCACTTAATACTCAGTCTCTTCTTAGTACAAATGCAATTTTATTTACATATTGGTAAAATTAGAGAAGAAAGAGGACTGCAAACTGCAGTAAGAAAGGGGGTGCACAGGTGAATTGAAAGGAAAAATAGATTGAAAGACACAGTTAAGATATTTATGTACAACTAAAAATTCAATCTTTCAGTTGGACAACCAAAAAACAACGGGCCTACCCATACATTAATATCTGTACAGTTTGATTATACAGGGCGGGAACAGGGACAGTGACAAATAGATGGTATAGGCCTCAAAAATGAAGGGGGCGTTGTAGTCGACGTTTCGACCCTGGCGCAAAAAGGGGAAATTCACGGCCTTTGCTGCGGGTCTTCTTCCGGACTGGGTACAAGGGGGGGAGGGGGAGAGGGCGACGAGGGAGGGAGAAACCTAAAATGGAAATATTTGTATAAATTAAATTGGCCATTCATATGTGGCAATTCCTAATTATGTCAAGTAATCGGTGTTGGGTACATTACCAAAGGTAATGTGTAGGGCTCACGTCAATACGTCTGGACGGGTCACCTGCAAAAAGACAGAGAAACTAACTAAGTGCCCATCTCCAAAGGCACAGTTAATAAACATCTGTCTAACCTATTAGTAACCGGTAAATTAAAGCAACCACTCACCCACCCTTGCCCCCTGTCTATGGAACACCTTTCCCCTGGAGATCCGATCTTGCCAAGACCTCCTACCTTTTCGGAAAGCTCTGAAGACCTGGCTCTTTAGACAAGCTTTTTAATCCACCTCCTCCTCCACCTTAGGCTGTGTTACTGTCAATTTTAGCGCCAAGAAACTAATCAGTGTTAGCGCGCTTTATAAGTGACTTAATAACATAACATAACATAACATAACCTACTGAAGACTTGTAGGTGCAATTCGAATTTGAATAGATGGTGGGGAGCACGATTAAATAGAGAATCCCCCAAAAAATTCAAAAGTATCATTCTGTTGGAAAATAAAGCGCAGTGCAGTGAATCCGACTTTTATAATTAAGGGGCACACACTCGACAAGACAAGTGCCCGATCTAGATTCAATAACAAAAGACAAAATTAAAAACAAAAAACGCTGACTCACCCTCGTATGTTCAAGGTGGTCTAGTTGCTCGCTCACCCACACAAACGTAATGGAACTTAATTCCAAACAAAAGATGTCCAGTTGGAAAGGGTCCTATATCGGAAAACAAAACCGAACCAGGTTTTACAAACTACTCTGGTTATAACCTGCTGGTTAAAACCTTCATTATGTAATTGTGGCGAAATAGAACATCACTGCAATGTTTACCTGGATATTTTATTTTTGGCCCAGAGAAAAGGGGGGGGGTTCCGGGGACGACGGGCTCAGGCGGCGTTTAGACGATATGTCCAAGGTTTGGAGGTGTGTCCAGAGGTACACGCTATGTTAGTCACGTGGACGGGGAACAATTCTTCCTGTTTATATAAACAGAGGACTTCCCGGTAAAAACAAAGGAAGGACCAACACCTCTAAGATTCTCAGAGGTTTATGGATCATTCAAGATGGATGATCGTGATTGTACTACCACTAATTTATTCGAGGGCCACTTGCAATACGAAGTGGATGGCGTAACAGATAGCTGAAAACAATGCCCTTCCAAAATAATATTAATAATAATTATATAATTAATTAATTAAAGGGGACAACAGTATAAAAAGGGGGGTTCAGTGAGAAAAAAGGGCCACTCGGACTTCTAGTGAAAATTCAAACACAACAATAAATACGTGACCCAAATTGATATAATTATGCAATCTACTGAAAAGATATTATTAGTTTGATCAATCCAACCTAATGACAAAAACGGGTGTACTGTACACTCCAAAAGAATGAGAAGAAAAGGCAGCCACACTCTATGGAAGATACATCATAGTGTGCCCTTGAATCTGTGTGCATACTAGACACAAACCATAACATTAAAAACATTGGTCAATCCAATAGTACAATATAAAAAGACAAACAAACAATGTCAATATTTCTTAACAACATTAGACAAACCTAACAAACAATGCAAGTGTTACATAAAGACAACAGACCGACAGTGGAGATCTAAATAGTGTCAAAACAGAATAAACATATGGTACATCATAGTAGTGTATCATAATGGTAAGGATGTTCAATATACATGGCTAGTATTTTGTAAGTGCAGACAATTCAACCATTTGGGATTGAGGCCATTTGTCTCATGACTTCCTCCTGTTCATTCAAACCCCTCCCCCTCCAAGCACGCTCTATGGCCGTAGAAATTAAGGAATGCACATACAATAACTACACTCATACGATGCAAACCCACACTAACTGTAACTCAATGGGGTTATTTATGCCATTCTTTGTCCCTGTGGGTTTATGTATATAGGCCAAACCACCCAGAAGGCTAAAAGTCGTATCCTGCAACATTGTAGCAGGGTACGTTGTAAGGTACAAGGAGCTCTCTTGGTGGAACATTTTGTTAAATTTAACCATCATCCAGAGAGTCTTAAATGGTGGATAATTGAAAAAGTAACACAAAACCCACGGGGAGGGAATTTTGCTAAAATCATCAGCACTCGAGAATGTAGGTGGATGCACCTTTTTGATACTGTAAATAGGGGTTTGAATGAACAGGAGGAAGTCATGAGACAAATGGCCTCAATCCCCAATGGTTGAATTGTCTGCACTTACAAAATACTCGCCATGTATATTGAACATCCTTACCATTATGATACACTACTATGATGTACCATATGTTTATTCTGTTTTGACACTATTTAGATATACACTGTCGGTCTGTTGTCTTTATGTAACACTTGCATTGTTTGTTAGGTTTGTCTAATGTTGTTAAGAAATATTGACATTGTTTGTTTGCCTTTTTATATTGTACTATTGGATTGACCAATGTTTTTAATGTTATGGTTTGTGTCTAGTATACACACAGATTCAAGGGCACACTATGATGTATCTTCCATAGAGTGTGGCTGCCTTTTCTTCTCATTCTGTTGGAGTGTACAGTACACCCGTTTTTGTCATTAGGTTGGATCGATCAAACTAATAATATCTTTTCAGTAGATTGCATAATTATACCAATTTGGGTCACGTATTTATTGTTGTGTTTGAATTTTCACTAGAAGTCCGAGTGGCCCTTTTTTCTCACTGAACCCCCTTTTTATACTGTTGTCCCCTTTAGTTAATTAATTATATAATTATTATTAATATTATTTTGGAAGGGCATTGTTTTCAGCTATCTGTTACGCCATCCACTTCGTATTGCAAGTGGCCCTCGAATAAATTAGTGGTAGTACAATCACGATCATCCATCTTGAATGATCCATAAACCTCTGAGAATCTTAGAGGTGTTGGTCCTTCCTTTGTTTTTACCGGGAAGTCCTCTGTTTATATAAACAGGAAGTATTGTTCCCCGTCCACGTGACTAACATAGCGTGTACCTCTGGACACACCTCCAAGCCTTGGACATATCGACTAAACGCCGCCTGAGCCCGTCGTCCCCAGAACCCCCCCCCCCTTTTCTCTGGGCCAAAAATTAAATATCCAGGTAAACATTGCAGTGATGTTCTATTTCGCCACAATTACATCATGAAGGTTTTAACCAGCAGGTTATAACCAGAGTAGTTTGTAAAACCTGGTTCGGTTTTGTTTTCCGATATAGGACCCTTTCCAATTGGACATCTTTTGTGTGGAATTAAGTTCCATTACGTTTGTGTGGGTGAGCGAGCAACTAGACCACCTTGAACATACGAGGGTGAGTCAGCGTCTTTTGTTTTTAATTTTGTCTTTTGTTATTGAATCTAGATCGGGCACTTGTCTTGTCGAGTGTGTGCCCCTTAATTATAAAAGTCGGATTCATTGCACTCCGCTTTATTTTCCAACAGAATGATACTTTTGAAATTTTTTGGGGATTCTCTATTTAATCGTGCTCCCCACCATCTATTCAAATTCGAATTGCACCTACAAGTCTTCAGTAGGTGAGTGGTTGCTTTAATTTACCGGTTACTAATAGGTTAGACAGATGTTTATTAACTGTGCCTTTGGAGATAGGCACTTAGTTAGTTTCTCTGTCTTTTTGCAGGTGACCCGTCCAGACGTATTGACGTGAGCCCTACACGTTACCTCGGGTAATGTACCCAACACCGATTACTTGACATAATTAGGAATTGCCACATATGAATGGCTAATTTAATTTATACAAATATTTCCATTTTAGGTTTCTCCCTCCCTCGTCGCCCTACCCCCCCCCCCCTTGTACCCAGTCCTGAAGAAGACCCGTAGCAGAGGCCGTGAATTTCCCCTTTTTGCGCCAGGGTCGAAACGTCGACTACAACGCCCCCTTCATTTTTGAGGCCTATACCATCTATTTGTCACTGTCCCTGTTCCCGCCCTGTATAATCAAACTGTACAGATATTAATGTATGGGTAGGCCCGTTGTTTTTTGGTTGTCCAACTGAAAGATTGAATTTTTAGTTGTACATAAATATCTTAACTGTGTCTTTCAATCTATTTTTCCTTTCAATTCACTTGTGCACCCCCTTTCTTACTGCAGTTTGCAGTCCTCTTTCTTCTCTAATTTTACCAATATGTAAATAAAATTGCATTTGTACTAAGAAGAGACTGAGTATTAAGTGACTTTTTGTATTATATGTGTTGGGTTTGCTGCCTTAGCATTGTTGTTTGCAATTAATATATCTCCCCCTTTTTCAGATGTATAATCTGTTGACTTGAAATAACGAGATTTTCATTAAATGTGAGTTTGAATTGTGTCAGGGACCATTTTGTTTCTATATACAAACTATCACCCAGGTCCCTTGACCGATTGGGTTTACCCCATTGGTTTAATGGCATTAATTTTGTGAAGCATGTAAGATGAGGAGAAGCCTGATAAATATATACTCTTCTGAATCAGTAGCTCAGTTTTTACTCCATGTATAAGGATACACTAAGGAGCCTATTAACAAAGGCATTACATAGTATGTAAATCAATACTCTTTTACTAACGCTAAGGTGCCTTTGTGAACTGGCCCAAAAACACTTAAAATCATATTAAAATAGGAGTAATACTTATATACACTCAGGGGCAGATTTACAATAACTGGCGCATCCCCAGGGATGCGCCAGTTATTGTGCGCCATGCCGCAGCCTCCATGGATGCGCCGCATTTATAATGCGGCGCACCATGACTCAAATGATGCGTCACGCATCTGTGCCATAAAAGTGGCGCATTGCTGGAGTTGCGTCGCAAGCGCGACGCAGCTCCAGCAATGCTCTGGGGGGGCCTATTCTGCCAATGCTACGTCAAGCCTTACGTCTGCTTTAAGCAGGCGCAGGGTTTTGACGCAGCATTGGCCTAAAAGTGACTGAGTGAAATCTTGTAGATTTCACTCAGCCACTTTTAGGAGGCGTTCCTGCGCAGGAACGCCTCCCCCCCTGCACCGGAACGCCTCCTTATGGCGTATGACTTTACAACGTGACGCATCTCCCAGATGCGTCATGTTTTAAATACCCCGCACCATGGCACAGGTTTTGCGCTGCCGCTGCGTCACAAAAGTGACGCAATGGCAGCTTAAAATCAGCGCAAAGGGCTTGTAAATATGCCCCACTTAGTACAAATAGAACACACATTTTAGGGCCAAATCACAAAGGAATGTAACAGTACGTCAAAGACTAGTACGTCAAAGATTACACTCAGTACTCATGAATGCTTTGTGAATCACCCTCTCTGTCTTTTTTTGGTTGAATTGATTTGAATGAGACAGCATCTGAGTTTACAGATTTAGTTGGCTGACAGGAGTTCAGATGTCTGTGCAAGAGTGTTGGAGCTCTACAGTACCGTCGAGATATCTGTTGCATAATCATTGCTACAAGTTCAATGTTACGTTATATTGGCTATAAGGAGGGGTCTTCCCAAAGTGGAAATCAAAGTACACAGATATATAAAATTGAAATGTAATGTGCGATTTCTTTCTTCCTCTGCTTGCCCTAGTTTCCTCAGATGTGCCAGGAATGCCCATGGAATTCCTGACACATCTGCACCAGATGTATGGATGTGTGTGTGCCTAACATTTGTAACATCAGGCACAGAGAGGGTACTTAAGCTTGACACCTCTTCACTTTTACCTATGCCTAAATTTGCAGGCCAGACAGGCTGCTGGTTTGCCTGTTCTCTGATGCTGACGAGACTTCCACTAAACCATGTGCAACATCCCTACAACAGTCTCCCAACTCGGTCTGAATATTTACAATTTGCCTGGATAATGATGTGGGACTAGGTGCCAGACAGTTAATTGACCTGTCAAAAATATCAAAACACAACATGTGTGGGTGATGTCTGTGCCTTTGCAATATATGGTGCTGTTGCATTGTTTTACACAAATTTTCTTTGTCATCAAGCAATTGATTCATAGACATTAATTGTCTATTGACACTTTAAATAATTCTGTTTTGCAGGTGCTGCACATACAGCATTGAGGCCTCTAACCCACCAAACAATTGTGAGGTATCAGAATCAGGAGCTAGGAGTCCTGCATTTCGAAAAGTAGCAGCATTGCGCCAACACTGCTCAACCCTGTGGCACATCTGTCTTGCCCTCAAATTTGTTGGGGTTGTTTCCGTGGGTGTGGTAGGCTCATCAGATACATCTTGGAAATCGGGCCTTGGAGAAACTGCAGTTCTTCGTCTGTTTAGGCTTGATGCATCTGTGTGGCTGGAATTTCTGTGGCTTCCTCCATTCCACATGGCCTTTCTGGAGTGGTCTCTTCATCGCTGTCATGTTATCTCTGTACTGATACATCTGCGAGGAATTTATGTGTATTTCACTTTAAAGCTTTTTCTTTAATTGAAAATTGTTTAACAGTTTAAAATGTATATTCTTGACATTACAAACTATTTAGGATAACATTTTAAAAGTTAAAGTTAGCTTGCGGGTGTTGCAAAAAACTATTTTTCAATGCATGTACTAAAACTCCAACAATGCATTGGAAATGTAAAACAAGCATTAAAATGTAGTTTCATTGATCTAGTTTACTAAATTAAACAAAGGGAATTAAACTAATATTTCTTAGAAAGTTTTCAGTAATCTTACCTTTGAACGTTGATGGTGGGTTTGATATATCTATGCGGGATAATACAAATATCGGCTATATAGCAGACTTTATTATGTTTCCATGGGAGTTGGTGGGGCCTGTTGAGAGGGTCCCCTGTCTGTACCACATGCCTCTGCCAGTCAATTAGTGACCTTCTCCTTTGTTCTGAAAGCCATATAATACCACATTGTCCTTGTTTCAGGCATGCTACACTGATTTACTCTTAGGAAATATATTTTATCCAAGATATCAGTCCAGATTCTGGTTTTCTGGGATTCGGTAACAATGAAAGAGCTCTTCCCAAATAGCTCTTCATTAGGAGCCACAAACTACTCAGTTAAAATCTTCAGCACATTTTCAAATAATTTTATTTTGCACTCTACAGCACCCACATCCTTATCTGTTTCTTCTCTGGACATCTTCCTCTTTTCCAAAGAAATAGTCTCCAATTGTCCACTCCATACAAACACTCCCTTCCTCTGTGTTACAAAACACTGAGAGGTGCATTGATTTAAAGACTTCCTCACTGTGAGGTTATCAAGCTGCTCAAAAATGTGACTTTCATAATTTGCGATTTCAGATTCCAGATCCGCATATGAGTGATTCCCTATCACCAATAGTAATTGTGAGTCATACCGATTCACACATTGAGGAAAGATGACTTTCGTACATTAACATTAGCTTTTTTCAAAATGCGATTTTTATATGTTTGCTCGTGGGAAATCGCTAATCTAAACCTACATCTGGCCCAAGGTTCCTTTAGAAGGCGTAGTCTAGGCTAAAAAAAGCTGCACATTATTTTTAAAAGAACATATTATTTAATATTGTTCAAAAGTTGTATTCACCACTGCTGCATTGAAATGGCGTAAGAGTTCTTTAGAAATGACCAAACAAATATTCAACATCACGAAGAGGTTAAGAAGTTATGTTGTGTTACCTAGTTTTATAAAGCGCGTAGCTACCCAGGACCTGGCTTCCCAGCGCTGACAGGAATCATGAGGATGAAATGTGTTGATTAGGTGAAGATGTGGGTCTTCAATTGCTTCTGGAAAGTTCACAAGTTGCTGTTGGCTCTGAGGTAGCTGGACAGGGGAGTTCCAGAGTTTAGAAACCCAATATCCAAATGATCACCCTCCACCCTCGGTCCTTTTAATTCTGTGGGTGACCGGGGGGAGCAACTGTTGGATTTTACCTACTAATGTAACTAAGGTTATGCGGGCCAAGAGCGTATTTTACCTTGAATGCTATGCACAGGGATTTGAATTCAATTCTTTTGCTCACCGGCAGCCATTGAAGGCTCTCCAAAGGCGGACGTGCAGACTGTGTTTTAGGCATGCCCAGCAGTATTCGGGCAGCAGTATTTTGAATAACTTGCAACTTCTGAGTTATATAAGCAGGACTGCCTAGCTAAAAAGAATGACCATAGTCTAAGCATGAAAGTACAAGACCTTGTACAACAACTCTTCAAGTGTGCACAGGCAGCCATTATATCGGCTTTCTGAGAGCTGACAAAAGCATGTCCCTGACATTTTCTTTGCCTGGGGGCCCATGGCTAGTTTGTTATCTATTAAAACCTCTGATTTAGGGGAAGGGCGATCACCCAGGCATGAAGGTCAGAGAATGTGGTCTCACAATGCTGGGGTTGTTTCCAACAACCATAACCTCAGTTTTTTGCAGTTTGGTTAAGGGCAACTGGATGTCATCCAATTGTTCATCTGCTCCAGTCAAATGGACAGTGTCTCTGAGATTAGTCTGGTGTTAGGTGATAGGGAAACAATGATCTGGGTGTCGTCAGCATATAACACCATAGTGAAGCTAGCTGAACAGATAATGTCTGCTAAAGGGCCAAGGTAGATATTAAAAAAGAGGTGGGCACAACGATGAGCCCTGGGGCACTCCACTTCTGAGCCAATGGACCTCCAACAGGCAAGGCAGTCCCTAACCTGAAATCGTATATTGTCCAAACACGAGGTCAGCCATCTGAGCACCTTCCCTGTGACAACTACCGCCTCCAATCAATGTTGGAGGATGCCATGGAAGATGGTATCAGTCTGCACTCAAATCAAGAAGAATGAGCACAGCTGTTCCTCCCCAGTCAAGTGTTTTTTTAGGTCCTCCTGAGGCTAATAAAAGGGCTGCTTTAGTACTATACACAGGATGAAAGCCCGTTTGCATCTGGTGCAGGAGATTATGCGTTTCCAGAAAGTCGGCCATTTACTTCTTTTTCTATGATCTTACTACTACCTGGAAGTAATGGTATTGGTCTGTAGTCCTCAATCTTTTTGGGTTTTAAGGAGGATTTTTTCAGCAATTGGACTAATAATTGTGTGTTTCCAAGGATCAGGGACTAATCCACTTTCCAGTGAGATGTTATAGATAGCCGTCAAGGCAGAGATGAAAGTATCACCTCCCTTCAGCAATATATCTCTAGGTGCCAAGTCCAGTGGTGAGCCAGACTTGATTGTATTGGCTGCTGTCATAATGATGTTATTGATCAGTTGGGGGAAGGCTGACAAATCCATTGAAACCTATTTAGCTTCAATGATTTATCTGATATTAGTGTTTAGATCCAGGTCTTCTGCCAGTGAGTCACATATAAGAGTAATTTTCCTAAGAAAAAAGTTAGCAAACTGCTCACAACATTCCTTTGAGGAAGGAGGACTGGTTCCAGTAATTTGGGGTTTTAAAAATGAGTTAACAATTGCATAAATCTCTTTAGAGGGCTGCAGAGACTGATTAATCATCTGTGCAAAATCCCCCAGTCTGCATTCGCGAATTGCGTGCTGATATGTGTTCAGTTTTTTTTTATAAATGGCCTTCCTATCTTCGTCATATTTCCTGTCTCATTGTTTGCATTGCTTCTTGAGCTCCCTGATCTCTGGAGAAAACTATTTAGCACTGGCTTTAGGGCTGGAAAACATACAGGGTTTTCTGGTAATAAGCGCCTCTCGAGTTGACTCAATCCAGTCCTCAAAAGCCAGATGGGCCGAAATGGCCTCCCCATTCAGAATCGGGACTGATTTCTGTAGAGCCTCTTGCCAGCTGGGGAAGTTTATTTTGGACCAGTGCCTAGAGCACCTAATAAGGGGGACATTAGAATGGAAAGAGTCTGGTCTGGTGATTAAAATCTCGATCAGTAGATGGTGGGACCATAGAACAGGTTGCTTGACATAGACAACATACTGGTTAAATTAGTCAAAATATGGTCCAATAAGTGCCCCTTTATATATGTAGGAGACAATACCAGCTGGACCAATTGAGTTTCTGCTAAATCACGAATATAATTTAGAGCCTGTGTACAGGAGTGGTCATCTAGATGTATATGGAGGTGGAAATAAGTATATTACAGTAAACCAGTTTTTGGGTAAAGCTTGAAAATTATGTTTTCCGTGATTCCACCCCAACCTAAACAAAGGTGGGAGAGGTGCAGTTTTAATAGTTTCCTGAAGCACAGTAAGGTGAGGTAGGTTTTAAACAGGCTTATTTTGCTTCACTTAAGGACTGATATGTTGCTTGCTAAATCTGAAACCCATGAGGTCCGAAATGCACCATGACAGTGCTTTGTGAGGACCCCTAGGATACCCAAAGCCAGAAATTATTATCATAATATAGTGATTTCTTTTGATGACTGGCCTTGAAACACTACACTCTGAATGCGATCCTGGACTTGAAGCGGTGCAAGTGGAGGTTTTTTAGGATTGACGAGGTGTGCTTTTAAATTTTGACATAATAGGGACATCTGCACCATGGGGTCCAGTAAGGAGACAGAGAAAAATCAAGAGAGAGAGAGAGTTTTTGTTTTTTTATTTCTGGGGAAGACAGGAGTACAGAGTCACAGTATGATGAGGAGGGAGCGTATATTTGGTATGGAATTGGACAGTGCAATGCATAGACTCAATATATATTGGTAGTCTGATGAAAGGCAAATACCTTGATTTGGTTGAAATCATGATTTTGGTCAAGTGCCTCAATTGGGATTGTAATTCAGGGGGCCTCATTCAAATATGTGTTTAGAGTCCTAATTTGAATTTATGGCTTCAGTTACTTGGCTTTAACCCCTTCGACGCTCATGACGAGCTGGGCTCGTCATGAGGTAGCCTCCTCGCACGCTCATGACGAGCCCAGCTCGTCATGTAAAGTGCACTTTACAGATTCTCAGCGTACGGGCGGAATTCCGCCCGCACGCATGCGGTTAAGATCACAATTCTTTCCTGAGCCGAAGCCATGTTTATGACAATAGAAAGTCTGACAGTATTGGAGATTTTGTATTGTAACAAATGTAATGTGGGAACATAGTAGCTTTCGAAGTATGGTTCAAGAGAACATGAGGAAAGTGAAATACTCACAAACATACAACTTTGCAGGTACCACAAACGTTCCCAATGGCTTTCGCGCTCACGTTTTGTACTTATATTTTAGCCCATCGATAGCAGGAGAAAATGTGCAAACTGACTATGAAAGCGATTCAAATACAGGCAGATGTGTTGCACATGTAAGAGATGAAGTTTCTTCAGTGGAAAAAAATGTTTTCTAAAAGAGAAAGAAAGAAAAAAAAGTAATATGCCAATGAACATTTCCATCTCACTTAATCATGTGGATTGTCCACCCAGTATACAACCGGTATGATTAGGTATAGGGACGTAGGGTAACTTATTAGATATCCACAACCTCTGTAAATTGGTATGAACACACCTGCTTATTTTTGTGAATCCACAAAAAGCTGTGAATTTATTTCAAACACAGATGGGACCATATGGTAAGCAGATCCCTAGTTTTCATAATTGTGCGACTGAATCAGCACTCCTATCTAAATGAAGGGCCTTTTCACCATAGTCGAGTATGTCTAATCTTGGTTCATTGGTTATTCACACAAACAAGGGATCTTCTATAAAACAAGTTTTTTAAACCAAACATTCTTTTTCTAAATCTCTTGATATTTCAAATACCCCGTGAAATACCAAACAATAATGAAAGGAAAACTGTGCAGACAAATGAGACAATTTTGGCATCAACTCCATGACTAAATATCCAGTGGTATAAGCCTTTTGTTGGAGTTATACCCAGCACAGTTTGTTTGTCATGACTCTTCTATCTGTAATTAGCCTTCCCGTCAATCCCTAGAAATGTGACTTCATTATACTGGAAAATAATCATTCGAGGAAAAAAGATAACTGGGCGCCTGCCAAAAATGTACACTATCGTGACAATTCCTGTGCGCCTGAGATTCCTCAATTTTTTTTCTATGTGAATGCGTTACATCAGTCTATTGTAGACATCTCACAATCGACTCCATAGGAAAGCTAAACACAGGGGCTCTGATTTTCTCCACACCAGTGAGTGACAAATTGTCGCTTTTCCCATGTGGGACCACAATGTTAGAATTAGTCACGGGGTTCTTAGAGATGAGAAAGCGAGAAATATTCCGCCTCTGGAAGAAAATCTAATTGGTCAAAGAATAAGGAGAACCACCATCATTAAATGTAATGTTTATTTATGTCACCTTAAAAACACGTTTAAAATCTGTAGAGACTGGACAGAAAAGTTATTGGCCTTAGCTCTGAAAGAAAAAGTGAACGTTCCTTTGCAACTCTGGAATATATTAAATATTGTACATTTTCAAACACGACCATTTTCATAAAGCTCAATGATTGGCGCTATGGCTGCTTATGTGTAACAACATGTGTGATGGTTTTTGTACTAAGTAAATCGGTGCAATCGTCTAATCATATTTTTGAGTCTAAAAGTGAAACACTTATATTAAAAGAGAAAGGGTGTTCCTCCGCGCATCTCCGTGTGTCCTAGCTGCCTCATGCTGTTTGTCTTGGACTATCTGCAGACAAGGGGTGCTGAATGTTAATGAGCTCCAGTTTGAAATTCCTTCCGCGCTTTAAGAAAAACGCACGACAGCTCAATTTTGCCCACCGTGGTTCTTGCTCCGATAGAACACGGCATCCAAGTCAGTGCATAAATTTGACTTTAAACATGAATCTGTCCCGCATCTAGTATAGTCCATATTTGTTGTGCTCTTATGATTTTTTAAATCTAATCCACCATTTTACTCCTTTTTACAGACATTTTGGCTCCATTAGTCTATTTTCATGTAGAATTAGCTGCCTTCTATTTCCGTCCAGCCCTTTCTTCTTTTTGGTGTGCTCTGACATTCAGGAGATGTGTGTAACAGGCCTGGGCAGAATGCCAAATTCAGACTCTACAGGGAATTCCACCCTGTGTGACTAAATTCCTCATTACATGTGGAATTACGGCAGAATGAATAGGTGTGGAAGGCTCCCAAACTTGCATAACAGTTATACAACTTCAGAAAGAACTTCCAAAAAGTCACTGTACTTCTCGAATTTTCTGCAAAAATACGAAAACAATAATATTCAGAAAAAATCACTTCCTATATTACAGTCTGCCACAAAAAAAATTCCAAGGAACACATACATTTTTACAATTTTCACAAAAAGCTCAATGTACTGCCCAGGACCAATGATGATGGTCTTTATTTTCCCTCGGAGGCTCGGAATTCTCTTAGGTTAAGTGCATAATTCTTAAATAATTGTAGAGCGATTACCGATGCTTTATGTTGACTGCGTTTGTGGATGAATTCAGGATATTCTTCAAAAGACTTTTAAAAGGCCACTTCTAATATATTTCATTCACGTTAACTGTTGAGGAGAAGCAAAGCGTGTGCTTTTATTTTTCACAGAATGCAGAAAACTAAACATGGACGACATTTCAAAGTTTTAAACATTAGTATATTTTGTTGATTCCTACTAATGAAAATGTGTCTGATTTCTAATAAAAACGACTAGAATCACTATGAAACAAGCCATAAGAAAGTGAAGCCTATATACATTGACCACCCTTAGCTGACTGCCACACTAAGTGCCTGATTACGCCTTTGGTGGTGTGGGAGCGGGCTGCCACGCCACCGTCCCACTCCCACACCGCTAAAGTCGACCACCACTTGCCTGCCAGATTATGAGTTTTCTCGTGGTCTGGTGGGCGACTAAGTGGTCCAACGACGGTGCCTATAATAAAGGCACTGCAATGGGAACATCAAAGGCCATTCCTGCTAGCCATGGGCTGTGTAGTCCATGCCGTGCCGTAAAGGGGGAAATGCACACAGGGAGGCACAGCATGTGCCCCTCTGCATGCATCCCCATACACAGGGGCAATATGTTTGTTTCCCCACCACCAGCATTTTCATGGCGGGCTCACCACCATGAAAATGCTGGAGGTGGGAAAACTCATGATATGCTTGGCGGTGCTGCGCAGCACCACCAAGCATATTGCTTCCCTAGACCGCCACGCCACCACCAGGGATCACGAATCCCTGGCGGCTTCGGGGTTCTCTGGAGGTACAACCGCCATAATCGCAATACAGTGGTTGGACCACTGGTGCGGCGGTCCCTAACCACCACCACACCTCCACCACGGGTTTGGCGGTCCGATGCACCGCCAAACTCGTAATCAGGCCCTTAGTATGTTTCAGGTGTGTTTGACCACTAGCAATAACAGTAGGACATTACCTATATGTAACATGTCACTTTGTATTCACTGATATTGAATGCTGTACCTGCACTTACTAACTCGTCTTTTTCTTTCTTTTAATATGTTTAATGTCCACTACTGCTATCAATTTCCAACTCACAAGTGTGCTCCTCTTGTAGCAGTAGGGCATTCACTATTGATAATATTGTTGAAATCATGGACAAGTTATCCATCACTACTTCTTAAGAGAATATACACTTTAGACTATTACAAATCAATTCTGGCAAGCAGTATTTAAATCTACCCCAAACTAAATATAAGTTTCAACAAAACAACACTACCAGTGGTATATTCAGAGCACATAATGGAAAGATGTAGACATTTCAAACTAAACTTTACAGTGTTCATCTTGCATCCATACAAAACAATAATTCATTACATAATTGTTCATTTAAAAGCTCGGTACATCATAATGCAGTCCTTCCTTAACATTTTCGGATCTGTTTGCTATTATCTAGAATTCTGGCCTCTTGGCGCTAGCAGAGCTGCAAGTGGAGAACACTGGGATCTTTCCATTCTCCCACCCTGTCTCTGCCATGCGGAGTACCTCAAGGCTCATCCCTAAGTCCGACACTTTTTAACATCTATGTGTCGGACCTAGCCAACATCATTCGTGCCCATGGGATGAGCCTTACCTCCTATGCAGACGACACTCAGTTGGTCCTTGCCATTAAGAAGGATGGCTACAAAAGAGCTGATGACCTCAGTCTGGGCATGCGGGCAATTGGGAACTGGATGGCTTCCAATTGCCTAAAATTAAATTCCGATAAGACGGAAGTAGTTATCTTCGGACATCTGACCCCGGAATGGTCCTCCCGCTGGTGGCCCTCGTCATTAGGCCCCCCTCCTGAGCCTGTTAGCAAGGTAAGGAATCTGGGAGTCATTTTTGATGACCGCCTTACTTTTCTTCCACATGCCAACCAGATTACCTCATCCGCCTTTTACAAACTGAGACTCATCAAGAAAATCCTTCCCTTCCTTCCTGCTACAGCTGGCAAAACCCTGGTAACCTCCTTGGTATTATCCACTCTGGATTATTGTAACGCATTGTTCCTAAATGCACAAGAAAGAGTCTTGAACAAAATGCAAATTATTCAAAACTCAGCTGCCAGGCTATTGGGAAGAATTACCAAGTATCAATCTGCCTCGAATACCATCAAAGATTTACACTGGTTACCTATCAGAAATAGGATAAAGTTTAAATCTCTCTGTATAGTGTACAAGGCCTTGCATAATCTGGGACCAGCTTTTCTCACCCAAAATCTGACCCCTTACTGTCCCTCCAGAATGCTACGCTCCTCTAACTTACATGACCTTGTGATTCCTCGCACTAAATCTGTTTCATGGGGAGACAGAAGATTCCTGGTGTCAGCCCCCAAGCTATGGAACACTCTGCCTCATTCGATTAAAACAAGTCCTTCACTATGGTCCTTTCGCAAACAACTCAAGACCTGGCTTTTTAATCAGTAAACTCAGATTCCCCCTCCCGGGTTAAATATTGCAGATATCTTAGCGCCGAGACGCCCATGGGCCATTGTTCGCGCTCTAGAAATATTATTAATAAATAAATAAATAAACAGAAAGAATAGTGTATGGAAAGCAGAAAGTTTAGGTGGTGGAAAGCAGCCAAGGTTTCAGAGATTTCCTGAAGGCCAAGAGATTTGGCCGAGCCTAGATGGCGAGTGAACGGTCATTCCAAAGTTTAGCCTGGTTACAGACAAAACCTCTGCCTCCCTAGGTGGCCCACCTGAAGCTGGGCATCATGACAAGCAGTGCAGAGGCTGGGCGAAGAGATCTGGCAGGCGTGTACCAGGTAAAGCTCTTTTGAATATAAACGGGATCCTGATTGTGCAGAGCTTTAAAAACATTGCAGAGTGCCTTAAAACGTACCCTCTGCTTGATGGGAAGCCAGTGGAGCTGCCTAAGAAATTTGGAAACTGGCCCTGATCTAATGAGAGTCTGTTTTTTTCTGTTGCTTTAATGAGCACGGTCTCAGTGCTATTGTCTGTACGAAAGCTCTGAGTGTTCATGTATTTCCTCCTATATGAGAGGTCCCCTTGGTTTCAAGGTTTGGCCAGTTTGGGGAATGGAGATGTCAAAATCTACCAGCTAATATCATTCACAAGTTTTCAATTTAGCCAGGATGAAAGTAATTTATTTCTTACGGTGATCCAATCTGCAACACATTGCAAATAAAAATCAGTGCCATTTTATATTCTCCATGATGATGTTACTGAAAATAATTCAGAGTGAACATAAACCAAAGTATCCCAACATGAATTGTGCTTTGATTTATTTGATAATTTTAAATTGCCTACATGACACAAAAGACTTGTGGCCTTCAACATGGAATGGGCTCTGCTACGAAGGTTGCTATTAACAATAGGTTTTTCATAGATTTTCACCTGTGGGTTCTCATGCCCATTGTAAGCATTAAGGAGTTATCTGATCTTCAGGAAATCCCACATGGGACGAGGATTAACATTTCTTTAAAGAAAGGAAAAAGTAATACAATGTCTATATTGACTGTCTAGGATCTAAGGGCTAGATTTACTAACAGTAGGAATATCGATTTCCTAATTGCGATTGTCTCCAAATCGAATTAGGAAATCGGTATTCCTAATGTGTGGAACTCTTTAGAGTTTCATTAGTGCTTCCTAATGAGTCATAAAAATACCTACCTCATGAATATTAATGAGGTAGATCACAATTTGCACTCCATTAGGAATAGCAGCCATCACTTGTATAGTGGCCTGAGGTCAGCAGACCACTGTGTCTGTGATTGTTTTTTTTAAATAAAGCAATTTTTTTTAAATGCACCCCATTTTCCTTTAAGGAAAACAGAATGCATTTAAAAAGAAAAAAATAAACTTTACAGTTTCATTTTTTTAGAGTAGGACGTGGTCTGTAGGACCACTGCCTGCTCTTAAAAATGCTTTTATTTACATTCTCAAAGGGGAAGGGTCCTTGGGGTGCCACTTCCCAATTGCAAATTGCTTACCACCTACTTGAAGTAGATGTTAAAATGCACGTTTTGCAACTGCATTTCAGTTGCAAAACATTCTTACATACCACTGCAATTCAGTATTAGGAAGGGGTAACCTAAATATGCCTATTCCAATTCCGAATTGGCAATTGTTTGCAATTCCAAACTGCAATTTGGTAACATGTTACCATATTGTAATTTGGGATTGAAACGTACCAAAACACATTTTTCCAGACGCAAACCGCCCTAGTTTCGAAACAGGCAGCTTGCGACCAGAAAAATGCTTGATAAATCTAGCCCTAACTGAGCATTTAACGAATCAGTTGAAAGATTAAATTGTCATGCGAATACATTATTGTGAAACACGTGTTGGGAAGCAAAGGACACTGTAAAAGAGGATAATGTTTTTGTGCCAATCAGAAGTTAAAATCAGTAAGACAGATAAATGAAAAAAAGTGGAGTATTAATATCTTATAGGCTGCTAGAGAATGTTTTGAATGGTTATATTATAGTAGAAGGAAAGATAAGCATTTTGAAGTGCCCATAACTCACAATCCTGCAATTGACAGTAGGATGTCTAATAGTTTCTTACCATTTATTTGAGGTTTTATATGGCAAACTTCCTTCAACATCATTAAAATTTATATTAAGTGATTGTTGGAGATTTGTACCCACAGGATATTATGTACAAGGTTCTATCTTTTACAAATATAGGTCCTAGATTAGCTTAATAAATAAGGCTTAAAGTGTTGCAAAGATAATTCAGTTTTCCATTTTAATATGTGGTGTGAGTATGTGTTACTTACATTTTGTGGACATATCCCCATGACAATAAAATATGGTTTGTGATATATAATATTATAAATGAGCTAATATACCATACTTTTTTAATGTCTTTTTAAGGATTTTCTTTGGTAGATATTGAACTCCCTATGTTAATTTGGATCTAAGCATATACTAGCACATTCTTGGATGTGGAACAGTAAGTATTTTCTGTATATAAGTAGCATCCTTCCACAGCTGCACTCCAGGCAATGAAACCAAGTTCTAGGGACCTTGACTTGCCACCTTAAAATTAGGCTCATATTTTGAGGACATATCTCGATATGTACAGTGATATACCATCTGGGAAGCCTTCCATTCTGCACAAAGGCTTGAAAAGGAATTTATAAAGTTCTTGAAAGGCCACAATGCACATCTCATCTCCCTGGCCAATGGCCTGGGCACAACAAGTTATGAGCAGGTGTATGATCTAGTTCACTGGAACATCATTAGACCATCGAGACTCTCTAGTGCACCTGGACACCAATATTGTAGTCTTTCTCTCAGCCTGCTTTTAGGCGGAATAAATGTGACAAATGGGATATTAAGAAATCTTAAATGAACTTGAATTTAATTTTAATTCTGTAACAATACTCTATGCCTTGCAACTCATGATTCCGCCATATAACAGCTTCAGGGATATTTCAGTTGCAACTAACAAAGGACAAAATAAGTGATTTGAAAACAGAAATGAAATGCTTCAGTGCCCTTCTAAAAGGTCTCACATTTTAGGTAACTCAACAAAATAGACCATGCATTAGTAAAGACAGATGTCTCAAAAGAACAAATTAGATTTTCAGAGATAAATGTGAAATATTGCTGATATTCTACTCTAAATTTGAAGATAATGATAGGAAAAGTGGAGTGACTATGAGAAAATGTACTTCTGCCTTTTAAAGAAACAGAGAATAACATGTTTTCAGTGTCAACTTTAAGAGAATAAACAGAGCGAGAACAAATGAAAATTGAACAAATGCCAAAGGACAATTAACAATTAAGGAAAAACTAATGAAGAAAGGGAACTATTAGAACTGACCTAAGACAGAAGTACTCATGTTGAATAACATGAATGATGAAAAATGAATAAATCAAGGTAGAAACAAACAGGCTGGTAACAAATCTATGAATATGGACTTGTAAACTATACTAACTATCCTATACCTAAACTCAACTGCATGCCCTGTCTTACAATAGGTTGGCTGTTCCTATACTTTCACTTACTATTCGTACATAAAGGATGCATTTCTTTTTCAGTAAGTCAAGGTAAGACTGATGGGTGGTATAAACTAATATTTCCAATGTTAGGTCTCTCCACTGTCCAGTTTATGAAATTCATATTATGGTCATGCTCAAACTTGACTTGTGGGTGAACGTTTGCACGGTGTCAACATTACATGAACCAGAATGATTTATGTGTAAATTAGGTGCACTGTTAAGTGAGGAAATGTATAGAAGAATACCTGTGAATATCCAAAATGTCTCAATTTGAAAGTAAAGTTAGTGTTTTTCACAATGGCACTGCTATTACGCAACAAACCTCTAGTGAAGTCCCCTTTTAAATCCAGTTTGAGATTCTAGATGTACAAAATATCTAACTGGCGTCTGTGTGCATCATGTATATGTACAGCACGCTCATATTCAGAGAATATAATCTTTATAATCGTGTACAATCAATGCATGCACAGCTTCTGTCTTTTAATGCGTAAGTCTGATGTTTCTATAAACCTCTGTGAATCAGTTCCATTGAGAGAGCAGCACAATAGTAGCATTTTTGAGGGGGTGGCACCCCTGTTAACACCTGAGTGTCCTTAGAATGGACTGGCTATTGTTCCTGTGATTCTAGGACTTCAAACATCAGGTACACCTGTCTGAAAGTATTCTGAAACATATGATCTGTGTGGATCACTGACCTACATCTCTCTTTCATGGCGTATAGCCCGCTACATCCATGATGCAACAGACTCCACTCTACATGTCCATGTCCCGTGGACACTTTCACATCCATTATACTGCACTCGACCCCAGATGAAGCACCAGAGGAGGGGAAAGCAAAACTACCTAGCCCTGTCTGGAACAGTTCATGATTAGCGGTTAGAGTAGAGGACAGCTGTTTGAATTGGGGGCTGGTGGAGGCCACAAGCAATGAGCACAACATTTCAACAGAGAGGCAAACTATATATATTCCCATAAATCCCTATACCAGACCAGGAAATCAATGTTTCGATACAGAGTAGTGGGTAACAGGAAACTAAATCAGATATGTATGAGACTATAAATGACTCCGTAATGCCATACACGAAGAACACACATACATTCATACACAGTACACTACTGTAATAACCTTTCTTGGAAGTAGGTCCACTTATTTAGTGGATGCCTAGTGCCCCATAGGGATCTCCGCAGGCCAGTGTGCCACATAGTCACACAGTCATCATGGGACTCACTACTAACTACTACTAACCGCTTCTGGAACCTGCATGTGCTTATCTGGGATCTTGTGGTGTTAGTGCATTCCAAGTATGAAATTCAGCCTGGGAAACTGCAAGGTGATGTGGTCAGTTTAGGCACTGCTTGAAGCAAGCACCTACTCCCAAAACAGTTATCTGGAGGTGGCACTGTGTGACAAGAATGCTTGTATGGCATTTGTTGTGGCGGTAATGTGTTATGATGTTTATTTGTGCTGCAGTGTTTTGTGCTGCATTATTGCAATGTGATGATTTATGTTGCACTGTGGTAAGTGATCTGTTCTGTTTTGTATCTTTTGCCTTATGTAGTTATCTGTTTCATTTTAATCATGTTATTGTATTGCTTTGTGCATGATAATGTGTTATGTTCATTGTTTACTTTAGATATGTCAACACATACAGCTATATTTCCAGCCAAAAACAGTTAATGTATTTAAAGTTACAGTTATATGCAATATTTTCCAGTGTTGCAGGTTATAAAACAGTGCTGTTCCAGCTCTACAACTATTCAAGAAAGCACTCAACCCAAAATTGTGGCCCAGAATGGGTGTTAAAATTAGCTCTCTGAGTGCTTACTTTAAATATACAGGGCAGGATCACCAAACATTTTTCACTGGTGACATTTCATGTCCTTGGTGTTAAGTTAAGACAGTGATTATTCCAAACACATTTTAACAGTATTTTATAAATACGGGGTTCTGGAGGTGGCAATGTGTCACAAGAAAGTTTGTGCATATTTGTTGTGTGCTATTTTGTTGTCGTGGTGTGCTCTGATTTGTGTGCTGCTATGATTTTTGGCTACATTAACACAGTGTAATTTTGGAGTGTATGTGATTTCATTGAAAAGTTATTTCATGGAATACCATTAAAGAGAAAACATTTCCTAAAAACTGCTAAACGGTAATTTGCATGATAAATGGTATTTACCATTCCCATGAAACGAATTCATAAAATGGCTTTTTTTCAAATTGGGATTTTGCATGCTTATTTTTAAGGTGTAAATTCAATGGTTGCACATCTTACTTTCAGGAACATTTTTGTCACAGGTAATTATTTAGGGGAAATTATTTAAGATTTATATTTTATATATTGTGAAACTTTTACTTCCGTAATGCCTCACCGCCCAAAACACAATTCATCTCTGACCGTCCAGCCCTGTTCCTAAAAACCTCTTACCACTTATCCCTGAACCCTAAAACCAATTCTAATGCCAAGAATCCTAATATAACTAAAAAACCCTAATCACACAAAAACTCAGCTCATCAATGAACCCTAAAAACCCTTTTCACTCCTAAACACCACCCCATCTCTGAACTTAAAACCCCTCACTATCCTTAAACTCTATCCATTCCTTAATCCTAAAAACCCCTTTCTGCGCCTAAACCCCACCCATCCATGAACCCCTAAATCTCTCTCACCAACCCTAAATACACTCATCCCTAAACCTTAAAAAACCATCACTGCCCCTAAACACCTCCCATCCTTGACCTCTAAAAAACCTCTCACCTCTAAACTGCACCCCTGACTACATAAAAAATGCATCCATTCCTGAATCCTTAGAACCTATCACCACTCTAAACTCCCATTTCTAAACACTAAAGCTATTGCTGCTCGTAAACTCCACATATCCCTGCCCCATAAAACCCTTCAACACCTCTAAACTCCACCCATTACAGAACTCTAAAAAGCCTCAACCACCTGTAAATTCTACCCCTCACTGAGTCTAAAAACCATTACCATACCTAAACTCCATCCATCCATAAACCCTAATACTCCTCAACACTCAATGCATACTTAAACTACCACTAAACTCTACTCATCCATGAACCCTAAAAAACCCTCACCACCCATAACCAAAACACTCATTCCTGATCCCTATAAAACCCTCACCACCCCTAAACTCTATCCATTCCTGAATCCTAAAAACTCCATCTTACTCCTCAATTCCACCCATCTATGATCCCAAAAAAACCCTAAGCACCACTAAGCATCACCCATTGTTGAATCAAAAAATCTCTCACTACCCCTAAACTCCACACACATTTCATTTAATTTTTTTCCTTCAAATTACTTTCCTTTAAAATGTTTCCTTTAATGTTTGATTAATTGGAATTTCTTAACAATTGTCTTTCCTTAAAATTGGTTTTCCATGATTTGGTTTCCTCCAATGGTTCCTCAGTTCTCCTTTTTTCCGTTAAATCACATACATGTGTTACATACTAGTGGTTTAGTTTATTATTTTACCTTGCTTTCAGCATGATTAATACTTTGATACCATAAAACTGTACACTGACTAGTACCATGATGAACAAAAATCAACTTATCTCCTACTATGTGATTGAAGGCCTTTTGAATCAGAGACTGTACAGGTGAAGTTGTAATAAGGCCTCCTTCACACAATGCCATGTGTGGAACCTTTTCTTTCATATTTAGCAAAATCAATTGCCAGTTTACTGAGACTATAATCCTTCACTTGTTACAATGTTTCACTTAGATATTACACAGCAATTGACCTTCTTGGAGATTAAGGTGGATTGAGTAATTGGTAATGATTCTAAACAGCCCAAACACTGTATTGTTCACATTGTATGTATTTTCATAAGTAAAGGACAAAATCATATATCTATCAAAACAGGTGGCATACAATAATAGAGAAAGAGAAAGGTGACATTTTTATTTATTTTTTGTAATTTATTTTATGTGTTTCGTAGAGTGCAAATTTGACCCGTTAGGGTATCAGAGCGCTTTACAGGAGAGCAAAGCAATATACAGACAGACTTAGAATCGACCAATCACAGCTCGAGTAGTAAGGGGGAGGGGTGCCGGATACATATGGTAAAGAGGAGCATGTATTTACAGTATACATAACCAATTACTCAAAGCAAGATACCATATTTACAGAATACGTTCACAATTATTCGGACCAGGTCCCAAGTTTCTGATGTTTCAGGTGACCCGGTAGTCAGAAGGGAGGTAGTGGACAGCCATAGGTCGGGTCATAGAAGTAATTGAGGCAATATTAGCCAAGAAATTTGTCCATAAGGAAGGTTTTGCCATAATTTTTGAAGCGGGTCAGTGAGGGGACTCTTCTAATATCGGATGGGAGAGAGTTCCATATTCTTGGAGCAGCCCCTGAGTAGGCCCGATTGTATGTTTTTTTCCGAAAGCGTGCGGGTTGGAGCAAGAAGTCTCTGGCAGATCGGGAGTTTCTGATTCCTCCGGAGATCACAAGTTTCTGTGTCAGGTATGAGGGGCGTTAGAGTGTAAAGCTTTGTGCGTGATGCGTGCTAGTTTGAGCTATATTCTTGCCTCCAAGGGAAAGCAGTTGAGAGCTTTCAGGTGTGGTGAAATATGATCGTATTTCCTAGTGCCGATAAGTAGTCTGGCGGCTGCATTGAGGCAGGCTTCAAGCGGTGCCAGGGAGATCTTGGGTAAACCCGAGAGGGTTGAGCAGCCGTATTCCAGCCTAGAGATGACGAATGCTTGGGCTGCCATTTTTTGGTCGGAAGCATCAAGGAAGGGTTTCAATTTCCTAAGGTAGCTCAGGTGGAATCTGGCTGTTTTGGCCATCAAGTTTATGTGCTCCTGCATGTAAAGGTTGGTGTCAAGGGTAATTCCCAGGTATTTAGCCGAGTTCACAATGGTCGGTGGGTAATTTAAGGCGGGTCAGGAAGGGGTTGAGGGTGTATGATGGCGCTGAGTTCGTTTCCAAGGGCCAAGATTTTGTAAGCAAAGAAAGAGGAGAATTCCTCTGAGGATATCAGAGATCTGGGGGTTGCTTTTGATGTTTTGGCCAGTTTATTAGATTGGTGTTTGACCAGCTCAAAGAGCTTATGAGGTCTGTCCTTGGCTTTCTTTGGTTCCGTTCTGAAGAAGTCTTTTTTTTAATTGAGTATGTTTCTGTTGTAAGCATTTCTGGCATGGTGGAGGAGTTTTAGATGTGTGGTAGAAGGGTGGTGCCTCCAGGGTCTTTCAGCTTGCTGGAGGGCTGTCCTCTCATTATTAAGAGATCCCGTGAACCAAGGGTTTCTGTCTTTGATTTGGGTTCTTTTCAGTTTTAGTAGGGCTAGATCGTCCAGGATGTTTGAGATCGTCGCACAGTAGTGATCATTGAGGTCACTGATTGTTGTGAAATGCGAGTGGGGGGAGGATTTGCATCGGGCCTCATGTTCACTTCGGTCCAAGTTCTTGGTGTCTCTGATCCAGCGTTAAGGAATCGTCGGTTGCGGTACTTTTGTCTTGTGGGTGCCAGGTAGATGGAAGCTGATGGCATGATGGTCAGACCAGTCTCACGGGTCAATAGAAATAAGCTTGACAGTTGATTCGTTGGAGATGATCCAGTCAAGGGTGGCCCCTTTTGAGTGAGTTGGTAGTGAGCAGGCTTGTGTCAGGGCTTTATCTGCCAGGAGGTCTTTGATGGCTTTGATATGTGGCTCCTTGGGATTGTTCCAGTGTAAGTTAAAATCGCCTAGGAAAATATCTTCGGAATTGGTCGGAATCTTAGCTGTGATGATTTCCATGAGGTGGTCGGTGAAAGTGTCAGCCAAAAGTTCAGTGACAAGAAGGTTAGAGCAGTAGATGCAGGCAAGTCCGCCTCCTTTCTTGTTCGATTGTCTGTCCAGCCTTGCGATGTTGTAGTTAGGGGGGACTAGGAGGTCCATGCATGGAGATGAAGATTCATTAAGCCAAGATTCTGTTAGGATTGCTAGGTCAAAGTTTTTACAAAGGATGAGATCAGCAATATCTGCGGCGTGCTTAGCTGCCAATCGGCAATTGATTAAAAGACCAGACAGAGAAGATTTGGCCGAAGTTTCGGGAGTCTGGGCGGACAGGTGGACGGGTGCTAGATTTACACTTGACCACAGTGACCATAAATGAGTGAGAATCCCTACCTTCCATGGTATTCCAAGCCGAAAAGATAGGTTTGAAGTCCGTAATACCTCCTAGGAATTCACCAATGGATTCCTGACAAGTGAAAACACATTTACTTTTTCAGATTTCTCCGCCATGAGTGCTGAGATTCAACAGAAGTAAACCTCACTCAAGGGGTGGGAAGTAGGCATTTGAAGGTATGGGCATGTACATTTGTGAGCATTCCCAAATTCCAATCTGACCCCTTTTCAGTAGAAGTAGTCTGAGATTTACTCCAGCCAAGGGCAGCAGTAACTCCTCTTTCAGAGTGGAAAGGAAATGGATCATTCCAGATTATCGTTAGGTGCATGGAATGACTTTTTTGAGGAGGAAAAATTATTTACTTTTTGATAAAAAATATATATATTTGTTCTGGTAGTTCCAATTACCTTTTGCTGAATTCTATGCTATGTAGAATTTCACACCGGAGACCACATAAATCGTCAAAATGCATTTGCTTTAGTACACCTGTAAAACTGTATTTGTTGCAGCATTTCAGGTGTACTACTAGGAGTGTAGTTGTGTACCAAAAACATACAAATCTCTTAGGATAATCAGGTGGAGCACTAAATTACAGCCTATACTTCTATATTATCATTGATGAATGGGGCCTAAGGCCTTTTGTGCAGGCCAATCTGACGCAAAGTCATGATATATCACGTATACTACCATCTTGCACGTCACTGATGACATGCTTCAAGTGGAAATGTAGTTACAAACTGAACAAGAGTGTCCGACTCACAATGAATTTACTATGAGTAACTGTGTGACTCACTATTGTAGTATTCCTGATTTACCCCTACATTCTAGAAGTCAGGAGCACTCCTGAGGGCATATTACAGTAAGTGCCCGTGGACGCAGTGGGCATTTGTGCACACTTTGCGCTCCCCCAGGGCACTTGGTATTACGGAACGGGGCGTAGACGCTTGTGCGTCCCCTTCAGTAATACTGAGAGTGCTGGCGCACTTAAAGCGCCAGTGCTACCTTCAAGGGGTGTTCCCTCATTTGCATGGGAGGGTGCCCTATACAAATGAGGGAAATCCTTTGCCTCTGTGCCCAAGCCGTATTACTGACACAGGTGCAGCGGCAAAGAAGCTCTTAAGCAGTGCGCCACCTAAAATGTGTCACACTGTGAGTGCGCCCCCAGAGAGCAGCCCCCGATATTGGGGATAGGGGGTCCTTGGACCCCCAGACATCCCCTTGCAGATGGGTGCAGTCATGCACTTTTACAGGGATTAGAGATCCCCTTGCAGGCGGGTGCTGTCATTGACCTGCAAGGGGATCTCTAATCCCCTGTAAACATACCTGTGTTTTCACATGAATGCGTTACCCTGGGGGCAGCGCAAGTTCACGGCTGCCCTGGCGGCAGCACATTTATCGTAATAGGATGCACTTTAATTGTTTGCACCGGGCGCACCTTTTAATAGGTGTGCCTGGCTCAAACAATGAAAATGCATAATATGGACCCAGGTGTACTCCTCGAGCTCAGTATTAAGTCTGGAACTTCTAAGAGTAAGTCACAGTGAAATCTTTTTGAATGGGACCCAAAGTGTCTCAGTCAATAAGGAGAGTATAAGGCAATGTAAATTCACCTTGAGTGTCAAAAGAAGCTCATACATCTGGTACTACCAGTACCGATGAGCACCTTCTCTTAATTGCTAGAAGACAATGTCACATCAGAGACATTAGTAATGAATGAAAAGTTTGACAGGGTATAAATAAAGACTGTATGACCCTAGAGTCAGAGCTGTCAATAAATACTTTTGGTGAGGTAGTGAGGCAGATATTTTTTGAGGGAAGTTCAAATGTATTTTGGGTTTGTTAGATATGGCATCTTTGGCATGGTCTCCCCCTAACGCTTTGCCTTCAGACCTCCTGTTTTTGCTGACTTTGATTTTGCTGGCCTTAGGATTCTGCATACTTTACCATTGCTAACCAGAGCTAAGGTGCTTTTGCTCTTTCCCTTAAAAATAGTGACATTGGCTCATACCAAATTGGCATATTTAATTTACTTATAAGACCCTACTGAAGTGTGCCCAGGATCTGTAAATTAAATACTACTAGTGGGCCTGCAGCACCGATTTTGCCACCCACTGTAGTAGCCCTTAAACGTGTCTCAAGCCTGTCAATATGGAGCCTGTGTGTGCAGTTGACACTTCCAATTTTGACCTCGCAAAATAAACCTTTTGCCAGGTCCAAGCCTTTCTTTTTAATACAAATAGGTCCCCCCTAGGGTAGGCCTTGGACAGGCCAGAGGGCAGGGTGCAATATATTTAAAGAGAAGGACAGGCCCTTTTAAGTTCTACATGTCCTGGTAATGAAAACAAACTCTAAAATGTGTTTTTCACTACTGTAAGACCTATATCTCCTGTGGGATAATAATGGGATTACCTTATTACATTTTGTAGGTGTAATTTCCAAATGGGAAGATATTTCTGAATCAAGTTTGGTGTCTCTGGAATCCTAAATTAAAATTCTAACTTATGTTGAAGTCGTATTTTAAATTACAGCCCCGAAAATGCCACTTTTAGAAAGTTGATAAGTTGTGCTCACCAATACTGAGGAAGCATCCCCTATTGCATCACTTGGATCCCTATTGGGGATGTAAATCAATTGCAATTTTTTTTTTTTAAATATTAAACACGAAGGTCCAACTTACATTTTTCAAATATAATTCATTTGAATAACTTAATTAAAAGCATTACAAGCACATCAAGTTGTTATACAGGTAAACATTTATTTCCAAGACTTTATTCCAACACTTTAGGTCTCCCAGTGCCTTTCAGGTTGAGCTCTTCTTCAGGGGAAAAGTAACCATGTGGGATGTCAAAATGGTGAAAATGAATGAATGAATGAATTTGCAATTCAAGCATGGGTCACTGGTTAAGGAACGTTTATGTCATTTGCTCAAACCCACTTGTGAAGAACCTTGACATAAAAATACTCTTGTATGGAGCCAAAAGATGAAAGTAAAACTGGGGCTGTTCACAAAGTGATCATACCAAAAACTGCGGACAAATGAGATGTTCCTGTGTGCGCATGTACACCGTGATGTGAAAATACCCTCATACAAAGTCCATAGGTGAAAAACATGCTCATGATCAAAACGACTGGCAGACGGAACATAACAGTATGTGCGTGAAAATAATTTTGTTGAAATATGAATCATGAATGCATTTTAACTTAACAAATGGCACATTATCGTGTGTGCATATCAAAGTAGGTTTCAGAGGGATCCTATCTACATGTGGAACAAAAATCATCCTTAGTGCACAGGATCAATTTGAAACCTGCATATTCCATAATCAATACTGAATTATAGGCAGGAATTTATAGGTGTATTCATGCTCACCCAATTATCAAACCCATAGTGTCTATCATACACTTAACATGAGCGAGTCTCCAAACCATTACTAGCCCTTCTCTGATGGCGTCAATAACATTCACCGTATTAGTGCTCTTAAGTGTGCATGTGTTAGTTGGGCCAAAGCAGAGAAAATGGAAAGTTCAAGCCATGTATGTTGGCACAATTGTTAGGAGGCATCAATACCAGCCCTTCTGGTACTCATATATACGTGTTTGTTCATGTCAACTGGTAATAAACTGAGAAAACTGAGCCATTATTAAGAGGTCTGAAAGAATGGAATACATAAAAGTGCATCCATCCTTAGGCAGAAGTATATTTTGAAAACGTTTAGTCCAAGATTTATACAACTATAAATGAACCCATTTCAAAAACCCTGATGTTGACTTCATTTAAAGTGAATGCTGCATGATGTAAATATAATCAATGGAAATCTGGTGAAATCTTAGATGTGGACTGCACGTTGGTTAATGTGACTGTAGAGTCAAAAGTTAAAAGGTCATTGAAACAACTCATGTGTGTAACAATTGTAAATAAATGGAGAAGAAAAAGGACCCATGTATGTAACAAATGTGTGTAAAGTGAAATGAAGACATATTAAGCAAGGTTCTGTGGACAGTGTTAATGATACCAAGTACGTTCTGAGAAGTCCAGGTAGTCTAGGTAACCATGTGATCATAAAAGGCAACTAAGCTCCTTGTGATCATTTAGTCCTTTGGGAATTAAAATATCTAGTATTATAATCCAAATAGATTTCTCTATGCAATAAATCTTTTTTATTGTCAATCCCCTCTCGTGTTGGTACAATTTCCAACACGGTAAACTTCAGTTGACTAATGTTATTGCTTTGCATGTGAAAATGTGTAGCCACAATGGATTTTGCATTTCTGGAAATAGTTGTTGTAATCCATACAAAAAGTAATGTGTCCCAAAAACTGTTATGCTTCTGCAGATCACTGACGTTGCATGGGAGCAAATTCCAGATTTTTGCCATTTGAAAAGCATTAGGCCCCATACAGTATTTTTACATTTAGGCACAACTAAAAGAATGTAGCTAGCTGAGCAAAGATGTCTAGTAGGAGTGTATCTCTGGAACATCATAGTCAGGCCTCTGGGACCGATATTTAGAACCGCCCTGTGAACAATGCATAAGGCCTTAAAGGTGATGTGCTTTTTAACAGGGTAGCCAGTAGAATTTGGAGATTCCTTCTGAGACTGACAGTTATTTCAAGTATCATTATTGTTTCTCCTTTTGAACTAACTGAAGTTTAGCAGTTAGTGATTTGCTGATCCCCAAATAAAGTGCATTGCCGCAGTCTAGGAAGTCTAATTAGTAGGAGGAATCAAGGCCAGAACCACCTGCTTGCGGGCTTCCAGAGAGAAAAAAGCGAACACCTTCCTCAGGGTCCTGAAAGTCCAGACACTAGTGGATACCGTATGGTTAACCTGGATGTCAAATGATAACTTGATATCCTCTAGTACACCAAGGTTTTTGAAGGAGGCTGCCGTCATAGGCAAAATACCTAGTCTTTCTGGCCAATAGGAATTATTCCATATGGAGGGCTGGCTGCCACAAATTGATACTCATCAAAGTCGCTACTGCTTGCATGCGATTTGTAAAGTTGGCAGCTGTGGACTCGATGTCCTTGGTGATGGGCACGATAATTTGCATGTCATCTGCGTAGGATAGGGTCTGCAATTCAAAAGACTGTATCAACTTAGCCAGCGGGGATACATAACAATTAAACAAAGTCAGGCTCTGTGATGAGTCCTGAGGTACCCCACACGGCATATGAATGGGATCAGAACTAAATAAGTTCATGACAACCGTCTGGGACCTATCCTCCAAAAAAGAGGCTAACAGATCTAGTGCTGACCCAGAGTTGCCTAGTTTTCGCAGCCCGTCTGCCAACAAAGCAGAAGAAATCATAACGCTGCAGAGAAATCCAATCAGTTCAATGTGGCAGCCTCCCTGCATCAACCAACAAGTGGATATTATCAATCGGCGAGATCGGAGCAGTCTCTATCCCATGATTGGTTATGAAACCAAATTAAGAGGAATCAAGCAGTTCATTGAGCTCAATTGAGGTGTTTCTCCAAGATTTTAGACAGTGTAGGCAGAAGAGAAATTGGCCTGTAGTTCTTCAGATTGGTAGGATCCAGGTTACGTTTTTAAAGAGAAGCTTAACAACTGCTCTTTTTGACAATTCAGAGTAGATACCAGAGCTGATGGGTTTATTGATAGTAGTTGCCAACTGAGGAGCAACTGACTTGGCAACTAACTTCAGAACTTTAGGAAGGCATGATTTGAAGGGAGAGCCCACCTACAGACAGAGGAGATAAGCGTCAACTTGCTCAAAGGTAACAGAAACTAAAAAAAAAACTACCTGATTAACAACTGGTTCTTCAGACTCTAAAGCGGTATCAACCCCCCATACATTCTCACACATACTAGAGTCTGTGTTATGTAATTCCAGCCTATTACAAAAATCTTGAGTATCCTCTATGCTCACAGTGGCAGGGGGGATAGAGAGCAAATTGATCAGATTAAAGAGCTCACTAGAGGCTTTGGCATACTCTATTTTGCTAGTGCAGGAGACTGATTTCTCTTCTTTGATAGCTGCTTCGTAGTCTTTAATAAGAGTCCTGTAAATAAGTTTCTCCTGTAAGTCATAGCTTTTATGCCAAACCCTTTCTTGGAGCCTACAGGCCTGTATTAAAACTCTGAGCTGCTCAGAGAACCATGTGGAGGTAGGTAGCTTCCTTCATACCTGAATATCCTTAACGGGAGCAACAGTATCAGCAGCAGAGGTTATCCATGACTCAACTTTTGGTTGATACATCAAGCTGCTTTTGTATTTATTTTGATATTCACCTAATTTCATCCAAGCATTGCCTCAGGGTCTTGTCCTCACAGTTTTTTCCAATCAGACCTCTAATTTATGATCTGTAATTCTCTAACTTCAATATACAACTAGTAGAAAGTTTTTTATTTAGTGTTGAGCCAACTACACAAATGTCTTCTGGGGTTATCTGACCCAGTGATATTCAAATGAAACATGACTGAATACTAGAAATATTTCCCCACATCAGTATTCACTTTATTACATATTAATTAGCATATCATATACATACGTCCTATGTGGTAAAGAAGGTAGATGGGGCAAAGTAAAAAGGGGTTGGAAAGAAGATCGGAATAGGCAGACGGGCAAGGGGGCAAGAACTTCAGGGGAACCAAAAAGTTAAAGTGAAAGTCAAACAAACCGGCTGGGGACCAGCAATCACAACATCCCGGTTTTGCAGTGACTGTACAAGATGAGAGGGCTGTAGGGGACCCAAGGGGGGGGTCAACTTGGGGTAAAGGTCAGCGACACAGGGCGCAGTATAGCGGCATGAGAATCGGTCGAAGCCGCCAAGATGGAGGACTCAGGTCACGGGCACAGATAGCATCATCATAAAATGGCGGGATACAGAAAAAAGTCCAATCCAAAACACCACAAGGGAGCAGACTCTATGGAGCAGGACTGGATGGGTGAGGCAGCCACCGGAGCAAGGAGGAAGGGGTCTGGAGGTCGCCAATCACAATCGGGTTGTTAACATGCACACACTCTGGGCTGCAGGGACAGCAGTATCGTCATAGGGCATGCAGCAATGTCAGGGGAAGTCAGCTCGGCCGCCAAGGCAGCAGCCCCGGAAGAGAGAGGCATCAGCGGGGACCAGGAGGACGTGTCTCACCAGACTCAAAAAGTGAAAAACCAGCTCGAGGAACTCCCACTGCTGCACCCCCGTACTCATAGTTTTGCTCAATCTGACCACTAGTTTATGATCTGTGAATCTCTAACTTCAATATACAATAACAAGGAATCTGGCTTAGTGCTGACCCAATTACACAAAAGTCTTCTGGGGTTATCTGAACAAGTGATATTAAAATTAAACCTGACTGGATACTGGAAATATTTCCTCACATCAGTATTGACTTTATTAAATATTTGTTGGTTAAAAAGGTGATGTGATTTAGAGGGAAGGGAATGCCCAGACCTGGGTCTCGTGCTCACTATGCCACTAAATTCAGGCTAGGCTGGCTGATGAAGGGTGATACCCTAAAACCGGTCCCAGGATGCTTGTTTCTGGTCAACAGAGGACCTGACCTGGTAGTTTGGGCTGGGCTGTTTCGATGGGGAGCAGGGTCAAGAGTGATTTGCATATGGCTGGGTCAAAACTGGGATGTGTGGTGAGCAAAAAAGTGAGAGAATTAACCCAACTGTGGGTGAATGTTTGATTTGTTTAACATTAAGTACATCATTTGTACTTTTTCTTGTAATGTAGAAAGCAGTAGATGTCAAAGGCAATTCCTCATGTCAAATATCTTTTGAGCACAATAGAAGTAAATATTAATATTTGCAAACCCATACGCTAGTGTTGTGTCCTTTGTTTAATACATAATGTAGTGCAGCCAGTAGTACACAAAGAAATACGGACCTTATGAAGGGATTTGTCCCGAAACCATGGAAAAATGTAATTAACATGCTTGCTGTAACCTAATGGCTTTTAACAACATCATATGCCAATCTTAATTGAACTTTCCATTAATTCACCAAGCACAGTTACTTTTCATGTTTGGAATGTGTGGTGATGAGTGGACCACTACTTAATGCAATGCTAATAAGTATCCAAGCTATCCTTCCAGTAATTAGAATATCTCCAAGTGAGAAGCATTTGTGATTGTCACCATAGAGACCTTATTTTCAAGTCAGAAAAAGTTACTTTCAGCTAGCCCCAATTTACCATGGAAACTCGTGACTTGGTATGAGACGCATTACTCATCATTGGGACAGCATCTCATGTATGGTAGGCCTCCATGTCTAAGCTTTCTATATCTGTACTTGTGCCTTAGATATTTTTCGTTTTCCAAAAAAGATTGTATAATTTGGGAATAATTGGGGTCAGAATTAGGAAAAATAGTTGTGCATTTTATTTTCGAGGCAGCATGCTTTGTTAATCGTTGTTCTTTTTTTTTTAGAAAACGCACAACCTTGATTCTACACCAATGAAATGTATCTGCTCATTAACATCAATTCCTCAATGAGACAAACTGATGGAGCTGTCATGTATCAAACACAAACCACACAATACATAAAGGGCCACATTTATGAAAGTGACGCATCGCTGCGTGAAAACAGCGCTGTGTCACTTTTCATTGAGCCCTCCTTGCGACATGCTGGATGTTTCATATTTACAGTATGACGCATCATATTGCAAGGAGTTACAGATACGTCTGTGTTTCTGATGTACCTGTAGGCACAAAAATGACGCATTGCTGGAGTTAGTCACAATAGTGACGCAACTCCAGCAATGGGTCATTACACATGGGCAAATCCCATGTGAAATGTACCTGCGTCAGTCTTACACCTACTGTGAGGCAGGCGTACGATATTGACGCATTTGCGTCCTAGAAGTGAAGCAGTGAAATCACATAGATTTCACTCTGTCCCTTCTACGAGGCTTACTGCCGTCAGAACGCCACCCCCTGCATACATTATACCTGGTGCAGTTATAATGTGTTGCAGGAGTTTACAAAGTTACGTATCTACCTAGATGCGTTACTTTGTAAATAGGACGCAACATGGCGCATTTTTTACCAAGCTGGTGCGTCCAAAAAGTGACGCACTGTCAGCGCAAAAGTGATGCAAGGGCTCATAAAAAAAGCCCCAAAGTTAATAATTACTTTCTATTTTTTCAGTGCACAAGTAAGGACTATGTCAAATATGTTAGACAGTCACATCAGGACAGAACAGCGTGTAAAATAGTGGGGTGACTGGGAAAATGATAATCTGCTTCGTGGCATGCTTGGATTTATGGAAAACGAATGTATGCATGTTGCATATACAGTTAAATATCTGTATATATGTTAGTGCTGTACAAAATTATAATTAGGGGTGTGTAAAAATTATGCCTGCAATATTAACTATGCTTACATGGGTATTGAAAAATGTGCTCTGCCAGCTTCACTGTTGATGTTTTCTACTTAAAATAAATTAACAAAATGTATTTTCTTCACTTGATCCAGTTTTCAGACTTCCTAGGTGCCCTGGAAGTTCCAATGAGGGCTCATTTAGTGTGCCAAGATTACAAAAATGGGTAGTGCTCTGACGTGCCCTGGGTGAGGACGATGGGACCTTAGATTCATGGCCAGCCCATCATCTCACGAAGTGCCCGATAAGGGGTCTCACAGGCACAAGTAGGGCTCTACTGCTTGCCCAGGTGAAAAAGCTCTAACCAGCCCCAGGGTCAGAGCTTTGGTTGGCCCTGCAGTTGACCTCCCAGTCTTGGACTCCATTATCCAGCCAAGAAGGTTTCAAAGTGCCCTGGACGGGTTCTCCCCTGCTTGTCCGGGTAAAAAGAGATCTAACTGGGCCCTGGATTAGAGCTTAGGCTAGCCCCCGGGTGGAAACCCTCAACCTTGGGCTCCCTTCTCTGGCTTACTATGTCACTTAAAGCCCATAATTGGGTGCCACAAGCCTAGGCAGGATACATCTTTTTCACTGGGCTAGGAAGCTCTGATTAGGCCTTGGATCAGAACTTCAGCTGCATGGGGTGGCCGATTCTGTCCACGGTCTCCATTTTCAGGTCCCGAGTCGCAATGTCCCTTGGAAGGGGTTTTACAGGGCCAGGGAGGGCTACTTTGCTAGGTCGGACCTCAGGCCAGACCTCCAGCTGGCCTGATAGTGGAAGCCTCGTTTGCAGGGATTCCTTCTCCAGCCTGCCTTCTCACAATGTTCCTGGGATGGGGTCCCACAGGCACAGAGCAGGGCTCTCCTGCTTGCCCAGGAAAATAATCTCTGACCTTGCGCCGGGGCACAGCTTCAGCAGGCTCTGATGTGGAACATCTTGGACCTGGGCTCCCTTCCTGGCACACAGGGTCATTAGAGCATGAGATATGGTTCTGCAATCCTAGGTAGGGCTCCCCTGCTTGGCCAAGAGAAAAAGGTGTGACTGCCTCCCAGTGAGAGCTTTGTGACGCCTCCCATCTGCTCTGTACCTGAGGCCAGCTCGGGGTCAGAAAACACAGTCCAGAGAGCACCTGGCCCCTCCAAGGGCAAGTAAAATCTGATTCCTAAGACACGATGCAACAAAATGACTATTCTCCAAGCCCGACTGTCTGGTTGTTTATATCCCAGCCATTTGGTTGCATATCCGATAGGGATGCATTGCACGAACAGATGACTACATTTCCCTGGAAATCCTGATGAGGACTCAGTTGACTCTATGAGGCCAGCCAGGCCTCAAGAAGGTCAGATATTAGTTCAAATGTCCCCTTCTGTCACTCAGTGTGCACAGATTACAAGAAAGGCAAGTGGCCTTCCTCCAGATTAATAGAGACAATGTACTAGGGAACTGTTTGCTGTCCAGTTGTACTGCCCATTTGTTGTGAGGGCTCAGGCTGCCATTGGAGACTGGCTGGGACACCTGACCTCTAGGTACTAATGAGGACTCATTTGACTTTTTGAGCCCACCCTGGTCTCCGGGAGGTTGGAGAGATTTACTCATATGGCCCCCTTTGTCACTTAGTTTGCACAGATTACAGGAAAGGCAGGTTGCCCTCTTCCAGATTAGTGGAGGCCTGGTATTTGGGACAAGGTGGCAGTGGACTCGGGAGCAGTTAACTGCAATAGATTTTAGATGTCATCAGTGATGTGACATGTGAGGTCACAAGTACTGAGTCACTGCGGTGCAAGTTATATTTATTTCATTCACGTCTAACTGGTGAACTTCCAGTGTTTTTTTCGTGTTTTAAACGGCAATGCTTTTTTGGTGACTTTCTAAGGGTTTTTTATGCAAGGTAAAATCATACTTAATTCCTCAAGTATAACTCAACTTTAACCTTTGATTTTTTCAGTGAACTTCTATGATTTTTTTAAGCGTAATGTAATATCTTATTGTGATACATTTGCTGTCCACCCTTGCTGTCTTCCGTCATGCACAGTAGGGGTTTGGCAGAGCCTAGCTTGTGGCCATCCTGCCCACAAGCCACTGAACCCCACCCCACAGTTTTTTATTCTGTCCCACAAGATTCCTGCAAGAGCTAGCGGGAGCACACGGAGGGCCACACTTAGCTAGCGGGAGCACACGGAGGGCCACACTTGTTCCTGTGGGTCTCCCACAGGATAGTGGCACCCCAAAAAATAGGATCCATTTGGACCCCTCCTCATCTTTAGGGTACCCCTATCCTGCCCTTTCATATGTCTTTTTTTTTATTTTCAGGAAACAGGAATTTAGTGACCATTTGCCCTAATGGATGTGCACCATTCTCTTTCATGTTACGGCCAGCTGATCAGAACCCTTGCTTCTGGAGGATCATGAGTCCCATAAGAGTGAGCTAAATGATGTTAAAAAAGCACTTGCAACTAATAAGATCACTCCAATGGACAAAGTTACACCAATTCATCAAAAGCATTTTTTCTGGGCAATGATCTAGCCTTCTGACATAATTGGTCTAATAATTCTCAGCCTTATTCTCTGTATCATCATCTAGTTTTTCCTATGGAAAATTCAGCAGAAAAAAAGTGTTCTCTGACCCCTATTTTTGTAGGCTAATGCTTTAGTAATCACCTCCAAACTTTCCAGGAAGGAGCTGAGGTGAATGAATATTTCTTTTTGAAAGTTGCATGAAGATTATTCACAGTGTGCCAACATTATTAGGAAAAAACAGAAAGTACTTTTCCGATGGCAAGATCATCACTGAATAATATATATAATCCACACAACTCATAATTCTAAGCCCTGCACAAATGGGATTGTGTATTGGTCAGAATTACCCAAAACATTTGTAATCAGGACCAAGGATTCTCCAAGTCCAGAAAGCCCACTTCCCACTACTTCAGATGCCTCGAACAATTACCCAGATGTGCATAAATGAACTTGACTGCTTTACCATATTATGGTGTTAAACCCACACATTGTTACCGTGGAGTATTTTACATCACAAGAAAGATTTTGGTTTGAAAATACATTTTGTCTAAGGTTCAACTAGTTCCTAGGTATTAAGTCATTTAGGCCCCCATGTCACACACTCCTCCGATCCATATTGTGTGTATACCACTGGAAAGTATATTGGCTTTACTGTAATTAAAGATTCCAATCTGTCTTCAAAACTGAATTGTACCCTGTCCACTATGTGGTGAGCCACTAAAGTCACTAAAGGCTTGAGCCATGGGCCTGGGTCTGGCTAACTTAAAGTCCTCTTGGAATCTTGAGCCCAAGAAGAGCCAAGTTTTTATGTAGTTGTATGTATGTATGTATGTATGTATTTGAGCTTGTATAGCGCACTGCTACCCGTCCGTAGCTTTCCTGGCGCTGTATAACTGGCTTTCCCTGTGGGATGGTCCCTGCTGGGAGTCCCAAGGTGGAGCCAGGCATCCCCGGAGTTGATGGGGCCGTTGTGGAGATTAGGCAAGCTAATGCCCAGAGTTGCCGAGTGGAACACCTGATTAGAGTAAGCACCGAAGCGAGAATTATCGAGTCCGCTGACCCAAGTCCACGACCCTGCCGCGTAGGGAATTGAACCCTAGTCCCGGGCCGACTTCTGCTCCCGGGTCTGCCACCTCTAACCAGTGAGCCACACTACTCCTGCCTGTGACCCACAATCTAATGAACTAATGAACCAAGAATTATGAACAAACCTTTGATATAAAACATTAAAGAGAAAGAGGTACCAATTGGATGGCTCAACTCCACAATGTGAAAGCAAGAAACCTGGGATCGGACCCAGCTTTCCCACTTGACCAAATTGTTTGATCCTAATCAGTTATTTTATTTCAATGTGCTTCCTTTTTTCTTCATTATCACAAATGAGAACACCTTGAAATACATGAGTGCAGGATGTGTGCTGTGCAAAAGCACTTTTGTGCTTACTTTAGTACATTATAATATTGCTCCATGTACTATCTTAATCTAGGCCACATATATGGTATGCTTGCCAATTGACCTGCCTATTACTTAACTAATAGCATTTCATTAAAGTAGGTGGAGGGGTAGAAATGTTTCTAAATTCAAGTTTAAAAACAATCACGTTTTTTTAAATGCCACTTAATGCAATGAAATAATCAGATCTACTAAAGTGAAATGCTTTGCATGGTGATGAAATACACTTTTTTTTTTATTTTGAAGAGACTTTATCACATTGTTATATGATTTGTGTTGCGTAATTCAGATGCCAAACATTTTCATAATGTCAAATTTGCAGTTTGAGAATTGTTGAGGATATGTTTGATATTGTCATGTACTCTTTTCTTGGTGTTGAAAGTAAAGTTGCAGACAAGGACATTTCCACATTTAAAGTGCCTGTTCACCATAGGTCGGCTCCAACATCTGATGAAGGGATCATTGGGTCAGCTATTTTCACATATTTGTACATTGTAGTCTTTGATGCAATGCCAATGTTTTGAAGAAAAAAGTTTGAATTCTGAAATTATATCGCTCATATTCAAAGAAGTCTTGTTGTCTTTAATGATATTAACCACTTTTTTGTTTGGCTGAATGTGGTAATACAGGCTACCCCACAGGCTACCCACTGTCATTTTTTTGTCTAGTAGTTCTTCCCTGGTAGTAAGATTTTATTCACTTCATTGAGCACTGACCAGGTGCTTTGGGTAATCCACTGTAATAGTTTTGTAGAAAGTCAATGTGGCTCTCTAAAATAGCTAGTTTTTTATTTACAATTGTGTCATATGTTGAGGAATTGTCTAAAGGGTAAACCATCCATAAGGGTTTGTGGATGATTGCTGCTGCATAGAAGGAGTGTGATACACTCCATAGCCTTTCTGTATAAATTCATTGACAAACATCCCTCAATGGTTTTAATGGAGGTCTAAAAAATAAATAGATGTCATGCTATGGTTTGATGCAAACATAACTTCAAATCAAAATGATTAGAATTCAACCAAAGGAAGAATGCATTCGGTGCACAGGCATCTCCCTTCCAGATTAGAATGATCTCATCAATAAACCTCTTTCACAAATTGATACGGTTGTGGCAAGGATTTGTCTTGCTGAAGATAAACCATTGGCATCTACAAAGAGAATCTTCACAAAATTTCAAGGGAAACAAAAATCCCAAAGAACAGGCTTTGACTTGTAAATTAAATCCAAAGTAGTACTTTGTGAGCTCAATTCTGAGTGAAGACACAGAGAATTAAGAAGGCATCTCCATGGGTGCTTGTCGTTTGCTGAGGAGTCCTTGATTTAGCTGTATGCCTTCATTTTGGATGATATGTGTGGGTAGGAAGCTGGGGTTCTGGTGCAGTAACCCCCCTACTTTTTCCCAGACTACTGATGCCCTTTGACTTGATGTGCTCTGGGTCCCTGCCAATCAGGTTCCCAGGGCCTGTCTTCTTTCCCCAAAACTGTACCTTATACCCCCAATTGGCACCTCTCTGTCCACATGTCAGTCACTTGTAAAAGGTACTGTCGGTACCAATGGCACTGTGGCCAGGTAAGGTCTCTCAGGGCTGCAACACTAATTGTGCCACCCTTACAGGGCCTGTACCTTTACACACACACACTGTCATTGCAGGCTGCGTGTTTTGGTGCAGAAGAAAGTGAAGAGTCGACATGGCACACATCCCTGTGTGAAACGAATGAGGAGTTGGGTCACTAGAACACCTGTAGATATACGTAGGGAGGAGTAACATAGAACACGTTTTGCACAAAAAAATGTAATCTAACTGTTGCGTGCTGCTCAGTGTCAGAGGTGCTACCAGTCCCTGGGATAACAAGTGTTGGTAACAGGTCACGATCAGATACTACACTTTCTTCAGAGGAGGTGTGTTGCTTTTTAGAAGGTCTACGTTGGGCGTACATTTCTGCCCACTTGCATACTTTATTAAGACGATAGTTCCCATGAGACACAGGGTCAGACTGATTTGCATATGGCCATGTCTGAACCTGGGTGGCAGAGTGGGCTAAAGAACGGTGATTAGTTAAACCCAGATCTGTTGACTGGGTTGAGTGTTTGATTGGTTCAGATGCTCCGTCCATCACCATCCGCTTTTGTGCAGCTTTGTTCGCCATAAGTTGGCAGGGTATGCTCAGACGTGAGTCTCTTGCTCACTTTGCCACTGGATTCAAGCAAGCCTGGCTGAAGACGGCTGTAATGCCAGAAACCGGTCCTAGGAAGCTTGAATCCGGTCCAGGGAAGGCATGGCTTGGCAGTTGGACTGTTCCCATGAGGCACAGGGTCAACCTGATTTGCATTTGGCCATGTCTGAACTGGGGTGGCAGAGTGGGCTAAAGAACAGTGATGGATTAAACCCAGATCTGTTGACTGGGTGTGAGTGTTTGGTTCAGATGCTCCGTCCATCACCACCCCCTTTTGTACTACTTTGTTCGCCATAAGTTGGCAGGGTATGCTCAGACGTGAGCCCCTTGCTCACTTTGCCACTGGATTCAAGCAAGCCTGGCTGAAGACGGCTGTAATGCCAGAAACCAGTCCTAGGAAGCTTGAATCCGGTCCAGGGAAGGCATGGCTTGGCAGTTCGGGCTGGACTGTTCTCATGAGGCACAGGGTCAGACTGATTTGCATATGGTCATGTGTGAACTGGGGTGGCAGAGTGGGCTAAAGAACTGTGATGGATTAAACCCAGATCTGTTGACTGGGTGTGAGTGTTTGATTGGTTCAGATGCTCCGTCCATCACCACCCCCTTTTGTACCGCAACACCACAAGGAGGTCTCCCCTGTAATCCAGACCCAAGACCCAGTGATCCCTGACCTGCCTCAAGCCTCCAGACAACGAATGCAGCCTAAATCCAGAAAGTCTCCGCAACCATGACCAGGAGCTGGTAAGAAGATCAATCCTAAAAGGCACCCCTGCACCCGATGCCCCACAGCCTTGGGTGGCCCAACTGATGGTGCCTAACCAACCCCAGCATCCTAACTTACCTCTCCAAGTGGTGGTCGCACCCATAAGACCTTCGTCCCCGAGCCTGCAGTGTGTTTGCAAGCCGGAGAAACCCCATTGAAAGCTACAGGGCGACCAATGCCAAAACCACACTCTGAACCCTGCCGCCTGAGTGCCACTGAGGGTGCAACTTTTGTGCTGGCTTGAACCCCTATTTGCCCTGAGCTTATGCCCAGGAGTTTTGCTCCCACAACCCAGTGTCCTGCTCATACGCAGCCACCAACCAGAGGCCCACTATACCCCATTGGATAACATTGGGACTCAGCACTCTGCACCTGGCTGCTCTAGTGCCGCTTAGGGTGCAACAAGAGTGCATCATAGTCCCTGGGAGACCCCTGAGCCTACCCCCAGAATACCAACTCCCTTAACCAAATACTTACCTTTGAACTGATGACCCTCTTTTCCTCCATAGGATAACATTGACTGTTTTCTCTGAAAAGTTTTTAAGTGTGGAGTTGGAAAATCTACGAAACCCTTTAAAACTGTAACTAAATAACAAAAAAGCTTTTACTTACCTGTTTACAGGAAATTGCCCAGTGCAGTATCCAGGTATACTGCACTGTGTAGGAAAAATAATCTGTAAAGTAATCTACATGACATTCCACTAAAAAGCCAATACCAAGTATATGTACAATATTTCAAAAGCATTGCATTAATAGTAGCTCTACTGTAATCAAATTAAAGTGCATATACAAGTGCAATTCAAACTGTTTACAAACTGCATTACTACTGTAAAGTTTTTATTCCTTACCTGTGCCAGGCTTGCTTGGTTCTAGAAAGTAAATTAACTATGGGCCAGATGCATCAAAGGGGTTTTGCCCATTCTATGTCTATGGGAAAATGTGTTCATGCATATAACCCTAAAAGAATATTTTTATACAAAAACAATTGGTCTGAATTTCAGTCTTTGAGTGTGTGATATCATTTTCTGATTAAGTGTGTACAACAAATGCTTAACACTACCCTCTGATAAAGCCTTACTGCTCGACCACACTACAACAAATAGAGAATAAGGTGCTAACTACTTTTACCTCTGCCTATCTTTGGGGATCAACTGGACTCTGTGCCCACTATACCTTACTTCTGTATAATATATACAGAGCTAGCTTCCTGCAGTGTGTATAAGACTCCATGCCAAAACAAACAAATATTTCATTTTCTGAATCAATACGGAGGTCGGAACATCATGACTTATACTAAAGTAAGACTAGCAAGTATATGTTTAGATACCTGGAAAAAACACCCAATCTAATTTTGGTCTTATCTAGTCACTGTACATATAACCTTCTTTTAAAATGTCACTTATGTCACCATGTGATCACTAGGAACCCAAAACACCTCATTGGAAACTTCCCATGTAATCACTTTGGCAATTAAAACACTCTTACATGTAAATATTAGAACAGTGAGCATTTTTTTTAGTATTCCCGGGGTAGCTGGTTGCTTTATATAGTAACTTCCGTTCTTCATGCCAATTAGGCATGTATGGGATGTATTCAGCTTTGGTTGAGGCTTTAATGCTTGCCAAGGGCATGTGAAGCTGCACTTGGGTATGTGACTATAGTAGCTGGGAATATGAGCTGAGCTAGGGGACTGTGAAGCAATGCTCATATATGACAGTAGTTGTTAACAGTAGGTAATGAAATAAATGATGATGCTTGGAGAAAATATTAATGCATTTGTTGTTATATTTAAGATGGACTACAGTAACAAAATGTATGCATTTTCAAAAAGTGAGAATAATTTGTTTTGAGAAGATATTAGCATTTATAGAAATTACAAAAGATTAGAATTGTATTAAATGGTCACAATGTTTGTAGAAAATTTAGTTTATTTACAGAAAACAAATCTGATGTTTGAATTCAAAGGTGTGTATTTTTAAGAAAGGTCAATCAAAACATTTAGGGGTCCATTATGATTGCAGGCGGATTGCCACGGCACATATGGCGGTGGCGATCTGCCCGCAAAAAACCTCCGACCGCTCTGAATTATCCCCCGCCACATTACCATGGTGGGGGGAGCCGGGCGCTGCCGGTTTTCTGCCCGGTCAAGGCGTTGACCGGGCGGAAAAGCTGCTGACATGGTGGCAGTGTCTGGGAGACACCGCCATCCATATTAGCATTATGGCGGGGACAAGCCTTCCGTCACGTAAAGGTAGTCGGTCTTCGCCATTGGGGGCCCGTATCGGGTCCCCAGGGATTCTAGGGGGCGGGGGTGCACAGAGGGGGTACCTATGGTACCCCCCTGCACTTCCATGCACAACATGGCAGGCACTGCCTGGTGCCTGCCACGTTGTGCATGAAACTGCACAACATGCCTTCTTGGCATTTTAGCAGGCAGTGCTGAGAGCACCGCTCGCCGCAATGTCAAGTATGCAGGATGAGCCCGCCAGTGTGGCGGGTGCATTCCAATACCACCAACGGGACCCCCGCATGGATGGCGGGCGGTCCCATTCCCCAAGAGGAGTCCGCCCGCCATCCTAATGACCTCCTTAGTGTGGATTAGATTATTTACCAAAAAGAAGGTCTCTCATGCTTATCATATAGAAATAAAATAACAAGCTGTTGACTGGGGACAAATAAACATTATCTATTGCAACTGAAAACTGATATTGGCAGTCACAAACAGAATACAGTCAGTATACAGTACAAAATGAAATGCCAACATTGAAAGGCTGAGACTAAAGGACAATTATGTTCTTTTTGAGATACAGGATGCCCCAAATGTATGAGGGTGTAATTCTTCTTTCTAAAGAAACCTCTAGGTAGAATTTAAGGCAATTTAATGGTTAATGTGTCACCAGAAAATATGGCCCGCAGATATAGCAAATCAGTGTTACTTGTTAAACAAGTGATTTATTTTTACATTTATGCATATGTTTAATTTATAGAAGACTCTTAAAGTGTCACTTTCATAACTATGATACATGCTAAAAAAATGACTATTGCATGTTTAACCAAGAAATTTTGTTTTTCATTATAGAGTTTTTTTTATTCATACCTAGTCATGCTAGTTAACCTATAGGGATTTAGAATGACAAACAAAGAGTACAAATGTACAAATGTGGTTCAGCCAAGGAAGACTCTCATTAAGGGATTACTCATATAACAAAGTAACAAAGGCTACAACTAAAAATAGAAAGGAGAGCTATGGTGAAGAACTGTGATAGGTTTCAGAAATGCTTGGCCATAATGTAAAGCAAACCCAACAGATATATAAGAACTAATATAATCCACTTAATATATGATGATGGTATATTGATTTAATCAAAGTAAACTTCTGAAACTTAAGTAGTTATTTTTACTTTGCATTTTCACCTAATTAAATAGGTAATTTCAGTTGTGTATGTGGAGTGAGGATAACATATGTTTGGAAGTTGAAACAACTCCAGACAGTAGCTTGAAAAAGGAAAGTGTATAATGTTCTTAGAACATTTATGTTGAGTGTTTTTCACTGTAACTCGGGAAAGATGAATTAATAGATTTGTTAAGTATGTTTCATTATTTATTCATTCATTTGTTTCTAGCAACATATAACTTTTGGAAGTATAACACAACAGAACTGATTGTCAGTTGGAAAATAGATTAGTAAGAGGACATCTAAGTACAATACAAGATAAACAGTGTGTATACAGAGAGAATTAGGTGGATTTCTCCAATAAAAAGCATCTCCACAGGTTAAGAAATTTAAATGGTCTGTTGTTCCGGTGGGATACCTAAAGTTTGTTTCCTTCAATTGTAACATTTTGAAGGTATTGTTTTACCGTACTTGTTGAATCACCCATTTGGCCAGTGGAAGCAAGTAACAGTGAGTGGGCGACTGGAATCTGCTTGATTAGCTGACCTTAGGTTGAGGTAGAGTATATATTGTCTTTAAAGTATTAAAGAGTTAGCTTGAGGATGTCTGTTGAAAGGCTTTGAAGACTTCAATTAAACGTTTTTGAAGGCCCTGCTTTTAACAGAAATAAAATGAGCCTTATAATGATTATGTGAAGGTTATGTGTTTCTAGTGAAGTTAAATAATGCATGTTTAAAACTTTGTCAAGTAGAGGGAAAGAATGATGAGGACGTCTGACAAGAAGGCTATTGCGTTAATCCAATTTGATGATTACTAGTGCGATGATCAGTGCCTTAGCTAGTTGAAAGGTGATGCATTATGCTTATCAATTTCAGTTTGCAATTCACTAAGTCGCATTACAATATTCATTTTGATGTTTCTATAAACTGGCTTTGCATATTTCATAAAAAATGTTTTTTAATTGCTATGCCTAATACTTTAGTATAATGAATGGGATTTTTCAAAGATCCATTACACCAGCTGACATACATAAAATTGACGGTACATATTTGAGTGCATTTTCATATACATTTTTCTATATTTCATTTTATGTTCTACCTTGATGACATATTTGTCCCTGCTGCCACGTTCTTCTCCCATAGGTGTCACTCCCCTACGCTCTCTGCAAGCTTGGTTGTTCTAGTCATTGCCTGAGTAATCCTATGTAAATTCTGCATGCAGTTCCCCATGTTGAGTATCATAGGTCTAAGAATTTATTGGGGAGAGATAGGATGTGAAAAAGAAAGGCAGAAGTAAATCTCTACATTTTGAAACATGGCAGAGTACCAGGAAAGGGCTCAGTCTATTCTTAGGGAAAATGTACTATGAAATGCCTAATTGGGTCCCTTTTATCATTTTAATGAAGGGTCCCCTGACTTCTTCCTTGCCTCAAATAACCTTTAGGAGTGTCAGGCTCACTTGGAGTTTCTGCAAATGATTGGAAAAATTTGTGAGGGTTTCTTTCACTCTGTTTGTAAAACACATTTTCTCCACCCTTTGCAGTTCTGCCTGAAACTATAGTACGATTTGGCCAAATGTTATCAAAGATTTAGTTTCGGAGAATCTCCATCCTCCCTGTATCATCCTAATGTAGGCCTGGTTCGCTTGCTTTGTTCACGAGTTTAATGGTTGTTGTTGCAAGGATTATTACCCCTGCAGTTTAAAAATTCAACCCTGAAAGATGCAGTGACCAGGTTATAGTGTGAGCAATTTGGTAGAATTTGGATAAGTACACTGTGTGATGTTGATCTCAAGGTCATCGATAGATATAAAGATACCAAAAATCAGTGTGAGAGCTCAAATGTCACACCTAGCTCATATAATCTGCCATCTACTTTATTTTCTAGGCTGCTGCATATTTCTGCTGCTTCCTTTTTCTAAGGAGAGTGCATGGTCTTCTGACAAAGATGTTTAGTTTTCAGGAAGCAGATACCGATCTAACCCTGACAAATTGACACTACATATGAGTTTAAGCCATTTTATAATTCTCCTTGTTCCCCCGTTTCCTTTGCTACCAAAACAGGAGGGTGAGTGGGGAATGGGTGAGAGAATGGTAAGAAGGACAGGCACTGTTGGGGAAAAGATAATAGAATTGTTTGCATTTTCCCTCTCACTCAGATGACGTATTACTATGCGTACTTATTGTGGTCTCTACTCAGCATTTGAGGGTTTTGTTTTTGGTGGGGGGAGTTTTATATAGCGGAAACGTGACCCGAAGGTATCAGAGCACTTAACATGAGCACTAGTTGCATTACAGATGGACACATTCATTTTTGTTAGGCACATGGAGTTAAGTGATTTGCCCAGAATCATAGGATGTTGAGTGATGTAAGTAGATTAGGTAGGCAGCAGGACACGTCTTCGTTATTAAGATAGATTTATTAAGTTAGCAGAGCAGTACACCTCACAGCTGACCAGACCATCAACTGCCAAGGCTGGAACCTTCACATACCAGATAGAACACTCATAGGCACTATGGGAGGTTGGGAAGGTAGGAACACAAAAAAAGGGCTACTGACACAATGTAGCCATATTAGAGGAAGTACAATTATACAACATATCTTTTCCCTTTACAGATAAAACAAAAATGAAAGACTCAAGCACATAGTAAGAGTTATAGTATGGAAAACAAGAAGAAGAAAACATATAACACGTAGGAGGTCAGCGACCTCTTGGACTTCCAGATCACGAAGGCAAAGGAACAGGATCATGATGAGGGATCATGATGACCACCTTCTCCCCTTCGAATGACAAAACATGAAGAGCCAGTCTACTCTCTACAATCCTTCATTGTGGCCAGCAAAAATGGGAATAGACAGTTTACTTTCTCCGATCAGTCCTTGTCCGCTGCGGCTTCCTGCTCATAGTTGAAGATTGGACAGTTCAACAAATGCCGCCAATGCTCAAAACGTGCTGGAAGGATGTTCCCAAAGAAAAAGTTGGAGCCAGTTCTCTTACAGTCCAAGATGAAGTTCTGGACCAGGTGTCTCGGTTCTGGTTCTTTTTCTGGGTTATGGGCCTCAGTTGTGGTTCGGGCCTCTAAGTTACCTTTAAATTTAATTTCTTTTGTGGACAAACTGTCTCAGTACTGTGGGCTATAAGGCCCAGTTCAAATCACGGAACATTTATCCCGGTTCAGAGAACCACCTTGTCACAACTTTCTGTTGTGGTACTGAAACTCTTGTCCATCACGAATCTCGGTCGTGAACTCTCCCGGTCCTGGGGCACACTTTGTCCACTCCCGGTGCTGATTCTGGGACATCTGTTGTCCCCTTTTAGTTCTGCCGGTCCTGAGACTTCCTTTGTCCACTCCCGGTTCCTTGTTCTGCCGGTCTTGGGACTCCCTTTGTCCACTCCCGGTACTGATTCTGGGACATCCGTTGTCCCCTTTTAGATAGGTTGGAACCTTTGTTCTCACTCTTTTTTTCCTTCTGGGACCTTTGTCCCCTTTGTGGGCTCTCTGTTCCAGCTCTCCGTTGTGGTTCTGGGACTTTTGATCACTGCCACCTTTACCCACTGCCCAATATGGTTCCTTTGTCCCCTTAGACCACAGGACTATCCATCTAGGCCTAGGGACACCATGTCATGGCACAGGATGTTTGCCCACTCCTACATGTGCCAACTGCCGGTTTTGGAACTTTTGTGGGCTCTCTGTTGTGACTTTACATCATAGTTCCAGGACCTTCGCTCACTACCACATTCACCCACCGCTCATTATGGGCCCTTTGTACCCTCGGACCACAGGACACTCCATCTAGGTCTTTGGACTCTTTCGTGGTAGTGAGTCACTGTCCCTGGACATTTTTTTTTTATTTTTTTTTAGGCTGCGAAGGATTATGTTGCTATGAAGGTATTACTGTTTTTACAGTCTCCTTTTGTGCTTCAAAACTTTATGCAATTAAGCTTCTTCACATATAAATTCCAAGCAATGCAGTAATAAGTTTTATTTAATTTCAAATCTTGCTCTCACTTTACTGATGCTGCTTGAGATTAGTTTTGATTTTTGATAAGAGATCTAAATTGTGGTCTTGCAATCCCATCCTCGTGTTGTAATGTTGTAATGTTGTAAGTAGATTAGGTAGGCAGCAGGACATGTCTTCAAGTTATTAAGATAGATTTATTAAGTTAGAAGAGCAGAGCAGTACACCTCACAGCTGACCAGACCTTCAACTGCCAAGGCTGGAATCTTCCCATACCAGATAGAACACTCTTAGGTACTATGGGAGGTTGGGAAGGTAGGAACACAAAGAAAGGGCTACTGGCACCAGGTAGCCATATTGGAGGAAGTACAAATATACAACATTGAGCTTCTCTGCGGATACTCGAATCTGGTTCCCCAGCTCTGAGGTAGGTCACTCTAGCCGTTAGGCCACATCCTTTCCCGAATTACCCAGCATCAGGGGCTTTGTATGGATTTCTACGTCTGTCATAATTGCTGGGTGACCTATGCATTCCGGTGGTTAATGACAGCATAATGTATTGTCCTGGTGCAGGTGGTAGGATCTGAATTGTGAGAATCAGTTTGATCAAGCTGCTTCTGGGTTGGTGGTCAGTACACTGCCCCTGAATACATACTTGAAATATGGACTCAGATTACCGGTAATGGTTTCATTTTTATCAGTATTGCATTTGACCTAGCTCTTTTTTACAGGCACTTCTACCAGCATTTGCCAACTTTACAAGTCTATTTCTCACCAACTGAACCATTTGTGCCAAGCATATTTGAGTTATATGGACTCTATCATGCAATTAGATTTCCCTTAGAATCTGTCAGTCGCTAAACCACTTAGTTGTACATTGATTTATACTGTTACGTTACTTTCTGGTACTAGAGGTTGAAAATACATTATGCGGTGCATTATTGTGCTAACATCAAGCACTGCATAGATGACCATTTCCAAAGTAAAAGATCACTGACATCTCTACTGCTGACAAAATCAAAAAACAATAATCTGTTAACGTGATATAGCCAATGCTGGTGATAAATTCAGATTTTGCGATCACAAAATTCACACTGAATAATTTTGAGGACACATGGTAATAAAATGAGTTCCTGGTTTTCAATCACCTTGAGCAAGGATGGTCCATTTCCACTTTTGCAAAGTTATTCATCATGCTGGAATTGAAAGCAGTCCATAACAAGACAAACATATATTTGTAATCAGGGGCCCGATGTAGGTAAAACGCATTTACCGATTTTAAAATACCGAATCATACCGAATCGGTATTTTGAAATCGGTAAATGAAATGTAGGTAAAATAAATCAGTAAATTACCGAATCGGTACCAATCGGTATCGGTGTTCGAAAAAATCGGTAAGTACCGAATCGGCGATTACCGACTCGGCAACTATCGAATCGGTAAATGCTATACACCCCCATGGGCCAAAAGGCCCATAGGAATGCATTGTAAATACCGATTCGGTATTTACCGAATCGGATTTAGCCGATTCGGCAATTACCGAATCGGTAAATACCGAATCGGCAAACACGGAATCGGCGAGAAAGTAAAAATGAAACTAATGACAACAGCCAATGAGGTTGAAGCACCCTCCCCCACCCTAGCAGGGAGTGGCTAGCCAGGCAGGTGCAACTCATCAGAACTTTCTGGAGAGGCAGTTTGAACTGAGCATTTTGAGTGAGCAGCAGTGGTAGCAGTATCCTGAACTGAGTGGAAATGGCAAGCAGCTCTGAGAGCCAGAAGGCTGAGCGCAAACGCAAGGCCAAGTTCAGCACCAAGGAGCTGCAAATGTTGGTGGAGGAGGTGGTGAGGGTCCACAGGGAGCTGTTTGGGAGGCTGTCCCTCACAGTCCCAGAGAGCACCAAGAGAAACCTGTGGATTGCAATAGCTGGGAGGGTGAATGCAGTTGGTGTCACCCACAGGAGCCTGGACGACCTCAAGAAGAGGTTTTACGACATTCGCAGCCTCACAAAGAGGAAACTGGCCGAGCTGCACAAGCAGGCAGGACTAACAGGTGGAGGCAGGAACCCAGCGCCACCCCTCACTGACCTTGAGGAACTTGTGTCCACGACAATTGAGAGAGTGTGGTGGGAGTTGGGGACCTCGACAGCTCATCCAGAGCCACAGCAAAAGGTAAGAAGCATGCGCAGCATGACACACCCTACCAGACACCTCCCCTTAAGCCCCAATGCACAGCCAAACCCCAGCCCAGTACTGCTTGCAACATACATGTGCAATGCATCAAGGAAAATGTAGTCAGCTGCATGTAGTAACAAATGCCAGTGCACATCCAAATGAAATGCACCTAGAAAATGAATCAGAGTATTGAAAATGACATGTGCAATGTTTTAATTGTAGTGACTGTTACACATTTGCACTCAGTTCACAAATGCTTCTTTATACCTAGGGGCACCATCAGGCAGTGGAGCAGCAGCTACACAAGCTCCAGCTCCAGAAGCATCAGACAGTGCGGTGGCAGGGCAAAGCAGCACTGTACCATCACCGGAGGAGGAGGAGAACAGCAGTGCCATGGGCTATGAGGAAGACACAGGACATACCCTCTCATTTCCACACTCCCCCCTACTGTCACTTACGCCCCCATTGCAGTTCTCACCTGCAAATTCTCCAACACAGACCCACCCACCACCTGCCACATCTCCTGCCAGGAGGATCACCGTTGCACCATTAAACATCATGGAGGGAGCAGAGGCTCAGGCTCCAGCACCCACCCCTGCAACAGCCGTGGCACCCCAGCCCACACAGCAGGACAGCAGCAATCGGCGCAGGCCACGCACATCCAGCCCTGCTTTACCAGCACGGGAGGGCAGTGTATTTCAAGGGCTGGAGGGGAGTATGGTCCGGATCCAAAGGATGCAGGCCAAGTCGATCCTGGCTTGCCATCGCCAATTGCGGGAGCACAACCTGCACATGGGGGAGATGAGAAAGGGGTTCAATAGTTTAGTGGAGAGCAACAAGGAAATTGCTAATGGACTGGGGCGCATGACTACTGCCATTACCCAGCTATGCAGTAAGATGGAGGAGCACGAGCACTGTAGGCGCAGGGATGCCCGGCTGCAAAACAGGTCACTCAACCGCCTTGCTGTAGCTACCGCCCAGCTATGCCGTCGAGGGGCTAACATGGAGGACTGCCTCACCAAGAACACTTCTGAGGTGACCAGGGGCATGTCCCGCATCACCACTGCCATGGAGGCACTAATCATTTCAAATACGATGGTGAACCCTGCCCTGGATGTGGGTGAGGCTGGGGACAGCAGCAGCCGCAGCAGCCCGGCCAGCGCTGTGTCTGAGCCGCGCCGGAGCAGCAGGCGCTCCGCAGAGGCATCAGGACACACAAAAGGGGGTGAGCCACATCCAAGTGGGTCAGCTAAGCGCAGCAAGAAGTAAGACTGCCAGGGAGGGTGATGCAAACCGGACTATTTACTATACCCACATATTCTGTTTTTGTTAAATGTGTTGCACATCAGTGCAGTTACTTTGTGCCAACATTAGTAAAACTTTGTTATTTCAACATCCATAGACGTCTCTGTGCATCTGTACTCACTCAGAAATAGTTGGCTGTTATCTCCTCACATCTGTACCTCCCGTCACTTGGTGTAGACACTCCAGCAGGTTGTGTTAGTGGCACAGCTATGTCATCGTCAGGGTCCTCGTAGTCAGACAACTCTACCTCTGTGCCCTTCTTGACCGCAAGGTTGTGCAACATTGCAGATACAGCAATTATCTTGCAGCAGGTGATGGGGGTATATTGTCTGGCACCTCCGCTCTTGTGCAGGCATCTGAACCTGCTTTTCCAGATGCCGAAGGTCCGTTCAACTACATTCCTTGTGCTTTTGTGCGCACGGTTATACCTCCTTTGGCTGGGTGTTGAGTGGTTGAGGTAGGGGGTGAGAATGAATGAGCGGAGGGCATATGCACTGTCGCCTAGAAGAATAAGGGGTAACATTACTCGCATGCATACATGTACTTCACACTGCTATTTAGGTTATGGGGGTCTGACACTGTGTCTTACCTAGGAGGTATCTTTCACCAAATTCCCCTGCCGTCAGCCGTGCATAAATGCCGCTATTTTGAAAGATATAGGAGTCATGGGTACTCCCTGGAAATTTTGCTACCACGTCAGTGATGACACATTTGGCATTACAAATCACCTGCACATTTATGGTGTGCGTTGACTTCCGATTACGGTATATGTATTCCGTGTCAGCAGGGGGACAAATCGGTATGTGTGTGCCATCTATGCAGCCAATGATGTGGGGGAATCCTGCCATCTGGTAGAAGTCTGCTTTTGTCTGTACCAGTTCTGCATGGGTTGCAGGGAAGGAAATGTATTGGTCCATCCTTTCAATCATGGCGTCTAGGAACTTGTGGAAGAACCTTGACAGGCTGCTCTGGGTCACCCCTCCTACTGCAGCTACAGCACTTTGAAAGCTGCCAGACGCAAGCAGGTGTAGGCTGCATAGCACCTGCACGTGCACTGGGATTGCGTGTGCTCTTGGGGTGGGGTGCTGCAACAGGGGTTGGAGGTCCCTAATGAGCTCTAAGATGGTCTCTGGGTCCAGCCTGTACCTCTGTAGGATCTCTGCATCTGTCTGCATGGACAGGGTGAGGCGCTCTCTATACACCTGCTCCTGTCTCAGCCATTCCCTCTCTCCATCCTGCTGTAGCCGTAGCCGTCTTGCTATGACATAGAAAGCTGCCATGGTGCAAGCAGAAATGCATTTTGGGTCCTTTTTTATAGGTTGCACCTGGTTACCACCTGATTCAAATCTATGTTAAAAACCGAATCTTGAATACCGATTTTGACGATAAATCGGTATTTCAGGGCTTTCTTACATCTCAATGTTGAGTATAATCGGTATTCTTCCGAATCGGTAATGTTACCGATTCGTTAACGATACCGATTCGGAAATTTACCCGATTCTGTTTATTCCGATTCGGTATTGTACCGATTCGGTGAATTTTACGATTCCTTAATTTTTACCGATTCTGGTCGGTTACCGAATCGGTATATTTTCCGAATCGGTTTAATTTCCGAATCGGTATAGTTCCGACACGGTAACTTTTCCGATTCTGAATTTTGACCGATTCGGCAGTTTTTGGGACTCCTACATCCCGAAACATCGATACCGGTCGGTAACGGTCGAAAATACCGATTTTCGGCCGTTACCGACCGACCTACATCTAGCCCCAGGTGCCTTGCACTTAGATATTCAACAAACTGACGCCCCTCTCCGTAGAGTCACTTTATACAAAGCAGCTCGCAGATTTGCATGACCTACATGGCGGCCATGGTTTGTTTAGAGATAAATGGAGTAAGTACAAAAATATGTTTTCACGGTCATGCTCAGGACATGAGTGAAGTGGTGAATGTGCAAGTAATTATGAACTTGGCACAGTAGCACTATTTATTTTAAGCTCTGTTCATCTGATTTGTCAGAGGATGTTTACTTAAGCAGCCTCTATTTAACGTGCTAAACTATATCACCAAAGACACTGCGTGAGCCTTGCCAACTCATACAATTCAGAAGCATCGCTTCAACAGGGATATTCCAAAGAGGGCAGGCTGACAGTGAAGATGACAAAGTGTTTTTAAGCTCGTTTAACAATTTGCGCTGAATTACAAGACATTGGAAAGTGGGAAACGTAGTGTTAGAATCTCCTAACTCCTTTTTAAAGCCGACAAGGCGTCTAATTGTGAGCAATACTTCTAAGTTATAGGTAGATTTAAAAAGTGCTGCTGAGTCATGCAATTAGTATATACTTTATTAGCATACAATCTAAAAAGCAGGTAACAAATGATTCGTAGCACTAGGAGCCCGACGGGTTTATTGGTGTATTGGTGTTCTAAAACTGGTTGTGGGCAGTTTGAGAGCTCAGCGTTACACTACACCTTGCTGGGGTTGTGTAGGTACTCCTTGCACTTTGGTAATACAGCCCCCGCCTCGTGATTACCCACCATTCCTGTGCATCATACAGTGACATAACTACTGGAACTTCACCTGCAGCAGAAATGTGCAACGTCCTTCGTCACACACCTTAACTTATTTCTACTTAAATATCCCAGACTTGGAACTTCCCACTTGTTCCAGGAAATGCTCTGAACCTTATCTGTTAGCTCTGTCAGTGCTTTCCTTACAACAGAACTTTCTTTCCAGAAAGTCCCTGAAAGCCCCGGTGTTTCAGTCATAGTGCACAAAGGAGTGGTAGCAAACATGCCTTAGTCTGGGTTGATTGGAACAGGTCATAAGGACAGTCTGATGTACACATTTGATATGCTAGGTAGAGGTGCAGGAATGTCAAACGAGAAAGTGACTGCATCCAACAAAGTGTTAAACAGCATCAGTGTAATAAGAGTTCAGGGCAGATCTACAAGGAAGTGCCACAGCGTGGCACCGCAAGCCCTTTGGCTGCACCATGCTGCGGCACTTCCGAAGCACAGGGATGAAACATATTTACAAGAATATGTCGCAACTCTGTGCTTCCCCCTGCGCTGGCGCACAAACTGCAACCATGCACTGGCCCAGACACCCTTGCACCATGGTCCAAGGATGCCTGCGTCGTGGGGAGATAGTTTTTGTGCAGGAAGGGGCACCTTCCTGCACAAAAACAATCACTACAGGCATTTTCCTCTTTCAATGCGTGCTGTAGGATGCAGTATGCATTGAAAGAGGATAAAACGAGGAGAAATTGAAACATTTCTTCTCGTTGCGCCTCGCTACCCCAACTCCCGGGTGGCATAACATTCAGACGCATCTCAAGATTTACGATTTCTCGTAAATCTGGAGATGTGTCTTGTTCCATGGGTGTTGCGTGAGAACACCCACAGCAACACCCATGGAACGCCCCTTCAACGCAAAGTGCTGCGTGTGAAGGGGCCGTATTTACAAGGAGAGGAAAAGTCATGCAGGTTGGCTTTTCCTGTCCTTGTAAATATGGAGGAGCCCCCTGCGCCACCAGTATGTCTTGAAAAGGGACGTACTGGTGGCGCAGGGGGGCCTGTAAATCTGCCCCTTCCTGTTTCTACTCCTGATTCTGAGTTTCTTATACATTTTAATTCAGCTGCTTACTACGACTGTGCATAGGTTTTTTTACGCAAGTGTAATCTCATTGCAGTGGTTACTTGCAGTTCGCAGAGATTTTCCATTAACTGCATTTACTCTGTAGCATATGTTTTGTGTAATTAGTGTTTCTCTACCCTATTCTGGCGCAAACATGCGTTGCAGAGTAGAGCAGGAATACTTGCTTCTTGTTTGCAAAACATTTTTTGGTACCAGGTTGTTCGATTTTGAAGATCTCAGGTAGAACAAATGAAGCAGTGGCATACCTATCTGTTTCATCACTTCTAGCAAAGCGGTATTTAAATAAATCTCACACCAAAATGATCATAGCTCATTCTACGGATCACTTGCATTTGTCAGTTTGCACCGAGCTTTCTGAGGATTCAGGGCAGTGGTTCCTAATGTCTCCCTAGCGCTTAGGCAATCATGGTCAGAAGACAAATAAACAGTCACTGTGGTTAAACTGAGACAACCACAAACAACTTAATCAGGAAGCTTTGAAGTTGACGTTTGTAAAATGTATTGGAGTGGTCCTGATCAGAAAAACTTTACGTACTAAAGTAATGGAACATAGGAAATGTTACTGACTGGGCAGAAACAAGATAACTTAATGAGGGATTGTGGTTTGTACGTTAGACAGGCCAATCGAGTACCTATCATCATTATATAACCTATTTTACATATATCAATTATGCTTCTTCTGACAAGCTGTTCTTATTGGTTATACATCTATAAAGTCCAATCTATCATCTGTATACCTACAAAAGAAAACCAAAGAAGCTAGGAAGAACAGAATGACAGTGGGCACAAATAAGTAAATATGATTTTGATATGATGCATACATTGGTCAGGGAGCAAAATATGCTGAGATATATATACCACAAGCAAACATTTTAAGGTTATTAAAAGTCACCAATGATTTGGCATGAGGACACAGGTTCCAAAGTTCGATGGTGGCTTATTAATCCATCCCCATCCAGAGACTTTGATTGGGTGGCTTTGTTTGGCACGATATGTCTGCTTAAATATGTTTTCCTGATTAACTGGGTTCTTACCCAATTCAGCCAACCTAGGTTTCTTGCTTTTGGACCAGTGGTTTATGGATCTCTGCTGTGAGAGAGTCTAACTGAATTCAGTGACAGGGTGGCTTTTAGTGTTAACTGCCAGTCTCTGGCTTTTAAAATAAGATCTGCTGTGTGCAGCTGGGGTTAATGGCTCTATGTTGGTTACATATGATCGTGTCTGCACATGTTTGTGCATCTGTTTGTGTTCTGGGCAAGTGAAACTACTGACTAACTCAGACTAGTGTCTGCATACAGGTAATCTGTCACTAATGGGACCTTTACAAAATTATTATGGCCCTTTCTGTTGTTACAATGTAATTGGACATTTAAATGTAAATATTGCCATTTCTTTTATGACTACAGTGTGAGCCGTTATTGCAAGTCTGTTGTGCTTTTCTTTTTTCACAATGTAGGTGACATCTACATCAAAACACCAATTGTGCATTGACTCAAACTAGAGTGAAGCATATTGTTTCTTTCCATTGTTAAACACAGGTCCTATGTCAATTTAGCCATGATTGCACTCCGTGTACTTTGGGTGGACCTAGGAACCTAATTAACTTCAGATGTCACATGGAAAGGCCCCAACCTTTCTCTTCATAGTCAGGTTGGCACGAAACCCAGTGAAATGAAAGCTACCCCCAGAACTGATTTTGAGTGAGCTCAGAGGAGGGGACTGCTCATTACCATGGTCAGACATCTGGATGGGCAATCAGGCTTACTACAAGGACAGAAGGGTTTCTCCATATTGGAATTTGGGAATTGTTAGACTTGGCTTTTTCAGTGGGTTTACCACAAGATTTTTTGCTTTTTTTGCCTCCTTTTTTTAACCTGTTTTTTGTTGGTTTTAGGACTCTGGGCACTTTACCACTGCTATTCAGTGCTAAAGTGCATATGCTCTCCAGATAAATTATGTGTATGGATTGGTGTTTCCATGATTGGCATATGTGATTTACTGGTAAGACCCTAGTAACTTGCACTGAGTGTGCCAGGGCCGGTAAATCAAATGCTGCTAGTGAACCTGCAGCAGTGATGTGCCACCCTCACAAGCAACCTTTCAGTGGGTTCTCAGACCTGACACTGCAGTGTCTGCACACAGTTTCTACTGCCATGTCAACCTGGCAAGTCCACCCACTTTCCAGGCCCTTACTGTCCCTTTTATTACATGTGAATCACCCCTAAGGTAGGCTCAAGGTGCCCCTGTGGGCAGGGTGCAGTGTATGTGAAAGGTGGGACATGTACTGGTGTGTGTGACATGTCCTGATAGTGAAATACAGTGTATATTGTTTTTCACTGTGGAAAGGCTATTTGTCCCATAGTATAGAATAGGAGCTTATTTATAACATCTTATAAGTATAACTTCCCAATGGGACAAGTTAGAAAGATGGAGTTTAGTATGCCTGAACCCAGAATATAAAAATGCATCTTTTAGTAAAGAGGTTTTTTATATTGTGTGTTTGAAATTACCACTTTTAGAAAGTCGTCGTTTTCTTGCTTAGCCGTCCTGTGTGCCTCTCCTGGTTTGTGAATTGTCTGTCCCTCTTTAGAGCGACAAGGGCTGGGGATGTGCATTATCTTCAGACAGCCTTGGCGGAGGGGGTTTAGGGGTGTACTACCTTTCCTGGATGAGTCAGGGCTGAGCTGATTAGACCGGGACTGCATTTGGGGTAGTGGAAGGACATTACCCTGCACCTGATTAGGACCGGTCTGCCTTGGATAATTCTGTCTCCATTTCCTGCCAGGAAGCTGTGCCAGTGAGGACAGACTGGTCTTGACTGGGCACAGAGCCTGTCTTCCCAAAATAACAAAGAGAAACTGAGTATAAATATTGGGACCCAGACCCCAGAACTTTAGAACTTGCTTCTAAACCTGCCAAGGAGAAGAGCTAGAAGAGCTGCCAGAAGGAGTACTGCTGCTTTGCTGTTTTGTTGCTTTGCTGGGTTGACCTGTAGTTGCTGCTTCTGCCTTGGGCAGGGAAAGGACTGAACTGAACATTTCTTCAATTGTTGCTGAGTATCTCCAAGGGCTTGAGAAAGAGCTTGCCTTCTGTTCACGAAGTCTCAGGGACAGTAAAGAATTCACTTACCACTGGGTACTGCCTCTGGGACAGCGTGTCTCAGTTGCCACAGAGGGAAACCGCAACCTGACGCCGTCACCAAGACCGCCGGTGGTTCCATAACCAGAAAGCACTGCAGAGGGCAGTTCTACACTTCGCACCGCAACCCTGGTCTCACTGACGATGATGACGGCCGCTGCCACCGAGCTGCTAATTGCATCGCTATTCGTGGGCAATGCACTCCGCACTGCCTAGCTTCACTCCGCTACCCTGGTTTTATCGATGGCCCCATTGCCAGCTGACATTGCTGCTGTGATCTGCACCATGGTCTGGGGGCACCGCTCATAGGCTACAATCAACATCACCCTGTCCAACACTGCAGCACACCGACACCAGCCCCATCGATCGATGATCCTCGATGGCCGCCAAAGTTTGCACCGTGACCGTCAGCACCGCAATGAGCACCGCCCAACTTCACACCACAGCCCTGGTCCTACCGATGCTGCTGGTCGACTGCCAATGAGACGCTACCTGCACCATGACCTGACGGTACTGTACTTAACACTGCTCCGCTTCACACCGCAGCCTCGAGCAACACAGCTGCTGTACCACACCGCCGTGGTAGGCCGGAACAAAAGGCACTGTTTACAAGAGTTCTGTCACTGATGCCGGTCCGCACTGACGCAGTCGACTAACCCTGTTGGATTTGGTTGTTTTAGGCACTGTAGTCGCACGAGACAGAGCTCCTGCTTTCAAGGAACTACAGTTTTAAGGTTATTCTTGCAGAGCACATATTTTGATTTGATTATTGTATGTTGGACATTTATCGTTTTGGTCTTGTTTGCACAGATAAATATTGGTTATTTTTCCAAAACCAGTGTGGTGTCCTTTTGTAGTGTCTTCACGGTATTACTGTGATTTATGTGCAAATGCTTTGCACATTGCCTCTGAGATAAGCCTGACTGTACGTGCCAAGCAACCAAGGGGGTGAGCAGGGGTTATTTTAGAAGGGTATCCCCCTTATCCGGACTTGAAGGAAGGGTCCCTATTTGGACAAAGGTGTAAACCATTGCCAACAAGAGACCCCCATTTCTAACAGCGATAAAGGGCACTGGGAATTTTTTCTTTTAGTAAGGCAAGCAGGAACAACTGGAAAAGTGGGTAGGGCTGGGAATTACTACCCCATAGGGTGGGGAAGAGCCAAAAGTCACCCCACACACCAGCCAGGGCCATGCATAAATGTGGCACATCAAAGCACCATGTTCAGAAAACTTACTGGAACTGTGGCAGGAACAAGAGGACTGGACTTGCTGTCTGTGATCTGAGTGGCACCCTGAAGGACTTGGCCTACTCCCTCTTGTGCCCAGGACAAATAAGGGGACTCTAAGGGTCAGTTAGCTGACCTGCTGAGTGGCTGCAGGGACACAACCAGCTGCAAGAGGCATTCCCTGAAGTACCCACCTGATCACTGGCAACTAGACATGGACTGGACTTTGCATTGGCATTTGCCTGACACCCTGAAAGGTTTTAAGTTCCTTTTTCTGAGGTTCAGGGGCAATAGAAAAATATGTCTGTGGTTTTTTTGGGCACCAGAAGAAAGTTTGGAAACTTTTGAAACATTTCCTTTTTTATCTAAGGGCTGGTGAAACCAATGTGCTTCAAGTATCCACCCTTTGGTTCCATGGTGACATTCCAAGTCGGGATGATTTTTCTCCTCAATAAGTAACAATATTGCATTCTGAGTTGGGACTTTTCTTCAAAAAAGTGCCAAAGTCACTATCTGAAGTGAGACTTAGAAACGTTTTGAAACTTTTTAACTTCCAGATTTTCAGTGGGACAAATCCTCTTGATGCATTGTAGTCAGCCTCAAATCCTGCTTAGGTTCCGGTCTATCGCTTTCATATCCTAATATTGGCACTTAATGCTTTTTAGCGCTGTTTCTACTTAAAACATTGAAAAAACGTCATCTTCGGTTCCCCTTATTTGACATATGTCTTTTTGGTGTCATTTTGTTTATTGAATTTCACTCTAGCATTCTAATTCAGTTTGGGAATTGCATTGCTTTAGGTTGTGGCTTTTGAGTCTTCACCCTGACAAGAAGGGTTATTATTACTAGAGGTATAAAGTATAAAGTTGTTTCAGCAGCGGAGGCTCCATAAAGGCCTTTTTTTCCAATTGAAGCTTGTCTATATTGTATCATTAGAGAGGCTGGCAGCATGGCTAGAGAAAAGGCTTTAAATGTAGCTCATGTGAGCACTCAGGATCCAGTGAGGTCTGTTTCAATTAGGGCCATGGATGGGGATGGGGAGGATGTTGGCCACACTTGAAAGGCCAATGCCCTGCTAAAAGAGGCAGCCATTTAAAATTTCATGTGCTTTCTGGCACCTGCTGTGTTCATGTGAACTCATTGTACCTTTCTACATAATTAAGGATGTAAATGGAGCAATGTAATCAGCTTGGCATCTCATAGTGGAGGCAGTGGCTCTCAAACTAATAGGAGTACTCCGGTATGTGACCGTTACAACGCAACTTTTACAACGGACTACTTTCACAACGCAACTTTTACAACGCAGGATCCATTACAACGAATACCACTACAACGCATTTTTTTACAACGCAAATACCTTTACAACGCATACAATTACAACGCAAGTATAGGTAAGTATATAATTATAGTAAAAATGTTATAGGATTGGGTTTTTGGGTAAAGGGGTATTTTTAGGGTTCAGGGCTAGGTTTGGGTTTTTGGGTAAAGGGGTATTTTTAGGGTTCAGGGCTAGGTTTGGGTTTTTGAGTAAAGGGGTATTTTTAGGGTTCAGGGCTAGGTTTGGGTTTTTGGGTAAAGGGGTATTTTTAGGGTTCAGGGCTAGGTATGGGTTTTTGGGTAAAGGGGTATTTTTAGGGTTCAGGGCTAGGTTTGGGTTTTTGGGTAAAGGGGTATTTTTAGGGTTCAGGGCTAGGTTTGGGTTTTTGGGTAAAGGGGTATTTTTAGGGTTCAGGGCTAGGTTTGGGTTTTTGGGTAAAGGGGTATTTTGAGGGTTCAGGGCTAGGTTTGGGTTTTAAAAATAATTCAATTAAATAAAATTAAATAAAATTAAATTATATTAAATTTAATAACTTACATTTTTAAAAATATTATATACTTACCTATACTTACGTTGTAATGGTATGCGTTGTAAAGGTATTTGCGTTGTAAAAAAATGCGTTGTAGTGGTATTCGTTGTAATGGATCCTGCGTTGTAAAAGTTGCGTTGTAAAGGTATGCGTGGTAAAAGTATGCGTGGTAACGTCATACATCCGAGTACAACAGATTTGAAGAGTGCGCCTCCAAGGGATCTTACATTTTGAGACAGTGTACATCTGTGTGACAACAGAGACTTAACCTGTGTATTATGGTGCAGCTGACAGAATATTATATTGTTTCCATTCATTCATATATCCACTACATAGCACAGCATCAACTTTACATCACTAATAATGGCTGAGGAATATATCTAGAATACAATGTTCTAGAAAGACATAAAAGGAAGCAATATAAAACATTGATTACTGAAAAGAGATTGTGTTCCATCAAAATACACACGTAGTTATGAAGAAGGCACAGTTAATGGCACATTCCATAGACTACATTTAACTTTCGGTCAGTATAGTAGAGAAAGTAATAAGCAGCACAATGACATTTTCTTCCTTGCTAATATTGCTCTTAATAATCATCACTACCAGCAGATGGCTCTCAAGTAATCCTGGCTCAAATCTTTCCCATGCCCTTCCATGAGCTTGCAGTCTCCCGCCCTCCACCGCTTCTTCTTTGTGTCTGTCATCCTATTTAAATTTTCTCATCTCCTCCCCCTCCCTATTTTACTACTTCAACCGCACTACCCTCTCTCTGCTCAACCAGGAATTACATTACTCTGTTATAACTCTTTTCCTGCAACACCCTTCTCTCTCCTGATCACCTCTTTTTCGCCTTATCATAACCCCTCCTCTCCACATATTTGTCCCACACCAGCCCATGTTGCTATCCAGCCCTTATTGTATACTCCTCTCCTGTACAGTGCTCCGTTTCTCTGGAGCTAGGAAAGTGATAGATATGAATGGTATACATATATACAGAAGTACTTTCCAGCATAAAGTGGTTCCCCACCCTGAATACAAAATCAATATTTTCTAGGAGTCGAAGCAAGTGCATTTGAGGTTCATAAGAACACACATCCACAGTAACAGAAAGGCAAATGTCCCTCAACTTGGTGTATATCAGAACAATGTGAGAATAAATGTATTATTTATATATTGCATTTATAAGGCACTCGCTACATAAAAAGGACTCCTGGCGCAGGTCTTAAGTGCCCTAAAAAATATGCAGTCAATCAGAGTTTTTATAATATGGAGTTAGTGGGAACAAGTGCCTTACTGCTGTGAGCTATGAGGTCCATAGGTGGGGGCCCAGGAAGGGGAAATCCCGTCCATTTTTGGATTTAAGGATAAACTGTGAGATAGTTAGCAGTAATTTATCATGGGTCATGTTGTTGTGATGGAGTCAGTATAGAAAGCTTGGTTAGGCAGCAGTGAATGTGCTATCTTTTAAAGCCATTTATATGTATCATAACATTAATCTAGGGATAGATCCATTTCTTTACTTGAAGCTAGCATGAGACAGATGGGGCCTCATTTAGGGTATGGTAGAGAGGATCACTGACACAATATTGGAACCTGAAATTTTGTGTCTGCATAATATTGTACACAGATGTGGAGTTATGTATAGTAAAACTTTGCTTACCTATAGAAAATTACCTTCACAATATTTTTGTCCTCAATATTCTTGACGCAATATTGTGTCCCAAAATATTTCTGTTTGCGATGTTTTGTCTAAACACCTTGTAGAGCAGAAGCCCAGCCCTAAATGTAGGTGTTTGGTGAGGGACGGGTATCTGGTGGCAAAACCTCAACTGGTTCCACCATCAGAAATCAGTGTACCTTGGAAGGCCCATTCAAATAATGGCGCTCCTTCCAAAGTAAATTTTTCATATTTGGGAATGCAAAGAAAAGCCTGGTGGTCTAAAGAGGAAATAATGCAACTGGCCCCCGGCATGTCAAGCCAATTTGTTTTGTTTCTGAAAAAGAAATGTTCCCTGAGCAGGGTCTACACAGAAACTCTTTTGAATTGGTTGCTCTGAAAGCTGTAAGATCCTCACTAGGCAAACAGAGATATCTCTGTCGAGATATGTTTGTGAGTGAAGAAAGCGGCAAACTGTGACACTGGTGTCTGAAAGTGCCTCTTTTGTACTGTGCAGCCATATCTGCGTACAGGTGCATGGAGATGAAACAGAATCTTACCCATCTCTGCCGATCCCATAATTGTCACATAACGTTTAGCTGCGGAGTCCCGAAAAAATCCCAAGATGCATGCTGATCAGAGACTGCAGGTACATCCGGTTTAACACATGGACATTCAGGATGGATTACAGACATCCCTGGTCACGGACAGAATGGCTCTTAGAGGTGGCCTGTCTGATGATGATATGTAACCAGAGAGAGGGTGTGTTCCTAGTTCCTTACTCTGGATCACTTTGCTCATTGGACAAGCAAAGAAGTCTCTAGCTGGAGCATGCGCAGAGCAGCATCATTGGATGCTAAGTATGCGCGGTGCAGCATCATTGGATGCTGAGTATGCACAGTGCAGAGTTATTTGACTTTCTTTACTCTCCACTCAACCCACAAACAATTATTGTATGCAGGATTCTTCCACAGTTTAGATTGTCCCTGCAATGTTCGCTAGTGTCCTCCAAGTGTCTCTGCAATGTTCACTAGTGTCCTCCCAGGTGTCTCTGCAATGTTTACTAGTGTCCTCCAAGGTGTCTCTGCAATGTTCACTAGTGTCCTCCAAGGTGTCTCTGCAATGTTCACTATTGTCCTCCAAGGTGTCTCTGCAATGTTCACTAGTGTCCTCCAAGGTGTCTCTGCAATGTTCACTAGTGTCCTCCAAAGTGTCTCAGCAATGTTCACTAGTGTCCTCCAAGGTGTTTCTGCAATGTTCACTATTGTTCTCCAAGGTGTCTCTGCAATGTTCACTATTGTCCTCCAAGGTGTCTCTGCAATGTTCACTAGTGTCCTCCAAGGTGTCTCTGCAATGTTCACTAGTGTCCTCCAAGGTGTCTCTGCAATGTTCACTATTGTCCTCCACGGTGTCTCTGCAATGTTCACTATTGTCCTCCACGGTGTCTCTGCAATGTTCGCTATTGTTCTCCAAGGTGTCTCTGCAATGTTCACTAGTGTCCTCCAAGGTGTCTCTGCAATGTTCACTATTGTTCTCCAAGGTGTCTCTGCAATGTTCATTAGTGTCCTCAAAGGTGTCTCTGCAATGTTCACTATTGTTCTCCAAGGTGACTCTGCAATGTTCACTATTGTCCTCCAAGGTGTCTCGGCAATGTTCACTAGTGTCCTCCAAAGTGTCTCTGCAATGTTCACTAGTGTCCTCCAAGGTGTCCCTGCAATGTTCAATATTGTCCTCCAAGGTGTCTCTGCAATGTTCACTAGTGTCCTCCAAGGTGTCCCTGCAATGTTCACTATTGTTCTCCAAGGTGTCTCTGCAATGTTCACTATTGTCCTCCAAGGTGTCTCTGCAATGTTCACTAGTGTCCTCCAAGGTGTCTCTGCAATGTTCACTATTGTCCTCCAAGGTGTCTCTGCAATGTTCACTATTGTCCTCCAAGGTGTCTCTACAATGTTCACTAGTGTCCTCCAAGGTGTCTCTGCAATGTTCACTATTGTTCTTGAAGGTGTCTCTGCAATGTTCACTAGTGTCCTCCAAGGTGTCATACGCCTGGTCATACACTCTCTGGTTGTGTTCTCAATCCACCATATATCCTCGCTTTCCACCGGCTGAACTGATGTGTTCTTGTCGGCATGCGTCCTGTTCCTCCCATGCAAACATCGGAGCTTCGGCGGAGTCTGAGGACAGGCATGAGTAGTGCATCCATTTCCCAGTGTGCTCGGGCTATTGCACCGATGTCTATCACAGGAACTGCAAGCTACATAATACACAGGAAGGATCTGAGAGAACTGCAACCCTTCCTGATTAAACTGATCTTCAGCAACAGAAACGGTGAACATACTTTGTGTCACATCAGAAGTGCATTGGCTCGGAGTCTTTTCACCTCATCTATTTCACTTTTGTTGGTAATTTTTCTAAACTCTCTCGTTTTATTTCTAAGGATCTGTGAAGTTTTCTTATTTCACTTGAGCTAAATTCTGTCTGATTTACTGAAGTCCTTTGAGAGCGCGCGCCTTTGTCCTGAAAGCAGACCTTAGAATATCTGTTTTCCTTTTAATAAAGCAAATAGTTCTATAAATATCCAGAGTACAACTTGATTTCTGGCTTCCTGTATTACACTGTATTAACTGAGCTGCAGAAGATTGTATCCAGACACTGGTATTTAGTGCTGGATGATTTCCAGTGGAGGGTCATTCATGCTACCCGAGGATTCAGTGCATCGTATGTGCGTTTTAAAAAGAGTAAATATGGCGGAGTGTGTCTTACAAAACAGCCGAAGAGTCGATTGTGATCCAATTCACTGTGTTTAAAGTATATGAACTGCATGTTTCACGTGTTATGTTGTTAGGGAAAGTAAACACTGACTAACATTGCACTGGACTTAATGAAACTCCTGTTTCTAGAACATCAATTTTATTGTACTTTTTAAATTGAAGACCTGTCTCTTTCCTTTGGCAACTCCAAAAGCAAGTCGAAGTGCTAAATAAAACCCGAGCTGACTGTGAAAGAAAGGACTTGACCATTATTGTTGAGTAGTCCTGCACAGATGGCTTCTGTACATTGTGCATTTGAATAATAGGTTTGGCCCAAGTAAGAGAAAGATTTCCTTTTTTAAATTAATGCACACTTAGCAATCAAGAAATAAATCAAAAACGGTAGACTTTAAACGATCTATTTTTCAGATACCATAGAAAGATGAGGCGTGTTCTTTAAAACTAATACGTGAAATATATTTCTGAAGGCTTATGCCTAAATTGTGAGTACAGATTAATTTTTATATTTCATGGAAATTTTAAGAACAAAGCTGAGAGTAGTTTTGACATTCGTATGATATCCAGGTAACATCATTTGTGCATGCATATATTTAGCAACTGCACTTTCGCCCATTTTTCAGGTTCCTCCTTGTTACACTCCCATTCTGGAAAATAATGTATTCCTGCCCACGTCTTTAGGTAATTATTATTGCCCTAAAACAGCTACAAGAAACCCTTTGAACCGTATTTGCTCGAACGCTCTAGTCCACCATAATTCCGCAATTTTGTATGCGAGTGAAATGTTATACGTGAGCAAATATGTCTTCAGTGTGAATATGAAACGTACGTTTGCACTTGTAAATGTAGGTATTTTTATGCATGTAAGTTCTTCTTAGGTGTGCACATATATTTACATGAAGGGCCTAACATTTTCAAATTAAATTGGCACAAAATAGGAGCAGAGATTAGTAGATGTCGAATAACCACCATCACTGTTACTTTGCTTATATGAATCAAATGTGGCCTTGCAAATCAAGCGATTTGTTTTAATCTTCTGTTGATGGAAGCAGCAGAGTAGCTCTACAAGAAATATATGCAGATTTCTCAAGTTTATTCTTTCGCAGAATCAACTTTCTCCAAACACCAATGTGTGAGATACATTCAGAGGACATACCATTAATGTCATGGCACGCTCAAGAGCGCGCGGACTTGTTCAAGGGATATTTTTGCTTTTCTCGGTTGTTTGCAGTGTGTAGTAAACTATGTATTTGGCAACACTGCAAAGCCCAGCAGGAATCTAACAGAAAAAAACGAATACAGATATGTTTTGAGAAAGTAAAAAAAACAAAAGCTTTTTTTCAGACAGTAAAAAATTCTAACGTTGTTGCCAAATACCTTCAATTAGCCAACTTTCTGGCTCTTCATTTTGTCTGAATCCTCTGAACTCCCTTGAGCGATTCCGTACTACTGTGAGGGGTATGTCTGAGATGAAATAAGATTCTTAAACCCATATTTAAGCAAAATAGATACAGTAGAACAGCACTAGCGAGTGAAGTTGTATTTCATACTTGATCAAAATACAATGCAAGTGTAGTGTAAGCATTACTGCGAAAATCATTTATTTTGTTGTAATGTTCTTTTACAAGCAAGCTCTGCTTTCATTTCTCTAGGTCTTTCAGTAATATTTTCAATCTACTTTCTTGTTTCAGATTTTGGGTTAGCAAGATCTTTACAGAATTCATGGCATTCGATAAAAGGGCAACATGTGAACAAGCAATGCTAGATTGTGTCACTAAGGGAGGGGATGCGGGGTAATTAAAGTTGTGCTGAGGGGGCGCTCCGCCTTAATTTGGAGGAGGTCATACTGTACAAACTGAGGGTTCATTGACTGTGGTTTCACTGGTAATAAACCACCCACTATGGGGCCTCTTCAATGTCAGGAGTCCTGCCCTTTTGAGGGATGTCCTCTCTATGCAAATTTTCCAGGCCTGGGTCTAATCGGGTGACGTAATAAGGTAGGGAAAATCAACATTGGCCGGGGGAGGGAGGGGGATTGGCACCTGCCCACCCTGTAGATCCAGCCGGCCACCATCTTGATTGTAAAACAGTCTAAACCAGTTTTCTCCACAGAAATGTATTTATAAATGTTCAAAGGGATAAAAGAAGCCCCTATTCATGTTTTTTCCCATCCAAATCCAATACCTATATGACATAAGGAGAGCAGGTTTATGACTTTTTTTTATGGAGTAGTTTAGGAAAATCTTACATGTCTTCATTTTTGGGGGTACGCCTCTGAAGACTTTGTAAGAAAATGCCTCTTTTTACATGATCACCAGAATTAATTTTGGGTTAATGCTGCTATTTTTTGCTGTATGCAATGGGACTGTGCTAATCAGGCCCCAGTTCACGTGTTCTCAGCCCTAAAACACATTAAAACTGACTATACTCATAATTGCTATATTGAACTTACCTATAAGTCTATAGTATATGGTACAAAGTGTAACCAAGGTATAAATATGGTACAAGTGTAAGATAATGTCACTAGTGGACTTCAGCACATATTGTGCCACCATTAATTGAGTATGTAAAACATGACTGCAGGCCTGCCACCAGTGAACCAGCTGTGCAGATTTAAACTGCAAATTCAACCTGTCAAAAATAATCCATTTGACAGGCCAAACCCTCCTTTTAAATATTAATGTAATCCCCTAAATAAGCTTTAATGCCAAATAAGGCAGGATGCATGATATTTAAAAGTAGCGCATGTAAATGTTTAATTCATTGAGTGCTAAGGATGAGATGTTCTTGTAATCAGCACTATTGGAGCTGGCTGTGCTGAGGATGAGACTATCTTTTGCTTAGTACTTAAGTGGTTAATGTAAAGCATGTGCTACAGTGACAAACCCTAAAAGCAATTTCCACTATAGCAGGGTTACCTATTCAATAGGAAAACATTAAGAGTTAATATTACCAAATAATGTTATCTCTGGCTAGGAACCAGCTAAAAACTTTATTCTTGGACTTTTTAAAATATTTATTACAAATATAATTTATTGGTAAAGTCAGATTTGTGCTAAATATTTTATAAAAGGTACTGTTAAAAAGTTGTTACACAAAGAGAGGGACTCGGGCCAGTTTAACGAGGTCCAGCGTACGTGCCCCGGGGGGCTGTATTGTGACAAATGGTACGGAGTTCCTCTTGAGTAGTAAAAAATAGGTAATAGGAACTGTTAGAAGGGTCTCAAAGGGGGACCACAGGTGTATGCAAGAAGGAGGAGGAGGGGAATCCACCTTTCGGAACTAGGGCTCTCACACACCCAGCAAGCTAGGTGTCATGCTTCATCATTTGAGCCTGCCCCTCGTCAGGTCGGCGCTGCAATACCTGACGGGCACCGGAACCTTTGTCGGGGATCTTCTGTTCCTGCCGATGGGTGCAGTGGGGGTGAGGGGCCTAGTGTGTGTAGATGTAGGAGAAGTGAGTTAAAATAGGTCAGTTAGTCCTATCCAAACTTTATTCCGTAGGTGAACTGCCTAGTAAAAAAGGTAGACAGGGGCAAAACCTAGTCACAATGTGCCTAGTTGTGACGGCCCTACTCTCAGATGATCAACATGTTTCGTGTCTGCACAGTCTTAAAAGATCTAGACACTTCTTCAGGATCACAATGTCATACTATCTACACTGGTAGGTAAGTGTAAAACTACATACCCCATTGTTTTCATAGTAGACCTAAACTGTATGCAACATTGTATGCAACAGTGGCCGGCGGTAAAAGGACACCGAATGGGTCAGGCGATCGAATCGCTCCAGAAGGATACACCTACCCTGCCGCCAGCACCGGGATTTTAACCGGGGTTAAAAAGTTACCTTTTACCTGTCTAAAGCCTTTAGAAGCCAAATTGCGTTAGCTTTCAAATGTCAATCAGGAGCTGGATGGCTCCTTGTTGAGGTATGACCTTACTCCCAGATTTGTGAACAAGACCTTAAAGGTGTTCTGTTCCTCTGACAAGATGGCCATCGGACAGTGCCCAGGATCTGAACTATCTCCGATCTCACTACCTCGCTCACCCGAGTTTACCCATCTCGTGCAGGCAGTCGCAAGTCCAGTTCCGTTATCCACAAACTTTGGCGGGTGGCCGCGGCATCAAAGCCTCATTAGATGCACCAGGTCAGGCTCCCATGCCACCGTTGTCATGTGGGCCGCCCATCTCTGAATATGGTGGCCCCCCACTGCTGCTTGTTCTCTCCCTGCCTCTACCCAGTTGCTGTGATCCCAAGCAGGCAGGTCTTCCACGGCTTCCAGCAGGAAGAAGCCTCTGCGGGCTTAGGCACTGCCCTGACCCAGCCTCAGCGCCCATTGCTCCATGGCCAGGCCCGCCTCCTCCAACACCGGGCCCACCATGTATTCCTCAGTTTTGGGTACCCCTCCGAGGTCACCCCCACTAAGGTTACCCCACCAATGGTCAAGGCAGCCCAGGATTATGGTTTTGTTGGAGGATTTTGCAGGATTATTGGAACTCTCCCCTTTCACGTCTTGTCGGCCTTCTTGCTTGGCCACATCCACCTTGATCACAGACTCTTTAAGTGTGCACCATCAAATCAATAGGCTTGGTCTTCAAAGCTGGTGCAATGGTTAGGTTATTTATTTATTTGGATTACAAGCACACTCTTCAAAAATATGAAGAAGAAAAGGAAAGTATGCCCCTGCTCAATCAAATCAGCCATATTATTAAAATAAAGTGCACAAAAAAATAACAACATCATATAATTTTAATAGAACAGTACATGTGCTTACTACCACCCAGGTGTACTTAGAAGAGGTATAGAAACAATATTCTTCTTTAATGCCTGCCACAAAATTTACTATAATCTTAATACATAATTTAAACATGCAAGAATGACCAGAAATGAAAGAATTAAGAATAGAAAGAAGAAAAAAAATATAGGCAAAGTAATGAATTTGGCGATTGAAGTCGGCTTCCTTTTTAAAAGAGATGCACTTGGTGTCACATAAAATGCCTTCACTCATAGTGCAGAAGAGGCAGTGGCTGATGTGGCCTGATGCTTTAATCCATGCTGTAAGCGATGCTGGGCACAAGCAAAATGTGAATAACCAGAGGACGAAGAGGGTTGATCCAAAGTCCTTTTAGGTCTGTATAGTTGTATGTATTTTATTTATAAATCTTTTGATTACATGAGGCTGGGGAGACAGCTAGCTTTCTGTAGGGCACACCTAGAAAGACTGAGACTCATGGAACATTATGAATCTGCAACCAAAGCTTTTTCAAAAGGTTCCTTACACCAAGTAAGCAGCGGTGGCTCCTCTGCTAAGGCAGAGGAGTGCTGCCCCACTGCACTGCGAGCCGTTAAAAAGAAACATAAAATGATAATAGCACAATGTTATTATTATTTTATTTTTCCATTCGTGCTTAGGTGCGGGCGGGACTGGACTGGCAAAAGCAGGGGCCAGTGGGAGGAGTGGTAAGCACATTCTAAGTGCGCATGACGGTTTGACCGGCCATCTTGGGCCCGCCAAACACTCATGCACACTTTGCATGTTCTCCACTGGCTATATTGCACAGCCTATGTGGAGAACATGCCGAGGCTAACAGACCCGGTCTGAGCGCTGGAGCACGGCACTCCGACTAATTACAACGCTGATGTAAGGCAATGTCGTGTTTGGTTAGGGAAGTTTAAGCACCCATTATTTCTACAAGGCATTAACCTTTCCATGTATGGACAGGCAGTTGCTTGTACATTGTGACAGATTGAACAAGTTATATATATTTGTGAGGAAGTCCTCATAGTAGGATGAAAGGTATTTATTTATTTATTTGCAGATTTATATAGCACAAACTCGACCCGAAAGTATTGGAGCGCTTTACATGAGCACCAGTTACGTTACACAAGGACACATTCCTTTTTAAGTCCCGTCTTGGCAGTGCATGCGCTGCATGCACTGCCTCAGCGAGACATAAAGTAATCTATATGTTGAGTGAAACTCCGCCTATTGGCAGCTAATATGTGCTGCTGCTCACCATTTGTTTAGCATTTCATTGCTCTTTCTTATATTGCTTATGGGTGGTTTGGGATGCAAAATATCACTTCCTTTGTGCTGCCGTTTTGCAGGAAGCAGCACCGACTAACTACTGTTTAGTTATGCTGCTGGGCTGTTATTATTCTATTTAGGGACTACTTTTTCTCAGCATGGCTCCAATTTTATGGCCGCCGTTTGCTTACGGAGGTTTTGCTCTCCCCTAGCCTCCTCTGTTTCTCTATGACTGACACGCTCGCCGCTCCCATTTCACAGCTGCCGTTTATTTATGCTGGTCTTTTTTTGGGGGGCCTCCCCGACCCCATGTGCGAAGGTGGCAGGGCTCGCCAACTGCGGGATGTGCGGAGCTGGCACTGTCCGACTAATCTCACTCAGCCTCCAAAGGGGGAGGGGGCGTTCTGCTTCGCCATTTTGCTCGCGGCTCCCATTTCATGGCTGCCGTTTATTTATGCTTGGTTTTGTATTTTTGCTGCCTTCTGTCAACGTATGTGTGTGCCTGGCTCTAACGTGGCTGCTGCTCCAGACTGGCCCCGCCCTCAACCACAGCGCCGGGGACGCCAATGCCCAGGAGCAAAGGGAGCGCGCGCCAGGCGGCTGCGGCCGAGTCACTGAGGTAAGGCTATGAAGGCATGGACTTCCTTGCGATATTTTCTCTGTGTGTGTGATAGTTGAGCAATGCACTTTATTGACCGTGGGGTGCACCCTATCTTACGCCCAACTTTGTTTAAATAAGTACCCCTTAAAAGTGTATAAACACAAAATGTCCCCCCATACAGGTAGCTATGCTCCGCACCAATGCTTACTGTGAATGTCCCTGGCTGCACGCCTAAGTTGATTTGTTTTTTTCTCTGCCGCTCTGGGTAGAAGGGAGAAAAATAAATGTTGTGAAAGGCTTCTATTGTGTTCTGCGAACAGAGAAGCAGCCCATGAGAGGTGAGTTCTTTACTAAAATGATGATTTAAGGTTTAAATTCTGTTTCCCTATATTAATTTTTAGGAGGGCGATTTAACTGTGGAATCAAATGTAGGCATTAGTGCGTGCTTGAGCTGCACAGAAAAGGACATGGTACAATTCCTAGGAAAGCTTCTGTTCTATGCGCGCAAAAAGTGCCGAGAATAGGGAGGTGTTTTTCATAAGGGTGCACTGACGTCACTGCCTCTGTGAGCCCTGACCACAGGGGTGGCAATGGCAATGCCAAGTACAAAAGGTGAACAGTGCCCTCAGACATGAACAATATTTACTCCCTGCAGTTCCCACTGCGACAGGTGGCATTAAACATTTAGTTTTATAAAACAAATAATTTCAGCAGTGAAAGACTCTCGTCCAAATACACAAATGAACAAGCATTTGCATTGCAATGGGTCTCACATTTACACAAGTTTGAGTTATTGACATTGTAAATGACAATGCCTTTTATTTTTGTTTTTGTTTTTTAAAACATAAATAAAAGGCATTGTCATTTACAACAGCTTAAACTTGTGTAAATTTGAGACGTATTGCATTGCAAATGCTTGTTTTAGTAGGCACGGGGAGAGATTAAGTGATTTGCCCAGAAGGACCCCGAGGATCGAACCTTGGTTTCCCAGCTCCAAGGTCAGCAGTCTAGCTGTGAGACCACATCGTCCTGTATTGGATGAGCTGGATGTTTTGTACTTGAAGAATAAAACTTTGTGGAAAACGTATCCTTCACGTCTCTCATGTATTTAAGGACTGATTGTAGAACCACTCATTGATCTTTGATAGACTTTTCATTTATTTGATGTTTTGATTTCATTTGTTCAATAAAAGTTCACAACTCCCAAATGCACTAGCGTGATTTTGGTAGTGCACCCTACTCTATTTTCTTGTGTTTCTAATTTGGGGTCCATGAGCAGTAGGGCTCTCTGGAAGGTGTAGCGCTGAGCAATGAGATACAGTATACAAACACTTGTGGGGTTGTTGATAGCTTACTACTGCCTTCTCTTTGACATTTTCCACTGAGAAATCTACTCCTGGTCACAATAGAAGGCCCTAACACATACACACCAACACACATTTGTTAGTACACTCGGAAGCAGGACACTATAGTTTCCTGCATGATATACACTCATCTAAATTTAATGAAAATACAATTACATCCAGTCTTTGGAATAAAATCACAATACATATATGTAAGAAAATGTACGTAGCCACATTTATCAATATCTGTTCATGTCCTGCAATGGGTCCCATCTTCAAAGAACTTAGACAGAATTGGGCCAAGAACAAAATTTAGGGCCAGATGTAGGAACCCTAATGCCGGTCGGTAACGGCCGAAATTACCGAATTTCGCCCATTACCGACCGGTATTAGGCATTTGGGATGTAGGTGGCTACATTTCAGATTCGGGAATTTACCGAATCGGTATTTAAGAATTCGTTAAATTACCGAATCTGAAATGTAGGAAGCACTCAAGTGAGTGCTTTTCACTGTAAGGATTCGTTATTTACCACCAACTACAAGTTGGTGGTAAATTACGAAAACCCTAAAAAAAGCAATTTTTTGCATTTAATAGCAGTGCCCTGTGGCAGACATACATGCCCTTAGAACATGTATGTGTGCCACATGTGCACCCATGCACAATTCAGGGGTGCAACAGGGTGTCAAAGTGACACCCTGCCACCCTTGAATGTTTTCCCCCTTTTACCGAATCGGTAAATACCGATTCGGTAATTCCCATTCATTCCTATGGGCCACAGGCACCGATTCGGTAATACTTACCGAGTAATTACCTACATAGCATTTACCGATTCTAAAATACCGAATCGGTGAAATTCGGTAATTTAGAATCTGTAAATGTAGTTTACCTACATATAGCCCTTAGTGCATTCTCCGCCAACATCTCCCCTTAAAATAAAAAGTGCACAGTAAATCCATCTGATGACACAACATTCAACAAGTTGGAAAAACAATCCACCCTCATGGATGTAGTGGGATCTGCACAGCACAAACCAAGCAGGAACGAAATACCACTGGACAGATGAAAAGAGGGCTGGGAGAAAAGAAGAGGAGAAGAGAAGAGAATGGAAGGGAAGGGAATTGTTCATAATGATACAGGCAATATGTGGATCTAGATGACCACACTGAGCTAGTGCAATGTAGGATCTGAGGGTAGCCTAAATAGAGGATGGTGCAACCATACTCAATTAATTAACAATTTCTGCATCACCCACAAATAATCATTTGCCTGAACTTGTACACCATGCAATCTCCAAAATATCCTAATTGGACTTGAACTTGGATGATTCTGCTTGGAGGAGGAAGAAAGCCTACAGCTGATCAGGGTGAACCTACTCTTAAAGAAGCAAAATCAAATAACTTATTTTCACACTCAGTACCCTCACTATAATCAAGTCACATCTACACCGGTCCATGAAAGACCTGCAAGGAAAGAGACACTCTTCACAATGATTGAGAGCACATCAGCTCTTGGTAGTGACATTTCAATGCATTTTGATTTGTAAAATGTACTTCTTCAGCGATATGACAAGAAGTTTTCAATAGTAACATGAGTATCATCCAGGGTAATGTCTAGGTCTATGTAGGGGTATTTGTAGAGCGCACTGTTACTCCCAAGAGTGTCCTGGTGCAAAAAGCTGAAAGGAGAGAAGCGGGGAGAAAAAGATTATTGTCAAGAATAGAGCCAGGTTTTCAGTTTTGTTCGAAACAAAGGAGGCGATTCAATGTTTCTTAAGTGAAAGGGCATTTTGTTCCAGAGGACAGGACCAAGGTAAAAGAGAGCCTTACCCTCTATCTTCGAATTTCTAACTCAAGGGTGTTTGCTAGCAGCAGGTCAGATGAACGGAGAGTTCTACACGGGGCACATAATGTGATTTTCCGCTTGAGGTACTGTGGTCCGGTCCCATACAGGGCCTTATGGGTAATGAGTAGGGTCTTGAAGATTACTCTTTTCCTTACTGGGAGCCAATGGAGGCTCCTCAGAAGGTGGGACACATTAGCATTCCGGGGAAGCTCAAAGATGGCATGGGCAGCTGCATTCTGGAAAAGCTGAAGCCTGTCCACCAAATAGCTAGGCATGCCAAGATAGAGACCATTCCTGTAGTCTAGCTGGGATATAATCAGAGCTTGAGTCACCTGTTGTCTGGCCGCTCTCGACAGAAAAAATAAAAATTTCCACAAGAGACAAAACAGAAAAAAACAGGTGATCACCACCGCAGTGACTTGGGTGCGGAAACGCAGCTGGTTGTCCATTAAGAACCCCAGATTTTCCAACGCTGAGTTGTTGTTCGCCATGGGGCTGGTGTATCGGCTGGCCAAAAGTCTTGCAGCGGTGTTTCAGCACCCTTGCCAAAGAAGAGTCACTCTGTCTTCCCTGTGTTACATGTCAGCTGATTCGCAGCCAGCCACCCAAAAACTGCCGAAAGGCAGGCACTGATAGACAACCCAGGACATGTCTCATTGTTCTTCCATCAAACAACAGCTGCGTGTCATCGGTGTACGACACAATTTTAGCCCCCAGAGACTCCACCGGCATGGCACGGGGTGTGAGGTAGATGTTAAACAGTGTCGGACTCAAAGTCGAACCCTGCGGGACCCAAATCTTCAACTGGTGCGAGGCGGCAGAGTAAGGATGGCGCCAGACATCTTGCCCCCTCCCCTCAAGGAAGGATGCCATCCACTTCCAGGCCTGATCCCTGATGCCAATCAAGTGGAGCAGAGACAAAAGCATATGGTGTGAGACCGTATTGAAAGCGGCTGATAGGTCTAACAAGACCAACAGCACTCTCTCACCTGCCTCATGGCTCAGTCGAACGGAGTCATCTACCTCCAAAAGGGCAGTTCCTGTACTATGATATAATATAATATCATTACAAGGAGTGGATATTTTACACCCTAGCGTGTGGTATTGTATTTCTTAGGTGAGTCTTGTGAACCTGTTTCAAAACACAACCATTAACCAAAAGTGGGATATAACTATTTCAGTATAAAAATATCATTTTCATTGCCTGGCCCAGAAGGCATGCTGAGCGGTGCAGAAAATCCAAAGCACAACACCTAACTTGGACAACCAGCTCTAGACAAATATCCCTAGATCAGAGCACCCTCAGTTAACATGATATTACATATCCATGGAGTACTTTCTAAAAACTGATGAAAACATAAGAATAAGACCACAAAAATGACACAACTGGTCATTTCCAGAAATGCATGTATACGGTTCCTGCAAATTAAGTAGGACTGTGTATCTGGACAACATAAACTTCAGAATATGGGGCCTCGGTTCACACATATCATCAGAAAATGTTAGACAAATTCCTAGCTAGCTCACAATGCCCCAACGGAACCCCTAACCTTACCAGGGCACCAGATGGTGTCAGCAACCTCGAACATGACCACTTTTTTTCCCCAAGGAAATCGTGGAAACAGTTCTACCCTTTTGTTGTTACTTTTGCATGCCCGAGGTAAACACAAGAAAAATACTAATATACTTTCAATAACAATCATATTCTTGCATAGAAAAGTATGAGTTACAATTATTAGGCAGATGAAACAAAGCATTGCTACCAGAATTATGAGAATGGTGAAAAAGATAAACATTTCAACCATTGTAACGTTACTATATGATTATACTCCTATTTAATAATACTTATACTATTGAGGGCATAGTGGGAGTACCCTCTGCCAGATCCATTAGGATAGCCTAACCCCCAAACCTTTATTTAATGTGTCCGGAAACTTGTCTGTGTAGAACAGGTTATAATACCTTGCAGAATAGAGGCCAGGGGCTGCATCTCAGTCACAGTGCAGCGTGTTCCAGGATAATCCCAGGAGAAGTGCTTCTCTGCTGAATGTAGCACAGAGGCTATTTATATAATATAAGCACAATTTATAATGCACTGTGTGAAAAGTGTAGAGCTGATGCAATGGTTTGTCTGGAGCATAAGAGTTGTCTCCAACTGGACAACCAAATGCAAGGGCATTGCATTCTATGTGCCTAGCCTTGGGCAGCATGTTTAGACAACAAGGTAGCAATGCTAACTAGGAATAAGCTGTGCATACAGTAGCTTCTCAGTACATTATTGTGTTAATGTAAAACATGTAAACAGTCACCATTCGAAGCAGATGTCAAGCTAAACCGTGAAATCTAAAATGGAGACTCAGCTGGGGCAATAATGTACTTCACTACATAGTGACAAACAAATGACTGCACCTATAACGGCCACCAAACAGTTTGAGAAACCAAGATGCTCAATGTTGCTAGTGGTGAACTGCTTATACCTGCACAGAAGACATAACCTCATGTGAAGCTGCTGTAACATATCCTGCTAAAAGCAAAGCACCATTCAGAATACCATATGCAAATGAATATGCGCCTAGCACAACACTCTTCAACTGTGGCACGGTTTAAGATAAAATACCTGCAGGTAAGGCTGCAGATGAAGAAAGAAATTTCTTATGGATGTACCTCGATGACGGCTCCTAGTTCTGAACCAAAGTCCTCCAGTTTCTTGATGAAATTGGATGCTAACCAACATGCTAGTCTGCTTGATGAGGGATAAAACCCTGAATCTAGTCCCAGGAGGCTTGTTTCTGGCCCAAGGAGGAACTAGGCTGGACTATTCCCATGGGGAGCATGGTCAAGACTTATTTGCATATGCTGGGTCTAAGCACGAATGGTTTGGCTTGCAAAAAAATGCATTTAACCCAGATCTATGACTAGGGGTGAATGTTTGATTGGTTCACTATTCCGGCCATCATCTGTTTGTTTTGCACATAACCAACACGGTAGGCACATGATAAAAGTCTTTAGGTTCATGCAAAGATGCTATTGGTGTAGAGTAATATAATCGAGTGGTGAAAGGAGAGGGGTACCACTTCTTTAGTGGTAGCCTACCACCCACAACCAAGACTACCTAAAATATGGCACATATTTGATGGATAGAGTTTAGAGGGTTAACACTGGGACCCTTCACTGCTAATAAGACACAAGGTCCACAATGGCTTGAGATACATGGATTAATGGCAGTGTTATAGAACCAGTCCAAAGAAGGAAATTTCAAAGCCACAACACCACGAGGAGGAAACAGTGTCTGCACATTCGGTAGTTGTAAATCTTTAAAGTTGTGCACTGGTTGTGATGGCAATACAGTGTGTCAAATCAGCTGGTACAGCATGGTGATATTGTTTATGATTACAATGTAACTATACATTTAGGTGGAACTGTCTGTTAAAATGTAAAACTCAGTTAATCTCCTATGAGAACATCCTATAGCAACATTGCCAACAGATATAGCTATATCACATCCATTGTGGAAGAGCTGCAGCAAAGAAGGTAAGCTCCTAATTATCCACATCCATTGTGGAAGAGCTGCAGCAAAGAAGATAAGCTCTTAATTATCTGTGGCTACATCAGCCAATAATGGCACTAAGCTTGCAATACTTTTCATATGGCATTTAAGGGTAATGCTGAAATTTCACACAGATCTGAAAACACACCTATTTTGCTGTGCCTTTTCATTGCTCAGGAATTTGCTTTACTGGGCCTGGCCTTCACAGCTTCACCCTAACATTCAATTCAATTAAATTCAGTTCAATTACCTTTATTTGGTTAAAAATCAAACCATAAAACAGCATAACAATCCAAAATAAATAGAATGCATTATCAAGACAACATCACATCAGACGAATTAGAACACTGACAATAAATACTAGAAATAACACAAATGATGAAATACCCCTTAAAGTAGATTAATCAAGAAATAAAGCCCATGGTAGTTGCAGTGCAATGTCTGCAATAATAGAGCATTATTTCAACAAATTCATTACGATGTGGTATTACCATGCTACGCATTAAAATAAATCCCTTTGTGCGCAATGTTAATAAGTGCAGGTATGATACAGGAGTTGCCCACACAATTAGAATGGAAAATAATTTCGTGTAATACACGTTTCACATAGGTGAAAGCCAGAAAAAGGCAGGATAAAGAAATGTACTTCTATATTCTATATGTCAAAGACCTCTAGCTATGTTAATTTAAAATAACGTGATTAGTACTGAACTTGAGTATTTATACTTTTGGCCATCAAGTAGTCTCATATGTTATCTAAGGGGACATTTGATGCCTGTAATTTAAATGTTTCCTAATTTTAATAGCTTTCCAGATAAAAGTGGAAACTCTAAAATTCATATTTGAGTTCCCAGAGAACACAAGTATGAAAAAGATTCATTATTATTTTTCATTTCTTTTGCCAAAAAAGTGTTTTTAGATCTAATTTCCTAATATCAGTAAAGAGATTACAGAATAATGTAAAGTGCATTGTGCTTTTAGATAATCTGTTATCACATGGGCATTTTCCTGCCACGTCTGGCCATTGCTTCATGTTTGGGAAAGCCACCGATACACGTGCCAGAACAAAATGATGTTGAATGTCATATAAAGATACCTGCATGAGCCCTCATTTTGGGTTACAAATAGTTAACTTGTAACTAAGGGCGTATAAGTGATTATGCCATTCAATAATGTATAAATGGTCTATCTCTGCAGCTCTGTGGTGTCACAGTACTCCCAATACCAAGTCTATACAAGCTCTTATCTCTCCAAAAATCCACCAATGAATATAGACTTGATGCACATTGTTGATGGGCTATCATGGATTTTGCATGGTTATTACTTCATAAGCACCTTTAAAATGGGTGACAGCAAAACCTGGTGTTTACATTATGCAGGTATTTCATTTTTTGGACCATGCCCAGGAACTCATTTAGTTTTTGTTCAATGTTACTCTGGTAAATTATGCTGTGAAAGGAGCCTACAGATAATTAGACTATTATTTATTTGTTTGTCTATTAAATGTTCATTACAAGTTTGTAAACATTTATAAATTTTGATAAACAACCATATGAATAATTATAAAATGCATATTGTTGCTTCACCAAAGCCCAGTTTATGTGATTTATAGCCGTTACATACTGGCAAATGCTATAGGGCAGTGCTTCTAGTACATTCTAGAACCACGACCCACTTTTAAGAAGGACACAGGTTCGCGGCACACCTAATTTTAATGGACATGAGCCAGGCGATTATTTATGTAACATAAGCGTTGTGTGGTAGCACACTGTCAATTACAGACACACATTTGTACTGATGAAAATACATTGCACACAAATGTTAATGTCTTAAAATTGGGTTTCTGTGAATTTTTATTATTTGTAGTTCACCAAGTAAGGTGTCTTGATTTGCTTTGATCCTATTAAATCACACTTCAGAATTACAAAAAAATTTGATTTGTTTTTGCTTTCCTCACTGCTGAATGGGTACAGTTCATTTACAGTTATTTACATTTTGTTCTGTGTTACAAAAATGATATTTACAGCCTTTCTTTGGACCTGGAGCTCTCTGCAGGGTTACCCCCAAATTGTTTGCATACACCCCTCCTGTTTCTGAATCTGGTTTTGTTGGCTTTTAGGACTCTGAGCACTGTACCACTGATAACATCTGCTAAAATGTATCTGCTTTTTCCTTTACACATGGTAAAGCCTGCTTGTACCCAGTGGGCACATTTAATTTACTTGCAAGTCCCGAGTCATCACATTTAATTTACTTGTAAGTCCATAGTCAGTGCCTAGAAAAGTGGCGCTACATTTTGGTTTCTTAGAATGGGATGTTGAGAGTCAGTATAAAACCATAATGAAGATTGAAGGACTGTAATATGACATGTAGATGACCTAATTAAATGGAATTGGCAGTTATTTTGCACTGAAAGATCATCTCAGTGCAGAAATACTATGACAGCAATTTATCGAGGATAAAAGATGACACAATCGATCATGCTTTCATTATGAGACCTACTTGAAAGCATCTTATTTTTTTAACCCCCAATTATTTTTCTTTTTACTCTCCTCACATGAGCCCTGAAGAGGCAGATGGTGTGCCGTGAAATATGTGTCAGCTGTGACTGTATCATAGTATCAAGATCTATTCATGGGATTGTATTTTGTTTTAAATGTGTTGCATTTCAATAAAATAAAAAGCAAAAAGAGTGAAGTTGTATCGGTTAATAAATATGTAGCTAGTTGATAATGTTTACCCGCTGATGTGTATATATGTACTACATGTACTATGTGTACCCAGGACCTGCAAATTGAAATTAAATGCTTCTAGTGTCTGCCACACTTTTTATGACACCTAGTTAAGTAGCCCATTTGCATGTCTCAGGTCTTCTATTGCAACCTGTGTGTGCACTTTTAAACTGCCATTTTGACCTGGCCAAATAAACCTTTTGCCAGGCTTAAACCTCCCTGTGGTAGGCCTTAAACAGTTCACAGGGTGGGGGTGTTGCATTTAAAACAGCTGGACATGTACTTTTAAATTCTACATATCCTGCTAATGAAAAACTCACAAATTCGTTTTTCACTAATGTGAAGTTTACCTCACCATAGGATAACATTGGGTTACCTAATTGCATTTATTAAGTGATACCGTTTTGTTTGGGAGCAGGTAGGAATGTCATGTTTGGTGTCTGATGAACTGTAATTTAAAACCCTCTTCAATAGAAAAGTCAGATCTCAAGTCACATTTCTTAAAATGCCACTTTTCTTTTCCTAACCATTTGGCATCTGCAGCTTGTTTACTGGTCAAATGACTAGGTGTAGTTAGCAGTTGGCCTTTGTATATTCCTCCCAGACAGCCACATAATAGAGAGTCTGGGTGTTGACAGGATTTGCCATCTTGACTTGATGAGGGGGGTGAGCTGTCACCCGCCACACTTGCACTTCAAATACACTGCCTCAGCTCACACATAAAGAACTTCACACTCACCAATTATGACTGCAGACAGACTGGGACCAAGCAGTGTTACAGGAAGTTCCAAATACCTCTGTCAGGGAAATTCAAGAAGCTTCTCCCCCTTTAACACTAGTATCACGTATAAAATTAGAACCCTCAGACCCACTCTTCAGATCATTTCTTAACCTTTGGAAGACTCAGAAGAAGGACTGCTCTCCAGCCTGAGTAAGGAGGACTGGACCTGCACGTTGAACCCAGAACCACCAGAGTGACACTAAAGGCAAGCCTTCTGATCAGATCCCCAGGGACAGACAAGGCTCCAACTCCCTTGAACCCTGCACCTGAACTCTGCCTCCTTTGAGTCCTAATGCCCCAAGTGGTGGTTATCCACTCCTGGACCCTTGGTAGTGGGACTAAAGTTGCTCTGCCAGTCCAAATGTACTCCCCATCAGAACTGAAGCAGTGTGACGCAAAACCATGAAGCCCTCGCAGCTCTCCATTGAAACCAACGAAGTGCGATGCAACTCGACAGGGACAGTGCATCGCAGGCCCTGAAGCTCCTCATCCAAACAGATGAAGCAGGATGCAACTCGATGTGGACCTTGAATTGCAGCCTTTGCAGCTTCTCATTAAAAAAGTTGAAGCACAGTGCAACTTGAGGCAGGATACTGCATCGCTAATCAGAACTGCTGCTGCACAGTGCATCACCCTGCATCAAGGAGATAAGGTGACATTTTAAGTGGGCCTACTGGTCCCTTTACCTGACTTGCATTCTATCCGGCATGACTAGCCACAGTTGGCACAGTGTGCTTTTAAGCACTATTTTTGTCTAAAACCTTTAAAATTGCATAGCTCCAGTTCTACCAATTGTATTTTTGTCATTTTAGTGTCAAATAATGTATTACATTTTACTTGCGTTTTTCTAGATTGTGTGTTTCATAAATACTTTACAAATTGCCTCTAAGTTAAGCTTGACTGCTTTTGGGCCAAGCTACCGGGGGGTAAAGCACAGGTTAATTAAGTGACTTATGGGTTCACCCAGAATGTATGGCTGCAGGTATTTTACTCCTCATAATGCATAGTAACACCCTCATCCTTCCCTCAGGCACCTCAATTTGTTGATTCCTTGCTTCTTTGCATGAAGAAAATAGTAATATTTAACATATGTACAGTAAATATGGTCTCTGTTGGCTAATCATTGTAGGTACCTTCCAAAATTAAATTCTTACATGTTCCACTTGTAAATACTAGGTACCCTACCTTGTGGGCTCCCAGGCTTACTTAGGGTGTGACTTACCGAATACTTAAATGTAGGGATGCATCCTGTCAAAAAGGATTTTTTATAGGTTCACCTGCTGTGTAAAAGCTGCAGCAGTCAGGCTGCACAGGTAGTCCTGAAGCCATGTTTCCTTGTCAGCCTGGTAGATGGTATAATATGTGCTTCAGTCCATAGGTGATATATAATTTGTGTCTTTTCTGCACCATAAACTATGGTCTTACTAGAGAATTAAATAAGGTATGCAGGGTTAATGTGTTATGGGTCAGAGCAAATAAACATGAGACTGGAAGCAGTGCCCCAGTTTTGTAGGGTGCAGGATCCTACAGTACAAAATAAACAGTGGGTGACAATGTAAAAAGAGGCATTTTCTAACAGCAATTATAATATGGCGGTACTGCTACTACTGTCTCCCACTGCTAATGTTACTAAAGTATTCAGAGCTGAGTCAAATTCTGCTTAATTTTAGACTTCTTTCAGTTGCCATCTGTTACAATCTTTTGCTGAATACCCCACTGGTATTTTTAAACGATGGTTCTAGCTCGAGGCAATCACAGATTCTTAAACATTTCAATAATATCATTTTCTTTGAGACTCGGGCAAGGTCTTGTTGTGCCAGGCATCGCGTGCCATAAAAATACCTGAAATCAAGTGACAAATAGGAATGCTATATATGGAATACAATGCTACACCTGCCATTTTACAAATATTAACTCGTCACTTTCACTTGGTAATTGTTGTAGTCAGGCTCCTACGAGTAGCAAAGATGTCTTCCGGACCATGTAGTTAACTCTAAAAGCACTGTGCACGCTGAAGGATTGGGCATGATAGTTTTGATTACAGCAGGAAATGAACACAACAAACCGGTTTATGTACGTTTTTCTTTTCCACGTAGGTGAAACAAAACGATTGTGTGAACTAACTGAATATTTTGTCTACTTATCGTCACGATTATGCTTTTACTTTTACTTGGCATACTTCAGAACACATTTAGCTTCTTACTGTGATTTAGGGTGGTTGACTTTCACAGAGGTCACTTTCCTTCATGGTATGTGGCAAAGGTGACTATGTATTGACCTGGAGACAAAGACATATTTCTTTTCGCAATTAACCACATAGAATCAATAAACCCTCATGAAACCTCGAGAACATTTATTGCTAATGTTAAAACGAACACAGAGCTATTTTTCTTGCAGTTGAAATAGTGATGTGTCTAGGCAGATTTATTCTTAAAATTAAGAAAAAACAAACTACTACTGGTAGCTGAGCATAAATTATTGGATTATTTAATGTATGCTCCATTACTTTTATACTATCGAATCCTAAATGTGTGTACTTTGAAACATTAACAAACTAGAATTGTAATCAAACATAAAGACTACAATGTAACAAAACATCACGATTTAAAACACTACTACTATCAAACAATAGAATTATTCAATATTGTGTCTGATATTTTAGAACCTCACAGAATGGGGAGTTGAGCGCCTGATAGAAAACAAACTAACATATTTATAAACTACCATGTGTATTTGTCGGGGCACACATTCACCTCGGGGGTCTCAGATGGGTAAGTAATGTTTATTTTCGCACAACTCAGTGGTGCTCATTTCATGAGCCTTGAAAAATGAAAGGCTAAATGGACCTGTTGTGATTGAAAAATAACGAACACGTTAAACATAAATAGCTGAAGTAGATGCATTCTTCCACAGGGCTTCCAGATCCTGCTCCAGATGAGCAATTCAGATTATATTTTCGTTTGATTATTAGCATCTGCAAAATGGCTACTCTTATGGAAAATGTCAGCATAAAAAGAGTTTTCCAAAACAGTTTTGGGCTGACTCCTTAAGTCACCCTCTTCAAACTCATACATTTTAATATATCCTTTAAAAAAAATGTCACTATGCATATGTGTGTTGCCCTCATCCATGCTCCTGATTTAAGGAAACAGGTTACCTAATTGCCCATTTCCCCATCTGCAGATAATAAAATGCCACCAGCAAGAGGAGTGTCCATCATATCGATGTGTAGTAACTGTTGACAGCCGATCCATCGTTTTTTTTTGCCACAGCGGACTACTGACACTGACCTTAAGGCTCACGGAAGTGGTCACTTTCTGTAGAGTCTATACTTTCTGTGAAAATGAATGTATATTGGCTGTGGCAGTATGCCCCAAACACCCAGTCACGTGTTGAAAGCTATTTTAATAATATGTGGTAATTACTGCATATAAGCCTTGTGCTCCAACACTCCAATGTTTGAATTTAAGTTTCTCCGTTTTTTATTTAGAACACTCTACCCTTAGTGGGTGGAATGTTCTAATAGCCTTATAGCGTTTCTGCCTCGGGCCATACTGGTTGTTAAAGGTCATTTCTGTCGTTCTAGGCTTTAACTCAGGTTCAGGGTCTTTACCAAGCAACACAGCCCTCTGCTTCGGGCTATAGGCCTATATTAACTGGCCAGGGTCAACGACTGGTGACATTGTCACCCGGGGCTTTCTGTAAATAAAGTCCAGCTTGACTGACTCTTCCTGCCCTCCAACTGCGCCCGCTGCCAACCAATGCAGACCCGTTGAAATTGAATTTTTTTTAATGCCTTCTAATATTACTGCTCCAGGATCCCCAACAGAACAGGGGAGCTGAAGTTTTTGGTGACTCCTAATGGAATGGGGAGCTGATTTAAGTGATGGCAGAGCTATTCACAGTAAGCAGTTCAGGTTATCTCATTCAACCCATCTCCTGGCTTTTGTCTATCCCATAATCCTTTTAAAGTATGAACTGAGTCACGTGGTCAGCTAGGAACATTTACATGTTATTAGGTTCGCACTCCAGTCCAAGATAGATAATTGAATCACTATTTTACAGTAAATGAAAAAGGCAAAATATGTTCTATTTCTCAAAGCCTGGGATGCAATGGAGATTAAAATAGAATGTTGCTGAAACTTTGGTGCCAATAGCCGCCACATGGCTCATAGTAAGAATATTAAGAGAAACAAACACACCAGTGGGTGTAGGTTCGTTCAGGTTACTTAAGACACATTTATGAGTGGAACTAAATACACTTCTCTACTTTCTGCTCAATTATAACAATGAATGTGTAGGTTTTTTGACGTTTACGCCAGTAGTGTTATTCGGGAGGCCTGAGTAGAAGTCAGGCAATCTCACCTTAGCAGGGCCTGAAGTATGTGAATAAGATGAAAATCATTTTATTCAGAACAGATGGGTCTGAGGCCTGCCAGAGGTCATCAGTCCACAGCAGAGGTAAATATCCAGTGGTCCAAAATAAAAATTACGCATGGAGTACCATAGGCGAGTGGAATTGCTCACAGATGGAGAATGACTAAGAAGCCTACCTCTAGCAACTATGTCATAAAACACTTACAAATTGTTTCAACTTTCCCCAACAGTCCAGGGCATAATATTAAACGAGAAAATAGTTTGCTTGATTAGGCTAAAAAAAGGTCAGCATCCATCGATGCTTACCACTTAATTTATCATTATGAAGAAAAAAAAGTGTAATAATGAATACGATTCCTTTTCTTTTACATGTTTTTCTACCTTACAATAAATAACAATGAGAAATCAATGGTGTCGACGAACTCTTGAAACTTGTCCAGCTGTGGCCATATCATTATCCTGTTTTGCGCCAGTGCAGAAAGGATCTGTGCATTTCTTTTTGGCATGTTGAGCGCATGTTTTAACTGGAAATATCTACGAGCTAGTATATATTTTGCTGACAGCAAAGTTCAAAACACAATGAAAAAATTACTGCTCTGTGTTTCTGAAATTTGTTGTCAGTAAATCCACGGCATTGCGTGGCTTATTTATAAACCCCTTGCACCGCCTGCGCTTCACTTTTTGTGACGCTCCGGTGGAGCTGGATCCTGCTCCATATTTACCAGGCAGCACTATGCCACTTTTTTTGGCTTAATGCTGCCTTGTAAATATTGTTCCTTTTAACGCAGTTTTCTGCCTTACAAGGGGCGCACAATGAGTGCTGTTGGGGGCGTTCCCAGCAACCTCCATTTCTTTTTGACACTGCCTCAAATTTACAAGAATTCGTAACTCTGAGGCAATGGCGAGAACTTACGCCTCCCCAGGGGTAAGGGCACTGAACATCCTGAAGCAAGAAAAGCTATTGTATAGAATTGGACTCTTTTCCTTCAGTTTCATGATTCATCTTTACTCCCATTCCGAGAAACAGTTGTTCATTGTTAAGGAAAAGGTTAATTGAATCCAACAAAAAAAGGAATATATTTGATTCTGTTCATAGTCAAAAAGGATTCACAAGGTATTTGGCCACGTTTGGATTCAAAGAGGTTGAGTATTTGGGTCTCAACAGTACATTTTGAAATGAAGACTGTCCAAACGTGCACTTCAGTGGTTTTACAAAACGAAACCCTGGTTATGCTGAATCTGCAAGCTGAATATCTGCATATTCCTTTTAATGTAGCCCAACAAACGGTTATGAGGCTTGAGTTTGGGCATCTCCATTTTCACTTGAAAGTACTTCATTTTATTTTAAAGTCTACCCCCAGAGTATTTATCAAAGTCTTGCTCTCCTGGTAGCTAAGCTCCACAAGCCAGAGATTCTTCATCATCCATATCTGGATGACTCGCTGCTCAAAAGATCAGTTGGACAGGCACATAGAAAGTGGTGCAATTGCCAGAAGGGGACACAGATTTTTAACCCCTTGGCCGCCGCGGTGCTAGGTGGGAGGGGGGGGCTGCGCGGCGCCACCATGCTTGTGATGGAACCACTCCGTGCTTGTGATGGAATGGTTCCGTCATGGCCCCGCCGCTCAATAGAACGCGCCGCGCAGACGCGAAATCACTGCTACGCAGGCGCGGCGGCCGGGCCGTGACGGAACCATTCCGCCACCAGCACAGCACCACCGTGGCTCGTGACGGAATGATTCTGTCACGAGCATGCAAGGGGTTAATAAACATGGAATAGTCACCTCTGATCAAGCAAAGGACTTAGACTTTATTGAGGCACAATTCTTGTTATTTCTGGGCATGAGGATCCTACTACAAAGGAGGATGACCAAGATTCAGTACCACATAATCAATCTGTTGTCTCAAAGCTCACTAAAAGTAAGACTATGGTTACTGATTCAAGGGGACATGGCAGTAACCATGTTTGTATTCCCTTGGACAAGATTCCATCTTCAGAAAATTATGAGACACATTTGTATTCACTGGAACCTGATGAGTCATGACTAAGATCTTGAAATGGAGACTGAATTGCCACATTTGCAGAGGGCTTTGTTCGCAACTTCTTTTTTTTTTTTTTGGCAGAGGCATAAAACATACAAGGACGAAACAAAATATAAAATATAAAATATGTCTTTACAGATACAATCATTATTAAATTTAGATCCAATTGTCAATAGGGGACCATAACTTCTGACCAAAGATCTTCTTTTTATGTCCCTTCAATTTGTAGACTGCTTTATCCATTCTATAAACATTTAACAGCTTTCCCAACCATTGTTCGAATGTTGGTGGATCTATATCCAACCATCTAGAGGTAATACAAAAACGATATATAGACATTCCAATAAACAAAAAGTATTCGTGATCAAGAGATAGATTCTCAGAAGGAAAATAAACACCAAAAATAATCACAGAAGGACGAAGCGTGATATGGACATGTATCATATTAGTCAGAAACTTTTCAATCTTGTCTATATATACCACCAATTTAGAACAACTGTAGAACATATGACATGAGTCTGCTGCTAGAGTTCCGCAGCGAGTACACTTAATGCCTCTTGTGGCTTTCCATTTGGCCAACTTGGCAGGTGTATAGTAAAGATCTAGAATAGACATGTAGTGTTGGCTTTTGAGAGAGCTATTGATTAGTATCTTATTACTCATCTCAAAAGCTCTTGCCAGGTCTATCCCTTCTATACATAATTTTCTTTGCCATTTCTGGGTTTGATGGTCGAGATCATCCTGCAGCCTGTTAACCATTAATTGGTAAATTGTGCCAATACGGTTATTCTTCCTACAGCTCTCTAGAATATCAATAGTCTCCATAGTATTAGTATATAACAAGTTTTTTTTTTCCAAAAAACTACGGATCTGTAAATATTTAAAAAATTCATTCCTGGAAAGGCCAAATGTCTCTTGAAGCTCAGAAAAGGACATAAAGACCCCATTTTGATACAGTTGCCCAATTAGGTGGATCTGTCTCATCTGCCATCGATATGTAGCAATATCTTGAAAGATCTCAGATAATGACATATTACCAAAAATAGGTGTGTAAAAATTAAGTTTTGAAGTTATACGTAAAGTCTTATTCATTTGTCTCCAAACTAAAAAAGCAGAAAGAAACACCTTAAATTTTGTTTTTTTATAGTAGCTGGGTTCCATAAATTTCAGTAAACACTGCCGAGCGTGAGCGCCCAAAAGCATTTCAAAGATAGAAGGTGCCATAGAAGATTCGGTAACATGGTCATGGAATAGTAGGACCCTAATTGATTTAAGAGTAATGGCCCAGTAGTACATTCTAAAATTCGGAAATCCCAACCCAGCACATTCTTGCGGAAGAGTACACCATTTTAGAGAGCTTCTAGAGCGACGGTACCCCCACAAAAACCTGGACAACATCCTGTCTATTTTATTAAAAAGAGACATTGAAAAGAATAGAGGAATAGTGCGAAAAAAATAAAGAAATTTTGGAAAGATCATCATCTTGATAACATTGGTTTGTCCGTATAGAGATAGATGTAAGTTATTTAACCTTTCTAAAGTTCTATTAGTAGATATAAGTAGAGGATCTATATTTAATCCGACAATGTCATCAACCTTAGGAGATAGAGTTACACCAAGGTATGTGCCAGTAGTATTTAGTGGAATATCAGTGGGTTTACCCGTTTCAGAATGTATAATCTGAGTTTTTGAAATATTAAGCTTATATCCAGAAAATTTACCAAACTCTCTAGCAACATCAATGATTTTAGGTAGCGCAGAAGAAGCATCAGAAGTTACGATGGCCACATCGTCTGCGTACGCTAGAACTTTGTGGTCAACCTCATAAAGTCGGACTGATGGGATGCCGGGTTCCGAAATTAATCTATTCAAGTAGGGTTCTAAATATAGAGCAAATAGGAGCGGGGAACAAGGGCAACCTTGTCTAGTCCCCCTGGTGATTGAAAAAGGTCTAGAATTGTCAGCGGAGGGCACAGCGGTATAGAGCGGCTCGCGCGCTCGTGTATCATTTTAATTTAGACTTGTGTTGCGAGGGCATTGGCCTCGGGGTGTTTCCGTTTTTTTAAAAACCCACTCACCTGCATTTTAATTCGTGCCCCCACCGCCGTTTGGCGGGCTTGGTTCCCGGGTGGTCGCCATCTTGGCCTGGGCAAGGGGAGGTACTCTGACCAGCGCGTGACTGCGCATGCGCGGAGACAGGACGCCTACTTAAGGCGAGTCCTGTCAACTATTGTTAGACAAGGCAGCGGAGCGCACAGCGGTATAGAGCGGCTCGCGCGCTCGTGTATCATTTTAATTTAGACTTGTGTTGCGAGGGCATTGGCCTCGGGGTGTTTCCGTTTTTTTAAAAACCCACTCACCTGCATTTTAATTCGTGCCCCCACCGCCGTTTGGCGGGCTTGGTTCCCGGGTGGTCGCCATCTTGGCCTGGGCAAGGGGAGGTACTCTGACCAGCGCGTGACTGCGCATGCGCGGAGACAGGACGCCTACTTAAGGCGAGTCCTGTCAACTATTGTTAGACAAGGCAGCGGAGCGCACAGCGGTATAGAGCGGCTCGCGCGCTCGTGTATCATTTTAATTTAGACTTGTGTTGCGAGGGCATTGGCCTCGGGGTGTTTCCGTTTTTTTAAAAACCCACTCACCTGCATTTTAATTCGTGCCCCCACCGCCGTTTGGCGGGCTTGGTTCCCGGGTGGTCGCCATCTTGGCCTGGGCAAGGGGAGGTACTCTGACCAGCGCGTGACTGCGCATGCGCGGAGACAGGACGCCTACTTAATGCTCCTCCTCTAGCGTAGCGGGATCGCGTAGCGGGCGTGTCCTCGCGTGGCCGGAGTCGTGCCAGAGTCCTGCCCGTCTGCGCCCGTCCGCGACAGGACGTGCTGGACGTGGCTGGCTCTGGCTATCGACTATTTAACTATTACTCCGCCTTGGGTCCATCATGCGGACGTACACACGGGACTGCCTGTTGGCCATTGGTCAGGTAAGCCGCTGTTGTACCCTTCCACCGGTACACCCATTGCGTGGTCCATACCATTGCCCCTGTAATGGGTGGGCTCTTGACTCTCCGTGTTCTCTCTCAGGGACTTTGTCCTCGGAGACTTGCCGTACTTCCGATATTCCTTCTACCCTGAAGATTTTGAACCTGAATGTGAGGTCGGCGTTGAAACACTACCAGAACATCTATGACCTCATGGAGGAGGAAGTTCCAGACATATTTGCCATGACTGAAACGTGGCTACAGGATGCCGACACCGCTATTACTAATCTAGCTTGCCCACCCGGCTATTCGATGTACACCTTGAATAGGCGGTGTAGGGGTGGCGGTGTAGCCCTAGTGGTAAAATCCATCTATCCTTGTGTCTGGACTGCCCTAAGCATCTCTGGGTGTGAAAGTGCCTTGTTCAAGGTCTCTGTCAGCCCTGAGTTTACCCTGTCCGGTATGGTCGTCTATCGTCCACCCGGCAGTGATGTGGTGTTTAGGAAAGCTTTCCCTGATATAGTTGGCCCTCTGGTTGCAGACTGTGCCAACTTTTCTATCATGGGAGATTTAAATCTGCATTTCGACACCCTCTCTGGCTTGACGGTACGTTCCATCTCCTCTGACTTGGAGGCCTTTCAACTCCCTCAGATGGTTTCCCAGCCTACCCATTCAGGGGGGCATATTCTGGATCCCTTGTTCACTAATCTGCCGGGGATTCAAATTATCTCTGTTTCACCGGTGGAGTGGACAGACCACTTTTTGGTATCCATTCTATGCCCTGTCTCTGCCACCCCTTCCATCTCCTCGGCTAGATGGGTTCAGAAGAGGGCTTGGAAAAAGCTTCGGTTAGAAGACTTTCATCGTCTTCTATTAGAGGAGCCGCTCGGCCCTTTGACGGATGTAGAAAAGGGGTATGACCTCTTCTGTTCTTGGATCACCAGGGCCTTGGACTCTCTGATACCTATTGTATCCACTAAAATCAATTCTAGAGAGTCGAGCCCCTGGTACGATGGCGCCCTTCGGGCCTTAAAGGGTGCCTGTAGACGGGCTGAGAGGGCCTGGAGGAAGACCTATGGGGCTGACCTAAAAGCCGCATACTCCAGGTCTGTCAAGCTCTACCATCGAGCTATTTGCCGAGCCCGTGCGGCTTTCTATGCCGCTGAATTCCGGAACAGTTCTAATCCGTCGAAAGCCATCTTTAAGGCCGTTAAAGATCTTACGACGAAGCGGATCACCTCTACGACCGAAAGCTCTCTTTCCCACTGTGAATCCCTTGCATCCTACTTTTTAGGGAAGGTGCAAGCTATTTATCGGACATTCCCTGTTACAGGGCACAGTGAGGAAAGTACCAATGGGGCTCACCATCAGACTACTCTGCTTGTTTTCCCCCCCCTCACCTCGGACGGCTTTGACAAACTTGCATTGCAAGTTAAATCCGGATCTCCATCCGATCCGGTAAGGCCTGCTCTCTTTCGGGATCAGGCTTTTATGGGGCGTTCAGCTATATGCTCCCTTGTCAATCTGTCCTTGGAAACGGGAGTAGTTCCAGCCAAGTGGAAACAAGCCGTGGTGTCCCCAATTATTAAAAAGCCCACTCTGGACCCATCCAAGCCTGAAAGTTACCGCCCCATCTCGTTGCTACCCTGGCCAGCCAAGATTACTGAGGCCCACGTCAATCTGGCCCTGTCTGAGCATTTGGTACGAACCAATGCCCTCGATCCCACACAAAACGGATTCCGTGCTGGGCACAGTACGGAAACCGCGTTACTTGTGATGGTGGAACATCTCCGGGCAAGGTTGGATGCTGGTCAAACGGCGGCGCTTATCTTGTTAGACCTTAGCGCCGCCTTTGACACGGTGGACCACAGCATCCTCCTGCACCGGCTCGAGGAGACTGGTATTGGTGGTCAGGTGCTGCAATGGTTCCGCTCCTTTTTAGACGACCGCTCCTTCTGTGTTGCCATCCCTCCCTTCAAGTCCAACTACCAACCGCTGGCCATGGGGGTTCCGCAAGGGTCCTCGCTGAGTCCCACGTTGTTCAATCTCTACGTGAGACCGCTGGCTGATGTCGCTAGGCAGTGGGGCCTAACCTTGGTCTCATATGCCGACGACACACAGCTGGCGGTTACTCTCAGCGGGGACGTGGAAACTGCGGCCCCCAGGTTTCAGTCTGGACTGAAGGCGGTGGCTAGTTGGCTGACAGGCAACTGCCTTCAGCTTAATGCCACAAAGACGGAGGTGATGGTCGTCGGTAAGGGAGTGGAGCTGTGGGGCGACCAATGGTGGCCTTCAGAGCTGGGACCCACTCCGATTCCGGTGTCGGAGGTGAAAAATCTCGGGGTATGGTTGGATGCCGGCCTCTCTTTTGTAGGGCACACACAAAAGACTGCGGCCTGTTGTTTTGGACTTCTAAGAGGCTTGAGACCAGTACTCAAGTTCTTTGATGCCCCAACCAGGCAACTGGTGATCCAGGCTACTGTCATCTCTCGCCTGGATTATGCCAGTTCTCTCCTGGCTGGGGCTAACCAGGCCGAACTAACCCGTTTGCAACGGGTTCAGAATGCCGCGGCGAGAGCGATTGTTGGCCTGCCCAGATTCAGTTCTGTGGCAGGTGTCCTTCGCTCTTTACATTGGCTTCCGGTTAGGAAGCGCATTCTTTTTAAGATCTTATGTCTTGCTTTTAAGATTCTGAGAGGTATCGGCCCGGAAATTCTGTCGAGCTGCCTTTCCTTTTATGTCCCCACCCGCAGTCTCCGTTCCCAGGGTCTGGCTCTTGCAGTGGTCCCCAGATTTAGGCTCAGTCGTATGGGAGGCCGTTCATTTAGGGTCATGGCTGCATCAGCATGGAACTCCCTCCCCGTTGAAATCCGTCTGATGGAGGACCTTTTGACCTTCCGGAGGGCGATAAAAACTTTCCTGTTTTAGCTGTTCTGATTTTATTTTTTGTTGTGTTATGTTCTGCCTTGTCTTTGCGCCGGGACGCTCCTTGGCTGGAGTATCTGTGCGCATAATAAATCACCCTAACATAACATTATTACACCCTTAGGATTAGAATAAAGTGATCGTACCGCTTGAATAAATTGTAATGGGAACCCCTTCCATTCTAATACAGTCCAAAGGAATCCCCAGTCTACTCTGTCAAACGCTTTTTCAGCATCGAGTAAAATCACCCCAACTGGGGATTCCTTTGCCTGAGCCCAATCCAGTAATGTAATAACGCGTTTGACATGATCTATAGTATCCCTATGTCTGATAAAACCGTGTTGGATGTGAGAAACCAAACCAGACATTACATTATTTAATCTATTTGCAAGGATTTTGGAATAGATCTTACTATCTGCGGTGATAAGAGAAATAGGGCGATAGGAACCTAATTCTTTTGAATCCTTATTCTTTTTTAGAAAAACAACTATAGTAGCAATAGACCAGGAATCAGGGGATTTACCTTGAAATGCTAAATTGAAAATTTTTAACAGCTCTGGTTTCAGCATATGTCTGAACGTCCGATAGAATTCGAGGGGTATCTGGTCGGGTCCCATAGCTTTACCTGCCGCAAGACTCATGATGGCATTTTCAATCTCATCCCAGCTTATTGGCCTTATGAATGAATCAGACTCCCCGGGACACAATGAAAGTTGGTTAGCACTTTGAAGATAATTTGCAGGGTTAAGAGTCTTATCAACTTCATTATTAAGGTCGTTGTACAATGTCTTGTAGAAATCATAAAATGACTCTAAAATTTCTTCCCTACGTTCGTGGAAAACACCATTCATGTCTTTAACACCTTGTATTTCGTTAATGGAAGATTTTTGTCGGAGGCGTTGTGCTAGAATTTTACCGGTGCGCTCACTATATTCATAACGTTCAGTTTTATATCGCTTGAATTTTGATGCTACTTCATCGGCAATATGAATACGCAAACCAGAACGTTCAGTAACTAAACATAGTTGAGCGTCTTCTATACCTGTATTATTTTTACATGCAGTTGACAGGTCCATCTCGGCTATCCTGATCTTATTTAACCTCTCCTTAAAATCTGTTTGAATTTTTTTCCTCTTGTAATTTGCGAAGCTAATTGTCTCTCCGCGTACAATTGATTTAAAAGAATCCCAGACCACTTGTGGAGAGGCCGTGTCATTATTTATTAAAAAATAATCTGGGCTTTGTTCGCAACTTCAGAGGAGTTTCTTTTCCACTTGGAAGGAGTTGGAGGCAATTTGGCTCGCTCTGGTTGTTTTTTTCCATGCAACTGATCAGGAAAGCAGTTTATAACAATGGACGGGAGGGCTCGGTTTAAATCTATGTCAAGAATTTCGAATCAGGTTTTCATTTGCGCAGAAGTTAATGTTATCTCTTTTCAACTATCCACATTCAGGTTGTTATGAATTTGATTGCAGATTCTCTAAGAGGGAAGATTTTGTCATCCCAGAATTTTTGTTATAAGTCCAAAGAATGTTTTCATTTTTGTCAGAGCTTGAGAAAGCCTTTCCTGCCCTGGAGCTATGTTCCAGTCTGGAGAATACTCTTCTCCAAAGTTTTGCTTTAGGTGAAGGGAAAAGAGGGCTGTGGTGCTCTCAATTGCCAATGACCGCCGGGTCGCCTGTACTCTTTGTCTTTGATTTTGAAGTTTCTAGTCAGGGGGAGGAGAGCAGAAAACCTTAGTGATGATTACTCCAACATGACCCCACTCATCTCAGGATCCTCTCCTGATTCTCACGAGAACCAGCTGAGAGATCTTCCTACTGGCATCCCCATCCCCTCAACCCTTTCTGAACCTACATCAGGGTATGCTGAAATGACTCTGCTTGCTTAGCAGTTAGTGGATTGAATGGATAGGCTTAAAAGTCTTGACTGACTCTCGTTTTCAGGCATTAGAATCAGAGAATTTTAATATCTTACATTAAAACCCTTTTTCTGGTGGCAATAACTTCTGCCAGCTGCCTTAGGGAAATTGCTTCCTTGTCATGCAAGGTTCTCTGTTTTTTTTAGATTTATTTGGGGCAAAGTACTCTGACAACATGTCCATCTTTTGTGCTCAAGCCCAAGATTTCTTTTCCTTTCCATATTGACTTAGAGATGATTATTGCCAGCATTTTGTCCTGTCATTTCTAATCCTGAGGAGGAGAGGTTGCTTACGAAGGATGTTAAAATGGCTATTGAATGAGGGTAGCTCCTTTTAGATAATAGATGGGTGAGATCTTTGCTTTGGCATGCATCTTCAGGGTATTTTTCAGCTCTGGAGATTCAAGGTAGTTGCACTAGACAGTGCCTTTTTGACACAAATATGTAGAGCAGCTCCATGGGCCACACTATTCATATTCATTAATCATTATAGAGTGATGCATAACCTATAATAGCATAAGGAATATTTGGTTGTCTCTTCTATGAAGTAATAGAAGAATGTTATTGGTTATAAGATTTTGTAATACATTTTTGACTTCATATGATCTTAAGCCATCTTTGATTTTTTTGATTGGTACTTCTTGTGGACTCTATTTTGCTAGACATAGAACTCTGTCCACACGTGCCCCTGTACAGAAGTATACTGTCTGTGTTTCTCCCCTTTAAATTGGCTTATGCCTTAATACCTTATGTACCTTCCCTGAAAGCCCCTAGTATATGGTATAGAAAATGCACCCAGAGCTAGGAAGTTAAATGCAACCTGTGGACCTCATATCTGCATTGCGCCATCGACAAAGCAAGCCTGAAGAGCATGACCTCAGCACTACCATGTGTAGCCTAAAAGCAGTAGCTTGGGCCCTGCTGCACAAACCGGTGGAAAGACCCCTTTTAACAGGTAAGAAATTCTAAATTTAAGCATTGAATGAGTCCCCGCTGAGCACACCTTGCTACCCAAAAAGGTTGAGTGAATAATTTTTAGGAGTGGAGCATGTATGATAATAGAAATTGCAAGTTGCCCCAATGACTATGCCCAAAATGACATTGTCACTGGTCAGGCTATAACTGGCACCATGGAGAAGTCAAAGAAGAGATTAAGCACTTTAATCTGTAACTATTAACTTGTACCAACTGTAGATGACACTCCAAGACTTATTTTATATGCAATAAAAATCCAACCAAATGGTGAAGTTGGATTTATATTAAATATATGGGAAATGTAATTTTTAGGAAGGTACGGTTATCCTGGCAGAAGCTGCTGAAAGGTAATTTGTGTTCACTCTCTTGCATCTGCCCGAACCTGTACTTGGCCTGAATGAGCTGTCAAAGAGGCGTGAAAAGTGCTCCTAGGCACGGACACTGACCCAGTAGTGGTAAAGTGGTTTTCTTCCCTTTGAAGGGTAACCAGTTGGGTTGTGCATAGGAACTTCATTAACTTCAAAAGGGCTTGCCCTATCACACGTAAATGTTAGTTGACACCTGGAAAGGCCCCAGACTTTGTCTCCTGCATCAGACTCACACTAAACCCAGTGGAAGGAAAGCTAATCCCAGAACTGATTTGAGTGATCACAGAGGAGGGGACACCACATTGCCATGGCCACAACTCTGGTAGTGTTCAGGCTTTGCACACGGGAGAAAGGGTTCCTCCATGTGGAATTTGGAAAGTGAGGGAAAATGTGGGATTGTTTGGGAACATTTACCCCATTGGTTAGGGAGAAGGCAGTAATTTACCCTTTCCACTAGCTCCCATCAACCATAAAGGTGCCACCCCAAGGTATCCTCCTTAGAACACTTTATGCACCGGCAGAACATCAGAAGAGGGCTTGACAAGCTGCCTGTGACCTGAGAGGAGCCCTGGAGGACTAGGCCTGCTCACTCTTGTATCCAGGATAAAAGGAGTGGACTTCAAGGGCCAGTTGCTGGACCTCCTTTTCTATCGGGACACAACAAGCTACAAGAGGCCTTTTCCCTGAAGTGTGCAGTTGACCGGTGGCCAGTGGACTAAGCTTGCTTTTCTTTTGGCCTATGACTGATGCTCTGAAAGTATCTACGACCTTACTCTGAAGTGTACTCATTTGTTATTTTGGACACAAGAAGGCAGTTTGGAATTTTTTTAAATGTTTCCACCACAACACCAGTAGGACTCGCAGGAAAAAGTATCCAGCCGGCAGCTGCACTGCATCGGATTGAATTTCAGCTTCATCATGCTCAAAGCTACAAGCACAACCAACTCCCATGATGAATTGGGACTTACAATATTTTCTGTGAGAAATCTCCACCGCTCCAGAGGGAACGACTGCTTCAGGTAACTGGCCTTTGGATCAGATTGGTGGTTACAATTTCAACACCAGTCCATTTGTGGAAGCTGTTACAAATGATAAAGTACCTTTTTGCATTGAAACTTAGATGAAATTTCAAAGTTTTTCTTTAAAAAAAGTGACAACATCGCTTGCTGAAGTGGATCTTAGAAACCTTTTCCAACTTTTCGGAATTTAGTCTTTTGCAGGGACAAATCCACTTGGTGTATCCACCAGGGCATCTTCGCGGCCGGCCTCAGACATGCCTATGTCCGTGTGTATTGCTACCATAGACTCATTGGTGCTGTGTGCTTTTTGCCACTATTTCAACTTAAAAATTTGAAAATTCACATCTTCTTTTTCTCCTATTGAATGTTAGTATGTTAGTGTCATTTTGTTTGTTGAATTTTACTCTGATTTTCTAATTCAGTTTTGGATTTTTATCACTTCGTGTTATGACTATATTACTGTTTGGGTACTTCATTAATACTATACACATTGCCCAAAGTTAAGCCTATGTGGTCTGTGCCATAGCTAACTTGGGATTGAGCTGAGGTTAATTTAGTGACTTTAAAGGTTCACTCTGAAACGGAGTGTTATAATTCCTTGAGTTGGGCAGTCGTCCATTCAAAATAATAATCTACATTCTTATATATCTCCTTTTGTAATGAACTAAGTGAAGGAGGGGAGATGAGACAATGTTTCAATTATTACTGGTAAGTATACTACACTGAGACCTTTCTCACTTGCATAATTTATTATCTCTCCCTCCCACTTTGTTTTCTTACAGACTTAAGAAAACTTTACGGACTGGAACGTGGTTAAAACAGGCAGAAATTAGGGGAGAGGGTTTTTTATAGGCCGTTCTTTCTTTGCGACCGGAACATCTGAGAGCAGGCAAGCACCCATCATTTTGTAATGAATTAATCAAAAGAGAACGAAGTCACATTAAAACCACTACAGGTAAGTAATTGACACTTCACATACTGCAGGCACATGAAAACTGCCCTCAGCTCTGCAAAGAACAGGCGGAGCTCATCATGATATGGCCACCTGATTTCTTATTCCCAAAAAAGGGGTTATCCTTTCATTGGCAAAAGCCATTGCTGGAATGCTGCCTCTCTTACACTTCTCAAAGTGGATCCATCCATCATTTAAAAATAGAGTATTCAACAGGGTAAATAAACATCCAAAGACGTTTTAAGTCGTGGGTCAGTCAGAAATCCACCTATAATAACACTGTCCATAAAATTCTATTCTTTTATTTTATATTGTAACAAGGCAAACTTAACAGCATCTGTGCCCGCAATACAATAACACTCTCAAGCAGACAGTGATTATTATTTTATTTAAACAGTCTTTCTTTGTCATGCCACTCTCCTCACTTCTCCTTGCGTCTTCTACCTCATCTCTTCGCCTTTACCCGCTCTCTATACTATTTCTATGTACCTACACTTTTTCCATATGTCAACTATGTCTATTTCACCTATGTTAAACACACAAGATGATAGACGGAATGTTGTACGATGGCAAAACATTCACCCCCAGTCACAGATCTGGGTTTAATCCATCGTTATTTTGCTCACCAAGCCACCCCAGTTCAGACATGGCCATATGCAAATCAGTCTTGACCCATGCCTCGTGGCTTGGCAGTTCAGTCTGGACTGTTCCCATTAGGCACGGGTCAAGACTGATTTGCATATGGCCATGTCTGAACTGGAGTGGCTTGGTGAGGAAAATAACGATGGATTAAACCCAGATCTGTGACTGGGGGTGAATGTTTAGCCATTGTGCAACATTCCATCCATCATCTTGTGTGTTTTGCTGTTCACCCTATGTGGGAAGGGTATGCCCAGACGTGGGTCCCTTGCTCACTAAGCCACTAGAGTCAAGCTATCCTGGCTGAAGACGGCTGATAGCCAGAAACCGGTCCTAGGATGTTGATTCCGGTCCAGGAAAGACATGGCTTGGCAGTTCGGTCTGGACTGTTCCCATGAGGCACGGATCAAAACTGATTTGCATGTGGCCATGTCTGAACTGGGGTGGCTTTGTGAGCAAAATAACGATGGACTAAACCCAGATCTGTGACTGGGGGTGAATGTTTAGCCATTGTGCAACATTTCGTCCATCATCGTGTGTGTTTTGCTGTTCACCCTATGTGGGAAGGGTATGCCCAGACGTGGGTCCCTTGCCCACTAAGCCACTGGAGTCAAGCTATCCTGGCTGAAGACGGCTGATAGCCAGAAACCGGTCCTATAATGCTTGATTTCGGTCCAGGAAAGACATGGCTTGGCAGTTCGGTCTGGACTGTTTCCATGAGGCACGGGTCAAGACTGATATGCATGTGGCCATGTCTGAACTGGGGTGGTTTGGTGAGCAAAATAACGATGGATTAAACCCAGATCTGTGACTGGGGGTGAATGTTTAGCCATTGTGCAACATTCCGTCCATCATCTTGTGTGTTTTGTATTTCACCTATGTTTACATTGTCTGTCTCTCAACAGACCTCCCTCTACTCAAAGTCTAACTTTTTCTCAAGAAATTGCCTTACTCAACCACTCTCTGTGAGGTGCATATCACCATCTCTACCTTATTTCTCTCTACCAAACACTCCACCATGTAGCTCTCTGGTGTGGTTCCATGACAGCCCTTGTAGATCTCTTCGCTCTACAACTCTCTGTCAACTCTCTCTGTACCTCTCCATTTTCTCTCTCACATTTCTCTACACATTTCTCTACTTCACATTACTCTCACTGCCTCATATCTCTATATCCTCTTATCTTTCATTACCTAGCCTCTCAAATGTTCCCACCATTAGTTCACATACATTCACCTCCTTCCACTCTGCCACCCCTCTCTTCCTAGATGTGTTCCTTCTACCTAAACTTTCTTGTTACATTATTCCTTTCTTGCAACCTTTCTTTTACTACCTCTACCTTTTTCTGAGTATAATCATGAACTCCCTTCTCTCTGCACCTTCATCTCTATTTCAGCTCACCCTCTTTACCTCACTTCCCTCTCTCCACCTTTCTCTATTTATGTATATCACTTAACCTTGTCTCTCAATCACTACCTCTATTTTCAAGTCCAAAATATCACGTGGACAAAATAATGTGTCAAGAATATTGAGGACAGAAAAATATTGGAAGGGTAAGCTTCTATCTGAAAGCAACATTTTACTATACTTAACTCCTCATCTACCTTGATGGGGGTGCTGAGAAAAAAGGGGGTCCCAAAACATGTTTTCTCCATGCAATTTCTGTAGGAAACTTTAGACAAGGCTACGGGTGAACGGAAATTACCCCAAATTTGTCAGGGAGAAGTGTATTGGTCTAGAAAGCAAGCTTTTGCTTATTTGGTGTAAATCCGTTCAGTAGTTTTGGAGAAATATCAAAATTTACAGATATTGATATTTGGGAATCCTGCCATCTGATTGGCTGAGGCGTTACGAGCACGAGCTTGCTGCTTATTGGCTGTGAGCGGTGCGAGCGGTTGCAACTAGGAGGTGTTGATAGCCATTTTGTGATTCTGTTGAAGCGAGTAAGGGGGAAAAGGGGCCAAACAAAGTAGGAACGAGGAGGGTAGGAGCACTGTAACTCTTCTCCCTGCCAAATTTGAGGTTATTCCGTTCGATGTGTAGCCTTGTCTAACAATTCACAAAGTGTAATGGGCGGTTCATATTTAAAAATTCTGTTGAAGCGAGTAAGGGGAAAAAAGGGTGAAAAAAGTAGGAAAGAGGAGGGTAGGAGCACTGTAACCCTCCTCCCTGCCAAATTTGGGTAATTCCGTTCACCCATTCAACCTGTAGCCTTGTCTAACAATTCACAAAGTGCAATGAAAGGTTCGTATTTAAAAGGGACTGTATTTTACTTGAAGTTTTTGCTAACTGCAGTCGACATTTCTTTTGCAGAAGTGAGGGACACTTCTGTTTGAAACAAAAGCGCTTTCAGTTTGCTCAGTTTAATGAAATCTGTTTTCAAAGTAGGTATTGAAGGCCAAGTTGAACTTTGGGAGTTACTTTGTGTGGTTGGGAATAATGAAATACAACATGACAAACAACATGTACACCTAGCAGACATAACAACTGTACTTGATGTGGGAACCGTGGCTAGCCATGTACACAAACCAAACATGGCATGGCACCTGTGCCACACAATGCAGAATGCGGGGAGAGATGGGAGCAAAGTATGTGCGAAGGTGACAAGTGATTCTCGATTATAAAAGTATACAATGCAAAGTGTTGAGGGGATATGCCGGACAGATTTGAGTATGCATAGCACAGACATGTACATGTCAACATACACTGATGGTTGATTGAGTGAAGTGGCCAGTGGACGCAACCATGATAGTACAGTGAGTAAGGAAGATTACGAAAACATAGCGTGTATGTGCCCCTTGCCCCCCCACACCCTCAATCTTTGGCGTAGTGGGCTGGCTCGGCGTACGCAAGGCTAGCTTAGGGATATGAATAAAAGGCACGTTTCTCTGGGTGTGGTTCTCTTACTGAATGGCGAACGTGTCTGCCAGGTCTGTGCAGCTTACACCGCCATGAGCCTGATGCCGTAAGCGAAGGTGGCTGCATCAATGATGCTCTCAGCCTGCTGGTACAGAGAAACCGTCATGGCCGTTACGACGAACATATTCCCCACAGTTCACCTTTCGACACTGCCGTATGTGAAAGAGGGCCTACCATGTGCCGGCGGAAGCTCCTGGGCCGAAGTCTGCGAGCTCAGAAGGCTCCTGAGATCAACGCTGGCTACGGCGACACAGGCACACAGCGCCTAGCCTGAGACCGAGCACCATGGAGTGCTCTGTATACTACTAACACAGTAGTCCAACAGGTACCAACAGTGGAACGGTGTCTTGATCCCACAATGGACGATGTTAGAACTGCATCTGAGAGTGGAGATGAAGGTACTCGCTTTGACCAGGTCTCATGTATATTCATTTATATACTCCAACACTCACATATACTGCCTTAAAACATATGTAGTTACTCACACATATACCACTGAGACATTCATTCACTCACAAACACACCCATACACTCACTAACTCACCCATATAGCCCTACCCAGATGCACTTTTGAATCCATACAACCAGTAAATCACCCACTCAGACTTCTATGCACAGAGTCACCCCCTCCACCCCCCACCCAGACAGATACTCAGGCACCCATACAGATACTCAGACAACAATTCAATAACCCATATAGACACTCATGTAGCTACTCACCAATCCATGCAGCCATTTACACACCAACTGAGAGACTAATACAGGCTTTCACATGGTTTAGTCACTAACCCATGCATTCAGTAAGACATGTTCAATCACTCACTTATACAGTCAGTCACGCACCTACTAAATAATCCCTTCAGGCACTTGTAAATCCACTCATTCTTCAATACACCTTGGCATAGATATATATGAAAAATATTTAAACTTTACAGAAACACACATTCACTGAATGATGTCATCAAGGATGTCATCAGTGATGTCATTTGAGATGTCATCAGTGATGTCACTGACCATGTCATGAGTGATGTAATATGTGACGTCATCACCAGTGCATTGCGGGCGCACAAATTATAGTTAGCTCAACTAACTATAACTGGTGAATTTCTCTGGTTTTATATGAGTCAAATGTCCAACTAACTATAACGTCCCTGAAACCTATGGTTTTTTAGTGTATATATATATATATATATATATATATATATATATATATATATATATATATATATATATATATACATATTATATACAAATATATATATATATATCTTCAGTGTACTTAGTTGTGGAGTTAAGAATAGTAATCTATACTTACCTATTTGCACTTACCTTCTCAATATGTTGGTCTTAGATACATCTGATACGATATTCTGTCTACACGATATTTTTGTCAATGATATTTTATCATATATCCCTTTTTCGCCAGTCTCTCTACTTCACCTCTCATCACTCTATACCTCAATTCACTTTATACCCTTCACCCCTCTCCCCGCTTACTATTTGCCTCACTTCACTCTTTACCTGACCTACCTTTCTATACCTCATCTCATTTTGCCCCTTTTCCTCACAACTCGCTCCCTCTACCATGCATCCCTTTAAGTTTCTCTCACTACCTCAAATCTCTTAACATCTCTCTGCCTTTACTCTGTAACTCTTTTTTCTCTCCCTTACCTATCTGTCTCTCTACTTATCCTCTTTTGTGTATACCACTCCTATCTCTCTCTACTATGCATCCTTCACATCTGTAGCTTTTTTTACCTCGCTCTAAAACGTTGCCTATGTCACCACCTACCTCTCCGTATCTTTCCTCCTGCTTATCCAACCTTTCTCTTTACCTAGTCTCTATTTCTGTTCTTTCATTACTAGCCCTCTCTCACTATACTGTCCTCTTTACTTTCATTCGCCTGCCTCCCACCCTCACATATTTCTTTCGCTCAGCAGAGTCAGGGATAACACTGAAAGAAGAGAAGGGAAAGGACAACGAAAGAGACATAATAACATTATCAGGTTTCACTAGTTGGAATGGTAAAAATCCTCCAAGCAGGGTATTCATTTTCACTGTTGCAGTGAAATGCCAGTAGTGAAGGTTGCTTTTTTTGTGATTATGAATATCTGACAACTAAAGCTACAGCTTGAAGCACTATGTACGTATTCTTTAGTTTATTATTATGCAGTAGTCCATTAAATATCGACCAATTCACTCGTATTGTGTCTTTGCTACAATGGATGGAACAAGGCTGGTTGGATTCTGAATTCCACATAACATGTTTGAAGTCAAATATTCTAGTCCCAAGCACAAACAAATCTTTCTTTTAAGACTCCCTGCAGATAGAGCCTACTCCTGTTTTGGGTTGAACCAGATGAAAATGGACAATATATTCAGAGTCGTTTAAAATGGGCTCCCCAAAAAATATCTAACCCAGGCCCCAAATATCCTTAAGGTACCTCTGTGAATATATTTAGCAGAGAAACGTCACCACCTGAGAAGACTGCTCTTACCCATTTTAGATCAAAATTAACAGAGCAGAAAAGTTCAAGTAGCTTGTAAAACAAACAAAGCTCACAGACACGTTTTTTAAAAGTTCATCCGATCTCCCCATTGTGAGAAACACAGCCGCCACATTACTAGCAGCACACTCTCCCTCTGAACAATGGCTTCTTTTCATCCCTGTGATGCTATCTTTTCTTTCAAGCTCTTTTCTGCTTCATTTAAATCTCTTCATGCCTCCTCAAATACAAACACACAAACACGCTAAACTATGCTGTTAACATATTTCTGTTTGGAAATGGCCTGAGAAAAGAAGCAATTATGCTGCCTGGAGGTTTGAAATGTGCTTCTGTCGGACGTGTTTACACAGGGACGAGATGTCAGAGAGTTAATATTCATGGCTGTGAAGACCACAGTGTGTCGCCGAGTGTGAACTTCTGCATATTTAGTCTGGGGGCTGCCTTTCTTTCTGGGATAACCACTCATGCATTTCCAGCAGAGTAGTGACTTCAGAACGAGACGATGTTTATCATCGGCAAAGTCTACTTGTTACTTCCAAAACAAAAACGGCTCAAGATAACATTTGTTTTCCCAAGTTTGCCTGGAGGCTTTGTAATGCGCATGCGTGGGACTAGATAAGGGATCAACGATTAGTTGATTCCACAGGGAATCCAAGCAGCTCAAGCACCGCGTATGTTTGTAACAAACTACTGACTGTTCCGTGTTAAAGCCATCTCCGTTTGTTTCAGTGGGGAGGGGGGGAAAGGGCTCTGCAAACGTGTTTCGAGTGAAATAAAAATCTGTTTGAATTGTCCCTAAAAAAGGGGGGGGGGGGCGTTATTTACACTGCAGCGAAAACCCAGTCCTCTGCTCTGTAATTTTTCAGCTTTTTAGATGAATGTGAAGATTTAATTTTATAATTATCTTTCATCTTCAAGATGTGGTCCAAGAATGATGCCTTTCGAACGTAATCTAGAAGGAAACACATTCCAGCCCATGCCACTGAAACATCGTGTCCTCGTATACCAGACCCTTTTAATTAGCATAAAATGTGACATCAAAAGAAATGGCATCACTACAAGTACCATCAATTAACTGTTAGTCCTTATGCATGTTGAAGTGACTTTGCAAGAAGCAACTTTCCTCGTGCGGTTAGCAGCACAACAATACGAAAATAAAAATCACCAACATATAATAAGTACATATATTTTACAATTCTATTAAGTGGAATTACATTATATCAGTTAGACTGGGTGGACATGTTTGGCATAGGTCATATATATTTCATCAAATGAGAAGGAATGGTTTCCAGATATTGGTATTCACATGCAGCAGGCAGGCAGCTGGGTTGTGGGCTGGATTTTTGTGTCATGGATGGGTAGAGTTCGGAGGTGGTGATGGACTTTTAGGGGTCAGGGACTGGTGGAATTTCAGGTGGTGAGGTTTTTATAGGGATTCGGGGATGGGTGGAGTTTAAGGTTAGAAAAGAGTTTTAGTGGTCTGGGGCTGATGGGCATTAGGGTGTTGAGGCGTTTTTAGGTTTCATGAATGGGAGCTTTGGGGTAAACAGGGGTTATTATTGATGACATTTACAAGCATCTGAAGTACTTATTTTTCGGTTCAGTGTATCTAAATCCAAAGCAATGTGCCCTGAGGTAAATGTCAGAGAAAATGCATCTGATAAAGCATAACACAACCTATGTTATGAGGCCCATGGGAGTCGCCCCTGCCCCTTCCTTAGGCCCTGTAGCGGAGGTCAATAGCTGAGAGGCTTGTACGCAAGCTACGTAAAGTGTTCCCCATTGCTGCCACTAACTATACAGTACAATACAGTCAGCTATACTTTTGGTGCATTGGGCCCAAAACCTTAAAGGGCCACAGTTCCACTACACTTTTACACTACTGATGGGTGTGCCCCTCAGATGGGCCTTGCGCCCTGGGCTCCTCAGACCAAGACTCAAGGGAGGTTGGGCATTTCCACAACTCTGGATCATGGCTATGAGGCACATTGGAGAAGGAGCCAGTGGCTAAGTAATAGCGCCATGATCCCTGATGCAAGTAAATGATACTACACAGCCATAATTTAGGTGCATATGGTTCTTAACCCCTTCCATGCTCATGACGAGCTCAGCTCGACATGCACAATGGGGATCTGCAGAGTTCAGCACCAGAGGGGAATTTATGTAGCATTGAAGGTGTTAACATCCCTGAGCCCTGGTGCTACTGAGCTGGCTGCACAATTGATACATAGACCACTGAGAGAGGCCGCAGACCATAGGCCTCTCAGCCATAGGAGGGGAGTTCGCTTTCCTGGGCCTCAGGGTAATGGTCCAGTACTGCAAACCCCATGGAGGAGGGCCTAATGCTGCAAGTGCCAAATGAGTAGAGTCAGATTAACCTGGGCTTCACAGATATGACCCAGCACTGTAAATTCCAGAGGAGGGAGCCCTTCCCAACATCTTGCAGCCATTCTCTGGGCTCAGTACGTCCCCGAACGGGTAAAAAGGTATTTCTGTATTCTTTCTTGCTAGCCTTAGGCCTCTGTGCACTTTACCATTGCTAACCAGTGCCAAAGTACTTGAGCTCACTCCCTAAAACATGGTAAAATTGGCTTACACCTGTTTGACATATTTCATTTTCTTATAAGTCCCTAGTAAAGTGGTACACCATATATTTAGGGCCTGTAAATTAAATGCTACTAGAGGGCATGCAGCATTTGCTGTGCCACCCGCTGAAGTAGCTCCTTGAAACATGTCCCAGGTCTGCCATTGCAGCCTGAATGCAGTTTTAAACTCCCAATTTGACTTGAAACTTGAAAACCTTGTCAAGCCTTAAAGTTCCCTTTTATTACATATAGGGCATGCCTGAGTTAGACCCTAGGTAGCTCAATGGGCAAGGTGCATTGTAATTTAAACGTTAGACATACAGTTTTTAGTTTTACATGTCCTGGTAGTGAAACACCTCTAAATGTGTTTTACACTACTGTGAGGGCTATCTCTTTCATAGGATAACATTGGGTTGACTTATTACATTCAATAAGTGCTAACGTTTGAATGGGAAACAGGTAAACATTTGATGTTTGGTGTCTCAGAAATTGTAATTTAAAATTCTCTTCAATGGTGAAGTCGGATTTTAAGTCGCAATTTTGAAAATACCACTTTTAGAAAGTTGCAATTTTCCTGCCCTATTTGGTGCCTGCTGCCTGTTGCACGGTCACATGACTGGGTCTAGTTGGCAGTTGGACTCTGTTTATTCCTCCCAGACAGCCACAGATTATCAGAAATTCGGAGTGCCTGGATGGGCAATCACAGGCAGTATCAGCAGAGCTGAGCACAGCCCCAATTGCATATCGATAGGGTGTGCCTTGCCTCCACACAAAGTACTTGTCACCACATTATTGCTCATTCAGCCAATATGGAGCTATGGCCCAAGAGTTAAGAAATGTCAAGCACTGGAAAGGGAATTCTCTAGAAACTTCTCCTAATTCAAAGAAGGCACCAGGTATAAAAATAGAATCTTCAGAACCACTCTTCAGTTCACTTTCTGAACCTGTGGAAAGACTCTCAGAGGACTCCCTGCTGCTGTGGGCTGATGTGTGCTTCAAGGACTGTTTTGCTGCCTGAAACCTGCCTTGAGCCTTCAGAGGCCTGCCCTGCTGCTTGATCCCTGTTTCTCTGGTCGATCCTAGGACTACACAAGTAACTCCAAGGTCTAGTCGGCTGGCCTCCTGAATAGAGCCCCAGGGACAGAAAAAGCTCCACCCATCTTGAAACCCACATCTGGACCCTGCCTGTGTGAGTTTGAACCCTCCAAGTGGTACCTCCCCAGTCCTGGACCTTTGTGAGTGGCATTAAAGGTGCCCAGATAGGCAAAATCCAAATTTTGGCTCTTTTTTTTGGCTAAAATCTGCTCTGAGAGGAGACCGGGACCAACCTGCTCCTCTATATCCCATGGTGTATCGCCAGGTGGCCTGACTTGCGGCAGATCCCACTACATTCTTCTCCACAGCACCATAACCTGTTCAGCTGTCTTTCACAGGAAGGGTATCCAGCCTTATTGAGCCCTCATTGGCCACAGCCTCCAGCCTCGTCCCGCTGGAGATTTTTGATTTCCAAAAATGAGTCCAAACATAGAAATCGTCACCATGACTTCATCCAGTGGCTCCCCAATGACGACGTCTCCTTCTCAGACACTGCCTACAGCCTTGCCTCACTGAATCATTACCTTCTCAGCAGTGGCAGCTGCTAACAAAAAATACTGGTGTGACAAATATTTGAACCACTGACAGGCACTGATAAAAACCAGCTGTGCCCTGTGACATCCCCCTTCAAAGCCTTTCTAAACAGCAACAAAATACTACCACAATGCAGCTTCCCTATCTGCAACATTCTGAAGTCAGTGTTCACTGCAAAATCCAAAGTTGGGAATGAAGACCAAATATTATCTTTGGAGCCACACTCTGACATATCTCAATAGGGTTTAAATCACTAATCTGCAGATTGCCAGAGATCTCCAGGAATTCAACCAGTGCCTTGAAGTTCAAATGAAAATATCACTAGTGGTAAGGAACAGTACAAAATGGCTACATGTCTGCCCATCGAAATTGGGTGAATATGTAACCATTTGTCTGAGAGCTCTTACACCCTAGGGCCATCGGAAAAGTTAGGCCATGGCAGGAACAGAGCAGTCTTCACCGTAACCAACGAAGGTGTGCATTTAAATCGGGTGTGCGGATCTTCATATTGGTAGTATGTATACTCTGTCTCCGTCTTCAGAGTATACATACCGCCAATGTATAAATCGGGACTTCTGTCTCCATTGCACTCTAAGCATATTTAATGCAGTGACCTCCCAGAGAGCATGTCATTTTTTTCTTAAAAGCTCACTGTGCAATGCATGTGTTGGTAGCAGGTCTAGAAAGGCAAGTGCGAAGGAAAAACTAAAGATAGGACAACATATTACTGTCCCAGAGAGTAGAAATACCTGACAGCAGGACTTCTGGGGTACTCCTGGTTACTAGGGTTGCTCTGCTCTCTTTTACCATTTGCCTACCTTAGATTCCCTTTGAAGAGTAAGCATACTTTATGATGTCTTTGTAAATTTGATGGATTGGTTTTAGCTTAGCTCCTTCTACCAATGAACAAGCAGTCATATTTTAGCAGTATTTTATGTAAAGTTCAGTTGATTAATAGAAGCTGGGGTAATTTAAGTTCCATAAAACAGCATATTTTAAGCAAAATGTATGCAGTAAGCAAAGTACTGCTATGCACTCATAAGGGGCTTCTCAGGCAGGTGGTCTGAAAGTCTTGTTTAAGATTTGTCCAATACAGTGGCTGAGGCTACTTGTGAGCTGCCTCTCGGGAGAGCTTCCTCAATGTAACATTATTTCAACCTGGTCATCCCCAAGGCGCGATTTTGAAAAGGCAGCTTTCCCTGGCCGGAAATGTAATGCCATATTTTCACTTCTGCGGCTAGAGAAGTTGAGTTTCTTTAATGCACTTGAAACAATTCTCAGAGGTACTCCTGGAAATAGTACAATAAATTATGCAGGTTTATGCATTTTTGCTTAATCCGTTTTTCTACTCCTGGGCAAAAATAGTTTCTTTTTTGGAAAATATATTTACAAGCTTACTTGTCAAATATCGGTTTCCTATTTTGGCATTTTGTTTACAAACAAACACATGATGTGGGCAGTGCTGTTGCCTCAGAGTTAGATGTTGCAAATCCTATTTTATGCATACGTTTCTGAGACACGAGATCACTAAAGCAGCAATGATTCTGCAGGTTCACAGACTGGGAGCCAAATGGCTCTCTGCCATGTACGCCACTTTGTGAATTTAAGAAGCTAGCAAGTTTTCCCAGCATATCTTTGGCCCTTTGCCAACGCCTCATGTACCTTCATCAATCACACATTTCATTTAATGTCAACTTTCTGACAGATTCTACACCCAGATAATATTAGCTACGCTTCTGACGACCATGTCTGAACAGTTAGTACAACCATTCTGTCTTTCAGAGGGGATTATGCACAACATGATTCTGTGCATTATTCAATGGTCTCCTAATTCCCCTGGGTTACCAGACAGCCTATTACCCAAGTAAATATGCATTTCATAATAATTCTCCATCAGATACATTAGGATAGGGTCTATTATAGGCAAGTAAAGACCCAACGTGAAACAACAAAACCTAATACACAATTATATCAATCAAACAGGCACTGTCATTTCCCCCCAAACTATCCCAGGACAAACATAATGAAATAGTGGCCATTTCAATTTTCTGTCATAGGATCGAAATGTCTTAGAACGAACCCCATCCCTCTCTTTTTGCCTAGGCTGTTAGAGACAGAAGAAGGGAAGAAAATGTTATTTCATCTTAATGTCTTTTCGTTCAGTGCTAGCACTCCTGGAAAGATGCTCTGATCAATTGTACAACGTGGCTAGAATACAAAATACATTTCTACATTTGGGACATTACAATGCGCATTATGCTGGTCTTCTTTGATGGATCAGAAAAGCTACAAATGATGGACCAGGAGGCTACTGGCAAAGTTCTTGGTTGTTAAGAAGTTTGGGTTCAAGCATTTTTATTCATAACAGTTTTGCTGTCTTACCTTTGCACACTGTTTCATTTGACGTACCTGAACCTCAGTTACAACTACATTATAAATACCTCTGAATAGGAAGTGAATTTTAGTAACCCACATCTAAAACTGGCAAGAACAGGGGGCCTGATTTAAAGTTTGGTGGATGTGTTACTCTGTCACACGCATTGAGGACATCCCGTCTGCCTTATTACAAGTCCATTATATCTTATGGCACTTGTTGGAAGGCAGTCAGGATACTCGTCATGTTTGTGACAGTGTACCCATACACCAAACTCCAAAATCATGCTCTGCGTTTTAAAGCATATTGTATGTCATATTCATCAGAGGCTTGCAAACTGTCTAGTATGTGCAAAGATATTTTCAATCCGGATACTCAGAATTAGGAGTGTGGACTTTTCAGTCATCAAAGTAGATTTGTAAACGTGGAAAGTCCACCAACATTGTGGAATTTCCTTGTCTGCAAACTTAGCTGTTAGGAATTATTTGTGCGCATTACAGGGTGCATCCCCTAGTGAAGGATGTGAAACAATCACAAACGTAGTTGTTTCAGAGCATTCACCAATAGTTTATAGGTCATTTTCCACCATGGCGAAGCATCCATGTTTATTCCTGTCAAGGGCAGGAGTAAATTAATTTTCAAGTTGGAAATGAGGAGAGAACTCCAATAAAAGTATTGGCCTTAAAAGGAAGGGGCCACTCTATAGTGAACACGTTTTCCATAAGACGAAACAAAAAGAAATAAGTGCAAGTGAGCATCTGTGCTGACTTTTTGTACGTGACTCTTTCTACCGGTGAAAATTCTGCATGAGTAAATGAGAGTAACCCTGAAAAACTATCGGCCCAGTTCACCATAAAAATAGAAAGTCTTCAGCCATAGTAGAGATGTAAATTTACTGCTCTTCATATTTTATATATTTTCCCAGTTGTATGTCTGGAAAGCTGCACCAGACAACCATTTCCATAGTGGAAAGGGTTTGGAATGGAATTTTTGATGTACAGTAAATTTATGAGTTTTTAGACTATCACTAATCTTCACTGTCTGCCTACTCATAATGTGCATTTAACTACTACAGATTTCTCGGTTATTAATGTGGAAAAAAATTCAAGAGTGAAACAATTTACACCAGTCAAGAATCCGTCTGTGAATTCCTGCCAGATATACAGTAAGCTTTCAATTGTTGTAAATGGCTGAAAATGGTTATGTGAATCGTTGCCTTCTGACTACGTCAGTTTCCAGGAGTACTAACAATTCAGCGAAAATTCATAAAAAAAACAATATTTTGCTGAAAATGTAGAAGTAACACTTCAATCAGAAGATTTTGAGGGTCTGGGCCAAGATGGTCTTGTGGGGCACCAGTCATGGTGCTCTTTCTAAAAATAATCTATATTTTCATTCTATAAAATATGTTATATTTTATTATAATTCTAATCAATTATATATTCTATAAAATATTTAATATTGTATTATATGAAACTGGTTGCATTTTTGCATGTTATTGCATATTTGACCAGTAAAATTTATCAGAAATGACGTGCAAATGGTATATTTTAAATATTCTAGGCCAATGACATATGTTAAAACTTGTCAGGATGTATAGAAAGCTTTTCCAGAGTGAGTACAGGAATTTTTTCTAATGTCTGTAGATGAGATGAAAATGGGGCATTTTAAAGCACACCTCAGTCATACTGGTCAAAACTTGATATGATCTAAGGAAAACGTTTACATGAAACCAATTTGGTTTATTCGTTCCCCTAAAAGGTATACACAGCATGTGACAATCTCTTCCATAGTTGTACCAACCTTTCAGATTGATTGCTTTCATTTACTGAGCAACATTTAGCCACCTTGTCTCTATAACTTTGTTAATTATGGACCAGTAACTTGCCTTCAGTGTAGATTGGTGTCAATGGTGTTGAGTTTATGATGCTGACAGTAGATGGACTGTCATGATGTTACCCATGTGAAAACTACATATTTAAAAAACACACAATCCATGACCTGCCTTGGCTTAGGAGAACAAACAAATGGGGAAACAAAACTATAAAATACTGATGACACTTCCCCCTTGTTCTGACAACTACACACAGTGAGGGGCAGCTCAGGAGAAAAGACACAAAAGAACTTGTTGAGATGTCGAGGGCCTGATTAAAATGGCATGCTTACACTTTTGTGCCTGTTAGCTATTTTACTGCTATAAACTATGAATTAATAGTACGTTTACGACTGTGGAGACTCCACAGGTGGAGCGGAGAAGTTTGCACATAAGAATATAGGCCTGTACTATTGTTTTATGTGTGGAAGTCTCCGCCCAACTACAGAGCCTTCGCAGTCATTAATGGATATTTATTAAACTTTTACTGGCAGATTGTAAATGTATTGCTCAAGGCTATCATCATCATATTATTATATATTAGCTTTAAACAACAGGGTACCAGTTACACTTGAGTGTGCTTTACATAAGGGTCACTTTTGTATCCCAGTAAGAAGACCACATCCACTCTCAAGGCGCAAACCGGGAAAAGCATAATCGTATCGATCCCATGTGTCATGCTGCTTGGCCAGTAATGTACAAGATGAAATGCAAATATCAGGAAAACTTCACAACAAAATCCTGACTTAACCCCTTTGCTGCGGGTCTAGTTCCCCAGCGGCGTGGGGAGGAGGGGGGCCGCACGAGGTGCCGCGGTGCTCATGACGAGCTCGGCTTGACATGCAGCACGGTGGCGCTGTGCTGATGATGAGCTGAGCTCGTCATGACCACGCCCGTTCCAATGGAACGCCCAGCAGAGCGGAGGAATTATCCCCACGGGGGCGTTCCGTAACGGTCATCAGCACAGCGCCACCGTGCTGCATGACGAGCTGAGCTCGTCATGAGCACGCAAGAGGTTAATAACAACCTATTCCCCCCTCCTCGAAAAGACTAAATGTCATCTCTTTCGACTCAACCTTGAAGACTAGATATTTGTCATGTATATTGTCGTCTTTTCTCTGCCTTTCATTTTATGTTTGCAAATATATGATTTTGTGCATCATAAAGTGCTCAGCAGCCAACGTGGCTAGGTCCAAACTATATAAATACTGTTAGGATATAGAATGCAATAAATAAATGTAAAGGTGAACTACAACATTTTAAAATCATTGAGCTCGATTGGATCTATTTAAATGTGCCCCTTCATTCATTCAGTTTTTGAGTCATTCAATCCGCGATTTACAGTAAAAAGGGAAGCTAATGAGTGCCCGAAAGAGTCATTGCCCATGCTGTCAACAGATGTGCTGCTCAGTCTTTCCTCATACAGTGTGCAGGAGCAGAAGGTGCATCAGTTGTACTGGCATCTTCTGCCATCAGTTCAGTACCAGAGGGTACCATATTGAAAAGTGGTTGAAGAAGGTGTTTAATTCATCACCGTTGTGGACCTTTAGGCTATACCTGTCAATCACAAAGCATTCTTGGGCATAAGTTTGTGCTATCTATATTTTGGGTCTCTTTCTAGGCCTGCTGATTGTTGTGACATACTCATCCACCATCATGAAATTATTGATATCTTCCACTTGTATTTGTTTATCCATGTTTTGCATCTGACTAATTTCTTACATTTGCAAACTTCAGGCTTTTTACATGGAAAATGTTCAATCTTGGCGCATAAAGGTTTTGGAAGAAAGTGTCACTGCACAAACAATGCTTAGATTTCTCAGAACACATCTCTGTAATCCCCTCATTCAAAATGTGTGTTTAGATTATCTGCTTGCAAAAGGAGCTGTTTTGGAGTTATGAGACAAGCTATATGAAATAAACAAATTAAAAGCTGACCTATCCATCTTAAATCCCATGATAACGCTCTGCAACCACCCCAGTACATTCTGGAGGTGACGACTAACACTGAACTGGTAAACTACGCTACTTATACTATGTGACCAACCGAACCCTTGTCTCCCTTCTATGCAAAGCTCTCGGTCGCTCTTTTTGTGGCAAGTTTTACTGTATCGAACTTGGCCTTTAACTCATAAGAGTGTGGGCATCTCCCTTAGAAAAGAACACTCTCCACGCGGAATTGATGAAAGGCCTCTCTCTCTGTCTCTCTCTCCTTTGCTGCGTTCATTCCCTCCATCTGCCTCTCTCTTTCTCACTCCCTCTCTTACAATTGTTTCCATTTATGTCTCTCACCCACTTGCATGCCTTCGATAACTAAGTGCCTATGTGAAGTTTTTCTCTTGTAAACTCCTATTAGCTTTTTGCAAAGTTTTCTGCATGGGTATTCTCACAATAACATCTGAATTGTTGTCAGGACACAATTTTTCCATCATACATCCAGTTTTAAAGTCATGAGGCTAATGGTGGTAACGTTAACTTGTGAGAGCACTGCACATCTATTTTCTGACGAGCACTCCCAATGAAAAATCACTACTGACAGGGAAATATAACCCGTATGTGAGAATAAGCTGCAAGCTTCGATATAGGACAAGGGGGACACTATAGTAAATTTGTCAGGGATTTTTGCGGCCTGTGGAGTGGACATGGACATGATCTGCGGCTCCCTAGTTAGAAAAAAACAAAAAGCACACTTTCTGTTTTGATGCACTATGAGGTGCTGGGCAATGCATTTATCACATTGAGGTAAATACATTGTCCACTAGCTTAAAATGCACTTCAACGAAAGATGTTTCCATGAGCAAACAACATGAAAAGCTAAAATATTCAGTTGTGCCTTTCTGCTAATCCTGAAAATGATTTGTCCTTTATACAATCACAAGTTGCAGGTACAGGGTAGTGAGAACCACTCATTTGTAGATTTATTTCGAGGGAGTACACCTGAGGGTTATCTGAATTTCAAAACAATCAGAAATCCCTACAGAACTTAGCTAAGCTTAATTGGTAAAAGAAAAAATTAAAAAAATAAAGTGTCAGGGCCTTGGTCAGGAGGTCACTACAGCTTGCACCACACATTGCCTGTGCCATGCTGCCAATGATAGTAACACCAAAACTACTAACGATCACACTCCTACAAGTGTGACAATTCGGACTATTCCAGGCCACCAAATCTATAAGAATGGCTTGGGCAGCAGGTAATATTAATTTTATTGTATATTGAATTAATAATTAACTGTTGTTGTGGTCATCTCTGAATTAGCCAGACAGTGCCACCTGATAGCAGACTGTCATAAGCGCCGGTGTTGACAATTAAGTGCCGGTGCTGAGCACCGAAACCTCCTGCTCAAAATAAGCACTGGGCAGAGGCCTTCAGATGACAGGCTTTAGCTAAATGATTTTGTTTGCTGGAGTCTGAAGTGTGAGAGGAAACTTTGTTTTGGATTGGTTAGAACACCTTGGGGTATATTAGGATGGCGGGCGGATCGCCACCACCCGTATGGCGGTGGCGATCTGCCCGCCATTTCCGCCCGCCCGCCTAACATTTCCCCCGCCATATTATGATGGTGGTGGGGACCCAGGCGGATGGAAAGACCGTCCGCTAGTTTTACGCTGGTAGGCATTCTGCCCAATTGCCTACTGGGCGGAAAAGACCTGTAATATGGTGGCTGTGCCTTCCAGGCACCACCTTCCATATTACGATGATGGCAGTCTCATGCCTTTCAATGGCAGAGACTCCGTCAAGGAAAGGCATGCGGAGAATGCCCCCTGGGGGCCCGTTGTGGGCCCCCAGGGGGTTGGGGAGGTGGGTGGCTGCACTTGGGGGGTACCCATGGTACCCCATAACATTTGCATGCACAAGGTGGCATGCAAATGCACAACATGCCCTTTTAACATTGTGGTGGGTGCTGAATACAGCACCGCCCCCCCACAATGTTAAATATACAGGATGCGACCGCCATGGTGGCAGTCGCATCCTAATAGGCACAGCAGGACTGCCGCTCCACTGGCGGACCGCCCCAGCACCGCTAGGGTGGCGGGCGGACCCCAGTCCATCCTAATAGACCCAAAAGTTTTCCCTATTCTTTGAAGCCACGAAAACACCCCTTCTGTCCTGGCCTGAAATGTCAGATGTGTTGCAAGGAAGTATGACAATGTATAATTAGCCAGTAATAACAATAGGTCTCGGAAACATTCTGTGACAGAAGAAAAGAGACCAAATGGATTCTCATGGAATCCCTTGGCACTCCATAGACAACGCCTACACATGTAGAAAGTTTGCACTCTTTTGAATTGTGCTACATTACTAATTATAGTGTCCACATGTAGACTATTTTGACTGCCCTCTTGGTCTTCTTCACCGGTTAAGTTGCCACGTTCCATCTTGTGTCAGAGAAAACCAAATTTCAGCAAAGTTAGCATGAAATATCCTCCTCTAGATAAGTGATTCTAATGACTGCATTCCCCAAGGGAATAATGTTTGGCAAATATGACTGATAAAATGCAAGGAGTCACATGGCTTTGGAAATGTTTGTCACAAATTGAAGGCGACCTAAAAAGTTCACAAAAACTAGAGTCGACATATGGCATTTAAAAAGTATGTGGGTCAGGTTTTATGAGTTATAACAGCAATGTCAGCATATGTTGCATAAAAAGGTACACCAATGTTGAAATTTAATAGAAAACGAATAATGTCTATGGTGAGCTTAATGCTTTAAGTCTATTGGCTGAATACCCTTTCTCTATGTTCATGGTAAATGAGCTTCAAAGTTAATACCATCAAATTAGCTTTTTTCCATGCAGCAATGGCAACATTGCTACTTTTGACACAGAGGAATCACCCATAACAACTTTATTTTACACAATTGAGAGTTGACAACTTTCAAAGAAAATCCATGAGTGGTTTTCATCTCATTAGCAGTTGTAATAGCAGCCACAGCATAGCTGAGAGAAATGCAGACTGACCAAGGTATAGGAGCTCCCATACGAAACACAGAACACAGGATGAACATTGACCTGCCATGCTCTACTGACCCTTTGGCTACAGTGCCAAAGACCTCTGAGACATGATGTAATGATGCCACAGAGGAAAACAGAAGGGCCACTGGAATATTGTACTATGTTCTTCAGTAGTTTTGACTTCTATGGACTCCCACTGAATCATTCCTAGAATCCAGGGACCCCCAGTGAGTCATTATTAGAAGCTGGGGGCCCCTGCCTAAGCAGTTTATATGATTTGAACTTCAAAATAGTACACAAAAATAAGTAAACACCAAACAAATGCTCAAATATTAAAATATTTTGTTTCATTTGCAATTAAATTTAGAATACGTTTCACATTTTCAATTCTGCTTCTTTATCTGATTATATGTAGTCAATTTGAATGTATTAAATGTAATATTATTTAATTTGGTAGCACAGTCAACGACCCCTTTCGTAGGCCTTGCAGATCTCCCGGTGTCCTCTGAACACAGGTTATGAACCAGAGTTGTGAATCAAAGAAATGCATCTATGAAGAATAGCAATTATGTTTCGATCAGAGCCTTAGAGTGTACTGTAAACCTGTTTCCATTTGACTATTACAGAGAGAGGACCTTTACTATAACAATACAGTATTGCAGACATCACACTCACATTTTGCAATTACTTTTAGGCTTATTTTAAGATTGTCAAACCCAATACTAAGCCCTAACTATCTCCTAGCATTTAGAGTACTTTTTCAGAGGTAGGTCTGATGTCAGTCCTTTATGTACTTGTAACAGCACCAGCCATTGTCTGCTTGAAGATCCGACTTTATTCACAACATTTGGGCTAAAGCTAATGAGCATTGAAGAGAATTACAATCATTGCCTGACAGGCAATTTAAAGTCCAATAAAACCTTATCATAGTCCTTCTGCTTATAAGCAATACAGCATGTCTGGTGCTTAGGGCATGGTCTTAGTAATGATGTGACAGAGGATCCTGTTGAAAACCTGCTCTTGAAAACTCAGTTTGGTATTTAATAAACCTAAATATTATTCCAAAACTTCCAGGGATACGTTGACAAATTGCAGCATGGTTCTTCTGATGTCAAGATAATTTAAGTTGCTTCTTTCAATGTCCCTATTGTTCGTAATGTGTTGGGTATTTCTGCTTTTCAGTGTAATGAAACACGTACTTAATAAACCGCATACATTGTTCTACGGTTCTGTAGATTAATTACCTGGACCTGGATTACGTTGGATCACAGGATGTGCTCTTGTTGTGGTTATATTGAGAAAATAACCCCCCCACACCCCAGGCTATCTTCAAACATATGGAATTTACAATGTGTTACTTGTTAGTCAATACACTGTTAATGATCTGAATGGTCATTATTTCAGTACTGACTCAAATAAAAGCTTTATACTGGATCCTACCCTCAACTCTCCCACAGAAAGGAGATGTTTAGACCTGTCAACGATAGGGTGGCTTTCCCCCAAACTGTTTTCCTTCCTTCTCCATTTTTTTTTTGCTGATCTGGTTTCTGCTGACTTTGGGACTGCTAACCATTGCTAAAGTGGACGTGCTCACTCTGTAAAACATAGTAACATTGGCTTATCCCCAATTGATATATTTAGTTTACTTATAAGTCCCTGGTAAAGTGGTACTATGTGTACCCCAGGCTTGTAAATTACATACAAGTGGACTTGCCACACTGTCTGTGCCACCCACTTAACTAGCCCATTCAAGCTTATATCAGGCCTGCCAATGCAGGCTGTGTGTGCAGTTTTAAACCATTATTTCGACCTGACAAAATAAAACTTTGAAATCTTCCTGCCTTAGCCATTTAGTGCCTGCAGCATGTATCTAGGTCACAAGACTAAGTGTAGTTGACAGTTGGGCTTTGTGTATTCCTCTTAGTCAGCCAGAAACAATAGAGAGCGTAGGTGTACCTGGATGGCCCATCACTGGCAGGATGGAATGGCAGAGCTGGATACAAGTTAGTCTGGAGCCAGGGCAGTGGATACAGGAAAACTGCACTGCAGAGTGAAACTTCTAGATGTTTCTTCCACTACATTGTAGGCACCAGGTATAAATATTGGAACTCAGACACAAACTTTTCAATACACTTCTGAACCTGTGGAAGACTCTGCTAGGAAGAACTGCTGTGCTGCTGCAAGGATTGCCACTCTACTGGATTGCTGCCCTAAAGGACTGCTGCCATGCTCAGCTGACCTGCTTCCCTGCCGCCCTCCTGCCTGGGTAAAAAGGACTGGCCCTGCAACCTGTAGCCAGGACCACCAGATTGACTAAAACGGCAAAGTATCTTGTAACTAGCACCTGAACTCTGCAACTGTGAGTCATACCCTGCCAAGTGGTGTCACCTGAGTCATGGACCCTTGGAAGTGGGCCTGAAGGTGCTCTGCCAGCCCATCTGTGGGTCCAGAAGAATCAACACATCTCTTGCTGTGCAGCACAAATCCAAGCAGAATCAATGTATCGCCTCTGCTGCATGGTCTTCTCCCGGCACCATGCCTCTGCATGGCAGCCTTGCAGTACCTTGGAACCGACACATCTAGCGATGTATCTTCGACATGAGACTCCAAAAGCCCTCATTGACTGGATCCTCAATGACAACATACGACCTCCCATCTCAGCCTTGCAGCTCCTCAAAACGATTCATCACCTCAGCTGCGTGATGCATCCTCAACACAGGACCTCGCAATGCTCCACAACCAGGATTTAACACCTTAGCTGCGATGGAACGTCCAGCTCCAGTGCTGGACGTTCCATTGCGCAGGTGCAGTTGGAACGTTCAACGGCCGACGGCAGCACTACGGAGGTAGTGGTGCCGTCGGCCGTTGGTCGTGCGCAGCACTTATGAGGTTATGGTACTCTTGTTTACATGTGGGTGAAATGTGCATAGTTTTAATTCCATAGACTAATGCAGAATTACATCAGAATTCCACCAAATTCTGCAAAATTCTGCAAAGGGCGGAGTGGGCATTTTTCACTATTTCTGTAGCGCAAAATGCTTCCTTACATCCAAAAATGGGATGCCATAATGCATTTTGTCTAAGATAATAGCACATATGTAAGGGCATTGAGTGGTAACTATGTGGTTTCTAAATGTAGAGGGACTGCTCTTGGCAGAAAGTAGGAGCAGTGTCTTGACGTTTAGAAACAGCACCCATCGGTGCCCTGGCATACTTTTTAAACAGTACAGGAAGAGCGTGCAGTCCCTCTATGTTTAAAAACCACTGTAGATTAAACTTTAATCTGCAGAGTTTTTTAAACATAGAAGGGCTTCTCCTGCTTCCACCCTGTTTAGAAATTACTGCAGTGCATACCCCTCGACGCACTTACATACCCTGTAATAATCACTGCATTGTACGTGAGGGACCCGAGGGGTATGGACTGCAGGCCATTGTTTTTTAAACAGAATGGAAAGATGGAGCAGTCACTCTATAATTACAAGCCATTGTAGATTAAACTTTAAACTGCAGTATTTTTTAAACATAGAGGGACTGCTCCCTCTTCCTGAACTGTTTAGAAACCAAACCATTGCAGATTAATTCCACTGGCAGTGGTGTGATTTAGCAGTAGTTCCGTGTTACAACAGTAACTGGGAATTACCAAATTCCTCCGAATCTCCCTGCGGAATAAAAATATTCCACCCAGGCCTGCTCTTGTACAGTGGACCTAACTGGGTCCCTGTAGCCGGTCGGTGCAAAATCGTGGTCAGTCTGAACTTATGACCTTTTCCCGGTCTAGTGCGCCAGATATCCCCAGTTGGTGCTTTGTTGTGCTATTTTCACTACAATCTTTCACATTACTTATCTATGGTTCTACTAATTGGATTTTTCTTGTTTTGGTCTTGTTTTATTTATTGAAGATTACTCTTTTGTCTAATATGGTGTGGGATACTTTTCGTGGTGTGTTTTCACAATATTACTGTTTGAAGTGTTGCACAAATACTTTACACATCTCCTATGAGTTAAGCCTGACTGTTCTGTGCCAAACTACCCAAGGGTTGAACTTAGATCGATTTAGTGTTGGTTGTGACTTCACCCTAACAGGAATTGCGGTTAATGAAGGGTTTCTTCCTCTGAACCAGTAAACCAATTTCTTACAGGGATGTTGGATTGAAATAGCAGCTGGAAGATTCACAGTGTCTGGGTTCTGCAATGCACCAAGCCATAGAAATCAAATGCTACACAAACTCAGATTCTAAGGTCACACAACCACAAAGTGAACATCAAGGAACACATGTACAAATATCCATTCACAAAAAGTGGATGCAAATTGTGCCCCAGCTTTTTATGAGTGGAATTGGATTTTGCAAGCCGACCTAAGTACCATTAGGTTGTTGCAGAATCAGCATTCATAGAGAGTTGCAGAACTACTTCCGTTATTAATATTCAGGATACAGGTCATAGTTTATGGGCGCCTGTGACTGGCTGCAATTTGCCTTGAAAAGATGACTCCAATGCTGTGATTTCGTTCCAAAATGCAAAAGTCTTTCCGTTTTTTTTAAGTAGCCCATCCCATGTTCCTTAAAAGAAGTGCTACTGTTTAAAACATAATGGTTACCATTTTGGAAACTTTAGGGGGAGCAGGAGGACTTCTACCCCAATTCCTGTTTACAAATCAGTTACCACCTCCTTTAAGGTCTTGAACAGTGGCTTCAAACCTGTGAAATATATCGTTCCAAATCCTAGTTTGGAACTCACGCTCTTTTCCTAACCCTTCCACATTGCAATTTGGCATAGGTTGTAAAACACATTTTACGAGTCAGAAACTGCACAATGACTCGGAAAATGGGCTCTCAGTATATTACAAAAAGGGATTCTGTTGTCACAAACATAGTGAATTTGAAAATCTCAGGGTTTGTGACCATACAATTCTAGTCTACATCTGGTTCCTAATGCTACAAAACATTGTTCAGAAGCTAAGAAGAAAACATATCGTAATGTTTTGGGTCATTTAGACACTTAGAGAGAAATCTATCAGTCTACCGCCCTTAAATGAGATGTAATCAGCACAATGCAAACACACAAAGACCCTGCCATGGTAGCACTAATCTGGTAATCCAGATCCAATAAGAGCATTGCCAGTATCCACACTTCCCTGAACCTACAGACAGCCATGCAAAGATATCTGTAATGGTCAGCAGTAGATTGGGAGTAAGAAAAATGGGACAAAAGAGAGAGAAACAGAGACAGCAGATATCTTCCCCATGCCTGGCTTTACTGCTGGACTGAATCTGCACCGCAGAGGATTAGATATCTACAACAAGAAATTAGTAGTTGAGTATTTAATCAATATTAGAACATCGTAATGTTGGTAGCTCCATTGAAAAGAATTGAGTACTCCGGGCTTATAATGGCTGGTATAAAACCGGAGCTCCAACATTCCAATGTTTCTTTGTTCACAGCTGTGGCTGTGGACACAGGCTTCAGGGAGCCTGAGGGGATTTCGATCCCCTTGCGCTCCCTGATTGCTTTGTTTTATTTGTTAGAACCTTCTGCCCTCTAGTGGCAGAATGTTCTAATAGCCTTATAGCCCTTCGGCTCGGGCCTTTAACACTGCAGCGGGCCTTTATTAGCTGGTATAGCCCGCTATGGCGGGCTATAAAGCTATAATATGATAGTTTATTATTTATACTGTGCATTCTCCTACACCTTGTGGCAATCTCTGTATAACACAATGTGTATTGTTGCTGATAACTCATTGACATCCTAAAGTTAAAAGACAGAAATGACGTTTCTAAATAATATGTGGAATAACCTAAACTGTAATACACATTCTTATACCTAGAACTTCCTTCAGTGAGTTCGAAATCAAGCCTGATATCCGAATGATTCTCAATGTACATAGTTCATCAGCTGTAATAATAAAGAATGTTCAGTAGATCTGTGCTTTCACTCCTGGCAATATACACTCACTTTCCCATCACTGGCAATAGCTTAATATCATACAATATTCTAGTGATATAAACAAAGTCTCTACACATTTAGAAGACTCTCTAGCTCCTCCAGTAAACAGATGCCATACAATGCATAATAGTAGAAAGGATGACTTCAGTGTACAGAGTTTTTAATCCTTGACAGGATGACTCCAATACTGTGCAAATCAAAGTCTAAATCCTGTTCTCTAAACTTAATTCTGTAACACGTCTTTGGGAATAATGCCCTTGTCTACTCTCAATGTTTGATTAATTCCAATCTCCTGGCACCAAGATTCTGACTGGAGTGATGCAGTATCACAAATGCCTATCAAGGAACACCCCGAACAACAATGAATTTATACTTGATGGCTCTAAGTTGGCTGTCACTATTACATTTTTTTAAGAGAGAGTGTTCCATGTCGCTCTGAGAAATGTAGTTTGTCTTGATTTCAGTTGCGTGTTTCACAAAGAGCAGCAGCAAACCTTCACAACATGCAGCACTTACACTCTGGAAATTCTTCTGGCCTCCTCTACAGTAGACAACGCAAGCACTATTCATATTCAGAGGAGAACGCCTCTATGCCTGCAAGGTATACACTGGTAAGCGAGGGCCATTCATCATGACAGATCCACTCTGAGAAGTCTGCTGTTGTCATTAATGGGCTGAGTTTGGGGAATCAAGGAACTCGTCGGAGATAGGATAGAGTCAAAGCACTGAGGGGCAATGACATCAAGCGAACGCCATTTAGTACTGGGTGGATCCAAATAATCCTCTTTCACAGCATCCAAGGTGGAAGTAGAATAGATTTTTGGGGGTCATTAAACCAAAACGCACTGTCAAAATAGGTATTTTATTGTAGGGATAGACATAGCTGAAACGTTGATGACATTGTGTCTACTCTCTTTTCTCCTGACAAATGCTCATATTTTGGCTTCATATTTTGGGCAGAACCATCCTACCTTTGTAGTAGAGGCCATATAGGACCCTACTCCCCCACTATAGAGCTATTTTGTGTTTTAACATTGCCATGGGATGATAGCAAATAATAAAATAAAATATGCTGTCTTTCACTACACAATTATTTTAAAAGCTGCCCAGTATGGTATAATTTCACATATACATTGTATAACTCCTCAAAACAGGATAGAAGTACTCACCCAGGACAAGGTTTCCTTGGCTAAGAGCAGGCTCAAGGATGAATCATTTTGAGAACGGTCAATAGCCAAGTGAGAGAGCTGAAAATGCAAACCAGTGTATATAAAAGACACTAATAAAGATTATAATAATAACTACGCCCAACAGTACAGAGACTAACTACCCAAAATGGTGAATCAATTATTCATTTTATTTATCATAAATTGTGTATATATTTTATCTTTTTTGTTGATTTACCACATTCTGTTCTTGTTTTCTTTTCTTATAAAGATGATTTACAGTTCATGTACAAAAATATTATTAAAATCACATAACAAACAAACAATTTAGCATAAGACATGGCAGATGATGGAGGCAATGCGGTAGGGTAGTGACTACGCGCGTTTTGGCTGGGCAGCCTTCCTCAGGTGCCCGTCTTTTGCACTAAAATGTTAAAAACATTATAAAAACAATCGCATTGCAATAGATAAGAGAGCCCAGTTGGTATAGTTAAGAATATACTTACAAAAAACTGTTTTTATTATCCAGAGGAAGATGAAAGCAGATCATAATAAGTGATATTGCGAGTATGCTAGATGTGCAGTCACTAATAGTCAATTAGTGACTGCACATCTCGCATACTCGCAATATCACTTATCTATATCATCGATTTTTCTTTTATATTGCATCAATTTTGTCACATACCATCTCTATAGCAACATCTAGACAGTTGTATAGTATGCATGTTGGATATATGCGACCATTATTATGTGCTTTTTATTAACATCGCAGGCTGTCGCTTTTCTTAAATATAATGCCAGCTCGAGATCACCTATTATGATCTGCTTTCATCTTTCTTTCATTAGCTCAACCAGAACAGTGAATGTTTTTATGACTGGCAACTTTTATACGCTCTCTTTCTCTCTATGCATGGCCTGGATAATAAAAACAGTTTTTTGTAAGTATATTCTTAACTATACCAACTGGGCTCTCTTATCTATTGCAATGCGATTGTTGTTAGCTAACTAAACAGTCCTTGTTTGAAAGTTTTTTGTTTAATCTTTTGTTGATGTTCCTATGTATAAAACTAAGCATGTCTTTTTAAATATGATCCACCTATGGCAATAGTAATCTAAACTTATGAAATGTGTATGGATGTAATTTTCTTGAATATGGGTTTCTGTAGCAACATTGGCCACAATATCCTTTCTTATATGACATCTTTCAATGAAGATCGACTGTCTCTAAAGAATAGAATGAAATGTGACACCGTTTCTGACTAATATATGAAACATATTTTAAAATGAACTAGGATGCAGTACTCCTATTGTAAATTGTATATAGTTTGCTGTCCCATTATGCCCACTGTACATAATATGTTTGCATGACTCTCACCCATAATGTTTTTTTTTTGTTTTTTTTTTCCTGCTGCTGAGATGGACTTTATTTGTGTTGAAATGTTTTATTAAAGAAAAAGATTTTGAGATGAAGGAACAAATGCATAGACATTTTCAGAAGAACAAATCATCAAATACTAAGAAATGAAACATAGCATAAATGAGAAAACAGTCCATAAAATATAACGAAGGAAGCAGAAAACAACAAATCCTCTAGAACTCATAAGGCAAAAAAGAGGAAGAAGAGAGAAAAGAAAGAAAAGAAAAGGAAAAAAGGAAGATAGAAGAAGAAGCTTAATAAAAGGAAAATTAGAGGGAAAAGAAAAGAGAGAGAGAAAAGAAAGAAAGGAAAAAGAAAGAGAAAAAAGAAAAAAGAAAAGAAGAAAAGGGATCCCAGAGTAACAAAGAAAACACAGGAGAGAGGAATAAAAGAAAAGTGACATGGGATGAAGAAGATAAAATTAAGAAGGGAGAACAGACGTAGAGGAGGAAGAAGTAAAGACAGGATCATCGTCCACTGTGGTTTCCAGGAATGGAGACCAAGTTTGGAGGAAAATGGAAGCCTGATCCTGCAAATTATAGATTATACGTTCATGAGAAGCTGTTTGTACCATAGCCACCAACCACTCCTCCTGGGAAGGAGATAAGGAAGACTTCCAATAACGTAGTATACAGATTTTTGCCGTGGCTAGAGCAGTATGAAGAAGACGAGTCTGTGATTTAGTAAACTTTGGAAGTCCACGAAAAGCATGCAAAATGATATTTGCAGAGGTAAAGGGCATAGGCAATATATTGAATGAGCCAAAGTCTTCCTTATAAAAAGCCAAAATGATCTAGTCTGAGGGCATTCACAAATAATGTGCGTAATATCACAACCGGAAGCAGAACACCTCCAACACAAAGAGTTCGAAAGTAACTTAGCATGATATAGTTTGACTGGAGACCAGTGCCATTCATGGAGAATTTTAAAAATGCAGAATTTAAGGTGAGCTTCTCGGACACCCTTATTCAATCCTTCCAAAATTAGAGCCCATTGAGCTTCGGAATACGTCATAGACAAGCGTGATTGACATTTCAATTGAAGAGCTTTTTAAAGGGGTTGCGAAAATAGAGGATTTAAGAAAGTCTTATAAAGACCAAAAGTAACGCCCTTAAAAGTTCCCCATAAATTCAGATAAGACAAAATGGGAGAAGCGGACAACAGCTCAGGTGGGGAACCTAGATGTTTTGTGATAGCTTGTTGAAGATGGGAATATTGACAGGATTGTGTGGACGGTAAGTGGAATGCCTCACTAAGTTGGGAAAAAGATTTAAGGTTGTCACCATGGAACAGTTGCTCCAGGGAATGAATACCAGCTTCCTGCTACAGAGGCCAGGACACAGTACGACCCCACACCCGAATAGCCGAGTTAGACCATAAAGGAGCATTAAAATGAAGCCGCGAGTTAGATTTAAGGATACGATGGCTTCTATGCCAAGATTTATACATTGCAGATAATACAGGATTTTTTGGATCTGAAGAACTGGAACCCTTGCCATATAGAAGAGACAAACCAGGGCCAGAGTTCAATAAGTGGCGTTCAAGTGGAACCCATTGAGGGGTGTCTTTAGACTTAGGTAAAAAGAAAGAAAGATGTGAAAGATGAAGGGCAAGTGAGTAATGCTCGAGAGAGGGAAGACCCAGACCTCCATGCAGTTGGTGGGATTTTAATTTGGCTAAGGTGTGACGTGGTTTAGCCGTACTCCATATAAAAAACTTACGTTTTTGAATCAATGGACCGAAGAGTAGTGAGAGGAATATTCAAAGGAAGCATACCAAGAACATAAAGAAAACGCGGTAGGGTAACCATCTTAACCGCCTGAACTCGTCCCCAAAGGGATAAACCCAGGGTCTTCCATTTATCAAAGTCTCTTTGCATTTGCGCAGTTAAAGGAGTCAAGTTATCCATGACAACATTCTCCAAACCGCAATTGAGGAGGATCCCTAAGTATTTAAACCGAGATGGTTGCCAATGAAAAATTTAAAAAATATCATAAATAAATATTTAGTAATATTTAGAAATAATTACATATTAACAATCATATCTTAACAATAGTATGGAATGTGTTTGACTTTGGAGGGGTTAGATTTTCGAATCACACTCCAACATAAGAAAAACAGGGAAAGTGTTGGTATTGTGGGGGTTAGATTAACTGTTCCTACTGCAATCAGAAAAACAATAGGGAATGTTTTGGACATTGGAGCAGTCAAATGTACTGCTCCCTCTCCAATACAAGCAAAAGCAGGGAAAGTGTTGGACTTTGGAGAGGTTAGATTTACTATTCCAGCTCCAACAGAAGCAAAAAGTAGGGTAAGTAGTGGACTTTGGAGGGATCAGGTTTACTATTCCAATGCCTATATGATCAAAACAAATGTAAGTATAGAAGAAGAAAAAATAACATATTTAAAAGAAAAAATATATTCCTTGAATAAAATCTAATTACATTTGAACAATTCAATTTTTGTATTACGGATAAATAAACATATAGAAATTATGAATATTTAAAATAAATGTAGCTCTCTACCTACTAGTACAAAAACAACACAAAATTTAAAGTAATAAAAATATAAATACTCAAATATTATTAATATTAGATTCATCGTTAAATAAAAGAATTACAATTAAAATAAGTAAGAAATAAACAATTCAATAAAAAAATTGTATAATCAACTAAAATTATCAACCAATTAATAAGTAATTAAAAACTACAAATAATCTGAGTAACAATTGATCAGCTCATTTGATTATTATCAATTAATAAATTACATTACATAAAAATTATTATAAATTAAAAACTAGTTGCATTTAAAATTACTTTTCACCTTAAACCCATAGATACCCAACACATAGCTACTAAATGAAACATTTTTAATTAAATTTAAAAAAAAGATTTCACATTAAGGGGGTGATTACGATGTCACCGTCTCATAAACGGGACCAACTGACCTCCGGTCAGCAGTCCCACCCGCCTCATTAGGATGCGACCGAACACTGTTCGGTGGCATTCCGAAATTTCTCTATGAGATCATGCATTACGGCCGTAAACCGGCCATCATACATGCTCCCATATGGAAATGGGAGATGTTGTTCATCCCTGCACCCTGTGGCAGGCACCTCAAGGTGCCTGCCACAGGGTGCAGGGATCAACAGGGGGCACCATAGGTGCCCCCTCGGCCCCCATCAGATTCCGCACACAGAAGGGGTCCCGACCACCTCATTAGGATGCGACTGAACACTGTTCAGTCGCATTCCGACATTTCTCTATGGGAGCCTTTATGGCCATAATACATGCCCCCATAGGGATATAGGAGGTGTTGTTCATCCCTGCACCCCGTGGGTTGCACCTCAAGGTGACTGCCACGAGGTGCAGGGATCAACAGGGGGGCTCCATAGGGAGGCCCCTCGGCCTCCAACCAGAGGCCACACACACAAGGGGGCCCTGTTGGGGGCCCACAAACATGCTTTCTGACATGGTTTCCATGTCAGACAGGCCAGAATTGAAACCATGTCAGAAATAGTGCATAATAATTAATAATCCCAGGGGAGGAAAGGCCCCCCCCTTTAGAATTACAAGCCAGTTCCCACTGGCCAACGGGCTACTTGAGCCTGTCGAAAACAAGCCAGAATGGCCGGACGTCGCCTTGCTGCTCATTTCGTGTCACTGAGGTTCCGCGACGATTTGAACCCGTGTTTTCAACATTGTCGTAAACTCATAATTTTGGTACCGTTGAACCGCTAATGATCCATTTAGTATATCCTGGTGTTTTCGCTACGTTACGAGTAAGAGCACTCCTGTTATAAACACATTTCCGATACAGCGAGGGCATCCATTTTAGATCATGGCATCCATCTTGTCTTCTTGCCCTCACATAGCCAATGAACACACAGTGACCTCTGATTACTTGATTTCAGTTAATGACACGTAGGCTTTAGCCGGCGATTCACCTTGCTAGTGACACGTGCACCTTGGGTCAGTAACGCTGTGGCCGCATGATTCGGCAAATAACTGCCTCCCCAGCCTGAGGCCAGTCCTGCTATACTGGTTCCCGTGTTCGTTGGCCTGATCATGATAAAGCGGCCGAAGCTGGTAGCCTTGCCCATTTACGACCCACAAACATCTCTTATCCTACTTTGCTATCTTCTGCACCTGGCTCGGCTCTTCTCCTTCTGGGCCTTTATTAGGGGGAGGTAACGAAATTTACAATGAGGCGGTCCGGCTCATGAATGAAAAGTTGACATGGGATTGTGATGGAACAGTGGGAACCCCTCGTTCGTAATATTTTGACATCAGATACTGTGGACGATTCTTGTGTAACGCCAAATATTTATTGTTTAAGACACAAAGGTTTAGATACGTACTAGCATGTAAAGAATTTGCCCCAAGCTGAAAATATAGTATTTAAGGAGCAACTCACTTTGTACAAATTGAACAGTCTCCTAGACTCTGCCCGTGTGTAGATTCTGTGATTTCTGTGTCCCTGCAGTAATAAACCTTTGGTCTTTGACGCCACCACCGAGAAGCCCGTGTTTCTGTTTATGTGTGCACCGAGACAGGTAGAACTCAGGGGTCTTCGGGTGTTGTCCCTGACACCTCTGGACGGTACCAAAAAGTCCAGAACTCCAATTGGCGCCCAACGTGGGGCGACGTCATTTGGTTCCGGTCCAAAAGCCTGAAGAGTTCGAGAAACTTCGTGTGAAGATTCCGGAGGGAGGCGCCCCACTTCATCGATCCCGGTATATCGCAAAAGTGGCCTGACGTTCTCTTCCACGAGGGTTCCCGTTCGGACGGCTGCAGTGGTCCGTTGCCTTGACCGTCGCCCTGTCTTGGACCCGAGGTGCAGACCTTAGTACAGCGAGACGTGACGGGTTTCTCCTTGGTGACGTCTTCAGTACCTCAGTTAAGTATTAAGCGGTTGCGAGTTGCTTTGTTACTTCGTAAAGGTCCAGATAATTTTTGGTTCCTTGGCTTGGTTTGGTTTTGTAAGATTATCGTTGGTTATTCTGGTTACGATAATTTTTTTGGTTTAGTCTAGGTATCGATACATTTTGTTCTCTTTGGTAGGCCTAAGTCCGAGTGCGCACTGTTATTTGTGTTTGTTCTGTGTTCCGGTTTCTAAAAATGGTAAGTCGGAAAAATTCTGTGTTTTCATGTTTTGGTTGCAACAGCGATTCCCGGTTGGAGGACTCGTGTTCGGTCCCTCCGATTGGAACTCCTCTTTATGATCTTTATTGCAAATTTGGTGTGGGCCCTATCTCTTATAACGAGGTATGGATCCGCTATACAGAGAAAGATGGTGTCTTTAGTTGGCCACTACATGGTAGTTTCTAACCTGGAGTTCTCGATAATTTAGAAAGAAGGTTGTTTAAGAAGAAAGCCCGGCCGGCAATGTTTGATTCTTTCCGTTATTGGCGGAAAGAATCTAAACAGAGAGAGATTAAAAAGTTGAAGAAAGAACAGAAAGAACAGGAATTGACTTTGGAACAGTCGGCCAAGCAGCTGCAACTCAATGAATCTGAGAAAGTGATAGAGGTAGCCGATAGACAACGTAATTTAGCGATAGATAAGTGCTACCCTGCCTTGCCATCTAGTACAACTAAGATATTGGAGGATCCGGAAAATGATCCTTTGCTGTCTTATTTGTTAAGGTCCCCTCCACCGTATGCACAGGGTGCTACAGCTCCACCTCTGCCGAATGTCGTGTTACCGGTTGCTGGACAGCCTGGTATACCGGCTCCTGTTCCCCTAAATCAAGCTCCTGCACCCCCCGTGGTTATCAATGTTCCTACGGCACCCCCTCTTCCGGGGTTGCCAGCTCCTCTGCCTGTGCATGTACCGCTAACACCTTTTCTTTCGCAAGCTATCTTGCCTACTACTCCTACTACTGCTGTTCCTCTTGTCCCAACTACTACACTACTTCAGACTTCCGCAAGCTATGCGACTCCGCTTTCTGTTCGTCGGAGGATCACTGACTCTGTCTCTAATATTCTCTCTCCTTTCTACAAAACTTTGATTAGGAGTCCTGCCTCTGAATCTGTTCAGAGACGCAGTCAGCTTCCTAGTATCGAAGAACGAGGAATATTGGATTCCACTGCTTTTAGATGGGTTTCGAAAGTGGGAAGATATAGTATACAAGATATATTAGATACATTTATGCAATGGAACGAGCCGACACAACGCTATGTGTTTGATGTCATGTGTTCTCTTTTGCGTGAAGACTGGGAAGAGAACGATTCCGAACAAGTTCCAGACGAATTAATTCAGGTTCAGCAGAAATTTGCTGCAGGTATGATAGTTGGTCGAGAGATAAAGGAAGCAATGGAATTAGTTTTAGATTTTAGATTTGACCCTTCCCGGCACTCACCAAGAGATTCAGAGAAACGTAACACGAAACAAAATCATCAATATCCAATGAGAGAGATTCCACCAATTTGGCGTGAAGCTGTGCAAGCTAATGTAAACCTTGGTATTGCAGCCGCTCCAGCCCAATTTCAGAGAGTGTGGATACACATCCCGTGGAAACGAGCTGAAGTGTTAGCATTAAAACAGGCCTTGCCAGATCCGCGTAAAAATCCAGCTGGATATTACAAGGAATTGGCTCAGACGGTTGAAGCTTGTGTGATGAATCTAGCGGACATTGATATGCTATTCGGTAACGTAGTACCGCAACCAATTTGGGCTAAAATTCGTAGAGAAAACCATCCAGTGACCCTGGGTGGAGACTGGGCAGCTATTATTGCGGCAGATGGCCAACAAATTGGGGGATCTAAACCTGAACCTTTAATTGCTAATTTGCCCGGTAGAATAATTGACTTAATGAAAACTCTGATGCCCGCGTTGCGCGTTAACTGGGACAAGTTGTCCGCATGCAGGCAGAAGAAAGACGAAAGCGTCTCCGACTTTTTCACCAGATTCGAAGAGACTTTTGTAGATCACAGTGGTCAAGATATGAGCACGGAAGGAGGTCAGAGATTATTTGTCGATAAATTTGTGCACAACCTGATACCAGAGCTCAGCAATAAGTTAAAGAATTCTGAAAGTGCGTGGGCTGTCTCTACGACTGCGCAGATACTCGCCACTGCCCAGTACTATGAAAATAGGGATAAAGAAGAGAAGGAAAAGTCAGATAAAAAGACGAAAGATTTAAAAACTAAGGTCCTTTTGCAACAAGCTTATCCGCCTCATACGAATCAAACGAATACGCAGCAAAGGTCATATCAGAGAAATGACTATAGTTCACAGAGACCGCAGTACCAATGGAATCAATGTGCGTATTGCAAAAAGGAAGGTCATTACAAGAATGAGTGTCCAGTATTAGCGCAGAATAATGCTGCTACAGCTCAGAGAGGTCGTGGTGGTTCTATGCAAGGTTCTAGAGGTCGAGGACGAGGTGCTATGCCTCCACAAACAAGTGATCGCCCCTCTAATTATTTTGATCAACGAAATGGTCAGTCTACACAGCCAGCTAGATCTCAGCAGTATCACATGGAAGATTACTGTGAAATTGGTGAGGAATTCCAGCAAAATGAATACTAGGACAGCCATGGACAAAGAGGGGGAGTAGTGTCAGTTCCAGTAGACCAGAGTGGGCCTTATGTAGCGGTAGCCACATCAGGTGTAGTCGAACCGTTTCTGTTGGATACTGGTGCAGCAAAAAGTTCTATCATACATGCGAAACTCCCTGGCGCACCCTTGTCCGGCTTAACAAACGTTTCTGTAGGTTTTTCAGGCGCCCCCGTTCACAACCCTGTTTCTGGTCCTTTGTCTATTTCTGTTGGGCCTCGTCAATTAAAAGCACCCTTGATTTTGATGACTGGTTGTAATGAAAACCTGCTTGGTTTAGACTTGTTAAAACGCCTATATGCGACATTGTACTGTTCTCCTTCAGGAGTACAGCTTACATTAGGTAAAAGAATCATCTCCCCGATGTACTTATCAATGGATGCGCTCCCACTGGAGCTGCGTTCTCTCCCCGATACTCTTTGGGTGACTGGTCCTAACGATGTAGGCCTTTTGGAAATCCCGCCATATGTAGTGACGTTGAAAGCAAACGTTAAATTTCCACGAATCCCACAATACAAAATTTCTAGTGAAGGTGAGCGTGCGCTCCTATTAATAGTGCAAGAGTTGATAAAAAGAGATGTAATAGAGGAAACCAGGGGAAATGTCTGTAATAGTCCTGTACTGCCTATTCTGAAACGAACTGACCCAACAAAGCCTCCAGTATATAGATTTGTAATCGATCTTAGAGAGGTTAATAAAATTGTAATTCCACAGTTTCCTGTGGTTCCAGACATTACGGCATTGCTAACGCTGATCCCTGCCACAGCCACATGGTTCTCAGTGATCGACTTGAAGAATGCCTTTTTCAGCATTCCGATAGCCGAAGGAAGCAGAGATATTTTCGGTTTCTCTCTAGGAAGACGAAGCTTTAGGTTTAAACGTGCTCCACAAGGCTATTGTGAGAGCCCGTCCATTTACAGTCAGGCATTAAAAAGTCAGTTAGACTCCTTTGTCCTTCCTCCTAGTTCTGCCCTAGTGCAATATGTCGATGATCTTCTAGTGGCTGCCGATGACAAGGAAACTTGCAAAGCAGCTACAATTTCCTTATTGCATCATTTGTCTAATTTAAATCATAAGGTGTCACCTTCAAAAATGCAATACTGTTGCCAAGAAGTGACCTACCTAGGTCATCTCTTGTCAAAAGAGGGAAGAAGGTTGACCCCAGAGAGAATAAAGGCAATTACGCAGATGAATGTTCCTAGCACACAGAGAGAAGTGCGTGCGTTTTTGGGTATTACTTCATACTGTAGGCAATGGATTCCAAATTTTTCCCTCCTGGCAAAGCCGTTGGTGGCTTTGACGGGGAAAGGTGTTCCAAATCCAGTACCATGGTCTGACGAATGTCAGCAGAGCTTTTCTGAGTTACGAAATGCACTATGTTCAGCTCCTGTGTTGGGTACTCCTGACTACAGTAAGCCATTTACACTCTATGTCCACGAGAGAGAAGGTTGCGCATTGAGTGTTCTGACACAGCAATTTGGTGATAAACAACGCCCTTGTGCGTATTTTTCATCAACGTTAGATCCGGTAGCCAGAGCGTTGCCTAGTTGTTTGAGAGCTACAGCGGCAGCTGCAGCGTCCATTCGACAATCTGCTGGGTTGGTTATGAACAACATGCTGGTGGTCATGGTACCTCATGCTGTGGACACACTCATGAACCGAACAAAGACACAACACCTTACCAGTGCTAGATTATCAGGCTATGAGCTGACACTACTTGCAAGTCATATTCAGATCAAAAGATGCAATGTATTGAATCCAGCAACATTGTTGCCGACGAGTCAAGAGTCGAGTGATTCCGAACCACATGATTGTTGTTTCAGAACAGAGGAAGAGACAAAAGGACGAATTGATTTAAAAGACACTCCGTTGTCAGATCCAGATGGCACGTTGTATGTTGATGGGTCGTGTTTTAAATTGGAGAATGGTGATGTGACAGCTGCCTATGCAGTAACAACTTTGAATACAATTGTGGAGACTGCAAGAGTGAGTCAGAATTCTGCCCAAGCCGCAGAATTGATTGCGTTGACTAGAGCGTGTGTTTTAGCTAAGGGAAAGAGAGTGAATGTGTTCACAGATAGTCAGTACGCATTTGGCGTAGCCCATAGTTTTGGACGATTGTGGAAGGAAAGAGGTTTTATTACGTCACATGGGACTAAAATACAGCATGGTCAACTAGTTAATGACCTGCTGGAATCTCTAACCTTACCAATGGAAGTTGCGATTGTGAAGTGCAGTGCTCATCGAGCAATCACGGATGATGTCGGTCGAGGAAATGCCTTTGCTGATGAGACAGCGAAACAGACAGCTAGAAATCTGATGAGTAGAATGTATGTTGCAACGTCTGCAAAGTGGGTTACTGATTCAGGAATGTGTGAAGACACAATGGAAAGTGTGAGAATGATTCAAGAAGAAGCAACTGAAGAGGAAAGGCTTGCATGGAAAGAGAATACGGGTAAGTTGGACTCGAATGGATGTTGGGTTGATTTGACGGAACAGCAGCGTTGGATGTTGCCTGATGCGTATGTGCTTGCGGTAGTAACAATGGCGCATGGAACAGCGCACATCAGTTCGAAAGGGATTTGTAAGATGTTGGCCCCAGTTTGGAAGAATGATGGAATTAGTAAGTGTGCAGAGCGAGTGGTGAGAAACTGCATGATATGCCTGATGCATAATCCTGGCAAGGGAACCCCAACACCTGCTGGTCATTTCGCTCCACCTTCCTGTCCCTTTGAAGTGATTCAGTTAGACTTCATTCACATGGACCGATGTAATAATCTTAAGTACGTCCTAGTGGTAGTCTGTGCCTTTTCAAGATGGATTGAAGCTTATCCACTTAAAGACAATACTGCTTTGTCGACTGCCAAAATTCTCCTCAAAGAATATTTCCCTAGGTTTGGCATGCCACGGATTGTATGGTCAGATAACGGAAGTGAGTTCGTAGGGAAAGTCATGCAGAATGTGTGTGCAGGCTTAGGCATAAAGCAAAAGTTCCACAGTGCAAATCATCCCCAGTCAGCAGGTTTAGTTGAAGGCTACAATGGCACCCTCAAACTGAAGCTGGCTAAGGTACAAGCCTCCACGGGCTTGTCCTGGCCAGACGCCTTACCTTTGGCCCTGCTATCCACGAGAGCGACTGTGCATTCTCGAGTAGGGCTTAGCCCTTATGAGATTGTGTTCGGTCGACCCGCAAATATTTGGGGAGTACCGAGACCGAGGGAGTTTAAGCAGCTGGAATACCCGATGTTAATCGATTATCTTTTTGACTTGACTGCTAAATTGAGTCTTATTCATCAACAGGTTTTCGATGCATTGCCAAAACCTCCGGAAAGTCCAGGCCATCAGCTAAAACCTGGAGACTTCGTCGTTGTGAAGAATTTTGGACGAACCAGAAATCTTCAACCAAAATTCATTGGACCATATCAAGTGCTTTTGGCGACAAGAACTGCTGTACGAGTGGCCGGTAGAAAAAATTGGATCCACGCGACACACACCAAGCGTGTGCCCTTACCACTCCCGTATGATAATTGGGTGAGGAAAGGGGTTGGGGCCTCCGAAGTTGAACCGACTCCAAAATACATACCGTTCAGCGATGCAGAACTGATCACTGATACACCGAACTCTGACCCCCCTTCTGAAACTACTCTTTTGAACCCTGGAAATTTGTCCTCTGCCCCAACAGAAAATTCGCCATCTGCGAATTTGAACATTGCCGCCCCTGCGGAAGATAAACTGTTTCCGGATCAAACAACTACAGGAAAATTGAGATATAACCTACGTTCTCACACAAAGGACAAATAAAGCAGGAAACTGCCTATTTCACATATTTGAATCTCGATACATTACCTCCAGCCAGGAAGTTTGCTAACATGCATGTTATGTTGTTTTGAATTACCTTGCCGTCTGGGTAGCCGCAGGGTCGTGGCTGTGTGCCTAATTGAATCTGCGGGGGCCAGACACAAGGTCGGCCTTTCTGTTAGTTCTGGGAACTCCCAGGGTTGATAGAGGCATTTTCAACTACGTACACATCATCAGTGGTCGCGAGCGGTTGTAGAAGATGGAGCTTCCTGGGCTGCACCGAGAGAATGTAATTTATGTCCGCAGAAATAGATTTTACAAGATTCTTCATAACAAATGTTTCTTGATGCAATGTGCAATTACGTTTTTGATCGTTTTAATAACGTTGGTGGGTGGAATCGTCTTTGGTGTACATTTAATTTTTACACCGGTAGCAACCACAGTGCCTCCCTTTGATCCTATGCCTCCTACTATTTCTTCTTACCATTCCTTTCATCCATTTCCTGAACACGAACAAGCTCGACGCTCTGAATTTATAAACAACACTTTTGTACAGCTCTTGCACCAACACCAACTGGTAGTTAACACAACAGACTGCTGGGTATATGGGTTGATACCCCACACTATGGATAAAGGCATTCCCTACCTGGTCTTGCCTTTCAGCTATAATGGATCATGTTGGGCCTTCCAAACCATATTCGTCTATGCTCTCGAAACCTATCCCCCGCGCCCTCCTCGCTCCACTAGGTATACATCTGTTAATAAAGCCTTGATAAAGGGAGTAACTGACATGGTTAGAGACGTTAATAACTCACCGCCTATCCCTAGAGATGAACTACGAGTTTATTTGAGTTGGAATACTACGGAGTATAGCATTAGTTTGGGTGAAAACAAGCGTAAGAGCTCCACTCCAATTTGGGTCGTACCTCACCGAGGTCAAGTCTGTTTGCAAGGAAATGGGAGAAATCCGAGAGCTCAGCTAGGGAAGAGTGAGTGTGTTGAGACCTACGTGTATCCGTCTAACTCTTCCCCTGCCTTTCTGACTGCTAGGGGCACCTACTTCATCTGTCAGGATAGAGCATATACATGGCTGCCTGCTGACTTTTCAGGTTCATGTTATATTGCTCGACTATTGCCTCCGACATACACTGCCTCTCCAGATTATCACAAGACTAGAATAGCAAGAGGTGTTTTCAGCAAAGAAGATACCGCTGGTCAGGAAGCTGGAGACTTCTTCAAAGGTTTCATTCCGTTCTGGGGGCCTATGGCCAATAGTAGAAATCTACGCCAGCTAACACGGGTAGTTGAATCTACTATTACAGAAACTGCTGGTGCCCTTAGTAATTTAACAGCTGAGCTTCAGGCGGATCGTCTCATGACGTTGCAGAATCGTATGGCTCTAGACGTAATACTTGCAGATCGAGGTGGGGTATGTAGAATGATCCAATCGAGCTGCTGTGTTTTTATACCCAATAATGCTCCGACAGTGTACGAAGCGATCTCTAAGCTACACAAAATTTCCGACTCTATTCACGTAGACAAAGGAAACTGGTCCTTAATGGAGTGGTTTTGGACCCTGCTGTCAGCATGGGGATGGAAGGTTCTGATGGTCGTAGGTGTTATTCTAGTGTTCCTGTTCTCGTGCTGCCTTATTATCCAATGTGGTCCTGCTTTGTGTAGCCTCTGTGCCGCAACCTGTTTCAGAAAACCACCTGTATTTGGGGACAAGGTACGAGAAAGAATGATGACACAGCAGCATATCACTGACCTGATGAACATCGAGATAGACTCGGAGACAGACTGAGTAATTGCCTGTGTAAGGGCAAAAAGAGGGTCTGAGGTTCCGCGACGATTTGAACCCGTGTTTTCAACATTGTCGTAAACTCATAATTTTGGTACCGTTGAACCGCTAATGATCCATTTAGTATATCCTGGTGTTTTCGCTACGTTACGAGTAAGAGCACTCCTGTTATAAACACATTTCCGATACAGCGAGGGCATCCATTTTAGATCATGGCATCCATCTTGTCTTCTTGCCCTCACATAGCCAATGAACACACAGTGACCTCTGATTACTTGATTTCAGTTAATGACACGTAGGCTTTAGCCGGCGATTCACCTTGCTAGTGACACGTGCACCTTGGGTCAGTAACGCTGTGGCCGCATGATTCGGCAAATAACTGCCTCCCCAGCCTGAGGCCAGTCCTGCTATACTGGTTCCCGTGTTCGTTGGCCTGATCATGATAAAGCGACCGAAGCTGGTAGCCTTGCCCATTTACGACCCACAAACATCTCTTATCCTACTTTGCTATCTTCTGCACCTGGCTCGGCTCTTCTCCTTCTGGGCCTTTATTAGGGGGAGGTAACGAAATTTACAATGAGGCGGTCCGGCTCATGAATAAAAAGTTGACATGGGATTGTGATGGAACAGTGGGAACCCCTCGTTCGTAATATTTTGACATCAGATACTGTGGACGATTCTTGTGTAACGCCAAATATTTATTGTTTAAGACACAAAGGTTTAGATACGTACTAGCATGTAAAGAATTTGCCCCAAGCTGAAAATATAGTATTTAAGGAGCAACTCACTTTGTACAAATTGAACAGTCTCCTAGACTCTGCCCGTGTGTAGATTCTGTGATTTCTGTGTCCCTGCAGTAATAAACCTTTGGTCTTTGACGCCACCACCGAGAAGCCCGTGTTTCTGTTTATGTGTGCACCGAGACAGGTAGAACTCAGGGGTCTTCGGGTGTTGTCCCTGACACCTCTGGACGGTACCAAAAAGTCCAGAACTCCATCACTGAAGTGCACTTTACAAATGAACTAAGTGCACGTAGGCTTAGTTGCAATTTGTCAAGCACTGTCACATTTCGCTTTGCACTTTGCTCCATTAAGGACAAGGCTGAAATGGATCATTAGTACTGTTGCACGTGTTTTGAAAGATGCCATTGGATGGTACTTATGGCTATTTTTAGAATGTTCTAAAAAGAGTTTTTTGATAGTGTCCACGTTTTTATCTGCTTTTATATTTCTAACTTGCATTTTCTCTCATCGTGTAAAGGTATTTATTAACTATGTCATGATTCATAAATTCAGTTTAATTCTGTTCTTTTTTTAACATGGAAAGTTACTGCACTGTTTGCATCACACGATTCAATATGCTCATATTTCAAAGCAAACGGTGGCCTTTCAGTTAAGAAACTGACTGCCACTGCGGGATTATTCAACTATTAATTGACCTTTAAATTGCTATTCCAAATTTGGTGACGGGGATTATGCCACGCACAAGAGCAGTAAAGCTCTATAGGGAAACTGTGAAACTCCTGGTGCCAGGTGCCCTGAAGTCTCCCCCATGTGCGCGCTCATCAAGAGCCTAGCAGGTTAATGCAACAGAGGCACACAGAGACCAGCCCTCCCCCAATGAAGCATAAATGTGTCAGGATAACATGTTTACAGATAAACCTTTAATTGCAATAGAAATCATATGTACTAATTCCAGATTTCTATCATCCTTTTCAAAGCATGCACCAGTATCACTTCCATGTGCCACAAGTAAACATGGAGCAGTGAATACCCCTCTCCCATCATTTAACAATTAATTTTCCCTTTTATGGACTGTGTAAACAGCCCTAGTAGGCAGCTGCTTTTTCTGCATATTTGAGACATCTGTCACAGTGCTAGAAAGGCTGTGTGTGTGCCCATTCACTAGAAGATGTCCTCCGCTGACATTCTAGGCCCAGCTCATATCATGCTTAATATGTGGGGTGAGACTTTAATGATTAAGGGTCTCGTTTATAATATTTTGACACACGGCAGCAAAGTAAGCCTTTCTGCTGTGCTGCCTGGCGTCAAAAGAAACGTCAGGCATGAGCTGTATCTGCAAGATACGGCGTATTCCTCTCGTTTTCACCTGTGCTGGCACACAATGGGCTGCCATAAACCAACGCAGACACTATTGCACCATGGTGCAAGGGTGTCTGTGTTGTAGGGGTGATCATTTTTGTCCCAGAAGGGACTCCTTCCTGCACAAAACCAATCACAAGAGGTGCTTTCCTCTTTCCACGTGTGCTGCAGAATACAGAACACATAGAAAAAGGAAAAACGGGGAGAAATTAAGGTATTTCTTCTCATGCCTCCCTTAAGCCTCCCCTGGGAGGCGTAGGAATTTGACGCATTCCCACGTTTACAAAACTTTGTAAATCTGTGAATGCGCCAGGTTCCATGGATGTTGTGTGGGAACATCCACAGCAACGCCCATGGGACGTCCCTTTCATGCAGATTAAAGTATGAAAGGGGGCCATATTTACATGGCCATGAAAAGCCACACATGGTGGCTTAACGTGGCCTTGTAAATATAGGCAGGCACACCGCACTGCCAGTGTCTCAAAAAAAGTGAGGCATCGGCGGTGCAATGGGCTTGTAAATAAGCCCCTCAGTGTCCAAATTGGTTTCAGTGTATACTGTTCATTACTGGATGCCAGAGGCGAAGCTCAACCTCCCTTGGGCAGTATGGCGTGAAAGGATCCCTGAAAGCATTGACCCTGATCAGTCCAATCACACACAACAGAACATTCCTGCCAACCGAAAGTGGTAGCATCACTCACCCACACTTTGACAGCACCGGTACTGACCACTCAAAAGGCATGATACCGAACCTAAAGACACATCTAAGGGAAGTGTGTCTATTGCACATCATAAATGTAGTGACCTATGACCCTCTACAATCAGACAGGGCATGCCACTCTGTTTTTATCTGTTCTGTGCAATAGACAGGTAACAACAGCACTGGTGGTGCCTTCAAGCTTTCGATGGAGACGCATATGAATCCTCTGGAGCCTACTGCCAAATACATAGTTATTTAAGGGAACAAACGTAAAAAAACCTCTGTCTGAAGTCAGATTACTCTTCAAACATTGACAGTAAAAAAATCAATAGTTCGAGCTCCGACCATTGCATAATAAGGTCATTCGAGATGAGGCAATGTTGGTCTGTCTGGAATCCTGGTGTTTATTTGTGGCATGGGGGGGCTATCTGCATATTCAAAGTATTCATGATATTGGCTGAAATAGGCCACCAAAATATTTTAAATATTCAAATATGAGGCAGTGGACCAACGCTAAGTAATAGAATGCAAAAATCATCTCAAAATGATCTTCCCCCAACCTAGTGGTACACATTAAAGTAATTTATATTGCGCAGATCACAGAGAAAACTATTTCTTGGCACACAAGCTGAAGATGGGGACTATACTTTCAAAAGAAAACAACACAAAATTTGGCATGTGCAAGACACAAAACAAAATTACTGCTGCAGTCTGAGCAATGTTATTAATTAATGGCTTTAACTTCCAAAGCAATAGAACGGGTTCGATAAGTCGCATGCGATACTTAACACAATTATAACAATGACCAATAGGGTTCCATAGGATGTGGGAATGTCTAGGTTCTTAAACTCTCCAGCACTTATTTACTTTCATTATATGACAGGAGATGAAAATATACTTTTCAGTTGGAATGACTACAGCGTACATGAGGTTTACTTTAGCAAGGAATGTGGAAACACTCAAACATAAATTAAAATGATGCTTGTTACCATTGCATAGATCCTGACGCAGGTTAGGATGTTGTAAAATGATCTGCATCTCGCGGTACAAAACACTAACTCAATTAAGCATGCCACGTGTTTGTACATTATATTTAAATAAAATGTCAATCAGTCCTAACTGAAACTTTAATGCAATAAGCGACGCTTTTAAGGGTGGACGTGCACGTGGAACAGAAAGGGGCAACCCAGAGGCCTGACTTCGCTCCGCCACAAAACCTCGTGGATCGAATGTACATGCTACTCGTTGAGGCTGAACCACTCTGCCCACACCATGCACATTATCACACCATTCCTGATCATTCTGATTTCACCCGCTGTGAAACTTTGCAAGAACTGATCACTCTCTGTGTGACACAACCCATGTAAACACTGTGTGTTTCGCCTAAGGCTGTCTGTTGTTCTTGTTTCTTTCTCAACAGCTTTATTAAGACGTTTGATAAGGCCCTGAGACAATCATAGTGCGAGTAGTGCAACATTCAGAAATGGTACATAGGATACTACATCCACCACCAGTGGCGCGTACAGCAAATTACTAGCAGTACCCCTGTGTGGGGTATGATCAGTCTAGCCTCCAGAGGCACGTGTGACATCAACATTGCAAAAGTGTTGGAAATCTCCTTTCCTGTGTTGACTAAATTAAGTACCAGGGGATCTAAATCCAATTCAACATGTGTGACATTTGTTTAAGGGATAGCATTTCCTTCCTATATGACATTATCTTCAGTTAGGACCCCTTTATATTTGGCATGTTACAACCTTTCCCACACACATCTGAACTGTCAAACATGACCGTGAGCTGAACAGGCGTATAATGCCATCCAGGGCCGGCTTTGGCACTGGTGGTGTCCTGGGCAGCAATCTTTGTTGGTGCCCACCCTTGACCTGCTTCACCATGGAACCTCTCACTACCAACCTCCAAGGGTGCTCCTCGTTGCTCCATAGCCCCTCTCTCACATGTATGTTATTTCTTTTATAGCGCTGCTCAAAACAATGTACAGCACTTTAGTTCATTTCATTTTATTTTATTATGATTTGGAATTCCGAAGAATTCCACATAACATTACAATAAAACATTAATTCATAAAAAAACAGTATTAAAAACCCATGAGGTTACACCCTGTAATAATCCTACATTACACACAGTACATAATACATTTTTCATTAGACCCCTAACTTTAGTTACGAATAAATACTGAAATAAACAGTTTTCCTAAAATTACCTCCTCCCTGAAGGGACTAATCTCTGAGGATCATTAAATACGTCACTTCGAGGGACAGAAATCTTCTAATCATTATTTAGTGAGGAACACTAATGGCTGACTCCCTAATTTGATGAAGCTATCTAATCTAATCTACAATTACATTTGGAAAGCGCATGGATAAGAAATTATGTATAGTTCATCCAATGTACGTTTAACGATATTCAAAAAATAGTAATTAAAATCTTGTTTTTAAAATCATATTTTTGGGAGAAGAATTTTAAATGAAGATATCGGCCGGTTTTTATAAAATACCATGTAAAGTGCCCATGCATTTTATATTGTACTGACGCAATAAAACCTTAATCTTTATCCAGGGCTTATACCTGATTCGACCCTTTTGGCTTTAGCCCAAGATTAATAAACTCAGCTACATTTATACAAATGTTATCCAATATACAGGCAGCAGATTAACAAAGGCAAGAGCAATTAAAACATTTCTTATGTCAAGGACAGAGAACAGTGTTAACAACAGATCATTTTGTAAAGTTCTACTGAGAGTGCAAATATATCAAGATAAAGTGCTAGTGCATAGATGCCCTAATCCTGGACAGAGCCCAGAATGATTATCTTGCATCAATATAACCAAAATAACTCAAAAGCTGCACAAGAAAACAAACAGGATTATTAAACACACTAATAAATAATTGTTACTTATCGTATGTTTCACGAGTTAAAAATGCTTAAAGTACTCAAAAATACTAAAACAAGGGAGATTATACAAGGTACTACATAATCCACTGATCACCCTACTTACTGGCTTCTAATATACATTTAAAAATTCTTTAAAAAAACTGAAAATCTTAAAACATATCTGTTCTGACGGAGGGTGCAGAAGAAAGTTGCGTGCCTGTTCTGCTGTTGAAATATTATATTGTAAAAAACCATGCCTTAGAAATGTGCATCGTATTGAACTAAGTGCTGGGCACACAATCAAAACATGATTAAAAACTTGTATACCACCATTGCATAAATCACAAAGTCTTTCATTTTTGGGGATACCTTCCCAAGCTCCTGTTACTATCCTCAACGGCAACAAATTCATTCTGGAGAGTAGAATCACTCTGCGTACCCCATGATTCAGGTTCCAAAGAACTTACGGCTGAGGATTTTTAATAATTGAGCTCTCCGCTATGCAGTCCAGTCTGCCATTCCCTCTGCATATTTTCAAATCTCTTTTTTTTTTTTTTTTTTTTAGAGTTTTATATAGCGCAAACTATTTAGAGTTTTATATAGCGCGAACTAGACCCGAACCGAATCAGGTATCAGAGCGCTTTACATAGCACAAGTTACGTTTTTTACATGAGGACACACACTTTCATTTTTAGGCACGGGGGGATTAAGTGATTTGCCCAGAATCACAGGAGGTTTGGCCTCGTTACCGAGACTCGAACCCAGATCCCCAGGTCCGAGGTCGAGCGCCTTAGCCGTTAGGCTAACTCCTCTCTTTCTCTTGAGATCACATATATGGATTTTTAAATTAATTGCTTTAATGCTATTTTGTTTAAAACTCCTGCCCCTACTAAGTCCAAACCAAAAATGCTTAAAGCTTTTAAATAGTTTCTGAAAATTACACTTTTACACAATAAATTATTAACAATTTCCTTGTGCAATGCTAGCCTTAACAGGTTTTCTTGACCATTTATCAAAGCGTTACACCACCTTAAAGTCCCTGCCAATGACAAAACATACGTTGAGAGAAGGCCAAATTCGAGCCTAAGAGCCGCAATTAATGCAGCATTACTCAGGTTACATATTTGACGCCAAATTATACCTTCCACTTTCTCAAACTTAGCCCACTCACATTCGTCAATTGTTTCACATGCGTAATTCAGGGTCGGCGGAATCTTTATTTTCTACACTGCAATAGTATGTGAAAAATGTCTTTTCCCGCATTGCTTGTACAAGCGGTTAATTGCCGATGCTTGTGAAATAGCTTTACTTTTGCAGTGATCTAAATGTCTGTTAGCACGGCACCTATTTGTAAAAAAAAATCCTAAATAAGGATAAAATGTCACTATTTCCATATTTTCATCCCCCAAAAACCATTTCAGATTTGATCTAACCGTACAGCCTTTCTGACTAAAGATCATCACCTTACTCTTAGAAGTGTTTATTTTTAAAAAATATTCATTAGTATACCTGACCAGCTCCGTCAGACGTCTTTGCAACCCGATTGGAGTTAGGTCCAAGATGATTGCGTCGTCAGCATACAGCAAACAACTTATTTTTAGATCACCCACTTGTGGAGGGTTCCCTTTACTCTCCCCTACCCGGCTTGGAAGGTCATTTATGTAGATTGAGAAGAGTAAAGGGGCGAAGAGGCACCCCTACTTCAACCCGTTGTGGGTGGTGATTTTCTTAGATAGGCCTTGGGTCCCCCCTAACAGAACTTGAGTCCAGTTAGAAGAGTGGAGTGCGATTATTACTCTTAACAAATTCCCTGGGATCCCCATCCTTATCAATTTCCTCCACAGCGTCCCCCGATCTACCCTATCGAACGCTGTGGAGAAGTCAATGAAAGCTGCATACAGCGGAAGCCTCCGACCCACAGGATATTTATCAATTAGGGTTTGCAGGACAGAGATGTTGTCTAAGGTGCCACTATTCTTCCGAAAACCAGACTGTTCAAGGGGAATTAGATTATTACCGAATACCCACTCTTGTAGGTGGACAAGGATGCTTTTTGCAAAGAGTTTTCCCGTTGCATCCAAAAAGGGAGATTTGTCTATAGCTTGCAGGAGAATTTTTAGGGCCTTTCTTATATAGTGGAACTATTATACTGCCCTTCCAGGAATTAGGGATATCCCCAAACTTATAACAATGGACGAACAGGGGATGTAACACCTTTGCCCAATCGCCACGATCCTTTTTTATTATGGCAACAGGGACATCATCCGGCCCCATTGCCCCGGAGAATCTCGCCCCCTTAATATATCCCTCAAGTTCGCACATTATAGGTGCTTCTACCTCTTCTACCGAAAATGTGGACCTATTGAACCCCTCAACCCCAGCATCTATAGGATTGGGGGCGTACAATAGGGATATGTAGGTAGACCATTCAGATTCAGAGATCAACATGGGGTGAGATTTTACTCTACTGTCACAGTATTTGGCAATCAATGCCCAGTACTTTCTAGTATCCCCCGAGAGTGCCACTTCCCGAAGGTTAACCCATTTTTCATCTTCAGAGGCCCTGCGATTTGCAGCTATTTTCCTTTTCCGGACCTGTTTTAATCTGTATATCTCTTTTTGTCTTGACGGCCATGGGTCTATAACTTGGGCTCTGATCAACCCATTTATCTTATTATTAAGAGTTTTAATTTCATTAGGAAGTGTTGTTTTGGGGGCGGTGCTATCACCTTTCATCTTTCTTCCCAACTTTCTGACAGCAGTCATGACTCTTTCGTATCTCACGATCGGGTTCTCCCAGGTTAAAGTGAACGCAATGTTCTTAAATACCCAATGAAGATTGGGAAGGTTCTTATGTGACCAATAAGAGTGGCCATTACTTCGAGAATATGATACTATCTCATTCCTCTGATTCCATAGTTCAGATTTCTCGAAGTTTAAAGCTATCTTGACAGCCAATATGTGTGGTCACTTAAATTAGTAGGAAGAACCTTAAACTGGGAGCATGCCCCGAATAGTTGAAATGACACTGCCATATAGTCGAGAAGGGAATTGCCATATGACCTGTGAAAGGTGAGGGCTGCAGGAGAGTCCTCTGGGAATCTGCCATTTAATACTATAAGGTCAAGGTTTCTCAAATTTTGCAACAGTAAAAGGCCACGTTTATCAGATCTTAAATTGGAAGGGAATACTGCCTCTGGTATAAACCAAACCTCCTCCAGGTCCAAATTGGAAAAGGATGCGATTGAGCTATTATTAATCTTGGCATTAAAATCTCCTACCATCAGGATGCACGCTCTATCATCATTGCTACATACCTTTTGCACAAAAGTGCAAATAGAGTCGACCAGTGGGGTGGACGCCTTCCCTGGAGGAATATATACATTTACCACATACAGAAATGTTACACATCCCAAGTTGTCTTGATCTAATTTTAACTTTGCACAGATACAGAAATTTGATGGATGAATAAATATCTCAGGGACCCATACTAACTCGCAACTTAGCAGGATGGCTAAACCTCCACTAGCATGCCCCTTTATAGATTTTTTTGCTGCACTACAATACACGTAGTAGTTATCTAACTGGAATTCTTCAATTGCCCACGTCTCTTGGAGGCAGATTATTTTAGGGTCTAGGTGTGCTAAAGAAATAAGCTTAAAATGTTCTTTTCCTAGCCCGGCCATATTAGAAGACACGATTGTTCCTAGAAGGCTACCTCCGCTCAATGGGGATAGGGTTGGTAGATTTAGCCCCATTCAAAGTGCCTGCGATCCAGTTCCATTTTGACACCTCATCTTCACTATCAATGCCAGAAAACTCATGAACCTCGGGAGCTACTACCTTTATTTTTCTTATACCCGATCCCCTCCCAACTGTAATTTCCAAATCCTCAAATTTAGTGGTCATATTCTCACCCTCATAGTCATTTAATTCTATCCCTTGCCAAAAATGAGAAGTTTCGAGACGCTTCAACGGAGCACCCTGGGATGAGGGGCAGACAATGACATCTATTCCTCTTTTCCTAAAGCCATCCGCATTTGCTAACACAAGGGAAGACACCACCCCTGAAGTAAAGATTGCTTTGCTGACCTGAGGAATGTCCCTCCAGTCTAAAATGACCAACTCAATATCTTTAGAGGAAATTAACTTTAGATCCTCTATTTCCGATAGAATTCCTAGTAGGGCCCTTCTATTCAATGTCATTGGCTCAGCATCAAAAAGAGGGATAAAAATTAAGGCATTATTCACATGCCCAGTACCTAACTCTGGGGACCTGAATTCATTCGTATCATAAAGACTCCTCATAGAATCAGTGGATTTACCCCCTTTATTGTTATTAACCAATGTAGTTATATTTCGACTAACTCCCCCACCATTACTTACATTAGGCTTCGTGAAGATCGGGGCGAGGCCTACAGATTCACATGCGGTCGCACTTAGTTCTATACTCGGGGATGGTGCAAAGATTTTTATATTATCCACCGTCGCTCCTGTGCTACTCTCCAAATTAGAGGCCCTTCTTTTCCTGGCCTCACCCAACCCATTTTCATTCTGGGAAATACTCGACCTACTAGTCAGACTAATCGGCTGGGGGATATTATCTTGCTCCTCAGTTGTACTCGAATTCATCCTCTGTTCTGCCACTGATGATGTATTATTTTCATCATCAGGAGCAAAATTAGAATGATCCAATTGTACTACGCTTTGGAACCGCAGCCTTCTCTGCTTACGCTTTGGGAACCGACGATTTTTCCCCTTCCTTTTTCTCCTACAGTGGTTTTTAACACTTCCCTTACTTACTAATAAATGTTCCCCCACCCCAGAGGCTTCTAAAATATTAATTATTTCAGCTGAATCATGAGGTTTAGATTTTTTTTACTTGCTCATATTAAAGATAGGGAAAACACGCACTGTATCCGTCACTGAAGAGACCTTTACATCTACTCTTCTCCCCTCAAAGGGGACCTCTGCAGAGTCGTTAATGATAAATTGAGATGGGCTTGGAGTTAGATTTCTTCCAAGCGGCGAACATCCAACATCCACCAACTGATTGGAGTCATTAACGATAAATTGAGATGGGCTTGGAGTTAAATTTCTCTCAAGCGGCGAACATCCAACATCCACCAACTAATTATTCTGTTCCCCTAACCCTAAGCAATTAGCCACATCACGTATTCTGCCATTAAATTGACAAGGATTGTTACATATAGGGGAGGAACACTTCGCACATACTTGGCTATGTTGTTTAAGATCTAAAACCCCTCCCAAAATGGGCGTTAGGACTTTGAGGATATGATCCGTGTTAGAGGCACTCTGCTCCAGCAGGGACAAAATTGCCGCTAGAATGTTTTCCAATTTGGTAAATGTATACGTTAGCCCCCCTGAACCTGCATTCTCATTCTTAGACAGTGAAAACGCCGAGTTCCCTACCCGATTATCACAGGGCACAGATAAATCATGAAAATCTGATGTCAAAGAGAATTTAGTAGGTGTACTGCTATACATAATTGGCATGTGTAAATGAACTCCTGCTTGAGGAGACAATATTTCCTTATTCGAGTGAGGGTCTATAACCAAACATTGAGCACCCGATTTTTCAAACTGCTTCAATCGTTAGGCGTTCTTTTCCAAATGAATGGCAATATCCGGAAGAGTGAGGTCTTCTGTTTTTGCCTGCCCATTAAGATCACTATGGACTTCCTGACATTCACTTTTAGGGGAAAAATCACTTCTTGTTATTGGTAAGCAGTCTAGTAAACTCCTTTGAGATACACTTACATTGTCATGTACTTTTTCAAAAAGGGTTATCAAATCTGCTAGTGGAGAAGGAGGGGTGACGTCCTCACTTTCGCCACCCTTAATCTGTGTGTAAACTGCCACCTCATTCCTAGATAGAGCCATTCCATCTCCAGACCCGAATTTTTCACCACCCCTTCTTGAGATGACCCAACAGCTCGACTTACAATAGATGGGGGCGCTACATTGCCTACGTCCCCATTAGATTTCTGTATTATTATTACTGGAAAGAGTGGTTCTGGTCTTGATATATCGCTATCTACTCCATCCTCTGCTATTATTTCGGAGTCCATTATCACCTCCATTGAGTTCTCCTCATTTCCCACAACTCCAAGAACTTCATTGTTTTGCCCTGTTCCTCTATTAAAACTTCTTCCCTTTTTAGAGAACATTGATTTTATTGATGGATATGTTTTTAAAAGAGTTAAGTGAGCACCAATTCTGCGTCTACGGATTAATTTTTGAGATTTTGGGGGACTCCACGAATTCTTGTCACTCTTATCACTCTTGACACTATGATTAAGGGCTTCTAGAGGGTTTAAAGATTTGACTTTAGACTGAGAACGCAATCGCCTGACAGACATTACCATGGCAAAAAAAGCTTATCACCACTTAAACTTAAAGTTCCTCCAGCTAGAGATGTGACAAGGCTAGCAGGAGAGAGCAATTCGTTCCCGGAAAAATGATAACTGAGTGAAAACTGAATGATGTGAAGCACCGCCTTAGGACAGGTTTTAAGTGGAGTTATATCCGCCACCGTATTCTTCAGATAGCCCCCAGATATCTCCGCAGAGCCCCACGGCTATTCACGTGACACCTTACCCGAGGCCTGGGCGATTCAGCGGTAGCCCAATCTGGGCCGCACGCCGACCCCCGTCTGGCAACTGGGGCTATGGTGACTATGATGACCGTGGTAGACTTCTCGTGGTAGACTTCACAGGTCAGAGGACTCACTTGGAGATTAAAATTATGACCAACGCACACCACCCTAAATATCTAAAATAGGCAAAAAACGCCTGAGTCACCAAGGTCCCAGTCCAAGTCCAAGTCCAAGGTCCACAGGACCCCAAACACAATATCCGACTTCCTGCTGCCGCCCGAGGTCGCGGGCTTGCCTCGGGTTTCACTTCTCCCAACGCTGGCCAAATTCCCCGCTACTGCGAGGGGGGGGGTTATCAGAATTACAGGAATTACAGAGTTTGCGGGTTGCGGGCGAAGTTTTCCTTCACAGTGATCCTGCCACGCACCAGACCGCTGCTACTGCCGCTCACAAGCTCCTCCTACTAAACGTACACCGCAGACAAGAGTTCATGACTCCCGAACGGAAATTCAAAAATTCAGCTAATTTACAATTAGACTTAGACTCCTGTAAACTAGAGACTGTGGCAATAGACTGTAACAATCAGGACCACCACTCTGCCACTCTTCGCAGCCCTTTCACAGCCACTCTGCCACTCTTCGCAGCCCTTTCACAGCCCTCGCTTCCCTGCTTCCCTGCACCCCCGCCACACTCACAAGTCATATGCAGGGTCTCATAGGGTCTCGCAGGGTCTCGCTGCAGTCATTCACGGCCTGTCTCAATGTTCAGGGCCGCCGGGATGACTGTCCCCCCCCCGCGGTATTCAAAACCGCGGTACACAAAGATGCAGCAAAGATGCAGCACACAGCGCTCAGAGCCGCTTCAAATCACTAGTTCAATGCTCCAATCTCCGACCCCCAGCACTCTCCCCTTGCAGTGCTCAGAGCCAGAATTCGGCAAGACGTCCACGAGGCCAGGGGCTGACAACAAAGGTGTAACTGGGCACCAGGTGCGGGTGTAGGCACAACGAACACACGGCAGTGCGCGGGAGGTGAATGCGAGCTCCTCCAGCTCCACCTCGCTCGCCTGCTGACGCCGACGCCGCCGCTTCTCGCACAGTTACTGTGAAAAGTGCAGCACACAGCACAAAGCAAAAGGCTCCGGTCTCCTTCCCGGGTTCCTCGCCTTTTTCTACCCCCAGGCTCCGCTCAGTTGCTGTGAAAAGTGCTGTGAAAAGTGCAGCACAAAGCACAAGGCTCCGGTCTCCTTCCCGGGTTCCTCGCCTTTTCTCTACCCCCAGGCTCCGTGCTCTGAGCAGGCTCCGAGCAGCGAGTAGCACACGAACACGCCACAGCAGCTGCAGCTGCTCGCCTCAATCGCCTCAATTGCTCCGGCTCCACGTGTCTGCAGTCTTACTTTAGTTCACACACACACATTATGCAGAGACAATCAGTCATACAAGTGTATAAATCATTGTATAGGAAATGTTACCTAAGACCATGAGGACTGCAAAGTGTAGAATTCATATGTCATTCATACTGATAGGCAATACATTCTAAGAGTTATTGGTCTTGAGAAGTAGAAACTCAGGATTTCAAACATAACACAGAGGTCTGGTTGGCTTTAAAAATGAGAATGTATTTCTAATCAAACAACCCCTTTTTAGTAAGAAAATGAAAGACTTGAGACAAAAACCCAAGGGGGCATATTATCAAGGTTAAAATTATCGCCGTTTTATCGGCAGGAAACTGCAGATAAAACGGCGATAATGGGCTTGATAATACGCCCTTGTTAATTCCCATAGAAGCCCATGTTAACATCAGAACATGGGTTTCTATGGGAATTAAAAAGGCCATATTATCAGGCCCATTATCGCCGTTTTATCGGCAGGAAACTGCCGATAAAACGGCGATAATTTTAACACAGATCCTTGATAATATGCCCCAAGATTCTAAACCTACACTGTGTAGTGTTCATATCTCACTGTCTTATATTAGCAGGTTTGTAAGTTATGAACTGCAAGTAACAAAAGTATAATTTTTGCAAAAACCGTAACACACTGAGCAAGCTACATAAAATACAATTATGTGATCTACATTCTACAGTGCTTTGTAGCAAGAACATTAACCCTATGCCTTATGAGGAGTTAAAACTGCTATTAGACAAATCATCTCTCTAGCAAGTACATTAATCACCAGAGTTATCTTGACATGTTCATTATAACCTGGAAATTTCTGGGCGTACAAAGAAGCTGAAGCAGATGTTTTTTAAACCATAAGATATTTAAGAATGCAGCTCCAACTGAGCTCTGTGCCAGGTGCGATGGCATCAGTGGCAACGCCCTAAAGCTGGCCCTGATGCCATCTTGTGAGTATTTTTCTTTATTTTGAGAGCAGATGTGTGATATAGCCGATCTTAGTCATATTGTATTTCAGACCTCCTCAGACATTCCCTGATTCAGTATTTCTCCAAAATTTGCATGTACTTAAGCATGTTTGACCATTCCGATCTACCCAAAATCACATACTACCTGAATATACCTCAAGTAATTTGATTTTGGTTAAGTAGGTGTTTACTTGGCGTCAAATCTCTAGATGCTGTTTCCTAGATTTCTTCCTTGCGTGACCAGTACAATTATAGATTTGGTCTAAAATTGGCCACACATTCAGTTTGGAACTTTCTCTGCAGTTATCTTTCTCCAGTATGCAAATATTCTCAACCAACTTGCCTATTTGGGGGGGATTGCAATTTCTCCAACTTCTGAACCAGACATCCAGTACTTCTGATATGAAATCTGATTTGAAATGTATTGGTGAGTGTGGAGATGGGCATCAGGTAATCAAACTTGACCGAGTTACCTGATTCCAGTATTTCACCAATATTGTGGACGATGAAAGTATTGATAGAGTGGAGCTCCTATGTCCACCCGGAAACCATAACTGGTATTTCAGTGAATTTTGTGAATATTCTGTTCCACCTTCCCCCAATGTTTATTAAATTGTGCCATACCATTAAAGTGCTCATTACAGTTGATGTGCTTGAATGTATTTTAGCACATTGGGTAGTCCAGGACCCAATGGTTATCGTGATATCTACTCTGTTCTTTTTGCAACCCTAGGAGATTTATTGTTTGATACAAATGCCCACTTTTTCGAGATGTCTCTCAATGTCCGGATATTTGGTGGGAAGCAGTTGAGCTCTGCACAACAGTCTAGAGAGAAAGCGTATTTTTTGCAATGTTTTCTTCTGCACCATTAAACCCTATCTGTATTAACTTTTTATACAAGGTAACTAGCAAAGGTGGAAATTTAGGGCCACAGATGTTGTTATTCACATTCATAGTACTTACCCCAAGATACTTGAGTAAGCTATCATTACAGCTTATACCGTCATTTCCTTAATCTGGTTCACAGAATATTTTTGTTCCCTGTCTGATTTCCAGCTGATTTGCAAAACCCAAAGAAGTCTAAAAAGCTCTTCCAGCAGAGCTGCAATGCCCTATGTCAGTCACAAAACATAGATTGTCGTGCAAAAAGGCCAACCTTATGGTGATGCTGTCCTATTCTATTACTTGTGATGTTTGGTTTAACATGTATTTAATGTATTAGCAGTTGTAATGTGAATAACTGATGTGGGAGTCATGGGACGTCCTTGCCTTGTACCTATTTGACAAGGTAATTGGATTAGAAAACAGGGCATGGAGTCAAATGTTAATAGATGGGAGGAAACAGTTGGAGAGAGTACAATTTGTAACGCTGGATGCCATGTTATTTTATATTGAGGACCTGCTACAGATGTTGCCATTCACTCCATCAAACACGTTAGGCTACTCCCTCTGCCTACTGACAGAGGGAGTAGCCTTTCTTTTTTTACATTCAACAATCTCCATTAGATTGACTGCTAAGCAAATGTTACTGAGGTATACCTATTATTATAAACACTGCTTGACATATGGAAATCAACTGGGACCCGACAACCATCAACCTACTAATCAGGATGTAAGTGAATAGTCAGATATCATAGTTTATTTGTGGAATAGGCCTGTGGGAGCCCCAGGGCGTACAGTCTTTTCTGGGTTACAAAGACAGTATTAGCATGGACTCCACCATTCAGTTTGCCCCCTTCCTGGACTTAAGACAATAGTTGAAGACCTTCATCAGAGGATCAGCTTGAAATTCCAGGTATTCCTTATTCAACGACAGGGACATGTGGGCATAGGGCATTGTTGATAGCTAGACCCTCAATATCCTCTTTGATTCCTCCAACTAAGATGGCCTCATTCAAAGTTTTAACTATCTCCATGTCCATAGAAGGAAAAGTAAAGTTGCCAGCACTGAGAAACATCCATTTCGTAACAACCCTTTGTATAGGGCAGTGTAATAGGCATGAAATTGTTTTTAAAAATCTGCGATTCTTAACAAGTGTTATTCTACCTTTTCCACAATGCTTTGATGGTGTTCTGGGTTAGTTTAATTGTAATCTTCTAAGCCAACAGACACTCAGATTTTTCCACCCTCTCATTGTATAATTTGTTGTACAACATTTTGCGGGCAGATTCCTTTACAAGTATGTGTTCCAGTTATCTCCTGCTTTAATGCTTTAGCATATACTGTCCGCTTTGTTTTAACTGTCTGTCTTATGCTGTTGTGTCAATTGAGTTAATCATATTTTTCGAGCTCTGCTTTTATTTCTGTTGACAGCTCCATGCATCTAGCTGTATGTGTAATTACCCCTCCCTCTACCCTCCCCCCATTACCCTGGGCACGTCCCATGTTGCGTCATCTGTCTCATTTTTCTTTTCAAAGTAATGATCTATCAATTCTCTAATGGTAGCCCATACACAGTGTCACCGACATCTATCTCATTAATTTCCTTTCCTTAGTGTACAACTGAGCCACTCACTCCATCAATATCCTCGACCTCCATTGAGACTAATGAATGGTCCAGCAGAGGCTGTAGATCAATGTCAGTTTCCAGCAGAAGAGAGTTAAGAGCATTACTTATCGCTAAGTAGTCTATTCTGGAGTATGGTCTGTGGGTGTTCAAATACAAAGTGCAATCTCTTGCATTCTCATGTAGAGTCATCGTATGACCAGCAGACGGAAACTCGACCACGGCATGAGTGAGGCAGGGTGGACTGATGAGTTAAACATTTCAGCTTGAGTAACCCTGAATAGGTTTTAAAGTTCAACTAAGCTCTCCCTGCCCCATTATTAAGACCCTAGAGAGAATGTTGCCATCAACTGGAATAGGTTCAAGTAGAACCTCTCCGTACCCTCATTAAGTCCATATACAGAAAGTATGGTCAGGGATAACCTCTAATTTTTACCTCCAGACCCTGTCGCTCTTCTGTCCCATCTTGCTGTGTGTCCTCAAGGTACAAAGATATGTTGTTGTTTTTTTAACCAAATGACTGCTCCCTTTGTCTTTTTATAGGCATTGGGACGAATTTGTCCAGGGTCCCCATAAGAGCAAAGACATACAACATCTTTGTTTGTCAGATGAGTTCCTTGGATCTCTACATCCACACTTTAGTGTGACCATCTCTGAAAGCTCTCTTTGCAGGGGAGCGGAGGTCCAGCACATTTAATGTAAACAGCTTGAGAGGCGTCATTAATTTGATTTTGTTGTTCTAATTGCTTATATACAGACTCCTCAGTACAATTATAGTTAGTTAGTCGCCTCTAGTTTGTTTGCCTCCTGCAATGGCTTCGCAATAGTCATTCTGAGCCAACGAGTGTGCAGTGCATGGCGATAGCAATCTGCATTTTAGAAACATGCAGGCGTCTCCGCACCTCCGTACAGTAAAAGAAGCTTTAGAAACATTACACCTACAACTTTCTGAAACACCGATAAACAGCAAAAACAACTCTAGAAAACAAAATCTGTCCAACCACAGAGGCGACAATAAAACCCTCTCATCACATGCATATGAGACAGCTAGCAGAAAGAGCCCGGGTCCCAACAGAACCATCTCATGTACCATTCTCCAGGGAGGGGGAAGAAAATGGATCCAGTCATTTGGAGGCACTGAAGGAAACATGCCCACGTGGCTGTGCTGTCCAAGGCATTTAGGGATTAGGTGTCTTACCTTAACCACACATAGAATGTTGTGAATATATTTAAATTATGACAAGTAGCATTAAAAGCCTGGGCTGGATAGCAGCAACTATGAAAGGAACAAGCATTGGCAAAGCAAATAGGTCTCACTTATGGGGAATCTAGTGGCGTGTCAATATTTTGAAGCCATGTTGAACAGCAGCTGACCTGCCGTGCACCATCGCTGAAAGTGTTTTAAAAAAGCAGTCCTAGGACTCGATCAGCTTTAGCTGCTTTATAGCGTTGTTTTGTTTACTTTCAACCATGCTGCGCAGAAACCATGCAGCTGTAAAAAATGCTTTAGAAACCATTGAAAAGCAAAAGAGTAGGAGCTCGAGCTGCGCTGCTATTAAAAAGTGTGCACACAGGGAAGTAGATCTGGCGGATGACCAAGCATGCGTGCGCCCAGGGACATCCAATAGTTCTTTCCAACACAAAAGAGACCCTAACTGAAACGTATATTCTATTCTCATGATACTGGGAAGAGCAGTGAAAAGGTAAGATCATTGTATTGACAGTGGTGTTAAATGACCCGGTTCACCTATGAATATAAGGTGCCTGAAAGGTACATAGTTACAACCCAACCATCAATTGTTGCAATGGAAAATTCAAAACTGCTTATATAATATGGAACTAGGGCATTGTAGGGCCTCTAGCTTACTTCCATTCACCATACTGGAGACTCCTAAGACCAACAGTAGGACAGTCTTCAGACAGGACAACCTTGTCCGGCGGAGATGTATGAGGGAGAAATGCCCTTGTCAAAGTAGCAATCATCTTAGGAAGACGACATCACAAAGTAGGAGCAGTTGTATCAGGTGAACAAAATGAGGTTACTATATCCTAATAATGCTGACTTGCACACATGAACATGCATGCCCATGTATTCCGTACACAAGTTGGTAACCATTGCACTATTGGCAGATCACTGCTTCCCAATATATGCCTCTCGGAGGTCCTTCTTTCACAGTAAGACACCCTAGGCATCTACATCCTCATGCCAAGGATCAATAACTCTGCCACTTCCCAGGAAGGGAAGAGAAGAGAAGGGTAGGTCTGTAACACCAAGTACCCAAGCAGTGGACCACTGCTCCATATCTGTGAGAATTTAACTGCACACCTGGTATCAAACAATAAGGCAAATAACGACGCCAGGATTTCAATCCAAGCTATGAAGGGGAAACTGAGACCCCCCCAAGAAATCCAGAGAACTCTCATTCAAACATTGTAGGGCTGATAAACTTGGAACATAAGAGTCAGGGCTGAGTCCCATGACATCACCACTTTAAGTCACCTCATGTTCCCCCAAGTTATCCGACAACCACTGTCAAGTCACCAATAGTAACACAGCTCACACTTCACCTTCACCAGCAGAAGGTGAACATGGACAGAAGAGTGGCGAGTAGAGGAACCACAACAGACCTGCGTGATCTAATTTGCCACCAGTGTAAAGAATAAAGATGTAAATAGAGCCTCATCACGGACCTATTGTGAACTAACATTATACCTAACCACAACCCTGCGCCTACATGGAGACTCCATCCGAGGCACAAGAGACTTCACACTGAGACACTGCAGACCCCACCTGACCTTCTCGCTAGAGAAGAACAATAGCTGAACCGAGGCATATTGTATCAGCTTCTGACCTCTCCCCCCCCACCCACAGTGGATCCCCCATCCTCCTAGATGTAAAGGTCCTTAACCAACAGACTTAGGATGAGCTAAGGCTGTGATGAGAAAGAACCTGCCCTTTGTACCCCATGCTTGACCCTGCCCTTTGGGACCTGTGCTTGACCCTGCCCTTTGGGGCCCATGCTTGACCCTGCCCTTTGGGGCCCATGATTCACTCTGCCCTTTGGTACCCGTGCTTGACCCTGCCCTTTGGGGCCCATACTTGACCCGGCCCTTTCCGGCCCATGCTTGACCCTGCCCTTTGGGGCTTATACTTGACCCTGCCCTTTCCGGCCCATGCTTGACCCTGCCCTTTGGGGCTTATACTTGACCCTGCCCTTTCCGGCCCATGCTTGACCCTGCCCTTTGGGGCCCATGCTTGACCCTGCCCTTTGGGACCTGTGCTTGACCCTGCCCTTTGGGACCTGTGCTTGACCCTGCCCTTTGGGGGCCCATGCTTGACCCTGCTCTTTGATGCCCACGCGTGCCCCTGCCCTTTGGGGCCGGTGAAGGGGGTGTGCCTTTGGGGTAGGAGTAAAATTCAAGTCATTTTTCCTGGCGCGTCCCTTCAGTAGACGGTGTCTATCACGAGGAGACGCCTCACTGGGTAAGGAATGAGACGAACAGAGGAGGCCCCTGAACATGGCACGCACCAGAACGAACCGCGGATGGGGGGAGGGGGGTGTCGCCCTTAGTGGCGGCAACAAACGCAGATCGTCTCCGACATTACAGATGTTTACCTCCTCTGTTTACCTGCTCTCTGGGACCACGGAAATATCTCCTGAAAGGTGGAGCGGCGGCTAAAGAGGTTGACAGAAGCTCATATTGCTAAAAAACAGAAACATTCAATGGTACTTTTTGTAAAACGATTGTTGTAAAACGATTGCTAAAAATGAGCAGGAACTGTGCAGGACCTTGTAGCAGAAACGGCCTTGCTGAATTCCTGCACGAGTAAGAAGTTGGCTACAGAAAGCTGACTGACTTGAAATGTATGTAACATGGTTCAAACACTCTGGGTAAGACATGTTTACAGTACTTAACAGAGTCCCGTCTCCTGTAAAATAGCACAAAATATATTCTAACACGAAACACGCAGTGTAAAAAACTCTGTGGTGTGACAAGCAGGCATCTCAGCGATGCTTCAAGGACCCTGCCCCGGCTCCCTGGCAGTTTGCTTTTCACCATGAAGTGCACAAGTTGTGTTTCTCCTCATTTCCTGCAAAGGCAGCGAGAAGTCTGCACAGGCACGGCCGTAGTTCTGCAGAAACCACCCGGCGCACTCGTCGACCGCTCTGTAGTTCTCACTCTACTCAGTCCTTCTATAATTCTGGGACGGTCTGAATAATATACAAGCGAATTTTTGGCACGGTTTAGTTGTTTTTTATTTGAACCCACTTATGGCCTCGCCAGCCGCGAGTAAACTAGCGTTGAGGATTTACAATGTCTGCGTTTGTGAGTTCTTTCGACGCGTTCATCGGAAGCTAAAGTGAAGTGACCCGGTCTGCACCGAACATCATTTCAAGTTCAAGGCAGACGCGGTGATGCGACTCAGTACCACCCCTAGCGGTCAAACGTGGTCGTGACGTCTTCGAAGACAGAATTCAGCTGTCAAAATAGAGTTCAGTGTACAACGGATTGCAGAAGTCGGGATGAGCTGTGCAGACCACATCGTTTCATTATTTAAAACTTTAAATGCATCCTCGAAAACCCCCGACCCCCGTTGTCTCCGTGTAACTTGTTCATAGGCCTCGTGTTCGTTTCCTGAAGAAAATTACAATCTGGCCATGTCAGCCTCACACGCCCCATTCTCAAGCATTCTGGGGCTGCGCCATGGTGACGCACACTACACGGTCGGGCAAATGCATCCGTCAGTGAATGAATAAATGTAGTCTGTGAAGCTAAGAACAAGTCGTAGAACCGGCAGCAGAGAGACATAAATACTTTATTTAGGGGCCACTGCGATGCGCGTAAATTCAGGGTCTGCTTTTAATGTTTACAGTGCGTTTACACATTCTCCTCACAACAATATAGCATCGCTATAGACAGAACAATGAACTAAACAGTTATGCATCACCATTGCAGCTGCGTTTTTTCATCGCCATTTTACCAAAATGAAGACAACGATAATTATTTGCTGTGTGCACGCGGTCCAAAGGTTTCACTTCCAAAAGGCGATGAGAATGTTTCCTAAATGTTGACACAGTGTTTGAGCGGGAGTCTCCAGGAATCAGTGTGCGCGAATGAACAACCTCTAGAGAACGTGTGTAAAAACCAACACTCTGTTCCACAGCCTGCGCTCCTGGGGCATTTTTGCAAAGCAAAAATCAGACGAAAATTTAAGATAGTGTTACCTGAGTCTGTAAAAGTATATACAATACGGTGATATGCAGTCACCAGGGTATATTGCTTAGCATTAAAACGTGATAATGTATGTCCAATAGCCAGGGCCACAGGAATTAGGGGGGGGGGGTAAATTATGCAGCAGGGTTGAGTAAATTATGCGGAAAGAAAAGGAAAAATATGCCGCATAATGAAGCACATTTAACTTCATTATTTTGTCAGTTTAACACTTGTTAACACAGTCTGAGCATTTATTGCACTTCATTAGTACAAGTTTAACAGCCGACATTAGCAAGTGAAAGGTGATCAGTCAAAGGGCCTTCCACAATGCAGCAACACGTGCCCACGTGCCACTGGATTTTTAGTAACGTTTGAATCATTTGAGCTAGATATATATTTGTTTGCTAAAATCTGCAGTTTATGCAGCAGATGATGGATTATGAGATAAAAGCGGTAAATCTATAACTTCAAAAATCGGTGCGGGCCCCAAAGTCGCATAATTCCATCTGCCCAGACAATAACTAAGTGTTTTGCCTTTCTTTAATTCATCTGACAACTGGCAGACCTTAAATAAACCAGTGTTCACTTTCTACAGACTACCGATTTGTGCAGATGTGCAGGGGCGTGCCGTCAAGTGATTTCTTCACACCCTTTAATAGAATCCGACCATGTACTTTATTTACAGTGCTCCGGGTGTGCAGTGTCATGCCTCGCCAGGGAGACAGAAAAGCGGCACTCTTCGATCCATGCACACTCAGGTTATCAGCAGAGAGTGTAAGCAGAGGTGCCTGCAGCAGTGCAAAGACACAGAGAGGTTTGGACCATTGACGCCTGCTGACATTTAATCTGAAGAAGGGCTATGAATAGAAGATGTCAAAATATAAAAATACTTTTCATCTTCACACCCAGTCACTTCGACAGGATAGCGGTGCCAGGGCAGATATTAATTCACTTCAGTGCATCTGGTTCTGCAAGGGTTTCATGACTAATCACGGCACCAGAGGGGCGGAATGAAAAGTGGGTACCACAACACCGGGTGTCAATGAAAACCTCCAATGTGATAGCAAGATGCATGTTTAACCTCAGCATCGTGAGATAAAGGAACATGTTTAACCATAGCACCAGGGTGATAGAATTAAACATGATTAACCACAGCACCAGAGTTATGCCATGGAATACATTGAATTACAGCGCCGCGGTGATAAATAACAGATTTAACCACAGCATCGGAGGATAAAGGAATACGTTTAACCACAACACCGATAGAAGTAAACATGATTAACCACAGCATTAGAGTTATAACAGAGTATATTGAGTTACAGCATCACAGTGATAAACAACTGGCTTAACCACAGCATCAGGGCGATAAAATGAATGCTGAACCACAGCACCAGGGTGGTAAAGAAAGGTGATAAAGAAAAACTGCTTACCACAGCGCCAGGGTAATGACATGGAACACATTAAATCAAAGGACCAGAGTGAAAACAAAATGCATGTTTAACCACAGCATCAGGGCGATACAATGAATGCTGAACCACAGCAACAGGGTGATAAAAGGAAAACTGCTTACCACAGCGCCAGTGTAATAACATGGAACACATTAAATGAGAAGACCATGGTGAACACAAAAGGCATGTTTAACCACAGCATCACGGCGATGAAGGAATGAGTTTAACCACAGCACCAGGGCGATAGAAGGAAACCTGTAACCACAGCGGCAGAGTTATAACATGGTACACAATGAATGACAGCACCATGCTGTAATATACCATGTTTAACCACAGCAAGAAGGTGATAATAAGGAGCAAACAAAAGCACCCAGGTGATAACACGAACATATTTACCCACAGGACCAGGGTGATAGAATGGTACATGGTTAACCACAGAACCTGAGCTCTAGGGTGATGACACGGACACCATCAACCAGCACCAGGGTGATAACACGAAATACAACCAACCACTACAGCAGGTCGATAACCCGGAGCACTTTTAGCCATAGCGCAAGGGTGACAACACTGAGCATGTTGAACCACGGCACCTGGGTAATAACCTCGAACATGGGCACTGTGATAATAGGAAACACAAGCAGAGCGCCACAGCACGGACACATTCACCACTGCGTGTTCACACACAGAGGGGGCTTACTTTCTGCAGCCACTGCGTGTAGTTCTCCATGGCGTGCTCCAGGTGCTGCAGCTTCTGTGCGGGCAGCTCGGGCTCCACGTGCGGGGCGTCCCGCTGCAGCGCGTTGGCGCTGTACTGCTCCGTGGTGGCGCCCTCCCGGCAGCCCGCCTCCTGCTCCGGAAGGATGAAGGTGTATGTGCACTGGCCGTGCTGGATGCGGCTGTACCGCCGGCCGCTGCTGTCCGTGCCCCGCCGCTGGGGGCTGCCCAGGGCGCAGGCAGCCACCGCCGCCAGGGCAGCCAGTGCCAGCCACGCCGTCATCTTGTCCTGAGGGCGCCTCCGTCCGATCCCTGCTCACCACCGCTGGGGAAAACGTGAGACGAGAAGAAACTCCGAGACACGCAGAAGTGGCAGTGCACGTGTTAGTTTTGGCTGCAGCCTGGGTTTATTTCATGGTGCTGCCGGTCCCCCTGTCTGACACGCCATGCACCTATTGCACAGCAGCTGTGATGGATGGCGTCCTCCCCCTGCAGTTCGGCAGGCATGTCCCCGTCATCACAAGTGCATGCCCCAGCCCCGTCTGCAGCAGCGCTGCTCCTTCCTCGCAGACGCAGACCTCTGAGAGCTTTATCTAGGTGCGCCCTGTGCGGCCGCACCGCTCGGTCCTGACAGACCCCTCGGAGCTTCCGTCAGGCCGGGAGCCGCTCGCCTAGCACAGATGACAGGAATGCGTGCCCGAGGAGCCCCTATGCAGGCGGCTCGCTACAGAGGGATCGTTTTACAGACCGGCTGCACCATGACCTCAGTCATGCATGGAGGGCCGGCCCCTATTCCGCACCGCCGCTAAGTGCCCGGGCAGCCCTGCCCTCAGACCACCTCAGCACGCGCCTGTGCTTGACACCAGCGCAGCCCGTGACGCTGTGAGGTCAGCGTGCCCGCACAAGTGCCACTTCATCACTTATTCCAATCAAGCGGCTCCGAACAGCAAAATAACACCACACTCCCCCATCACATTTATATAAAAATATAATTGATGCATGTTTTTCCAAATCAACCTTTCATCCTTTGGGAAATGGGGCTCCGATTTGTTTTCATTTCTGCTACAATCACGTGAAAGACTTTGGTTCATGATTTTACAAGTACTCGGGCAAACACTTTCATGTTTCACCCTTTCATAATCCTGCTTCATTTCCGAAGATTTAGATTTACTGGACACGGGGGGTGTATTTATGTGTAGAGAGATTTTATTCAGAGAATGCAATAATGATTTCCGGGACAGTCCATAAACGTTTTTTTTTTTGGCAGAAAGTCGGCATCAATGCCGTCTGCTTTTCAACAGCAATTAAGTTAATGGTCGTTCTTAATGACATACCCCTGGGCAGTGGAAAAACAAAACGAATGTGGCACCAGCAATTTACGTGCCACTTTCGCAAAAAGCTGAACATGTTAAAGATTGCGATTATCACAGTTGCCAAAAACTGCTGGCAGGTGTATGGCGCTGTAGAAAACAATTTACGTATTTGATAGAGAACTAAAATACTTCCGAATACGTCAATTTTCCTGGCACACTACTTACTCCATGAGTTGACTTATGTCCTTGCAGAGATTGTTGATCTGCCCTGCCGAAAAAATACACCCAATATGGTGCCCAGACTCCCAGAATGCCACAAAAGAGGAACTCACCCTAGTCTCTCTCTAGGTAATTGGTATTTGCCTTCCCATCTGAGGCAGGGAAATTTATTTCTAATATTTTGGTTTTAATAATATCTTTTGTGCCACTTGGCAATATCTCTTGTATCTAACCCCAGAGGCCAGTTATAGTGGCTTCATTTTATTGGTATTGGTCTAACCTAGGGTGACCAGTTATAGTGGCTTCATTTTATTGGTATTGGCCTAACCTAGGGTGACCAACTGGCATGGGTGCAAATTCAGGACAGCAAGTGTAAAAATTCAGGACAGTGTCAACATTTAGGACAAAAATTCAGGACAGAAGGTCAAAATTCAAGGCAAAACTTCGGGACAAAAGGTAAGTTTTACAGATACTTTTATACTATCGTGCAACTACCTCTAATGTAAGTCAATAGACAACCACTTAAGTGCAAGTCAAAATAAGTTTATATCAGTTTGAGACAATCATGCACTCCACGGTTTTTCGGTATGCGTGCAGCTTTGAGCAAGTGTCCAGGTCTTTTTGTGGTATTTCATATGATAATAAATTATTTGTATGGTAACTGCACTGGGTTGTCCAGTCTGATATTTTGTTCACAACTCATGGTCCAGAGCAGGCATGTTTGGTGAGGGAAGTGGTTAGAAAGATCTGTTCAGATAGATTGTGTTACTAGCATCTCATATCTAAGTGCCATAGTGTTTTTTTTTTGCAGAGTTTTATATAGCGCGAACTAAACCCAGGCGCGCAACACCCATTGGACTGAAAAGGCTTCAGTCTCCAGTCATGTGTGGCAGCCCGGAATGAGACAGCTTCTGGGCACACACACAGCCGCACCCCAGCACTTCACAGGTCTTTTAAAGACCTTTTGCTTGCTAATGAGGCTTTGATGTCCCGCCCCTGCTTAGACCCCCAGCAGCTTCTGTGAAAGTTGGCCTGTACACCGGGTTATGTGTATGTTTCCTAAATGCTATCACACATTGTTACTTAATAGATTGATAAACACAGTGATATGTGAATTCATGAAACTTCTTTTTAATTGTCTTTTTTTCTGTTTTCTCACAAATACTATATTGTTTTTTTCCTTTTTTTGATAATTTGTACACTTTTTTTTAACAATAATTCATAAAAATTCTAAACATAAATATGCACCTAATCACAATAGTTTATGATACATGTTCTAGTACATATGTCAACAATTGATTTTCATCGCCAAATACAAAACCGAATCCGAGCCCCTGCAGCTCCAGAGTGGAGCTTTTGCTTGAAGTTCAGCCCCCCCCTGAAATTTTTTTCTTAGCCCCCCCCCCCGAAATTTGACTCTGGTTGCACCTCTGACTAGACCCAAACCGAATCGGGTATCAGAGCGCTTCACATAGCCCCAGTTACGTTACATGAGGACACACATTCATTTTAGGCACGGGGAGATTAAGTGATTTGCCCAGAATCACAGGAGGTTTTGGCGTCGTTACCAAGACTCGAACCCAAATCCCCAGGTCCGAGGTCGAGTGCCCTAGCCGTTAGGCCAACCAAAGGGGGGATTGCTGATGAACCCACTATAGGGAACGCATTATGGATGTTTTAGCAAGTGGAACTTAAAATATGGAATCTGACTTTGCTTATGAGAGCTTTGCAGAGAGTTACACAAGCTGACGGAAGTCAAAAAGGTGCTTTTCCCTGCAGCTTTCTTAAAGAGAGCACGGTCAATACAGTGCTACATAGTTTATTTTTGATGCCTTGCCTATTGCTACAAACACAATATATATCTCAAGAACAGCTCATGGGTCTATGAGGCTCTCCCTAAAACCTCACACCCAACACAAAACATGCAAATAATTAAAATTTCTAGTGTAACATTCAAATAACACTTGGGTGTCACTCAAAATGTCATATGCATGATGTATAGCTCCCACACATAAGCACTCAGCATATACAGATTAGTCACACATAGGCAAGGGAGTAGCCAGAACATTTAAAGACCTCCCACTTTAAACGAAAGCTCTTATGGCACCAAGAAAGCAACGCAAGTCATCAAAACCCTCCCAAGAAGAGTTCTATTGTCCAAGGATCTAGCCATTCATCCTTCCATCAAACTCTTGATGTCCACCATTTCAAATTTACATCTGTCATCTATTAATTCTTTAATTCATCATTCAGTCTTTCACCATTCATTCTGTCCTTCCATCTGTGTGCCCATCCATATCCAAACCTTTTCAACCATTTGCAAACCTATCCATCATCTATACTTTCATCCATCATTTCACTCATCCATCCCTTTAGGCAACCTTTCATTCATCCATCCACCCATTTACCCAATCCATCCTTTCACTCTTCCACCCATCCATCCATTCACTCATCCATCCAACCATTTACCCTTTTACCCAAGCCATCCTTTCACTCATCCATTTACTCTTCTACCCATCCATTCACTCATACATCCAACCATTTACCATTTCACCCATCCAGCTATCCTTTCCCTTACTCATCCATCCATCCAGTCACTCATCCGTCCACCCATTCACCCTTTCACTCATCCATCCATACCTCCTTCCAGCTCTCCACACTCCCTTTTACTCATGTATGCTTTCTTTCACTCATCCATCTTTACATTCTTTTTTCACTCATCCATGCACCCATTCGCCCATCCATTCTGCCAATCATTCATCCATGCTTTCACTCATCCACCCATCCATCCTCCCTTTCCCTCTCCATTCCACTTTCACTTAGCCACCCATCCTTTCATCCACCCTTCACCCATCCGCCCACCCATCGACCCAACCATCCAGATGCAGACTGAAGAGGCCCATCAAGAATTTCACCCTCACTGAAATTCCTAAAGCAAGGAGTGGGTGGCGTGGTTCACTATGCCCCTGCATATAGGCAATCTGAAAACTTGGAAGTCATGAGTCATACATGATGCACAGTGCCAGGACGTGAGGTGACTGTGACATGGTGTTGTTTACTGGGATGAAAAAACTGGTGGTCTCTCCAAGGAGCCTGTCTGATGTAATTCGGGTGTGGCTTAAAACACCTTAGCTAACAATATGTGCTGATCATAATGTGCCGCCCGACTGATATTTTGCTGCTTCTATCATTGCATCCAGTTTCATTAGCGCTACAACAAGCCATGACTATTGGTTTTGTCAATGGATGTTAGTTCCATAAAATAAATAAAAAAGCAGCAACTATGGCTTCTTTGTATATAATATTAAAAATGCTATCATCTCTGAAATTATGAGACTGTGTAAGAACTATAACCTCTTCTTTTAAACTTTGTACATTTGTTTTGTACATTTATTCTATCTAACCCTAACAGAATGCCCTGCCCTAGACCATGGCAGGAGGAGGCCCACCACACACTGCAACACCCCAAACTGGCCCATTGTCCTTCTGTATGTGACAATCAGCCTGCATACAGAATGACAAAGGGCGGGGTGGGGCTGCTCTTGTGCTTCAAGAATGAGTGCGATGCGGCCCCATCAGGGAGCTGAGGCCTCTTGCAGGGGAACAACTCTGTTCCCTGCAAGGCCCAAAATTACTGACAAAAGGCGTCCGTAAAAGGGGTCATCACGGACAATGGGCGTGAGGTACAAATTAAGGACGGTCCGTGAAATTTACGGACGATTGGTCAACCTAGTCTGACCGGCTGCTTGGCAGTCTGGACCCATACTCCCTTAGCGACTCGCCTGACGTCCATTACAGAATCTAAATATTTCCCATTTCTTTTGTTATTACAAATATTAGGGGAATATTTTTTTATTAATACTGTTTCATGCAAGTTTTCAGTGCGTTACATTTGAAAAACAATCAATCATTCAATCCTTTATTTCGGCAAAGTGCCATAAAGCACGTAAAATATGATACATCGGTACAGTAAGATAATTTAAAATCATCTCAATAAATAATGTTAGGAAAAATCCAATAGAAAACAAAAAAAATACATAAGATTCAAGCATTCTGCTAGTAATCCAAGTTCATAACGAAAAAGGACATCATAACATTCTTATAACAGCAACCAATTTCATGGTACAGACCTGGATGCATCCAAGTCCCCCAAGCCTAGTCCAGTGCCAACAGAGTAGCCCTCTTCTGTCTACATCTCAACATATGTAGTAAGAAACGGGAGATAGAAAATACAATTGGATGTGTATGTATTTGATTGAAGAATACTTAATACAATTCTACAGTCCCTAGTACCCAGGTTGTGGCACAACAGCATTATCCATTTCCTTCAATAAGCATGGTAGTATGGACAGAAGAACAGTACATGATCAAGGCATTTCTTTGCCTCAGGGCAGGAGGGGCAACTCATATCTGAATCAGAACACACCCCCAAACTCCCACCATGCTGATATCAACGCGGCCCTCAATCACAGCACAGACCAAACTTTTTGGCCCGTGGGAAAATGTTTGCAAGTACCCATGTGCTAGACCTTTCCAGGGGCCGCAGACCTTGTTGAATTCATTGGGGCATGCTTGACATTCAATATCTGTTCCTCTAGGGGTGGGCATCCATGTTAGCTTCCCATTTATACACAGCGTTGGGGTGGCAGTATTCCCACATGTGTTTACGACATCCCGTCTGGCTACTATTACGGCAATATTGCAAAAGAGGAGCACATATCTATCTAAAGTTTGTTGCCCCCACCCCCTCGACAAATTGCCAGCATAACCACTCTGGGGTTGAACTCCAGCGGCTGCTCCAGGGCCTGTGATATCCTGCACTGGTTCCCCTTCCAGAACGGGCATAACTTCTGGCATTCTCATAGTCTGCCTATGAGTGTACCTTGCTGCATGCACCCTCTCAGACATCTATCAGTTGCAGTCTTACCCCTTGCTAACTGTGTAGTCCTGGTGTAATATGTTCTATGCCGTATTTTAAGGTGGAAAATTCTGAATCCTGCTCTGACCGCCACTTCCACTGGGTAGCGGCATATATCTCCCGATTCATCATCCATAGTCTATCAAGATCTTCCTGCCATCTGTCCCGCAGCGCGCTCAGTCGGGGGTACTGTTAGCCAACAGTGTGCTATATTTCATTGATATGGTATGGTTGTGCAGTGGGGCCCCCAGCACTTTGTATTCCAGTGGGCCATCTTCTGCCACTTCAACCGATGGGTCTATGCATGCCCGCAAGATGTGACTCACTTGTATGTCTCATAGGTATTGGCTGCCGTTAACTCAAATTGTGGGTAGAGGTCTTCAAAATTCATCATGCTCTCTCTATCCATAAGCCATCCTTCTTTGATATCCCCAACATGTACTATTTCCTGCATCCTTTGACCCTCTGCAGGAGGAAAGGCTGTTGTATCCAATAGTGGTGTTTCCAGAGTGACTATATCTTGCCATCTTATCTTTTTTGTTTACCCTCTCCATGCCTTAATCGCCATCGCCATAAGGGATGGCATTGAGTTCAGTTTCCCTTTCCCATATAGCCTCCTGAAATAGCCCAGTGGGTCCATGGCTCATCTTTCTGCCACTAGAAATGGCTCAATCTGTTCCCCGAATGACCAATTATTTAGTACTACTAACTGGATCTTCCAATAATAGAGGCATACGTTGGCTAGGGTTAATCCCCCCATCAAAGGTTTTTCTAGTCAATGTTGCCAGTGCTTAACACAACATACACCATCACATAACATACGCCTAGTTAGAATATCCACCTTCTTGAAGAACCATTGGAGGATCTCAACGAGAACTCAGAGAGAATTCTAGAGGGTGTGGAGGAACTTAGGCAAATACATGATTTTGTATAGGGTTGTGTAACCCATTAGGGATAGCTTTAGCTTGCGCCAGTAATCTACATCTCGTTTATACTGCTCACCTCGTCTACCCAAGGCATTGTTGAAAAATAGTTGTTGGTCTCTCATAATGTGGATCCCCAAGCAGCGGAACTCTGCTCTTTGGTGAGTATTGGGTATTGCCAACCCACCCTAGACCTCCATCCCACAAGAGAGTACAAACAGGATTTATCCCTGTTGTTGGACCTGGCCCTCGCTGCAGGGTCATCCCCAAACGTTTTGCCTTCTTCCTCCTGCTTTTTGCTGAATTAGTTTTTGTTGACTTTAGGGCTATGCACACTTTACCACTGCTAACCAGTGCTAAAGTTTTTGTGTTCTCTTCTTAAAACATGGTAGAATTAGCTTATAACCAAATGTTATATTTAATTTACTCATAGTTCATTACATGTGCCCAGGGCCTGTAAATTAAGGGGCATATTTATTTATCGTTCATGCAGCTCAGCACAGCAAGCCACCTAGTTGCGCTGCACGAAACGGAAAGGTCAGGAATGTGCTGTATTTAACATAATACAGCACATTCCTGTCCTTTCCTTTCTCTGGTTGCCTTTTGCCTGCCTAGTTTCAATGCAGGAACCCTTGCACTGTGGTGCAAGTGTATCTGCATTGCAGACAGGATTGCTTTTGTGCAAGAAATAAACATATTTCTCATCATTCTGCCTCCCCAGAGACCGTGTAGAATTTTTGGGGCATTGCCAGTGTTGGTAAATCTGGGGATTCACCAAAATTCATGGGTCAATTTTAGGGAACACCTAAGGTCCAACCAGTGAGGCAAAGTAATGCAACACAGCAGTTTGCACTGCGTTTGTTACTCTGGATTTATCATGCCATACCGGGTCATGCAAGGTGGCAATGCTTGGGTTTATGAATCCGACTTAGGCTTTGTGTCGCACTTGCACCCCCTTTAATGGCGAAAGGGAGGCACAAAACCTTCATAAATATGCCCCTCAATGCTACTAGTGAGCCTGCAGCACTGATTGAGCCACCCTCTTAAGTAGCCCTTTATGCATGTCTCGGGACTGACATTGCAGAGACTGTCTGTGCAGTTTTAAACCGACATGTCGACCTGTCAAAATAAACAATTTGTCAGGTTCAAAACTTCCTTTTTAATACATATAAATCATCCCTAGGGTAGGACCTGGTCAATCTAAGGGCAGGGTGCAGTGTATTTAAAATGTTGGACATGTTCTTTCAAGTTTTACATTTCCTAGTAGGGAAATACTCTTGAAAAGGGGTTTCACTACTGAAAGACCTATCGCTCCTATAGGATAACATTGAAGTTGACTTATAACATTTTATAAGTGTAATTTCCAAATGGAAAGGGATAACCCCTTCAAATTTAGTGTCTCTGGAATCAGAATTTAAAATCCTAACTTATGGTGAAGTCAGAAGATTGCAATTCTGACAATGCCACTTTAATAAAGTTGGAATTTTCTTACCGTAGCTATTTGGCGCCTGCAGACTGTCACTTATTACATGGCTGAGTATAGTTGGCAGTTGGGCTTTGTGTATTCCCCTTAGGCAACAACACACAATAGGGAGCTTAGGTGCAACTGAATGGGCCATCACAGGGAGGATGGGAGGGGTTGCTGAGCAAAGCCTTCCTTACTCTTGAATAGGATGTGTCCTGCCTCCACACAAAGGGCTTAATCACCCCGCATTGTCACTTTAGCCAGCTTGGAGTCATGGCAGAGGAGGTAGGGAATTCCCTGCACTTCAAAGCCACTGTCTAAAAGCTTCTCTCACTTTTCAGAACCAGGGCACCAGTGTATAACGGAAGGACCGCAGACACCAGCTCTTCAATATACTTCTGGACCTGTGGATACTCTACAAGGAAGGTCTGCTGTGCTGCTGAAAGGACTGTCACCATGCTAGACTGATAATCTGAAGGAGCAGCTGCTCTGTTCTGCTGACCTGCTGCCCTCTTGTCTGGGGAGGAAGACCTGGCTCTGCAACCCATCTTGGACCCAAGACCCCAGAGTGACTCAAAAGACTCATCTGCTGGCCTCCTGATGTGAGCCTCGGGGACATACAAGGCTCTCATACAGCTCCTGGACCCATCTTCAATGAGTTCCTGACCCTTATGAGGTGCCTCTCAGGTCCTTGGTGTGGCTCTCTAGCTCTGTGGGCTTTTCAAAACTGCAAACTGGCCTATTCACACCAGAACCACAATACTCACTCCAAATATCAATGTGAGCAGCCGCAGGTCTGTCTCTTCACATAGCAAGTATCACACCCTCAGAGGACCGCCAGCCTGAAGTACTAGCCCGTCCTTTGGGGACGCCCGACCTGCTCCTCGCACCACTTTGATCACTGCCAGCGATGCTCTCCTTGATCCTGGTGACTTTCTTCAACACAAACTGGACTCTGGCACCAAACCTGAGAACATAAACTTTCAGCTAGACTAACCTGGGACTGTGTCCGACCTGCGCTCCATTGCGGTTAGTCTGAACATTTGAATTTGGCCCATTTCAGCGTTAGTCTTTGAAGTAAGGAGACTTCAAAGAAAGGTCTTTGTACTTCACAAGACCCTTCACCTCCTGCCTCTGGCTCCAGATGTACTACAAGGGGGGTATGGAGCTCTTTGTGTGGGGACACCCACAACCCTATTCAGGTGCAAGTGTCAGCTCCTCCCAATACTCTAGCTCGGGAAGGCTAATTGGCCTGGTGATGGACCATCCGGATATGCAGGGGCACACTTTATGTCCCTTTGTATTGGACTGTCCAGAGTGAATTCACAAAGCCTGTTAGAACTGGGGGTCTCTAGTTGGCAGAGGTAGGTACCACTGTCCAAATAGGGACCCTTGCTTCTAGTCAGGGTAAGGAGGAAACCCTCTGAGATAACCCCTGCTCACCCTCTAGGTAGCTTGGCACGAGCAGTCAAGGCTAATCAGAAGGCAATGTGTAAAGTATTTGTACCAACACTCACAATAACACAGTGAAAACACCACAAACTGACTCCACAACAGTTTAGAAAAATAAAGGTATTTAATCTAAACTACACAAGACCAAAATGACAAAAATCCAACATACACAGTTCAAGAATATGGTTGCGATAAAGTTCTTTAGGTTGCGATAAAATAATCCACAGTTGTGTGAAAAATTCACAGTTGCGACCCGTTTAGCCAACAGTACCTTTAAGTGCGACAAAGTTCCAAAAGCAGAAGCTGGTGCGGTGGAAAACAAGCGATGCGTTGCTCCTGAGACCTTGGAGAGGCGTTGGCAACAACCCCGCTGCAGCAGCGGGCGTGTTGCGATGAATCCGGTCTGTATGGGGAGGAAGGCCACTTGTATGGATTCCGGTGCGTAGGTTCCGTAGGAAGTTTGTTCTCGCAAAGGCACGATGCGACGATCTTTGGAGTTGCGACGATCTCGGGGGCGACAATGCGCAGACCAGCGGTGATCTCTCTCACAGCTCCTCGATGCAATGGCTTCGGCGATGACACTTGCAGCGAAGTGATGCGGTCCACAAGCAGGCGGTGCGACGATCTCACCCAGCGACGACAGGCTCTGCGACAGCACTCGCAGCGTTGTTAGACTTCCCTTACCGATCGGGTGCGTCCCGCAAACGAAGGATGAGACGGCTCTGACAGCGGCAACAGGCGCTTCGTAGCGGCTGGAATTTCCTCGCACTGTCGGGGATGCACTCCGCAGCGAGCGATGCGTTAACTTTTCTGTAGCAAAGTCTTTAAATCTTGGTTTCCAGCTTCCCAGCACAGGTACAACTTCCAGATGCACCACACATGGGCCACGCACACCAGGAAGGACAGAACTCTCTCAGTAGAGCTCAGGGGAAGCTGAGGGGTGAAGTCCTTTTGTTCCTGGGACTTCAAAACAGGGAGCCAGCTCTTCTCAGGCCCTTGGATATTCCTTCAAGCAAGGGGACACAGCACAAAGCAAAGTCCTTCCCCTCTCCTTGGCAGCAAAGCAACAGCAGGGCAATCCAGCAGAGCAACAGCTGGACAATATTCCTTCTTCAGTTTCAGCTTTCTCCTTGGCAGAGGTTCCTTCTTGATTCCAGGATGATCTAATTTTCTGTTATCAGGGGTCCTGTACTTATACCCCTAAAATTCTTTGTTCTCTTTGTGCAAGTGGGCCCTGAGACCGGTCTGAACCAGTTCTGGGTGTTTCTTGAGCACTTTGTTTTCCTGGCTTCTCCTTTCCTTTCAGAGTGAGGGGCAGGGTCGTCAGCCGCCCAGCAGGAGGTGGAGCCAGCATTGTGGAAGGCAGGCACAGCCCTATTCAGGCCCAGGTGCTATCTCCTTCCACCACTCAAGTTGCAAATGCAGTCATTCAGCCTAGGGCTGACTCAGCCAGCCTCCTGGGGAATCCCCAGCCCCTGTCACTCTCAAACCAGACAGTCAATACACAAACAGGCCAAGGCACACAGAAAGGTCAGACAAGAGAACAGCAGCTTTCTAAAAGTGCTGTTCTCAAACACAGGAGTTAAAAACCATCTTTCCAAAAAGATGTGTAATTAAATTCTGAGTTCAGGGATACCAGACTTTTATGTCCTATCTTGCTTCTATGGGAAGATATGCTGGTAGCCACTGTAGCCAGCATCTCCCATGATAGCCTATGAAGCAAGATAGCCTTTGAGCAGTGAAACACGAAAATGGCTGTAATTCACTACCAGAGCATGTCACTTGCACAAGTACATGCTCTACCTTTCACATACACGGCACCCTGCCCAAGGGGGTCCACTGGGCCTTCCATGGGGGTGACTAATGTGCACAGAAAGGGAAGGGTTAGGCCTGGTCAGTGGGGACACTGACCAGAAGGACATGGCAGTTCACAGACTGCACACAGGGACTGCAGTGGCAGGCCTGAGACACCATTTTAGGGCTACTCATGTGGGTGGCACAATCAGTGCTGCAGGACCACTAGTAGCATTTGTCGTCACCAGCCCTGGCACGCTCGGTGCACTTTACTAGGGACTTCTTGGTAATACAAATATGCCAATCATGGATAACCAATTACAATACAATTTACACAGAGAGCATATGCACTTTAGCACTGATCAGCAGTGGTAAAGTGTGCAGTGTCCTATTGCCAACAGCCACAGGTCAGGAAAAATAAGGGAGGAAGAAGCGAAAAGTTTGAGGATGAACCTGCAAGAAGAGCCAGTTCCAACAAAGCCCAACTGTCATCTAACCCAGACATGTATTTTAGGGACAGGCAGAGGCACAGAATTGATACATTAAGAAAATGCCAACTTTCTAAAAGTGTCATTTTCAGACCTACAATTTAAAAACCCAACTCAGTAAAAGAAATTGTGAGTCCAGAGACGCCAAACCCCAATTTACTATCAGGTCCCAAATGGAAGCTACAATTGTAACATGTTACAGGGCAGTTCCAATGCTAACCTATGGGAGAGACAAGCCTTGCTGTAGTGAAAAATAAATTTAGCAGTTTTTCACTACCAGGACATCTAAAGTCAAAAGTACATGTCCTACCTTTTAAATACACTGCACATTGCCCACGGGGCTACCTAAGGCCTGCCCATGGGGCTACCTATGGCCTACCTTACGGGTGGTTTACATGTAAGAAAAGGAAAGGTTTGGGCCTGGCAAGTAGGTGTATTTACCAGGTTGACATGGCACGTTAAAGCTGCACACACAGGCTATCTAACGGAGGGCCTGGGACAGGTTTGAAGCGCTACTCATGTGAGTGGTACAATCAGTGCTGCAGGCCCACTAGTAGCATTTGATTTCCAGGCCCTGGGCACACATAGTGCACTGTACTAGGTACTAGGTACTCAGTAGTAAATCAACTATGCCAATCATGGAGAAACCAAATGCCAATACATTTTAGACACAACGTACATGCACTTTAGCACTGATAAAGTCAGCAGTGGTAGAGTGCCTAGAGAACTAAAAACAGCAAAAACAAAATTCAGCACAAATCAAAAACAGTAGGCCAGAAGCAAAAAGGCTGGAGAAACCACACCAAAAGATGCAAGGTCTAACAATTTGTGTGCCTCGTCACCCAAGTAATTGGGACTCAGGGGCACAGATAAAAGCCTATGTGAAAGAAAGACATCTCGGTAGGCTGTGCTCATGAAGCTCCTCTTTACTGGCTCAAAGTTCATAGGTCAAGAGCTAGAGGATTTAGAAAAAAAGCCAGTAGAAAACAAAAAAATTGATGGCTCCTGCACAATCTTTTTCCAGAGGTCAGGGGTTTGGATATAGGATGGCATTTGGCCCAGGAACATCCAGAGGAACTGACCAGCACCTTTTGGGGCAGAGGTACCTCTGTTTTTGAGAAGTTCCCATTCTGGTATCTTTCAACATCCACTCCCCCAACAACCTCCAAAGTCCTGACTATGCTACAAGATCTCCAGTCGGAGGAAGAGGGTCTTGTTCAAGGAGATTTAGCAACATTTAGTGACAGATGTTTTGGCAATAGGGATTTGTATCAATAGGGTATCTAATACATTGTCTTATTTAGCCACCTCCCTATTCTCATCAGAGACCTCTACCTAACTGTTCAATTTGCTGTTATGAGCCTTTTGAAAACTTACTTTGGTATTACTTAAATCTTCACAGGATACACAATTAAACTGGGGGAAACTCGTTATTAATGAGGAGAGAAATGCACAATCTGTATTTTAATGTGTGCCAGACCCTGTTTGGTGGGCCACACGTCAGACGAGGCTGCTGGGCCTAAACGATGGTGGTTAAGATTGTTTGCCACTGGTGTTCTGACGTCCATTATACTTTGGCTCAACATTCTCAGTCAGACACACCCTTTACGTATTTGACTCTCAGGGTAGAGAGAGTGAGGGGGTCAAAAACTTCTCTGTAACATTATTTGGGACAAGAGCTCATGACTCAACAGCCAATCTACACACACAACAACAAATTGTCCAGACTCACCACTTTACTTACACAGCATAACATGATACTACACAGTGTAATTAGAGGTTTTGGACACAGGGATGTAAACCCTTTTACATTCTTCAGTGAGCAGCTACACCCTTTCATCACTCCTACCCTGCTTATCCAGTTTCCTAGTGTCTAAAATCCCTGGCATGTTACAGGGACCAAGGCACTGATTAGACACACTTGAAGTTCTCCAAAACATTAGGCAAAGGTGCAGTTCTTCAACCACAAATGCACACAATAGTTCAGCTTGCCTTCATCAATTTACAGATCACTCCTAGAATCAATCTCTTGCAGTCAGTTGGTTTCTCTGGGTGTTCCTTGTGTCAGACACACTCTGGGCTTCATCTCCTGGACAATCTCTGCTCATGCGGGGCCAGGTTCACTACTTTCCTCTCTCAGAAGGCAGACATGCTTCTAGCTTCTAGCAGACCTTCACCCCCTCCAACAGAAAGTGCAGACTTTAGGTGATGCTTCCTCACCTCTGGGAGACTGGCTGTTAGGCAGACACTAATCCTGGTCACACAGCAGCCCTTCGAGTACTCTGTAGAGCCCTCACCTGGTCATGAGGATCTTAGAACTAGAACAATGTGGGGTGGTTTGGATTCCATTTGCACATACATTTCACAGACAAGGGAATGTGGATCCACTGTTTTGTGTTGTTTTTTTCCAAATGTTATTTTCTGGATGCTCCTGAGATATTTATTATTTATTTATTTATTTATTTTTTGCATTTATACAGCGCGCTGTTACCCCCAGGTGTCCTGGCGATTGATGAATACTCCTAAAGGATCAGGCCAGATCGGGTTAAGGAGTAAACAGCCAGGTTTTAATGCCTCTCCTAAAGGTCATCAGGTCTGTCATATTCCTCAGGGCAACGGGCAAGGCATTCCAGGCCTATGTTGCCCCCAAAACAAAGCTCCTGCCTCCCCACCGTGCCTTCTTTATGCGTGGAACTTTGACCAAGCGCTGCCCAGCTGACCTTAAGTGTCTGGACGGAAGAAACCATTGAAAGTACTACTTCAGGCAAGCCGGCCCCTGGCCTTGCAAGGCCTTAAAGACCAGACATAAGGCTTTGAAAGAGATCCGCTTCCGTACTGGAAGCCAATGTAATTTGATAATTTCAGCGGAGATGGAGGCATACTTTGTTAAGATGGTTCAACGCCCCCGGCGAGCGGAAAACCCGGAACAATTTCTATCAATGGTAGAAACTACCACGAACATTGTTCCATCGTGCCCGCTCCATACGCCCTCTGAGATAATACCCATCTTTAACCTATCCAGACACACACTGCGAGAGCACGAAGTTGAACTGCTGAAAAAAGGCTTATCCTTCGTTCCCACCATCCGTCCTAACTTCATGGAATTACAGACCGAATTGCTCAGATTCTTCAGACTGATTCGCTTGAAAGCTTTCTTTCAACTGCACCCTTCGACCCCTCTGAACTCCATTACACCGTTCAGTCCTCCATCCACCTTTCTCCCAACTTCAGGTATGATTCCATCTGAAATCATTACCTTTGAAAAGCTAGTCCAAAAAGATCTTTGTAATTTTGAAAAAGAAAAACTGTACATCCCTTACAACATTTCAAAATGATAGAAAGATGCCCTAAGCACACTGAAAACTAATCCCTCACTCGTAATAAAGAGTGCCGACAAGGGTGGTGGGATTGTCCTCCAAGACATCGATTCCTACAAAAATGAAATAAATCGCCAACTTGGGAATACAGAACATTACCTAAGACTATCAAAGAACCCTACTAAGGAAATCCAAGAGACCATACTCAAGCTCACCACTGATGCTCGAGCCGAAGGGTATCTGAGCAAGAAGGAACATGGTTTCCTCAATGTCAAAAGCACACGCCTCCCTGTGATATACACTCTCCCGAAGGTCCATAAAAGTATTGACACTCCCCCGGGCAGACCAATAGTCTCTGCCTGTGGCTCGGTCTTGGAACCACTGGGGTCATACATGGATTTTTTCATCAAGGACTTCGTACCATCGACTTCCTGCTACGTACGCGACAGTATGGAGATGATAAACCTGGTAGAGCACTATCCCTATGACCCAGAGGTTAACACTCTGCACCAATGATGTAGAGTCGCTCTACACAAATATCCCTCAAACAGCGGCTCTCTTGGTAATACAAAAAATATTGGACACCCGCCCCCGACCCCACAGGGTGCCCACATTATTCATACTACAATTACTCGAGCTCTGTTCATCTAGAAACTTTTTTGTTCTTGACAATACATTTTACCAGCAAATAAAGGGGACCTCAATGGGGGCTATTTTTGCTCCACACCTGGCTATCCTTTTTATGGACGCCCTGGAGACCGGCTCAATCTTGACGAATGGGAATCCGTTCCGCTCAGGGATTGCCATATGGCGTCGCTATATAGACGACATCTTCCTGATTTGGAATTCTGACATTGCCACATTATATTCATTCCTCCATTGGCTGAATAATAATTGTGCAGATCTTAAATTCACCCTCGCCCATGACAAAACAGAAATACCTTTTCTTGATCTTACTATCTATCATGAACCAGGCGAACTACTGACACGCTTATATAGAAAACCCACCGAACGGAATACCCTCCTAAGCTATGAGAGCAACCACCCGAGAGACCTGAAGGACTCTCTGCCTTACTCACAATTCTTGAGGATTAGGTGCAATTGCTCATCAAAAACAGATTACTTCAGGGAAGCAAACAACTTAGCAAGTAAACTTAAAGCGCGTGGCTACCCCAGAAAACTAGTGAAAAACGCATCCAAGAGAGCTTGGTACTGCCCACGTGAGGTACTTCTTGAACCAAAAGTTAGGGACAAGGTAGAGAGGATCGCATGTGTCACCAGCTTCTCTCCTATCTCGAATAAAATTCGCGAATCAATTTTGAAACATTGGCCCACGATAAAAGCAGGTCCAATAAATCTAGAGAGACCGCTATTTGCCTTTAAAAAGAGTAAGAACCTGAGGGACCACCTGGTACAAGCAGCCTTACCTGCTCCCAGTCCTAATACAACCATTGAATCCAATTGGGGCCTCCCACCAATTGTAGGGCATGTTAAATGTGGACAATGTACTGTATGTGAATTCACAATTGAAGCTCGTAACTTCAGCCACAATGACATAACTGTTGATATGAAAAGCTTTACTAACTGTAACAGCAGTAACGTAATTTATGCAATCCTGTGTCCAGTCCCCAAAATGTACGTTGGGCAAACCACCCAAAAGGCCAAGACACGAATATGCCAACACAGGAGTCGCATTAGATGTGGGACCCTAAATGCTCCTCTGGTTGAACATTTTTCTGAATTCAAGCACACCGCGGATGACCTGAAATGGACAATTCTAAAAACTGTTAAGCTACCACAAAAAGGAGGGAACCTGAGCCAACTCCTGAATCGTGAGGAACTCAAGTCCATAATTCAGTTTAACACCATCCACACAGGACTCAACAGGAGCGAAGATTGGACAACGCTCCTCTAACAGAATAATTACCTTGAATGTTAAACTTGTCTTGACCAAGTACATGCCCTGGAGCTCAAAATAACTGTTTTGTTTTAATGTAACCATGCAGCTATTAGTGTCACTTGCACTTTCCCAAAGGAAACTTTCATTAATTGAAGCCATGCATGCCCTCACAATCGAATCCAATTTCCAATTCTCACCACCTCCCCACTATTTACCAGCACTTCCCCAACAATGGTTTTCCTTATAGGCATCTATAAGCGCAGTTGCAGCAAAAGCTACCGCTAGATGGCGCCCACACCGGTCATGAAGCAATATAAGCTCTGTGTCCCGACCGCGTAAACCCTGGGCTTTAAAAATGAGTAGTCTTACTCCTAATTAGATCTGCATCCTCCCAATTGTGTTAACATTTAGACTGTCCCCATAGGCCTCGATAACTGGTAAACACACCACTCCAAGATGGCGCCCATTCTGAGGTTGAAGCCACATAGGATCTTTACTCTGATCACATGACCTCGCTCTGTGATCCAATAACATTATGCCCGCCCTATCCCTCCAGCGCGCAGATAGAAGAATCGTTGATGTCCCCGGCATCGTCCGGATTCTGGTAAGCTCCCACGCCACATGCCCTACAACTGCCTCCCATACGGGACCGAGGGCTAATATTGTTTCATTTCCCATATAGCGGATCGTTGAGTCACCCGACCACCCCCCGCCACCGGCCATTGAGCCGTGCTACATCTTAGGAGTGTACAATTCATCTGAAAGCCTTGTTTAGGTTCATATAACGTTACGAACACAAGGGTAGGTAGCGCCACAATTTTTAAATGTTTCGCGACCAACTTCCTCCCGTGCGGCAAATAACCATTTCCATTTCCCGAATCTTAGATTTTGAAATTCCACCGACCACTTGCCTCATCGACTGCTTTTCAAAACCACGGAGGGCACCAACCCGATGTAAATCCAATCAAAGCGCCTGCGTGCTCGTAAAATTGAGCCCGTGGTATGTCCTAATTTCCCGGCAAATTAATTTTATACTACCTCACCAAACCGAATACTAAACCTTTACCTTCCACCCACAGTTACGCTCATTGAGCGCCAGCCTGCACTGAAAAGGGAAGCCCCAAATCCATCGGCATCCCCGCGCCCTTGCAGCAAAATTTATTCCCACCCCACCTCCTAAGAGAGGTAGGCTGTCTCTAACGCCACCGAAAATCAGATCTAGCATCCCACCTCAATGTAGATCCACTCCCTCCCCATAAAAATATAAGTGCACCCTGCTCCCCTCGCCACAAACACAGAGGAATGAGCAAATTTTGTAGTCATCACCATTACACGTTATAAGTTCTAAACTAAGCACATCTATATCACTGCGATTCCGAGGACAATGTTTGTGATGTCTCAAATGTATACCAACAATAATTAGAACACTTTGTTCGCACAAGCACTAGCATAGACCACTCACTGCGATTCCGAATTTTTAAATGTTGCAGATGGCTAAAACTGACCGCTCTCCCCAGTCATATATTGACACCTCTCTTTATTTCTTATTTATCCCCTGTTTTCTCCCTAACAGGCTTATTTTAACCTATAATCCAGGCAAAACAATTATTTAAGTCCTGAAGATGATCCCTTGATAATTCGAGCACGGGATCGAAACTTCGACTCCTTTGAGTGGACATACAGTGATTTAATGTCTATCTGTATTTGTATGTACCACTTCAGGTGATACTGTTAACTTCTGACTTAAAACAGTACCCTGTCTGCTCTTTTCCTTTGCCCGAAACACCCTTTTCTCTCCCCTATCCTTTTTTCCACAGTACAGCACAGGAGTGTGCTTTACTACAATGATTTGTTGTTGTACTAATGTAATTGAAACAAGATTCTATTTATCTGACTAATAAAAAATTCCCTGTCCGGCTGGACAAGGACTAGAAATATATAGAGCCTATTGTGGTCTATATATCATTGACTTATTATTTGGTATCAGCTTTGGACCTTTGTTTGTTTGAACTTAACTGATACCCATGGTCCATAGCTACCCGCTGGGTCCCCTTGTCTTTTCAATTACTTTGGTATGCCCATCACCAGTCTAGCTGCCGCATTTTGCAACACATGCATTATTAAGAAGCCCCTATTGGGCATTCAAAAGCAGGCTGTTGCAGTAGTCTAGGCGTGACAACACTAATGCCGTAATAACTGTTTTTTACTGCTCTCAGGCAAGAAAGGGAGAATCTTCCATACCATTTTAAGTGTAAAAAATACTGATGATGCTATGGCATTGACCTGGGGCCTAAAGGTGAGCTGCTCATCGATAAGGACACCCAAGTTCGTCACTTTCGCAACTGGTATAGGCGGGGAGCCCATCTGCTCCGGCCACCAACGAGGACTCCAAAAGTCCTCCTTTGCGCCAAATACAATGACCTCAGTTTTAGCTGTATTTAATTTGAGGCAGTTGTCAGCCATCTCACTGCCAGCATACAATCCTGGAATTGCATAGCAATTCCTTCTTCCTTCCCTGGTAACAGTGACACCACAATTTGTGTGTCATCTGCATAAGATGTTAGATCAAAGCCAAAGGACCTGACAATCGGAGCAAGCGAGGTGACATAAACATTAAACAGTGTGGGGCTTAGGGAAGAGCCCTGGGGAACACCACAGGGCAGCGCAAAAGGTTTTGATGCGTAATCACCCATTGTCACACACTGGTCTCTGTTGGTTAGGAAAGCTTTCAAGATGTCCCAAGCTTTCCCTTGCACCCCACAGGCCCTCAACCGGTCCATCAAGATCCCATGATGTACCGTATCGAAGGCCGGTAAGATACAGCCTTTGTTTAAGGTGATGACTCTCACAACAGGTAGCAATGACGCTAGTTTCAAGCAGTGATATCCAAATCAATGGCACAAAGTACTATGAAATCTCTGCACCTGGATATCATCAGTATTCCTGAACTCTTAATTAGGTACAGACAAAAGGGCAGACCCTGCCTAGAAGGTTCTTCACATTGAACAACAAAAACCATAGCTTCACTCTGTAGCCTGAACTGTACCATCCACCAAGTGGCAGTTTTCAGGACTAATTAATTAGCAACCTTTTCCTAACAAGGACCATAATGAATTTCTAATGGTAGCTCTGTCTCCCCATTCTTACATTTCACGGTCTGGGTTACCACCTTCCAACTACACATATGCGGCCAATACACTTACACTATCTCAGGAACGGTGCACAGACATAATATCGAGTTTTGAATTTTGAACAACAGAAATATCGATTGGTAAATATCGAAGGGACAGAATATCGACATCAAAAATATCGGTGACCAGAATATCAACCTGAAGGTAAGAAATATGGTTTTTAGTAATATAGAAGTCAGTAATAATACTTGCAAAAATATTGTTGTTAATAATATCGCTGTTTATATTAGTGTTATGTATTTTAGTATGTATTTTATGTGTATGTGTTCTATATTTTTTGTTATGTATTGTATTTTTTCTAAATATATCTAATACATTTTAAGAAGTTTTGAAAAGGAAATTTTGTGTTTTAGTACAGTAGCTGGTCGTGGGTTTATAGGGGAATATGGTGGGAAGTAGTTTAATTATAGTAAATTAAATAATAATTTTTTTAAATTATTAATTATTTTTTAATAACATTTTGCATTTTTATTCCGTAGCAGGTTGTTGGTTTATAGGGGAATAGGCTGGGAAGTAATTTAATTATAATAAAGTAATTATACATTTTTATTTGTTGGTATTGATAATTAATTTATTATTAATTATTAATTGGTAATTAATTCTTATTAATAGATTAATTGATAATTATATTAATTGTGTTAATTTAGTTTAAGAGCGAGTTGTGGGTTTATAAGGGAATATTTTCATTTATTGGTATTGATAATTAATGTATTGTTAATTAAGTATTAATTGGTAATTAATTTTTATTAATTGACTAATTGATAAATATATTAATTGTGTACATTTGTTTTTCAGAGCAGGTTGTGGGTTCATTGGGGAATAGGATGGGAAGTAAATTAATTATAATAAAGTAATTATTATTTTTTATATATTGGTATTGATAGTTAATTTATTGTAAATTAATTAATACTTGGTCATTATTTGTTATTAATTGATTAATTGTTTATTATATTAATTGTGTTAATTTATTTTAGGAGTGGGTTGTGGGTTTATAGGGGAATATGGTGAGATGTAATTTTTATAATTAAATAATTATTCATTTTCATTTATTGGTATTGATAATTAATTTATTGTTAATTAATTATTAATTGGTGATTTTTTTATTAATTGGTTAATTGATAATTATACTAATTGTGTTAATTTTTTTTCAGAGCAGGTTGTGGGTTTATAGGGGAATAGGATGGGAAGTAAATTAATTATAATAAAGTAATTATTCATTTTTATATATTGGTATTGATAATTAATTTATTGTAAATTAATTAATAGTTGGTAATTATTTATTATTAATTTATGAATTGTTTATTATATTAATTGGGTTAATTTATTTTAAGAGTGGGTTGTGGGTTTATAGGGGAATAGGGTGGGAAGTAATTTAATTTGATTAAAGTAAATATTAATTTAAATGTATTGGTATTCATAATTAACATATTGTTAATTAATTGGTTATGTAATTAAAAAAAATATTTAATCGATAAGCATGTTTATTTTAACCATCTGCTATCCAACACTTTCCCTATAGTTACACTCTCTGCAGTGGGAATAGTCATTTTTACCCCTACGCTATCCAACACTTTCCCTACTGTTGCACTCACTGGAGTGGAAATAGTAATTTTGACCCCAACGATATCCAACTCTTTCCCTACTGTGGCACTCAGTGGAGTGTGAATAGTAATTTATACCCCTACGCTATCCAACATTTTCCCTACTGTTGCACTCGCTGGAGTGGGAATGGTAATTTTAATTCCTACGCTATCCCACACTTTCCCTACTGTTGCTCTCACTGGAGTGCGAATAGTAATTTTTACCCCTTTGCCATCCAACACTTTCCCTACTGCTGCACTCTCTGGAGTTGGAATAGTAATTTTAACCCCTAGGTGATTCAACACTTTCTCTACTGTTGCACTCTCTGAAGTGGGAATAGTCATTTTAACCCCTACGCTATATAACACTTTCACTACTGTTGTACTTACAGGAATGGGAAAAGTAATCTTTACCCCTAAGCTATCCAACACTTTCCCTACTGTTACACTCTCTGGAGTGTGAATAGTAATTTTATTCCCTCCTCTTTCCAATATTTTCTCTACTGTTTTTGTTAATGTAGTGTATAATTTATTTAAAAAAATAAAACATATTGTAAGTTTTTTAAATTTGTTAGATATATTTTTTATGTTTTCATAATTAATATATTGTTCATTATTTATAATTGGTTGTGTAAATAAAAAATATTTAATCGATAAACATATTAATTTTAACCATCTTCTATCAAACACTTTCCCTACAGTTACACTCTCTGCAGTGGAAATAGTAATTTTACGCCTACGCTATCCAACACTTTAACTACTGTTGCACTCACTGGAGTGGAAATAGTAATTTTGACCCCTACACTATCCAACTCTTTCCCTACTGTTGCACTCAGTGAAGTGTGAATAGTAATTTTTACCCCTACTTTTTATATTATGGGGTCGATTCCGATTCGGTAAAATGCCCTCCGAATAGCCATACGGAGCTTTTTTCCAGTACGAATCGTATGTAGAACCATACCCGTACGTACAATGTAGTACGTACACCCCTTGACTTTAGGGGTACGGTGCATATGTGATAGTGTTGCCCTCCGTACGAATTGCTCATACGTGACGTTTACCGTACGAATCGCGTACTCATTCCCCGATCTGGATCGTACTTGGCGGGTCGTACGGCATTTTTACGAATTGTACGGTTCACTGTGCGGGTCGATGTCGTACGGATTTACACTTTCGTACGGTTCGCAATGATTCGGATGTATTTTCTCGCGACGGATCCGTACGATTCTGACGGAAACAGCTACGAATACGAATCGTCGTACGGATTTGTTTCCCGAATCGGAATCGACCCCTATATGTATTAGTTATAATTTTTAAACATGTACACATATTTTTAACTATGTTTCTTTTAATTATATGTAGTATTTACTTTATTTTACATTATGTTTTTAACATTAAAAAAACAATATTTTTAACAATATTTTTGACGATAGTTTTTTTTCCGATATTTTTGTACTTACCATAATGTAGATAGTACTTCCATATTCTGGACATCGATATTCTTGCGTCAATATTTCTGTAGCTCGATAGACTGACTGTCGATATTCTGTCAGTGATCCCTCAGGAACACATTCCCCCTCCATCTTTTGCCAAGTTAAATCCAGGGGCCATACAAAATTGATTCCACTGCCCCCAATACCCCGAATTTCGTCACTACATACAGAGTCCCACTACCATACATGTATAACACACTTACTGTACATACACAAACAGATTGTCAGCACTAGGATCCTGGGTTTAGATAACAGCAGAACTTTACTCAAGGGGTCAGTCTACTGAGCACTCCTTGACCCAGAAAAAGCATAGTCACTGTAATGATTCACAAAACTCTTTACGCTGCCACCGCTTCTTTATGTGACTTATCCATGGCATGGAAGGTAGTCTTATGCCCACTACAAGGACATGCTTGATGTGCCACTCCAGGACACAGAACAGGTTCTGGATTTTGCATTGCCAGAAACAGGTCTAGGCCACTGCACACATGCTAGATTAGCATGGTGCCAGGGCCAGATAAAAAGTAGAAATATCAGTTTTACATGCAGATGGGCATTCAATGCAATGGCACACACCCACTATGCAGACAAGATTCCCTTTTCCAATGGCATGTATGTATGTGGCATTTTCAAAGCGTGAACCTAACCTAAAGGAATAGCTGATTCTGAAAGTGGCATCAGACTGTTACTGTATAGTGATACAGTGTTCTTTAGGTGATGTGCCTTCATCTCTTTCCTGAATTAAAGCAAGGTAGAGGTGGTCCTAGTGAATATGTCAATGTTGTTACTGATACTGGGTTCATGGGTAAAGAAAGTTTGTTGCCTTGTTTCATCTCCAGTCTGATTGTGTCCAAGCTGCATGTGTGCCAAGTGCTATGGAGATGGTGAGCCTGTCAGTCATATAACTGGGAGTGTAAGTTGTAATGGATTTGTAGGTGATGCATCTAGTTTTGCAGGTAGTGCAGGCCAGCAAGGAGATCAAGTGATGTTCCATTAGGGCATGGTTGAGGTGATCATATTTCTATACTACCTTGATGAGGCATACTTCGGGTTGTAGGATTGCCTTTTTGGGGGCAATGTGGAGTATGGGATACTCAGAACCAGGGCACTGCTGCCATTGATATGTACATGTACAAGAGCATGAGCAGAAGTTCTGAAGTCACTTACGGAGTCACAAGGGCGGAGGAGTTTCACTTTCTTCAGTACAGAGAGTTACAAGGCTATCTTGGTTTTCTTTACAAGGTTTTCCTTGAGGATGAGGTTAGTGTCCAGGGAAAATCAGAGCTACTTGGTGATAGGTTATGTTTGAGTGCAGAATGTGCCCAGAATCTAATCGTTGAGCTAGATTTGGACCAGGTGTTGCTTGTTGTTCTTGGTGAATAGCAGCAGCTCTGTGTTGAGATGGAGGGAGAGGAGGGACATCCAGGTCTGGATGCAAAGCAAGCAGTGTTTGAGACATTGGGTGTCAAGAGCAGTGGAGATGTTTCAAGTGTAGTGGTGTGAAATCAGCTAATTTGTGAATTTTGATGTTAGAGGTCAGTTGTGCCCCAATCAGTTCCATTTAGTAGAGGAAGAGCGCAGGGGACAAGATGAAAGCCAGAGGGACTCTGCAGTTTATAGGAAGCTCCTCGCAGCAGTAGGCAAATGAACTGGTGTTGGTTAGATGAATAGGAGGAGAAGCAATGAAGAATGTTGCTCGCGAATGCTCCCATTGAGGACTCCAGGTTGTGTGAGATGAGGGAGGAAACGTCAATACTTTCAAAGGTAGCTATCAGATCTTGTAGTTTTTGGCAACAGAGGTGAAAGAGCACCTTTGAAGAGAACTTTCATGAAGGATGAGGGGAGCTTAGGATGTCTGAGAGAGAGGGTCTTATAGGCTGAAAACATTTTGATGCTGCACAGACTTGTGAGTGTTAGGGGGAAGCAGGTTTTGTTTCGTTGATGTGCTCTTGAATTTTCTATATTTTTTCACTGGAAAAGAAGTTTATGGTTTTGCACTTGTCTGTGAATAGTGAGATCGGAAAGTTAGATAGGCGAATGATAAAGCTCTTGACTGTCTTGAGGAACAGTGAGCTTTTGTTGACAGCTTCATTAATGGTGTTGGTATAGTATTGGCTTTGGCTGATGTGATGAGTTTTCTTCATAATGTGAGAAAGGAATTCAGTACCTTTAGGTCACTGGAGGTTGTATTTTTCTTCAATTTTGTTTCTCATCTGAGGATTGAGCATTTCTTGTTATTCACAAGGATTTTTTAGTATAACAGTGGTGGATGGTTTGGCTTGAGCTTGAGTGTTTTAGTTGGACCACGTGTGCACACATGGTTTTCCAGAGATCACTAAAGTCATATATAGATATTTGGCATATAGGTGGCAGTGCAAGAGTGGAGTTTGAGCTCCAGGTTATCAATAGAGAAATCACTAAAGCACCTAAAATGTTTTCGTCTCTTTTAGGTTGACATCGATGTTTGATTAAATGCTAAGCAAGGTGCTAGGCATGTCAAATTATTTGGTCCAGTTCATTGATATGAGAGATTGTTTTGGACGATTGGTCATCTAGAGTAGATGAGTTTGAGGATTTTGCTTTGCAGCATATAAGTTGAGTAACCTACTACACCACGTTGAGTGTGTTGATGAAGTTGAAGAGTCTGTCTCTTTTTTTGTTTACTTTTTCAAGTTGCTGATGAAATGAAAATCACATGTGAGGTTGGAGTAGGCATATTGGATTGATGAAGTCATGAAGAGAACATACACTATTTTATGAATTCTTTCTTCTGTCTAGAAATCATGTGGACAAGGTGAAGGGTGGCATGCCAGGTTGCAGGTAGTGAGAAGATGCAAAGGATGAACTCTATAGAGTTGAATGTTGGGAGGAGGGGTGGTTAGCACCCAAGGAAGATGGCGACATTCCTGTGACTCGCCATAGGGCGGCGGGAAGACATAGTGATTTCTACATGTAGTTTGCGGCATGGACCTCATATTTTGAGCCAACGGAAGTCGGAACCTCTTCTCCACAAGATGACACGAGTTTCATCATTTTTAAGGCGCATCTTAGCCTCTTGCTTTCCACTTCCTTCATGACCGGCATGATGGCCACCATTTTAGGGTTGCTCGTGACCTGAGGAAACCGCCTTTATTGCGTGGTCCATTTTTATAGACTGCTTCAAGTCTTTTTTCCTGTTCCACAAAGAATCATGTGAGAATGAAGCGTCCCCTTTTCAAAATTGATACTTGTTAAGTATTCTCTTTAATAAGAGAATTCGGGCTCCGCATCAGTATGGCTCATTTTAATGGCATAGTGTTATTTTCCTTCACCTCATGGGCTCCTCAGCTGCATTCTGCCTTCAACCCAGGTTTTTGCATGGTACTTTATTGTTTCGCGGACACGCTTTTATCCAGACCTGCAGAGAAATATGTCACACATCTACCATGATCCTGATCTTTCCTCGAAGTAAGCTGCGAGTTATGTCACACGCCACTCACATAGAGGTGCTTTACTGCTCAACAGTTCTCCATCTGCACTGCTACGAATAGAGTTTAGTAAAGCCTGTGAATATTAATTGCATATTTCACCCTATGTTTTTTCACCGCTGCGTGTCTCATTCACATGACACACCCCTGAATTCGCACAGTTTTAACCAAAGTGAATCATACATACTATTATCAGCGAAACTGCCCATTTAGGTGACACTTTAAAGGATTACATAGTCTTTTCAGCATGGACCTAGACTTTCTCTCTTTTATGGGAATACTGAAAAAAGTAAATCCACTGCAAGCAACTTTGAATCGTACCCTTATTGTGCACTCAAATCTTCATGCTCACCTTGCCCAAATGGAGGTCCCCTTGATCTCAACACCTAAAATGGCTTCTTCATCTATTGCTAATATTTCTTCAGCAGCTACCAAATCATCAACTAAACTACTGAAAAAGGATCCTCCTTCCCCACCAACGCAAACCTCTTCAGTCTCCATGGATCTTCTTTTGGAGGAAATTCAGGCACTATGACCATTTGTTGAAGAGACAAACTCCAAAATACAATTCCTAACGGATGGATGGGAAAAATTGGAGGAAGGAGTTATTAAGATCGAACATAATGTTGAAATGCTAAACTCATCCTATGTCAAAGTTGAGGTTCTTCAATCCCAAGTTACATCTCTACAAAAACAGGTTGAAAACTTTGAAAATAGGAACAGAAGAAATAATCTCCTTATAAATGGCTTATCGGAGGTCTCAGAAGGGCCTGCCCCTATTTCTTTCTTTCAAAAGTTCCTGCCGACAGTGCTCAACTTGCCTGAGGGCACTATCCTCAACATTCAACGTGCTCATAGACTGGGCCTGAGGCACTCAGCATCTTCAAGCAGAAAAAAACTAGAGGATTCATATTGTACTTTCTGGAGTATACGGATCTTGACAAAGTATTATCAGCAGCTAAGCTCATGAAACGTATTTCATTCTCAGGAAACAAACATTTCTTCTCACAGGATTGTGCAAAGTCCATGGCGGATCGATGTAGAGAGTTCCTCACCATGCGACCAGCACTACGCTCTTTTGGAGCACGGTTTGGATGATTCCATCCCTGTTTCTTCAAGGTTACTTTCAATAATAACAATATAACTTACGAAGATCCAACCAAGCAAGGAGTTTCCTCAATATACACTGTCCAGAACGGATGGACACTGCTATTAAACGTCTTAAATAGACCTTGTTGTGCTGTCCAATCGTATAAACCTTACGGTAAACAGCCATTACAACGCAACTTTCACAACGCACTACCATTACAATAAAACATTTGCAACGCAGGATCCATTACAACACATGCCATTAGAACGCATGCCATTACAACGCAGATGCTATTACAACGCATTCCATTACAACGTAAGTATGGGTAAGTATTTAATTTAATTTTAACCCCTACACTATCCAACACTTACCCTACTATTAGACCCCCTGGAGTTAGAATAGTAATTTTAACCCCTACACTATCCAACACTTACCCTACTATTACACCGCTCTGGAGTTAGAATAGTAATTTTAACCCCTACACTATACAATATTTATACTACTATTACATTCCTATTAATTAAAATAAAAAAATACTTACCCATACTTACGTTGTAATGGCATGCGTTGTAATAGCATCTGCGTTGTAATGGCATGCATTGTAATGGCATGCGTTGTAATGGATCCTGCGTTGTAAAAGTTTCATTGTAATGGTATGCGTTGTGAATGTATGCATTGTAACGTCATACATTCAACCTTACATATTACTATATCATTCATCCTGCAGGTGCAAAGGTTAGACTCTAACTCACTAATCTGGTTTGCTTGTTTTAATTAACATTTCACTTTCAGGTTGTAACTTCTCAGCTTTTGTCTTCAAAATGCAAAATGTCATAATATAATTTGATAGTACTAATCATTTCTTCTTTTCACAGGTTCCAACTTCGTGTGTCTGAATTGTCAGTCTTATATGTTGTTTTCATCCCAAAGTCTCCCTTGCCTCACCTCATGGAGTCTGGGCGTGTCTTCGTTCCATGTGGCCTCATCCCCCCACCCCTTTATTGTTTTCAATTTTATGTAGGTATGACCTTTTTTCTTCTATTATTCTTCACTGTCATCATTTTCTTCACTTATCCCTTCTAACTTCTTTTTCTCACGTATAACTCTACTATATGTCTCTTTTTCCTTTTTACCCTTACCTTCCCTATTTTTTCTCAAATGGTTTTTATAGTTCTTATCTTTGTACTACATATAAAGATTATTCAGATGGTTTTTATAGTTCTTACCATTGGGTTTATCACAAGTGATATATTTAATTGGATGCAGAATATTATTGATTCACATCATATATCATATATCTTTATTTTATGAAAATTGTCACATGGAATGACAGAGGCTTAAATTGCCCCAATAAGAGACAGAGAGTTTTGTCTCACCTTTCCAAGCTAGATGATAATATTGCTTTATTACAAGAATAACATCTTACAGAGAGTGAATCGTTACAACTTAAAAAAAATTGGGTTCGCGAAATTTTCTTCTCACCAGGAGACGGTAAAAGAAATGGTGTTATTACTCTATGCCATAAAGCACTGAACGCCAAACTCATTTTTTAAGAATCCAAAACAGAAGGCAGATGGCTTTTCGCTAACTTACTGTTAGTAAAAACTCCATTATCCTTGCTCACTATATATGCCCCTACCAGTGGCAATGCTTCGTTTTGGTCCTGTATCTCTCAATTACTACTAAAGTATCCATCCGAGAATCTTCTCCTTGCAGGAGATTGCAACCAAGTGATGGATCCTTTTATTGACCAAAATTCTAAATCTCCCTTCATTCCAAACACAACACACAACGCTTTTTTATAGACTATAAAACAGAAGAATTTACTGGATGCCTGGCGGCTCTGTAATCCGTCTCTGCAAGAATATTCTTTTTTCTCCGATCCACATCAAACACAATCCAGAATTGACCATATTTTCATTTCACGTAAGGTCTCCCAATCCTTATACTCAGCTGACATAAGCCCTATGTGGTTCTAAAAAATCCGGACCCTGGTGTTTTCCCGATATCGAGGTCCAATACCCGTGTCACAAAACCTCAACGCACCAAGACGATTTTGGTATCTATGAACCAATAATAATTAGGACATCATTCCTATGTATTTGCGTCACAATCGAGGGTTGCCAACACCCCAAAATCGTAGTTTCCGTCCCCATCCCTTAAACTCCATTTTGTGAACGGCATCCATCTTGCATCTTGCCCTCATGTTAAGTCAATTAAAGGTCGAGCTTGATCAAAAGGGACACGTCCACCTTTTCGTGACTTCCCCCTGACCTGTCCCAACTGACTCCATGGCCTTAGGCCAAACCTGTTTGGGCAGCTCCTCGCCCAGTGGCCGAACACGATAGCATCAATACATAACATTCCACAAACCATTCACACATACAGACCATGCTTTCTGCAAACATGCACCTGTCCACATTCCTTGTTTATGGCCAGTTTTATGACTGGGTTGTGCCTTCCTTTATTAAGGTTTCATCGATATCTGATGGGAGTTCCAGGCCTAACTGGGTAATCTATCAACAAACTGGACATCTAAAATATGGGCTTGCTTACATGACTCTGCTCTTTGTATTATTGTAGAAATATGTGTATAGCCATATCATAAACTCAGGAATTCTTGCTTGCAGCTATTATTTTTGTATATAAGGAGACGGCTGGTTCTGTAAAAACGAACAGTCTCCCGAGAACCTACTCTCCGTGCAGTGTACTTCTGGGACACGTGTTACTTGGTAGTTACCAATAAAACTTGATCTTTGACGGTAACTAGAAGACTCCGTGTTTCTGTGGTCCGGAACAAGGGAGAACTCAGAGGTCCTCGGGTGCTACCCCCTGGCACCACCGGGTTCCTAAAAACCCGGCACCTCAGTTGGCGCCCAACTCGGGGCGATATCAAGCGGTGACGGTCCAAGCCAGATGTTCGTGAGGAGCTTCGTGTGAAAATTCCGGAGGACGGCCAGCCACTTCAGCGACCCCTGTATGTCGACGTGGTTCCGAAGGTCTTTGCTGCGAGGTTCCCTGCGTCCCGACGGCTACGAAGGACTGCTGCCCTGACATTTGCCTTGTTTTGGACCCAGTGATCTTTGGTAGAGCGAAACGATAGACGAGTCTTCTAGCGACGTCACAGATCTTCAAATACTTCAGTTAAGTATAAGTGGAGCATCTCCCAGTCCTTAGTTTGTCCTTAGTTTTTGGTATCCTTGAGATACGCTTTGATTTGGTACTTGCAAGCCCCAAAGCCGAAGGACTCGTGTATTCACGAGATATATCGTAAACAGATAATCCTTTGAAGTTTGAAGCTAGACTAGTGAGCGAAGATGCCTGGTTTTAGCAGACTTGGAAACTTGTTTTGTCTTGGTTGTAGTAAGGACTCCCGATTAGACGAATCTTGTCCGGTTCCTCCAATTGGAACTCCAACGTATGAGCTCTATGTAAAGCACGGCGTAGGTCCTATAACATATAACGAAGTATGGATAAAATACACCCGCAAGGATGGTGTTTTAAAATGGCCCCAATACGGTAGTTTCGACTCAGAAGTTTTAGATAACCTAGAAGTCAAACTATTCAAGAAGAAAGCCCGACCGGCGATGTTTGTCTCTTTCCGCTTATGGCGTAAAGAGGCCAAACAGAAGGAAATTAAATTAGAAAAGAAGAATAAGAGGGAAAGAGGTATTTCAGTAATGCAAGCCGCGATAAAATTTAAAGACAACGAAGAGGATCGAATAAGTGAGCAGTTGCACAGGCAACATAAAATGGCAATAGATAAATGCTACCCCGTTTTGCCATCTCTTCAGCGAGAGACAGTAAAAGAGCGTGAAAAAGATCCATTAATGGCTCATTTGCTAAGTTCGCCACCACCCTATGCACAAAATGCCACAGCACCTCCGCAACCTTTAGTTGCACCTCTGGTAGCTGTTATACAGGCTCCTTTACCGCACTCACCGGCTACTCTTCAGCTGGCTCCTGTTTCTCTGGCGCAGCCTCCTCAAGGCTCACCGATCACATCTACTTCTCCTACTGTTCCTTCTAAAATTTCGCCTAGCACACTTTCTAGTCTCTCTGATACTCGTTCTACGAACATTTCTGTTTCTACTTTGCGTGACTCTGTTCTACCCCCAGTTATTCCCCCACTTTCACCTTTCGTCTGGCATAAAATGGCCAGCATTGCTACTAACTTTCCTTCACCACTTTTTCGGTCGCCTAAAACGACCCCTAACACGGAACGAAGACAATTACGAAGCCAAATGCCCGATTATCAGGAAAGGGAATGTTTGAATAAGTTAGCACGAAATTGGGCTATGGACACAGCAAGATATGATGTAGAGTCTGTCATGAACGTTTTCCGTCAATGGAATGAACCAACGCAAAGATACGTCTTTGAGCAGATGTGTGTTTTTCTGTGTGAGGATTTGGTAGATAATGGTCAGAAGACCAACGAGCAAGAGTTGTGTAGTGTACGATTTAAATTTGGGGAGGGTATGATTGTAGGTCCCGACGTTGAAAAAGCAGTTGAGATATTATTATCACATAGAAGTACGGGTGGTAATTCTGGGTCATCCTCTGACAGTGGTACATCCAGCAGGAAAAGAGCGAGACAGTACCCCATGAGAGAGGTTCCTCCGGTCTGGAGGGAAGGTGACGCAACTGCAGTTCCACCGGTTCTGCCTCATTTCCAGCGTGTATGGGTACATGTCCCCTGGAAAAGATCCGAAGTTTTAGCACTCAAGCAGACACTACCCGATCCCCGTAAAAACCCGACTGGGTATTATAAGGAGTTGTCCCAAACTGCCAGCTCATGTATAATGAATTTAGCGGATATAGACATGTTGTTTGGGAACGTTGTTCCACATCCTTTATGGAGTAAGATACGTCATGCAGATCATGACCAAGAATTAGGTGACTCGTGGGCGAACATTGCGACTACAGATGCTAGACAAGTCGGTGGTTTCAAGCCTGAGCCGTAAATAGCTGAACTTCCCGGTAGAATTATTGCGTACATGAAGACACTTATGCCTGAAGTACGCGTAAACTGGGACAAGCTATCCGCGTGCAAGCAGAAGAAAGACGAGAATGTGTCTGACTTTTTCACGAGATTTGAGGAAACTTTCACTGACCATAGTGGTCAGGATATGGCTACCGAGGGTGGCCAAAGATTGTTTGTAGACAAGTTTGTACACAATCTGCTTCCCGAACTGTGTGCTAAACTAAAAGATTCAGAGAGTGCTTGGGCTGTCTCTACGTCAGCACAGATTCTAGCAACAGCTCAGTACTACGAAAACAGGCGCAAAGACGAGCTAGACAAGGCAGACAAAAAGACGAAAGATTTAAAAACTAAAGTTCTTCTCCAACAGGCCTATCCGCCTCGTATGGCTAGCCAGCCCAATTATCAACAGAATAAGCAGTATTCTAGAGACGCGCAAGGAAACGAGTCTTCCCACCAGCGTGTTCCGTATGGCCCGAATCAATGTGCGTATTGCAAGGAAGAGGGTCATTTTAGGAGTAATTGTCCGGCTCTTGCGCGACGCTTAAACGGTGTTTCAGGTGTAAGAGGGAGAGGTGTTCAACATGCCCCCAGAGGTAGGGGCCGTGGAAATTTCTCCCAGTACACAGCTTCTTTTCCGCCTCAAAATTCCATGAATAGCTTTGACCAACAGAATAACGCATCGTCTAGGTCAGCTCAGTACTATGCTGACGACTATTACACCGAACACGACAATGAGGGTAACGATTGCTAGGACAGCCATGGACAAAGAGAGGGAGTTGTTTCAGTTCCAGTAGACCAAGATGGACCTTATGTCAAGGTAATTACCTCAGGAGTGTCAGAGCCATTTCTGCTGGATACTGGTGCTACAAAAAGTTCTATTATGCACTCAAAACTTCCTGCCGCACCTTTGTCTGGCGAAATAAATGTCTCAGTAGGCTTCTCTGGCGCCCCTGTTAGAAACCCGATCTCTAGTCCTATATCCCTTTCTGTTGGCCCCTATGAATTGGAAGCACCCCTCATTCTTACAACAGGTTGCAGTGAAAATTTGTTAGGATTGGATTTGCTAAAAAGGTTGTATGCGACTTTGTACTGTTCTCCCTCGGGAGTACAACTTACCTTAGGGAAAAAAGTCATTTCTCCAATGTATTTGTCGAAAGAAGGTATTCCAACCGAATTATCATCACTTCCTGATATACTGTGGGCTAATGGTTCCAATGACGTAGGTCGTTTGGAGATAGCACCGTATGTCATAACTTTGAAAGCCAACGTCGGATTGCCACGTATTCCTCAATACAAAATATCTAACGAATGCGAGAAGGCGTTGTTAACGATCATTTATGATTTGATCGATAAAGATGTTATTGAAGAAACAACACGGAACGTTTGTAACAGTCCAGTTTTACGGGTCTTAAAACGTACTGATCCTTCACAGCCCCCTGTGTATAGGTTTGTGATTGACCTCAGAGAGGTAAATAAGGTAGTTATCCCACAGTTTCCAGTTGTCCCCGACATTACTGCTTTATTGACAATGGTTCCAGCTTCAGCAGACTGGTTCTCGGTGATTGACCTGAAGAACGCTTTCTTCAGCATCTCGATCGCCGAAGAGAGTAGAGACCTTTTCGGCTTCAATTTAGGAGGACGAAGCTTCCGCTTCAAATGCGCTCCTCAAGGCTAATGCGAAAGCCCATCTATATTCAGTCAGGCACTGAAAACACAACTAGACACAATTGTGCTGCCAGATGGGTCAACTTTGATCCAGTACGTAGACGACCTACTGATCGCCGCAGACACTGAGGAGATTTGCAAACAAGCCACGTTGTTATTATTGCGTAACTTATGTGACATGAAGCACAAAGTCTCCCTTTCAAAGCTGCAATTTTGCCGACAAGAAGTAACCTACCTAGGTCACATCTTATCGAAGGAGGGAAGGAGACTGACACCAGAAAGAATACAGGCAATTACAGAACTAAGTGCCCCAAGGACACAGAGAGAGGTTCGAGCCTTCTTGGGCATTACATCGTACTGTAGACAATGGATACCGAATTTCTCACTACTAGCCAAGCCCTTGCTGGCACTACTCCGCAAAGACACGCCTAATCCTATGCCTTGGTCTGAAGATTGTCAGACGAGTTTCCACGAGTTGCATGATGCATTGTGTTCGGCCCCTGTGTTGGGAAACCCCAACTACAGTAAGCCTTTTACATTGTATGTCCACGAAAAGGAAGGTTGTGCATTATCAGTCTTAACGCAACACTTTGGGGACAAACAGCGCCCATGCGCGTATTTTTCGGCAACTCTGGATCCAGTGGCTAAGGCACTGCCAAGTTGTCTAAGAGCAACGGCCGCAGCAGCTGTCTGCATTCGACAGTCTGCTGGACTAGTCATGAATAACACTCTGATCGTTATGGTTCTGCATGCAGTTGACATTTTGCTAAATAGGACCAAGACACAACATCTTACTAGCGCTCGACTATCCAGTTACGAACTTACCCTGCTAGCAAGTCACATCCACATAAAAAGGTGTGATACACTCAACCCCGCTACGTTATTACCCATCCCGACAGAGACAGACAAGATTGACAAACATGACTGCTGTTTCAGGACAGAAGAAGAAACAAAAGGGAGAGTAGACTTACAGGACACTCCCCTTCCCGAATGCAATGATACTTTGTGGGTTGATGGTTCATGTTTCAAGTTGCCGAATGGTGATACGACCACAGCATACACCGTAACGACATTATACACCATTGTAGAAACTGCACGCATTTCCCACAATTCTGCACAAGCTGCAGAGCTGATTGCGCTTACTAGAGCATGTGTGTTGGCGAAAGGAAAGCGAGTGAATGTGTACACTGACAGCCAATATGCCTTTGGTGTGGCTCACAGTTTTGGGAGATTGTGGCGTGAACGTGGGTTCCTTACGTCCCATGGTGCAAAGATACAACATGGCCAGCTAGTTAATGAGCTCCTTGAGTCACTCACCTTGCCCCTACAAGTCGCCATTATAAAATGCAGTGCACACAAAAAGATTCAGGATGATGTTGGCCGCGGAAATGCATTGGCAGATGAGGTTGCAAAAGAAACTGCAAGGAACACAATGAGTCGGATGTATGTTATGGGTCCCGCTAGATGGACTGCTGATGTGGGAATGTGCGAGGACACCATTGAAAGCGTAAAATCGATACAAGCTGAGGCCACTGAGAACGAGGTGAATGAATGGAGAGAAAGCACAGGTAGATTGGATGCGAATGGTCGTTGGGTCGAACTATCAGAACACCAGCGATGGCTATTACCTAATGCATACGTACTTGCAGTAGTAACGATGGCTCACGGAATTGCGCACATCAGTTCGAAAGGAATATGTAAACTTTTGGCCCCAGTATGGCAGAATAGCAATATCCCAAAATATGCAAAGAATGTGGTTAAAAAGTGTATGGTGTGTTTGAAGTACAATCCCGGTAGGGGAACCCCAACTCCAACTGGTCATTTTGCGCCTCCAACGTACCTGTTCGAGGTTTTACAGCTCGACTTCATCCACATGGAGAGGTGCAACAACCTAAAGTATGTGCTCGTTGTTGTCTGCGCCTTTTCAAGATGGGTGGAAGCGTACCCCCTTAAGGACAATACCGCTTTATCAACTGCCAAAGCACTCGTCAAAGAGTTCTTTCCGAGGTTCGGTATGCCTAGAATTGTCTGGAGTGATAACGGAAGTGAATTCGTAGGATGCGTGATGAAGAGAGTGTGTGAGTGTTTAGGCATCCACCAAAAATTCCACGCTGCCAATCACCCCCAATCAGCTGGATTAGTAGAGTGCTACAATGGCACTCTAAAACTCAAACTAGCCAAGCTCCAAGCCAGTACAGGTCTTAAATGGCCTGACGCACTGCCTCTAGCGCTTTTGTCAACCAGAATGACTGTCCACTCCAGATTAGGACTTAGCCCCCATGAGATCGTGTTTGGCCGCCCAGCCAACGTCTGGGGCGTGCCAAGACCCAAGAAACTAAGTGAGATAGAACACCCCGTACTACTTGACTATTTGTGCGAATGGACAACTAAATTGCGTGTTTTACACCAACAGGTTCACAGCTCCTCTCCACCAGCCTCTGACGATCCAGGTCACCTCATCGAGCCCGGCTCGTGGATTTTGGTGCGGAATTTCCAGCGCACCAACAACGGACAGCCGAGGTGGACCGGACCGCACCTAGTGCTGCTTTCAACGAGATCTGCTGTTCGGGTGGAAGGCAAGAAGAACTGGGTACATGGGACCCACTGCAAACGGGTCGCTCTACCCCTTCCATACGACCGGTGGGTCAACAAAGGACTTGCCGACTCCGAGACCGAATCCGTACCTCGCTTCATCCCTTTCAGCGATGCACGTTTGAAAGAAACTAGTACTGAAAAGGAGAGTGATCATATTTTACAAGGACTTGTGTCGCCGTCTATGCAATTGGACACTACCGAACCTGAGACGCTGTTTGAAGACCACACCATACCTGGGAAACGACGGTACGACCTGCGGTCTAAACAAAGAGACTAATAAACGATTGACCTAATGTGATTTCCCTTTTTTCCTAAGAACTATTTTTTTGATTTTTTTTTTTGCTCTCTCGTCCCAGGGGAACTAGCTCATTTTTGATTTTTCGAACCGCCATCCGGTTCTGCTGCTAGGGTCGCGGTTGACGTCTGGGGAGTGCAACTGGGAAGTTCTAGGTCCACGGTTCTGATTGGTCCACGGGAGTTACCCCGGACTGAGCAGAGCGCGCTCCCTGGGAGAATCAATCAACCACCGCGGGCAGCAACTAGAGGATGGAGTTTCCAAGGGTAGAGAGACCTATCAGACCCACGAACTTCGGAAAACAGTTATGCACAATACTGTCCAAAAGAAGATTCCTGATACTATGTGTTTTAATGTTATGTAGCATACTTGTGTTTTTTACTGGTTATACTCTATTCGTATTTAAAGTTACCTTTTCGAATGACACCCAGCCACCATCTCCTCCCACTATTTCTCCACACTACTTTCACCCTCTACCTGAACACGAGTCTGCCCGAAGACTCGAATTTGTAAACAATTCTTTCATTCAGCTCCTACACCAACACCAGTCCGTAATGAACGCATCAAACTGTTGGATATGCAGACTTATGCCACACACAACCGATAAGGGGATCCCATACTTCATTTTGCCATTCAGCTACTATGGTTCTCTGTGGGCTTTCCAGACCATGTTTCTATTCGCCCTAGAACCGTACCCAACCCGTTCCACTGCGAGCGATTCCAATAACAAGGCACTAATTGCAGGGATAAGGAATATGAGTAGGGATATCGACACATATCTGAGAATGCCCAAAGATGAACTCAGTCCCTACACCCGTTGGAACGTGACCAAACATGGGGTTTACCTGGTCAAGAGCCAGGCAGCAAAGAAATCCCGCCCAGTTTGGATAGTGCCCCACCGAGGTCACTTATGCCTACAGGGTATTGGTAGGGACCCCACAGCACAGTTAGGAAAGAGAATTTGCACGGAAACATACGTATTTACTTCCCAAACTTCCCCTATACTTTTGGCAGCCAAAGGCACGTATTTCGTTTGCCACGACCAAGCCTACACGTGGTTGCCCACTGATTTCTCAGGTACATGTATTATCTCATTTCTGCTGCCTACCACCTACACGGCCAGAGCAGATTACCATCGGACAAGGACAGCTAGGGGTGTCGTGAGTAAAGACGACACCGCGGGTCAGGAATTCGCTGACTTCGCAAAGGGTTTTCTGCCATTTTGGGGGCCTATGGTGAACAGCAGAAATATTCGCCAGTTATCGAGGATAGTTGAATCCGCCGTGACTACGACGGCCGGAGCACTTGGCAATCTGACAACCGAGCTTCAGTCGGATCGACTTATGACCCTTCAGAACCGAATTGCCTTAGACATCATACTCGCCGATCGTGGTGGTGTGTGTAGAGTCATCCAATCCAGTTGTTGCATATTCATCCCTGATAACGCACCGACGGTATACCAGGCCATCTCCAAACTACACGAAATATCTGGTTCCCTTCACGTTGAGAAAGGGGATTGGTCCCTGCTGGGGTGGTTCTGGGAGCTGATCACTGCCTGGGGATGGAAAATTTTGATCTTCATTGGGATGACCTTGGCACTTCTGTTCATGTTTTGCCTATGTATACAGTGTGCTCCTGCACTATGTGGCCTCTGTGCTACCTCGTGTGTACGGAAGCCTGTGTCACGGGACGAGCTGAGTAACAGAATGATGCTACAGCAACATCTCCACGAATTTCTTCATACCGATTTGGACTCAGATTAGCATGAGTTATTGCCTTATATGAGGGCAAAAGGAGGGTCTGTGGTTCTCAAAAATCCGGACCCTGGTGTTTTCCCGATATCGAGGTCCAATACCCGTGTCACAAAACCTCAACGCACCAAGACGATTTTGGTATCTATGAACCGATAATAATTAGGACATCATTCCTATGTATTTGCGTCACAATCGAGGGTTGCCAACACCCCAAAATCGTAGTTTCCGTCCCCATCCCTTAAACTCCATTTTGTGAACGGCATCCATCTTGCATCTTGCCCTCATGTTAAGTCAATTAAAGGTTGAGCTTGATCAAAAGGGACACGTCCACCTTTTCGTGACTTCCCCCTGACCTGTCCCAACTGACTCCATGGCCTTAGGCCAAACCTGTTTGGGCAGCTCCTCGCCCAGTGGCCGAACACGATAGCATCAATGCATAACATTCCACAAACCATTCACACATACAGACCATGCTTTCTGCAAACATGCACCTGTCCACATTCCTTGTTTATGGCCAGTTTTATGACTGGGTTGTGCCTTCCTTTATTAAGGTTTCATCGATATCTGATGGGAGTTCCAGGCCTAACTGGGTAATCTATCAACAAACTGGACATCTAAAATATGGGCTTGCTTACATGACTCTGCTCTTTGTATTATTGTAGAAATATGTGTATAGCCATATCATAAACTCAGGAATTCTTGCTTGCAGCTATTATTTTTGTATATAAGGAGACGGCTGGTTCTGTAAAAACGAACAGTCTCCCGAGAACCTACTCTCCGTGCAGTGTACTTCTGGGACACGTGTTACTTGGTAGCTACCAATAAAACTTGATCTTTGACGGTAACTAGAAGACTCCGTGTTTCTGTGGTCCGGAACAAGGGAGAACTCAGAGGTCCTCGGGTGCTACCCCCTGGCACCACCGGGTTCCTAAAAACCCGGCACCTCACCTATACTTATTTCGGATCACGCTCCTGTTTTCATTCAGTGGATATTTTACATCAATCAGCACAACCAAAAAGATGGCGTTTTAACAATTCTTTACTTCTCGACCCTAATTTTAATACTTCTTTTATCTCCTTCTTCCATGAATATTTTCAAATAAATCAAACGGATGACATTCCTTTCCAGACAATTTGTGATGCTATCAAGTCCACTGCTCATGATTTTATTATCAGATTTGTGTTGAATAAGCGCAAAGCGTCTCACACATTCCATAATGCACTTCTTACTAAGATTAAAAAACTTGAGCATTCATTCTACACCTCCAAGTCAAAAGATTGTCTCAAAGATCTTATCAATGCAAAGATTGCTTTTAATTAAACTTCTACTGAACATGCTTCCCTATATTTTTTAAAGACCACTGCAAAGTACTATGGTGGCCAGAACAAATCAGGTAAATTACTGGCTAATTATCTAAATAATAATCAACATAAACTTCACATTGACTTTATCATTGATTATAACCAAACACCAAAATGTAAGGACCCTGAAATACTCCAAGAATTTGAAAATTTCTATAAGTCCTTATACACACCGCAAAACACATCTTCAGGTGTGGAGCTTTCCCAGTATTTTTCCACAATTCAGAAACTGACTAATTCCCAGATGAATTTCGACCTTTAGGAAACTGACATTACACAGGCAGAAATGGTAAATGCTTTGAAGACTCTCAAAAAATGTAAAGCCCCGGGACCGATGGCTTTAAAGTTGAATTTTATTTACACTTTGCCCAATTGCTTTTTCTTCACTTACACACTCTTATTTCTTCTTTCATTACTTCCTGTAATTCCTCGGGCTCCTTTTCGGAGGCCTTGATATGTCTAATACCGATGGATATTAAGGATTTACGTTATTGTAAGAACTTTAGACCTATATCCCTAGTGAATGTGGGTTACAAAATGTTCTCGAAAGCTCTAGCCCTACGACTAGCACCACACCTGCCCTTGCTGCTTGGCAAAGACCAATCAGGTTTTGTCAAAGGTCGTAACATCACTGACAATACTCGTTTATTCTTTGACATTCTATCCAAGTCGACACACTATTCAGGCCCACTAGCAGCAATTGCCCTTGATGCGGAAAAAGCCTTTGAAAGGGTATATTGACCCTTTATTTTCCATGCTGTTAAATGGTTTGGATTAGGACCTAAAATTACCTCTTTAATTGCTTTACTTTACTCTGAGCCCTTAGCTGCTATCTCTACTAATGTTCTCCTACCCCCTTATTTTAATCTTAAAAGAAGAGTATGCCAGGGATGTCCCCCTCCCCTTTTCTTTTTAACTTAGCTTTGGAACCCATTCTGTCTAGAATTCTTCAAAACCACTCTGTAACATGGTTGATTTCTGGTTCTCAGCAAATTAAATTAGCAGCATGCGCTGATGATATCTTAGTATTTCTTTCTCAACCACAGTCCTCACTCACAGCATTTTTGACAGAAGTGTAAACCTACGGATCGGTGTCTGGCTACAAACTGAACAGCGGTGAAAAACTACCCTTAATCAAGTACACTGTTAAGGAAGACTTTAAGAAATCTAATTTCACTTGGAAATCTAAACATTTAAAATACCTTGGTTTATGGTTCACCCCTTCTATAAAGACATCCATTTCTCTAAACCTAGATAAATGCATAGACAAACTTAAAACACTGACTGCAAAGTGGCACCCCTTTCATCTTTCTTGGTGGGGTCGCTTGGACACAATTAAAAAGATGCTCGCTCCTATATTTCTATACATTATATCCAACAACATACCATTATCCATTCCAGCTAAACTTTTTCATAGGATCAGTTCTATTTTGTTATCTTTTGTAGGGAATGCTAAAAAATTAAGAATGAAGGCAACTGGGGGTTGGGCCCACTGGGAAAGAGGGTAGGTCGGGCCACTGTCAAATGCAAAAAAATGGGGATTTTACCTATGCCTCTATTATGAATATAACAATGAATGCTGAATTTGGGTAAACCAAAATGTATTAGTTTATCCAGACTTTTAAGTCTTTTAAGTTCATTCACTTTTGAATTTCTCAATTATTTTAGTATAGGCAAAACAAAGAACATCATCAACTTCATGTATTACCATATACTCCACAGTGCAAAATTATTCCACAAAAAACATAAACTGTTACAATAATGAAAACATTACTACACAAATGACGATTACATATATATACAATTACAATATCAAAGTGCTCTTAATCACAGTGAAACATGGAACTGTTACTCAATAATACAGTCTCGATCCGGATTATTAACCCATCTTTTAAACAAGAAAAATGTACAGAGTATTTCAACCCAATACAATGTGCATCTGCTTCTATGTAAATTTAGAAATGTTCTGCATTAATCACTGCCAATGAATGCAAAAAAGTAAAAAATGCCGACGCGTTTCGAGTCCCTTGGGTGAATCAAGAGACTCTCATCAGGGCTGTCAGAGTCTGGTCCATGGAAACTATTTGTGAAACACAAAAAAACAAGAAAAACTTTATCTATCTCGTCCTCCATCCATTATTTATTTACAAAAGAACTTCTCCAATAAGGAGAGTGCAGCGTACCTGCTGATTTCAAGTTCCAGGGCTGCACTTATCATAAACTGTGGTCTAGGCCGTGGGTACTCACTGCAACAAAGTGAGATTGTTTTAGTGAAAGTCTATGTAGCTAAGAAAAATGAGGCAAGGCAGAAGGGCAGTATTTTACCTTTCGCGTTTTGATGCCGCCGTCACATCTGTGTCGCAGCCACCGGTAAAAAAATATTCCTCAAGCGGATCACATATTCTGTAATGATGTAAATATCAATTGTCAAGCTCGCACTCAGTGTGTTTGCATTGTTTCATTATAACAAATGCGAGACTGACTTACTTTACATCCGCCCTGGAGCGGTTCACTCCCGCTATGGATTAACGAATGTACTTGATTTCTGTGGAAATACAAGCAGTACAAGCGGGTGTTAGCCTGACCGCGTTGTGGCGCCGGGCGCACCAGCTGTCTAATTCTTTCCGCCCTACACGGAAGCCTACCTCCTTCTATCTTCCACGAAGGCTTCTCCCCTTGGTCTATGCCGCTACCGGTGTTCAAATAAATTCGAATTCTGAAAGAATAAACAAGCGGTACACACGTGTATTAAACTGACCGCGTTGTGATGCATGGCAAGCCGCTTTATGTATTCACTTCTGTCCTACACAGGGGCCTACCTTATTCTTCGTTTTGTGAAAACGTCTCCCCACAGCAAACAACGAGGGCACAAATGCCTTGCAGATTGCGCGTTTGTTTCTCCAGTATTAGGAACAAGGTCATGTGATTGTCATGTGACCTGTGGGGGCGTGTGGGCCAGAATGGTGACTTCTGGGAATGGTAGTTCTTCGTGGATTGGGGTTACTGCCTACTGTTCACATTCTGTTAATTTCACTTAGGCAATTAAGCCCATTATTCACACTATCGAATTTCATTATTAGGTAGGCTTCCTTTTGAAGTAGGGCCATTTCCACATTTGCATAATGTTTGGGATCAATCCAAAACAAAATCGTCCACCTGAAATCATTCTCACTGTGGTTACAACTCACAAAATGTTCCACCATGGGCGCAGTAAGCACTTTTTTCTTTATCCGCGAGCGGTGCTGTGTGATCCTAACATTGGCCGCCTGAGTAGTTTTCCCTATGTACACCTTGTCGCAGATGCACACCACAGCGTAGACCACATTTTTAGTTCTACAATTCGTAAATACATCATGTCTCCATATCACATCATTATTGGAAAAAACATTTCCTTCTAGTGTTGCCGCACAGGACACGCAATTGCCACATTTGCGATGCCCACAGATGGGTTTTAAATTCCACTGGGAAATGAGGTCACTTTTTTGCTTCGGGATAAAACTATCAGCTTTAACCAAATGTTGCCCTAAGCTTTTGTTTTTGCACATGGCGAAGATAGGTTTTTGAAGTGGAGGGTCCAGTGTTTCAAGTAAATGCCAGTTATTTAAAATGATGCGCTTGAATTGGTTTGTGTGCTGGCCGTAGGTCGACACACAGACCAATCTATCAAGCTCCTCCTTCTTCTTCACTTTGAGCAAAGTGTCCCTCGGGATAAACCTTACTCTTTTTTCCGTGTGCGAGAGCAGCTTTTTTGGATACCCCCTATTTACCATTTCTCTACAGAATAGGGAGGCATGTGTCTCAAAATCCGACAAAGTCGTGCAATTACGTCTTATCCTTAGCATTTGCCCATAGGGCAGATTTTCTCTTAAACATTGTGGATGTGAGCTTTTGAAATGCAAGATTGTATTTCTGTCTGTTGCTTTTTTATGGATTGTTGTAAATAGCGTTCCCTCGCTGCTGCCTACTGTGACATCCAGAAAAGTCATTTTTTGTTGACTGGAGTTCCGTGTGAATTTAATGTCATTATGTCGAGAGTTAAGCCAATCATGGAACTGATCTAACTGGGTCTGACTCCCCTGCCACAGGAGCCAGACGTCGTCAATATACCGTGACCATTGGTGTATGTTGCTTCTGAATGGATTATTGTTATATATGAATCGATGTTCATATTGGTCCATGTAAAGTACCGCCAGCTCCGGCGCATAGGGACAACCCATGGCTGTCCCCTTGATCTGGATGTAGAACTCATTCTCAAATTTAAAATAATTGCTCCGTAGCGTGATTTCTGCTAGTGACACAATAAATGACGTGGGTACCCTGTGTGGTCTCTCACGCTGGTCCAAGTATATTTCAATCACTTCCAATGCCTCATCCTGAGGAATTTGGGTGTATAGAGAGGCCACGTCTAGTGTTACCATCAGTTGTGTGTCTACATCAAATGGTTTCCCCTCAATTTTGGTGATAAAATCTGTGGTGTCACGAAGATGTGACTTCACCTGCACTATACATGGTTTTAAGAAAAAATCGATGTACTTCGATACTGGCTCTAGTGCAGAGTCACAGCCCGAAACAATCGGGCGGCCCGGGGGTACCTGTGCATTTTTGTGTATTTTGGGCAAGAAATACAACACCGGCGTTCTGGGTAATTTCTTATTCAGGTATTCAAACTCTCTGGGTCCCAGAAAGCCCTCATCCAGCCCAGCCCTTGATATTCTCTGGATTTTATCTTGAATCGCGTGTATAGGGTCTTCCTTAGATGGCCTGTACCAATCGCGATTATTTACATGTGCCTGACCTTCTGTAAGGTACATGGAGCGTGGCCAAAGCACAACCGCCCCACCCTTATCAGCCTGCTTTATTATGATCGATGTATCCGATTTCAAATCACTAATTGCTGTGGTCATTCCTTTACTGATATTATTTTTCAAGAACCTTTTCGTTTTTTCCAATTTAGTGAGCGATGATAAGACCGTTTGTTCAAAAGCAATTATTTGTTTGGGAATGTTTTGGGTCGGTGTAAACTTTGACTTAACTCTCAAACCTGTAGTTTCACTGCTGGATGTCATTTCGGCAGAAGCAAAGAAGGCCTTTAAACGTATCTTCCGACAAAAGTTCAATGCTTCCAATTTAAGTTTTGTAAAATCCGTTTTTTTATTGGGGACAAACTTGAGGCCCAGGCCCAAGAGCATCTCCTCATCTTTCGTCAGTTGTTTTTCTGAAAGATTAACTATAGTTGACACATTTAGTTGTTGTAGGTCTTGTTGCGGGTTCGCATCTCCCATGGTTGTTTGAAGCGGACGCGCGATTGCCCGCCCCTGGCTAAAAAAAAAGAAGAGGAAGAGGCAGATGAGGCACCTCGTCTTTTAGAATTATTCTGCCTGGAGTCGTTAGAGGAGTCAGATGAGGTTGTGTCGGAAAAAGTGAGGAATCTGTTCCTTGATCTACCTTGGTAAGATGTAAGTGCCCCCCGTGACTCGCCTGACGTATAAAAATCTTCTTTGAGAAAGGGATACACTTGTTCAAGTTTAAAGGATTTAGAATCCCTGTCAAATTGAGAAGATTTAATGGTGAGAGTGTTGTCCTTAAAGATCGCAATTTCTTTCTCAATTTTATCAAGGAGCGCTTTAGCCTCCGTCACAGTTTGGGTATCGTTAATGGCTTTGATCAATTCCTCGATTTCTGACTCTTCTTGGCTGCAGATCCGTTGTGCTGTCTCAATGGTATGCACCATTAGATCTCTGCTGCACTTAGTATTAATTTGACTAAATCCCTTCTTGTACTCAATGTCTTCTATGAAGATGACCGGGATATTCTTCACCTTGTTATAATGAAACAATGCAAACACACTGAGTGCGAGCTTGACAATTGATATTTACATCATTACAGAATATGTGATCCGCTTGAGGAATATTTTTTTACCGGTGGCTGCGACACAGATGTGACGGCGGCATCAAAACGCGAAAGGTAAAATACTGCCCTTCTGCCTTGCCTCATTTTTCTTAGCTACATAGACTTTCACTAAAACAATCTCACTTTGTTGCAGTGAGTACCCACGGCCTAGACCACAGTTTATGATAAGTGCAGCCCTGGAACTTGAAATCAGCAGGTACGCTGCACTCTCCTTATTGGAGAAGTTCTTTTGTAAATAAATAATGGATGGAGGACGAGATAGATAAAGTTTTTCTTGTTTTTTTGTGTTTCACAAATAGTTTCCATGGACCAGACTCTGACAGCCCTGATGAGAGTCTCTTGATTCACCCAAGGGACTCGAAACGCGTCGGCATTTTTTACTTTTTTGCATTCATTGGCAGTGATTAATGCAGAACATTTCTAAATTTACATAGAAGCAGATGCACATTGTATTGGGTTGAAATACTCTGTACATTTTTCTTGTTTAAAAGATGGGTTAATAATCAGGATCGAGACTGTATTATTGAGTAACAGTTCCATGTTTCACTGTGATTAAGAGCACTTTGATATTGTAATTGTATATATATGTAATCGTCATTTGTGTAGTAATGTTTTCATTATTGTAACAGTTTATGTTTTTTGTGGAATAATTTTGCACTGTGGAGTATATGGTAATACATGAAGTTGATGATGTTCTTTGTTTTGCCTATACTAAAATAATTGAGAAATTCAAAAGTGAATGAACTTAAAAGACTTAAAAGTCTGGATAAACTAATACATTTTGGTTTACCCAAATTCAGCATTCATTGTTATATTCATAATAGAGGCATAGGTAAAATCCCCATTTTTTTGCAAAAAATTAAGAATGGCGTTACAGAAATTGACAAGGCCAAAGTCAGAAGATGGTGATAATGTTCCCCATTTCTCTAACTATTATAGAGCTTTTCAGATAAGACATTTATCGAATTGGGTTTCAGATCAATCAACAGATACACCATTATGGGTTGATCTTCAGACCTCATTTATAGCCCCTTTTTCATTTCAGGAATAGCTTTCATTCACTCGTAAGCCACAAAAACGTTCCACCCCAGTAATCAAGCAGTCTTGTAAGATATAAGCAGCTACCCCATATCTAGTTCTGTATGACTTAAATGCCTTTCTCAAGTCTACAATTTGGCATAACAAACTTATCCTTCTTAATAACAAACCTGTAAACTGGAAAGTGTGGAGAAATAAGGTTTTACTAAGGGTGCATCAGCTATTTGACCAGGGCACACCTATCCAATTACACAGTTACAGACCCTTTATCATTTACCTTCCTCACTTCAACATACATTTTCAGCTTTACGAAATGCAGTACTTGATGCATATGCTAAATTTATAAGTATACCTTCTTTGCCCCCATCTCAATTCACGTGGCATAAATTCTTACGCTTACATCCGAAGGCTTCTACCATCTGTTCTCGGTTAATGAGTCCTCTCACGGTTAGGGATAAAACCAAATTGGAACTTTCCTGGGAGACGGATTTGGAAATAGATTGGCCTGTCTCCATATGGAATAGAATTTGGACAAAGATCAGGAAATCATCTAGAGCGGCTAGCACAACACAAACACTTTTTTAAATATATAACAGATTACTTCTTACCCCCGCACATCTGCATAAGATACATAATACAATTCCTAATACCTGCTGGACGTGTTCTCAAGATAATGCGGAACTGAAATATATGCTATTTACATGTCCATGTGTATTTAAATTTTGGATACAGGTCTGGCTTCAAATCAACACTATTTTTAACACTACAAGCCCCCTTTCTTTTTTAAATCTTTGTTTAGGTAGCTTGGCCCTGGGCTGGGAAAGAGGGCAGGAAATCGAAGATACTAATTATTGATTTGTTATTGGCAGTTGCTTTTTAGCAGAGAACAAAAAACTGGAAGGATGCCTCTAAATTGTCTTATCTGGGTTGATGGTACGCTGTTTGCCATAATTATCAACTAGATACAGCACTTGTACATCCCATATCTCTTGCTAAAAAACTATTAAACCTTTGGTGTCCTATCACGCAAGTCTTAGATAATAATGCAAACAAACCCCCTACACCTACCCTCCTACTACAGGAAGTTACTAAGCCTCCTTGACTTCCTAAATACGGACTACGACATTGTTTAACACACTATTTCAGTAATATGTTTTCGACAGTGTATTTTTCACAAGTATCATTATATTAAGACGGATGTATGACATTACAACGCATACTTTTACAACTCCTACCTTTACATCGCAAGTTTTACAACGCATACCATTACAACGCATAATGCTTTTGGGCGCTGGATAGTGAATAGTTTAATTTACTATTCCAACTCCAGTCCCCGTGAATAGTAGGGAAGGTGTTGGATAGTACATTAAACCTATTCCCTATCCTAGAGCGCCCCCAGGGCTATGCGTTGTAATGGTTTGCATTGTAAAAGTTGTGTTGTAATGGTAGTTCGTTGTAAAAGTTTCGTTGTAAAGGCTGTATACCTATTAAGACTCTTATGAACCGAATTTCTGTACTTCGAATTTATTTATACCTCTTATCATATTCTCTCTACCATTTCAAATGTAATTGTACACCATCATTATTATTTATTTCTTTTTCTTGTAGTTGTGCAATATTGAATGATTACTTGTACGAAGTATTGTTATTACTATTGTAATAATTCTTTCAAATAAACCTATACTTGAACTTTAAAAAAAAAGAGTTGAATGTTATGTGAAACTCTAGAGTCCAGAACCCAGAACAGTTATGGAAGACAGCAAAGACTCCTGCTAAAAAACAGGTGTGTTAGATGTTTGGGTCAGTTATGTTTCTGATATGAAGAGTGCATCAAGGTTATGATAGATGAGGAGGTCTGCAATGTATGTTGCATGGAGTACTGCAATCACACAAAGTTGAATAACTCATCACAAATAAATAAATGTGTATCTATAAGGAATCTTGCATTTACCTCTGGTGTGCATAGTTCAAAATGACTGGCTTCTCCGCAACCTCAGGATTTTCTCTGATTCTCACAACTGTCAATTATTTTTGTATTGCAAAAATAACTCCTGCTTTGAGAGCTTATTTTCTCAGTGCAAAAGACTTTGCTGAGCAGGTGCTTTAAACATAGTACCAGCTCAGAAACAATTCTCTGATGTGAGGGTAGCAGTGGAAGGTCCTTTCACAGCATAAATCCCCCCCAATAAGGTCAGTATCGCTAAATAAGATGGACCATCTTCCCCATTGTAGCAAAGGTCATACCCTCTATGCCCCAAGGGAGTCACAGATCATCATCCAGGATCTAGATAACCACCAGGTCTTCTTTTTCCAAAGGTCGGATAATTTCTTCTAGAAAACTACAATTGCTCCTAGCCCTTTAGCAGCTCTTCAGGGGATCAAAGCTATATCTCCAAGGGTGAGCAAGGCTTTCTGTCTCTGCTTTTTCCAAGCCACAGCCAAAGCCCGGTCCTACTGGGCTTGCTGATTTCTTTCCCAAGGGAACCTCTTGTACTAGGTAAATGTGGGCATTACTGGGCCTGCTTCCTTGGGCCTTTAAAAATAAAGTCCAGAGATAGGGTGCATTGAAGAGCAGGATCCACTGTCCCAGTGCTGTCCCAGGAAGAGTGCAAACTGCAAGCAGACTTCCTGAAAAAGAGATGGAGTAATAGTAAACACTATTTCATCTCCACACTTAGACAATGTTTTCCCAGCGAATCTACCCGAGCTGTCCATCCTCATCCCCCTGTCCCCAAGGTTCCTCATAAACAGTGTCAACCTTATTGAACGGTGGTGGCAGAGAGGCCCAAGTCTATCAGTTCCTTACAGAAAAACCCCTCTCAGCTCTAAGGAAAATTTAGATGAAATCAGTGAATGCACACCGCAGGGCAGGGATCCCTTCTCATTGCTTTTGAAAATGTTAGCAGTGTTTTGTGTATTATGCACTGTTGACAACCACCAGCTACACATCCCACTGGTTTCATTTCACCAGACTGTAAAAGAACCGCAAATACCGTGCTAAGGAACAACCACCAGTCATATCACTCATTACATGGATCTGACATAGAAGGAACATCTGCCATCCGCACCTTTTAGACTTATGCTGATGTAGACATCGGCATACCAAAAAAGAACACTTCCTCTGCACATTTGCAGTATTGCACGTCTTGTAATCAGTAAAGAAAGAATCAATAAATAGACCAGCTTAGTGACTTTAGTGCCATATATTGGTACATCATCAGTACGACGGAGTGATCAAGTGCTTGAATGCAAATAATAACTAGCCTCTGTGAATGAAACTGATATTACACTGATGTCATTTCAGGAATTTAACATTCCACGTCTTACGTGAAATTCATGAAATTACGTGATTACTTTACATTGCATGATTATTTCACCTTTCATAGAAACATTTGAGCACTGGAGAACAACCAGAATGCGAGTGGCATTGTTTCCAGCAATAATGGGGCATATTATCAGGAACGGCGATAAAATTATAGCCGCTTTGGTGGCAGGAAACTGCCGCTGAAACTGTGATAATGGGCTTGATAATATGACCGTGTGAATTCCCATAGCAGCCCAGGTTCTGGTGTTAACCTGGGCTGCTATGGGAATTCATAAGGGCATATATCAAGCCCATTATTGCCATTTTTGCGGCAGTTTCCTGCCGCTAAAGTGGCAATATTTTTATCACCGTTCTTGAAATATGCCCTCATGTTTTTTGTACAATACTTTTAGCGTTCCTCAAGTCAGATATTGATGCCAAGAGACATATTGTGCGTAAATATAGTGCCAAATGACTGATTTGCATTTCGCATTACACATAATTTCCTTACATTTCATATAATCACACAAATACAAACTACGCCAGTTTTGCGCACCCCAAATAATAAGATAAATAATGACAAATCATTGAGTACTAACAAATGAAATACCAAAGACACTATTCAAAATTAGTGATGATATTGATTATCCAACAAAATCTTAAAGACTGCCCCAATACATGACTGATTAATCATTAGGCTGCTATAAAAATCAACATTTCAAACCACTGCATCATAAATCCCAGGATCCTCATCAAGAGTAAGTGGTGGATTAAGAGTTTCTCGATGCCTCACAGGTTAGTGGCAATTGTGTGTGCCAATTGTGTGTCCAAATGGATCTCATCTAAGTAAATCAATTCCCAGGGCCTCATTGATGAGAAGTGACGCATCACTGCGAGAAAACAGCGATGCCTCACTTTTCATTGCACCCTCCTTGCGACACCAATGATGCGTCATATTTACAGTATGACGCATCATGTCACAAGGAGTTATAGATAGTGTGAGGAAAATCCCAGGACGTCTAATGTACACTGTAAACAATCGGGATGGATCAACAATCAAGCAGGAAAAATCAAACATGTAAATCTATCTATATAAAATATATATCTTTAATAAATTTTGATTTAAAAACAACAACATATAGTGTATGACAACAAGGTCAGCCCATATGTTTGGAGTAGAAAATAATTCAAATGCAAACAGTTCAATTAATCAAAACAACATAAAATTACAAGAACAATATATAAAATTCATATATGAAAAAGCATGTAATACATCAAATATTAAAAAGGAGAACATAAGAACTCGACGCGCGTTTCGGCAGCGAACCGCCTTCTTCAGGAGACAAAGGATCAATCAAACATTGGATGCTCTATCCATACAGTAACAGTGATGGGAGGTGGTGACCCCTATAGTTTCAATTACTTTCCGGAAGAAAAAATGTTCTTAGGTGATTAAAAAGCGAAAGGACAGCAGGGAGGTGCTGTTCCAGTTCGCGTATTTAATAAGTCTGATTTCCGGATATAAGGTTAATTACCAGTATCTCAAATTTAGAAATACTACGAGGGCAGCAGGATGGTGCTGTTCCAACGCTCGTTGTATATATATCTCTGACCTCCACATAGAAAATGGGACAGCCGTTACTCAAATTTAAAAATACTGTGTGGGCAGCAGGGTGGTGCTGTTCCAACGCTCGTTGTACATATATCTCTGACCTCCACATAGAAAATGGAAAAGCCGTTTCTTAAATTAAAAACCAATACGCGGGCAGCAGCGTAGTGCTGTTCGAACGTTCGTGTTATATAGAAATTCCGACCTCCACGTAAAATATTTCAGACTTATTAAATACGCGAACTGGAACAGCACCTCCCTGCTGTCCTTTCGCTTTTTAATCACCTAAGAACATTTTTTCTTCCGGAAAGTAATTGAAACTATAGGGGTCACCACCTCCCATCACTGTTACTGTATGGATAGAGCATCCAATGTTTGATTGATCCTTTGTCTCCTGAAGAAGGCGGTTCGCTGCCGAAACGCGCGTCGAGTTCTTATGTTCTCCTTTTTAATATTTGATGTATTACATGCTTTTTCATATATGAATTTTATATATTGTTCTTGTAATTTTATGTTGTTTTGATTAATTGAACTGTTTGCATTTGAATTATTTTCTACTCCAAACATATGGGCTGACCTTGTTGTCATACACTATATGTTGTTGTTTTTAAATCAAAATTTATTAAAGATATATATTTTATATAGATAGATTTACATGTTTGATTTTTCCTGCTTGATTGTTGATCCATCCCGATTGTTTACAGTGTACATTAGACGTCCTGGGATTTTCCTCACACTAGTTGTTACCCTGCCCTAGGAGTCTATATACTACCCAGGGGGTCCTTGTTACTTTCACCTACAAGGAGTTATAGATACATCAGTATTTCTGACGTATCTGTAGGCGCAAAAATGACGCATTGCTGGAGCCTGTCACAAAAGTGACGCAACTCCAGCAATAGGTCATTCAACATGGGCAAGTCCCATGTTAAATGTGCCTGCGTCAGTCTTATGCCTGCCATGAGATATGACCCTTCCTTTCGTCGGAATGCCCCCCTGCATGCATTATACCTGGCATAGGTATAATGTGGCGTAGGGGTTTACAAAGTGACGCATCTACCTAAATGAGTCCCTTTGTAAATGTGGTGCAACAAGGCACATTTTTTACTCTGTTGGTGAGTCACAAAAAGTGACGCACCAGCAGTGCAAATGTGAAGCAAGGGCTCATAAATAAGCCCCATAGTAGGGTTGACACTAATTAATGGGGGAATAGCGTTTACAACGCAACTTTTACCACGCAGTACCTTTACCACGCAAATTTTACAACGCAAGCGTTACAACGACTTGCGCTGGGGGGCGCTGTAGGATAGGGAATAGTTTAATTTACTATCCAACTCCTTCCCTACTATCCACGGGGACTGGAGTTGGAATAGTAAATTAAACTATTCACTATCCAGCGCCCCCCAGCGCAAGTCGTTGTAACGACTTGCGTTGTAAAACTTGCGTGGTAAAGGCATGCATTGTAAAAGCATGTGTAGTAATGACATACATCCAATTAATGCCTAAACATGCGACAGTTCTCAGGTAAAGATGCACAGCATCCCTCCAATGTGTCTATTCACTCCAGCCTCTGATCAAAAAACAGCTTGGGCGCACAGGGTGCCAATGTGCTAAAGTATACATTGCTGCCCAATCTTAGGCACTTGCCCAGAAAATGGTGTGCCAGTTTTCACATTCATGTTCTTATCACACAACATTTAAGATTTATAAAGATGGATAAAGTAAAACTATTCATCATGCTCTTAAGTTCCACACACCCCTGTACATACTAGTTCCTGGAACCTAGCCTAATCTACGTGCCACACACACCATTCTATTCTATATACAAGTGTTATTAACAACAGTAAAATAACATCAGGCCAAAATCTCACTTTCCAGTTAAAAGTGATAATAACAGAATTGCAATTAGTTTGCACTGCATTGGTTCCAGATAGAGCATCATTTCTATCTCTAATTAGCATAACATGATCACATAGCATGAGTGAGTCACTGCAGGAGGTGTATTGCGCTAAAATAAAACCTGTTTTACGAAATCAGTCTGAGCCTCCTGAAACTTTCCTGGCTGTGATACCACCCAGGTAACATCTTTACTCATCACAGCCGTGCTGCCAAGAAGGTTAATGTAGGATTAGGCATGCTCAAAAACATCTTTCAAAATTGGAAAGACGTCCTTTTTTGAGGTAAAATAATTGATATTTCTCTGTGGTGGGTCTCCTACTTGGACTTTTGCCTGTACACAACTGCCCCACTCCTGATCAAATATAAACTGCACTATAAGTGTAACATACATGGTAGCCCCTGTCCTCCGATGTTACAGAATCTTGACACACCCGGGGACTGGACGAAATTCAAGGACCGGATAGGACAGTCATTGATACGATCTGATGTAGAAGAAGCTGAAAAAAAGGTGGTGGCTAATCAAGCAGCTCTCTGGTCTCGTAAGCTCATTTACAGTGTGGAGGATGTGTGGACTGTGATGAAAGATTATGAGCCATTTATGAAACAGCATGCACTTAAGCACATGTCGGCTACTTTGATTGGAATATGGGAACAGTGTTTTAATGATGTGATATCCCAAATTATTTACGATATTAGGGATCATCTATATGCTTCTGGTATGGCACCTGGTGAGATTTTTAGTAATGTCACAACACTGGTCGCTTTTTATTTTTAGTTTTTTAAAAACAGTTATTATTGGCATTTCATTGTATCACAGTAGGCAGGCATACAGATATGATAATTAATCAAGACTTAACAGCCATATGTTACAGTACATTAGCCTGGGAAAGACCCTGGGGCACAAGTAAAAACAGGGAGAAAAGGTAATGGAATTGTGCGCTTGTTGCGACATTGTGTAGGTCTTGATAAATTGCAGTGCTTGCCTGACAGTATGCTATATCGTGAGATAGGAGGCCAGTTTGTTAAAGGAGAGAATCAACCGGCTCAGGTGCCTAACTGGGGGTTAAAACTTGTAGCATTCGGTTGGGCGACCTGGTTTGTCTGCTTTGTTCTTTAGGGACAAAGGAAACAACTTCATCGTGTGTCTTCATCAGCTAGGAGATGGGGGCAGGGGTTCTACTACAACCCCATTAGCCGTTGGAGATACTATTGGGCTGTAGTGTTGTGCGCTATCGCAGTGCTCCGTTCTGGGGTACTGTCTGATCATGACTCTTGGGAACATTGGGACTCGCCGCCACCAAGAGGGGGACCTGGGTTGTTTGGCCCGATTGGGGCTCTCAGGTGCACTCGGGGGCTGCGCCGGTTGCTGCGCCCCCGCCCTATGCTGGCTGAACTGGTACAATAGCATGGACCATTCCATGCAGATGGGTTTTTTGCGTGTGCCTTGTGCCGCCTCCCTCCTAATTGTGTCCTCCTTCGCTGAGCCCCATCCCTTAACCGCTCCCACCCAAGCAGTTAGGGGGGTCCGCTTGAGGTTCTCCAGTGCATAGCGATCCCCCTTTTGGACAATAGGAGAGCTAGGAAGACTAAGCGCGATTGGACTTTGTGAGGTTTACACTTGCGAAAAAGCCCCAACCTGCTGGCCTCCCAAGTATCGATGTCTTTGAGTCCTGTGACTTCCTGCAGTGTTTCATGTATGGGCACAGTGTGGGTCATGAGCAGAACATATGTACAAATGTCGCGTCCGCATATTGGCACCTCGGGCATACTAACAGTGCATCTGGGTAAAAGTGCTGGAGCCTGGCTGGGGTGAGGTGGGCGGGTGCAATATGGTCACTTATTGAAATAGACTGGTTGAAAAGAGTCCGAAGACTGTACCCCAGTTTCAGATGAGGGTAGTGCATCCCATATATCAGCCTGAAATACTTGCGCTACGGGATCAGCATGATACTGTTACTAGACCACAGGTGGAGGCCCGGTTCCAATAACAATAGGTTTATACTCCATGGAAAAGTAAAGTGAGGTTTTGTCCTTTAAGACTCAGCTACCTGATGCTAGGAAAAATCCCACTGCATATTATAATGAATTGACTGAGGCTGCGTCATCGACAGTGATGACGCTTGCGGATATTGAATTGTTCTTTGGTTTACAGGTGACCGTTGATATCTGGAGGCAGGTGCACACACAGGACCACGTTGTGGAATTGAGTGGTACCTGGGATCAGAATAAAGCATGGGACCAAGAAAGGAAACCTGGTGACAAGCCTAAGGCCAGAATACTAGCTTTGCCTGGTCGAAATATTACGTATATGCACTCTCTCATTCCACCGAGAAGGGTAGATTGGGACAAGTTAATGCCATGTCGTTAGAACAAAGATGAGAGTGTGCCTGACTTTTTCACTTGTTTTGAATGGGTATTTTGGGATTTTAGTGGGCAGGATTTGTCGGTGGAGGGAGGCGTCCCATTATTTGTTAATAGATTTGTTACAAATTTGCTTCCTGAGATTGCGACTAGGTTACAGGCTTAGGAGAGTACCTGGACTACTTCCCCCTTCTCTAATATTGAATATGGTGCAGTATTATGAGCACAGGGAGAACGAGGATAAGAAGGTGGAGAAACAAATAAGGAATTGAAGACAAAGGTGTTGTTGCGGCAGGCTTCTAGGGGGAATGGTAGAGGATGAGGTGGTTCAGAACGGCAGCTTCTCCGGACCAGCCAGAATGCTACGCCTGTAGGGCCAAACCACTGTGCATATTGTAAGGGGGGGGGGGGCGACACTGATGTAGTAAGCGTCCAGTATTGTTGCAAAAAGTCGCGGCCCCTAGATGACGATGTTCTTGTGGACGGGGATGGGAGCTCGTGGACAGGACAGAGTCCAGCCGGGTGTGGCCTCACATGATCATCCAAACAGTAGGGCCGTCAGTTCTATCATGATAACTATGATATGGACGAGGTGACAGGGATGTCCCACAGCTAGGACAGCCAGGAACGGAGTGAGGGACCAGTTCAGAAATCTGTAGATCAGTTTGGTCCTTATGTTACAGCAGATTTACAAGGCTCAGCTGAGGAATTTTTGGTGGATACAGGTGCAATGAATAGCTGTATTTTCCATTCACTGGTCCCCGGGGCAGCTCTGGCTGGCCATAATAATGTTTTGGTAGGCTTTTCTGGTGTACCAGTTGTAAGCCCCATCTCCAAGCCTCTTCCACTGACTATAGGTTCTTTCATTGTGGATTCACCATTTTTGTTGACATCTAATTGCGTAGAAAATTTAATGGGCTTGGATTTATTAAATAAGTTGGATGCTACAATTTATTGTTCCCTGGAAGGTGCTTGTATGACAATGGGCCCCAATGTAACAAGCACTAAACAGTGCCTGTCCAAAGATGCGCCCCTTCCTGTTGAATTCAAGGATGTGCCGCACACGTTGTGGGCAACGGGTGACACGGATGTAGGACTATTGCAGATACCCCTGTCTCGATCAAAGTTAAAGACAGTCATATTTTGCCTTGTATTAACCAGTATAAAATACTGCAAGCGGGGGAGCGAGCCTTGTAGCAAATAATACAGGATTTGATTAAGTCGGGAGTGGTTGAAGAGACAACAGCTAATGTGTGTAATAGTCCTATTCTTCCTATTCTTAAGAGGGCACCTTCGGGTTCCTCTGATGATAATGTTGATGTTTATCGCTTTGTGATTGACTTGCACGAGGTTAACAAGATAGTAGTTCCCCACTTTCCTGTGGTTCCTGACATTAATGCTCTCTTGACGATGATTCCTCCTTCTACTTCCAAATTATTTTCTGTCATTGATCTCAAAACCGCATTCTTCAGCATTCCAATAGACCCAGACAGCAGGTACTTGTTCGGTTTTACACTAGCTGGTAGGAGCTTTAGATTCTGTCGAGTTCCTCAGGGCTATACTGAGAGCCCTAGTATATATACTCGAGCTTTAAATGCCCAATGGACTCCCTTACGATTCACTCAGGTAATGAATTATGCCGATATGTAGACGACCGTCTCATTGGTTCCAAAACTGAAAAGTGTTGCAAAGACAGTACGGTTAAATTATTACTGCATTTGGCTCAGCAGATAAAGTGTCCCTTTCCAAATTTTAATATTGTCGACACGAGGTCACTTACTTAGGTCACCTACTGTCAAAGGAGGGTAGGCGATTGACTCTCACACGCATCAGTACCATTGTTAAAATGTCTATCCCCAAAACGCAGAGGCAGGTGCGTGCTTTCATTGGCATTACTTCGTATTGTTGTCAATGGCTCCCTAACTACTTGGTAGTAATAAAGCCTCTGCTAGCATTAACCACTAAAGATGTGCATGAACCCTTGCCCTGGACGCATGAATGCCAATAGTCTTTAGAGCAATTGAAAGTCACATTTTGCTCTGCTCCTGTGCTTGGTACGCCTGAATACATGAAGCCGTTTGTGCTGTACATACACAAAATGGCAGGCTGTGCGCTCTCTGTCTTAACACAGGCCTTTGGAGGTAAGCAACCGCCATGTGCCTATTTTTCTGCTATCTTGGGACAATCGGCTGGGCTCGTATTTGGTACTAATCTCACAGTTATGGTACCCAATGCTGTAGATACCCTTTTGAACAAGACTAAGACGCAGCACCACATCATTGCGCATCTGACCGGTTATACGCTAACACTTTTTGCACAACATGTTACAATCAAAAGATGTGCCACTCTGAGTCCATCCCAGTTACTACCCCTCCCTTCTGAGAGTGAGGAAAATGACCTGCATGATTGTATCTTCCAGACAGAGGAAGAGACAAAAGGACGGGTAGACCTGACTGATGTTCCCTTATCTGACCCTCAAGGGGAACTATATGTCGAAGGCTCTTTTTTTAAGTTACCAGATGGCACTACAACTGCTGCATATGTGATCACAACACTGCACATGGTAGTTGACTCATCATGAGTTCCCTATCAATCGGCCCAAGATGCAGAACTCGTTGCCCTTATACGAGCCTGTGAGTTGAGTGAGGGACTGGCTGTCAATATCTATATTGACAGTCAAAATGCATCAGGAGTCACCCATAACTTTGGGCAGCTCTGGGCAAAGATGGGAATTCTCACTTCTCATGGGTTGAAGACACAACATGAAGCCCTTATACATAGGCTTTTGTTGTCTTTGACACTCCCTAAGAAATTAACAACAGTGAATTACAGCGCCCACAAGGCAATTGCTGACAATGTGGGTAAATGCAATACATTTGCGGATCAGACATCTAAGGAGACAGCCCGAATGAAGATGAAGAAGATGTTTGTCGCAGGTCCTGCTGGGTGGGTGCCCGAGGTTACCATGTTTGAGGATACACTGGAAAGTGTCAAGGAGATACCGAGCGAGGCAACTATTGAGGAGCTAGCGATATGGCAGGAAAGCACAGCACGTTTGGATGAAGATGGGTGTTGGACTGATAAGTCAGGAAAACAGAGATGAATGTTACCAGATGCATATGTTCTTCCCATTGTCACCATGGCGCATGGGCCAGCTCATATCAGTGCTAAAGGCATTTGTAAATTGTTAGATCCTGTATGGCAGAATGACAACATCCCAAAGACTGCCACTCACTTGGTTAAATATTGTATGGTGTGTATGATGCACAATCCTGGAAAAGGTAGCCCTACACCACCTGGTAATTTTGTACCTCCCACTTTCCTTTTTGAGGTCCTCCTCGAAAGATTATATTGAAATGGACAGAGTCAACAATTTGAAATATGTGTTAGTGGTTGCTTGCGCATTCAATAAATGGGTTGGTGCTTACCACACAAAAGAAAATACAGCCACTTTAAGGTGAGAGTCATACAGTTGGTTTGCAAAGGACTCCACTTCAAACAAAAGTTTCATGCTGCGAATCACCCCCAGTCAGCGGGTCTGGTTAAGAAGTACAATTGTACTCTCAAATTGAAATTGGCATTAGCTCTCTTGTCTACAAGAACAACAGCTCACTCTAGAAGAGGATTGTCACCTTACGAGGTCGTGTTTGGGTGCCCAGCAAATTTCTGGGGCGTCCCGCATCCTCTGAAGTTTTCCGAGATTGAATACCCTCTGTTAGTAGACTTTCTGTATGAGTTAAAGAAAGTCTGTGTTCTGTTCACCAACAGATCCAGGACACACTCCCACCAGCACTTGAGGGGCCCGAGCATGACATTCGGCCCGGAGACTACATTCTGATGCACAACTTCCAGAGGAGGAAGGCCTTAGAGCCGAGGTGGAGGGGGTCAGTTTACGTGCTCCTCTCCACCCTGGCCGTTATGAAGGTCGCCGTCCGGAAGAACTGGATTCATTGCCAGCATTGCCGCAAATTGCCTCTACCCTTACCCTATGATCATTGGGTTTGTGAGGGCATTGGGGACTCAGAGTGTGAAAGAGTCCCATGAATCTTTCATTTTTTGGATGCCCAACTCATGTCGACCCAAACAGAGGATGAGAATGATGCTGTGTTGAATGTGGCAGTGCCCCCCGAGGTCAGCGCCATTCAGGAACCCCGTTCTACTGGCCCATCTGTGCTTGAGTCCCAGTCCATTGCCCGCTCTGTGTCTGAGCCGCTCTTTCCTGACCCCTCTGTGCCTGGAGCAACTAGGTACAATTTGCGCCCTCGATGAAGGAACAGTGCACCAAAGGAAAAGTCCGATTAGCAGGGATGGACTTGATAAGTCAGGCAACAGTAGCGTAGGGAGAGGCGAGATTGGTGCATTGTTCAGACATTGGACAGGATAGCTCAAACGTGCTCCCATGGAGGGGGGTACATTATCCTTTATGACTTGGGATTTTCTTCAAGAGCTGGTCTGACAGCTCCACCGCCGGTGCTCAACAGTGCCAACGTTGATGAACAATAGGAGTCTGCCAGCAAGGCTCCAATGGACGCTAGGAACATTTGCCTTTTGCCCTTGGATTCTTTTTGCATTCTTTCCCCCTTGGTTCTATAACCTATCTGTTTGGCTGCCCCTTAACCCAGGAGGTACAGCCATTTGTAGCACCGCGCTTAGAGCGGATGAGTCTAATTGGTCTGGTTTGTCGATGAAGAGTAAAATAATTTTTGTAGTGATCGTTGTGATTCTTTTAATAACAGTACTTGGAGTAGCATGGTTCTTGGAGGAAAAGTATCCTGATCCTGTATGCTCTGATTGGTACGACACCTGTTCCCACTGAGCACATATTTGTCACTTTGGCTCCTCACAAGGGGGAGCACCAAAAGTCTTATAAGAATAAGTGTTTATACAAATGCTGCACAAGACACATAATGCGTCTAAAATGACAAACTGTTGGGTGTGTGGAATACTGCCCTCAGTGACCCACAAAAGTGAGAACCTAATGCCATTGTCCTATATTAGTGGCTATGAGGGGTGGTTTGCATTGCTCAGTATGGTACATCCGCCTCCCCAATTCAATACATTAGAAAGAAAGAGTATTGATCCTCACACCATGAAACAATATGTACACTTCCAGCATAGTTCTTGCATGCATGCATGCAAAGGGGTGAGAAATGGAACATGGTCTCAAACAGAAATAGCTGATTTCCTGGGATTCAACAACTCAGAATATTTCCAGTCCTTCCAGGCTCTTAATTTTACTGAAGATTAGCCAATACCGCTGTCAGTGGTGGTTAACATCACAGCTACTCTCTGTGTCTAGGGGAGTGGGAAGATAGAGGTAGGGTACATCAGATGCAACACCACAAATAAGCTGAGAACAACAGATAGTCCACCCCTAATACCACCCCCTAATGTCTATTTCGTTTGTGCATCCCAAAGTTAAGTTTGGCTCCCCAAGGGATGGTCAGGTACATGTTATCTTTCTTACCTCTAACCCCTCTGTATATAGCACTGTCCAATACCACAAGGACCATCGATTGCAGCGTAGAAGTACATACCTGTTCTGAATAAGAAAGGTTATTAACACAGAAGATATAGATCAGGCAGACACCACTTTGCAGCAGTTTACAGATGCTATGAAGGGAATTATACCCTTTTGGGGCCCTATGTCCAACAGCCTTAACATTCATCCGCTCACAAGAGTTGTAGAAGGGGTTATTAATACAACAGCGGTTATACTGACAAATATCCCTGCTGAGCTTCGAACCACAAGACTCGTTACCTTACAAAATCAGATGGTGGTAAACTTTATCCTTGCTGATCGGGGTTGGGCTTGTCGTGTCATTGGCAGTTGTTCTTCCGTATACATACCTGACCACACCCCTAATGTGTATGTTGCCATACAGAAATGATATAGACTCTCACCTGACATACATCAGGAGAACAGCACCTGGACCCTATCTGGGTAGTTTTGGGATATATATTCACTTCCTGGGGTTGGAAGATTGTTACTTTCCAGGTGGTGATAGCAGGTATTATACTTATATGTTGTCTTTGCATACACTGCCTTCCTGCCTGTTGTGCCTATGGGGTGAATGCCCTGAAGCCTAAAAGAACAGTAGCAATACATGACACTAATGCCACTATCATGATGATGAAGGACATCAATGATTTCATGTTAATAGACAAAGGCATTTTTGAGTATTAATAATGCCTATATTAGCTTGTAGTGATGATATGTATCTCTTCCTCTATGATATTATTTGTTCTTAGGCAGTAACAAAATGCTTAGCTAATGCTAAAAGGAGGGTCTGTTGGACTGGAAAAAATGCTGTTGCCAAATTATCTATGCACTGTACGATTTAATTTAGCATTCGCTGCACCATTTTGAATTTAGCCGCCATTTTGAGCAGTGATCAAAACTAACTTCTGTCTCATTTTGTGTCTACCTCACCAAAAAGCAGCTGCCGATGTATTCTCTGTGCGTGTATTTTTCCAAAGATGAGTTTTACTGTGCTAATGAATAGACCGTTCTTATTATTCAATACATTCCTGACTAGATAGGTCTTCTCCGATCGCTCAGAGCGATGAGAGTAGGCAGAGTAACCTTGACTGCAAGATAATGTGTGCCCGCTCCCAGGATTGCAACACATCCTTCCACATTTTTCCTGGCAGTGATCCTGCCATGAAAAGTGTGGCAGTCAGGAAACTTAGGGTAAGCATGGGGTGCATGCAAGGGGGCACATGGTGTGCCCACCTGTCTGCTTGCACCCCAGTTCCTGTACTGCATGGACTACATATTGCATGCAGTGCAGGAACATGCTTAGACGTTCCTTCAGTGCTGCAGTTCAAAGGCTTACATAGGAGGCTTTTTACTGCACCACCAGAGGTCCGTTGCACGCCCGCCCGCCAGACAACAAAATGGCTCATATTATGGCACATAAGGGGCAGTCGAGTTTGACAGTCTTTGGGAGGGGTGCTGGCCTGGCCGTCCGCTGCAAGACCACCAAACTCATAATTAGGCCCCAAGTCTGTAGGGTGGGGGAGGCTGATGTCATGGAATCTGAACATTTTGGCCTCCTGAAGGATGAATTGGCCTACTAGATAATCCTCACTTTACTGGTCTCCTGTCCCATGATCATGTGCCACTATTCCCATATCTGTGGAAAGTTAGCTGAGGATGGTCCCTGGAAAAAAAAAAAAAACATGCATGCTATCCTAAGGTGCTTGAGTGGCAAAGACATTTGGCATTTGTACTTATCAATTGGTACTTAGAAACACATAGTGGAGAGGGGCCCAAGGGGAATATGGTTTATAGACCTCAGGGTATCTTGTCCCCCAACTGAACAATAAAACACACGGAAGATACCGAAGGTCTGTCGTTGATCCAAACTCAATGCAGAGCCTGTTAAGTGTTCTACACAGGTAACTGGAACCAGAAGATTCTTATACTACAGGAGACACACAGAGAAAAAGTGAATATAGAAATATAGTTCAAAGTAAGAACTCAGTCCAGAAAGAGATTATGAACCCATAGAAAAGTACCCATCAGCCCACTCAATAGTGGAACTTCGTCATCTGGGATTTTTTGTTTGAAAAATTGGTGTCCAATATGCCCTTCCTCAGATGAAACTTGAGGCTAGCTTAGGACCCAATGGTTGAACCCTCAACCAAAGAAGATGACAGAGTATGTAGGCTGATAAGGCTTAGTTGCAGTGCTTAGAAAAAGTGTAAGAGAAGAAAATAGTACTCAACGTGATTAAAAATACCTATCTTCATGTCAATAAGAAAACTTTATTGTGTGTGCCCATCAAGATGGTATAGTTAAAAGCAGAGTGAAAATAGCAGTGAAAATATTTGCTATTTACCATAGATGTTTAATTGGTCAACATGTTTCAGCCTCTCCAGGCTTTCGTCAGGACCTATAATTCACTACTGCAACACTTACTTTTGTGCTGTGAAGGACAGACTATATATATTCTTTTAAATTGTGTATCATCTCCTGTAGAACAACATAATCACAGAAAAACGAAAAAACCATACAGCAATCAGTTATGGTGATTTCAACGATAATCGTTAATTAGTGCTTTACATACATGTACATACTATTGTATGATTTATAACTTACCCCATATTATGGGATGAAAGACCCCACCTCACCTGGCAACGGCTCAGGATAAGGAGGCCACGCACTGTAGAGGATTGAAAAAATAGTATATTTTAGTTCATCTCATTATTTCTTTGAGTTCATCTCATAGTTTGGATAGGTGTATCCAAATTACGTTTCAGTGAAGGCACAGAGTGGCAAGAAAGACGGCCAAAGCTTAGATGACTTTTATAGTATGGTATTTCTATCAAAAACTCACTCCTGATCATTCCTGATCATCAGAAGTGGCAGACATGTAACTTTCTACCCCGAATGTTATGGGCAGGTTTGTATCTTAATACGTTTCATTCCCGCTAAGACTAAGGAAAAAGCCAGTAAATCAAGCACTATTACTGCTCCAAACCGGTGCATTGCAAGTGCTCTTTCTCGATTTTCAATAATAGCATGTATTCAGCCGGTATTTTGGGCAGAGACTACAACGCATGACTCACCGCCGCCTGGAGCACACTCACCTCTCCGTCGTTACCTCGTGCTTCACCGAGCCGAGAGGGAGGTGATGGCCCAGTGCGGTGCGCTCGATTAATAGCGCGGCCTGCGGACCTTGGAGAGAGCTGCCTGTCTTTGCACTCCGATAGGCTCCAACATTGAGCCAATCGGAATGTGCATGTCGACAGCCCTGAATGCTCGTCATTGGTCATGGTTGCCTTCCTGTTCAGCCAGTCAAAATGTTACTTATGCGGACCGCTCTGGGGACTCAGATGGCAGAAGCTGATTGGCTCCGCGGCTTTAAACAGGAAACAAACTAAAGGGCCAATGACAATCTACTTCTACATGTGTTTTTCACTTTAAGTCTCAGCGCTCGTTTCATGAAAAGCGCGACTTGGCATGAAAGTCTATTCGGTGGCTGAATTTTGAGATTTATTAGGACGAGACGAGACGAGACCATAATTTTATAAAAACTGGGATAAGAGTTAAAATCCAGTTATGAAGAGGCAGTCCACTTCATACAGAGCTGCTGCATTTGACCGCTATGTTAACAGGGTATGCATTCTTATTGTATTGTGTACTGTCCCCAGCCATCAGTAAAAGTCATCTAAGGGGTAATGCTTTTTTCACTTCGTTTGTACTTTGGCTCTTCATATAACTAGGGTGTGTTGCATTACAAAAACGAAATAAATAAACAAATAATGAATGACCCAATGCAACTCAATAAGAATGCATACCCTGTTAACATAGCGGTCAAATGCAGCAGCTCTGTATGAAGTGGACTGCCTCTTCATAACTGGATTTTAACTCTTATCCCAGTTTTTATAAAATTATGGTCTCGTCCTAATAAATCTCAAAATTCAGCCACCGAATAGACTTTCATGCCAATTCGCGCTTTTCATGAAACGAGCGCTGAGACTTAAAGTGAAAAACACATGTAGAAGTAGATTGTCATTGGCCCTTTAGTTTGTTTCCTGTTTAAAGCCGCGGAGCCAATCAGCTTCTGACATCTGAGTCCCCAGAGCGGTCCGCATAAGTAACATTTTGACTGGCTGAACAGGAAGGCAACCATGACCAATGACGAGCATTCAGGGCTGTCGACATGCACATTCCGATTGGCTCAATGTTTGAGCCTATCGGAGTGCAAAGACAGGCAGCTCTCTCCAAGGTCCGCAGGCCGCGCTATTAATCGAGCGCACCGCACTGGGCCATCACCTCCCCCTCGGCTCGGTGAAGCACGAGGTAACGACGGAGAGGTGAGTGTGCTCCAGGCGGCGGTGAGTCATGCGTTGTAGTCTCTGCCCAAAATACCGGCTGAATACATGCTATTATTGAAAATCGAGAAAGAGCACTTGCAATGCACCGGTTTGGAGCAGTAATAGTGCTTGATTTACTGGCTTTTTCCTTAGTCTTAGCGGGAATGAAACGTATTAAGATACAAACCTGCCCATAACATTCGGGGTAGAAAGTTACATGTCTGCCACTTCTGATGATCAGGAGTGAGTTTTTGATAGAAATACCATACTATAAAAGTCATCTAAGCTTTGGCCGTCTTTCTTGCCACTCTGTGCCTTCACTGAAACGTAATTTGGATACACCTATCCAAACTATGAGATGAACTCAAAGAAATAATGAGATGAACTAAAATATACTATTTTTTCAATCCTCTACAGTGCGTGGCCTCCTTATCCTGAGCCGTTGCCAGGTGAGGTGGGGTCTTTCATCCCATAATATGGGGTAAGTTATAAATCATACAATAGTATGTACATGTATGTAAAGCACTAATTAACGATTATCGTTGAAATCACCATAACTGATTGCTGTATGTTTTTTTCGTTTTTCTGTGTTTATGTTGTTCTACAGGAGATGATACACAATGTAAAAGAATATATAAAGTCTGTCCTTCACAGCACAAAAGTAAGTGTTGCAGTAGTGAATTATAGGTCCTGACGAAAGCCTGGAGAGGCTGAAACATGTTGACCAATTAAACATCTATGGTAAATAGCAAATATTTTCACTGCTATTTTCACTCTGCTTTTAACTATACCATCTTGATGGGCACACACAATAAAGTTTTCTTATTGACATGAAGATAGGTATTTTTAATCACGTTGAGTACTATTTTCTTCTCTTACACTTTTTCTAAGCACTGCAACTAAGCCTTATCAGCCTACATACTCTGTCATCTTCTTTGGTTGAGGGTTCAACCATTGGGTCCTAAGCTAGCCTCAAGTTTCATCTGAGGAAGGGCATATTGGACACCAATTTTTCAAACAAAAAATCCCAGATGACGAAGTTCCACTATTGAGTGGGCTGATGGGTACTTTTCTATGGGTTCATAATCTCTTTCTGGACTGAGTTCTTACTTTGAACTATATTTCTATATTCACTTTTTCTCTGTGTGTCTCCTGTAGTATAAGAATCTTCTGGTTCCAGTTACCTGTGTAGAACACTTAACAGGCTCTGCATTGAGTTCTTATCAATTGGTATTCAACAGTAAAGTTAATAAATGTCCTAAATAATCTTCTTTAAGGAGCATCAGTCAGAATTCAACTATAGAACATTTACCTGGATAGTAAAAGCTCATATAGCACGCATATAGCCAGATTTACCTCTGTAATTTTAAGCCAAGTGGATGCAAGCTCAATTAATAAAAATGTATACTATTTATTTACAGCTTTGAGTCCTTCCTGCATATTCTTTACACTTGTCCCGCCCTTGCTAAGGAAGGGAGGAGATTGTTGATTGTCTTAAATCTGTGTCTTAATGGCATAATCCCAAGACATTTTGTGTAATATTCGTAATGTGGAATACTGGAATCTAGACAAAATTCCACTGGCATAAATTAAATTTTGCCCAAGCCTAATTATGACTTGTCAAAATGACTTCCATGAGTAATAGACCTTCAATTTTCAGAGACAGAGTGGTATGGCTATTACAAGAATGTTTGCATTTATATCTTGATCTGAATTTGTTAATAAATATGCACCTATTAATGTCTTATTGTAACAGATTTTATAAATTATACAATAAATTGTTATCAAATATTTCCATCACTGGATGTTGTTTTGCAATTGGAACACGGGTCCAGATCTTCACTTTCCTGAAAGCTTGCTTTGCCATTGAAAAGTGAGACTGAAGTCCTGATGTGGGCTGCAACTGAGCTCCCTGAAAGCAATCTAATTCCCAATATGTAAGCAGGTTTCTCCAGCAAATCCAATGCTCTCCTTCGGTAGCTTGGCACAAGTTTCAAAGCAAAAACATCAGGCAATAAATGTGTAGCAGTACCAATACCACATTAGAGTCACTAACACTAAAGTTAGAAATCCTGAAACAATGGGGTATATTAATATATTTACAAGAATTGCCACTAAGCAGTATTGAAGTTGCTTAGCGGCAATTTATTTACACCTGTCCCTCGCCGAAATCCATCGCCATGTTTGCGGTGTATTTACAATACGTCGCTACATGGTGTTAGGATCAGATAGCGATGGAAAAAGTTGCTGCTAACCCAACTGTCATGGCGATAAATTTTTAATGCTAGCATGAAAAAAGTGCCGGCCGGCCAATTAGCGGCAAGAAAACTCACATTAAGTTACATCACTTTTTTGACGTCTAGCGGGAATAAAATACATAAAATCACCTAATGCACCAAATAAAAACATGAATGCCAGTAGAGCAGCCTTGACCCAGTTTAGCATCAGACAACAACCCTACCTAATCCCAACAGCCAGGATGAGCAGCCAGAGTCCCAGGGGAAGAAGATAAGGAAAACCAGATTCAGTCAGGAGGAAAACGAGATTCAGATTATGGAGGTGATGGAGAATCAACAACAGCTTTTCATCATCTCCAAGGTGTCACTGGGGACCAAAAATGCCATTTGGCAGTCCATTGTCAGCAAGCTGAACTCCATAGCAGTACTCAAGAGGACCGTGACCGACTGTCAAAAGTGCTGGCATCATGTCAAGTGTCAACGCATGCACTCTTGCACAATGGTGCAAGAGTGCCTGTGTTGGCACTAGGCATTGCACCACCACAGGGTGAAATGCCTACAGCACCGAATTGTTGTAAATACTGTTCAGACCTGCATTTCAGAAGTTGATGAGTGCAGGTGTTATGCCAAGAAGGCTAACGGCGTGATCTGTCACAGAATTTTACATATGTCCCATGTAGAGTGTGAAAGTGTGCCTCATTTACAAGGTGCCGCCAAGCCACATCAAGTGGGTCAGCACTTTCTAGTAAATATTGCGAAGCACTGTTTCCACAGTAAAGTTGAAAAGAATGATGGTCCTGTGGTGATAGTGGCTTTCAAATATGCCACAAGCAATAGTAATTGCCTTCCTGCTGATTTGATGTATGCAGGTGAATGCAGCACACATGACCACATCTAAAAATGTCAGATAGAGGTTTTTGAAGGTGACTCACCTTTGTTGTTCACATGAAAAGCCGCACATCTCTTGCAAGCACCTTTCGTTTCTGATAGGCACATTCCATAATGATTATAAATTACATACGGAAGGTGCAACATGCACATGTGTTCCGCATTTTTAAGTATTGTTTACTGCCCTAACATTGTAGGAATGGGTTAATTTAAATATCAACATGCCTGTGTTTCTCAATGCTCAATGAACCACAACTTCCCCATTCAAACCATGGTAGGTGAAGGGAGAGAAGGGGCCTCATTCCCAATGTTGCATTAATGCACGTTATTTTCCTACACACCGCGTTGCCATTATTCCTCAAAATGGCATTTATCCACATGAAAGTAGCTTAATGTGATGTTCCTTTGGCAGTATGTTATTGTAAGGTCAAACAAGGAGAGAGGGCGGACCAGGAGCCTGTTAAGGTCCAGTGTCCGTGCTCCACAAATGAACGTTAGATCAAAAGGGGACACTGTTCCGAGAGAAGGGTGCAAAATGTTACCCACTCATCAAGAGGAAAGAATTAGCATGGAAAAGATAGAGAGAAGGAGAAGAAAGAGAGAGAGGCAGAGGTACAACCCTGGTATCAAGGATCCAATCCCGAAGGGGTGGGCCAAGTCTTGCCTCTTTAGTAGCCCTCACACATCCCGAAGGATGTCATGCTTCATCACCGGGCCTTTGCTCCTCATCGGGCTGGCACTGCAATGCCTGACGGCCCCCCCCAAAGGGGTCCCTTTCACAGAGATCTTTTAAGAGAAAAGCCGACATGTGAGTGCGGGTGTGCGAGCTGGATCCAAGGGTGGAGGAGGTTAAGTGTGTGCAGTGAGGAAAGCTAAAAATAACTGCTAAAACTACTTAGGGGAGTCCACAGGAACACTTCAATCGTATGGTACCCCTGGTAGAATAAAAAAGCAAAAGACTGTTCCCTTTAACTTGAGAGTACTCCTTCTGCTGAGGGCATATCTACAAGTCGAGATTTTAACCACTTAAGCAAGTCACCCAGCCACTGATCTTTTTTAGACAATCCAGGCATCAAACATGTCGACCTTTTAATAGTTACTTGGGAACACTAAGCCCCACAGTAACCCACCAACCTTTTTGTTTTTTCATTTTTTGCATTGCAGCGCCGGCCCGACAAGGAGCAAAGGCCCGGTGATGAAGCATGACATCCTTCGGGGTGTGTGAGGGCTACAAAAGAGGCAAGACTTGGCACACCCCTTATGGATTGGATCCATGATACCGGGGTTGTACCACTGCCTCTCTCTCTTTCTTCTCCTTCTCACTATCTATTCCATGCTAATTCTTTCCTCTTGATGAGTGGGTGACATTTTGCACCCTACTTACAGCATGTTATTGTATTCATGGTCCAGGGTTTGGTGGTCAGTGGCACATATAGACATGTGTTGTGGAACATGGGTCTTAGGTAAAGTCAAATGTGGGTGGTATAAAATGCATAACTACTGATGTCTGTAAGCATTTTTCCAGTAACAAATGCATCGAAGGACTATGTACACTACAGTATGCATCACCTATGTGCTCATCCCTGTGTTGTTCAACAAAGGTCTGCTGTGTAACAATGCACCAATCCCTGAAGCCTGCCTCAAAGTCCAATGTTCTCCTGCTTGCATCAAGTCATCATTGTCAATGCTCTGGGAAACACAAGGAGAGGGCAGGCACATCTTTACTTTGTCCCAGTCCCGTGTCTAGAGACACATGCTGGCTTGAACACTTTAAGTTGTCGTGGCACCATGTCTATTCAAAATCTGTTCTAAGGCATATATGTAGTGAAATCACACCATCAAGCCATGAAAGGCATCCCCTGGTGTGCTGCATGATATATGTCCCCTTCTAAGAGATTGCAGCATCTTCCCGTTGTGGCAAGCTACAAAATACACAAGAGTAGTAGCCACAATATTAAACACTTGTGAACATGGTCACATACCTGTGTGCCAGTCAGTTGTTTGTCCTGATCTCAGTCTTAAAAACACAGAGGGATCAATGGACACATACACATGTTCAGAAGACATACCTACGGTGACTCACATCCTGCTTAACACCTACACTAAAAACAATGCAATACAAAGGATGTCAGTGATTACCATTTGAAACATAGGTTAGGTTGTAGCCACTTTGTGGTAGCTTAACCCCAGAAAGGCAAGGTGTGTTTAAGTTCCAATTACTAGCATCATGTATCACCATAATGAAAAGTCTGGGTTGTGTAGATTTTCCTCTTTAAGCTGCACCCTAGTATTTTGAATAGTACCTGTGGGTATCGAAGCTAACTTGCATCAATAAAGACACCCTTGCACCAAAGTGCAACGGTGTCAGGGTAGAGGGAATGCTTGTTCATGAATAGGAAGGTGTGCTTTCCTGCACACAAACATACCTTCATGGGATTGGCCTGTTTAAATGTGTGCTGCACACATTAAAACACATAGATACATCTAAGATTAGGATAATCGGAACAAGTCTTGTTGTCTTTTCAATGTGAAAATCAATGTATCCTTGGGCTCAAGTACATGAGTGGCCTCCTCCTTATGCCACACTTGTAGATAGTTGTATACCACACGGGATAGACCCTGTATCGCTCAGCTAGAATGGGCCACTAATAATGTATACAAAGAGAAACTAGCTGACCATTTGGGTGCTGTCCTTAATATGACAGACTAGACCCAAAACACTTAATACTTTGATACAATTATTTAATCATTTCATTTTTTTTAAAACTATTTTTGTTTTGTTCACAAAAGTACTTCAATGAAAGACAAAGGGCAACACTTCACAATTTGTACTATTTACAAAAGCACACACAAATAGGACATCACTTTAAACGTGAATCAATTAAGCACAAATCGACATTTACATGTTCACACAGAAAACATTTACCTGACCTACAACATCAAAAGACATTGACAAATATACATTTATAAACAACTACCAGTCATGAGCTGAATACAGCATAAGGGACCCAAACGATGTTACCTCGGCCCCCCCCTTCCAACCGGGATTTTTAGTTCTTAGCAACAGAATGTAACCTAATTTCATTAATTGCTATTTATTTCTACAGCTTAATCCCCTGTTGGAGAATTTGATGCCAACACGTTTCGAAACCCTTATAGGTGAAAGGGCCTCTCTTCATGGCTGTGACTGGTTTTCTGTGAATTCAAAATAAAAAATAACTATGTTTAGACTATTAGTCAGAAGGTCCTGTTTTTTAGTTAAGGTGTTATACCTCTCCCCTAATTACCTGTAGGTGTTATCTGAAGATTCATTGACTTTCAGAATAGCCTGATGATAAAAGCTGGTGCAAATAAGATTTGCTGCCCAAGGAAATCTACAAATAAAATACCTCTATTAAAGCCTAATTCGAGAAAAACATTAGACAAAGTATTCAGTAAGAGGCGGGGCTCCTCGTTTCATGTTAGAAGACGATAACTTACTTGTTGGCAAAAGCACAACCAGCCTCGCATAACTCTACTTCCAGCTCCCAAGGTGTATCTCCATAACACGTGGATGCCGTGTGTATTACTGGTCTAAAAAATGGAAAACAGTTTTTGGAGTCAAAGCGCTCAACTTAACAGTTAGTGCTAAAAAATAAAACCAGAATCGTAGAAACTCACCCTTTCCGAAGTGAAGTGGGCAATCAAAGACAAAAGAGAAAGAGCTCTCGGAAACGGCAGCCTCCTCGCTATTTAGGCTCCATATTCACTTTAAATGCGGATATTTCTGCTGAAACAAAGGCGAATGTCAGACCAAACAAATATCACTACAAAACCTGTTCTGAAACAATGTTTTTAATTCTTAACTTACTTTCATACTCTGTGTTGCGGAAAAAAAGAGAGACGGGATACGTGCGTGGCTACAATGCAACTTTCCAATGGGGGCTTGGGGGGGGGGCAGCCGACCCCTGGGAGGTCCCCCCCCCCGGGCTGTTTGGGAGGGCCGGGTGGGGGCCATTTTGAAGCAGGCCAGGGGTTTGGGCTGGTTTTGGGCTACTTTTTGGTTTCGGAGGAGCCCAGCCTATAAGGGGCTTGGGCTCCTCCCCCCGGCCACCATTTTAGGCTTAGGTGACCTGGTGGCCGGGTGTTAGCTTAGCGAGTTTTTTGTCCCTCCCTCCCTCCCTTCTGGTTTTTCCCCCTTTTTCTTTTCTTCCTTCTCATGGGTTTTTTCTGACGCTTGCTATTTTGCCCCCTCTTTTCTTTTGTTAGGCGCAGCTGTTTGGTACAGGTGGACATGGTTTTTTTTTTTTTATTGTTCTTTCATTGTCGCTTGGAACAGGTGCGGTGCGGATTATTTTGATTTGCCATTTTTGGGCACGGGGGGAGTTGAGATTTTGGAATGTGGATTTTGTCAGGGGAAGTTGTGCAGGTGGAATTCGGGTTTGGAGGCATAGGCTGGGGGATCTGGTCGGGCTTTGGCTGTAAGTGGGGTTTTGAGATATGGTTTTGGGGCCTGTTGAAGTTATAATGTTGTAATGGGGCTGTTGTATGGTTTTAATATGTGATGGGGTATGTACGGGTGGGGGCGGGTTTGACTGAGGGTGAGGGGCGGGGGTGGGTGTTTTGGGGGTTGGAAAAACAATACAAACAATTGGTAAAGTTTTAGATTGTTAGGCGTTTGCCGAGGATTCGTTGTGTAAATGTGCACCTGTTTCATTAAAGCGGCCTTTTTCACACTCTACTTGGTCTCTTGGTCTGCTCACCCCCCCCACCCCTCCCTCCCAAACGGGTTCTATTTGATGGGAACTGACTTCCTGTTCCCTGCTCCTTTACTCTGGGAGATGGTTGCAAAGGTTGATGGTTTTTGTAGTGTGGCTATTTGCCACCGGATTATCGACTTCAATGAAAAAACTGCTAGGCCCACTAATGTATTCTTTTACAATAAAATCGTAACGCGTGAGATTTCAGACATCACATTTAATCCTGTTAGCGCACTGTTAAATTTTAGAATGAGGTACGCCCCTTTCTGAAGGAGGATTTTCTCTATATTGCCACCTCTTGGGGTTTGTTAGCAGCAAAAAGGATCGTCCATTTAATATCCCTGTCACTATGCTTTTCCAGTGAAAAATGGCTTACAAGTGGTGCAGTCATGACTTTTGTACAGATACGCGATCTATGTTGGTGATTATCTTGATTGGTTTTACCAATATATATTTTCCCACACGGGCATGTGATCCTGTATATAACATTTTTAGATTTCCAATTTGTGAAAGTTTTATGTATCCATTTAATAGTATTATGCTCAAGCACAGAGCCCTTGCTCATGGTGTCGCAGGACACACAATTCCCACATTTGTGGTGTCCCTCAAATGGCTTATGGTTCCCTTGAGTGAGAAGATCTTGTTTTTTGGGGGCTAGGGTACAATCGGCTCTCACCAGTTGCTGCCCTATACTCTGTTCTTTCTTTATTGTGAAGAGGGGTCGTTCAAAAGGACAGTCAAGTTCTTGAAGCAGATGCCAAATTTTTAGAATCATTTGGCGGAACTGATTAGTGTGTGACCCATAAGTAGGGACACACATCGTTTGGGAAATTGGTTCTTTGTCCTTCTTAGAAAGAAGGCACTCCCTGGGAGTGTACCAGGCGCATTTTTTAGCCTGCTTCAATAAACGTTTTGGGTAGCCTCTTAATCTTAGTTTTTCACATAAGGCAGTGGAATGAACATCAAAGTCCTCTTTCCTGAAACAATGTCTCCTAATTCTTAATAGTTGCCCATACAGGAGGTTGTCCCGCAGATTTCACCAAATGCGATGCAGTGCGCGCAACGAAATTTGTTTTATTTATTTTTATGTTTACTTACCTGTTAAGGTCCGGATTCCATACATTACTACCCCCCACCCTGCCCCTCCCCCTTCCCACATCACCGCACGGCCGGTACTCCCACTACCGGCCGCTGCTGAAGTTGAGGTAGATGAGATTCCCACAATGCAATCGGAAATTTTATCTCTTAAAAAACAGGTTGAGAATCTTCAAAACTGCAACAGGTGTAATCATTTAGGTATATATGGTCTGACAGAAGGACAGGAACGTTCAGACCCCATCACATTTTTTAAGTCTTTTCTTCCAAAAGTACTTGGCATTCCTGATTCTCCAAGCCTCAATATCCAGAGAGCACATCGATTGAGACACAGTCCAAGCTCTTCAACTTCTTCTGCCAAACCAAGAGGAGTCATTATGTACTGCTTAGAATATACTAACTTATTGAAAGTGATACATGCAGCCTAACTTAAAGGACGGATAACCTGGCAAGGCTCCAACCTCTTCTTTTCTCAGGATCACATGAAAGAAACAGCAGACAGGAGAAATACATTTTCAGATATGAGACCAGCCTTGCGGAATCTTAATGCTAGATTTGGCTTGTTCCACCCATGTCTGTTCAAAGTGACTTATAAAAACAAAACTACAAACTATGAAGACCCGGTCTCACTGCAACGTTTTATAGACAATTGTAGGGAGGAAGATATGGTTGTTACCAGATTTTCTAATACCTGAAGTTGTGCTGTTTTTGTTGTTCCTTTTCCTTTTTCAGTGGTTCTTATAGTCCATTTTTCTCTGGTTGGTGATCAGTTTTCGAGTTTCAATATATTTTAATTTGTGATGTTTTTGTTAACCTTTTTCTTTTTCAATGGTTCTTATAGTTCATTCTCTCTGGTTGGTAATGGTTTTTCAAGTGTTGATGTGTTTCATGGTTTCATGTTTCTCTTTCTATTTCCATATGTTAGGTGTGGCATCCCATTTCTTTTTGACCTTTGTGATCACTGGTTTGTTTGGATGGAGTGTCTTCCCCCCGACCTGCCCTGAGTTGTCTGGTCAGTTATGTCATGTTCCTTATGTGGCTTCACCACCCTCATTTTTTTGTATGTTTTTTGGTATGTCTTTTTGATATGCCTTTTTAGTATAGCATTCTGATGTCCTTGCTTGTTTGTTAGATATATGGTGTGTGTTTCTCTTCTTCTCTCATTTTCTTCCTTCCCTTCTCCCTTGCCCTTACTTTAGCTTTTTCTGACAATCTCCTCATTTCATTATATCATTGTTCTTGCTTCATCCTTTCTCCTTTTCATCTCTCTTCACAATACTTCTCATATGGCTTTATCTCTTCATATCGATTTATATTTATTTGGTATTTCTGGACTCTACTTCAGGTTAATAGTTTATCATATCTTATTATTTTCTTACTTTCTTAACTAAGACTATTTAAAATGTTTATTCTAATATAGATGTATTTGCGACTTTTATCTTGTAATGTTAAAGGTTTAGGTTCTCCTATAAAGCGTCAGGGAGTATTAACTTATCTTTCCATTTCCAAATGTGATATTGCCTTGTTACAGGACATTCATATTGTAGACAAAGAAATTGCTAAGCTCAAACAACAATGGGTGAGTCATCCCCAGGTAATGGGAAACGTAATGGTGTTGCTATTTTATGTAACACACATTTAGATATTCAGTAACTATCACAAGAATCTGATGATTTAGGTAGATGCGTGTCTGTTTCACTATTAGCTGATAAAATACATATTACTCTCTTCAATATTTATGCCCCTACTTTCCCAGAAAATGCCTTTTGGCCCACAATACTGTCCAAATTGATGACTTACAAGGAGGATTATTTATTAGAGGGTGGTGATTGTAACATGGTGGTAGAGCCCATTCTTGATTGTAACTCTAAATCTAAATGTATTCCCTCTTTTATGCATAACCAATTTACATCCACCATTGCACAACGATCTCTGGTGGATACATGGAGACTTTGCAATCCTTCTCTTTTAGAATATACTTTTTTCTCTCCTGTACACTGTTCCCATTCCAGGTTAGATTATTTGTTCCTCTCCCAACCCCTTGCACAACATATCACTCAATCTGATATAGGTCCTATACTTATTTCAGATCATGCCCCAGTGTTTTTAAATATGAACTTTTCCCTCCAACTCATGATACTCGACATTGGAGATTTAACAATTTCCTTCTTTTAGACCAAAATTTTACTCAAAGCTTTGAATCCTTTGCTAATACCTTTTTTGTATTGAAAATGAACTTTCCTCTATCTCCCCACAAATTAAATGGGATACTTTCATAACTGCATCTAGAGACTTCATTATTTCTTTTGAATCCCGAAAGAAGAAATCCTCTTTAAATACAATGAATTCACTCCCTACACCTATCAAACAATTAGAACATTCCTATTACCGTACTAATACTAAATCCTCCCTGGAAGAGCTTGTTAAATTAGAATTCACTTTTAATAAATTATCTACAGATAACGCAAATTCCTTTTTACTTAAAGCATCAGCCAAATACTACGGAGGCCAAAATAAATCGGGGAAACTTTTGGCCAACTATCTTAAAATAAAAAAGGAATGCTTTAAAATCAATTCAATCTATGCTTCATCCAATCACATGCTCTATAAGAATAAAAACATTCTGGCTGAATTTACCCGTTTTTACCAGGATCTTTATCCACCTGACTCTTCCACGTCTCAAGATAACATTTGACAATACTTGTCTTCTATTGATCCTCCTTCCCACCATAATTTAGATTTCGCTTTACTAGACAAAGAAATTTAACCTCAGGATATTCTCAATGAAATCCGTTTTATCAAACATGGCAAAGCTCCGGGTCCTGATGGCTTTACCGTTGAATTTTATTCTCACTTTTCTCAATTTCTTCTTCCTAAATTACATCAATTTTTTCTGTTCTTTATATCCTCTCACTCCTCTGTGGCAATTTTCAGTAGGCTCTAATTTGCCTCCTACCCAAAGAAAATAAGGATCACTCACTGTGCAAAAATTACAGGCCTATTTCTTTGAATAATTTAGATTATAATATTTTTGCAAAAATACTAGCTTTACGTTTGGAACTTTTAATGCCTCTGTTAATTGGAGCAGAACAATGTGGTTTTACTAAAGGATGTCATATTGCAGATAACATTAGATTGTTCTTCAATGTCCTTAGTAACCATTTGATTGTGTAATCTGGCCTTTTATTTTCTCTACCCTTTCTTAGTTTGGTTTTGGTAAAACCTTTATTGATTATGTCACCCTATTATATTCGTCTCCTATGTCATCTTTTTTAGCTAATGGCCTTCTTTTTTCTTCTTTTTCCCTATATCGTGGTGTTAGGCAAGGATGCCCTCTTTCTCCTCTTCTTTCATTTTCACTCTAGAACCATTTCTTATAAGAATTCGTAAAAACTCTCCATTTTCCGACTTTCAATACAGTGATAATCAAGTAAAGGCCTCTGTTTACGCCAATCATATTTGCTGTTTTTTTCACAGACACAGACCTCTCTTCCAGCTTTTCTATCGGAGGTACATCTTTTTGCTTCAGTTTCAGGATACAAATTAAATATGGACAAGTGTGAGATTCTTCTACGAAATAAAATATGCTTCCATGCTGATTATACCATTTCGAATTTCCGTTGGAAACCAGATAATATTAAATACCGTGGCTTATGGTTTATGCCTACTATTAAAGAAACTGCATCTTTGAATCTAAAAGAATTACAAATAACTTTGAAAAATCTCACTTCCAAATGGAATCCCCTGTTTTTATCCTGGTGGGGCCGTTTGGATACAATAAAAATGATGCTATAATTCTCTATTATATCTCTAACCTCCCTATAAATATACCTCTCTCCCAATATATATTAATATATTCCATCCTATCTACATTTTTATGGAATAATAAAAAAACACTTATGTCTCTTCGGAAGCTTAAAAGACCTAAGTTTATGGGAGGTGTTAACTTCCCAGACTTTTATTCTTATCATACTGCATTTTTTCTAAAACAATCTGCTCTCCTATTGCAGGAGGACGATATGCCAAATTTACCTCTATGGACCAATATTGAAAATCATTTTTCCATCCTTTTTCTTTTAAAGAATTCTTTTCCTTTAAACGTAGACCTTTATCTTTATCCCTTACAATTTTTAATAATATGTAAAAAATCTTCCAACCTATCTTCACTTCTCACAAACCCCCTGCGGACCAATTCTTGCAATCAGCCATCGGGTAAAATCGGCACATTTGTATTAACACTAATAGATTTTTTGGGAAAGAATGGCATGCTAAAGGACTCCTTTGGGTTTTACAACTTTTTTATGGTGATTCTTATATTTCTGTTGCCAATGCTCAAATGCGTTTCTCATTGCCATCCTCCTGGGAACCTAAATTCAATTCTTTAATCACACAAATTCAACATGCTTGTAATAATTTCATATCTACTTCTGTATTTTCTCCTTCCCGATCCAATATACTTTAGTTTTTGGAATCTATCCCTTCTTCTTCACAGTTATGTAAGCAGCTTCTTCCTCATCCAACCACTCGAGATAAGATAGAAATAGAATTACTTTGGGAAACAGATCTGAAACTTACTTTTTCCATTCATATTTGGAATAAGATTTGGTTGAAAATACACTGATCTTCCAGAGCTGCTAACACCATACAGACACTAGTATATATTTACAATAGACTTATGTTTACTCCTGTTTCATTCATAAGATATATCCAACTCTCTCCCGTTCTTGTTGGTCTTGTTCATCCACCAAAGCTGATGTAAAACACATGTTATTTGATTGTCATTACACTCACACATTTTGGGCACAGGTTTGGCAGCAAATAAATGATATATTCCATACGGATCACTGAAATAATATCGAGTACAAAAATATAGATATAAAAAAATATGGAGGATAAAATATCGACTACAAAAATATCAAATTCCTATCTGTAAACAGGTAAGTACAAAAATATCGAATCAAAAATATTGTTTAAAAATAATATAGTTAGTAAAAATACCGAATTTTAGTAAATGTCTTAAAAGTCATTTAAAATAAATGAAATATTAAAAATAATTAACAAAAAATACTTAAAAATACTTAAATAACCTTAAAATTACAAAATAATTAATTTAAGCTAAACAAAACATACAATTCTATTTTTTGAAACATATATATATATATGTATAAATATTCACATAAAAACAATAAAAAACATACAATATTTTCACCATAGGATAGCAGGAGGGTAACATTTACTATTACCACTCCAGTGAGTGCAACAGTAGGGAAAGCATTGGATAGCGTAGGAGTAAAAATCACTATTCCCACTCCAGTGACTGCAACAGTAGGGAAAGCGCTGGATAGCGTAGGGGTAAAAATTACTATTCCCACTCCAGTGAGTGCAACAGTAGGGAAAGCGTTGGATAGCGTAGGGGTAAAAATTACTATTCCCACTCCAGTAAGTGCAACAGTAGGGAAAGCTTTGGATAGCGTAGGGGTAAAATTTACTATTCCCACTCCAGTGAGTGCAACAGTAGGGAAAGCGTTGGATAGCGTAGGGGTACAATTTACTATTTCCACTCCAGAGAGTGCAACAGCAGGGAAAGCGTTGGATAGCGTAGGGGTAAAAATTACTATTCCCACTCCAGTGAGTGCAACAGTAGGGAAAGCGTTGGATAGAGTAGGTGTAAAAATTACTATTCCCACTCCAGAGAGTGCAACAGTAGGGAAAGCGTTGGATAGCGAAGGGGTAAACATTGCTATTCCCACTCCAGTGAGTGCAACAGTAGGGAAAGCGTTAGATAGCGTAGGGGTAAAAATTACAATTCCCACTCCAGTGAGTGCAACAGTAGGGAAAGCGTTGGATAGCCTAGGGGTAAAATTTACTATTCCCACTCCAGAGAGTGCAACAGTAGGGAAAGCGTTGGATAGCGTAGGGGTAAAATTTAATAGTCCCACTCCAGAGAGTGCAACAGTAGCAAAAGCGTTGGGTAGCATAGGGGTAAAAATTACTATTCCCACTCCAGTGAGTGCAACAGTAGGGAAAGTGTTAGATAGCGGGAGGGTAAAAATTACTATTCCCACTCCAGAAAGTTGAACAGTAGGGAAAGCGTTGGATAGCGTAGGGATAAAAATTACTATTCACACTCCAGAGAATGCAACAGTAGGGAAAGCGTTGGATAGTGTAGGGTTAAAAATTACTATTCCCACTCTAGTGAACTTAACAGTAGGGAAAGTAAATATTTAATATATTATTAAAAATAAATTAAATATCAATACCAATAAAAAATCAATAAAAGTAAGTACAAATTTAATATAATATAATAATTCATCAATTAAAAAATATTAATTATTAAAATTCATTAATTATTAATACAAATTAATTTACCAATTTCCAATTAATTGATTAACAAATACAATTTAATTTCCAATTAATTTAAAACATTTAATTAATTACAATTAAGTAGCTTCCCACCCTATTCCCCTATAAACCCACAACCCGCTACGGAAAATAAATTAATACAATTCACATAATTATCAAGTAATAATTTAATAAAAATTAATTACCAATTAAAAATTAATTAACAATGTATTCAAAATAAATACCAATATATAAATAAAAATATTTAATTAATTATAATTAAATAACTTCCCACCCTATTCCCCTATAAACCCACAACCCGCCACAGAAAATAAATTATTAAAATTCACATAATTATCAATTAATCAATTAATAAAAATTAATTTACAATTAAGAATTAATTAATTACCAATTAAAAATTAATTAACAATTTATTCAAAATAAATACCAATAAATAAATTAACACATTTAATTAATTACAATTAAATTACTTCCCACCATATTACCCTATAAACCCACAACCCGTTACATAAATAAAACGGAAAATTAATTTAAAAATATTTAATAATTTCTAAAAAATTATATTTTATTTAATATAATTAAATTACTTCCCACCCTATTCCCCTATAGACCCACAACCCGCTACAGAATTAAATTACGCAAAAATTAAATAACATAACATTCATTACTTAAAATAAATTACAAAAAAAATACACTTTTCACACATATACTAACATACAAAACACTTAAAAAAATTCGATATTATTAAAAATTCGATATATTTTAATAACATATATTATATAATTTGATATTTTGACGTTCTATATTTATAAAAATCGATATTACATTACTTACCATAAATTCGATATTTTTGATGACTATGTTCTGTCCATTCGATATTTTGTCCATTCTATATTTTGAAGTCGATATTTATGTAATTCGATATTTTTTACTCAATATTTTGTCTGTATACCATTCCATACACAAGTCTCCCTTACTTTTGTTAACATTTTCGTAGGGAGTGTCTCTGAGGAATGGGATTCCCTTGTGCCCAATATATACATAATAGACTTACTCCTTGATGTTGCCTTTCAGCAAATCACCAGGGAATGGAAAACTCTACTAAAATATCTTATTGGGCCTGGTGGTATGGGATTTATACAACCATAGACTAGATAGAGCATATCTTTCCCCAATATCCCTTGTTATTAAACGTGACGCCCTTTGGTTACCCATAACTACCTTTTTAGACAACTCTGCTATAAATGCATGTTCTCATAATCCCTGAATTGAAGAAGTTCCTAAACCTCCTTGAATGTTTTTCCTTTTCATACACTATGAATATAGCAGTATATTAATTGATCTATGTCCTCTTACTCTCGACTAGATGTTATTTACTGTATTATGATTATGCTTATTTCTACATTTTGATCATTGTCACTTTTCCCCCCTCTTTTCCCTTCTATCTTACATATTTTATTGATATGGTAATTTTATGTATGATTTTATCCTGTGCTTATTATATTGTATTTAATTATTTACAAATAAAATCTCTTTTAACCCCTTCACTGCGGCGGCTATTCCCCCGCAGTGCGGGGCGGAAGAGCGGCAGGCGCCTGCTGGTGACGGAACCGCTCCGTCACCAGCATTGGTTGCGCTGTGCTTATGACGGAGCGGTTCCGTCACAGCCCCGCCCGCTCAATAGAACGCTCAGCGCAGGGCCGGGACGGAACCGCTCCGTCATCAGCACAGCGCGACCGCGGCTGATGACGGAGCAGTTCCGTCATCAGCAGGGGAGGGGTTTGAACTTAAATAAATAATTTACATCCTTCATTATATTCCCACGGATGGTGTACAAATGTTGCAGAACAAAGAGAAATGCTGCGTAAATAAAACATTTACAGGCGCCATCTTGGTTGAGGGTCCAGAGGTTGCCTCGTAGGACTCCCGCGCTTGGAGGAGCTTATAAAGCAGGATTGCACTCCAGCACAGGATGACTCTATTTGCCTGCAGCGCGCTCGCTCACCTTGCTATTACCTTGCTGAGCTTTTACTATTTTTAAAATCACTCTGCACTGCTGTGCTGCTCGATCGTGAACGGAGGTGCTTATTTTCATTTGGGACATCTCTGTGTGTGATTAAATTTACTTAGATCTTACCTGCACTATAAAATTGGTTTTTCACCCCGTACTTTGCGGGATTCAGGCCGATCCAGGGCTCGTCTGACCGCAGCGCGGCGTTTTGGCCGCCATCTTGGGTGTGGGAGCCAGGAAGGTGCCGATTTACAGGCGCCATCTTGGTTGAGGATCCAGAGGTTGCCTCGTAGGACTCCCGCGCTTGGAGGAGCTTATAAAGCAGGATGGCACTCCAGCACAGGTTGACTCTATTTGCCTGCAGCGCGCTCGCTCACCTTGTTATTACCTTGCTGAGCTTTTACTATTTTTAAAATCACTCTGCACTGTTGCGCTGCTCGATGGTGAACGCAGGCGCTTATTTTCATTTGGGACATCTCTGGGTGTGATTAAACTTACTTAGATCTTACCTGCACTATAAAATTGGTTTTTCACCCCGTACTTTGCGGGATTCAGGCCGATCCAGGGCTTGTCTGACCGCATCACGGAGTTTTGGCCACCATCTTGGGTGTGGGAGCCAGGAGGGTGCCGATTTACAGGCGCCATCTTGGTTGAGGGTCCAGAGGTTGCTTCGTAGGACTCCCGTGCCTTACGGTATTTAAGATGCATGCCAGTCAAGCGCCCAGCGCATGCGCGCAGTGGTCACGCCGGAGGTGCGCCAGAGGTAAGCCCGTTTGCGCCCGTTCGCGCACAGGTCGCGCCTAGCGCCAGTCTCTCTGCCTCGGCTGCCCCGTTACGGAAAGTCTACTCTAGGGAAGAGCTCATACAGGTTGGCCAGCGTTCTAGCAAGGACAGCCAGCCGGCCCCACTCACCAGCTGTCCGTGGATGTTATCTTGTGGCCTGCTTAATGTGCGCTCCCTATGAAAACATCATGTGGAAATCGCACTTCTAATGGAATTTTATGGCCTGGATGTGCTATTTCTCATGGAGACTTGGACCAGGGCTGACAGTGAGGTAGAACTTGGACTGGCCTGCCCCCGGGCTTTAAGATCAGGCACAACCCTCGAGTGGGGTATTGAGGGGGAGGTGTAGGTTTCATCTATAGAGAAACACAGGACATATCCCAGCTTGAGGTTAAAGATGTACCAGGGTTTGAACTTATGGGTTTCTCCCTAAAAAATCAGAAGGGAGCTTTATACTCTGGTTTGCTATGCTACAGGCCACCTAGCAGCTCCTCGATAGCCTCTCTTGACCTGGTAGATCTTATTTACGATCTCTCAAACACCCATGCCAGGATTCTTGCGCTGGGAGACTTCAACCTTTGGCCAAACGGACCATCAGACACAGCCTATAGAGATTTATGCCAGGCCTGTAATAACATCCATCTTCAGCAGCTGGTGCTTTCCCAAACTCACCTGAAGGGTCACATTTCAGACTTGGTCTTTGCGAATGATACCCAGGTTAAGATCAGGGACATAGTCTCTCAGGGCTGGACTGATCATTCGCTTATTTATTTCTCTTTACTCCTCCCAGTTGACCCCTCTGGAGATAGTAGTTCAGGTACTATTAAACTCAGTAGGCAGTGGTCTAGACTCTCGAAAAATCCTACATTACCAACTCTTCTACCGGGTGGTTTCGGCCTGGGGGAAGGAGTGGAGGAGAGCTATTCGAGCCTCTGCCAACTGATCACTCAATCTCTGGATAGAATGGCTCCTCTGCGAAAAGCTAAGGATAGGCCTAAACACGCCACCCCATGGTACTCCAACGACCTCCTGCAGCTGAAACTGCAGTGCAGACAGGCGGAAAGAACCTGGAGGAGCACTATCTTGAGTCAGAGGGAGTCCGGTTCAAACAGGTACTCCTGGGTTATAAAACACAGATCAAGTGTGCCAAAGCCAAGTATCTGGAGGATATGTTGGCCCAGGCAGCTAATAAATCACAGACACTGTTTAAAATTGTTAATGATCTTTCCCATCCGTCATGTGCCACTAACAATATCCCGGCCTCCCAGACCTTGTGTGATTCTCTGGCTTCTGCTTTTGAGGACAAGATTGCCAACATTCTGAGTGGTCTCTCTGACCCGTGCACCTCCTGTACCCAGCCTTTGTTAGAGTTTGCGCCTGGGTCCACTGCTAGCGCTCCTGGGGAAGTCACAGAGACCTCACTGCTGGATAGTTTCACCTTTCCCTCATACGAGGATTTTTGCACTCTGGCCAATAGTGTGTCCTCCGATTCCCGTTGGACCCGCTACCCCATAAGTTCTGGAAACTGTTCCATGAGGAGCTCTTCCCCCTGCTTTAATCCATCTGCCGCCAGTCATTTAGCACCGCCACTGTTCCAGAAAGCTGGAAACTTGCAGTGGTCTCCCCTCTTTTGAAGAAGGCTACGCTGGACCCTACCTGTTCTGCGAACTACAGGACTATCTCGCTGCTTTCTTTCCCCGTCAAGATCATGGAGAAATTGGTCACCAATTCCTTGGCCAGTTTTTTAGAGACTAATACTTGTCTAGATGTGGCCCAATTTGGCTTCCGGCCAGATCATGGCACGGAGTCCGCATTGGTGGTTGTCCTGGACGATCTTCGTTCGCGGGTCGACACGGGTCGGGCAGCCTTTTTAGTGCTGCTCGACATGTCGACCGCGTTCGACACGGTCAACCACGCCACATTAATCAGCAGACTGGAGGCGATTGGGGTAGCTGGTTTGGCCCGAGACTGAATTATTTACAACAAGGGGTGGTGATGGACAGAGTCTCTGAATTAAGCAGAGTACTCTCACCCAGTCAAGAGATCAGGGCTAGATCCAACACCGTTTTTTAGCTCATTGCCCCATCCCAGTTTCAGAACCTGGCTGTATGCAAATTAGTCTGTCCCTGGCCCAGTGCATCATGGGAACAGGGCAGACCAGACTACACAAGCCAATTCTTACACTGGGAAGGAAACAAGCTTCCGGGGACCGGTTTCTGGCATTACAGCCTTCTTCGGCCCGGCTTGCTTGAATCCTGATGGTGCAATGAGCAAGGGACTCACATCTGAGTATACCCTTCCACGCTTAGGGTGGACAAAATTATTTACAACAAGGGGTGGTGATGGACAGAGTCTCTGAATTAAGCAGAGTACTCTCAGCCAGTCAAGAGATCAGGGCTAGATCCAACACCGTTTTTTAGCTCATTGCACCATCCCAGTTTCAGAACCTGGCTGTATGCAAATTAGTCTGTCCCTGGCCCAGTGCATCATGGGAACAGGGCGGACCAGACTACACAAGCCAATTCTTACACTGGGAAGGAAACAAGCTTCCGGGGACCGGTTTCTGGCATTACAGCCGTCTTCGGCCCGGCTTGCTTGAATCCTGATGGTGCAATGAGCAAGGGACTCACATCTGAGTATACCCTTCCACGCTTAGTGTGGACAAAATTATTTACAACAAGGGGTGGTGATGGACAGAGTCTCTGAATTAAGCAGAGTACTCTCACCCAGTCAAGAGATCAGGGCTAGATCCAACACCGTTTTTTAGCTCATTGCACCATCCCAGTTTCAGAACCTGGCTGTATGCAAATTAGTCTGTCCCTGGCCCAGTGCATCATGGGAACAGGGCAGACCAGACTACACAAGCCATTTCTTACACTGGGAAGGAAACAAGCTTCCGGGGACCGGTTTCTGGCATTACAGCCGTCTTCGGCCCGGCTTGCTTGAATCCTGATGGTGCAATGAGCAAGGGACTCACATCTGAGTATACCCTTCCACGCTTAGGGTGGACAAAATTATTTACAACAAGGGGTGGTGATGGACAGAGTCTCTGAATTAAGCAGAGTACTCTCACCCAGTCAAGAGATCAGGGCTAGATCCAACACCGTTTTTTAGCTCATTGCACCATCCCAGTTGCAGAACCTGGCTGTATGCAAATTAGTCTGTCCCTGGCCCAGTGCATCATGGGAACAGAGCAGACCAGACTACACAAGCCAATTCTTACACTGGGAAGGAAACAAGCTTCCGGGGACCGGTTTCTGGCATTACAGCCGTCTTCGGCCCGGCTTGCTTGAATCCTGATGGTGCAATGAGCAAGGGACTCACATCTGAGTATACCCTTCCACGCTTAGGGTGGACAAAATTATTTACAACAAGGGGTGGTGATGGACAGAGTCTCTGAATTAAGCAGAGTACTCTCACCCAGTCAAGAGATCAGGGCTAGATCCAACACCGTTTTTTAGCTCATTGCACCATCCCAGTTTCAGAACCTGGCTGTATGCAAATTAGTCTGTCCCTGGCTCAGTGCATCATGGGAACAGGGCAGACCAGACTACACAAGCCAATTCTTACACTGGGAAAGAAACAAGCTTCTGGGGACCGGTTTCTGGCATTACAGCCGTCTTCGGCCCGGCTTGCTTGAATCCTGATGGTGCAATGAGCAAGGGACTCACATCTGAGTATACCCTTCCACGCTTAGGGTGGACAAAATTATTTACAACAAGGGGTGGTGATGGACAGAGTCTCTGAATTAAGCAGAGTACTCTCACCCAGTCAAGAGATCAGGGCTAGATCCAACACCGTTTTTTAGCTCATTGCACCATCCCAGTTTCAGAACCTGGCTGTATGCAAATTAGTCTGTCCCTGGCCCAGTGCATCATGGGAACAGGGCAGACCAGACTACACAAGCCAATTCTTACACTGGGAAGGAAACAAGCTTCCGGGGACCGGTTTCTGGCATTACCCGTCAAGATCATGGAGAAATTGGTCACCAATTCCTTGGCCAGTTTTTTAGAGACTAATACTTGTCTAGATGTGGCCCAATTTGGCTTCCGGCCAGATCATGGCACGGAGTCCGCATTGGTGGTTGTCCTGGACGATCTTTGTTCGCGGGTCAACACGGGTCAGGCAGCCTTTTTAGTGCTGCTCGACATGTCGACCGCGTTCGACACGGTCAACCACGCCACATTAATCAGCAGACTGGAGGCGATTGGGGTAGCTGGTTTGGCCCGAGACTGGCTAGTCTCCTACCTTCATAACAGGCACCAGATGGTGGCTTTGCCGCCTTTTCGATCTGGTATTCGTAAGGTGGGACAAGGTGTGCCTCAGGGGTCTGCAATCAGCCCGATTCTATTTAATTTATACCTCTGTCCTCTGATCAGGCTGATTAAAACCTTCAGCATTTCAGTGATCAACTACGCCGACGATACACAGCTTATCTTTTCCTTTGAAGGCAGAGATGCCGTGTCTAAGGAAACTTTCCATCGCTGTATGACAGCCACGGCGGACTGGTTGAGACATAACTCACTCCAGTTCAATGGATCCAAAACAGAGGTGCTGTATTGCTCTACTGATCGTACCCCTCGCCCCCTACCAACGGGCTTTTGGCCTGCCTCATCCCTGGGCACAGTTGCGGCAGCAGATGCTGCTCGTAATTTGGGCGTTATGTTTGGCCCAAATCTTCAGCTTGATGCCTTTGTAAATAAGACCATTGCCACATGTATGATGCTGCTTCGCACACTGCGTAAAATTCTTACCTTGCTTCCGGCACCAGCTAGACCAGAGGTAGTGCGCAGTATCGTTCTCAGTAGGCTTGACTACTGTAACGCACTACTCCTGGGCGCCCCAAGCACCTTGATCAGGAAGCTGCAGCGCATACAGAATATGGCAGCTAAGCTTTTTGCAGAGTATATGTGTTGCTCGGAATGGCGTTGTACACCCCTATGGACAGCGTTTCCAGTGTCTGGATTACGATGTTGATTTCCAACAGGCTTTCCGCATCGTACTGTCTGACACGGAAAGGCTGTCGGAGAGTGACTTTAGGGGCCCCTAAAAGTGACCCCTTCAACCTACGGCCTACGGGTGGGGGATAAGGGGGTACCTCAGGGACCCCCTGTAAAACCCTGTACTGTGTGGCAGGCACCACGGGGTGTCTGCGACATGGTGAATGGTTTTCTGCACACAACCTATTATCTTATAGGAGCCTTTGTTATGGCCGGTTGTCGGGCGTAACATGAGCTCCATCAGGAAACAATGGGAATCCGACCGGAAAGTGCTCAGTTGCATCTTAATGTGGCGGTCAGAACTGCCAACCGTGAGTCAGTTGGTCCAGATTCCGAGACGTTGTTCGGTGGAGGCTTTCCGCCCTACATCGTAATGAGCCCCTATACCTTCATTTTTTGTAAAACTACTACCTAACCTAAACCTACATCTAATAAACTATCGTAACCTACACTATTCTAATTTATGCTAATTATACTAAAGACTAACCTAAATAATTTAGATTAAACTATACACACTAACAACATATATGAAACATCAACCCCCCCCCCCCCTTGCCACTGGATTCAAGATAGCCTGGGTGATGAGGGTTAAGAACCCGAAACCGGTCCCAGGATGCTTGTTTCCGGTCCAGGAAAGACATGGCTTGGCAGTTCGGCGCTGGACTGTTCCCATGAGGCACAGGGTCAGACTGATTTGCATATGGCCATGTCTGAACTGGGGTTGTGGAGTGAGCTAAAGAATGATGATGGATTAAACACAGTACAGTTGACTGGGGGTGAGTCTTTGATTTGCTCAAAAGCTCCATCCATCATCCCCTTTGGTATCGCTAAGTTCGCCCTAAGTTGGCAGGGTATGCCCAAACGTGTGTCCCTTGCTAATTTTGCCACTGGATTCAAGACAGCCTGACTGATGAGGGTTATGAACCCAAAACCGGTCCCAGAATGCATGTTTCCGGTCCAGGGAAGAAATCTCTTGGCAGTTTGGCACTGGAATGTTCCCATGAGGCACAGGGTCAAACTGATTTGCATATGGCCATGTCTGAACTGGGGTGGTGGAGTGAGCTAAAGAATGATGATGGACTAAACCCCGATCAGTTGACTGGGGGTTAGTGTTTGATTTGCTCAAACGCTCTGTCCATCATCCTCTTTGGTATCGCTTTGTTCGCCTTAAGTTGGCAGGGTATGCCCAGACGTGGGTCACTTGCTTACATTGCCACTGGATTCAAGATAGACTGGCTGATGAGGGTTATGGACCCGAAACCGGTCCCAGGAGGCTTTTTACCGGTCCAGGGAAGACATGGCTTGGCAGTTCGGCGCTGGACTGTTCCCATGAAGCACAGAGTCAGACTGATTTGCATATGGCCATGTCTGAACTGGGGTGGTGGAGTGAGCTAAAGAATGATGATGGATTAAACCCAGATCAGTTGACTGGGGGTGAGTGTTTGATTTGCTCAAACGCTCTGTCCATCATCCTCTGTGGCATCGCTTTGTTCGCCCTGAGTTGGCATGGTCTGCCCAGACGTGGGTCCCTTGCTCACTTTGCCACTGGATTTAAGATAGCCTGGCTGATGAGGGTTATGGACCTGAAACCGTTCCCAGGATGATTGTTTCCTATCCAGGGAAGACATGGCTTGGAAGTTCGGTGCTGGACTGTTCCCATGAGGCGCACGGTCAGACTTATTTGCATATGGCCATGTCTGAACTTGGGTGGTGGAGTGAGCTAAAGAATGATGATGGATTAAACCCAGATCAGTTGACTGGGGGTGAGTGTTTGATTTGCTCAAACGCTCCGTCCATTATCCCCTTTGGTATCGCCCCTCCCCCTTATGGCACATTGTTGAGAAGGGACACAGGCAACTTAACCTAATAATACACTAACTAAACATATGTCCTAAACAAATATATATAGCTTTTTTAATGCAATGTTTTTAAACAATTGCAAAAACATTAACACCCCCCACCCAGAGGAAAAGGAAGCAACCCAAAACACTACATAAAACACTAAACTAATCTAAAACCTTATTTACACTAAACTAAACCTACTCTAAACCTAAACTTAAAACTACCTAATACTATATATATATAAAAGATATAAGTAAAAACAAAGGATTAGGGGGACTGTACAAGGGGCATTGTCAAAGCAGATGTAGCTCAGAAAGGGAGCTCCAGGGCACCCTTTATGTCCTGAAGGTGGGTTAACACCAGTGCCAGGCCTCTTTCAACTGATGACACCCGAACATTCAGGTCCAACAATAACCTGCAGTCCTCCAAGGTGTAGGGGTTAGCTCTCTGTGTGTGGCTGGGGGCTGCACCAGCCATTTGGGCAGCTACAGTTGGTGGGGCCTGTGGTGCTGGTGAAGCTGGTTGAACAGCGGTAGTTGTCGGGGTAGGTGGTACTGGTGCCACATGTTGTAGACCTGCAGATGGCAATGATTGTGGGGTTACATGTTGTATGCCTGCAGTGCTCAGATGGTTCTCACTGTCACTCTAGTGCCTGGAAGTGGCAGGCAGCACACCACTCTGTCTTCCGGGTTTTGGGGCTCCGTCCATCATCCCCTTTTGTATCGCACCCTGGGTAATGGCCATCCACCGTCCTGCCAACCTCTCTTCATTGTACCTCTTCTCCATTGCAAGGTACCCCTTTGGAACTCAGAGGGCATGCTTATATCGGTCCTTGAGCTGGTTAAATACTGTGTCTGCCTCAGGTGACATGTAATGTGTAATGAAAGACACAATTGTCGAGATGTAAGAACCAAGACAAACATCAAGGTCCAACAAGTATCTTTCACAACAACAGGAACTTTACACTCCAACTGTTTGCTACTTCGAATATGATCTGGCAAGTTACATGTGAAGCAAAACTCTTATCACAACTTGACATTGATAGTGACATGGTAATGTATGGTAGGGCACATAGCAATGGCAGAGTCCAGGAACAACAGTGTAAGGTTAGCTAAGTTGAATGATGATGTTGACACAAACTCATACAGAGTCTCCCAGAGGAATGTACCCAAAAGACTGAGTCATGGACCCTTTGCAGAACCGGGGCATGACATTTACCCAAAGACATGGGATGCACTGGTTGTAATAGTGACAGACCACTAAGCACCAAAGTGTAACTCTTATACAGCAGTAACCAAAATCACAAATCTTACACCACTACATAGTTTGATGTGTCTCCACAGCTACACATCCAGGATTCATGCTGTATAAATCTAGCTGAAGCATCACAATTCAGCTATTTGAAATACAACATGTCATATGTTTTGCACATTGGAAGTAAGACATGGAACAATGGTTGAAAGTGTTGTTGGGCACATCACAATGTATCAACCTCGTATTTACTTATTTCAGCTAGTTGTACGCCTGGGTTAGACCACTCATCCAACATTGTCACATACACCAGATTTTGGCAAGATGGCCAACAGTCGAGGAGCTCTAGCCGGGAGTTCTTGGCCAGGGATAACCTTTTTGGCTCAAATCCCCGGATATTCTACCCCCCTTTTGAACCTCTTACTTACCCAGGGTCATGTTTCACTACAGTCCTTGTCTCTCCGAGTCCCCCGCATCTGGCACAAGATCTTAGAGCAAAACTTGATCGAGGTGCTGTACACAGGGCCCGAGCATACATGGCCAATGCCCAGTGGAGCTACCCAGAGAGCTACAGAGGAGAATTGGCTCCGACACCTACCCAGCCGGACATCAGAAACTGTTCTTCCTTGTCTCTCCAATGTGTATTCTTTACTCCCCCCTCCTCTCTGAAGAAACACAGAGGATTCTGCTGTGGACGGCCGAAGGGGTCGTAGCATCGGTGAGACTCCCCATCATCCGGTGGACCCTGTGAGTCTGCTGGTGGCGATGCAGCAGTAGTGAGCCTCCCCACCATCCGTAGACCCCATGAGTCGGCTGATTGTTGATCCCTTACATCGAGGCCGAAGCCAGGCTGGGCTGTATTGGTGACTGCATGTTGTGGTGACTGGGGATTACCCCTTCTGGCTGTTGCCTGCCTTCTGGACCAGGGCTGAGGTGGCCTGGTGACCTGCTTTGCCTTTTCCGGGGCTGCGGCAGGGATGCATGGATCGCGCCTTTCCCCCGACTGAGCAACCTTTGTGAGGGCATGGTCGGATGCCCATGCTGCCTTAGTTTGCTTTCCCTTCCTGGTGTTAATTTTCCCTTCCCCGTGTTGAATTTCCCCTGACATTGTTGACGCTTAAAGGATCGATGAACTCCAGCCTTACTCCATCCTGGTGCTGGTGATCGCCCCTGACACTTTGACTTGTACCTATGTGATGTTTTTCTTGCAGGTCTTTAAAACTGCATTCCTGTGTGCCCGCAGCCCCGTCATTTTGTGGCTAGGTATTTTGGGGTTCATGTCTTGGAGCCTCCATTTTGCTGACTGAAAGTCGCACAGACTGATTTACCCCACTGGATAGCGCTTTTCTTCTGCCGGATTTACCCGTGCCCTAACCCGGCCCCCTCTTGAAGCCCTTTTCATCCCTCTCCTCATGTGGATCATGGTGAGGCACCTTTTCGCCCCCTCCCTCGGACCCGCTCCAGCTCAAATTATGACCTAACGCAGTGAGGGACTCCGTCTCTGGATGTTGGAGATCATGAATTACCCCACCCTCTTGCTGACTCTGACTTACTGGTATCTCCTGTTGTGTTTCACACCTTGCCTGGTCTGCTAAGACCTGATCTGCATTCTGTCCCCTTTACTTTTCCCCCATTACCCTCTATATCCCATTGATCTTGTTTGCTATGTTATTAAATACCCAAGTAATGCAATTTCCTTTTTCCATGCCAAGCTATTGTAACTGATGTAACTTTGTAACACTGTTTAATCCTCATGTAAACCTCTCTGATACCTCCAGGTCTAGCCAGCGCTATATAAAACTCGTCAAATAAATAAATAAATAAATAAATCCCATCTTGTGTATGAGGCTGTCTTATTGTAATTATACTTGTCACTAACAAGTGTTGCTCCAATGCTCCAATCCTCAATGACTGATACATCATGCCAGTGTGTACGAGTATTCCATGTCTAGTCATACACATCACAAACATCCATCCAACATACTGTTGTCTGTATGTTCACTGCGAAACACAGATGCATCGGCTGAAGCAACATACACAATTTGCACATATGGACACAGTGAAAGTGCCACAGGAACTTCAGAAGATTCATATACTCACAGAGTCACTACAGCCTACCCCATGTTTATTTTATTTTCTGTACCCATACAAGTGTACTAATGCTGCCATGGACACATGCTACACTACCAAGAAGACATGTTCCCTTAGGGGGGTGAAACAGCAGTTGCAGCTGACTTCACAACACTACGTACATTGCAGGTACATGGTGTAACTACATAAATATAAATAAATCGTAAATCATACGTTCCTATATAGCGCCCTTCACAGTAAGGTCTCAGGGCGCTTGCTTTGGGAACCCGTCCTGGTTTTTCCCTGCGAGATAACTCCTACTGGGCATCCCCAAGGTGAAAGCCAGGCATCCCATCGTGGTGGGGCCGTAGTGGAGATTAAGCAAGCTATTGCCCAGAGTTGCAGAGTGTGAACCCATGATTCGAGTAGGCACCGAGGCAAGAATTATCGAGTCCGTGGACAATTTGAACTCAAGACCCTGCCGCGCTCTAACCGCTGAGCCACACTTCTCCACTATATACATCACACAATATTTGGGTCTGTAGAAGCACCAACATGTCACAGCATCAAATGCAAAGTTGAAGGATGGACCCAATAGATACCATAGTAGGAAACGTCAAATTAAAAGAATGTATGGGGCCCCCTTTGAGAAGACTGGTGTAGGGTGGTGTCATTTAAAATTGATTGACAATCTGCTACAACATGTAGAAGCAAGGAATGTGCCCTATTAGGCGGTACCCAGCAGTTTTCCAAGACAACTGTGTCATATTTTGCTGCATAGTACCAACACAGGCACCCTTGCCCAATGGTGCAAGAGTGCATACATTGTTGGCAGGCAGGTAATTTTGCAACAGCTCAGGACAAAACACTGAACTGAGCCATATTGTTTTAGGTACGGTGCAGGGTGCATACTGGGGATACCCAGCGTAAAGTCAAGAAGGCTATTGCTGTTTTCCATCACTTCAACATAATTATGGCCTATAATCTTCTAATGATGCTGGCTCAGCATGGTAGAGGTGATATCCATGTCACGCACACCCAGAGTGTGTTCAACAACATACCGGACCCGTCCTCACAATCAATATTTTTTGGAACGCAACATACATGGACTAAGGCACTCACCAGTCGCGTGTGGGTTCCTACGGCATCACTGTCACTTTGAGTGAATGATGGTCGTTCAGGGGTGACACCTGAAAAAAGTGTATTTATCAGTCATGATGTGTCACATGTCATGTTCACTATTCAAGTTATCAGCATAACATTGTGAAATTATTACATATACGTCTGTGTTCATGTTGGCTTCATGAAGGGATGTGAATTGACTGTCTGACACACAACCCATGCCCAATGCAGGATTGTGGAATACGAGATGATCTTGCAACAATACATGATTATTTTGTGACTACAAATTGAGGGAGATATTGACAAGCCACTATCACCACCACAACGTCACTTTCTTGATATTGTGGTGGCGATAGAGGCTTCACCTTATTTACAAGGTGGTGTTAAGCCACTTGAGGTGGCTTGTCGCCGAGTTGTGAATAAGGCACCCTTTCATGCTATACTTGAAGGGGGTAGGCAATGGGTGTTGTGGTGGGCGTTCCACCACAGCACTCATTATTCTTGATGCTGGGCCATATTTACAAGGGTGGGGAAAATATGGGTCAGCACCTAAATTAAGACCAGTGATTACCTGGTTTTACCTTTGCGCAACGAAAATAGAAGTTTAATTGAATCCCATTTTGGCTCTTTCCATGTGTGCTACGTTGTGCAGCACACATAGAAACAGCAAAATGCCATTGATCGCTTATGTCCAGGAAGGTGTCCCTTCCTGCAAATAAACAAACATCATAAAAAAATTAAGGTTTGCAACTTCAATGTATGCTGCATTCAGCAGTACACAGACATTTTAAAACGCCATTTCTGATTGTTTATGTGCAGGAAGGAACACCTTCCTGCACATAAACAAGAAACAATCCTTCCCTTCAACACAGGCACCCTTGCACAATGGCGCTAGATTGCCTACATTGGTGCTGAGGCAGGTTCATTTTTAACAAAGTTTATGGCATCATCCTGTTGCCTAAATTACATTTTGTCAATGAATACAGTTGTGACCATGGAACACACAGTGGGGTAGCAGACCACCTTTGTCATGTACTTACCACCTTGCCTGCCAAAAATGCTCTCCAGGTTATCCAACAAGCCCCCTCACAGCCAACACAATCCTGCCATCTGTGTTTCCACTGGTGGACAGTCCTGTCCACTCTGAAGATTCTCAGCATGTAATGGCAGATGCGTTCCCACCTCAACGTCCGTACCTTGGCGTCCTACCCCTGCAGTTCACGTCCCACACTCTCCACCATTCTTGACAAGAAAAATTTTACCAGCCAGAGGAAAGCCCCAAATGCTTTCTCTGTCAGCCTCAAAAACTAGGTCAGTAGTGAGGCACACTTTTTGGATCAGGTGTAAATCCGTATTCTTAGTAAACTTCTTGGGTGCACGTGGGTATCCCCCTCTGGCCTAAGGGAGTTAGTTCAATACTCAAAATGAAGCACTAAGTTTGACTTACTTAGTTAACCCCTGTTGCACTCCGGTTCGGTTAAAGTAACCTTTCTCAAATTCAAATGAAGTTCACAATTGTTCACGGTTTCTTTGTCCAGAAGAATTTCTTTATAGCATCACTATGATAATTCTCATAAATGCATGTACATCATGTCAATTGCTTCTTGGTATCACAGAAATTTAACATCTCATATCAATCATCCCAATGCTTTTTGGGTCAGGGACCCTTCATCAGGGGACTGTTTATCCTAAAAGTAAATAATCAAAATCAAGCATTTAGGGGCTCCCGTCATGTACAAGCAAAGTAATTCATTTCAGATGCCCTTCAAAATGATGTAAATGGTGCTGTATGTAATCTGAGGACTGCGATCCCTCCAGTGCCAATGTGGTTTATGTGAAAAGTGTCTATATTGTGTTGGAGAACGAGCTAGAAAGTTAGTGCGGGCGATAAGGTTTTTTGAGTCGCATGTAGCGGTGGTTTGAAGTTGGATCCCTTGGTGGGATGGGAAATAATCACTCAGTGCTCCTTCTTTATTTCACACATTTTGCAACATACGCATATTTTATGCACTCTGCGTGCATCTGTCTCGATGTTACTATATGAATATTTTCCATCAAATAAAATGTAACGCATTAAAGTACGATTTTCCTCATCAATATCGCAATCATATCCTTCACATTTTTCCACCAGGGCATTTATTACACTTGAGGCACCCTCTCAATATGGCGCTTCCTGCCCCTCACAACCTGGTGAAGAGGTTATACACCCTTAGTCCCCTTTCATTCTACCGCGCACACTCCTACCGCGCACACTCCGTAATGCATTTAAAACACTTCAAGTGCATCTCGAGCACCAACATTTCTCGACTCCAGGTCGGAACATGACCTTCAAAATATCGACCAACGCACTTTCTACACAATAGGTAAGCGTTACGTGCAACTTTTGATGATCTTTTGTTTACTACTGCTAAAACGCTTGAAACTTTCTTTGCAGACCTTGACATTTTGAAATTGTGATATTATTCTTAGCACCTGCTTGGCATCACCTAGGTGGGTGTTTTGGTTATTCACCTCGGATACCACCAGCATGCTAACATACTTCTTTTCTAGTCTTGCTATCACTTCGCCAACCATCGTGTTTTTACCTATTTTCAACATCCTTGGCGCTGTCAAAACAGACCAGTAAAACATTGTGAACACCTTGGGTCACCTTTGCCATGTCCTACTATTTTATTTAGAATAAATAGCACAGTATGGGCTACAGAGTCTTCGTATCAACCGCACTAACTTTCTAGCGCGTTCTCCAACACAATGGGGTCGATTCTGATTCGGAGCATTTTTCCCGTACGAATCGTACCCTGCAACGTCCCGCGTACGTACGTCAAAGTACGATTCATACCAGGAGCCAGACTCCATACGAATCGTACAGAGACCGTACGAATCGAATCCCCGTACACGTCTCCGTCGGAACCCGCTGTACGCGAGATCTGTACGGCTCGCGGCAGGTTTATACGACCCAGCAAGTACGATGCGTGTCGGGTATGCACAGTACAACCCGTAAAAGCAGAGTTCGCACCGGAACAGGTACGGAACGCCCCCCCCCCCCGGTATGGTGCATACCCCTCATGATCGCAGGGGTACGCCCCATACACCCAGCGTACATGGGATTTCTTGGGACATTTCATGTCGAATATTCATTGACAATGTATGCTGGTACTAGCGCGCCTCCTGCCACTAGATACTGAATTTTAAATCGAAACTCGCCGACGGACGCTCACTTATGCTGGGCTCCTAGCGGTTTTTAAATTGTTTGTATTATATTTTTGCACTATTCTTTTATGCACATTTTAATTTGATTACGAAATTACCTTGTGTGTTGCCGGTACAGGCGTGATCCCCGTTCCACCACCGATGATTCGGATTGTTGTGGAGGGATAGACCGCCATAGTGGGAAGTGTTATACTTGACTTCCGGTCCTTAGAGGTTAGCAGTCTAGCTGGTCGCCTCCTCAGCTACTTAAACCCCTGACTTAACCAGCTCCCTGGATTTCTTGGGACATTTCATGTCGAATAGTCATTGACAATGTATGCTGGTACTAGCGCGCCTCCTGCCACTAGATACTGAATTTTAAATCGAAACTCGCCGACGGACGCTCACTTATTTATTTATTTATTTATTTTTTATTTATACAAAATTTATAGCGCGCTCAGTTACCCAAGAGCATCCCGGCGCGAAACAGAAGAAGAGAAAGACAGCTACTCAAGGCTACACAGGGAACAAATGAGTCTTGAGAAGTTTCCTGAAAGGAAGGATCTTTGACTCCGAACGAATCTTAAGGGGCAGGGAATTCCACGAAGACGCCACTTGCACTGGGAAACGTCTGCCTCCAGAGCGAGCCTTCCTAACTCTAGATGACTGCAGAAGATGTCCTTGATCCGAGCGCAAGGGCCGTGTGGGCTTATAGGGGCGTACCATGGTGGAAAGAATGGGGGGGCCCTTGCCATGTAGAATCTTGTGGGCCATACACAGCGCTTTAAATTTCACCCGTTCCCTGACTGGGAGCCAGTGCAGCGTTTTCAAGGCCGGGGCAGCAGAGTGTCTTCTGGGCACATCCATCAACACTCTAGCCGCTGCGTTTTGTGTTTGTTGGAGAATTTTAAAAGTCGCTTCGGGAGCACCGAGAAACAACGCATTCCCATAATCGAGCCTTGACAGGATTAGGCCGCGAATCAGCAGCTTCCTTGCCGGATCAGGAAGCAAAGGCAGCACCTTGCGGGCTGACCGCAGCAGCCCAAAACAGACCCCCGCGGTCTTCCTAGCGTGGGTCCTAAAGGACAGATCTTCATCCAACCAAACTCCCAAGGTCTTAATCTCCTTTTTGGGAGCTGGTGGGTCACCCAAAGACCGGGGCCAACAACTAGGAACAATGGAGGGACTAGATTTGCCTAGGAGCATCAGCTCGGTTTTTTCTCCATTAAGCTTTAATGCAGATTGGGACATCCAACGATGGACATTGGCGAGGCAGTCATGCAAAACCTCGGGTTGTTCCCCTAGCTTGGTAAGGCCTACCACCAGCTGAGTATCATCAGCATAGCTGATGATCTTTACTCCTGAGGGGGCCACCACTCTTATGCTGAGCTCCTAGCGGTTTTTAAATTGTTTGTATTATATTTTTTCACTATTCCTTTATGCACATTTTAATTTGATTACGAAATTACCTTGTGTGTTCCTGGTACAGGCGGGATCCCCGTTCCACCACCGATGATTCGGATTGTTGTGGAGGGATAGACCGCCATAGTGGGAAGTGTTATACTTGACTTCCGGTCCTTAGAGGTTAGCAGTCTAGCTGCTCGCCTCCTCAGCTTCTTAAACCCCTGACTTAACCAGCTCCCTGGATTTCTTGGGACATTTCATGTCGAATATTCATTGACAATGTATGCTGGTACTAGCGCGCCTCCTGCCACTAGATACTGAATTTTAAATCGAAACTCGCCTACGGACGCTCACTTATGCTGGGCTCCTAGCGTTTTTTAAATTGTTTGTATTATATTTTTGCACTATTCCTTTATGCACATTTTAATTTGATTACAAAATTACCTTGTGTGTTGCTGGAACGGGCGCGATCCCCGTTCCACCACCGATGATTCGGATTGTTGTGGAGGGATACACCGCCATAGTGGGAAGTGTTATACTTGACTTCCGGTCCTTAGAGGTTAGCAGTCTAGCTGCTCGCCTCCTCAACTACTTAAATCTCATGCCCTTACGGAAGCGCAGCGGATGAGCGCAGCGGGCGCACCGAGAGCGTGCCGAAGGCGCGCTTAAGGCAAGCCCGTCTGCGCCCGTCCGTGCCGGGACCCGGCCCAGGGCCTCTTTCCATACGCGATACTCTTCATCTCCTCAAGCCCCACGCATCTGTTACACCTCCGACCAGTTAAAGGAAATAAAAGTAAGTGCCCCTCCAATTTGTTGTTCCCCTTTGCCCCTAGCGTCGTTTTGCACATCTTCACTTACTCCTTGTTCCACATGTCCTTTCACCCTTCCTGTCTCCCGTCCACTTGTTCAGCCTCCCTTCCCAAAGTTTCGGTCTCCTTATCGTGCCGCTCTGATAAACGCACAGTCTCTACCCAAGCATAATTTGGAAATTTTGGAGCTAACCACAAGCCTAGAGCTGGATATTCTGTTTATTACAGAAACCTGGGGGGATGCGGCGTCAGGGCCAGACTTCCGCTCAGCCATTCCTGAGGGCTTCTGTGTGTCCAAACTAGACAGGCCCTCAGGTAAGGGCGGGGGACTTGCCATAATTCATAAAGCTAGTTATTCTATAAAAACTTAACCCATCTCTAGTCTGGATTGTGAGGCCCTTAAGTTCTCCATTTCACTGAATTTTAATCAAGTATTCAAGGGTACTCTCCTTTACCGACCCCCTGGTTCACGTAAATGTTTTCTTTCAAATCTTGGCGCAATATTAGAACCTTTTATAGGATCATCGGATTATACTGTCCTGGAAGATTTTAATTTCTGTCTCGAATCCCCCTTGGACAGGGATACGATCCAGCTTACTACTGACTTGGCAGCGATGGGACTATATCAACTGGTCTCAGTCCCGACTCATCAAGCAGGACACACCCTTGATGGGTTGTTTACTAATAGTCCGGCTATATCTCTGATTAACGTACTGCCCCTAACTTGGTCGGATCATGAAGTAGTCATATTTAGCATAAAAGCGCATAACCCCAATCCAGCTCAGTCTAAATCGCAAATTGCGCAAAGTATTCGAGACTGGAAACATTTAGATCCTTCTCTGCTTAACCAAATACTCAGCACCTCCCCTTGTGAGGCTTCCTCAAATCCCTCGCAGGCAGCCATCAGGTACCAGGACTGGCTCCTAGCTGCCCTTAGTATGGCAGTCCCCACTAAATAAATTTTTCCAAATCGATCCACTCCGTCCGCTAGATGGTTTTCAGAGGAACTCAGATTGCAGAGGCAGCACTGCAGGAACCTCGAGAGGCATTGGCGTAAACATTATAGCCCTCAGGACAAAGAATGCTATAAGGCTGCCATAGCCATATATAAACGTTCTATAATCCCTCATAAAAGTGCCTACTACCTATCTCAAATCGAGCTTGCACAAAATTCGTCCAAGAAACTGTTTCAAATAGTTAACATCTTATCTACTCCTCCTTCAGTTCCTGCCATTGAGCCTTCCCAAGACCTTTGTAATTCCTTAGCGGATTACTTTGCCAACAAGGTTATCAATATATACTCAGCATTGTCTTTATTAACCCACCCACAAGGTTCAGATTCTCTACCTGGAGCTATATCGGCTGGCCCGACTTTTTCCTTTTATCACCCAGTCTCGGCTGACACTATCAGCAAATATGCAGTCACCATAGCTTCAGGTTCTCCTCTAGACCCCTGTCCACCTTCGGTACTCAATCTGCTTTGTGAGACCATCACCCCTCCACTTACGGACATCTGCAACTCCATGTTTCGCGCAGGTGAGTATCCAAAGATATGGATAGAAGTAGTAATTAAACCCCTCCTAAAAAAAACATCCTCAGACCCTTTAGAACTAGCCAATTATAGACCCATAGCTTGCCTTCCTTTCCCAGCAAAGATCTTTGAATCCCTTATGAATCACCAGCTCTCAGATTATATCAATCAACATCATCTGCTGGATGATACCCAATTTGGCTTTAGGCAAGGCCATGGGACAGAAACGGCACTGATAAAAGCGGCTGACGAGATCAGAACAATCTTAGATCATGGCGGGGCGGCGGCCCTCATATTGTTAGATCTTTCCGTCGCCTTCAACGCGGTTGATCACTCCATCTTGATCGACCATGTCTCAACGCTGGGGGTTAACCATCTAGCCAGAGATCTACTAGCTTCGTTCCTGGCTAACCGCATTCAATCGGTGAAATTGGGCACATTCTACTCGCCCACTTCCTCCTTGCCGTTCGGAGTGCCCCAGGGATCATCGCTAAGTCCGACAGTATTTAATATCTATGTGTCGGACTTGGCGAGGGTCATAAAATCGTATGGGCTGAGCTTAACCACCTACGCAGATGACACCCAACTGGTGTTGGCTGTCCATAAGGATGGTGTGGCAGTTGCGTCGAGATTCCAGGAGGGTATGCTAGCCATAGGCTCCTGGATGTCGATGAACTGCTTAAAATTAAACTCCGATAAGACTGAGGTGATGACCTTTGGCAACTTGTCTCCGGCATGGTCGGACAACTGGTGGCCAATTGATCTAGGCCCCTCGCCAGTACCGGTTGCCAAGGTCAGAAATCTTGGGGTCATATTTGACACCAAATTAACATTTCACCATCATGTCAATACAGTGATCTCGTCCTCGTTTTTTATTCTTAGAAAAATCAAAAAAATACTTTCTTACTTACCTCCCTCGGCAGGAAAAACTCTAATAACCACTTTAATATTTTTAAAACTGGATTACTGTAACGCCCTCTTGCTGAATGCCCAGGAGCAGGTTCTGGACAAACTGCAGTCTGTCCAAAATGCGGCGGCAAGAAAATTGCTTTCCATCCCCAAGCACCACTCTGTCTCTGCGGCCATACGTCAATTGCATTGGCTGCGAGTCAGGAGTCGCATAAAGTTTAAAGCCCTCTGTATTGCTTACAAGGCCATTCATGATTCCGGACCACGATTTTTAAAAAGGGCTCTTAAGATCTACACTCCAATCAGGCCTCTCCGTTCAGCATCCACTTATCTTCTCCCTGTTCCTCGCTCTAGAACATTTGCTTAGGGAGACAGACGGTTCTTGGTAGCCATGGCGAGGCTTTGGAACACCCTCCCTTTGATCATCAAGACCAGTCCGACACTTTTAATTTTACGGAAACAACTGAAAACCTGGCTCTTTGACCAATGATCTGCTTCAGCATGATTTGCCACTGACAATCCTGTGCGCCGAGAAACCTTCGGGTATTTGTGCGCAATACAAATCTAATAAACATAAACATAAACATAAACATACCCACATGATCGCAGGGGTACGCACCGTACCCCATGTACGCTGGGTGTACGGGGCATACCCCTGCGATCATGGGGCGTACGCACCGTACTGTGTGTATGTGATTGTGCACTTCTCCGTACGAATCGCCCTTACCTGACGTGGACCGTACGGATCGCATCCTGATGCCCCGGTCCGGATCGTACTCGTCGGGTCGTACGGCATGTGTACGAGTCGTACGGAGAGGGCTCCGGATACGATTCGTATGGACGGTTTTTTCCCCGGATCGGATTCGACCCCAATATAGTCACTTTTCACTCAAACCACATTGGCACTGGAGGGAACTCGTTCCTCAGATTATATACGGCACCATTTTAAATCGTTTTGAAGTGCATCTGAAGTATTGTACTTTGCTTGTACATGACAGAAGGCTCTAAATGCTTGCTTTTGATTATTTACTTTTACGATAAACAGTCCCCTGATTAACGGTCCCCGACCCAAAACCAAAAGTGATAATGGATGGAGTGTTTAACATTGCAAGCACTCACCCCCAGTCAACTGATCTGGGTTTAATCCACCATCATTCTTTAGCTCACTCCGCCACCCCAGTATAGACGGGGCCATATGCAAATCAGTCTGACCCTGTGCCTCATGGGAACAGTCCAGCCCGTACTGCCAAGCCATGTCTTCCCTGGACCAGAAACAAGCATCCTGGGACCGGTTTCTGGCTAATCAGCCGTCATCAGCCAGGCTATACCAAAGGGGATAATGGACGGAGTGTTTGAGCAAATCAAACACTCACCCCCAGACAACTGATCTGGGGTTTAATCCATCATCATTCTGTAGCTCACTCCACCACCCCAGTTCAGACATGGCCATATGCAAATCAGTCTGACCCTGTGCCTCATTGGAACACTCCAGCACCGAAATGGCAGGCCATGTCTTCCCTGGACCGGAAACAAGCATCCTGGGACCAGTTTCGGGTTCATAAGCCTCATCAGCAGGGCTATCTTGAATACAGTGGCAAAGTGAGCAAGGGACCCACTTCTGGAAATACCCTGCCAACTTAAGGCGAACAAAGCAAATCAAAGGGGATGGTGGACAGAGTGTTGAACAATGCAAGCACTCACCCCCAGTCAAATGATCTGGGTTTAATCGATCATCATTCTTTAGCTCACTCCGCTTCCCCAGCTCAGACATTGCCATATGCAAATTAGTCTGACCCTGTGCCTCATGGGAACAGTCGAACCCGAGCTGCCAAGCCATGTCTTCCCTGGACCGGAAGCAAGCATCCTGGGACCGGTTTCTGGCTAATAAGCCGTCATCAGCCAGGCTAGCTTGAATCCAGTGGCAAAGTGAGCAAGAGACCCACGTCTGGGCATACCCTGCCAACTTAGGGCGAAAAAAGCAAAACCAAAGGGGATGGTGGACGGAGTGTTGAACAATGCAAGCACTCACCCCCAGTCAAATGATCTGGCTGACTTTAGAACTCCTAAATGCCTTCTGTGAATACCAACAATCTTAAAGTTAGGATTTTCTCAGTTTAGGAGTAGTAAAGTTAGGAGTCCTAACTTTAGGACTCCTAAATGCCTTCTGTGAATACCGAAAGTCATAAAGTAAGGATTTTCTCAGTTTAGGAGTAGTAAAGGTAGGACTCCTAACTTTAGGACTCCTAAATGCCTTCTGTGAATACCGAATGTCTTAAAGTTAGGATTTCTCTCAGTTTAGGAGTAGTAAAGTTAGGAGTCCAAACTTTAGGACTCCTAAATGACTTCTGTGAATACCGAAATGAGTAAGTGCCTTCTCTGAATACCAAAATGAGTAAGTGCCTTCTGTGAATACCAAAATGTTAGTAAGTTTAGGATTTTGTCTTAAGTTAGTTATGTGAATCGGGACCATCAAGTCAGGTTGTATCAGATGTCAGGCAAAAAGTGGGGGTAACTGTGCAAAAGGGGGCACTATCTCACACAACCACATAAATAAAAGAGGATGAAACTAACCTTTCCCAAGACAGTCTTTATTGTCTAAGTGGAAAAATCTGGATAGGCCATTTCTAGTGGCTGGGCAGACCGAGGTCTATGTTCCAATGTAAAGTCCATTCCCTGTAGCAATATGGACCACTTCAAAGGTTTTGGGTTTTCTTCTTTTATCCGCATTAGCCATCTTAGACGTCTGTGGTCAGCTTGGATGAGGAAGTGAGTACCAAACAGGTATAGTATGAGCTTCTTCAGGGACCAAACCACAGCAAAAGCCTCCCTCTCAATGGCACTCCAACGCTGCTCTCTGCGGAGTCACCTTCTGCTTATGAAAGCAACAGGTTGGTCTTGTCCATCATCCTTTGTCTGAGATAGGACCTCTCTGATCCCCAGCTTAGATGCATCTGCCTGCATGATGAACTGCTTGAAGGCATCTGGAGCCTTGAGAATAAGTGCTAAGCACATTGCCTCTTTAAGGGTGTCAAAAGCCTTTTGGCAGCCAACTGTGAGCTTGGGCATCTTTTTAGAGGCGAGTTCTGTGTGGGGAGTCCCAATGGACCCATATCCCTTTACAAACCTCCTATAGTACCCGGTCAAGCCAAGGAATGCCCTGACTTGGGTCTGGCTGGTTGGAGCTTCCCAATCTAGAATTGTCTGGATTTTGCGCTGAAGGGGCTGGTCTTGGCTTCTACCTTCAAGGTGGCCCAAGTACACAACAGTTCCCTGCTGAATTTGGCACTTGGATGCCTTGATAGTTAAGCCTGCAGCCTGCAGTGCATGCAAAACCTCCCCCATGTGGACCAGGTGACCCTTCCTGCCTGAAAGAGCTAAACACACCAATTTAATCAAGATACGCTGTGCTGAAGCCTTCTTACATGGCAAGGACTTGATTCTCTAACCTTTGGAAGATGGCAGTGGCATTCTTTAGACAAAAGGGCATCACAAATAAACTGGAATTCTCCATCAGGTGTGGAGAATGTTGTCTTTTCTTATGCTCCAGGGGCCATGCCAATCTGTCAGTACCCTGCATTTAAGTCAAAGGTACTTAAGTGTTTGGCAGCCCCCAACTTATCTATCAACTCATCAGCCCTGGGGATGGGGTGTGAGTCTGTCTTTGTGAAAGCATTAAGGCCTCTCTAGTCCACACAAAACCTGATTTCCTTCTTTCCACCCTGTGGATGAGGTTTGGGGACTAGGACCACTGAGCTAAACCAGGGACTCGCAGAAGGCTCAATGACCACCAACTCCAGCATCTTGCTCACTTCAGCTTTGCTTTCCTTGACTTGGTCAGACTGGCAATAGATTTTCGTTTTAACAGGCATGCTGTCTCTAGTGTCCACATAGTGGGTACACCAGGGTGTCTGTCCAGGGGTCGAGGAAAAGACCTGTTCATACTGTTGAAGAACCTGTCTGCAACCAGCCTGTTGTTGGGCAGAGAGGGTGTCTGAGAAGATAACTCCATCTACTGACTCATCTTGGGGGCTGTGGGAGTTGAGGTCAGGAAGAGGTTCACTCTCTGTCTCCTGATCCTCATCAGTAACCATGAGCATGGCTACATCTGCCCTGTCACAATGGATTTTGAGGCGGTTCACATGTATCACCCTTTTGGGGGACATGCTAGTGCCTAGGTCTAACAAGTAGGTGACCTCACTCTTTTTCTCCAGGATAGGGTAAGGTGGACTCAATTTTGTCTTGGAGGGCCATTGGTGTCACTGGCTCCAAGACCCACACCTGTTGCCCTGGTGGGAATTCTACCAGTGCAGCTTTTTGGTCATACTAGAGATTCTGGAGCTCCTGTCTGGTCTAAAGGTGTTTGGATGCTTTCAGTATGCAATCCTGGAAAGAAGGTCTAGTACATAGTTCACCACATCTTGCTTTGGTACATGATGGGGTCTCCCCCATCCTTCCCTAACAAGTGGGAGTGATCCCCTTACAGGGTGGCCAAACAGAGGTTCAAAGGGTGAAAACCCTACTCCCTTCTGAGGCATCTCTCTGTAGAAAAAAAGCAGGCACCGCAACAGTACATCCCATCTCTTTTTGAGTTTTTTCAGGGAATCCCATTATCATGCCTTTCAATGTCTTGTTAAATCTTTAAACAAGGCCATTGGTTTGTGGGTGGTAATGTGTTGTGAACGTGTAGATTACTCCACACTCATTCCATATGTGCTTTAAATATGCAGTCATGAAGTTGGTACCTCTGTCTTATACTACTTAATTTGGAAACCCTACTCTGTTGAGGACACCCATGAGGGCCTTGGCTACCACAGGGGTTGCAGTAGTCATGAGGGGAATGGCTTCAGGATACCTAGTAGCATGATCCACTATTACTAGTAGTAATTTGTTTCCTGAGGCTGTGGGAGGTTCAAGTAGACCCACTATATCCACTCCTACCCTCGCAAAGGGTATCCCAACCACTGATAATGAGATGAAGGGGGCCATCAGGTATCCTCCTGTATTGCAACTGGCTTGACAGGAAACACAGGAGCTTACAAACTCCTTTACTTAATGGGACATCTGGGGCCAATAAAAGTGAGTGACCAATCTTTCCCAAGTTTTGGTCTAGCCCATATGCCCAGCTAGGGGGATGTCATGTGCTAAAGTGAGTAGAAACTCCCTATACAACTGAGCCACTACCACTCTCCTAGTGGCACCAGGTTTGGTGTCTCTGGCCTCAGTGTACATTAGTCCTTCCTCCCAGTAGACCTTGTGGGAGCCACTGACATCTCCCTGCTTCTGTGCACCAGCTTGCTGCCTCAGGCCTTCAAGAGTGGGCAGACGTGCTGCCCAAGGCGCAGCTTTTCCCTAGAGGGTCCCACAAGTCCTTTCGCTGAGGAGAGGGGTCTTGATATTTTTGCTGTGTGGAAGCTGTTTCACCAGTCTTCCTACCTTTCCTCTTGTGAGGTTGAGCCACCATTTCAGGCTCCAGTCCTCCTTTTTCACCCTGTGCTCGGCATTGTGCTCTTGTTTTCACACACACTATCTCAGGGATTTGCATCAAGGCTGCATGCTTCATTCTTCCTACCTCTGCCCATGCTAAGGATTCCAGATAATTTCCAAGCAGACAGTCGACTGTGAGCTTGGAAGAGACCACTACCTGTTGCAGGCCACCAACACCCTAATATCACCATAGCCATGGCATGGTTAATGGTGACACTGTCAGCATTGGTAACTAGATAGGCTTTTCTAGTTAGGCATTGGTCTGGGAAAATCAGTGTATCTCTCACCATAGTGACACTGGCACCTGTATCTCTCAATGCTTCTATCTTAGTCCCACTCACTAAGGGACACTGCAGGTATTTCTTCAAATTAGAGGGCCAGATAGCCAAAGTGTCTAACCCCTCCTCCCCTCCAGACACTAAAACAGCCTCAGTGTGAACCTTGATTTGCTCTGGGCACACTTTTGATCCCATCTGGAGATTTGCCATACTAGTAGAAATTAGTGGGGGACTAGGGGCTGGTTTGTTGGGACAGGCAGTATCTTCAGTTTGGTGTCCTTTCTTGTTACACCAGGCTTTGGAGGATCAACATTCTTCCCCTTGTATCCACTAGTAGACTGTAAAGAGATCTTGGACCCACCCGCCTGACCAGAATCTTGGGGGCCTTTAGAAGACTCTTATGTTTTATCATTCAGTTTCTCAACCTCTTTCCTCAGGGGAGGCTTTGTGACTCCTTTCTTTTGGTCAACCTCAGCGGTTGTCTTGGTTACCCTTGTCTTGACCCAGTGGTCTCCTTATTTCCCAATTGGACCTAGGCCTAGCAGATGCTGATGCAACTTTTCATTGATGCAGTTACTTAAAATGTGTTCCTTCATAAACAAATGTTAAAGTCCCTCATAATTCTGCTTCCAGTCAACCAGCCACCTAGTGTCTTTACGGAAAAGTCTACAAATTCCACCCAGGACCGACTCTAGTATTCCTGAGCCCCCCTGCACTTAATGCTGTACTCCTCAGTGGTAAGTCCAAATAACTCATTCAGGGTGCCCTTCATGAGTTCATAGGACTCTGCTTCTTCCCCAATAAGGGTCAGAAGTCTGTCTCTGCACTTGCCAGAGAAAGGTTCCCAAAGGAGGGCCCCCCAGTGATACTTCCTCATGTTTCTGGCTTCACAAACCCTCTCAAAAGCTGTGAACCACTTGGTGATGTCATCACCATCCTCAAATTTAGGGACAATCCCTTTGGGGATTTTAGGATCATAGGATCCTTCTTTTTCTAGCCTTTTTTAATTGCTGCCTCCATTGATGGGCCCTAGGCCCATCTCTGCTCTCTCTTTCTCTAGACCTAGGAGCCTTGTCTCTAGGTTTATTCTTTTGGTCATCCTTACTAAAAGGAGATCATCCTCAATTAAGTTGTCCTCATTGTCTAGTAAGGAGTTGGCCCTATCTCTGTAGGAGCCAGACCCTGTACCACTTGTGTGTGGAGGTTAGGAGACAAAGTTCATTTTGTCTCAAAGTAATTAAGGTGAATGGTCTAGGACTTCATCATCCTAACTACTTTCCCTATTCTGGAGTTGTACTCCGGTAGGGTTGGACCCAGTTCCTATCTGTTTAGCCTTACAGATCAATCAAACAGGGTCTCAAGGTGTTGGGGGGGGAGGGGGGGGGGGGGGTTGGTAGTCAGCTCCGCTCAGTTGAAGAGCCAGGTTTTGAGTGTCTTTCTTAAGATGTGCCAAAAGCAAGCCCATCTGCGCCCGTCCATGGCCCGACCGTGACCAGCGCCAGGGACCCTGCATCTCGGACAAACCCACCGCTACAACTCAGCCACCCTCCACACACTCAATTCTGAAAGACTCAGAGACTGCCAACATGCCACACCTAACACAACACATGGTTCAGTTCTCCTACCTCTTCTGCCGCCAGGCTTTCACCTTCACTACCAACCTTGCCTCCAGCACCACCAAATCCAACACCAGTAATGCCCTCAGATGCATCCTCCTCAATGTGCGCTCCATGCACAAACACACCATGGAGATCTGGAACCTACTTGATTCTCTCTCGCCAGACATCACCTTCTTCATGGAGAACTGGACCAACGCCTCCTCCAACCCGACATCAGCACCGCCATCTCAGAAGGATACATGATCCAGAGGAAGGACTGAACCAACTACCCAGCAGGGGGCCTCACTATTGCCCGCAAGAACACTCTCCACCTCACCACCTCCAGCAAAACGTCCCCCCCTACCGAACACCTGCACTTCCAGATCCAGACCAGCCCCAACTCCACGCTCCACAGAACCCTCGTCTACAGACCCCTCAGCTCCGGGCCCCCTTCGCCACCACCATCACTGACCTCATCGCACCCCATGCATAGCCTCAATGAACTTCATACTCATCAGTTACCTGAACTTCCACCTCAACAACCCCAGCGACCCCAACTCTACCACCCTACAGGAAAACCTCGCCAGCATCAGACTTTACCAACTCGTCACCGCACCGACACACAGGGCAGGACACACCCTTGACCCCATCTTCACAGCAGGAAACAGCGTACACTTCAGCCACACAACGCAACTGACCATCACTGCGTACACTTCACCGTCGACAAACCCAAGGCACCCAAACCTGACCCTCGCCCACCATGAAGGAACTGGAGCAAGATGACCAACGAGCAACTCAACTCCACTCTCACCCTCGACAACCACACCCTGGCATCCGACGCCATTGCCGCAGCTAGAGAACTCCACACCTGGATCGCCAACTGCGCAGACATACTCTCTCCGCTATGCAACACCGACAAACTGCACCCCAGGAAAGCAACCTGGTTCACCACCGATCTCCAAGAAGCCAGGCACACCTGCAGATGCCTGGAGAAGAACTGGAGAAATGCCAAGACACCCAAAAACCACACCACCTACAAGGAAGCCATAACGGACTACCACACCAAATCAGTACCACCAAAAGGACTTTCATCCACAACAAAATCCTCGCAAACTATACCAACTCCAAGGAACTCTTCACCGTCATTCAGGAATTCACTAATCCCCCCAGTGAAGCCCCAGACATCACCCCATCCCAAGACTTCTGCAACAAGCTTGGAACCTTCTTCCACCCCAAGATCTACGACAGCTTTACCAACCACCCATCAGATGCCAAAGCCGGCCCGACCCCAGACACACCAGCCATCCCACCATCTCCACCTGGACTCCGATCACAGCTGAAGTCTCTAGCTCGACCATGAAAGGCATCCACTCACGGGCCCCCACAAACCCCTGCCCCCTCACATCTACCAGAGAGCCACCACCGCCATCGCACCTAAACTACAACACATCATTAACACCACCTTCGAAACAGGCACCTTCCCAGACGACTGGAAAAGCGCAGAAGAACTACCGGCCCATCTCGCTTCTCCCCTTCGCAGCCAAAGTTGCAGAGAAAGCAGTGAACACGGAACTGACACGATTCATCAAAGACAACGCCATCCTCGACCCGTCCTAATGCAGATTCTGGAGCAACAATAGCACCGATACAGCCCTACTCGCCGCCACGGATGACATCCGCACCCTCCTGGACCAAAGACACTCAGCAGCTCTCATCCTACTCGACCTATCAGCGGTCTCCCACAGTACACTCATCGCCAGACTACATGATGTCGGCATACAAGGAACAGCCCTAGACTAGATCCAATCATTCCTCACCGGAAGAACCAAAGAATCAGACTGCCACCCTTCCTTTCTGACCACATGAATATCACATACGGAGTCCCACAGCGGTCGTCACTCAGCCCAACCCTCTTCAACGTCTACATGGCCCCCCTCGACACCATCGTCTGACACCTCGGCCTCAACATCGTATCCTACGCCGACGACACCCAGCTCATCCTCTCCTGCACCAAAGACTCCGCCAGACTCTACTTCCAAAAAGGGATGCTGGAAGTAGCAACCTGGATGACCAAAAGCTTCCTTAAGCTCAATGCCGGGAAGACAGAAGTCCTCGTCCTTTGAACCACCCCTTCGGAATGGGACAACACCTGGTGGCCGTCCGCCCTCTGAAGCTCACCGACCCCCTTGGACCATAACAAAAACTTTGGCATCATACTCGACTCATCCCTCACCATGAACGGACAGGCCAACACAGTCACCTCCAGCTGCTTCAACACCCTCTGAATCCTCTGCAAGAATTTCAAGTGGATCCTCCCTGAGACAAGAAAGTCAGTCACCCATGTCCTCATCACTAACACACTTGACTATGGTAATGCGCTCCTTACTCCACAAACTCCAGACGATACAGAACACCGCAGCCAGACTCGTTCTCAGCACCCCTGGCACAAACATTATCAGCCAACACCTACAAAGGTTCCACTGGCTCCCCATGGAGAAAAGAGTCACCTTCAAAATCCTCACCCATGCCCACAAATGCCTGCACAACACCGGACCTAAATACCTCAATGACAGAATCAATTTCCATATACCCTAAAGGACCCTCCGATCTTCCAAACTCTCACTGGCCGAAACCCCACGCATCCACAGAGCCAGAGTAGGTGGAAGATCATTCTCCCACATTGCAGCCAAAAGATGGAACAAACTCCTGGCAGGAAGACTCTCTAGGCCTGGTTCATCGGCTGAACAGATCTGCTGACCCCCCCGCACTCCTCCTCTGCGCCTTGAGACCCTCACGGGTGGTAGTACGCTTTACAAACCCTGATTGATTGTGATTTCAAAACCTTTTTCTGTTGTCAAACAAAATGTATTAGAAATCCTCTGGCTGCTGTTTTAATAATAATAATACAAATCCACTTTTGTAAAGCGCACAATCACCCGTAAGGGTCTCTAGGCGCTGGGGGCCATCGGAAAGATTAAGCAAGCTATTGCCCAGAGTCACAGGGTGCTGGGCTAATCTGTCGCCGGTGCCAGGGATCGAACCGTGATCCCCAGATTCCGGAGTTATTCCCCCTAGCAGCGGCGCCACACCTCTTCCCAGAATCCCAAACTATTACAAAGAAAGGGTGAGATGTTTTGTTAATAAGAAAAAAATCAGAAGCATAAGATTCAAATTGAGAGGTGAATGTAGCATCCAAAAGAAGTTATTAAAACGCCATCTACCTGCGTGTCGGGCGAAAGAAATAAGATCAAGATCTGTACATACTGGTGCGTGGTCAGATATGAGTATATATCATATGACACAATGTAAAATATGTTGGGCCAAGGATTTGCTTAGCCAAAGACAATCTATATGGGATTGTGAGCAGAGTGAATTTGAATGAAAAGTGTATTTTCTGAGATCTGGGTGACATAATCTCCAACTATCAATGAACAAATTGTGCTGAATGGTCGATCTGAACTGTGAATACATTTTGGTATGAGTAAATTTAACTTTTGAGTTCCTATGTAACACAGAATCATCAATTCGATTTTAAACATCACCAAATATAATATAATTATTGTCACGCATCGTTAACTTATTTTTGTCCAAAAAGTTGGGTTAGCAACTGAAACTGGACCATAAACATAAAAAATTGTTAAAGGTATATTATCATCCAAAAGTTTAACAACAATCCAATGACTATCACATTCGAACTCCTGAGAAACAACAGTAACTTGAAATTTCTTATGATAAAGGATGAGTACACCATTGTTTTTCCCTTTAGCAAGGGTAGATTATCCACCCAGCATCTTTATAACTAAGCAACTTCTGTCTCTGAAAGAAGAGTTGCTGGTATTAAGGCAAGATCTGCATTGAGTCTGGCTTAATGAGATAATACTCTCTACTGTTTAATAGGGTTACCTAACCCTTTAATGTTCCATGAGGGACTTGAAATGAGATATGATAACCATAGTGTGTACAGTTTTTCACATCTACAGTGACAAATTCAATAAGAAAAAACAGTGAAGAGGTAAAGAAAAAAAAATTGCTCATGGAAAGAAGAAAGGAAAAAGAGGTAAAAAGGTAGTCAGTGAAAGACAAAGAATGAATGAAAAGTAATGAAGAAGATGAAGAAAAATGAATAGGAGAAGAAGATGAAATATCAGTAGAAAAAAAAGTGAAATAAGAAACAAAAAGACAGTACTAGTCATACCAATGATGACTGAAAAACATACCTACAGAAACACGGAAACTAGAAGGAGAGCGTCAATACCAGAAGACAGAAGCAACAACAGCTGAACTCCACAGGACAGCAAGGCGCTCATGACACATGTGTAAACACCACACAAAGTAATAATTTATGAGGACAAAATACGAGGACAAACAACCTTTGGTAAAAGAAAAAGCAATACCAAATTTGATAATACTATAAAGAAAAGAAGAAACATAATTGCGTAAAAAAAAGTAAAACAATCCATAATCCTTATTCAGAATACAAGAACAAGTAAAACAGAGATGGCAAGTCTTTTTTGAAGTGTCCATAGCTTCTCCTCCATGCTGTTGAAGAAATCTCTTAAGTGCAGCATGATCTTCATAAGTTCTTGTTTTATCTTTATATGTCACCTTAAACAAGCAAGGATGGATTAGACCAAAATGGGCATTCATGGCTCTTATCTGAGGGCATGTTAGACCTGGCATCTTTTGGCTTCTTTCACCTGTCTTTTTGCTGTCTGACACCCCCCCGTGTTTTGATGCTGTTCTTGCTGGTTTAGTGTCTCTGCACACTTTCTCACTGCTGTCCATTGTTAAAATGCAAGTGCTCCTATTGTAAATTGTATTATGAATTGGTATTTCCATGATTGGCATATTTGATTTACTGTTAAATCTCTAGGAAAGTGCACTGAGAGTGCCAGGGCCTCAAAATCAAATGCTGCTAGTGGGCCTACAGCACTGATTGTACCACCCATAAGAGCAGCCGTTCAAAGGGTTCTCAGACCTGCCACTGCAGTGTCTGCACGCAGTTTTTGCTGCCATGTCGACTTGGCAATTGCATCCACTTCTCAAGCTCTAACCTTCCCTTTTAGGCCCAAGTTAGCCCTATGGCCAGGGTGAAGTGTATGTGAAAGGTAGGACATGTCCTGGTGTGTGTGACACGTCCTCATAGTGAACTACAATGTAATTTGTTTTTTCACTGTTGAAAAGCTATCTGTCCCATAGGATAGAATGAGGAATACTCTGTGACATTTTACAGGTATATCTTTCCATTGGGACAAGATGGAGAAATGGAATTTGGTATGCCTGAACTCAAAATGTAGAAAAGTATATTTTAATAAAGATGATTTTTCTGTTCTGAGTTTGAAAATACCACTTTTAGAAAGTAAGTATTTTCCGGCTTAGCCATCCTGTGTCCCTCGGCTGAGTTGCGGATTGTCTGTCTGGCTTTGGAGCGACAGGGGCTGGAGTTGATCATTATCTTCAGACAGCCACTGGGAGGGGTCAAGGTGTGTCCTGCCTTTCCTGGATAAGCCAGGGCTGGGCTGAATAGACCTGGGCTGCATTTAGAGTAGTGGAAGGAGATTACCTTGCACCTGAATGGGCCTGGTCTGCCTTGGACTATGTTGTCTGCACCTCCTGCCGAGAAGCTGGGCCAGAGAGGACCAAACTGGTTTGGACTGAGCACAGACACTGTCTACCCAAGAGAAAAAAATGAAACTGAGTATAAATATTGGGGCCCAGACCGCAGAACTTTAGAACTTGCTTGGATCAAGGGACTTGCCAAGAAGAAGAAATGGAAGAACTGCCAGAGGAGTACTGCCCCTTTGCTTTGTTGTTTCTTTGCTGGGTTGGCCTGCAGTTGCTGCTTCTGCCTTGAGCAGTGAAAGGACTGGACTGAACGTTCTTCACTTGTTGCTGAATATCTCCAAGGGCTTGAAATAGAGCTTGCCTCCTATTCATGAAGTCTCAGGGACAGCAAAGACTTTACTTACCTCTGGGTACCACCTCTGGAACATGGGTTTCAGTTCCCACAGATGGGGAAAGCAGCCAACACATCACAGAAACCACTGTGGGCTCCATGTCATGAAAGCACCTCAGAGGGCACCGCCACACTTAGCACCGCAACCCTGGTCCCATCGACGATGACGACCACCGCTGCAACTGAACTGCTGCCTGCACCGCTACCTGTTGGCACTGCACTCTGAATTGCCTCGCTTTACTCCACTGCCCTAGTCTCACTGATGAGGTGGCTGCCCGCTGACCTCGACACCCGTGACCGCATCGTGGTTTGGGGGCACTACTTGTAAGTCACACGACACACCTCCCAATCGCACACAGCAGTCTGTGCCTACCAACGCCAGCGCCCATTAACCGAAACTGTCACTTGCACCATGACCTGTCAGCACCGCCACAAGCACCACCCACTATGCTTCACATCACACTGCGATGGTTGCCACGACCGGCCCACACTGATGCGGTCGGCCGGAACCAAAGGTTTTGTTTACGAGCCTGCTGACACTAACACCAGTCCGCACCGACACAGTCGGCCATAATTGTAGGATTCTGTTGTTTTCAGCACTGCGGTAGCCCCGGACGGAGCTGCCGGCTTCAAGGAACTGCATTTTAAAATCTTTCTTGCCAAGTGCTTATTTTTGGTTTCTGTATGTTGGTCTTTTATTGTTTTGGACAGCTAAATATTGGTTATTTTTCTAAAACTGATGTGTGTTCTTTTGTAGTGTTTTCACCATATTACTGTTGGTTATGTGCAAATGCTTTACACACTGCCTCTGATATAAGCCTGACTGCTCGTGCCAAGCTACCAAAGGGTTGAGCAGAGGTTATTTCAGTAGTATACCCCCTTATCCAGACTAGAAGGAAGGGTCCCTGTTTGGACAAAGGTGCAAACCATTTCCAACTAGAGACCCCCCATTTCTAACAGGGTGCATATCCAGAAGTTTGCGGCAATCTGCAGTGACTTTCACAACCTCCGGAGAGAAAAGCAACTTGTGACCATCCCAAATGATTTGATTTTTTTCGATTTAACAGCAGACATTTCTTTTAGCAAGTCAGTATATTGCAAGAAAGACAGAATAACTCCTCATGGTTTCGTAGAAACTTTGGGACCTAGTCTGTGTGCTCTTTATATATTAATGGGAATGGGTGTAGAAACATGTAGCTTTGGTAGGAAAGTTTGAAAAAAGTTAGTCGGATTGGATCCCTCCACATTTTCTGGAAGTCTATAGATGCATACATTTTTTCTGCGATTTCGGTTTTCAAGGTTCTGATTGTGTTTATAAGAAGAGCTATTTCGAACTCCAGATGTGAAATACACAAAGATTCTTGCTGAAAGCTTTCAGCTTTTTGCTTTACTATCGAAACTTGTTACTCCAAAGAAGACCATTTGTCATCCAGCTGTTACTACGTTTTGATAGTCTTTTCCATAAATGGTCTCAACACACAAATCTCAGCAAGTATAACCTCCATAGATGCCATCCCTGGATTTGCTAGCAAAGGAGGGTCTTTCATAGATCATTTACTTGGTCCCACCAGCAATTTAATACAAGAGATGATACCTGAATGTTACCCAGATTTTCTGGAAGTCTATAGATGCATACATTTTTTCTGCGATTTCGGTTTTCAAGGTTCTGATTGTGTTTATAAGAAGAGCTATTTCGAACTCCAGATGTGAAATACACAAAGATTCTTGCTGAAAGCTTTCAGCTTTTTGCTTTACTATCGAAACTTGTTACTCCAAAGAAGACCATTTGTCATCCAGCTGTTACTACGTTTTGATAGTCTTTTCCATAAATTGTCTCAGCACACGAATCTCATCAAGTATAACCTCCATAGATGCCATCCCTGGATTTGCTAGCAAAGGAGGGTCTTTCATAGATCATTTACTTGGTCCCACCAGCAATTTAATACAAGAGATGATACTTGAATGTTACCCAGATTTCTGAGAGACGATGTCATCCATGTTGTTATGGTTTGCGTCTGAGTTCAACAATAAAAGGTTGTTTGAGGTACTTGAAACCTTAAGGTTGCGAATATTCCCCATATATAGAAGAAAATAAATGGCAGCACACTAAGGAACGTGCCACAGATATTATTGAAAGAGGAGAAAAAATATCCCCCCCCCAAAAAATAAAATTTGAAGAAACACTGCACAGAAAAAAACATATAGCATGCAAATAAAAACAGCAGAGAAAAATATCTCCTCCCATGAAATATATCTTTTAAAAGAGCCACAGCATATATTTTGTGAGTATTTGCAATTTTTTCCTGTTTTTTTTAAATTATACACTATAAGGGGCTCATTTTATATGCTGGCATATTTCTGAGGAAAAATAAGAGGAAACATGCCCACTGCGTTCCAAAATGGCAGGCGTGACCTCTTTTAGTGCAGCAAAATTTCCCTGTGCCGGCCGCTGACAGAGGAGAGAAACATGGAGCTCTATAAATGGCTCCAGCGACTCACCGAGGTGTAATCAGGAGATGCACTACTGTCTCGCAGCCGGGCGAGCGCTGGGACTACCGCAGGAAGGCCAGAGAATCTCCCGCATCCACGGAGTTCAACACAGTGCCGCCATTTTCGTCGGTGCTGTAACCACATCCCTGCTGACTCCAAATCTTAATCTTTAGCAGTGAAGAACTTTAATAATTGGATCTCATGCTCTCTCTCGAGTCCACTGCCCCTCTCAAATAATGATGATTACTTCTCTGCACCTTGGTCCATGGCTATTCTTCGTGACGCTAAGCATTGCTGTAATGTCTCCGCCAGTTCAAACAGACAAAGTGCAAGAGTCCAAAAAGCATATCTGCGGCGGTGGCGCTTTTTTGCGATATGTTAGCATGATCCCCAGAGATCTTCACAGGGGCCCAAAAAATATTCAACTATTGGCTTCATAAACAAAGCACATGTGCACCAAAACACTAGAGCAAGCACATGAAGGGGCTGAGAATGGCCACATTGGGCCTCTTAATGGCATGTGTGGCAGTTCACTGAGGAGCACAAGACAAAGTTTAACTGGTGTAAGGTTTGCCTCATAAACATCACCAAAAGCATAGCGAACAGCAGTACCAGCAAGGTAAAGGAGATGGAGAAGCTTTTTTTGGAATTTGTTACTCTATTAAATGTTAATTATCATGTTTTCACTAGTCAAGTCTGGTCATTTATACAATGCAAACCCATTAACTCCCAAGTGTATTAAAAAAGCCTCTTTCACTTGCTCCTCATTTTCTCCCCCCTCACTCACTGTATTGCTTCCCTCCACACACTTCCTCCATGATGATTCCTCCCACTTGTCCCCCCTGTGCTGCCTGTCCCCATTCCCAGCCACCGCGTTGATTCCACCTCACCTGTCCTACTTTTAGTTCTTGTTGTTTAGCGATCCAACTGGGATTGGCAAAGAAAGTGAAAACAAAGTACCAGCATCAATTTGTAGGTGCATAAATGCTTTGCGTGTTCACCCACCAAATGACATCTGGTCACATATTAGGCTTTTTATTATCGTTTTTATTCCACTCCACACAGCATCAAGAATGCTGTGCAGCATGCCACCAACTATTAGAAAAGCCAATAGGTTATGTTATGTTATGTTATGTTAACAATGATTTGTAAAGCGCACTGACACCGGTTGGTTTCCTGGCGCTGTGGGAGACAGAGGACAGTCAGAGTTGGAAGCCTGCGGAGTTAGTGGTATGCTTGTTGGTAAAGCCAGGTCTTTAGGGATTTCCTGAATGACATGAGATCAGGGCATAGCCGGATCTCAAGGGGAAGAGCATTCCACAGGCGAGGGGCCAGAGTGCCAAATCTGCAGCCGCCCGAGCGTTTACGTTTAAAAGATGGTGTTTGTAGAAGACATTGGTGTACACGCGAAATAACAATATCAAAGAGATACTCATGAAGGAACCAAGGGAATCAAGTATAACAAAGGGCACACACCCTTGCATGAACTGCAATAGTTGCAACAATGTGATCAAAGGAAACACCATAGCGCACCCAATGAAGGGTCACAACATTAAGCCTAAAGTCAATGCCACATGCGACTCATCCAACCTAATATATCTACTAAAATGTCCATGCGGAAAAATATACGTGGGGAAAACCGAAAGGAAAATTAACATTCGGTTAAATGAACATAAATCCAATATACGGACCAGGAATGAAAAATCGAACATTGCTATACATTTCATGGAACAAAAACACAGCATTGCCCAATTAAAGTATATGGTACTTGAAACCATCGAGAAACGTGAGGGTACTGATAACAACAGAATTCTACTGCAACGTGAAATATCCTGGATTTACCGCTTGCAAGCCATGAAGCCCTTCGGGCTAAATGATAGAACTGAATTTAGCTGCTTCATTTAGCCACTAATATAGTGGCATCCTGATGCATACTTTACTCAAATGTATTGCCTGTGAAGCTGAATTTGTCACATAACCTAAATGTATGATTTGAGTTTATGTCAATTTCATTTATAGAAGTATACTGTTTACGGTTCGAACATGCATCTATTATGCATCAGACTGTTGTTTATACCCGCATTGTTGCACGTCAGGGACTGTTTATACATTGTTCACTCTCAAGATGGCTGCCGCTAATCAGTCCGTTTTTCACCTTTACACACAACGTAATCGCGCGTCGACGTGTCACCGAAGCGAATCAAAATGCACGATATAACATTGAGTTAACCAGCTAACTACCTTCCCGTTTGTTCGAGGCTCAACAGACCGGACACGATCAAGTATGTTCGCATATCTAGTAAGTCGGTTTCATACCGCCATGGTATTATGCTATGACTCTAAACAAGACAGTAGCCTCGTACGATTGCCTTTCACTAATTCTTGCACTTTTTAACTTACAGCTATATCTATGACAATACGAACACTCAGATACGTATGTTCCGTGCAGGCCACCGTATGTAACTTCACTTCACCATGTATCCGTTGCACCTTATCACTAACTGCCGCAGCGTACACACACGAGCCGCATGCATGAATTTGAATCACAGTATGGTTTATTTTTATTGTGTTACTGTTTTTAATGTGACATGTCAGCTTTTATTTATTAGTGATGGTTATATCTGATTGTTTGGTTTATAGAGCTCCTTGAGAAAGGGCACGGAAGCCCGAAATGCATCGGAGCATTGAGGAAATGTATTGGATATGTTAACAACACAATGAAATTCAATATGATATGATGAAAATATCAAGTTACTAATTTGGATATAAAGTATAAAACAACAACTTATGTCAATCTGACTGTGGAGTCTTCTTGAAAAGAAACAAAGGTGTGCCCAACTTCAGGGATGCATTCATATTTTATGTATGCACAACATTATTATCAGGCCCGAGTGTGCCATCAGAATGATGTCACCACCAGCTGTTGCATCATCAAGCCTTTTTTCTTTTTTTGCCTATGCTGCAGGGCCTCAAGAAAAAAACCATTCTGCTTTTCCTCAGACGCTATACTGCATTGCCTTTAGGCACTGGCAATGCCAATGGGTCCCAAAGGTGAGAACTATTGGCTTTTTCAGTGCTTGGTTTATCTTTACGTCAGAATGTAATATTTGTTTTGTGCTCCTTATGTTTAAATAGTGCTGCCCAATATCCGTGGCTTTACAAGGCAGTAAAACAAACCACTATTAAAATGTATATTATAATGTAATAGAGTGGGCTAATTGTGTAGATGTTGGGGCATATTCACGAGGAAGTAGCAGTGAGATGCGTTAGCCTCCTTGGCTTACGCCTCTCACTGCCACTTCAGAAACGCCAGTCTGCACCCTATTCTCAAGAATGTGATGCAGCCTGGCGTTTTCCACTGCGACGGCGCTAAGTCTCACGACTTAACGCCAACGCAGGCACCCTGCACCAGAGTGCAAGGGTATCTGCGAGCAGGGAGGTTTGTTTATGAACCTAAAATGCCATTTAGTAACTGACATGTGTGCTGCTTCATGCAGCACACATGTAAGTTACAAAACGTTGTTTTTTAAAAGGTTTGTTTATGTACAGGAAGGGACACCTTCCTGGTTATAAACAAACCATGGCATTTTTCTATTTCCATGTGTGCTGCACACGTGAGCACACATGGAAATAGCAAAAACGAGGAGAAATTAAGCATTTCTCCTCGTTTCACCACCTTAAGACCAGGATTTTTCTGGTCTTAAGTTCGGCGCTGCCACCTATTATCGCTGCCCTTGATAATAGGCGATAGTAGGTGGCAGCATCAAATGTATTGGGTGTGGCGGTGGTACGCCCACCGCAACACCCACTGCACACCCACTTTCACACTAAGTTTAGCGTGAAAGGGGCCCTATTCTCAAGGCAGCGTTAAGCCACTTAACGTAGCTTTAAGCCATGTTAAGTGGGTTAACACTGTCTTGAGAATAGGCCGCTGGCCCTATCGCCACAGGAACGTAAAAAAAAGTGATGTCCCGTAGTGATAGGGGCTTGCAAATTCAGTTCTCTAGCAGCATGCCTCGAAGTGGAGGAAATTGAAAGCAAGAGATTCTTTAAATAACTTCGGGCCATATAATCAAGAACGGCGTTAAAATAATCACCGCTTTAGCGGCAGTAAACTGCCGCTAAAGCGGCGATAATGGGCTTGATAATACGCCTTTGTGAATTCCCATAGAAGCCCAGGTTCTCGTGTGAACCTGGGCTGCTATGGGAATTCACAAGGTCGGATTTAAAATCGAAAGTCTACGGCCTAAATCAGGCGTGTTGCCACTGATCTTGGTTCCTGCCCTACAAGGTAAATGGATTGCTTTTAGGAAATCTGCCTTTTGCACGCAAGGCCGGAGTGAGGATTTTTTACTAATTAATGGTTGGGAGTCAGGCGGGCTATCCACCAGTTGTGGTAAGAGGCTGATAAGTTATTGAAATGTCAAAACACTGCAAAATCCGGGGTACAACTTTAGTAATGCGGTTTCATATTTTCCCGAACTTGCAGCTTATTCTCTAATTGTATTGAAATGCAGGTTTCACATGAGAATCTTAACTATCTGCTGTAGATCAATAGAAGTGGCCAAAAAAAGTAGTGGAGCAGAGAACTTGGGTGGTCTTACCTAAAAGAAAATAATACATTTGGTGTATGTGCATTGCCCCCCCCCCCCCGCTAAAAAAACATTGCTTGAAAAAATCTGTGCTATTAACTACAATGTTATCACTTGAACCTATCTGATGCGGCTGCCGTATATATTTAGAATGAATCCAAAAATGGGAAATTGTCTGTCAGTTTTATCAAGCGGTGGTGAGCTAAAATGCGTCCTTTTGTTGCATGCAAAAGCAGAGACATATTTTATATGGTAAGAAACGTTTCCTGCAGTAAGACATCCACGTTGGTAGGGCGCCAGATGGCCTTTGGCCCGAGGAATTGAGATATTAAGGAGTGTATGCGTGAGACGGCACCTTTGAGTAATGGGATTGCATTCTTGACTTCCAGTGCCTGTGTCTGTTGGGGTCACGAGAGATCACCCCAATTCATGTGAGCCTTAAGGGGGCCCTTTGAACTCCACTCAGTTATCAGTAGCAGATGCACACATATGTTTCAATTGATTAGCAAACATATGTTAGGCTCAGGCTCATCCTATTAAAGCTTTGCATTGCAATAATGGGCCAATTTCCACCGTGAGGCTCGGTGGACTCCTCCATGTTTGAAACTGACAACCAGAAATGTTCAGAGAGCATAAAGGGCACAGCTCAGGACCCATGAGGAGGAACGCTCAAGATTTAATAAACTAACTTTGAATACTTTAAAGCATGTTTCTACTTAGAATGCTTCATCTAATACGTTGCTTGACTCGTTATACATATCCCTCTGGACCATGAGCGATTGGAAACGCAGGGCCCCACTAATCCATCACATTTAAGAAAATCTATTTATTTTATAATGATATATTTTGTAATAGAGCTGCACCCACAGAATATTGGAAACAAAAATATTGTGTGGACAGACTATCATATCAAAATATAGAGGACCAAAATATTAAAAAGGTAAGTGCAAATAGGTAAGTATAGATGTGCTATTATTAACTCCACATCTATGTATATATATATATATATATATATATATATATATATATATATATATATATATATATATATATATATATAATCAAGGTACATAAATGTGGTCTTATATATAGTAAAACTCTGCTACATATAGACATTTATGTTCACAATATTTTTATCTTCGATATTCTTGAAATAATATTTTATCCCACTATATTTTTGTTTGCGATAGTCTGTCAAAACACCTCAACAGCAAGATGGATGTTAGTGTGATTTAGGAGACAACAACCAGGCAGAAATGTAGTTATTTTTACAATGAAGTATGGGGGAATGGTATAAAATCCAAAATGCTAATGTGAAGAAATGTCAAAAATAAATTAGGCTATACTAAAACAATGCGCTTGTGCTTTACTCTTTCTATGTCCTGTATGCTTTCAAAGGATGAAGCAAAGGCTACTACCCAATGGTAAATATTGTGAATGGCCTCTAACACCAACATCTGTGAGTTTCGTTGCCCAAATCTTCCTTTGTCCTGTTATTGAATGAGCAAGGTACTACTCATTGGAGAATTCTGTTATGCAACACTATATAGTCCCTGGGGTGTTGGTATTGATGGTCCAAAGGATAAGATGGCAAGATGGCTGCCATACTCTTGTATGACTTCCCCCTTCCTGCCAGTGCTTGTAAGACTTAGCTAGAAGCAGGTTTAGTTTGGTGTACCTAATAACTTGATGCCTACTGATAAATCTTAACAATACTTTCCCCCAAAAAATATTCTTCCACCTCAGTTCCAAAATGGAAAGTTTCCGAAAGATCTTTTAAGTGGAGGCCGAGAAAAAAAGGAGAGGTCCCAAAATACTTTTTCCCCATTAAAAGTGCAATGCAAAGCAATTAATACATACAATATAAAATATTATTTTTCCCCATTCATTTTCCATAGGAACTTTAGACACAGCTAGCCCTGCCCCCCCCCCCCACTGTATGGATTTACACCAAATGTGGCAGTAATTTGTCCAGAAAAAGGGCTTTTTGTGATTTGGTATAAATCCGTTCAGTAGTATTTAAGAAATGAATGGCCACAAAATGTGCATATTTAACACAGCGGAGGATCCACAGACCCTGACAGATATGTTGAGAAATCTGATTGGCTGCCACTACATCAACAACAATGTGGCAGCCATCATATGACTCAGGGCACAGCCTCGAGTCCTAACAAAAAGTGGTGCCATTGCATCACGCACGGGTAAAGCAATACTTAAGTCAGATTTGCCAAGCAACACAGGCCATTATTGTATTGCTTGGAACATCTGGAGTAATGCATGGCACCAGCGCATGTGTCCAAGAAACAATGTCTGACAGTCTGACGCCTGTTTCGAGGAGCATTACTCATAGGCAGGCAATGCAACAGCAATTTGGATGTTAATTGCTTTTTGCAATTACCATCCATATGGTATCTACACCTCTGGGGCGCAGCTCCTCCACCCATCATCAGAAACCGCCACTGGAGGTGTGCCCACTTTTGCCAACCCCACCCCTCAGTTGAGGGAGGTGAGGTGAAGCACACATCTCAGTCTCTCAAGATTAGGGGACTCAGCCAATTAGGAAGAGGATTATGGCTCTCTCCCATTGGAGAATGGCACACTAGTGGGTGTAGACACCGCAAGGAAGGGGTCCATTTTCCCGGCCTGCACACCCAGTAACACCCCTAAATATGGTATTTTGGGCCACCCCTGAACCTTACCTCTTCAGATTCGATGGAACAAAGAAGAAGATGGAAGACGACCACCGTCGAACCAGGAACTAAACCACTGCAGACAAAACTCGTCAAGAACCCCGCTACATGATACTGGTTTGACCACTGGACCTGCCAATCTTCCAGAAAATCTGTAAGGCCTCCTAGAAACCCTGGAGACATTTCAACCTCCGCCAAAGTGCCAAGAACCTCCCTCTGGACTAGATACTCTAGTCCCTGGCGTCCACTGGGACAAGAATCCCCATAGTGAGGACCGACTCTTCTGTTGACCCGACTTACTGCTACAAAAGAACTCCCCGACCTCAGTGGTAGAGGACCGACACTTGTGTCGATGCGACTCTGCCCTGCCAGAAGACAAACATCCCAGTCAGTCGGCCTCCACAACCTCGAGGGATCCTGTCAGCCCCGCGACCGCAGCTGTGCCAGCTCTGTGCCCAAGAATTTGTACCCTGCTACAAGTGGCCCTGTTAACTTCCCCTGATGCCTCTCGTCCTAGCGCCCGACCATAAACTCCCTGCAATGGTCCGATGACATATGAACTCCTCCAACCAAACTAAAGCAGCCTGCCGCCAGGAACCGTGATGGTAACCGTGTGGCGTTCTACTGAAAACTAGTGCTTTACTCTCTGCAGACCGCGAGGGCAAATATCACCGCTGGTATCGACCGCCTCAGCATAGATACTTAAACCTACACCTTCTGTGTGTCCCCAGTCCCTCACGGCTGACATTGCCCACAGTGTTGGCCTGTGACGCCCAAAGACTGGAACTGTAAGCCAGGTACTTACTTCTAAGTCAATCACCTATCTTTCCCCCTACAGGATTGCAAAGCGCTCTAACTATAGTGCACTGTATATCCTAAATACAAAGTATTTTCTTTCCGATTGAAAAGTATTTCTTGACACTCTAAAAACTCTTTTTACCTGAAAAGCCTTGACAGTTTGAAAGTATTACAACTTAGCTGCATTATGTAACACTTGGTTCATAAATAAAAAATAGTATACATTTAAGACTTACCAATTTGCCTGGATTCAGTCTTTGAATGTGTGACATAATTTCTTGCCTGAGTGTGTACAATAAATGCTTAACACCGCCCTCTGATAAGCATAACTGCTTGAACACACTACCATAGACAAAGCTGGTAGTATTATCTACTTTAAACTCTGCTATGCCTCTGGGGATCCCCTGGACTCTCTGCAAACTATACCTTGCTTTGGTATAGTATATACCGAGCCAGCTTCCTACATATAGTTCTTATGAGAAATGCTCTGCTCAAAGATACTCTCCCATAGGCAAAATGACACACCGAGAGCATGAGCAGATGTAAACCAAAAAGATGCAAAATAAGAAAGACCCATTTGCTTGGACTTCTGCAAAATGATGACCAGTCCTAGAGTAAAAGAAGTGTAAGTCAAGTAATTACAGGTGCTACGTTAAATTTCATAAATTAGAATAGTGGATTTGAGCAAGAAAGTTAAGTCATTATCACTGGTGAGATGAGGTTACAAGTGCCAGTGTTTCCATGAATCAGATCCTGATGGTATAATTTATACCTTGATAGGCAGGCTGCCAAACCAAGTTTTCTCCAGTGTATTGAAAGGGCAAAAGGTCAACTGTACATGATGGTCTGCATAACAATGTTTTCGTTCAGAAGCAACCCCCGAATCAAGGTTTCCTTTCTGAGAAACAAAACAAGACAGAGAATCTTCTTGCTGTGCATCACGTGTAATTCAACTTTTTCCTGCCCTGTACCGCAGTTCATTCAATGTACCACAGTGCATTACGAAGGGCAGGCTTTTTGACACTAATTAGATGGTAGGCCTGGGGTGTATGGACTGCAAGCTAAAGATTCTGGGGCATAATTATCAAAGGGTTGGATCGCCTTTCCAGCCTCCAGTGGGGCGTACAAATGACACAAACATTACTTTTGATTTATCAAGCCACGCAAGGCCACCTTGCGTGGCCGTCAGGGGAAGATCCTCCGCAATGATGGAGGAGCGTCGCCCCACTGCCTCAGAGCAAGCAGCTTAAAAATAATTTAAAAAAACAATATTTTATTATTGTTATTTTTTTCATTTGCTGTCTCCGCTAGAGTGTGCAGGGAGGGGCGGGCTGGGGCATGGGTGGGGGGAGGTGGAGTACTATGTGCACTCTCTAAGTATGCATGTGTGTTTCGACTGCCATCTCAGACTGGCCAAACGCACATGCGCACTTAGGTTTCTCTAACCCGGCTGTATTGAACAACTGGGTCAGAGAAAAGACACAGACTCCCTGAGCCAGCGTCTTTTCGGTACATTCCGGCCAATTCTTCCACTGCTCCCATAGAATGAGAGAAGTGCTGGGATTGGGCAAGTAGTCTGATCCAGCCCCGTGCCTGCTGGGACAAGGAAGAAGAACGCAACCAGGCATGACGCAGGAGACGGCCAGCAGCTTAAGGTAAGCTTTCCTTAAATGATTAAATTAGCCCGCACTCCCACGCACTCCCATGTCTCACCACTTTTGGTATGTGGCGCCTGTCACTTATGGCCGCTTGATAAATCCAGAGTAACGTAACACAGTGCAAATCCCTGCCTTGCATTACTCTGCATCAAAGAGACGTTCCATGGGTGGAGCGTAGGTGTTCCCAACCATCCACCCATGGATCTTGGCACTTTCCAAGATTTACCACTCAGGAATACGTTAAAAGGCTACACCTCCCCAGGTGAGGCCTAATACGCAGAAATATCTTTATTTCTCCTCGTTTCTTCCTCTTTCTATGTGCACTGCATTCTGCAGGACGCATAGAAATAGGAAAATGCTTCAAAGGATTGTTTTTGTGCAGGAAGGTTGATGTACCATAACAAATCAAACCCGGCCACACTTTCAAATGGCCCAATATATTATTTAATGAATCAATCAGTCGGCAGTGAAGAAGAGGCAATCATTTATTCTAAATAGACTCTGCACAGAGGAGCCCCCTCGTCCACACCCAGTCAGTGCGCCAAGAAGACTCCCGAATTACACATGAGATCAGTTCTTTATACAAAACACACGTTACATGAAATAACCATATTTTGGCAGCATTCCAATAGGTATGAGATCTTTCGGGAAGAACCATATATGGCAGACAATGACAGCTTAGAAGTCTGTTTCTTCTATTAGAAGGAAGGTCAGTAAGGGTAACTCCCTTTCGTCTCAGTACATGGGAGTAACAGCCTGGTGCCGGCAAGAATGTGTTTATCGTCTCTAACACCAGATGCAACCTTGGGCCTTAGAAAAGGAAAACAGTCATGAGTTCAGCTGTCCAGTAACTCAGCTAATTGGAACCTGAATGATATATTCAGCGGGCCACACGTGATAGCTACCCAGGCCCGGGTCGATAGTTTCAAAATGCAGTCTATGTGGTTCCTTGGACTAGGATGCAACTTAGCCTATTTACAAGAAACGCGAACTACACTCAGTTTCTAAGAAAGAAAAATACGTAAATGAGAATACATATACATGCAGCTACATCATGCTAACAAATATAACGTTAGCAACTACGCAAAAAGCATTCTGTCTCTCAGAACCACCCTTTTAGCGTGATGTAGCTAAATCAATCTTCAAAGATACCCTCATCTATTTGCATCAATTCTTGTATTTCTTGTTGTATCATCTGGGGCTTTTCCTTTGTGGGCGGTGACGGTACCAGGGCAGAAGATACTCTCCTAGCACAATAGGAACAACAAGCAGGTCCACAGTGTATACATAAACAACAAGTAAAAAGGAATCCTGCTATACCTATCAGGATCATCAAAATCTTCCATCCCCAGGCCGACAATAAGTCCTAAAACCAACCAGAGAGTGACCAATTCCCTGTATCTGCATGTATTTCTGACACCAGTCGGTCCAACTTTTGTATGGCCAAATGGACAGAAGGGGCGGAGTCAGGGATGTATACACAGCAGGAGCTGCCGATCACGTGGCATGCTTCTTGTCTATCTGCTAGAATGACGTCCAATACCATACGATTTTGGAGCGAGACGAGTCTCGTAGCCTGAAGCTCTACAGTCAAATTAGTTAATATACCGGCAGTAGTATTAAAAACTCTCTCAACTACTCTAGATAATCGTCTTACTTCCTTACTGGTTATTATGGGTCCCCATATCGGAACACTCCCTTTACTATATCGACAAAATGTTGCTCAGGGGTATCCGTCTGGCCTACCTCGGACATGTCCAACTCTCTTTTCTCTCTATTAATTATGGCCCCAAGTCCATCTAGTCTGTGATCCTTGTGGTAATTTGTTGGGAGCAATGTATACAGGTGGGTATAGGAAGGATAAATAACAACAACCCATCCATCCCCGGGGAAGCCAGGTGTATGCATTTTCTCCACAGATGAAATATACATTTGGGGGCGTTATCAATGGTGGGCTACTGAAAGTATGGAGCCGATACATATAATTACACTGGCTATCCCCTACGGAAATATGTCCTGCCCCTTGTATGCAGAATGCAGAGGTACTGTGTAATATGGGTTCCGGAATAGGTTTATCATCTGTGACATTTCGATCTTGAAAATGTTGAAAATACTGAGTGAAGTTAAACTCCGCAAAGTCTAGAATTTCTGTCTTTAACCAAGTTACATTTTCATAATCAGTATACAAGTTCATACACGCCTTGGGATCTAAAGACCCCTCCCCATTATTCTACAAAACCTTGATGTACCTCTATATAGGTCAAGATCATCTCGTAATCCTTTTCCGTATAGCGGGAGGCATCTACTGTGTAATGTGAGTACATCATACTTAGTCATTTGAACCATGCTTCACAACTTCCTAAATAGGATAGGGGCAGTGAAATGAAAAAGTCATGTCGATGCATTACAGAGGGTAATAAATAATCCGCAAACCCAGCAATTGGTCGTATTATTAGCACTGTGAGTCTGATGCAGCATTTCTACAAATTCATTCTTTGCATAGGTCTGACGATGTCTTTCCTTATGAGGAGCTAATGTAAAGAAATGATGTTCTGGGGGTGGGGTAGAGGTCCCTATCATAGTATGCATAGGGTGATGAAATTCTAAATATGAAAACACACTCATGATTACAATAAACAACATTGCAATAGTAATCACGAAAGCAACCTTCACTCTGGTTGTCCATGCCGAAAACATAGGTACATAAATAGGCATATATCGGGGAGCAAGAGGATGCTCCTCCTCAGGCATAAAACGGCCAAAGGGATACATTGTCACTAAAAGTCCAAACTATTCTAAGAAATGTGCAGTCTGTCCTGCCAGAGGGTGTTTCTTTCCTGTGTCCGTCTAGAGCCTCACAGGCAGGCTCCTATCGTTCGTCAAAGAAAAAGATCCTCTTATCCACTGCTTTTTAAGAATCACAACCTGGCCCTTTTCCTTCAGTCTTTCTTTCTGAACAGAGCAACACAGAGTTCCAGCTCTCAACGGGTTCAGTCCAGTGTCTCGCTCAGTATCCCCGAAATCTTCTAGCGAGTACTACTACTCAAGTCTTTCCCTATCTCCTATCATCATTGGGGAGACCGTGTTGGTTTTCTGGGCCGCAGGTTGTATCGAGCTTGACCTGACAATTCTTGATCATTGAAAAAGACAGGCGTGGTAACCTCCAAAGTGCCAAATGTCCCCTGTACCCTCCTTTTGACAACTGGAGCAACAGATTCAGAGGCTGATTCTGAACTCGATGATGTGGCCTCTCTCGTGCTCCCAGCTCCCTTGTCTTGCCCTACACATTCCTGGGCCTCGGAAAAGGGAACCATACGGGGAGCTCTTTGACATTCCTGGGTCAATATTCCTTCTGCATTCAGGCAATCAGATGGGAGGGGGAGAGGTACTCGCTTCACATGGGCCACTTGCACCCAATGCTTCTGTCCGGTCACCTTCACCGCTGTTCGGGTGGCCAGCAAGATCTGCGCTGGTTCTGACCACCTAGCTTCAAGACTCTATTTCCGCTGATAATTCTTCACCATTACCCACTGGCCGGGCTCCAAACGATGTCCAGGACCCTCTGGCAGCGGCTGCAAGGTATCGAATACCTGTTGATGGATAGAACGAAGATCTTTAGTCAAAGTGTACAAATAGTCTGTCATCATTGGGTAACCTATTTCTCTGAAATTTCTCGGACGAGGAACCCCCCTATCATTAGCCGGTCGTCCAAAAATAACTTCTTATGAAGACAGACCTGACCGGGAATGAGGAGTCATGCGTACAGGCATTAGAGCCAATGGCAAGGTATTGGGCCACTGCAATCCAGTCCTTTCCTGAATTTTTGCCATCTTCAACTTCAAAATCCCATTATATTTTTCCACCAACCCAGCTGACTGAGGATGTCGAGCAGCATGACATTTTTGATTTATATGCAACCCATTACAAATGTGCTTGATGAGAACAGCATTTAAATGGGTTCCATGGTCTGTCCATATGACCCGGGGGACCCCATATCTCGGGATATACTCCTTAATTAGGGCCTTTGCAGTCCTTAATGCAGTATTTTCCTTAGTAGGGAAAGCTTCTACCCACTTACTGAATATACACACCACTACCAGGACATACTTTAAATTATTCACTCTCTCTAGTTGAATATAATCCATTTGAAGCACCTCGAAAGGTAAAGAAGGTGGTGCGAAATTTCCACTAAGAACAGGTTCTCTCCTTCCAGGATTATGTCGTAAAAAGACCATGCAATGTTGAACCAAATGGATGGCGGTTTTAGTAATATTGGGATTATTCCAAACCGGGTCCAATAGCTTACAAATTCCCTTCGCACCTATGTGAGCAGTCCCATGTGCCATCGTCACTACAGCATTACCAAAAGCATTAGGGAGCATCCATCTCTGTTTTTCACTCAAATCTATCCAACAAAGGTTATCATCCAGTCTCCCTACTTCATTTTCCCAGCGAGCTAGTTCATCAGGTGTTGCCTCCTTCTGCAATTGTCCGGACACTTTCCATTGTGTTATCAAACATATCAGTCTCCTCCACCCATCGAGTCGAGTTCACATACATGGGGGACACTATGGATCTGGCTGTCTCTTTTGCAGTCTGATCAGAAAAAGCATTTCCTTCTCCCACTGTATCCACTATAGCTTTGTGGGCACTACATTTAACAATGGCTACCTTCTTGGGCAAAGTCAACGCAGTCAACAACCTCAATATCAGGGGGCCATGTTGTATTCGTTGGCCATGAGAAGTGAAAAATTCCCTTTCTGCCCACAACCTTCCAAAACTATGAGCGACACCGAAGGCATACTGGCTATCGGTATGAATATTTACTGCCAGTCCTTCACTCAACTCACATGCTCGTAAAAGGGCCATTAGCTCAGCTGCCTGTCCAGAATGATAGGGAACTCGAGACGTTTCAACCACAGTACGCAAAGTGGTAATCGCGTACGCAGCTGTTGTTGTTCCATCTGGTAACTTAAAGCAAGAGCCATCCACATACAACTCCCCTTGGGGTTCAGATAGGGGCGTGTCAGTAAGGTCCACCCGTCCCTTCGTTTCTTCTTCTGTCCGAAATATACAATCCTGTATGTCATTATTTGGTTCATCCAAAGGGAGGGGTAGCAACGTGGCTGGGTTCAAATTGGCACACCTTTTGATAGTGATATGGGGAGCAAACAAGGTCAATTCATATCCAGTAAGGTGTTGTGTCTTTGTTTTATTCAAGAGCGTGTCCACTGCATGCGGTACCATCACTGTGAGATCAGAATTTAAAACGAGTCCTTCCGACTGCCTAATGGCCACCGCCACTGCGGCAGTAGCCCTCAGACAGCTAGGAAGTGCTCTAGCCGCATGGTCCAATACTGCAGAAAAATACGCGCAAGGTCTTAACTTACCACCAAAACCTTGTGTTAACACTGAAAGCGAACAAGCATCTACCTCGTGCACATAAAGTACAAAAGGCTTCTGGTAGTCAGGAGTACCTAAAACAGGTGCAGAGCAAAGAGCAGTTTTCAAAGAATCAAAGCCTTCCTGACATTCATCCGTCCAGGGTAAGGGCTCATGCACTTCTTTCGTAATCAAATATAACAATGGTTTAGTAAGAAGAGAAAAATTAGGAATCCACTGGCGACAGTAAGAGGTTATACCAAGAAATGCATGAACATCTCGTTGAGTACGAGGAACAGGCATGTTAGAAATAGTAGACACACGTTCGGGAGTCAGCTTCCTCCCCTCTTTCGACAGTAGATGACCGAGATAGGGCACCTCCTGTCGACAATATTGAAATTTGGAAAGAGATACTTTATTATCATGTGCTACCAAGTGGGACAGCAATTTAACAGTCGCCTCCTTGCAGCCTTCCTCTGTATCAGATGCCACTAGCAAGTCATCGACATACTGGAGGAGCACATTTCCTGGAGGTAAAGTCAATTCATCCAAAATGACCTTTAAAGCCTGGCTATAAATACTAGGACTTTCTGTTTAGCCTTGAGGAGCGCGACAAAATCTGAAACTGCGGCCCGATAATGTGAAGCCAAAAATATGTCTGCTCTCAGGATGTATAGGAACGCTAAAGAAAGTATTCTTTATATCAATAACTGAGAAATATTTAGCCGGAGGAGGGATCATAGTAAGTATCATTGTAATATCAGAAACCACTGGATATTGTGGGACTACCACTTTATTAACCTCCCGGAGGTCAATTACAAAACGGTACGTATCAACATAATCAGGACTGCTTCCTATAGGAGCCTTTTTCAAGATCGGCAATATAGGACTATTACAGATATTAGAAGCTGTTTCTTCCACCACCCCTTTATCAATCAAATCCTGAATTATCAGCATTAATGCCTTCTCAGCAGCTGGGGATATTTTATACTGTGGAATACGGGGTAAACAAACGTTTGGTTTCAATGTAATAGAAACTGGTGGAATATTTAATAAATCTACATCAGTATCCCCAGCTGCCCATAAGGCAGGGGGAATATTTGCCAGCTCCGGAGGAAGCTGATCAGTTTTCTGCTTAGTATATTCTTCTGGTGATTGGACTGTTAAATATACTCCAACCGAGGAACAATAAATCTTAGCATGCATTTTCTTTAATAGATCCAACCCCAGTAAGTTTTCTCCACATTGTGACGTCAACAAAAATGGAGAATCCACTGTGACTGGACCCATCGTGAATGAAAGGGACTTTGGAATAGGACTCACCACGGGGACACCAGAAAACCCCAATGACACATTATTTTGCCCGGACAGAGCAGCCCCTGGGACCAATGAATGAGAGATCAAACTATTCATTGCACCTGTGTCCACCAAAAAGTTTTCAGAGACTCCCATTATCCGTCCTTTTACATAGGGTCCCCTTTGATCAACGGGTACTGACACTTGGCCCCTTCTCTGTCCGTGGCTATCCTATGCACAAAAATATCCGTCTGATTCACTCGTTCCATAATCTTGGTTGTAGTACTGTTTTCCGTTGTTTCTATCAATATAATTCCCTCCAGACTCACCTCGTGTCATTTCGTCTCATCTCATATCACCTCGATCAACACCACTTCGTCCCCTTCCTCTACCTCGCACAGCTCCGCTCTGAGCTAGGAGGTAAGGACACTGAGCTCCCCAATGCCCTTCCTCTTTGCAATAAGCACACTGATTCGGCCCTAAAACGACAGCTGGCCCTCCTTCTCTCCTCTCAGTCCCTGCCCCCCTTTGGCCAGAACCCCTTACTCTTCCATTCCAGCCCCGTCCCCATGCCACCTGTTGCAACAATACTCGAGTTTTAAGATCTTTGGCCTTTTTGTCTGATCTATCTTTACTCTCGTTTTCCCTATGCTCGTAATACTGAGCCATGCTCAATATAATTGAAGGGGTAGAGGTGGTCCAAGTGGTTTCAGCAGCTTGAAGCCGTGCTGACACTTCTGGCAATAAATTAGTTACAAAACGATTACCAAACAATCTTATTCCTCCTTCCACTGACAAATCTTGTCCACTAAAGTCAATGAATACTTCCTCAAATCGAGTAAAGAAATCTGATACACTTTCATCTTTCTTCTGTTTATATGCAGTCAACTTATCCCAATCTACTTTTCGAGGTGGGATCAAAGTGTGCTTATACGCAATTATTTGAGCTGGCAGGGCCAAAATTTCAGCACTTGGTTTATCTCCAGGTTTTCGTTCCCCATCCCAGGTTTTAGGCTGATCCTATGTTCCTCCTAATTCATTGTGAACAACAGGGGTTAGGTCCATAGACAAGTGGTGGGGGCTAGACCCTATATTCAATCGCAATCAACACACAGTGCCCACACCACAGTTACTCAATAAGTGTTTTCAAAGGGTAAGAAACCAATTTATTGTCGCTTCCCTAGACAACAATACCTTGTGTCCATTATTTTATATCTTTTTCATATTTGCAAAAACTCATAACAGAAAAGAAAACAATAAATTGAAATATTTACAAGGCTAAATAGACTCTATACAAACATTAAAGACAAAAATTATTTACACATTAGAAAACATATCAACATCAAGCGTTACAAAAAATGATGATTATATCACAAAAAACTATTATTATAATCAATTAATGAGAAAAGGTAAGTTTGGGGGAGAAAGTAAATGACTCAATGGCTTATAGACACTTGAATACTGGACCAGCCAGTCCTAGTATCCTAAAGATGGCAAATTATTTTTCCCAAACAACACTGCCGACGCGTTTCAAGACCAGGCGCAAAGTCACTGGTCTTTCATCAGGGCTGTGGATTCTTTGTATCTGCAAGATGCAAAGACATTGTTTTACTTGACCTAGCATATAGATTCCTTATTTCCATACAATGGCTACAAACAGTTCTAAGCTACATACCAATTCTGTTTGAAGGCGGACTTCGTAAAAGGTCTAGTGGTGGTCCTGTTGCTAATTAATGTGGCCGAACAGAGATGCCTAAAAAGATTATTTGAAAATGTGTATAATTAACAATTTTTATCCGTTCATTTCTATACTGACGATAACAGGTCGAACATGGAGGGGGAAGAGGGCCTTAGTCATTGGGAACTGCCGAATTGCGTCGGGTTCAATTGTGCGGCGTAACCATCAAGGTTGAATCTACAACATGAGGGAAATATGCATTACTAGCGAGGCAGCATACACCCAATATGTCACGGTAGATAAAATCTACCAATCGAGGAAGTTAGCCTACCTTCATTCGTTTTCTTATTTTCAAATGAAAGGAGTGCCACTAACACCGTCCTGCAGGAAGAAAACGCGACCTTAGCGATATGTTCAATAGTGGAGCGGCACAAGTTAAGCGCTTGGTAAAGCAGTCTAAGAAGTTACCTGCTACTCTGCCACTGCTCGATAATGCTGGGGTCTGGTTTCTCTCAGTAAAGATGGCCGCCGCTATTTCCTGTTTGTTTTATGCTCAAAATTAAGCAGAGAATTCTGGGACTTGTAGTCCCTGTTATTAAAACAGCTGACAAATGCACCCGGAAGGCGCGCTAAAGAGCTTCCTGTTTATGGCACATAAGCCCAATCAGACTTGTGTTTAATAAAAGGCAAGTTGGTGCTTAACCCCATATTTGTTGGAACTGATGTTCATATTAATGCAAGGTGTAACTCTCGCAGCCTGTGATTATATGATTGTGTGATTATTACAACATTCGAAAGTCATATCAAGGCCAAGGACCACATATAGTCTCAGTTTCATGAAATAGATCACAAAGACCAAAGGACAGACCAGGGATGTCGAACCGATGCAAGTCAGGACAGGTGTATTCCTTAAATTTGGTTATATGTGCGCTATCTCAGACAAATAGTTGAGGCCAGTCTGTGCGCTATTGAACTTTAAAATCAGGTAGGCCTCTTTCTGTAACAGAACGCGCTCGACGTCATGGCATTTGGATTTAGAGTTTATGGTGTAGAATACAGACCATTTGAACTCCTGTTCGTTGTGGCCCTTTTCGCAAAAATGCTCAACCATTGGAGCAGACATGACTTGTTTCTTGATACGTGAACGGTGCTGGCTAATTCTTTGGTTCACTTGTTGGCTAGTTTTTCCAATATAAATTAGCTGGCAAGGACATAATACCATATGCACAACATTCTTGGATCTACAATTGGAGAACTCTTTGTGTCTCCACTTGGTGCCTTGATGGACGAACTCATCACCTTCAATTGTACTAGGACAAGCGACACAGTTGCCACACTTGTGGTGGCCCTCAATCGGCTTAAGATTCCATTGCGCCAAAAGATCACTTTTGGGCTTAGGGATGGCTATGCCTGCCCGAATAAGTTCTTGGCCAATACTGCGATTCTTTCTGTAGGCAAAAATGGGTCTGGGGAACGGGCAGTTCAACCCCTCCAACAGATGCCAGTTCTTTAACACAGCTTGTCGTAGTTTATGTGTTTCGGGACAGAAGGTTGTGACGTACACAAGTTTATTTAAGGGTGTGCGTTGTTTAGTTTGCAACAGGCATTCTCTAGGCGTGTATTTCGCGCGCTTAAGAGAATGTTTGAGAAGCTTCCTAGGGTAACCCCGCTCTTGCATATCACAGCAGAACGCTCGTGCGTGGCGCTCGTAATGTTGTACATCAGAGCAATTGCGCCTAATTCATTATAATTGCCCGTAAGGCAAATTTGCTTTTAAACTGCGCGGGTGTGAGCTCCTGTGGTGTAAGATGGTATTCATGTCGGTGTCTTTCTTAAACAATGATGTTACCAACCATCCGTCTTCGCATCTTAGCTCAATGTCCAAAAAGGTCATGCGGCTAGAACTATTCTCTGTTGAAAATTTTATGTCTCTGTGCCTTGTAGTAAGCCATCCGTGAAAGGCCAATAAGTCGGTCTGGCTCCCCTGCCACAGGAGCCAGACGTTGTCTATGTACCGGTACCACTGTATAATTTGTTGCCTGAAAGGGTTATTGGTGTCAACAAACTTTTCTTCATACTGCGCCATGAAGAGCACCGCCATTTCTGGGGCATAAGGACATCCCATGGCGGTGCCCTTCACTTGCTGATGCTTGGTGTTGAGCACTAGTGCAAAAGAGCAGAACGAATCTTATAAATTGATTTGATTACGCAAAAAGCACGTGAAAAGTCGAAGGTACCAACTTTGATCCCCAATCACAAATTATGGTTACGATGGATGTCACATCCTTGTATACCCAAATCCCCCAGGAAGAAGCCTTAGAGGTCATGCAGCTATACCTGGACCTAAGAGAAAGACCACATCGGGTTCCTACTGCTTTTATTTTAGAACTAGCAGCAATAGCACTGAAGAAAAAATATTTTACCTTCAATGGCCAGTTTTACATCCAAGTGAAGGGCACCGCCATGGGATGTCCTTATGCCTTACCCTAGGAAGCTTCTCAAACATTCTCTTAAGCGCGTGAAATACACGCCTAGAGAATGCCTGTTGCAAACTAAACACCGCACACCCTTAAATAAACTTGTGTGCGTCACAACCTTCTGTCCCGAAACACATAAACTACGACAAGCTGTGTTAAAGAACTGGCATCTTTTGGAGGGGTTGAGCTGCCCGTTCCCCAGACCCATTTTTGCCTACAGAAAGAATCGCAGTATTGGCCAATAACTTATTCGGGCAGACATAGCCATCCCTAAGCCCAAAAGTGATCTTTTGGCGCAATGGAATCTTAAGCCGATTGAGGGCCACCACAAGTGTGGCAACTGTGTCGCTTGTCCTAGTACAATTGAAGGTGATGAGTTCGTCCATCAAGGCACCAAGTGGAGACACAAAGAGTACTCCAATTGTAGAACCAAGAATGTTGTGTATATGGGATTATGTCCTTGCCAGCTAATTTATATTGGAAAAACTAGCCAACAAGTGAACCAAAGAATTAGCCAGCACCGTTCAAGTATCAAGAAACAAGTCATGTCTGCTCCAATGGTTGAGCATTTTTGCGAAAATGGCCACAACGAACAGGAGTTGAAATGGTCTGTACTCTACACCATAAACTCTAAATCCAAATGCCATGACGTCGAGCGCGTTCTGTTACAGAAAGAGGCCTACCTGATTTTAAAGTTCAATAGCGCACAGACTGGCCTCAACAATTTGTCTGAGATAGCGCACATATAACCAAATTTAAGGAATACACCTGTCCTGACTTGCATCGGTTCGACATCCCTGGTCTGTCCTTTGGTCTTTGTGATCTATTTCATGAAACTGAGACTATATGTGGTCCTTGGCCTTGATATGCCTTTCGAATGTTGTAATAATCACACAATCATATAATCACAGGCTGCGAGAGTTACACCTTGCATTAATATGAACATCAGTTCCAACAAATATGGGGTTAAGCACCAACTTGCCTTTTATTAAACACAAGTCTGATTGGGCTTATGTGCCATAAACAGGACGCTCTTTAGTGCGCCTTCCAGGTGCATTTGTCAGCTGTTTTAATAACAGGGACTACAAGTCCCAGAATGCTCTGCTTAATTTTGAGCATAAAACAAACAGGAAATAGCGGCGGCCATCTTTACTGAGAGAAACCAGACCCCAGCATTATCGAGCAGTGGCAGAGTAGCAGGTAACTTCTTAGACTGCTTTACCAAGCGCTTAACTTGTGCCGCTCCACTATTGAACATATCGCTAAGGTTGCGTTTTGTTCCTACAGGACGGTGTTAGTGGCACTCCTTTCATTTGAAAATAAGAAAACGAATGAAGGTAGGCTAACTTCCTCGATTGGTAGATTTTATCTACCGTGACATATTGGGTGTATGCTGCCTCGCTAGTAATGCATATTTCCTTCATGTTGTAGATTCAACCTTGATGGTTACGCCGCACAATTGAACCCACCGCAATTCGGCAGTTCCCAATGACTAAGGTACTCTTCCCCCTCCATGTTCGACCTATTATCGTCAGTATAGAAATGAACGGATAAAAATTGTTACTTATACACATTTTTAAATAATCTTTTTAGGCATCTCTGTTCGGCCACATTAATTAGCAACAGGACCACCACTAGACCTTTTACGAAGTCCTCCTTCAAACAGAATTGGTATGTAGCTTAGAACTGTTTGTAGCCATTGTATTGAAATAAGGAATCTATATGCTAGGTCAAGTAAAACAATGTATTTGCATCTTGCAGATACAAAGAATCCACAGCCCTGAGAAGGCTGCCTCAGTGAGTTCTTTATAATAAGCAGTAGGGTTTTTACGTGGATCAGGCAATTGCAATTTTAGGGAAAGAACTTCACTTCTCTTCCAAGGGGTATATACCCACTGCTCCTGAAATCGAGCCTCCACATGAGCTTGAATAAATTGATTAACTTTGTCTTTAACTTCTGGGATCTCTGGATGATAAATGGGGTGGACTTCCCGCATCGGGTGCTGAGAATCCCAAACAGGACTATTAATAATTAATCGTTGCCGGTATCGTAAAATGGTAACCAAATTCCTATATACATATTCCTGGCCTAATTCAAACTTAAGGCCCGGTCCACTATATCATACAAAACCTGGGATATACTCGTTGTGGGACATAAGGGGTGGAGGATGGGTGTTCAATATGTCCTCTAATTCATCCTCTGCCTCAGGACGGACTGTATAACTTTTATCTGCTTGTAATCGAAACTGTCTATCCAAACATTAAATTTTTTTCTCTGTTTGTTATTTGTCATATGCTATAGCTTTTTGCGTTATGGTCTGTCTATTCTGTATTTTTAACAATTTTTCTTCTCTAATTTGGCGGCGTTTTGCCTCTTTCTGCCATAACTGCAGAGAATCAAACATTCCCCGTCTACTTCGTTTTGAAAACAGTCGATCTTGTAAATACTGTATCTTTTCTCATCGAAAGAACCAGTTAAAGGCCACCTTAATTCTTTATTATCTTTTGTATACCTGTGCCATAAATTACTAAATAGAATGGGCGTGAGTAAGACCATGTTTCACATACATATCAAAATTTGGGCTGCCCTCCGGCGGGGCAGGTTGACTTTCATCTAATCGTATACTTTTTCGCCGACAACAACATCCGAAACATATTTTACAAGTCAAAAAAGTTCTACCAACTTCACTTTTTCAAAAAACATGCGAGAGGCTTTTCAGCTTGCTAAAGTTAGTGTGGAAATTTTGTCTATGTGGTCTCCAGCCCAACTTAAACTATTCTTAAAAAACTTCACCCCTAAACTGAGTTATGACATTGACCACTTACATTGTGTTAGTTTATCCTCGTATAAGACCTATGTAGACTCCCATGAATACAAGCATTACCAGCCTTATCTAGATTATACTCTTATACACGGTGTAAGGCGCGCAATTATGATGCTGCGCCTGGGAATACTTCCTGTATTAACTTTTATCTCTTCCTGGAGATCAGACAAGACAGCTCTATGTACCTTTTGTCAAGGGGGCAATCAGAATTTGGAACATCTTCTTTTTATATGTCCTAACACAGAAATAGTGAAGGCAAGGTTATTATGTCTTACGCCTATTTACCGGTCATGTAGGATCGTAAACTCAAAGGACTTTTTATTAATTTGCAAAAACCCCCCAAATGAATATGTTTGCTATAGAATTTTTAAGTTTTTGAAAATTTCACTGAAAATGTAATAAATGAGAATGTATAAAGCATATATTTTATTTTGTGGTCCTCAAAAGAGTACCGTTACAAATAAACCTTTTTTTTGACTTGATATTTTACTAAAACACAACATTTTTCTCTAATAACCGGTTCTCACACTCCGTTACACAAGCTCAAAACATGGCCATGTTCCATTCACTCTCAACATCTCATTAGCCTTGCACCAATCATATACATTGAAGTTGACACACAATGTATCTCAAAAAGAAAAGAAACATTTGTTTTAATTTTTCAATTCTAAATCATGATTTCAAGACAACCAAGGAACAGAGCCCATCGACTCCTGTTCATAGAGAAGTTGCGGCCCACCGGCCACCGGACCAAACAGAAACCCAGAAATCAGGCAGTCCAAAGACTAACAAGAGGCCATCAGACAGGAATTAACCACAGACCGGCCTACAGACCATCCCATGGGCCTCCCTGGTTTACCTTTAGGACTATTCTGACTGAGCCTGCTGCCTTAGCGTCGCTTCAGATGTGTCCAGAAGTCACCCATTTACCGCCATGGGCCTTTCCGAAGACAGTCCGGCCGGGTGTGCAAACAAAATGCCACACCAAGGCGTCAGATCGTCACCTCTATTATTCACCAAACAAGCTCGTGGAGAATCTGCCCGTGCAGCCTCATCGCTACCCTGTCAGATCTCCAAAACTCCTCATGGTAGGCCGACCACCAACCTACCAAAATCAAATTATTTCAACAATGTGGTTTCAAAAGCACAATCCATAAACAATAGAACCAATTCACTCACCTGGTGCACTCATTTGCGAGTTCTCCATTGCCTACTCCAGAAGATCAACTCGGATCGGTTCCTGGGTTACACCCGTAGGACTCTGGCGAGGGGTCACTAGCAGCAGGGGGCCCTCTGATCGCGGGAGCGTAGTCGGGAAAAAACTTTAAGAAAAACGAGTCCGCTCCCGCGACCAAAGTACTTCCCTAAAGTCCTTATTTCACCCCGTGTTACGGGAGGATGACCCCAAACGCGGAGTCCCGGCGGAGTCGCCAACTGATGTACCATAACTAATCAATCCCGGCCACACTTACAAATGCCACAATATATTATTTAATGAATCAATCAGTCGGCAGTGAAGAAGAGGCAATCGTTTATTCTAAATAGACTCTGCGGAGAGGAGCCCCCTCGTCCACACCCAGCCAGTGCGCCGAGAAAACTCCTGAATTACACATGAGATCAGTCCTTTATACAAAACACATGTTACATGAAATAACCATATTTGGCATCATTCCAATAGGTATGAGATCTTTCTGGAAAAACCATATATGGCAGACAAAGACAGCTTAGAAGTCTGTTTCTTCTATTAGAAGGAAGGTCAGTAAGGGTAACTCCCTTTCGTCTCGGTACATGGGAGTAACGGCCTTGCGCCGGCAAGAATGTGCTTATCGTCTCTAACACGAGATGCAACCGTGGGCCTTTGGAACGGAAAACAGTCATGAGTTCAGCTGTCCAGTAACTCAGCTAATTGGGACCTGAATGATATATTCAGCGGGCCACACGTGATAGCTGCCCAGGCCCGGGTCGATAGTTTCAAAATGGAGTCTATGTGGTTCCTTGGACTAGGATGCAACTTAGCCTATTTACAAGAAACGCGAACTACACTCAGTTTCTAAGAAAGAAAAATACGTAAATGAGAATACATATACATGCAGCTACATCATGCTAACAAATATAACGTTAGCAACTACGCAAAAAGCATTCTGTCTCTCAAGGTATCCCTTACTACACAAAAACAATCCTGCTAAGAATGAATGCACTCTTGCACCATGACTCAAGGCTGAATACATAGGCACTAGGCAGCACATTGCTCGCCAGCGATGGGAAATGACAGGAATGCACTTTATATTTTTAAATACAGTCATGCCTGCCCTTTCCCTATCATGCAGTTCAACAAGGTGACTTTGCTGAGCTGCACTGCATGATAATTTGATAAATATGCCCCTCTGCTACCAGAGTCAACTGAGTCACTGTTGTCAAAAACCAAGTGATACCTCCAACTCTAAATGCAGCAGGGACAGAGCAGGAGAACGCCAATTTAAGGTAATTATACTGCTCTGCCAATACCCTAAATGATCGTTCAAGTAATAAAAATAATATGTTGAGAGGTGCTTTAGGTCAGCTTCCTTCAACCAAAGCTTTGTTGGCAATGTTATTCACAGCCTTCACTTTTTGGATCACCTCAGTTGGTGACTGGAGAGTCATGCTGAGTGACAGCATTTTCCATCTTTACATTACATCTGAGTCTGTCTCATGAAGGAGAGCCCAGACAGGCAAATATGTCTGCCTGTAGTCACTGCCACAGCACGCCACATCATAGCCCTCCAAGGAGCTGCTGTGTGTGGATCAGGTGATGAGGTAAAGTAGCATTGCCCCCACTAAGTAGCATATGAGGTATTTTTTGGTGCACGTTACTCATCAGGATGCCCTTAAATAATTGTTTGGTAACCATATTTATGTTTCATTGTGCCGGGTTCACCTGTCCTCTACTGGTGAGGGACCCAAAGGAGGTTGCACTCTTAGCAATGAGGGAGTTGCAGTAGGTCAGAGCTCTTGGCACTCTCCTCCCTTAACAAGGTGGCTGTGTTTGTACTTTCATGTAAAAAAAAAACCTTAGAAGATATTATTTATGGTCAACATTCCTCTTATTAAGCACATTGTATGCTGGGTCAGGAATTTCTGTCTCTGAGTATTTGTATATGAGAGCAAATTCGGTCTGAAGCACTGGTAATGGGTGTAAAGGGTATGACCTGCTGAATGGGCAGTGGTAGCTGGATAAGGAGCAAGTAATGTAAAGAGAAGGAGAGTGGGAAAGAGCTACAGATCACCAAATGGCTTTCTTCTAGAAGAAGACATTTCTTCAGAGCCGGCTCAAGCACAAGTCTGCCTCTGCAATAGCCTTTAATAGAATACGGACAATTTCAACAGAGCTAACTTTAATGTGTCAACACATGCAAACACAGCCATACAGAAATGCTGTTTGCAAGTAGTACCCCTTTAAAAATAGCCTAGTGGATTTTCCAATGCTTGTTATTTTTGCATATCAGTGGCATTATGCATCTGGACACATAGCTTACCACTTGCTTGTGGCCTCCAGTTCCTGTTTGTTCTAGACTAATCCAGTGTTACCGCAGATGCCTGAGTTTTTCCGCGGGGGGTTTCTGACTGGGTTTTCCCATTTATTTATTTATTTGCGGGTTTATAACGCGCTTGAATCGACTCCCGGAGGAGTATCTCCGTGCTCCAAAAACACCAGTAGCAAAGGGGGTAGTTATTCCTATACTGTGTTTCAGGTTTGAATAAATCTAGGAGAACCGGTTAGGCCTGAAACATGAGAGTTTTCAATTTTTTCCTTAAGTTAAAATGATCCTGACATTGTCTCAGCAGAAGAGGTAGTTTGTTCCATTGTGTCGGGCCGACCACTGACAGTGCTTTACCTCCCTGCCTAGCCCTTCTGATCTTGGGCACCCTCAAGAGCATCTGATTACTTGACCTAAGAGAGCGCGTGGGGACATACGGAACTAATTTCTCTGCCAAGTAGGAGGGTCCTAATCCATATAGCCCTTTATGTATTATACAGCATATCTTAAACGTAACTCTCTGGCGGACAGACAACCAGTGGAGTTTTTCCAGCAGAGGTTTAGAAGGGGATCTGGGCGGAGCATTAAGGACCAGTCTGGCCGCGGTATTCTGCACCACTTGAAGTCTGTCCAATACCTCTTCATCTGCGGATGCTAGTAGTCCATTACAATAATCAAGCCGGCTGAGCACTAACTAGAGCCTGCACCAGGGTCCTTCTAGTGAAGTCAGGGAGAAGCGGAAATACCTTTCGAAGGAGCCCTATCATGTAAAAACAGGACCTCACTGTGTTATTTCCATGTTGTTTTAAGGATAGCTCCTGTTCAAGGCGGCCCCCAAGGTTCTTGACCACTTGCTTTGGTTCAGGAACTGGCCCCAAGTCCAGTGGCCACCAATCAGGTGCCCATAGAATCTTAGCCTCACCGAACAGCATAACTTCTGTCTTACTAACATTACACTGAAGAAAGTTAGAGGACATCCACTGGGAAACCGCCTTCATCCCCTCGGAGAAAGATCGTTTAACCTCCGAGGTCAGAGACTTAAATGGGAAGAGCAGCTGGGTGTCATCAGCATTCACAGTTCTTTCCACAAACAGAAGGCCCACCTACCACAGGACCAACTTAATGCAGGGCGCAGCATGATGGCGCAGCAGACAAGCGCAATAGGCACGCACCTGGCATGCCAAAGGCAAGCCCATCTGCACCCGTCCACGCCTCGACCGCGCCCAGTGCCTCGTGTCCAGTGTACAGCACCATGATCCCTGACCCTCCCACTCCCTGAAGATACAAGTACAGCAAACTCTACACCCTTAACCCTGGACACCAAAACAAACACTTGCACCGCACTGACCTATGTACCACAGTAGGACCTTTCACCTGCACCCACTGCCACTTCGCCAGCCACTGCACACACACCAGCCCACCAAACAGACCCACTCGAACATGCTACAGACACCATCTGAACAAAAAAACAACTTGCACACACCCTTCTCAACACACGCTCACTATGCAAGCATTGCAGTGAATTCTGGGACCTCATCGCCACCCTTGCACCGACATTGTCTTTCTCAACGAGTCCTGGCCTAAGCACACATCCACCCCAGAAATAGCCACAGCAATCCCTAAAAGATATAAAATCACTCACTGGGACCACACCAACAAGCCGGGATGAGGAACAGCTATCGTCCACAAAGAGACCATACAGTATACAACCACCACCAACAATACCACCACACCCATGGAACACCTCAACTTTAAGCTCCACACAGACAAGACAAACATCAGAGGCACACTTTCTTACTAACCCCCAGGCCCATGCTCCAGCTTCTGCAACACCATTGCAGTCTTCATTGCATCCCTCACCTTAAACTCTAAGGACTGCATCTTCCACAGTGACCTAAATTTCCTTATTGATGACCCGAATGTCAAAAACATTGCACACCTCCTCGACAGTATGAGTAGCCTCATTTTGACCCAGATCATCCATGACCCTACACACACCGCAGAACACAAGTTGGACCCAAATTTCACCTCCAGCAACCGTGTCAAACACAGATATGTCACAGAACTCACATGGACCGATCACTCTATCGTCCACTTCAGCATCTCCAGCCACCACACCACCAACCCCAAGATGACCAATGCTCCCCACTGGAGGTGGAAATAAAATCTCAGAGACCAGTTGGGCGAATGCCCTCAACACCTCCAACCCTGCTACTACCACCAACCTTATACAGGAAGTGAAAAACTTCAACTCCTGGATCACCAATTGTCCAGACACTATCGTCCACATCAAGACCAAAATTCAGAGAAAATCTTCCAAAAAGGCCAGCTGTAACACCCAAGGACTCAGAACAGCAAAGCGAGACAGCAAACATTTGGAGAGATGGCGCACCAGAAAGGACACCTCTAACAGGGAAGCCTTAAAGACCTCCCTCAACGTCTATCACCGTCTGAAGACAGCCCGTGCCTCACACATCAAAACTAGCGCTAGGAACACCAAGGAACATTTCTGCATCATTAAGGAATTCTTCAACCTGGCTGCCAGCAAAAACAACATCACACCCTCACAGGAGCTGTGCGACAATCTTGCCCACTTTTTTTATGACAAGATCTCAACCATATACAGAAACTTTGAACCCCAACCCACACCTATAGACTTCTTTGACAGATATGCCACCATCGTAACTGACACAAACCACACACTGACCACCTCGAACATCGTCTCCACCCAGGACACCACCTCCACCATAACATCTGGAGGCACCACAGACCCATGCCTGCACCACATCTTCAACCTCGGAAACCAAAGGATCGGCCAGGAAATCATCACCCTACTCAACATGTCTATATCACCACTGCAACATTTCCCAATGCCAGGAAACATGTCGAAGTCAGACCACTACTCAAAAAACCCTCCACTGACCACAGTGAACTGAAAACCTACTGATTGATTGATTTGGAAAATCAGAATGGAGATCTACTTCAAACCTCTCTTGAGCTGTGCTTAGGAGAGAAGCAAAGTGCCATAAGCCACCTACGTGGATCCCAGATGATTCTAATGGGGCAACAACGCTAGTTCCAAAATCCTCCTGAGACTTACCATCACTTTACAGGAGAAGACACTGCTCCAGTGGCAAATCCCAGGGGGAAAGGGGTTGGATGGAAAAAGTGTATAGAGTCAAAGATGCTGTGGCTCGTCTACTCAACAGCAACACTGCAGCAGGCATTCACTACAGTCTGATGAATGGTACCGGCCTACATGGTACCTATAAACAAATAAATAATAAGGTATAGTCTAGTATTAACTATATCTCTTAAGATATGACTGAGTTCAGCACTTAGTAAAATCATGTCTGTTAAAGCGTCTCTCCTTTTCTTCTTGTTCTTTTTTCCATTCAGGTGCGAGACTAATGAGGGACGTTCTTTGCGGTGCCGTCGAAGTGGAATGATCAAGGGAGCTGGCAAGACAGAGTCCTGGAAGCCATGAAACAGGTAAGTGGCAGGCAAAGAGGCTAAGCGAAGGGGAGGAATGTGGACGGTTTTATTACACAAAGAAACAAGGCAGAAATGCAACTTTCCGAATACACATCTATAAACTTTGTCTGTCGGGAAGTAGTTTCTCCGAAAATGAGTATGCTTTAGTTCTCTCCAAGCTTAAGCCTCCCTCCGCCCTTAGGAGACCAAGTCAACGCTCCTGGGAGAAGCAAATCCCCTTGAGGGTTACACAAAAACTGCACAAATGCTGAGGCACATAAAAAGTAGGCCAGATCTGTGAACTAGGCTTTAACCACCATAGTATGAAAAAGGAAGTCCATAATTTGATCTTTGTTCTCCTCTGTGTATCCTTTATTTCATATCAAGAAATGTTCATAACATCCGAAACAGGCAGCTAACACGTGTTTCGTCCGAAAGGACTTTCTCAAGGCTAGACAGCTAAGTAGAGCGATTCGTACTCCAAGATATGATTTTTTTAACATAAACATAACGGTAATACAGGTGTGACACCTATAGAGAAGGGAATCTGCAGTATCTGCTCCCGCTACCTCCGTTTTACCAGCAATCCATTCGTGTACAATCCCAATAGCAGCAGGTGGACGGTTTCGAGTGTCATGAAGGTCACATTCCAATGGTTGTAACAAGGAACAGGGGCAGATAATTAACTTGATGAGGCTGCCCTCTAGAAGGTGCTTTAGAATGTTCACAAAAGTCACGTTCTAATTGCTTATAGCAAGAAACAGCTGCAGATGATTAATTTGATGAGCCTGTCTTATAGAAGGTGTTTTAGAATGTTCACAAAGGTTGCGTTCTAATTGCTTATAGCAAGGAACAGGTACAGGGGATTAATTTGATGAGGTTGTCTTTCGGAAAGTTGTAATATGGTAAAAAGTCAGGGTACAAGACTTATGTTCATTCATAAGTGTTGGGAGGAATTTTATGAGTCATGCCGGTATCATTGTGATAGTCAAGAGAGGAGAGCTGAGGTAGGTAGATTGCCCCTCCCAAAGGCAGTCTTACAGGTCATGATTTGTTGGGGTGCGGGTCATGGAATCGTCTCACCAGATGGGTGGCATAAACCGAAGAGGCCGGTTCCCAGGAACACTCTGAAGGGCGATATCCCTTCCAATCTATAAGGTAATATAGTTTTCCCTGAGATCGTTTAGAGTCCAGGATACAGTGAACTTCATACTCTTGTTGGCAATTAATGAATGGGTGGAGGTGAGGTATCATTGTGTGTGGCGGAGTGGCAAGGCTTGATCAGTGAAACCTGAAACACTGGGTTGATAGTGTATTCAGAGGGAAGCCGTAGCTTGACGGAGACTGGATTAATTATCTTGCTAATGTCATAAGGACCTATAAACAGTAGTCGCAGTTTCCTTGGACCTTCTAGATGTAGATGTTGTGTTCATAACCATAACCTGTCTCCTTCCTTGAATATAGGTGCTGGGGTAAGTGAATTCAGCTAGGTGATCCCATTGTCCTGTGTACGTGGATAGCAAGCATCTTAGTGTTGTTTTTAGGGATTGGTGGACCCGTTCAGTTTGCCCGTCGGTGTGTGGGTGGAAGGCAGATGACAAGGCTATCTCTATTCCTAACTTATCACAGAGTGTTCTCCACAATTTTGATGTGAACTGAACACTACGATCTGAAATGATTTTAATCGGCACACCATGTAGTCTTACTAAATGATCGATTAATATTTTACTAAATTCTGCGCCGGTGGGTATCTTTTTGATGGGATGAAATGTGCAATTATTGATAACATGTCAACAAATATTAAAATATTAGTGAAGGAATTGCTTGCTGGAAGGTTAGAAATAAAATCCACACTAATGGTGTGCCAAGGAACTGGGGGTATAGGCAGAGGCTGTAATAAGTCTGGAGGCACAGTGTAAGTGTTCTTGTTTCGTGCACAAGCTGGGCAAACAGATCCATATTCATATATCCTTCTGCATGTTGTTCTACCAGAAGGTTTTTTGACAATTCCTAAGGGTTTTCCTCATACCTTGCTGCCCTGCTAATGCTGTGTCATAATTTTACTGAATTACATGATATTTTAATTCTATAGTAGGGATGAACAGTTTCTGAGCGTGAAGAAACAACGTGTCTGTGATAGTATGGTTAGGTGTTTTGATTCATTCTTCAGCCTTTCGTTTTTTATATTCTTCATATAAGGCCGCCATAAAGGTGTCACCCTTGCTGACTGCGACTATCTTTTCTGATGGAATGATAGTAGGGGAGTCTAATGTAGAATGGGAAGAGTGAGCATACCAAAGTCTAGAAAGAACATCAGACTGTAACTGCTTGTTACCTGGGCGATAGGTGATGATGAAATTTAACCACCTAAAGAATTGCATTTGATGGGGGTGAGAGCCCTAATGGAGCTAAAGAATTGTACATTTTTATGATCTGAGAATGTTGTGACTGAATGTTTAGGCACCTGAAGGTAATGCCTCCATTTAGTTAACACCAGTTTGATGGCCAGAAGTTCTCTTTCAGCCACCCACAGTTTTGTCCAGCTGGTAGAAGTTTTTGGGAATAAAAGGCTATGGAATGCATGTGGTCAGTTCTTGGGTTCTTTTGAGAGGTAATTCCTCTTACGGCTACCTGCGAAGTATGGACTTTGACATAATCGGGCTGGCCTGGATTGGGATGCTGAAGAATAGTTGCAGTGATGAATTTTGTTTTTAACAGTTACAATGCCTGATTTCATTACAAGACCGGAGGCTACCATTATGCATACAACTTTTAATGCAGTCCAAGCATAGCCGCATATGTCAAAAAGCAAAAGTTCCAACTTAGAATACATATGAACCAACAATAGCATGAATCACTAGGCAATCAGCCTCTTTTAAATGCGGCTCCAAGCAAGATAAGTCAACTTCCTACTTAGCTCCTGAATAGTCTTATATTTTTAGAGTTTAAGATTAGTATTTTATTATTATTAAATTTACCTTTGTTAATACCGTATACTGAGTAACCCTCTTTTATATCCCTACAGGAGTAAATATTTATATATATACAATGTAAGGATTTATATATGCAATATTATAAGGTATAATAACACCCTTTCACTCCTTGTTTTTTCGGTTTCCAAACCTCCAATTTACGGAGGTTGGCTTCCGCTTTCCTGATATGCTTATTTGAATATTTTACTTACAAGCTAACATTCTTTTCCTTTGCAGGACTACTTACATTCTTTTCCTTTTCAGGACTGTTATTTAGCTGATTGTTTATTATTCAAATCCTTAATATTTTTATTGGGATTTATTAACAACCTTTCTTTGCTTTGCAGATAACCTCTCTTGATTTTGTCTTCTTGATTCCACATCTGGTGGATCAATCGTGGATGGTGTATTCTTCCGTCATCCTTCTTCAAGTTTGATGTTTCATTGGAGTTGTTTGGACATTTCCTTTCTCACTGTCACCACATTTAAAAGAGGCTGATTGCCTAGTGATTCATGCTATTGTTGGTTCATATGTATTCTAAGTTGGAACTTTTGATTTGTGACATATGCGGCTATGCTTGGACTGCATTTAAAGTTGTATGCATAATGTTAGCCTCCGTGTCTTTAATGAAATCCAGATTCTTTGGTCATGTTAATAGGAGAATCGCAATTGGCTTCTGGAGACATTGCGAGTGATGGCCCCAATTTTAGGAGCTGTGTTATGGGCGCCACAATCTCTTAAAAGTGCAGAATGAAATGACGATAAAATTTGACAAAGCCAAGTATCTGTTTACTTTTCCTGACATTTGTTGGAGTTGGCCAATTGATAATGGCTTCTACCATTTTGGTGTCCATAGTGATGCTTGTCAGTGATAGGTGATACCCCAGAAACTCTACTGACTGTACATGGAAGGAACATTTGTCTAATTGAGCAAAAAGAGCGTTTTCCTGGAAGCTGGTAAACGGCTAAGTGGCAGGCAAAGAGGCTAAGCAAGGGGAGGAGTGTGGACCGTCTTTAAATAAGACTGCTTTAGAATGTTCATAAAGGTCACATACTAATTGTTTGTAACAAGGAACAGGGACACATAATGAACTTAGAATGTTCACAGAGGTTGCGTTCTAATTGCTTATAGCAAGGAACAGGTGCAGGGGATTAATTTGATGAGGGCTGTCTTTCGGAAGGTTCACGTTGAGGTCGTCTATGCCGGTTGCTTGATGCTTATTCTGGTGGATTTTCAGGATGTTTCCGTGGTGCCTGAGACATGACGTTGCATAAGCATGGTAAAACACTTGTAAACGCAATTAAACTTTTTCAAACAAACCGGGGAACACCAGCTGCAGCTATCTAATATCAAAGCATGTAATATGGTCAAAAGGAAAAGAAGGAAATAGATCTTTTCTAAGTTCCATTAATACATATTTCACAAATAAATATGTATCAATGTCACATAGAAAAGATCTATTTCCTTTAGGCAGAGCAGCTAGTGAACAGAAGATATGTTTCTCTGTCTTAAGGTGAAGTGGTCTTTCAGGTTACTAAAGGACAGACCGCTGTTTTTGACAACAAGCATCCAGCCTCCTTTGCGAAATGTAAAACACCCCTCGTGGGTCCTTGTTAATTTCCTAGCACAAGGGCATGCTAGAGAAATCCTGCGCCTCACTTGTAAAGTTCTAGCAAACAGGGTCCCAGAACTGCTTTTGTTTATTCTCTTTATAGTTTTATACTGATGCAATATTTATTTTAGATGCAAACTTATCAAAAAATTTAAAGTTCTACTTCGTTATAAAGCAAGTAGTGCAATAGGATTGCTTACAAATGAGCTATACATTATCCTACATCATTAATGTTTTGTGAGAGCTCCAACTGGCTTTGTAGGTTTGCAGATACTCAGAAAGAGCAAGCATGATGTTGAAAAAGAAGTTTGAATAGACCATTTGCATATGCACGATCCTTTGTGGATAAGATGATTTCTTTTATGACTGACTTCCAAATGTTTTATGGCTACTGGCTTTAGCCAGAACAAAGCAATTCAGACAGACCAGTTGCACAAAAAACTATTTTGCTAGTCCACTGACCAAAATTTTGTGGTGTAGAAATTCATATTGAGATTCTGTGTTACAAATGAATGTTCATTTTCTTTCTAGAACTTTTAAAGCTATGTGCAACTTATTATGAGAATTATGCCTAATGTTGCATTAAAATCCAGTAAGTATTATTTGAGTTTCACTGCATGCTTCCTGACTGATTTTGCACAGCACCAAGAAGTAAACTGGATGGCAACCAGGTGCGCACTTTAAAGGGAACACTACTTTGCTTTACTTGGGAAGTTATGTACTATCCTCCCCAGTCTGGGAGCACGTAACAGACCACACCACACATGGAGGTCTGGTTTGCACGTCTTTATTTTTAGCATGTAACCATTACCTGAATTCATTACATCACAAACTTTATTAGCCATACCCAGCCACACCCAACAGATTATGTAACACTTGGAAAGAGTAAGCTGAGGACCATTAGAGGCCTTGTACACAGAAACACAAAAACAAAACATCTCCCCCTTTATTAAATAAAAGGTATGAACAATATATGCACATTATAATTCCTCGATGAGTTTTCTAGGTGCTTGCACCAGTCTTCCAGATCTAGTTGCATGAGGTAGAGGAGAGGCGCCTTCATCTGACATGAATGGAATTACATTTATAAAGCGCGACATCTGGGGAAAAGAGACAGATGCTTGACTTGGTCACTTAGGTGGGCTTGCCTCATTCAGGAGGTCTGGAGTCGACGAAGATCGAGCTAAATGCTTAAAGTGTGACGAGTCTCTGGTTATGGATTTTACAAGTTGTTGGACAGTTACCATATGTCCTTTACTCGACACAACTCTTAGCGGTTCGGCTTCAAATGTCCGTCAGTCTTGCGTGTCTCTTTTTGCTTGACAAGAACTTGGTCTCCTTTCTCGAAGACTGTGTCTCGGGTGCTTCAGCGCTTATCAACATAAGCCTACATTTTGCATTTGTGAGTGGTGTCAGAGATACGAATCTGATCAGGATCTATTGACCGACTTGTGGTACATTGTGGTATCTTCTTTCCATGAGCTCTCCCAAACAGCAAGGTGGCAGGACTTTCCACTGTTGTGGAATGAGGAATGGAACTGTGGGCATGGAGGGCTGGGCATAAAGGTGACTTGAGATCGATTCCTTCCAGTGCAGCATGTTGAACCACTCCTTTAACAGTATTCATAAATCGGTCAACAACATAATTTGCCTGTGGTCAGAGAGGTGTACTTTTCTGACATTTAATGCTCAAATGATTAAGAAAGTCTTTAAACTCTTTGCTATTGAAGGGTGGACCGCTGTCATATTTGAGAATGGAAGGAACACTCTAGGCTGCGAAAATGTCATCCAGTCTCTTGATAACTTTGTCATGTGTGGTTGATGATAAGTTGTCATTGACAGCTACTATGGGACGATGTCCATTATTGGGGGTTTGAGGAAGTCAACCACAATCCTCTCTCAGGCCTACTTAGGAAGATCAGAGATATTCAGCAGATACTGAATCGTTTTGGTAGACAGACAGTTGCACAGATGACAAGCTTTCAGTTCCCTTTTAATTCGTTAATCAAGGTAGAGGAACCACACTCGATCCCTGAGGGATCTTTTAGTGGCAGCAATGCCACAATGTCCTTAGTGTGCCAGTTCAATAACTTGATGCCTCAGGCTATCGGGGATACCTATTCTTGCCCCTCTAGGTAGGACAGCATCATGTGTAACAGGAAGTTCTTTCTGAACATTTTTGAATTTCTGGACCTCAACATCATCCGAGTGTGTTTCATCCATGATTGTGTTGCAAAGTTTTTTTAAGCTTAAGAGTGTCTTTGTCCTTACTAGTAAATGTCAGAATCTGTTCAATAGAAAAAGATGCAGGCTCACTTGACTTTACTATGAAATTGATTTGGCCTCAGCCGCTTTGGACTTTGTACTATGACACCGTAGCAGCACTTGTGAAAAGTAGTCTCATGGTTTTTATCCTTCTCTGGTTTGTGCACAATTGTTTAATTATGCTCTTGCAAATGCAACTCCCACCTCTTGATGCAAGTGGGTATCTTGGCTTTCGGATTTCTGAAAATGGTGACCAACGCCTGAAGAACAGTGACAAGGGTGAAATGCTTTCCATACAGAAACACTTGGAAGTGTTCACATGCCCATACTACAGCTAAGCTTTCTTTCTCAGGTTGACAATAAGTACATTGAGTCTGAGATACTCTGGCTAGCATAGGCCCCAATGTGTGTGAGCATCGGGCTGTCTATTGTGTTGGGCAAGGTTTGCGCCTAACCCCACATGCTTGCATTTACCACAATCTCTGAATGCAATTTCAGATCAAAATAAGCTATTTCAGTTTTATTCTCAATTGTGTGTTTTATTTTCTTGAAATGACCATTCAAATGAAACATCTTGCTGTGTTCTCTGAGAGGGGCGCTCACAATGCCAAAATCACAAATGTACTTGGAACAGTAGCTGGCCATGCCTAAAAAGGATCACAGTATCATCACGTCTTCTGGAGGGAAAGTAAACAATGCTTTAACCTTTTCGGGGTCAAGAGTCATTGCCTTTTCAGAAAAAATATGCCCCAAAAATATGTCTGTTTTTGTGGAACTCACACTATTTAGTGTGAGAACTGCATTAGCAAGTAGAAGGCATACTTATGTCGGTGCTTTATCATGTTCCTTTCTTGTAGACCCAAACACCATTATATCATCATTATAGTTAAAATCATGCGTGACATGTGACATCTTCAAAGATGCCTGCAGCTGACACCACACCAAAACTGAGTGTTTTGTATCTGAACAAACCAACATGAGTTGAAAAAGTAGTAATGTGCCTACAGTTTTCTTCCAATTCAAATTGATGGTAGCCTTTGTCCAAATCAAGTTGGTAGAAAAACTGCCACCTTTCAGCTGTGTGATCATGTTCGCAATGTGTGAACCTGGATGTCTTTCTCTTTTGATTGCATTTTTTGGCCTGTCCCATGTCAATACAAATGTGCATTGAACCTCCGCTGTCTTTATTTGGCACCACCATAATGGGTGAAACCCACGGTGTCGGATACGTTGAGCGCTCAATGATGTCAGTCTTAAACAATGTTTCTAATTCATTATCCACAGCTTCCTCTAAGTGAAAAGCAATTTGGCGGAGTCGCTGTCCAACAGGCTGGATGTCTTCATTAGTCCATGAAACAATGCTAGGAATTGACTCACTATTTCATAATGGGCAGCCAAGCTGCAGTTAATAAAGATCAGCCCCATGTCAGCAGCAGTATCGAACGTTAATAAGCATGCACTCCATGATGTACTTTGGATGACATGAATTGCAGCTTACAATGTTGTTTTCTAGTGCTGCATGGTCATTACAAAGGATCCTTGACTCTGCAAGGGTGTAGAAGCTGCCCAAGTATACACTACTGTTCTCAACAGTGTGAGATGTCGTGTCGGAGATAGTTTTTTATATTTGCATTTTCCTGTACCTGGCTGTCACTGCCTTTAGTGCTTCTTCGTACCTGTTTGTCGATCTCTTTAGCATTTCTGCTTTGGATTCGTGGTGTCTCTGTGTTATACGGTGGTGCAGTATCTCTTCATTTGGACTTACCAGTGGATTTACTGGCAGGGTTACTGACTATGCTTCTCTCTGTAGGGCCTTAACCTTCTTTTCAGAGCCTCTCAAAAGCTGGAGTTGTGCTTTGACTCCGCATACACCAGCTGTAGACTGCTTCTTGGGGAGCACATGGCACGCACAAACAGTTTTCTGGACCACTGCAAACTGTCTGGGAGAGCAGTCTTGTATCCCTGGGGGAGGCGTATTCCCTGTCTCGTCACAAGTTCTAGTGTCCTCCCCAGCCCAGGAGCATTTAACAGACCACATCACACAGGAAGTTCTGGTTTGCACGTCTTTATTCTTCAGCATGCAACAGTTAACTGAATGCACTGCGTCACAAACTTTATTAACCGCACAGAGCCACACCCAGGAGATTGCATGATACTTGTAAGGAGTCTGCCGAGGAGCGCTGGAGGCCTCGTACACACCAACATAAGACACGGAAAATTATAAGCTAAGTATGTACCTTTTTATTCTCTCTGTTGTCTGTGCTGTCCATGTCGCCGTTTTGCTCTAATGTCGCACATTACACCATTACTCTACCACCTCTTTTATTCATTTTTACAGACAATCCTCTATCTGCACCCGCGCTGGGACCCATTAGCTTCTATGTGTTCTAAAATTTGGAAAAAAGCCCTCCAAACAGTACCAAAACATGGTAAAAGTGGAGTTATGGTCACAAAATAAAATGGCACCCATTCCAAGATACAAAATGGCAGCTGTGTGCTCTCATTTTTTGAGAAAGTTGTGAGTTTACCTCTAAATGTATTTTACTCTTTTTTGAAATATGTGTCCACACCTTTCCAGTATGGATTTATCTCTGTAATTATTTTTGTCCGCAGCAAGGATCACTCAGGTTTGGCCGAATTTACTAGTTTCAAGATGGTGGGAAAACTATCAGCTATATCAAGTTATCAATTTTAATAACAAAGATATCTCCAAATTATAACCTTCAATGACTACTCAACACCCTTTTCTGCCACAAATGTGCCAATAGTTATTAAACAGAGTTACACCAATCTACAAAAAGCACACTTTCTGAGAGAAGCTCTACTTTAAGGCCAAGGGTGTTTAAGACGGTTTGCTTACCGCTAAACAGCTAAATCAATAGTAGAATTAGACCAAACTTGGCATGAAACGAGAATTTCACTCAGAGGTATTCCTTTTTCGGTCGAGATTTTACAGCACTTGAGCTGGTAGACGATCTGTTGTCTATACTTCGTGGGGTCTGACTCCTCCCATGCTTTGGATTGACTTTTGCGTTTGTCATTCAAAAATCATAGTCGGCAAATGGCTAATGGTGGGTGCATGACCCAACTTTTTTGAGAAGTTCACTCACATGGAGTATTTCCGCTGGATCAAGCAGTGACGTGCACATAGTCTCTACGTGCAATGTTGATCTGGAAGTGCAGCAGATGAGTGCTTGTTTAACCACCCACCAATTAGTGCGAAGCCCTCTTCAGCCTCTCTCCTGTCTGTCACTTTAAGCCCTCGTTTCTCTAAGAGAGAAAGTTAAAGTAATTGGTAGCACGTCAGTTAAACAAAGCCTGCACCCAATGGTACCGTGGTCTGGGCACAGGCTGACCCAGAGCTCGCCGGAAAATACAGGTATTTTGCACTCATCCCAACAACCCTCCCTCCTTCCAGCGCTTGTGAAGTATGCATTCCCCCAAACCTTCCTCCTCCCAGCACTCATTATTATTATGTACTGTCCTATTGCACAAGTGTGTGCCCCTTGCTTTTAAAAAATATGATCTTTGTCGTCCATTACAATGCACAAATTTGGATGCAATGGTCTCTTCCTGACCCTTATGGGCTCAGTCCTCCACACGGCATGCTGCACGGCCTCAGGTAGGCAGGTATGAAGGTCTGCACTGGCACACCCATTGTTTCCTGTTATTTCAAGGTGAGATGAAAGAGCTGCATGAATGTTCTCTTTTCATTGGCAAACCGCCATTTTCTGGTTCTCACTTGGCGAGCTGCATGGATGTTTTTCTGGCACTTAAGCCTGGGCTGGCACTTCAAAGTGGAGCAGGCAGAGAGCTGTGTGCATGACTAATGAAAGGTGTTCAGTAAAGATGAGACTGTGCCACTGTTGTTTAAAAAGTGCTGAGGTGAGGCTTCTGCCTAGGCACGGTGCTGCAAATGCTAGAACGTGGCAGCATCCAATAGCCAGTAAATCCGTGTGAACCGTGAATTCAGTGGGAGGCAATTCCTGTAATAGTGGTGTAAGTTAAAACAACTCACACATATCGACCAAAGTCACAGGAATAGGATGGTTTTTGTTCAATATTTTTTTTATATAGCGTTTATATCACAAAACACCAAGGTAGTTTAGTGTCAGTAAGTGGTAGAGCTTAGCTCTGTCTGGTTGGGTCTGGTAGAGCTTAGCTCTGTCTGGTTGGGGTCAGTATTAATCGCCACGGTGGTAATCTGGTAAAATGTTTGATATACGCAAGTCGCCCCACAGCAGTGGTGAGCAGTTGGCCATCTAATCTAAACCAACTTTACTGTTGTGGTTTCTTTATAACTTCCTGTGTTACAGTACCTCAGCCTTAATATCCAGCTGATCCCACAGTAAGATTAGCCAACACATTTTCAAAGCCATATTGCCAGTAAGTAACCAGGACATTCACTGTATTTATTTTAGGGGCACCAGGGCAACAGTTCTGCAATATGGCTTCTGGAGTTAAACAGCAATACTTACAGATGTAGCATTCCAAGTTTGAAGTTTAAAATATTCGTAAAGCGCTCTGTGGCCAAGCAGCTTCCTGGCGCTAAGAAATTAAAACAGTTACCAGAAGACGGGACACCAGGAGGTGATTAAGACTGGAAAGCTTGGGAAAACAAGTACGTTTTAAGTGCCTTGCGGAAGTGCAGGTAGACAGATATAGATCTGATGGTCAAGGGGAGGCTGTTCTAGAAGCGGGGGGCAAGGATGGAGAATCTAGTGCCACCTACTCTGGACTTGCAGAAGCAAGGAACGGTTAAGAGTGCCTGGTTGGAGGAGCGAAGATTGCGAGAGGGAAGATAGTGGGTGATCATGGAATTGATGAAGATAGGGGCCGTGCGGGCTCGAGCCATGAAGACCATGCAACCCATCTTGAAGAGTGTCCTCTGCAGGATGGGAAGCCAGTGAAGGGATCTGAGTAGGGGAGTGATGTGGTGGAATTTCGGAAGCCTATGAGTAAGGCGGGCGGCCTGGTTCTGGATGGACTGAAGACGCCGCAGCTCGTAGTCGGGGATACTCACATAAAGGCACATTTACCGTAGTGCAGCCATGAGAGAATCATGGCCAAAACAATAATTTTCAGGGCATCAAAGGAGAAAAAACGAGAAATCTTTCTGATAATCCTGAGGGACAAAAAACAGGATGAGACGACAGAGCTGATCTGGGGACGAAGGGAGAGGTCCTGACTGATTTTAATTCCCAGGGTTCTGACTGAGGCAGAAGGAACCGGGGGAGGACCAAAGGTGGAAGGCCAAAAGGCAGAGGGCCAGGGGCTTGAACAGCCACCAGTCAGGACCAGCTCCGTCTTGTCCGGATTAAGCTTTAAATGATTTTGATTCATCCAGTCAGCAATGAAGATGAGTGTGGTTTGGAGTTTAGAGATGGAATCAGAATCATGAGAGAGGTCAAAAACCAGCTGAAGATCGGCAGCATAGTTATATACGGAGACCTTCATATTTAACAGAGAAACAATAAGGGGATAGATATAAAGGTTGAAAAGAAGAGGGGAAAGAGAAGAACCTTGGGGAACCCCACAGGACACCGGACGAGGGGGGGGCAGAGAAATTGGAGAGATGAACGGCTTGGGTCCGACCTTGAAGAAATGAGGAGAGCCATGAGAAGGCAGAGCCCCGGATGCCCGCTGCCATGACATGGTCAAGAAGAATGGAATGGTCAACCATGTCAAAAGCAGCGGACAGATCGAGAAGCACCAAGGCCTGAGGGAAGTTGGAATCAGCCTTACTCTTCAGCTCGTCCAAAACAGCAAGGACCACGGATTCAGTCGAGTGGACTGGGCGAAAGCCAGCTTGATGGGAGGCCAATAGATGATTATCCTCGATGTAGGCAGGGAGGCAGGAAGTAATGTGGCTCTCCAATATCTTGCCTAGATAAGGGAGCAGAGAAATAGGTCTGAAGTTAGTAGGAAGAGTGGGATCAGAGCCAGGTTTCTTCAGAATGGGGATCACTGTGGCTGATTTAAAGAAAGCTGGGACTGTACCCTGAGAAATGGAAGCATTGAGAAGAGAAAGGGGGGGATCGGGGCAGCCGGAGAACAACTCCCTTAAGATTCGGGCTGGTCCATAATCGGTAGGAGAGCCTGACTTGATTTTCCTGAGCAAAATAAGGAAAGATTCCTTCGAGATAGGTGAGAATTGATAGAGAGAGGATGACAGAGAGGGGAGTGAGGGGGAGGGAAGGAGAGAAGAAGGCGTAGGAATATTCCGCTTGATGTTAGCAATCTTCTCGAGGAAGAAATCATTCAAGGAGAGGCAGAGGGCTTGGGATGGGACTGGGTAAGGGTTGACTCTATCTGATGCGGCCAAGGAGTGAACGATAGAAAAAAACTCCTTAGGTTTATTTGCCGCTGACAGGATCTTGCCAGAGAAATAGTCTAATTTAGCTGAAAGAATAGCTCTCTTATAGTTGTTAAGGAGAGACTTGCAGCGATCTCTCAGGGAGGGGCAATAGTTGCACCTCCACTGGTGTTCTGATTGTCTGAGAGCCAGTTTCAGGGCTTTGAGGTCATCAGTAAACCACCTGTTGGCTTTGTGGAGGTGACACGCCTTAACCCTCCTAAGAGGGGCCACTGGATCGCATGAGGTTGACAGCCAACCATTAATGGCATCAACTTGATGGTCGAGGGAGAGATCAGATAAGTCAGGAGGGGAGGCTGCCAAGGACGAGCAGAGAGTGTTAAAATCCACCCGATTCCAGTTCCGTGCTAGGATGTTTTTAGGCAGGGAGGGCTTGTCGGTGACTCCAAGGTCAATAGTGAAGGAGATGAGCGAGTGATCCGACCAGGTGCAGGGGAGAATAGTGATAGAAGAAATAGTCCGACTAACCGACCATAGCTGGTCAAGGATGTGACCATGAGAATGAGTAGGAGAGTGAATATGAGAAGTAAAATTAAGACCACACATGGTGTCAGTGAAATCTTTGAAGGCCCTGTCTTCCCTAGGGTCACCAGGCCAATAATTGAGATCGCCAAGTAAAAGAACCGAGGAGTTGTTGACCACAAGAGTGGCCAGCATCTCCTGTAGGGCAGGCACAAAATGAGATATGGTCTGGGGGGAGCGATATATAAGAACTACATTGAGGGGGACCACGAGATTCATCGACCGAGCCACTATAAAGTCTACATTGGGTATGGGAGGGTGAGGAAGCAGCTGGAATTGAAGATTGGATCGGGTAATCATGGCCACGCCCCCTCCAGTTCTCCCATCGGGACGATCAGCCCGAAGGGCATAATTAGGCTGTGGGGTTTTAGGTTTAAACCTATAATAACTGATAAAACCGGACTGAAAGAAAAATAGCCTTCACCGGTGAAAACATATAAACACTGAAAAAACACCGCACAACTACAAACTAAATGCCATTCAAAGAAAGGAAAAAGAAAGTGAAAGTCATTTTGTTCTTACTGAAGGGGTCAATAAAATGTAACTTTGTTATACAAGCTAGCAGTAAGAAAGACTGGCTAACATTATTCTGCTTGAGTTTTGTTCTTTAGGGATGCCACTAAAATATTGTTTCTTATTCCTTTTACTTTTTTCAGTTTTATGGCCTTTGGTATAAAGATGCAGGGTTTGGTTTCATGTTTTAGGTCTAGTTTAATTATTTTATAAACTGTAGAGACGCAGGACATATCAAACTCATATTTGATATTTTGGCTGCATTTGATTTTTTCACTGATAGGTAAAATGAGAGAATGGGTAAAAACCCTTAATACATCAGACCATAGTTTCTAGTGGGTCAGTATTGATAGTAGGTGATTTGCCAACACCTCAGGCTTTAAACATTAAATGCAAGGTGTAGTGACAACTATATATATCACCAAGCATCTGGGATAGTGGTGAAAACGTGACACCAGACTTTTGGAAAACATGGAACGCAGTGTCACTTGTTATGCTCCGCAAAAAAGGTTCTTTACAAGTTCAACAAAGATTGGAGTGATATTGTTTGTATTTGCAGTGATTCAGCTACATATATAAAAAATATTGTGTGATGACCTGTCAAAATTGATACCCGAGCTGAAATGATTCCCTGTAGGAGATCCTTGCCACTTGTTAGATGGTATGCTGAAAGCATCTTTACAATCTTCAGAGTTAATGAGGGATGCTATTGACTTTTTAGTCCATTCTGGTGGACTGTTTTCTTATGCCCAGGAACAAAAATGCAAATATTTATCATTTTGTGCTTTATGTGGCATCAAAGAAAGAGTCCCTTAGCTGACGGTTCTCAGCCCAAGGGGCTATGAATGCTAAGAGGGCCTTTTCAAAGAAGTTTACATGGGAAGGAAAGCGCGAGCGCACGTGACCAAAGACTCACTGAAGAAGTATTTATTTGCGGGTTTATAACGCGCTTGAATCCACTCCCGGAGGAGTATCTCTGCGCCCAAGTAAAACACCAGTAGGAATAGGGGTGAACTGCCAATCCAATAAGAAAATCCTAACCAGAAAAATTCAGAGCAGGACTAAGCCCGGAATAGAAAAGTTTTCAGCCTTTTTCTAAAGGTCAAATGATCTGTACACTGCCTTAGCGGAAGACTGAGCTTATTCCATAGTGTAGGGCCGACCACTGATAGGGCCTTACCACCCTGCCTGACCCGTCTAATCATGGGCACATGGAGGAGCAGCTGGTTGCTTGACCAGAGGGTACGGGCAGGGACATACAGGACCAATTTATCTGCCAGATAGGAGGGTCCAAGTCCACGTAGACCCTTATGGACCACACAACAGATCTTAAACTTCACTCTTTGGCGGACAGACAGCCAGTGGAGTTTATCCAAAAGGGGTTTGGAAGGGGATCTGGCCGGTGCATTAAGGACCAGTCTAGCAGCGGTGTTCTGCACCACTTGAAGTCTGTCCAACACTTCTTCATTGGCAGACGCCAATAGCCCAGTGCAATAGTCAAGTCGACTAAGCACTAAGGCCTGTACCAGTGTTTTTCTGGTGGAGTCGGGGAGTAATGGGAATACTTTACGGAGGAGCCCTATCACATGGAAACAGGATCCTACTATAACATTTCCATGCTATTTTAAAGATAATTCCTGATCTAGGTGTACCCCAAGATTCTTCACCACTTGTTATGGTTCGGAAACCGGGCCTAAATCTAACAATACACAAGTAAAAACAGATTCGCTTTTAAAAAAATGCAAGTAACGGAGCTCCCGGCTTTAATCGCCTCAGGAGGTCTGTAGGTAATGTTCAATCATGCGAGCGACGCAGACAACGCGCCAGAAGTACTCACCAGAGGGGGGAGTGGCCGAGAACCTTCACCGGCAACCCCAGAGTACCCACAAGATGGCGTCCAACCTGGCCCGTCCCCACCACAGCAACGTAATCGGCTGGAAGGGGAGACGATCAGCGAGGCAGGGCAGGAGCAGTGAAGGTGCCGGCGAGTGCAAAGATTTGGCAGGTAAGTTTAAACAAGTGCCCAAAATTATGAAAGGGCTTATAGAAAGTGCAGGTATCGGTGCTCCCAGCTTAAAATGCCTCAGGAGGTCTGCAGGCGATAGTAATCATGCGAGCAGAGAAGCGTAGTAGTTTAAGGAAGTCACGTTACACACAATACACAAGTAAAAACAGATTTGCTTTTTAAAAAATGCAAGTAACGGAGCTCCCGGCTTTAATCCCCTCAGGAGGTCTGTAGGTAATGTTCAATCATGCGAGCGACGCAGACAATGCGCCAGAAGTACTCGCCAGAGGGGGGAGTGGCTGAGAAACTGCACTGGCAACCCCAGAGTACCCACAAGATGGCGTCCAACCTGGCCCGTCCCCCACAGCAACCTAATCGGCTGGAAGGGGAGACGATCAGCGAGGCAGGTCAGGAGCAGTGAAGGTGCCGGCGAGTGCAAAGATTTGGCAGGTAAGTTTAAACAAGTGCCCAAAATTATGAAAGCGCTTATAGAAAGTGCAGGTATCGGTGCTCCCGGCTTAAAATGCCTCAGGAGGTCTGCAGGCGATAGTAATCATGCGAGCAGACAAGCGTAGGAGTTTAAGGAAAGTCACGTTACACACAATACACAAGTAAAAACAGATTTGCTTTTAAAAAAATGCAAGTAACGGAACTCCCGGCTTTAATCGCCTCAGGAGGTCTGTAGGTAATGTTCAATCATGCGAGCGACGCAGACAATGCGCCAGAAGTACTCGCCAGAGGGGGGAGTGGCAGAGAAACTGCACCGGCAACCCCAGAGTACCCACAAGATGGCGTCCAACCTGGCCCGTCCCCACCACAGCAACCTAATCGGCTGGAAGGGGAGATGATCAGCGAGGCAGGGCAGGAGCAGTGAAGGTGCCGGCGAGTGCAAAGATTTGGCAAGTAAGTTTAAACAAGTGCCCAAAATTATTAAAGCGCTTATAGAAAGTGCAGGTATCGGTGCTCCCGGCTTAAAATGCCTCAGGAGGTCTGCAGGCGATAGTAATCATGCGAGCAGACAAGCGTAGGAGTTTAAGGAAAGTCACGTTACACACAATACACAAGTAAAAACAGATTAGCTTTTAAAAAAATGCAAGTAACGGAGCTCCCGGCTTTAATCACCTCAGGAGGTCTGTAGGTAATGTTCAATCATGCAAGCGACGCAGACAATGCACCAGAAGTACTCGCCAGAGGGGGGAGTGGCCGAGAAACTGCACCGGCAACCCCAGAGTACCCACAAGATGGCGTCCAACCTGGCCCGTCCCCACCACAGCAACCTAATCGGCTGGAAGGGGAGATGATCAGCGAGGCAGGGCAGGAGCAGTGAAGGTGCCGGCGAGTGCAAAGATTTGGCAGGTAAGTTTAAACAAGTGCCCAAAATGATGAAAGCGCTTATAGAAAGTGCAGGTATCGGTGCTCCCGGCTTAAAATGCCTCAGGAGGTCTGCAGGCGATAGTAATCATGCGAGCAGACAAGCGTAGGAGTTTAAGGAAAGTCACGTTACACACAATACACAAGTAAATACAGATTCGCTTTTAAAAAAATGCAAGTGACGGAGCTCCCGGCTTTAATCGCCTCAGGAGGTCTGTAGGTAATGTTCAATCATGCGAGCGACGCAGAGAACGCGCCAGAAGTACTCGCCAGAGGGGGGAGTGGCCGAGAAACTGCACCGGCAACCCCAGAGTACCCACAAGATGGCGTCCAACCTGGCCCGTCCCCACCACAGCAACCTAATCGGCTGGAAGGGGAGACGATCAGCGAGGCAGGGCAGGAGCAGTGAAGGTGCCGGCGAGTGCAAAGATTTGGCAGGTAAGTTTAAACAAGTGCCCAAAATTATGAAAGCGCTTATAGAAAGTGCAGGTATCGGTGCTCCCGGCTTAAAATGCCTCAGGAGGTCTGCAGGCGATAGTAATCATGCGAGCAGACAAGCGTAGGAGTTTAAGGAAAGTCACGTTACACACAATACACAAGTAAAAACAGATTCGCTTTTTAAAAAATGCAAGTAACGGAGCTCCCGGCTTTAACCGCCTCAGGAGGTCTGTAGGTAATGTTCAATCATGCGAGCGACGCAGACAACGCGCCAGAAGTACTCACCAGAGGGGGGAGTGGCCGAGAAACTGCACCGGCAACCCCAGAGTACCCACAAGATGGCGTCCAACCTGGCCCGTCCCCACCACAGCAACCTAATCGGCTGGAAGGGGAGACGATCAGCGAGGCAGGGCAGGAGCAGTGAAGGTGCCGGCGAGTGCAAAGATTTGGCTGGTAAGTTTAAACAAGTGCCCAAAATTATGAAAGGGCTTATAGAAAGTGCAGGTATCGGTGCTCCCAGCTTAATATGCCTCAGGAGGTCTGCAGGCGATAGTAATCATGCGAGCAGAGAAGCGTAGTAGTTTAAGGAAGTCACGTTACACACAATACACAAGTAAAAACAGATTTGCTTTTAAAAAAATGCAAGTAACGGAGCTCCCGGCTTTAATCGCCTCAGGAGGTCTGTAGGTAATGTTCAATCACAGTGGGCCATCAGGTGGTTACAGGAGCACAGTGAGTGCTCCTGTAACCACCTGATTGCCCTGTTGCACTGTGAAGGGTGCAATTGACAAACATAGTGCAAAATGAACGTTTGCCCCCAAACTCAATTAGTCAACTTTTTCCGCTTCCGACAAAAAACTCTGGGCCTAAACCACACTGGAACTACACCTCCAGAGTGCAGACAATAATTGACTTTGTGGAATCCAGATAGGACTATAAAAAGCTGTGGTGTATCCAGTCTGCCGTGCCTAGAAGCTGCATTGCCAACAGACTGCCTATACTTTACACATACTCCCAGACACTGTTTCTCCAGCAGTGCCTAAGCTAGATTGGTTGCACTTGATACAGTGTAAGGTGTTTGAGGTGCTATTAGGTGATGGTTAAAAGAAGAAAATGCTTTATACATTCACCTCACACAGCCATTGCAAAACCTAGGCTGAGTCAAGATTGAGGAGCAAGTTGGACCTCCTACGTGGGTCTGACTGGTAAGCTTTAGTCTATTGTACTCAATTGTTTGGCCACAAACCTGGCTGAACTTTGGTCATGTGTTTTAGATTAACTCTGTCACGAACTAATGTGCTCCCAGATAAGGTCCATGCAGTGTGCATCAAAGGAGTCAATCCTCTATACTTTGAGCGGTTTGTAGATCATTTACTTGTTCAGCCTCCTAAGAATGGCCATTAATTTAACTGTAACGCCTTCCTATTGACTCCAGGTGCATTGCCTGTGCGTTCTGTAAGAACAGGGATGGGAAGGAAGTTAATGGGATGTGAAGCCCCTCAAATATGCTCCCATTTTAACCAGCCTTTGTCAGATAGATAGGCTTTGCCTTCACACTGTGTTAAGTTAGCATGAGCTTATTAGAAGTTTAAACGCCATTTTACCTTTCTGCTGCTTCTGCACATGGCACATATTGTTATTAGAGCTTTGAGCCTAGTAGAATATTTTGCTTCACACGAGAATAATATGTTTTGCTATTGTATCAGCTTTGCTTGGTAAGCTATGTCTGAACTGTGAGTGCCGAGGCCTTCAAGGTTATTTCAACACAGTGGTTGTTGTGAGGTCTGATCTGCGCATGTTCTACATATAACACATATGCAACTGCGGCCAACTCTGGCTTTAGGCACGTTTAATAATGCACTGCGCAGAGCATGCACACACACTTTGACGAATATTCGCATGCAGAGAGGTGGTGCAGAAGAGGGGAAACAGCCTAAATAACAAAGTCTTAACAACGACTGAACTGAACAACGAATCCAAAACAACGACCTTTATATGAACCACGACAACATCAACCACGACTTACATGAAGAATGAAACACTACAAGAATTAAATGAACAACTACTTCGTTACTGGCCAATAGGTGGCACTAATGTAGAAGAATATGTTAATATAATATGTTACATATGATATATAATATGATATTAAAGGTAAAGAATTACAAACTAAATGGTTTGAGAGTGTATATACGTCTTTTCAATTCTGGGTCAGATGGTTCTCGGGTATGCCATCTAAATGAAATATGAAATTAGTTAATAAATATTTTTGATGACTGTGCTGCGGCGTTGTGACCGTTTTGTCTACGCTGCATGCATAGATGTTATTTAATCCAGAATAATGCCCGGGGATAAAAAATCGGAGTGCCTTTCCCTTAATCATTTGGTAATGTATACCAACGTGGAGGGCCATCTACTCACAGTAATACGCCGGCAATGATTGGAAAAAGAATACTGTGCGCAGCTGAGGAGCTAGAGTGAGTGTTTTGTTAATGTTGAGGTCTGCCCCGTACTTTTTAAAACCAGCGTGAGTGTATTAAAAATAGCACAAACATGTGTTATAAGTGGTTACCTCGAGCTTTAGGAGCCGTGTAGGAGGCTGGATTCTTCTCTTTTCATCTGTGTGACGTTCCATGGAGCTGTGCACCGGCTCAGTTTGGATGTAATGACATTTCCACGTTTAAATGTGACATGCAGAAAGCAGGTTGCTCATGGTATTGTCCGTTTTGAACATAGTGGGAGATTCGGGATATATGTAAAATAAATATTTTTCGTGGTTAAGGAAGTCGTGGTTTAATACATTAGTGGTTTGCCTTTCATCCTTGTTTAGCCTTCGTGGTTTAGGCAATCGTGATTAACAAGGTAGTTGTTTGATCATATAACCGCAGAAGAGATGTGATCCATTTCTACTAAGACCAGAGGTATGGGCCCGCCCTTCTAAACCCAAAGAGACCTTCTGTAGATATAATATAATATACTAGCAAGGGAGGGTAAACTGAGGTGCTTCTTAGACCTTTTCCCTTTAGCATTTAAACATGCTTTCACCCTTTGTATTTTATGGAAAAGTAACTATGCTGATAACCTTGTTTCTTATAATATGTTTGCTTGTAACAGCTAAGATACTGCGCTTGAGAACACTGCATTAGAAATAAACATTTCAAACCTGCACGTGTCTTCATTCACTCCACATTTTGGACTGGTATGATAGTATAACGAAAGAGGGTTCATGTGTTCCACGTTACCTGAGGAGTTCTAAGTCCATGTTCTGGGTTGTCTAAATCATTAGGAGTTTGTAAGAACCAATGAGACACTGATTGCTAGTCTGGTAGGGGATTTTGGGTACTAAGGTGAGTTTTGGCACACCCTAATTCACTGAGGTTCCAAGTCTCTATGCAGAGTTTTGTGTGAGAGCAAGATCCCTGCGACATCTTCTTATTTTCAATGGGGCCTACGCTCAGGCTGATATTCGGTTCTGTTTCTCACTGCATGACACTATATTTAATTTAGCTTCTATTATGGCTCCATTAGCTGTGTGTCAGAACCAGGAGTTGGGTAAAGCACTGTCTATCTTGAAAGGGACAACCATAGTATTTTTGGGCATTACAGAACTCCTCAAAGTATATCTTGTGCGTTAGGTGTTTTGGCACTGCAAGCTTTTAAGGTTTCAGGCAAGCATGTATTTGTGAATCAGACTGCATGACCCAGTGTGTAGTAATTGTATAGCTCTTTTATCCCTGGTGGGATAGCACCCACAATAATGTACTGCATTGCTGAACACTTACAACGTCCCAAAGGCGAGACCGATTGACTATACCAATGCTTGTTTTGGTTCGGTGCAAATCTGTTCAGTAGTTCTATTTGATAAATCAACTTTACAAAAAAGGTGTTGGTTAGATGTGAAAGGTTTAAAATAAAAAACTGGAGTAGATGTTGAGTGGAGTGGAAGCCCCTGTCAAACAATGATCTCAATCCTTGTCAGAGTGAATCCCAGAAGTCACTTAATAAATCCATGCTTAAATCTCTGTTAGATTGGTGCAAAAGCAGTCAGTCTTAGGATAAAGGCAACAGGTAGCACTCAAAGAGTAGTACATTTATTACAGTAGTAAAGTGAAAACACAACACCTATAAAATTGCAAACAATTAAGAAAAAGAAATTACACCAAAAGATCCAATCAATATAACTGGAGGTATGAGTTTAAAAGAAAGACATAGGTAAAAATAGGGCCGAAAAGCACAAAGTGTCACTCACGGTTATCAGGTGATGCTGGCAGGGGGAAGTCATAGGTTCAGGCTGACCACGATGGAGCATGGCTCTGATACAGGAATCAGGTCAGTCCCACTGAAAAGCTACCTTCTTAAGTCTGCATGAGTAGCTGTGTGTGCTGGGTATGCTCAGACGTGAGTCCCAGGCTCTCCACACCACTGGAGTCAAGCTATCCAGGCTGATGAAGGCTGATAGCCAGAAACCGGTCCTTGGATGCTTGATTCCGGTCTGGGAAAGACATGGCTTGGTAGTTCGGACTGGACTGTTCCCATGAGGCACAGGGTCAGAGCTGATTTGCATATAGCCAGTGTCTAACCCAGGGTGGTGTGGAGTGCAAAAAAACTATGGATTTAGGCCCAGATCTTTGTACTGGGGTGAATGTATGACATTGTTCTACATTCTGTCCATCAACTGTGTTTTTTGCAATTTTCACCTTTTGATCACACAGCACCCTGCCCTATGGGCTACCTAGGCCTACCTTAAGACTGACTGATGTGCAATAAATGGGAGTTTAAGGCTTGGCAAGGTGTTTTAAATTCCAAGTCAACATGGCAAAGTTAACTGCACACACAGGCTCTGCAGTGGCAGGTCTAAGGCATGCACAAGGCAACTTGAGTGTATGGCACAAGCATGGCTGCAATCCTACTAGTAGCATTTAATTTACAGGTTCGGGCACATGTAGTGCACTTTACTAGAAACATATAAGTAAATTAAATATGGAAATTGTGGATGTATCAATCCCAGCATGTTTGGAGGAGAGAGCACTTGAATTTTAGCACTGGTTAGCAGTGTTAAAATGCTAAGATTCCTAAAGCAAACAAAACAAGATCAGAAAAAGGGGAGGAGGAAGGCAAACAGTTTCGGGTTACCCTTTAGAGAGGGCCATTTTCCAACAGCAACATATGTGAGGGAATACCCCTCCAAGGGCGTCAGGTCCAACAGATAAGTATAGTAATATCTTATCTGTTAATTTGCAGGTCCTTTGTGGATTTACAAATCCTCTGAAGATCTGCAAAGCAATTTCTAGTGCCAGACCCATCAATCCTCATGCTTTCATTGCTTGCTCATCAAAGGACAATTTTATTTGTAGCCATTCTTATCAAATGTGGTGCAACAATCATGATGCTGGGAAAAATAAACAACATTGCATTTGATGTGAAAGTTTTGGTTTGCAGGCAGGTGTGCGAGCAATGGTTTGCAGAGCTCACCATAACTTGGGATCTTCATGGACATTTTGGTTTTATTTCACAAGGATGACTGCCTATTCACTGTTTTAAGTGAATGTATATACATATATCATACACACATGTTCTATACCCTTGATAAGCAGAATGAGGAAACACGCTGAAAAGGGATTAAAAAAGTATGCCGAGCTCATTGTTCATTTGTATAAAGAACTGGAAATAATATGGAATACAAAATAAATAAAACAATACTTTAGAAAAAATCTGGAAGAGAATCTGGAAATGTGTGAAGAGAAGATGCATGATTAAAAAAAGTGTGACAATGTAGTGAGGAAACTGGACAAAATACACGGTAGCATTGACATCTTTGCATACATCTTTGATTCACTATGCACCCAGAGAGCAGGTGGGCAAAGCAGTATACTTATGTAGGTTTTGCGTCGCCCTTGTGACATGCAAAGGGACACAAGAGCGACAAAAAACCTAAGTCAGATTTCTCAAGCCATGAAAGGCTACATTGCGTGACCCTGCATGCTTGATAAATCCAGAGTAACACAACACAGCACAAATCGCTGCACTGCGTTACTCTGCCCTGGGAAGGTGTTCCATGGGCGGAGCGTATGTGTTCCCACTCATCCACCCATGGATTTTGGCATATTTCCAGATTTATCATTACTGGTAAACCTGGGAATGCTTAAAAATTCTACGCCTCTCCAGGTGAGGCGTAACAAGGATAAATATCTTTATTTCTCCTCGTTACTTCCTCTTTCTATTTGTGCAGCACACATAGAAAGAGGTATATGCCTCTCAATCAATGAATCAAACACCGGGTTTTAAATGTGCCTCCCACCTGTGAGGGTCTCAAGGCGCTTAGGGGGGCAGCTCCATTGAAGAGCCGGTCATTCAAAGAGCCAGGTCTTGAGGGTCTTCCTGTGCACGTCTGATATGTAACAGAAGCTCGTTCCAGGTCTTGGCCACGATGAAGGAGAAGGATCTTCCACCCATTCTTGCTCTGGGGATGCCGGGGTTTCGGTGAGGGTGAGGTTGGTGGATCATAGGTTCCTCTTGGGTACGTGGAAGGAGATTCTGTCATTGAGATATTGGGGTCTGGTGTTGTGTAGGCATGTATAGGCATGCATGCGTATCTTGAAGGTACTCTCTTTCCGACAGGGAGCCAGTGGAGGCTGCGCTGGTGTTGGGAGATGTGGTTGTGTCAAGGGATTCCGAGGATGAGTCTGGCTGCGGTGTTCTGTATGGTCTGGAGTCTGTGGAGAAGAGACTTGTTGATCCCGGCATAGAGGGTGTTTCCGTAGTCCAGTAGTCTCAGGATTGTTTCTGTGCAGGAAGGTGTCCTTTCTGGCACATAAGCAAGCCAACTTACAACACAGGCACCCTTGTACTATTGTTCAAGAATGCCTGCATTGGCGTTAGTCATCACATTGTGCGCCAGTGCTAGGAAATTACTGGAATACTCCGTACATTCCTGCCCTTTCCCTATCATGCTTCAGAAAAGGGGGTGGTGATGAACAGAGTGCCTGAATTAAGCAGACCACTCTTACCCAGTCCAAAGATCAGGGCTTGGTCCATCACCGTTTTTTAGCTCACTGCACCATCCCAGCTCAGAACTTGGCTATATGCAAATTAGTCTGTTCCTGTCCCAGTGCATGATGGGAACAGGGCAAACCAAACTACCAAGCCAATTCTTGTACTGGGAAGGAAACAAGCTTCCGGGGACCGGTTTCTGCCATTTCAGGCGTCTTCGGCCCGGCTTGCTTGAATCCTGATGGTGCAATGAGCAAGGGACTCACATCTGAGTATACCCTTCCACGCTTATGGTGGACAAAATGATTCAGAAAAGGGGGTGGTGATGAACAGAGTGCCTGAATTAAGCAGACCACTCTTACCCAGTCCAAAGATCAGGGCTTGATCCATCACCGTTTTTTAGCTCACTGCACCATCCCAGCTCAGAACTTGGCTATATGCAAATTAGTCTGTTCCTGTCCCAGTGCATGATGGGAACAGGGCAAACCAAACTACCAAGCCAATTCTTGTACTGGGAAGGAAACAAGCTTCCGGGGACCGGTTTCTGCCATTTCTGAAATGCCAGAAACCGGTCCCCGGTAGCTTGTCTCCTTTCTGGTGAAGAATTGGCTTGGTAGTTTGGTCTGCCCTGTTCCCATGATGCACTGGGCCAGGGACAGACTAATTTGCATATAGCCAGGTTCTGAGCTGGGATGGGGCAGTGAGATAAATAACGGTGATGGATCAAGCCCTGATCTTTGGACTGGGTAAGAGTGGTCTGCTTAATTCAGACACTCTGTTCATCACCACCCCCTTTTCTGTATCGCTTTCCCTATCATGCAGCACAGGTGACTTGCTGTACAGCGCATTGTGATAATTTCATAAATATACCTAAACATGTTTAGAGAAAAGGTGATACTACAGAGTTGCAGAAGAGTTTAAACCCATGTTTCTCAGCAGATGAAACACCATATATAAGATTACATTTTGGAGACAAAATAGATTGTTCCACATGGACACAAAACAAAGGGAATGAGGACAGCAATTAGAAGCACCAGAGGCAAAAAGATATTTCGAACAATCAAGGGGAAAGGAAAGAGATACTGGCTTAGAAGCAATAAAGAAACGCAATGGGACAAGAAGGAGCAGAAATCCAAATGGATATGTAAAAAAAGTATAGTAATAAACATCTCTTTTATGGAACTGACAAACCTACAATGTCAAATACTGGATTTTGGTTTAATATTGTGTCTAAAAGTCGACATGCACTTTCTTTACACAAGTATAGATCAGTACAATTTCACTAGAAAATTAAAGCTTTCTCATTTTGAAGTTGCAGCCACAAAAAAATATGAAAGATGGGAAAGGAACAGCTTTTAACTGACCGATGGAAGAGATCTCAAAACTGGTGAAGTTATGAGCCTTAGCTGGTGAAGTGGAGAAAATATACATTTAAATGAGAATATGGATGAGAGACAGATAATGGAAACATTGACAATTGAAGTTTGCTTTAACAAATAGAATGGTTTTGGGAAACAAAATCAAATTGTGAATACATTTACCAAAAGTTAGCAGAATTTAATAGAAAATGTTATCAAGGACATCCGAAATGAGAAGCAAAGATGAATATGAATAATCAAGAAAGGGAAGCATTTCCCAGAATGATTATATAATCATAAAGGCCTCAGACAAAGTATGATAATGAGGGCCTCATTTGTGGAAAGTGTTCGACTGCTGCTGGAAAACAGCGGTGTGCCACTTTTCATAAAGCCATCCGTGCAACACCATAGATGCGCAGTATTTACTGGACAACGCTCCGTGCTGAAAGGATTTATATATATATCAGTAATCCTGGCATATCTGTAGGCAAAAAATGTTGCATCATTGGAGTGTGTCTGAAAACAGATGCAAATCCAGCAATGCGTCATGAGCCCCATGAGGAAGGCACTGCGTTACCCCTTACCCCTGCTTCAAGTGGGTGTAAGGATTTGACACACTGACGCCATAGAAGGGTAGCAGTGAAATCTCATAGATTTCACTGCGTCACTTCTACGTGGCTTTCCTGCATCGGAACGCCTCCCTGCATACATTATACCTGTTGCAGGTATAATGTAGCGCAGGGGTTTACAAAGTGACTGGATGAGTCACTTTTTAAATATCATGCAGCATGGCACATTTTTTACAGAGCCCAGCATCACTAAAAGTGACCCAATGGCAGCGTATGGGCCTCATCAATAAGGCCTTGCATACATTATACCTATCGCAGGTATAATGTAGCGCAGGGGTTTAGAAAATGACACATCTGACTAGATGCATCACTTTTTATTAATATGGAACGTCATGCCACATTTTTTACGCCACCAAAGCATCACAAAAAGGCATAAGGACCTCATAAATAAGGCCCATAGTAATGATGGGCAAAACATTACATGTAAAAGAAGAATATAAACAATTTAATAACAAGGCATTATCGAAACTTATGTTTTATGAATGAAAAAGTGAGGGGCTCCTGGAAAAAGATGAATGTAAATGCCCAAAAATTATCATCCCATGATTCCAACAACACAACATGAGTTTTACCTAAGGTGCACAAGAACATTAGCAACCACCTGGGAATCCCCATAGTTATCTCAATTGGTTCCCTTCTGGGAAACATGTCCAGATTCCTTGACAACTTCTTATTTCCTCATATTGAAAATCTGCCATCATACTTGAGGAATACTTCTGATTTTTGCCAAAAATATAACAAACCATAGCAACATGCATTTCTAATGTAAACATTGGATGAAACCCCATAAACTTCAATTCATCATGACAAGGACCTTAATGTGGATATTTTCTTTATGGCAAATCATTGAGGTTTTTTAAAGGTATGCAAAATGATCTTCAAGGTGGACTTTTTTCTCACACCTAATGTATTCCTGTTATATGAATTCTACTTCCTGAAGAAGCAGGTTACTCATAGAGGCACCGCGTTTCCTCCCACCTATATGGCTCTCTTTATGGCCTGGTGCCTGTAATAGGTGTCCTGGAAACATACAAGCACAGGAGGGTAAAAATGTGTGGCCTTATATATGGACAAGAATAATTTATAACTGAATTCGGATGGCGAGAAAGAAATGCTTCAGGAAGTCATCAGTGTGTTGAATGAAAGTGAATCAAATTTGAAATACTTGGATGAAATCAGTCACATTGACTTACATTTTTTAATTCCAACAATATGCATGGTAAAGGATAAAATATGTACCAAAATTCATAGAACCTACAGAGAGCTTGTGGACCACATAACACACGTACTGTGGGGGTGCAGGCTTTTAGATCGCCCACGCTTAGACCTTGGGTTAAGGGTGTGTTTATGTGGCCTTTTGATTTATTCTCAGGATGCTGGAACCATGCCTCTGGTCCTATAATGGCAGCTGGAAGAGAAATCTTTGCAGTCAGCCAATCAGAACCTTTGAGTCTGTGGTCTTCATCGTGAGTTCACAGACATGAAATGGATAACAGCAGAAAAGGCTTCCACGTTGAATGTATTTAAAAAAAAAATAGTCTATGGCCTCAAAAGCAGGTTCGAGAACCGTCCAGCAACTAACACTCCATATATGTCTAAATTTTAAATCCTTTCAAGCCCACCACAAAATCATTTTTAAATGCTTACTGCTCACAAGTTATTGCTCAGTTTTTCACAAGGCCAATGGCACTTCCTCAATAGATTGTTTACTTTCTTGCCAACTTTTTATCCTTTTGTTCTATATCAGAAAGCAAAGATTCCTATGGCAGCAGCACAGATGGAAGGAGGGTAGTCATTAACCTACATGGACTTTTATGATTAGCTTGGCGCATCCATTTGTTACCTGACCTTATATGAGCAACAAAATGAGCTTTCAGAGTCATACTGAGAGAGGGGCTTAGGCTTCACTCACATTTTGGTCCCCTTGGGTACAGGATACGGTTGTACCAAATGTTTGTGCTTCCTCTAAAACTACAGCATGTATTGCACTTTTTGGCTAGTGGCAAACTTTAGACTCAATAAAGCAGGACTGATTTGGTTATTATGGCAATCTAAGGATTATGGCTATTACCTGTTCATTATTAAATTATTAGGCCTGACGTTTTTATCGTAAAAAGTATGTTAAAGTCGATAGGTATTTAGGTATCAATTGTTATTAAGTTACATTAAACGCTACAGAACGCTACCTCGGTGCATGGAATTTCACAGATTGTCAAAGCAGGCAAGGGTTTTGACATTAGCCACCCACTCTGTCAAAGCCTCGGGGGTTTCACTGTGATGATTCTTGTTAGTCCCTGTTGAGAAGGATTGTATATATTTTTTCAAGCAGTATCTTTTTTCCTGTTGTAACTTTATAACTGTATGCATGGTAGTTGCCAGGGCACTTGAAAAGGGCAGTGTTGGGTAAAATATGAATGTTAAAGTGTAAAGGCCTCATCAGTTCATTGGGAAAGCATGCCAGATTTCATAGATTTGATCTTGTATTATGAAACGTTATGACAAAGCCAGTAGGCCTGACCAGCAGGCAACGGTTTTGGTGTTAGTGACTTACCCCAACAAATTGTGGGTATAGAAGATATGCATTTGAATTATACTTATTAGTTTCTAGTAGGAAAGATAGTATTTTGTTAACTGTAATTTTGTGTATGTTTGCACTTTTATGGTTGTATGCAGGATGGTTGCCTGTATGCTCAATGCAATGGGCATACATTGGCTATAGTGATATGCCAATAATAAAGACTAAATGTCTGATTATTTATGAAAACCTATGATAAAGGCCTGACATATTGATCATGAAAAGCATATGTTAAAGTCAATAGACATTTGGGGTGGATTGTTATTTCTCTGAATTGAAGCCTATAGATAGAATTTATATCTCACAGACTAATTTAGTAAGCATGGGTTTTGGTGTTGGTTACGTCCTCTGACAAACTTTGAGTATAGCAGATTTGCACTTTGAGAATGTTTGTTAAGCCCTGTTAAGGATTCTATGACTGTAAGCCTGAGGGTTGACCTTTGGGGAAGCATATGCTCTATAAAGTAGGCCTGAGTTGGTTATGGTGACAAGCCAATGATAACAGCTATAGGTTTGATTGGTATGCAGAGACATTGTAAGCTGTAGGTTTGGCATGTTTACTATGAAAAGATTATTAAAAAGGCAGTAAGCCTGGCTTATTTATTGGGAAAAGCATTTGTAATGCCAGTAGGCCTCTAACAGTAGATTGTTGCCACATTATGTTACTGGCCAAAGAAAAACATTTGGTTTCATGTAATCTAAAAAGTACCATATTAAGCATGGGTTTTTGTGTTGGTCACCCACTCTGACAGACCCTGTGAGTAGGATTTCACTCTGATGATTCTTGTAAGGTCCTAATGAAGGGGGCTGTATATTTTTTGGTGAACTGTAATTTTGTACATATTTATAATTTTATAAATGTATGCCTGTTGTTTGCCAGCTTAGATGCACTTCTGGAGGCCAGGGTTATATATAGTTAGGTCAACTTCCTTAGGTGTGATTTGTTCATAATTAAAAGTTATGACAAAGGAAGTAGGCCTTATTTATTTATTGTGAAAAGTATGTTTTAACAGCAAACAGTTCATGAGAGTGGATTTGTATTGCACTGTGGAATTGCACAGATTTCTGTAGCACATAAGCAGGTTGGTGCTGGTGACCCAGCTGAACAAATTATGGGGATATATGATTTACACTATGGTAATCCTTATTAGGGAATTTGTATTGGTTTGACAACTATAGGGGCATATTACCAAATTAGCTATATTTATCGCTAACTGAGCTTAGCGTTAGTTTTTTTAACGCCGCGCTTCGCCCAATATTATCGCTGAGATAACGTCCTATTACCAACATTTATCTCAAAAGCGATGATATTGCAGGCGTTAGCGTGAATATCGCTGGAAAACCAGCGGTGTTCACGCATTAGCGTGCAAATGCTGTTAGCCATGTTATCCACCTCCCATTGGATAACATAGCTAAGAACTGGTATTTGCAGGCATTAGTGTTTGGCGATATTCGCGCTTAGTGCGAATATTTCCATCGCTTCGCCTTTTTTGGTAATAGGCGATAGCGAGGTTAGCGACTGCTTTCAGTCGCTAACCGGTTGGGTACGCCCACTTTGCATGTCATTAGCGATAAATATCGCTGACATGCAAAGCGGGCCCCAAACTGCTCGCTATCGCCTACAAGCTGTCGCTAACTGGTGTTAGCGACAGCTTGGTAATAGGGCGATGGAATTATCATCGCTTAGCGGCCGAAAACGGCTACTACTCTACTATGCAGCCCAGCCACGAATGAGTGTTAACCACGCATTATTTTACCATGCAAGACTGTATCACTCAAATTTGTGGTAAAGGCATGACTGGTAAAGGGGTATGAATGAATGAATTTTTTATTTGTGTGGTTACTTAAAACCATTAAAGTATTCTCCGTTAAAAGGGAAGCAGTAGTAGTTTGTCAAAAAACCCCTGAAATCCTTATGGATGAGAGTGTTGATACTCTTATCCTAGATTTTCTTCCTTTATTTGATGCAGACTGCATTTTAAATAGATCACTGCTCCTCAAATATTTTCAGGAATCTGCAAATTTGAAACTGTTACAAACCTCGGATATAGATTTAGTACGGATTTTGAAGATTGAGGGTGGTAGTTTAACGAGGGTAAGATTCTACTCGAAATTAGTGGTGAATCTTATTTTACAACGGTCGGAATACTTTCAGAGTAGAGGGATTGATGTGATGCCTTTTTGGGGGAATTTCTCCTTTGTCAAACCCTCTAAATCTCTAAGGCCTTTAAGTTCTTCTATACCCCTCCTGAAGGCAGTACCTGGAAATAAAGAACAAGTCGGTGGTTTCGATGATCTTAAAATTCAACTATCAAAAGATCTTCGCTTTGTGTCTTACCCCAATCCACCTATATCCCTCCTTCAGGATAAGGCAGAAGACGAATCTTTCCGATGGAACTGGTTACCTGGCATTCTTTCGAAGAAATTGACAATCGTGTCCCCCCCAATCCTCATCTTTAGCGATAATATAAAGTTACTATCCTGGAACTGTGCAGGGCTAAAGAATTGTCCGGAAAAAATTAAATTCCTTATGTCTCTAAAAGCCAGTATGATCTGTCTCCAGGAGACTTGGTGTTCGGAGAAACTTCAGTTAGGAAGGGATTATTTTGTCCTCGAGGGTCAAGCCGTTCCTTCCAGGAGAGGACATGCTAAGGGGGGAATTGCCTGTCTTCTATCCACTGAGATAAAATGGAATTTCTCCCACTATCTGGATTCTAGTAACCTTTTTCAAGCGGTAACGCTGTTCAGTTATGATAATGTCAATGTATCGAAACCCCTGGTATTGATTAACGTATACATTCCCCCTGAAGTTAGTTTTAACGCAGTTTTAAAAAGAGTTTTCGTTTATATTCAGAGTCTAATGGAGAAATCTTTTCCCCCTAATATAATTTTAGTAGGGGATTTGAATTGAAAAAGTTCTAATTTAAGTATGAGTCTGTTTCGCGATAAAGATAAAGAAGAATCTTGTCATATCCCCCAAGCTACCCTTCCCGAGAAAATTAAAACAAATAAGCGTGGGAAGATGCTTCTCAAAGAACTCACTGAAATGGATGGGATTATAGCGAACGGAAGACTCCCCTCCGACTCTCCTGCAAATTTTACCCACAAATCTCATCTGGGAGAATCAATATTAGATTACGTGATAGTTGAGAACTCTTCCTTTTTCTTACTAAAGGATCTCAGGGTCATTGAAACAGTTTTTAGCGACCATAAATTACTTCTTTCTGCCATGAATATAAATCCTCAGAAACCCGATCGATGGTCACTTAATAGTGACCATGTAAGCTTTGGAGTGAAATCAGGAAGATGCCATTGGAACCCACAAGCTGAACAAAATCTGGAGAGCGTTCTCGACGCTGCAATTGATGATCTTGCCAAGTGGAAGGGTTCTGAAATACTGTGCTTCCAAGATTTTATGTCGTTAGTAATTTCAGTCGCTAAAAAACCAAACATGAAAAGGTGTTCTGCAACTCCTTCTTGGCCCCTACGCTCTATTAATATAGAAATAAATAAGCTTGTAAGGAAACAATACTTGCACAAATCAGCAGAAGGAGCACGTAAAGTAAGCCTATTAAAAAGAAGGAGGAAAAGGTTGAAGGTAAAATTACGGAAAGAAGGGGAGGATGTTACTTGGATACAATTAAGAGAGGCCGCTTTTAAAGGGGACATGAGACAGTTTTGGTCGCTTATAGGTGAGGGGTGTGGATCCAGAACACGACCTCTTCCTATCCCCATTGATGAACACACATGGGTGGACCATGTTACAACTCTTTATGCAATAAATGGAATGCCGTCTCCCTGTGTAGGTGTCAATGAAAAGGATCAGCCTCTGGTTCCCCTATCTGAAAATGACATTTTAATAGCCATAAGGGAAATGCGTTCATCTGGGGCAATGGGGCCGGATGAACTTCCAATTTCGGTTTTAAAACATACCAGTGAAAAATGGAGCAAGTTGTTATGTCCAGTGTTCAATATTTGCTTCTGTAGCGGAAAGATCGTTCCCTCGTGGAAAGGAAGCATTTTAGTGCCCCTTTTTAAAAAGGGTGATCGATTAGCTCCCCAAAATTATCGCCAAATGGCCTTGTTAGACGCTATTGGAAAAGTTTTTGCTAGATGCCTTTTGAAACAAATTAATGATTGGGTAGACCAGGCAAATATTCTTCCTCTTGAACAGACGGGATTCCGAAGAAATCATGGTACCTTGGATAACTTAACTGCTCTCCAGGTAATAACGGATAAATATGTCAAGGTCAGAGGTGGGGGAGTCTATGCTGCCTTCATAGACTTCTCCACGGACTTTGACAAAGTTGACCGTCCACTATTATGGAAGAAATTATTTGCTTTGGGTATGCCAGTCAGGCTATTAAAACTAGTTCAGGAACTTCACTCTGAGACCTGGTGTAGAGTATTGCTGGGGGGGAGAGAGGCCTATCCCAAGCAATTCCCACAGCCAATGGTCTTAAACAGGGTTGCTTATTAGCACCCTTATTATTTTCCCTTTATGTTTGTGATCTCCCCCAGACTCTTTCCCTGAGCGAAGGAATTGCCCCCACTCTAGGGGACAAACCGGTAGCATGTTTAATGTATGCAGATGACATACTTCTTCTTGACCTTACGCCGAAGGGTCTTAATAGTCGTCTGCACGCTTTGCATTTATTTGCTGAATATCATCATTTGAACATCAACCTGTCTAAAAGCAAAGTAATGTGCTTCATGGGGAAGAAAAAACCAAAATTGTGTAACTTCAGTTGGTTTTTAGGGAATGAGAAATTGGAAGTTGTAAAATCTTACGTTTTTTTTGGGAAAATAGTATGTGGTAATTTGAGTGACAAGGCACACATAGATGGTAAAATCAGGAAATCCCTGATTCAGGGAAAGGGATTAAGCGCTCTTTATAAGGCCACCGGCAGAAGACATTTTGCCATTCTCCTGGAGGCCTTTCGAGCAAAAATTCCTGCTTCCCTGCTCTATGGCACTGAGCTAATAGATTTGAGACAATGGGGCTTCTTGGAGGGTAGACTTTTGCGTTGTTTATTGTCGGTTAATAATGCGTGCACAGTGGAAACCCTTAGACTTGAATTAGGCATACGAAGCAGTTGGGTTCAGGCCCTGGCAGGAGTAATATGCTGGGTTTTTCACCTAGCCAAGGGCATTCCGGCTACATTAAGATGCCTAATTAAAAAAGAATTACTGGGTCCTATGAAAGAACATTCTTTACTTATAAAGAATTTTAGAAGGGCTGTTATGTTATTAGAATTGGAGGAATCATCGCTCTTTCTATTATCCTTGCATCAGCTGAAGCTGTCATTAAAACGGGCTACGTGGGAGTTAAGTTTTAAGAGGGATAGAGATGTTCTTTGTACAAAGAAAGGTGTTACCGAGGTTGTTAACTCTTATTTATTCAAAAAGATACAACCCTGTGCATCTTGGTCCCTACCTCACGGCTTATGCCGTTTCTGGTTTCTTTTGAGATATGATCTTCTCCCTTTAAATAAACTATTAGCTAGATGGCATGGTTGTTCTGATAAATGCAATCTATGTAGCATTGATACCTCAATTCAGGATATACCCCATATCCTTTTCATATGCCCCGCCCTAAGGGACCATCGTCGATGGTGGTTGAGACCTATATGCTTAAAGTTAAGCATTCTTTCTGCAAAATCTCTACTGGACGCCATGTGCAATCCGCCTAATGAAATGTTCTGTTACAGAATCTTTAATTTTTAAAAATGTTTTCTAGATTTAAATTAACAGATATGATTTCATTTTTTGTATTATGTGAATGTATTTTATGGATTGGACACTTCGTAACCTTTGATGTAATTCATGTTTTTTGTCTTTTTATATATGTGAATCTCGGTTGAGTTCCGAATCATATTCAAATAAAATTGAAATTGAAATTAAAACCATTACAATAAGAAAAGAAAAACACAGCATTAAAAAACAAGCATTGGCATAGCTAATAGGTCTCGCTTTTGGGACCTTATAAGTATTTAGTTATGCAGCACAATATCCAACTGTTGCATGGCTAAGCACTTATAAGGTCCCAAAGGTGAGACCTATTGGCTATGCCAATGCTTGTTTTCTATGAAGTGGACTTAAAACCACACCTAGTAACTAAAGTCTACTTTTCTCGCTCCAGTGATTTGTTGCAGTTTGCGAGTGGTTAATGAGGAAATGACTCACTCAGCCCAGCCCATGCAGGAGGAATTAACCCGCGACAATTATAAAGAATAAAAGAATACACACCTAGAATGACCTCAGAGAGGGACTAGTCTTTTCCAGGGTCTTTATGGCAAATGAAAACCCCTATGAATAACTCAGAGCTCAACAACTCTTCTCTGCCCCTAAATCCAATTTTCATGTAATTTTGCATTTTTTCTTTAAAGATGCAGCATCAAGAACTCACTCACTCCAGGTCTCCAAGCTCCGGATACGAGCTCCAGGTCTGCAGCAACCTCCTGTGGTCTCTGCTCTCTCATGAACCTACTCACTCCAGAAGTCCGAGCTCTGGGTCTGCATCAGCCTCCTGTGGTGCCTGCTGCCTCGGGAACTCACTAACTTCACAAGTCTGAGCTCTGGGTCTGCAGCAGCCTCCCCTGGTGCCTGCTGCCTTGGGAACTTACTCACTCCATATGTCCGAGCTCTGGGTCTGCAGCAGCCTTCCCTGGTGTCTGCTGCTTTGGGGACTCACTCACTCCACAAGTCCGAGCTCTGGGTCTGCATCACAGCATCCTCACCTGGTGCCTGCTCCCTTGAGAACTCACTCACTTCACAAGTCTGAGCTCTGGGTCCAAAGCAGCCTCCCCTGGTGCCTGCTACCTCAGGAATTGACTCACTCAACAAGTCCGAGCTCCGGGCCTGGAGCAGTCTCTCCGAGTGCCTGCTGCCTCACAAACTCACTTATTCCACAAGTCCGAACTCCGGGCCTGGAGCAGTCTCTCCAGGGTGCTTGCTGCCTTGAGAACTCACTCATTCCACAACTGCGAGCTTAGAGTATGGAAAAGGCTCCGGGGATACTGCTTCCTCAGATTATCACTCACTTAAAAAGTCCAAGCTCTGAGAGGCTTCCTGGCGTACTTGCTTCTTCAGGAACTCGCTCACTCCATCACACTAACAGTCCGAGCACCGGGTCTGGAACAGCCTCCCGGGGTGCCTGCTCCCTCGAGATATCTCTCACTCCATCAGTCCGAACTCCCGTCTGGGGCAGCCTCCCGGTGCGCTTGTTTCCTCGGGAGCTCACTCTCTCCAGGAGTACGAGCTCCGAGCGGGAGCAGCCTCCCGGGGTGCCTGCTCTCTCGGGTACTCACTAACCCTGGGCGAAGAACTACGCTCCGTTCGCGGAGCTTGCGGAGTTTTGGCAACTCCGCGTTCTACGGAGAACGCGAAGCTGTCGTTTACTCCGCGATCCGGTGCGTAGCGTAGTTCTCGCGCGCTGAATAACATTATCGCGTGCGCAGGGGGTAAGTTCGCGCGATATTTGACGCGATCACGCACTTTGGAAATAAGGGAACGCAAGCGGGCGGGACAAACCTCTTGAGTAACTTAGCGCGCTAGCTATCTCGAGCATGCAGGCAGCGCCCCGAACACGCGCACCGCGCTCCCGAAGACGAAAAACGGCGCGCGAACGGGTCTAGCAAGCTACTACGCATGTCCGCGGAGCTACGCGAAGGTCGCGGAGTGCAACTGCGTCTTCGCGTAGCTCCGCGGAGTGCGGGTCCGCGAACTACGCCCAGGGTTAGTACTCACCCACTCGAAAGTGTGACCTATGGGTCTGAGGAGCCTCCCAGGATGCCTGCTCTCCCATCTGTGGCACCAATGAGTGAAGGAGCACCAACAGCTGTGAATAAGAAGCCGGTCCAGCGAGGAGTGAGTCCCAGTGGCTAGTCTCAGAGTTTACCTGCGGTGGCGAGTGACGGCTCCATTGACCAGTCGGTAAGTACCCTTGACCTAGGGAGCACCCCCACTGGAGCGTGAAACAGGTCCAGCGATAAACCAGTGAGCGCGGTTAAGTATAACTGAGGGAGCTCCCCCAGTGGTGAGTGATGAAGAAGTCCAAAGATGAGTGTGTGACCTTAGCTATAACTGAGGGAGCTCTCCCGGTGGTGAGCAACAGGTCCAGCGAGCATCCACTGAGCACTTCTAGCTATGACTGAGGGAGCTCCTCCTGTGGTGAGTAAATGGCAGGTCCAGCGAGCGTCGAGTGAGTACCTCTAGATATGACTGAGGGAACTCCTCATGTGGCGAGTGAGAAACAGAACCAGTCATGAGTGTGTGGTGACGCCAGCAAGGAGTGAGTTCCTCTAGCTAAGAGTGCATGAGCTCCTATGGCCTCAGAGAGGGACTCGTCTCTTACAGGGTCTTTATGGCAAATTAAAGGTGGGCTTCTTTTATTCCCACATATATATAATAATGGCATTAAACGAGTGCAGGGAAGATACACGCTGGACTCTATCAAGACCAGAAGATATTTGAAGCCAAGAAAGAGGTGCACTTTAAGGGTCAAATTCAAATATGTTGGCTTTATGCATTTCACAAAGCATTAACAAAGGTCAAATATGTTGGCTTTATGCATTTCACAAAGCATTAACAAAGCAGTTCCATTTTAAAGCAGTTTTAAGGTGAATCTCATGGGGCCAGAAATTGAACGTGTTTTAGCTGTTAAAGGTAGATGGGACAGGATCTAATTTGCATAGATATTATTCATTAAGGGAAACATCATTAACAATGCGGACAATACACTGCGATGCTGTTACATCGCAGTCGTTACAACGACCACGATATTACCACGATATGCCATTACAACGCAAGTCTTTACATCGACTTGCGCTAGATGGCGTGCTAACATTAAAAATAGTGTAGTTTACTATCCCAACACCTTCCCTACTGATAAGTGGAATGGAGTTGGAATAGTAAATTACACTTTTCTAATGTTAGCACGCCACCTAGCGCAAGTCGATGTAAAGACTTGCATTGTAAAGACATAGCGTGGTAACATGCAGTCGTTGTAACAACTGCGATGTAACAGCACGCGTTGTAATAACACACGTCGTAACATCGTACAACCTTCATTAAACAATTCAACCATATGCTCAGAAGACAATAAAGAAAGTAAATCATACTTTCAAGTGTCAACCTACAAATATTCAGTGACCTTGGAACGGTTTGTAGTATAAGCAGCAGGGATAGATCAGAGGGATAGTGCAGTTGCGGCGGAGACGTGCGCAGACCCCAGAAAGGGTACCTCTGGCAGCCGTTTCTATCACATGTGTGATGCAGAGTTTTCCTGCCCACCCATGGACTAGGCATGAAATTGAACTCAGCGTGTACTGGAAATGACGAGGAACACAATGAACCTGCCTGCGGCCTTAAACATCATTGAGTAATCGTGTGAGGTGTGAACAGCGACACTCCCGAAAGTGCGGCTCAGAGTGAAGTCAGACGCACTTGCGCTGCAGGGTCTGTTCCGGAATTGTGGTGGGTTTTGTGGAAGTTTGTGGTTCTAGACTGGACTGACTTCAGAGAGGGGCTGACAGGACAGAGGGACAGACAGAGATACATGTGTAGCTAACTGGAGAGGCGGACACACAGGGACAGGACAGAGAGGCTTACAGAGAAACATGGCCGACGGACCGAAGAGACAAATTGACAGGGACAGGACAGAGGGAATGACAGGGAAACATAGCAGGCGGACCGGAGAGACAGACCGACAGGGGCAGGACAGAGGGACTGACAGAAAATCATGACAGTAGGACCGGAGAGACAGACTAACAGGGACAGGTCTGTGGGACTGACTGAGAAACAAGACAGGCGGACTAAAGACATGCACTGACGGGGACTAGCAAGATGGACAGACAGAGAAACATGACAGGCAGACTGGAGTGAATGACAGGGGCACGACAAAGGGACCGACAGAGAAGCAAATCAGGCGGACAGGACAGACAGACTGACAGGCACAGGACAGAGGCACAGTAAAGAGGGACTGACAGGGAAACATGGCAAATGGAGTGACAGACAGACGAGGACTGGCCAGAGGGACTGACAGAGAAACCTTGCAGGCAGACTGGAGAGAGGGACTGGCAGGGGCAGGAGAGAGCGACCGATAGAGCAACAGGACAAGTGGACTGGAGAGATGGACTGATGGACAAGACAGAGGGACTGACAGGGAAACAGGAAAGGTGGACTATGAAGACAGAATGACAGGGACAGAGAGAAGGATTGAGACCTATTGCATTGCAAATGCTTATTTTGTGCTGTTATGGAAATTGCGCTACCACATTACAGGAAATAAGTGGAAGTCTAATTATAAATGTGTCATAATTCTGATCGGGTTTGCCGGAAATGACCCTGAAGCCTAGGGTCAAAACTTCACAGGGGACATCTTGATGCCTCTGCCATTGTGGCAAGAACTGACACGCAGCGCCGGTTTCTAACATTAGACAATATGTACTTTAGGGAAGGAGAAAACATGGCGTCTGGCACCATCTAGTGATCAGCCAGGGAAGCTGCTTTATAATGAAAATTACAGGTGTGCTCACGTTTAAAAAAAAGCGCGCGCAAGAGATGAGGGGATCTGCGCCTGTTTGCCTTCCGGGAACGAGCAGGGGCACCATATGTTTGCAAGTTAATTACAAACATATGGTGTCAAAGCTCGCTCCCGCAAGGGAATCGCCAGACGTGCACGCGTTGCCATTAAAAGCAATGCAATGCGTGCACGTTTTTGGCTGTAAAGGCGCATCAATGGCTAAAGGTCTTTCTCCTAAGCAGCATATGCGCGCTGTGAAGGTGAGACCTAATGACAGAATTAGAGTCTAGAAATCTAAAAGCGAGTCTATATACACAGCAATTGTTAAAAAATTATTTTGCATTCTGCGTAAATGCCTGCCTCATGGCCTAGAGGGAAGTGTTCATCAGTTTTGTACGGGTATAATGGACAAATTTGCCAAAGGTTGCCATATGCTTCACTGTGTCCAACGTGGAAAGTCGGTGATCTGCCTCCTTTGCAGTGCGAGTGCCCAGTTGAAGTAGGATGGGCATGAGGTAGTGAAGGGGTAGCTGTGACTAAGCTCACTACTAACCCCTCCCTGGCGCTGTCCCTAAAACTACCCCAATACCTTCCACCGCCCTGAGACCTACCCCAACCCTCCAGCCCTCAAAACTACTCAGACTACCCATTCACCTCCCGCTGCCCTAAGGCCTAAACATCCTGTCCTGTTACATACACTCCCTCAAAATCCCCACCCCGCGCTGTCCCTAAAACTACCCCAACACCCCAGCAGTGAAAGCTACCCTGACACCAGCACTAAAAACTATCCCGGCTACTAATTCCCCTCAGCCTGCCCTAAGGCTTAAAACCCTGCCCATTTACATACACTAGTCCCAGTCTCCTGACCCCCAGCTGTCCCTAAAAGTTCCCCAACCCCATCCACAGCTCTGAAACCTACCCCAACCCTCCGCCAGACCTAAAAACTACCCGGCTTCCCATTCTTCTCCCCTTGTCCAGAGGCCTAAAACTCTGCCCCTTTCCATACGCTACTCTGATCCCCAAACTGCGGTGTCCCTAAAACTAGGTCAATCCCTTCCACTGCCCTGAGACCTACCCCGACGTCCTAGACCTAAAAACTACCTGTCTACCCATTCCCTTCCCCCTGCCCTGAGTCCTAAAACCCCAATCCCCTCAATCTGTGCTTTCCCTAAAACTAGCTCAATCCCTTCCACTGCTCAGAGACCTACCCTGATGTCCTAGACCTAAAAACAACCCCACTACCTATTCCCCTCCCCCTGCCCTGAGGCCTAAAATCCTGTTTCTTTACATATACTACCCGAACCTCCCACTCCCTGTCCCTAAAACTACCTGACCCCAGCCCTAAAAACTACCCCGACTACCCATTCCCCTCTCCCTGCCCTGAGGCCTAAAACCCTGCGCCTTTATATACACTAACTCCGCACCCAACCACCCCCACTCTGTCCCTAAAACTACCCTGAACTCCAGCCCTAAAACCTACCCCAGACCTTAAAACTACCCTCCTCAGCCCAGCCCAACCCAACTTACTTCACTGCGTCCTCTGGTTCTCTTATGGCATCTTTCTGCTTCTGCATTCACCACAGTAGCAGTTACACTGCACACTGACTTAACTACGCTTATTCATGGTAAAGGCATAGTAAGTAAGTAAGTAAAGTCTTATATGGCGCACGAATGCCGGGCGTCTTGGCGCTGAGGAAAGCAGTACAGCGGTGAAGTCAGGAGGGGCTAGATCACTGTAGTGGAGGGAAATGGCAGATTTTAGTCTGGCTCCTAAACTGTGATCTTGACAGGTAACAGCCTAGTATTGAGTGGGAGTCCATTCCAAAGCTTAGATGCCAGGAAAGATAGGCAGTGGCCACCCCATTTGGTTCTCTTAACTCTGGGGATGTGGACCAGGGTTTTGTTGTCCAATCTTAACGTCCTGCTAGGGGAATGCTGTTTGAAAAGTTTATGGTAGTCGTGGGCCCCCTCCATAAAGGGCTCAATGGACCAAGCACAGTGCCTTAAACTGAATTCTCTGCTTGACTGGAAACCAATACAGATATCTAATTGCACCCGAGATAGAACAACATTCTGGGATTTTTAGCAGGGTGCGCGCAGCCGCATTTTTTAGAGACTGAAGTTTCAACAGCTGGCGTTTATCAACACCTATGTATAGGGCGTTACAATCGTTGAGGCGGGAAAGAATAAGAACCACCATAACCGTTTTTCTCAAATCCTCAGGTAAAATAGGCAGAATTTTCCTAGGTATTTTTAGAAGTAATTAGCAAGCTGATGTCAACTGATTGATCTGCCCTGAGAGATTAAGGGCGGCATCACATAAAAAAACCAAGGTTTCTCACTTTGATTGCTGGGACAGGGCTAGCTCCAGCTGCTGCAGGCCACCAAGCTTGGGACCAGATAGGAGGACCATAGCCAAATTCCATGACCTCTGTCTTGGACACTTTTAATTTTAAGTAATTATTATGCATCCATTCCATAATGTGGCCAAGACAGATGTGAACTCTGTCCACCATCATTTCTGCCTTTGATGCAATGCAGATAATAATTTGAGTGTTGTTAGCATATGACACTAACGAGAAGCCGTGGTCTTTAATTAGTTTGGCCAACGGGGTCACGTAGATATTAGAGAGAATTGGGGAAAGTGCTGATCCTTGCGGCACTCCCCCAGGAAGATAGGGGGAGTTCCAGCACACCCCTCTGTTCTATAGCCAAGAGGAAGTAGGTGAGAAGGGAAAGGGCAGTGCCCCTAATTCCTACTGCCTCCAGCCATCGAGTAAGTACAGTATGATTAACCATATCGAACGCGGCTGATAGGTCAAGTAGGATCAGGATGGCCCTGCCACCCTTGTCAATGTGCCATCTTATTTCTTCCGTGGCCAAGTTTAGTGGAGACTCAGGCGAGTGGCCTGAACGGTAACAATGTTGTGTAGAGTCTAGTAGATTTTTGGAGTTTAGATAGTCTCTGAGCTCTACATTGATGGCCTTTTCAAGGACTTTCACTGCCAGGGGCAGGCAGGAGATAGGGTGGTGATTTATAACCTCGAGAGATCAAGGGAGGGTTTCTTTAGGATGCCTCGGATACAAGCTTTCTTCCAGGAGGACGGAAAAATACCGGTGTTGATAGCTTTGTTCAAAAGAGTGGCAAGTATTGCGCTGACTATGTTAGAGATCCCGTGGATGATGTCGGGCGGATATTGGTCTTTAGGAGATCCAGACTTGATAGTAAATAGTAGGTCATTTCCTCCATTGGTTGTCAAAGAGGAGAAGTTGGTTAGATGGCAAATATCGAGTGTCATGTCTGATGTGGGTGCGGACTGAGAAAAGGGGGTGTCAGGGCTCGGGGTCTCTAGTTCCTGGTATATAACTTGAACCTTTGACTGAAAGAACGTGGCTATTTCATCACACAGTGCTTGACAGGGAGCAAATGCATTGCTCTGCTGGAGTTTGGATAGTGTACTGGCGGTCCTATAGTGTTCTCTAGCAGGATGTTTGGCCCCCTCGATCTTACTAGTATAGTAATTCTTTTTTGAGCTAATAATGGCTTTGTAATCATTTAGTACCTGGTTGTGATTCTTTCTTGCCGTCATACTGTAGTCTACCCTCCATATACGTTCCAGGCATTTGCATGTGGAATTAATTGTTTTGAGCTTGGTATTGTAACAAGGGGCAGTGAGTGTTTCCCTACGCTGTTTAATGTTTTTTCTGGTGCTAGTTTGTAAGTGGCTGACCTGACCCAGTCCGTATAATTTTCAGCCGGCAGGTTTGAGTATGCATCTAAGGTAGGCAGATTGTTAGCTAGCACGTCTGTTAACGTCTCTGGTCTGATGTTCCACCAGGGCAGAGTTTTAGTTGGGGGCAGAGGTGGCAGCTGCAGGTTTATATTAGGCCCATCTGGTAATTTAAAATGTATTTCCATATGGTCAGACCATGTGAGTGGGAGAATTTTGTAAATACGTGTAGGGAAGTTGTTTGTGAAGATCCTATCTATCGTATGAAGCTTATGGGTTGGTTGCCGGACTATCTGCATAAGGACATGCGCTTCCAGGGTGTCTATTAACACAGAGGTGTAGGCATTCTCATAACGTTCAAGGTGAAAATTGAAGTCCCCTAGTATGGTGAACATGGGGAAATCTGAGCATGATTCTAACAAGGTCTTTAGTGCATGGGAGAATTTGGGTCCAGGCGGTCTGTAGAGGAGCAGACCTGGAAAGGTTATATTATTCCTGATTTTGATGTTAAACATCATAGCTTCTGCACCTGGAAGCAGAGCAGATTCATAAGTGATTTTAAACTCTGACCTGAAGATATCAGCAATTCCCCCGCCCATTTGGCCCAGCCTGGGCTGGCTGGCAAGCATGTAGCCATCAGTATGGCTGTCACCCAATGATGATGCAGTGGCTCAGGTTTCAGTGAGAAATACAATGTCAGGGTTTGAGGTTTGAAGCAGATACTATAATTGAAATTTATGTTAAATTGCAGATCTGGCATTAAGTAGTATAGTGTTAAGTGAACCGTCTTAGACTTGTTGGACTTTAGTAGCTACCACGCATTCAGAAGAGAGAGGATTTTGTTCGGAGTTTAGGTTCATGGTTCTGTAAGATGTGTGCATTTGTGGGCTCCTTAGATTGGGAAAGATGACAGCAGGGGAGGTAGCAGGGAGGTTACTGATTAAGAGTGTAAACCTATAGTGGGGGCAAAAAAAAGCCTTAGTATTAAAATTCCTTGAGCTGAAATGTGACTTTTTCACATCTAGCAGAGTTAAAAAGTAATAAATGCTCCTTAGTGTAAGTTAGGTTTATTGGACAGACAGCGTTCCTGGTGCATGGTGCGGAATTGATGCATATGGGGGCAGACAGGTATGACTTTGGTGCGCCGGCGGCATGCCCACTGTGAGCATCCACTTCATGCTCGATAATGCATTGGGCAGATATGGCCCTGTAGCTGGAACCGGAAATACAAAACCGGAAGCCGGGAGCTGTGGTAGAAAGCTATACCGCTAGAAAGCTATACCCCCTAACTGCTAAGATGGTGGCCAATATGCAAATGAGGAGAGAGCAGGGCTGGCGCTCTTTCCGCTCAATTGAGGAAGAATCTAGCGGTGGATCGAAGAGCCCAGAAAAGGTAAGAGGAGGCAGGGAGTGCTCGTACAAACACTCCCAGGAGGAATGAAAAGTGAGGTGATCTAAAACGCGATAGCAGTGCAAATGAATACAACAGGCTAAGATTAATTAAGAACAGTTAAAAAGTCATAAAAACAAGGTGCAACAGTGCTGTGCAACAGTTTGCTGTCCTGTGTGCGTGCCTTACTTCAGTGTGCGTCAGCTCATATGCATGGTTAAGGCAAGAGCGGTTGCGCTTGCATAGTTGGAACAAGCGTGGCTGATGCAGCAGTGTTCCGACTGTTTCCCCACTATGGTCAACAAACACAAGGGTTATTAGTATGTGGTAATGTTGCACTATACAGTGCAACTGGAAGACTGTGTACACTACAGTGCCACACATCTTTTAGACAGTTTAGGCTAAATCTTACACATGATTCAGTGTCCATGGCTATGTGTCGGCACAGGCAGAACCAGTGCAGCATATCTCTGTGACAGTCTCATTATTTCCCAGAGAACTGTATTGTTGGCTGTCATGGGCTAGGTAGTTTGTGCATGAGTGGGCAGCTTGCTGCGCCGTCTGACACCTTGGATGACTGCTGTTGCGGTTTCCACACCAAAAATTATATATGTGGTGCACATTGGATGTGATGTGTGTATATGATGTGTGATATAATGTTGCATAGTTGAGTTGATCCCACAATGTTTATATATGCCCATATTTATCAGTTTCACAGGTCTGGGATACATCTTCATGCCTCCTGCCCATGGGATTTGCATGTGGTACACAGATTTGAGATAGGGATATCCTCCAAACAATGTATTTGGAAGCCTCATTTAACTAGGGTCTTTGACACAATTGATTACGCACACAAGGCCTCAAGTAGCATTTGGTGCCACTGGGCATCAATGCACATGAAATGGCTGAGCTGCCTTTCAGTTGACTTACAGCACATAGATTGTTTGTTCACATTAGCAACATCACATGATAGTGACTAGTGCCAACACTCACACAAACCCTCACTCTCTTACCCAGATTCCCCTCATTTCGGAGGCAGACTTCCCCGCCCTCCTCAGCAAAGTCACCTCAGGATCTCCTACCGATTGCTGTCCCCCCAAGATCCTACGGGAGGCCTTTACTGCATGCCCTGCTCCCCCCTTGACACTCCTGAACAACTCCCTCACTTCCGGTCTAGTCCCTAGCACTTTCAAGACAGCCGAGGTAGTACCTATCTTAAAAAAACCGACAGCTGATCCCACGATCATGAGCATCTTCCGCCCCATCTCCCTCCTCCCTTACCTCGGTAAGGTGCTTGAGACCCATGTCACTAACATCCTGAGCTCGTTTGTTGAGCAGTCTCATTTTCTTGACTCCCAACAGGCCGGGTTCAGACCCGCCCACTCTACAGAGATGGTCATACTCTCTGTCATGGAAGGCTCTGGTGCTCCTGGACCTGTCGGCAGCCTTTGACACGGTCGACCACGTCATCTTAGTCGACCGTGTCAGGCAGGCTGGGATAGGGGGTACTGCCCTTGATTGGGTCCGTTCGTTCCTTACCAGCCGCCAACAAGCAGTCCGGCTATCCCAGTTCTCTGCGGACAGGGTTGGGTTGACTTGCGGCGTGCCACAGGGATCTTCTTTGTCCCCACTCCTTTTCAACCTATGCCTCACCCCTCTGGTCAGTTCTCTCCGACATAAAAATGTCTCTGCATTTAATTACGCGGACGACATCCAGTTAGTCTTTAACATCGACTCCTCGGACCAGTCAGTCTCCGACTTCCAAGTCACCCTCTGCCACATCAGCAACTGGATGGGGGCAAATCACCTGAAACTTAACCCCGACAAGACCGAATTGGTTCTTGTCGGAGGTCCTTCCAATCCTTGGAACTCCAACTTCTGGCCCGCTAGCTTGGGCCTTCCCCCTCGCCCAACTGACTCGGCCAAAAGTCTGGGGGTCATTATCAGTAAAGACCTCTCGATGAAACCCCAGATAAATGTGTTTAGTCTCTTCTTGCTTCTTCCAACTTCGCAAAATCCGGAAAATCACGCGTTTTCTCACTACCAAAGCCCTCACCCTGGCCCTTTTGGCGTTAGTCATCTCCAGAATTGACTACGCCAACTCCCTGTACGTAGGCATCCCCGACTACCAACTTAAACGCTTGCAGCTCGTTCAGAACCAGGCGGCTCGCCTCATTTTCCACCAACCGAGGCACCACCACATCAGCCCTCTGCTAAAATCCCTGCATTGGCTTCCTGTCTCTGAACGCTGCAAATTTAAGTTGGGTTGCCTTGTCTTTAAATCTCTAGCCGGCCTAGGCCCTACGTTCATCTCTTCTCTCATCCACCCGTATGTCCCTTTCTGCAACCTGCGCTCGGCTCACTTGGCTCTTCTTAAAGTCCCCAGAGTCAAGCGTAAGAAATGGGGCGGCCTAAGATTCTCGTTTCTAGCTCCATCTCTCTGGAACGCCCTTCCCCTGGACATAAGGCCGGCCTCGCCCTACACCTGCTTCAGATCCCTCCTCAAGACTCACCTTTTTCGCTCTGCGTACAATTAAAATCCCAATACCCTCCTCTTTTCCGGTCCCTCTTACCCCTCTTCGTCCCCACCCTGCTCCTGTTCTTTTCTTTTCCCTCTCACTGTCCGGTTAGGTGTCCTCTGTCCTTTTGCCTTAGCGGCAAGAAACTGTACAGTGTATGCTGCGCTTTACAAATGCCTTTCACATCACATCACATCACAACACTCCCCTTTGCACCATGGTGCAAGGGTCCTGACATGACGTCATGCTTTAAGGGACACATTCCAAAACCAATTTTACACAATCTGAGCTATTCCCTCCTTCAGTTTGTCACGCAGAATGCTGGACACACTCTAATTGGACATGAGAAAGAGACATATGATAGGTATCCTCTTTTCACCTCCCTTTGGGAAGCACACTACTTGCACACTGCCTCAGGGTGCCTGTATTTTTTTTTTAAAGGTTTTATATAGCGCTGGCTAGACCCGGAGGTATCAGAGCACTTTACATGAGAATCAGATCTATGGGGGTCATTATGATGACGGGCGCACTTTGTCCGCCCGTCACCATAGTGGGAAACGGGACCGCCCGCCATAAGGGCGGGGGTCCCGTGGGGGGCATTAGGATGTGCCCGCCACAGTGGCGGGCACATCCTGTAGTTTTAGCATTGTGGCGGGCGGTGCACTCTGCACCGCCCGCCACGATGCTAAAAATGCTTTTTTGCATTTGCATATGCAAAGCGGCAGGCACCGCACAGTGCCTGACGCTTTGCATATGCAAATGTGGGGGGGTACCATAGGTACCCCCCATGTGCCCCCTGACAGTGTCGTGAACCTGGGGGCCCTGCAGGGGGCCCCCGCAGCAATCCCCGCCTTCCTTTCCGTGGCGGCATTGCCGCCGCGGAAAAGCAGCTGCAGACAGGCACCCTAATATGGATGGCGGTGTCTGATAGACACCGCCACCATATGGTTCCATTACCGCCCCGGCCACAATGCGACCGGGGCGGAAAAGCGGCAGACGGTGTTTTCGTCCGCCGCGGTCCCCCCGCCATCCTAATATGGCGGGGGGAATTAGAATGCGGATGTCGGGCGGATTGCCCCCGCCATGGTGGCGGTGGGTGCCGCCACCCTGGCGGGGGCAATCCGCCCGACATCCTAATGGACCCCATAGTTACAGGTTAATACATAGGATGAGTATAAATGTGTGTGATCTTCATTGATGTTGGATGGGAAAGGCCACCTCAAGGCCCATGGTAGATCTCTTTAACGTAGGGTAAATGAGAGGTGCACTTTTTTGTGGCTTCCAGTATTGCATATCTATGAGGCCTTGCAATGTCATGCAGACATACTTAGCACTGCCGCATTGATATGATTTGGGCAGCTGGTCCACCAGAGCATCATGATTAGTGATACTTCATCAGCCCAGTTGACTTGTACAAGTGGGCCACAGTAGCCTAGGTTGTGTTGACATGTGTGACTAATAGGGAATATGTTGCGCATATGCCATGTAGTATGGGACAAGCAAATCAGCACTCACCAACAGTGTATGCACTGTCTCATTCAACCCAAGACTGATGTGTCAACGTATTCCTACATGATTGAGATTTTTGTGGTCTGTCATGTGCTTGGGATGTACTTACCAGCCAGATGGCCATTCCCATTGGTCCTGTTCTGGAAACGGTCATTGATGGCAGAATGTCGGAAGATGAATGAGTCATGTGCACTACCCGGGTACTTGCCAAGGATCTTGATGAAAAGGCCCAGATGGTCCATAATTGCCTGCCAGTTCATGGAATAGGTGTACTTCTTGTTGCGGTAGATATGGGATGTAGCCGCTGGAGGCACAAGTTGCACATGTGTTCAGTCCATTGCCCCCAACACATGTGGGAATCCTTCAATGGCATAAAAGCCTTGCTTGTTGTGCTGTTGCTGCTGCTCTGTTTTGGGAAAGTAGAGGTACTGGGGCACGAGGCGTATGATGGCATCCAGTATGGTTGGGAGGAACCTGGGGAAGGATGCCTGGTATACTCTTTCCACTCTGGCTGTGGTGGGTTGAAAAGTTCCAGACACCAGTATTTGTAGTACAGTAAGTAGTTTAGCCTGCGGAGGGATGTTGGTGCAACTCTGCAATGTTGACTGCAGCCTTGGCACAATATGGTGCAGGAGGCGGACTATGGACTTCTTCCTGAGCCTGTAATTAGTAATGAGCTCATCCTCCCTGAGGTCAATGAGGGTTATGCTATGGCAGTATGTCCGTTCCCTTCCCCTGCGCTGCATCTGTGATGGTGGTGGTAGTACTGGCCGCTTTGGTGCTCCTAGCTGCAATAGCAGTTGATCCATGGTGTAGTTGAGCTTGCCAAATGGCTTTGGGTCTGTTCTGCTTTTGTACCAGTGTGCTAGCAAAATTTTTAAGACCAGCTTTCCCTAGATCAAAAAACTGCAGCTAATGGGACCTAGTGGCATTTCGGGAAAAATAGATGCATTTCTGAAAATCCTTGTATATATGGCAGCATCAGGTTTGCGAGTATTTTCTCAAGGGAACACCTACCTTGTATATCATTTTTGGAAAATGCTGCTTGCAGAACTAGCATTGTAAAAAATAGGCGCTAGCTGTGGAAAAGTGATGCTAAAGAGCCCTAGTGTTACTTTGGAAATATGGTGCAAAAAAAAACAGCTTCAGAGTCAAACATGTGATGCTGCAGCAGCATTGACTCCTTGTAAATATGGCCCAATGGGTCTGACTTTAATGTGGTAATACAGATTGCAGACATCTGAGCATTAAAGCCAGATCTATTGGCTTTGCCAGTGCTTGTTTGTAATTGATGACATAGACATGGAATAAATAGAAGATCACCGATAAAATATGTGATCTATTGACTTTCTAGGCAAAAACGTGACACAGAAGACTTATATTCAATTATTTAGATTTTTACCATAATATGGTGATTTTGAAAGGAGGCTGATATATCCTTTTCTTTAACTGTGAATTGTGTTCGATTCCAACCTTTGTATGTGCCACTACTCTAAATGATTGTATACATATTAAGGTTTATAAATATTCATGGGATGCCTGTGGCAAGAAAGTTCGGAGAAAATACCCTTGGAAGGCAACCTCAAATACCCTGTATCTTTAAACTGAGACACGGATGAGTGATGTGTTTAGTCCTTTCAGGACACGTCTTTCCACAGCAGGGCTTGGCTGGTGTTAGTATGGGGCATGAGAGAATTCAGCTCTGGCTGCTGTGCAGAACAGACCCTTGCTGAGCCTCTTCGGAATCAAAGTGAACAATGTATGATGTATTTCACTGGTACAGTTAAATTCTCCAAACAATAGGGTGATTCCCCCTGTGGTTTTAGTAATTTTACGTTTCGTTTTTTCAGCATAGCCATACAATTCATACACGTTAATGCACGATTCCTAAAAACTTTATTAAAAAAAATTCTCATAAATGATCATTTGAAATGTTGTATACTTACTCCTAGTGACAGGTAGATACATAGGGGCATATTTACAATAAGTGGCGCATCCCTGCATATCAACAGGGATGCGCCACTTATTGTGCGCGATGCCTACGCCAACATGGTTGCGCTGCATTTACAATGAGGCGCACCATGGGGCAAAAACGGCACAGATGCGTCACGCATCTGTGCTGTAAAAGCGGCACATTGCTGGAGTTGCGTTGCAAGCACGACGCAGTTCCAGCAATGCTCGGGGGACCCGATTATTCAAATGCTGCGTCAATCCTTACGCCTGCTTCAAGCAGGCGCAGGGTTTTGACGCAGCATGGGCACCATAATGACTGAGTGAAATCTTGTAGATTTCACTCAGCCACTTTCAGGAGGCGTTCCTGCGCCGGAACGCCCCCCCTGTTCAGGAACGCCTCCTTCTGGCGCAGAGCTTTACAATGTGATGCATCTCCCAGATGCGTCACGTTGTAAATACCCTGCACCTTGGTGCATCTTTTGCGCCGCTGCTGTGTCACAAAAGTGACGCAACGGCGGCGCAAAAGCGGCGCAAGGGGCTTGTAAATATGCCCCTAAAACTGTTATATACTGATACATGTGGTAAGTACATTGTTTGAGACTTACCATTTAAATTGGATTCATTTTCAATTAATCGATGGTGGTCTTTGGACGGGAACAGAGTTACATCATATTATTGACTTGGCATCTAATCCCGTAAACAAATCCTTGATCGTGTAGCAAAAAAAAGTTCAAATGGAAACAAGGGACGTTAGTGTACATCTGGGGACCAGTTTCAGACATCCGAGTCAAAACGCATAAGAGGTAAATGAGATTAACCTTCAACAGTTTTATTAGCATGTGCTGCTTGCCAGATCACCAATCAAAGCAGGAAAAATATTTCATGAGATGGAATAAGCTCACAAAACATGTCAACGTCAATATTTTGGGGTGCGGTGGAGCACAGAAGAAATTCACCATTCGTTGACATTACAGAATAATAAGGCCGTTTAACCTAAGTAGTTGTCTTTTCACTACTCGGCGGTCTGCAACTTTTGATTGAACAGCATTCTATGAGAAGCCAACTACAATTTAAATGGACAATTTTGTGTTGCATTGGATGTGAGAATATGGAATGAACTCAGCCCTTCACAGCCTAATCATCTCTTATTCAGAAGACCCTCAAAATCGAGTTGGGTAAACCAGACCTTTGCAGGGACGAGGCACCAGCAGCCTCTCCTGGCTGGAATTAGGCTGCACCAGCCTTCTTGGAGCAGTCTGTTCCTTTTAAACTTAAAACATTTACTCCGGCTCATTATAGCTCCTTTATTCTGCTGTTTTCCAATTATAATATGGAGGCCATGTCTGAATACAATAAAAATAATGTTGGGGACTCATTTATGAGGAATTGGTGCAAGGCAGTACCGCAAGTGTTCTTGCTGCTCTTCCCTAAGCCAATGTGAAAGGACAGGTATGCATAATATTTATGAAATATAGTGCATTCCTGTCCTGCCACGGTTGCAGGCAGGAATATTTTTGTGCAACAAGGGGCACCTTCCTGCACAAAAACTATCCAGAGAGGCCTTTTCACCTTTCTAAACAGACGCTCAGGTTGCACAAGCCTCTCATGAATAAGCCTCTCATGAATAAGCCCCAAAGTGTGTATAATACTATTCCACGATGGCCACAGTATTAATAAACAGCCCTTGAGTGGCGCAGCAGCATTGGTCAGTGTACACTGATAAAAACATCTGAAAAATGTATGCTACAGAGAATAAAGCAACTCTTGATTTCTCATCTTTTCCATAGAGTTAATTTTTCAGATGCTTCTGTCAGCACTCAAATAGCAATGCTACCAGGCCACTTCCAGAATTTAAAATTGTCTCTAATGCATTCCACTGATGGCAGAAGGACACACCTAAACTATACTTCCTACTACATCACATATGGTTATTGAGCGTATAGCCGGTACCCTTTGGTACTTGCTAGCTGTAGAACATAAGAAAAACACAAATGTTAGAGAGCATAGTGTGTATGTAGATGAGTCAGAAACCCATGTACCTGACTGCCCTATTCCTTACTGTGCACTGAAAGAAGAGACTTGTGTGGTACCCACTGGACCTCTGATTGGCAATGGGCTTGGCCATTTGTCGACTTCCCAGGGAAAGCCCGAATAGTGAACCCTGAAATACTTCACCCACCATGACAATATCACCTGGGCATAGGAACTGCTAAAACTAAGCTGAGAGTTCCCATGTTTCTTGGTTGAATATTCATCATATACAATTCAAAGGCAGCAATTTAAGAAATTAGAGTATTTACGTGGATAAACCAAGGCAATAGACAACTTGATTTCACTATTCACAAGAACACTTAGGGTCTTATTATGAGTATGGTGGTCCGCCAGCTGTAGGACCGTGGTCTTCCTTGCCAGCAGCCCATGGCGCTGATGGTCCAAAGACCACCATATTACGAATTGACCATGGGGCTGGCATTATGGAGGTGGTGATCTTGCATTTGTGGTGAGTACTTTTCATATCTATATCGATGCCTTTCTGTGCACTTTTACTTCAGATGTGTCAGATGCACCCATATGCGTGCTATATGTTAAGAAATACCATATACCCATTACGAGGTTCAGCCCATATGTGGCCAGTCCTGGCAATAGGCATATGGTTAAAAAAGGACTGAACTGTAGATCACCGCAAACAGGGTCATAAACCTAGACGTGAAGATCCTGCTGTGAAGGGAGGACCTGGAAAAAGGGATCTGTGTCGGAATCTGCCTGAAAGAAGAAGAAAGGGGTGAGTACGCACTCCAAATCCTTTGTCACTGCCACCTTGAAGCTGGCGGTCAGGCCACCACAGTCCTCTCGTAGGACAGGCAACTTGTAATATAGACGGTGGTACTGCTACCCTGTACCGCCCTATGGCAGTTGACTTTCCCTGATAGCGAAACCGGGGGTTGGCGGTCTGCCGGAGGTCTCAGCAGTCCGGCTGTGGTCTTCGCAAAGCAGATCTACCCATCTCATAATACGGCAGTCAGACAGCCGAGCACAATAAGCTCGATCCGCCACCACCGATACAGCAGTCCACAGGACCACCAAGCTTGGAATAAGGCCTTCATACTGTGATTAACCGCTATATGTATCAAGCTATTTAGCATTCGCAAAGGCCGAAATTCTGCGAATTTCGGCCTTTGCGAATGCTAAATAGACAAATGGAATGTATCACACAAGTTTGATGCAAAATAAGGATTAGCAAAATTTGCTAATCCTTATTTTGCGATTGCACTTAAGGAATTGCAAATTTTGCGATTCCTTAAATGCAATGTATCAAACAAATATTATGGAAAAAATGCCATTAAGGATTAGCAAATTACCACCAACTTCTAGTTGGTGGTAATTTGCGAATTCTTATCAAAAAGCTTTTTTGAAAAAAACCAAAGGTGCCATATGACGCCCATACATGCCCTTAGGGCATGTATGTGCGCCATATGCCCCCAAATGTCTTTTTCAGGGGTGCAGCAGGGTGTTCTTGAGACACCCCTGCACCCTTGGAAAAATCCCTAATTTGCGATCAGCAAATTGCTAATTGCAAATTGCACTTTCATTCCTATGGGCCTCCTGGCCCATGGAAATGAAGGGGTAATTTGCGAATGACAATTTGCTAATCTCAAATTGGGAATGCTAAGGAATCGCTATTGGAAAGCGATTTTGTACATACATACCGTTTTGCATTTCCTAAATAGCGATTCCTTAAAATTCGCTATTTAGGAAATGCAAAATGGTTTGTTGATACATATAGCGGAAAGTCCTCTAGTGCATAAACTAGCTGCAGCCCTACATTCTTATAGACAGAACTGAGGAAAACATTTGCTGGTCTATCTGTTCTTATGCTTTCTGTATGAAAATCGGCAATTAGTTGGAGAAGTTTTGAGTCCTTCTGAAGTAGTAAGCCAAAAATCGATTTTAATAAATAAACCAAGACTCAATCCCAGGTAGCTATGCACAGACCAGAGAGGCTTAACTTAACGAAAGGTGGGTAAAGTATTAGGCAGTACCAAACAATAAAAAACTTCAAACCCATCACCATAGAAATCCCACAATAAATTTCGAAAACTAGAGAAAATTTTTACAAAAATGGTTAAAATTCAGTACGGTGAACCAGAAAGAAGATTTTTTAAAGTTGTAGGGCAAAATATCATCAACTAAAAGTAAATCTCCAATCAGAAGTGGGTGGTAGGCTAAACATGCATGGAGAAGGAAGCAAATCTGTGAGGACCTGCCCAGCTGGTTGAATATTGCAGTGGCCAAAACTATTGACTGTGTTGAGAGCATGAAGCCCAGAAGCAAGCGAGGAAGCAATCAACTGGGCAACTCACATTGCACAGACGGAAAACGAGCAAGACAGCAGAGGAGCTGGGGGCTGCTGCAGAGGAACAAGATTGCACAGCATCTGTAGCGAGCCTCTGACTGACTCAAAAGCAGAGTGGAGGATGGACCAAACTGTCCTCCTGCTGCGGCAGACAAGCATGGTGGCATTGTGACCCACTGGACAGTGATGGAGATCAAGTCAGAACGTGCTCACCTACCCAGAACAAGAAATACTCAGCAGCCGTAGTGAGGTGAGATCTGCAAGGATGTGAAGGAGCATGTGTCACGGGTGCATCGATGATCAGCAGAGAGCAAGTGCGCCCATTTAACACAACCCCATAACACATGGTGGGCACAATGAGTTTAATGCCCTGTGGCATGGAGAAAAGGGCAACATAGAGTAAAACTCACCTCCTTCAAAGTGTCCATTAAGGAAGTTAGACTAGGGGCACCTTAGTATGAGGTGTATTATGTGGCCTCTTAGATACAATGCATATCCCAATGTCTCGAAAGGCAGAATGTCCAAGAAAAAGAATCTCTGGGAAGCAACAATTCCACCAGACACCTCCTCCAGTTTTTACTGAGATACACAGCGCAACACCATAATTTACCCAGGCTGTCAAGAGTGGTGATTAGATGCTGGCAGAGGTACATTTTAAAGCCCACAACAAAACCTACATATACTCCCACCATCCAAATTGACAGCCTCATACAAGCCTGGACATCAGGGCAGGTGGACTACCGGCGAAATTGGCAAGAAGCTCACCAGATGACAAAAGGGAGCTGTTTTAAGGAAGGGTAATTACTCACTATAGAGGAGATGGTGGAAGAATGGAGGGGACCACACACACAGTTCATAACCTACTCAGATGTATGGTGAGGAAGACAATGTAATATAAGTATGGAGCCCCCCAAAACATTAAACATTATTGCTCCCTTTTATCATAGGAAACAGAATCAAGGGATTTGCTGGTTTTATAAATCATTATTACACATGGCCAAAAGTGACAGAACAACAGTTAAAATTAGATGGAAACTTGCATTGAGGGCCACGTACAGACAAAGAATGGGAGAGAGCAAATGACTATACCAAGGAATCTATAGAAATGCAAGACTTAAATACATTAAATGTAACTACCTGCACAACACCTACCTAACTCCTAGATGATTAAATCTCATGCAAGGGATAGATGAGGAAAGTTTCCCAAGACTTTTCATATATGGTTTTGCAATGCAGGGTGTTGACAGATTACTGGGACTACATAGTGCACATGCTAAATCAAATGATTAACTGAGAGTTTCACTGCATCCCAGAAGTGTGTCTAAAGCAAATAAAGCTAGTAATAGGATTATCAACCTAGCCTTTATACTGGCCAAAAGGTGCCCAGTCATGCATTGGAAAGCAGATGGGGCTCTGACACCGACATGGTGGAAAAGAGATATCAGCAGATGAGCAAATAAATGATGCGAAGAAAAACAGAAGAGTCTCAGAAAATACCCCATGGCAGAGAGTTCAAGTGAATTATTGACCACCTTCCAATACTCTGACTACAACCCATTTTATGTCCTAACACAATAACAAAAAAGCCATCAGCGAAGGGAGGATAAACCATAAGTTGGTCAAATGGCTGGGAGAATTTAAAAGAAAGCACTGGGCAACAGATAGGTGGAGGGAAACACCTACGAGTAGAAAGAGATTATACTATGTTTTCATTCAAAGTTGAAGTATTGATTGGTTACAAATCTGATTCTGATGTGGCCAGCTCACCAGCCCTCCATGCACACAGAAGGGAAAATGTATATATGCCAAATAGTATTGTAAGGAAATAATATAAATATTAAATATATCTGAAATAAGCATTGTGAAAGCAATCAATAAACCAACAATAGAGTTATTCAAACTGATGTACATATATTAGGAAATAGAAATATTTCAAAAGCAATAAATAGATAAAAAAAACTCCATCCAGAAATCACTGTTTGCAGTTGACTGGGATCTAGGCTTGATTTCTGGCCAGCTGTAAAGGTCAGATACACCAAGAGAGCCCTTTTAGTCAAGGTTTGTACCGTCTTAATCTGAAATGGAAGTTTAAATCATCAGCAAGCAACTTTGAAGGCTGTATACTGCAAAATACTATGAAGCTGAATCGCCATTGGACAAGGTCTGCTGAAGCCATTGCATTTGGCAAGAAAAGCTCCGATCACGAAAATGAAAATGTTGTGCCCTCTAAAGTCCTCCTGTTGGACAGACACAATCGGGCGTTCACCCAGTCAGGATTTCGACTTTCAGATGTTTTTTTTTTTTTTTTTCGAGCTCTAGCAGAGGTCTGCAGAGCCGAGCCAGGGGTTCATATTATATATCGAGGACCATCCTCGATTATCTGCCTGCTCCTTGCGGCCCCTTCTGCTGCAAACGGAACTTTTCATCCCCAACTTTGGAGGAAAGTCTTTCAGCATGACTAATCTGGTCCTTGTATCCAGCATGGGGTTTGTGCCAAGCTACCAGAGGACGAAGCACAGCTTAATTTGGGGTCTGCTTATGACTTCACTCTGACAAAAATTGTGAATGTTGCTTGTGTAGGGTATCACCCCCTCAGCCAGTAACCCATTTTCCAACATTGTGTTCAGCGGTGACATTTGGACTTGGTTTGTACTGTGCCATTCAGTGTATTTGTGAAACATTCAAATCGCAGATAAAGAATTTGATACCACTTCACGTTTTTTAAATTATCCTTTATTGGCTCTTTTGCTTTTTCCAAAGCTACTCTCATTGCTACCTGACTGTGACCTTCCCTGCAATAATGGAATTTATGCTGGTCCACCTGGATAGCTACACTGTGGTTGAGCTCAAGCAGTTCTGCAAGGAAAGGGAACTATAAACTGAGAAAGACACCAAGAAGTTGGAGCTGACAATAACAGAGGATGGCAATGAAGAGGATGATATAGAAGAGCAGGAGCTGGGGCTGGATAACAGCCCTGAAATGCAGCACTCACAGGAGGGGCTTGACCCATCTTCTGAATTGGAACTCCCTGCCACAGCGGGAAGCGGTGTATCTTCACATGGCCTTTACCCAACTGAGCGGGCTGACATGGAAAGCAGAGAGGGAGTTTCAGTAGCCATGGCTAAACTGACGATGTAGGCAGAGGAGATGAGAAAAAGCTCTTGAAAAGAACCTCGGAGAGCTGGAAATCAGAGCCAGAGTCCAGCAGTCATTCACAGTGTCTGAAGGGGAGAAGACAGTTTGCATGTCCAAAGATCTGGTGCCTAACTATGTGGTAGGAGGTGACATAGACAAGTGGTTTGCTGTCCATGAGGGGCACTAAGATGCACAGTGTCCGAGAAGAGTTTTGGGGTGGCGTCACTCTGGAAACACATGCATCAAGTGGAGAAGTATACCTTCCTTACACTAGAGGTGGGGAACCAGATGAAGTACATCCCAATGAAAATCATCCTTTTCACCAATTTGGAATCACCCCAGAGAAGTACCACATTAGATTCAGGGATTGCCAAAAGATGCACAACCAGTGTTTGGTAGATTTTCTTAATTACACAAGCAAGGCACTGAATGGTTGGGTGCGGGGCAGCAACGTTGATGATTTAACTGGGTTGTTTATTCTGATGCTAAGAGAGAACATGTTCAATACCTGTTTTACAAAGCTGCCCCAGCACCTAATTGATAGTAAGCTCACAGATCCCATGGAGCTTGCGAAGGAGGCGGGCCTCTGGGTCAGCACCAGAATGTTCAAAATATATCTGGAGAATCACTAAAAGGGTGGTCTGGAGGATCCCCACTATAAGAAAGAGGGGGAAAAAGCTTAAAAATACAGAGTTCTCTACCAAATAATTTTTTTGATAGACAGAAAGGCTCATCCCCCAGTATACTGAGTGCTTAAAGCATAGACACTCTGAGGGAGACACCAAATGTTTTAAGAGGCACAGCCCCTCACTGGTGGGCAGACACCTGGGCTGATGAGTGTGGGAGGAGGTGGTCCCAGTTAGCTTTGGAGAGAGAGCAAACGTTACCTTCGCATCCCTAGGGGATAGAGAGAAGGTGCTGTAAGCTCACATGCTTTCCAATATTTTTATGTATAGGCAGTGGGTCACCATCAATGGGCAAAGAGTGAAGACTCTGAGGGATACAGGAGCTAGTATGCCTATAGTGAGCTGTCATTTAGTGTTCTCAAAGTACTTCATCCCTAATACATTCTACCAGTTCAAAGTCACAGACAACAGTGACAGCCATTACCCCGTGGCTCCGATTCCCTTTGAGTGAGGTGGTGGTCTCAGGTTCCCTAACAGAAGCAGTAGAACCTGGCCTGTCTGTAGATTGTTTGTCAGTCAACGACCTACAGCACACTGTCTGTAATGAAGTGGAGCTCGGGTCCCACATGGAGATGTTAGGCTTGCCTGAGTGGGTCTGCTTAGCTACATGGTCTGAGAGGAGTGTAAAGGGAGGAATATTGTCCGAGGCAGCAGCAAAGAAGAGGAATGGCAAGGGGCCTGGGAAGTGGGTCCCTGAGGTTTCTGCAGTCCAAGTTGACGGGGTGCCTGAGGAAGGCTCCCCGAACCTACCGGGGAAGACATTACCACCCTAGGAGATCTGTCTGAGCTTGCTGGATGGCAAGTTGAGTGTGGGGCTACAAGGGAAGAATTCTTTAAGGTTCAGAAAGAGTACCCACTCTAGAGGGCTTGAGGTGTCAAGGTGAGGTGCAGGCAGCAAGTGATACCTCTGAATATCACCTTTTTCATTTTGGGGAATGGTCTCCCATACAGTGAGCCTAAAGTTCCTGGTTCTTAGGCAGCCAGTGCGCTGGTGGTCCGACAGATTCACAGGTCCTTACTATTAGAGTAGGCTCATGGGGTACCCCTGGCAGGACATCTGTGGGCAGCACAAGACCTTTGTCGGGCTTGTCACCACTTCTACTGGCCCCAGATGAAGACAGCCTCAGATACAGTCTGTAGATGTTGTCCAACCTTTCAGGGCAGCAAGAAAACAGGGAAGAAGCTCAAGGCTCCCCTGACTTCCTTGCCTGTCGTTGGGACCCTCTTTGAGAGCATGGGCATCAACATTGTTGGTCCCTTGAACTCCAAGACAGCCTTATGCAACAGGTTGATCCTTGTCTTGGTGAACCAGGCCACAAGGATCCCAGGGGTCATCCCTCTGAGGTTGGTGACTGCACCTGCGGTAGATAGGGCACTGATGGAGATGTTTTCCCACATGGTGTTCCCTAAGGCAGGGGTATCTGACAGAGGCACTAACTTCATGTCAGCGTACATGGAGTCAATGTGGGATGACTGTGGGGTAACGTATAAATCCTCCACAACCCTATCACCCTCAAATAAACAGGCTTCCTGAAAGATTCAATAAGATGCTTAAAGGCATGATTATGGGCCTGCCTGAGCCAATGAGGCAGAAGTGGGATGTCCTCTTGCCATGCCTGCTGTTCCCCTACTGGGAAGTGCCATCGAAGAAGGTGGGTTTAGCCACTTTGAACAACTCAAAGGGGACAATGTTAGGGGAACACGCAGTATTCTGAGAGAGGAAATGAATGAATAAATGAAAGAGTTTAATCATGTTTGCTTACTTAAAATCATTACATGTGGAAAACCTTGTACAGCATTTTTCTAAGTACAAACATGTAAATATTAAAACCATGCTGTAAATGTGTCAGCAGTAGTTGTATAAAGAGACATGGTGTTGTAAACTAATTAAAATTCTTAAAAGAAGTGACATCGTGATCAAGCAGCATGATATCCCATCTTGATTTACATCCAGATTATTCTGTAATGAGCTGTGATTAGGTAATTGAGCACAAAGTTAAGTCAGTATGGCAAGAAAAGTGCAAGGGCTGAACTGTCTTTGTGTATGACCTTTGTGTTATTCAGAATGCATTCATTTTAAAAGAAAGGACGAAGAAGAAATGCATAGGTTGCGCTAGCACTGCACCAGTATCACCCTGTTGTAACGTTAAGGAGCGCTAATAGTATAACGTTTGTGAATCTCCCTCGTCTTGCTAGGGTCATTGATTTGTTTTTGAAGAAACACAGGTCTGTGGCTTTTCTGCAAGATCTTGTCCCATTGTCTTAGAATAAGGGGACTACCAGTCAATGACAGTCACTGGCAAGTTTGGGGCAACAGCACAATAGATGGAGCCAGGATTATCTGTGGTAGCTGCAATGTCTGCAGGTTGTAGCCTCATCCCGCCTCTCCCAGGAAGTGTTTAAATCCATGATAGGTGGGTCGAGAAGCCTCTTGAATGTGACTTTCATGCATGTGTGGGCTGTGAGGGCTTGGTGGAAATAGGGTCGAGCTTTATCCTGCATATAAGGGGCATCAAGTGCTTCAAGAGTGGGGCTGCGACCAAGGCTATTTCAGTGTCCATTCAAAATGAGATTTTCCTGACCTGCACATTCACTGCTCTCTTCCAGGCTGTAAATGGTATGTCCGGAAAACATAGATTGGTGGTTTTGAATTTCAAGCTACTGATTGTCTCTGCAAGGTACACTTGCCAGTGGGGAGTCCCTTCCTTAAAGATTTGTTAAGTTGTGATTTGAGTGTGTTCTCAGGGGCCTACATGGTCCTGATGTAATTTTCTAGTAGATCCCGGGGCGGAGCTAGCGAGCGACGGAGATGGCTGCCTAGGTGGTGAGCTCCGTTGCTACCCACACTATCCTGATTAATATCCTTTCTCTACACGGGCCTTACGAGTGAAATTTTCGTGGGCATATACTCTGGAGTGCAGGCAGCGGACTTGGTGCCAGTTACAACCCGAAGTGAAGACGGGATCTGCGACTTTTCCAGAGTCGGCCTTGCCGCGTGGAGTGCCTTGCTGAAGCCTGCCTTCCGACCGAGCTCGAGTGCCTTTGCGTCCCCGGCCTGGGCGCGGGCCGGTGCAAGACGCAACTAAGACTGGTGGTGTCTGTGGTGATGCGGACACCACCAGGCGGACTGTCCTCGACGCTGGAGAGGCTCCCGGACGGACCTCAGCGCCGGTGAGCGTGGCACGCACAAACCCTGCCGTTGCGAGAAGAAGATACTCGAGCGCCGGGTGCCATCTTGGGCGCTGGGGCCGTGTCTGCGCCGGGGCGCCTGCCAGCCCCCCTCTCCACAGCAGACCTACCGAAGTAACAGACGAGGGGGGCTTTTGAGATGGTGCGCCCCCCCGGAGGACTATCTGAAGAGAACAGCTGGGGGCAATCAGCGGCAATCGCCTGAAGTTCTGCGGCCCTGGGCCTAAGACCTCTCCATGCGACGGCTGCCCGTAACGGCGGCACTCGGACCGGCCATTGTTGCGGAGGTCCTGAACAGATCTCTCTGCCCTTCAATTCAACTGACTCGCATCCTTGATATTGTGACGCTGTGGCTGAGGTGAAGGATGGGTGCTGTGGAGACCGAATGGAGGCAGTTGGGTCGAGCTTGTACACTCTCTGGCGACGACGGAGAAGCTGAGGCCTACACGCGGGGAGTAACACCTTGAATTGAGCTGGCGGATTGGAGAGGGGAGCAGTTGGTGGTTGGAATCCGCCCTTGGACCACGAACGGCGGAGAGAGGGAACACATTCGGAGGAGCTCTATGGCCCCGGCGAGCGCCCTCGTTCACACCCGTGTAAAGATGGGGCGGCCCGACAAAACTCAGCCGAAGTTGACCTTTACAGGTAGGAGTTGGAGGCACAGTGAAACTACCCCGCTTCAGGGCGACAGCGGAAAGAGCTCCGTGAATGGAGAGCCTGTCACAGAGCCGGACCTCCGCGCCATTTTGCTATCAATGGAGAAGAACCTGCAAGAAGGCATTGCGGCCTTGGGAACCAAAATGGATGCGCTCACATACCGCATGGACCGCATGGCGGAGAGGCTAGACAAGCATGCGGAGCGCATAGATATGTCGGAGCGCCGCATAGGCGAGGTGAAGGAGGCGCAGACTACGCTAGATGCAGGTCATAAACAACTTGGCAAAGTGATGCAAGTATTGCAGGATAAGACGGAGGATTTGGAGGAGCGGTCCCGGCACTGTAACATCCGAATCACAGGACTGCCGGAAAGTACTCAAACGGGTAATATGGAGCACTTTGTGGAGGCCTTGTTGAAGACGCTGCTGGGCGACGAAGCTTTCTCGCCTATGTTTAAAGTGGAACGGGCCCATCGCTCGCTGGGGCCTAGACCTAAGCCTGGAGCGCCTCCCCACCCTATTATTGCAAAACTGCTTAACTATAGAGACCGGGACACAGCTTTGAAGTTAGCACGAGAAAACCAACCGCTGCAATATGAAGGCTCCGTGCTCTCCCTGTTTCCTGACTTTACTGCACGGGTACAGGAGGCAAGGTGACAGTTTGTGCCCATGAAGCGACAACTCCGAGAATTTGGGATCGACTATGCGATGCTGTATCCTGCCAAACTTAGGGTTAACAGACTGGGAAAGTCCTCTATCTTTACGGACCCGAGGGCGCTTCAAAAAGCCATGAAGGACTGGCACAGGAGCAAACGACGCTCACCGGCAGAGGAGGGCGCACAGGAAGGCGAGGATTGCCAACTGGACGACCAGGACTGATCTCCTGCTCCGCTGTGGCGGGGTGACATTTCCTGCTTGTGGGGGATGAGTTCCTTTGCAGACGTGATCATGGAGTCTCTGGTGCAGCTCTGGCTGTATTGAGATGGGGATCAGCTGATGGCTGGCTCGCACCGGGGGATACATGGGTTGGCACTCCAACTGTAAGTAGGGATGAACAACTGGAGGGATATGGGAGGGGAAGGCATTGCATAACTGTTGTATCAACTAGATGACGTTATTACCTTTCACACCGGGACATTCACTAAGAATGATGCTTGCGGTGATAAGAAGCCCACGAGTCTTGGGCTAGACATTTGCAATTTAAGACCGAAAGTGATGTCGCAGAATTAGAGTTCGGAATTGCCTGCACCTGCTTACAAACAAAGAGCTGGGAGTTCAGATGCCTACACTCACTGGAACTAACTGTTATTGGACTGGGACCTAGTGCAGAGGCCTAAAACTGTTGTTGGGGGGCAAGGGAGGGAGACGGGATCGCAGCACCTTACTTTACCTGTTTTAGTCTTGAATTGCAAAGAACTCGCTACCTTCGCCCTTGTGTGTATACCACTATTGTGTTGCCACTGCGGGACCGGGAGTGTGACTGAGGCGGGGATTTTCTTTTTTCTTTTTTCCTTTCGATTGCTTAGAAATTGGTGGATTATCACCTTACTGTTTGAGCTATCTTTGGGTGAGTGAATGTGTGCTGTCTGCGAGGGGAGAAAGGGGGACAGTACATGGGCGGGGTTGGGACGCGGCCATGTTGGGGTTGGGCAGGCGTGGGCGGGAATGGGTAGGGAACTAGGGGATTGTTTTTCATCAAGGAATGTCACAGTTCATGTGAGAATGGTGAGGTTGGGGAGGGATTGGATACCAGTTAAATGCTATGTTTGGAGTTTTGCAGTTGTGCACACAGCATATAGGACGACAGCTTTCGTGGGCAGGATGGCACTATTTGATCCACACATTCCTGATGCCACCTGAATTACTACATCTGACACAAGAGAGGGACACTGTCACACTACTTACCTGGAATGTTAGAGATCTCAATGACCATAGGAAAGTTAGGAAAGTTATACAATACTTAATGAGGCACTCGATTGATATTGCGCTTCTTCAGGAGACGCACTTACGCCCTGACAGCCCTACGTTATCATATAGGGATTAAATAGACACATGCATGCCGCAGGGTACACCTCTCACGCTCGGGGGGTAATAACATGGGTTCATCCACAGGCTAATATTACACTTACACCGGTCATCACAGACACGGAGGGGAGGTATGTTATATCGAAATGTGAGGGTAAGGGAATGTCCTTTCATGTAGTCAATTCGTATGGTCCGAATTACGACTGTCCTTCTTTTTATCTGAACTTGCTCTGGGGGGGTGATTTTAATATGGTAAAGCACCCTGAACTGGATAGATCAGATGGCCTAGAGCGACGACCGGCTGGCTCTGCTCGAGCCCTTGAAGCTGAAATGATTAGGCTGGGTTTACAAGATGTGTGGCGAACTAGGAACCCGACACAGGGAGGATATACACATTATTCTTCACAACATGACATACACACGAGGATAGATTAGTGGCTGTTCCCTACCTCCCTAATGTCCTCGGTACTCACATGTCTGACGCTTCCCCGCACGTATGCTGACCACTCACCTATCCTAGTCAAGTTCAGAGTGTTAGCGATTCACCCACCACCTTTGAGTTGGCAGCTGCCTCCATATGCGTTCCTGGATGCAGGTTTCCGTGATGATTTAGCAAAAGCCGCGGAAGAATTTTTCGAAAATAACGTAGGCTCGGTTGACTCCTTCCTCACAGTGTGGCAGGCTTTTAAAGCTTATATGCGCAGACTTGCCATAGCTAAACACGCGGGTGTGCTAAAATCGATTAGGTCTCGACTTACCTACCTAGAAACTAAGCTTAAAGAGATCGAGGCGCGAAGAATACATGAACCGGGGCCTGAACTGGTTAGTGTGCTGGCTAAGACGTTACGTGAATACCATGAGGAAGCTGATGCAGAGGTAAACACCTAGGGAAATATAGTGTTGCCAGATCATATGGTGAGGGAGAACGACTGGTCGCAGTGCTGGTGCGTATGGCGACACAACGTAGACAGGGCGCTATGATACCCTTGATGAAGGATGACGATACTGACGAGACGCTAACTGACGTACAAGTTGCGGCAAGGTTTAGAGACTACTATGAAGCGTTATATGCATCGCGGGGATTGGCCTCAGAGGAACGTATTCTCGATTACTTGACGCACATACAACTGCCCGGATTGACTAACACACATCGTGAGTTTCTAGTGAGGCCATTTGAGAGAGAGGAAGTGGTATGGGCGCTCTCCTCCATGAAAGCTGGGAGTGCCCCTGGAAGTGATGGATTCCCTGCCTCCTTTTATAAGGCATTCTCTGAACTCCTGATACCTAAATTGCTGATGCTGGTTGAGGAGATGGTGGAAGGGGCATTGATGCCGCCGACGATGAGAGAAGCCGTCATTGTGACTATCCTAAAACCTGGTAAACCCCCTGACGACTGCGCAGCTTATAGGCCGCTATCGTTACCAAACGTGGACGCAAAGATCTTCGCTAGGATCATTGCCAATCGGCTAAGCCCACTGCTCCCAAAACTGGTGGCCCCTGAGCAGGCGGGCTTCGTACCCATTCGTAACCTAACTTACAATATACGAACGGTATTCGCGGGCCTTTCAGCACACGAAGGCGGATGTTCCTGCCGTAGCCGTATTCCTAGATATGGAAAAAGCTTTTGATTCTGTAGAATGGTCTTTCTTTCGGTTAGTCTTGCGACGCATGGGAGTAGGGGACCTCTTTATACAGCTTATAGACACTCTATGCAACTCGCCGGTGGCGAGGGTCCGTATACGCTCCCTTACTACCAAACCATTTACAGTGGAGCGCGGCACCCGGCAGGGTTGCCCGCTGTCCCCCCTTTTATATGCCCTGGTTGCGGAACCACTAGCATGGGCATTGCGAAAATATCATAGCCATCGCGGTATTAGGTTTCCTACTTATCAATTGATAGTGTCCACATATGCAGACGACACTTTGCTGTATGTGAGACGTCCAGAAGGAAATCTATCTACGGTGCTGAGAGAGGTAGTCCTGTTCGGCTCATTGTCGGGAATTCACGTGAATTGGGGGAAAACTGTAATGTTCCCTCTCACCCCTGCTACTTACAGGGTGGACCAGGACTATCCCATACAGTGGACTACTGAACCGGTCGCTACTTAGGAATTAAGTTACACACTGATTCTGAAACGGTCCTCAGATAAAACTACGGGGTCACTATCTCTAGATTGGAGGATGACGTAGACAAATGGATTGTGCTGCCATTGTCACTGATGGGACGCATATCGCTACTTAAAATGATTGTGCTACCCCGTTTTCTCTTTTTGTTTAGCAACATACCTATGGTTCTATCTGGCACATTCTTTCGACAGCTGTACGCAATAGTTCTTCGATTGATATGGGCTGGAAAACAACCTAGAGTGGCTTGGAGTATCCTTGTACGACCGTATGAGGATGAGGGACTCAACGCTCCGGATCTGGAATTATACTACCGCGCTGCACGGGGAGCGCATTGCCTATGGATGGATACACGGTCCTTCTGATGCGCCGCATATGAGAATTGAGGCACTTGTAGCCTCTCCGGATCCCCTTCCGGCCCTGCTGTCCCGACCCAGGGTTCGGCGTACGGGCATTCTAGACTCAATGAATTTGGTAATACACGCATGGTATCACCTCATGGACGCGCAGGCTTGCTTGCTCCTATACGCCCCAGGAGCTAAACTGGCTGGCCCCTTGCAGAGAGAGGGCGGTCATAGGAGCTCTATCGACACTGAATGTTGTCTCTATGGTGGATTTATTCCTTGCTGGAACAGCCTGTACATGGGAGACCTTAAGCCTACTGAAGGAGCCGCAGCTCTTCTCCTTCAACGTTTCCAGTTTCACCGGGTTCGTCATGCACTGAGGGGTTTGCTAGGTGGTGATATGGCAGAGCCACAAACGGTATTAGCGTATGACTATATAGTCAAAGCCAAAGTTTCAACCAAATTGATTACTAATCTATATCGTATCACCCTGGCAGAGAGAACGGCGGACTATTCGAAGCCGCGTCTGGCCTGGCAAACTGATCTGGACATTGAACTTTCTGAAGATGTGTGGAAGTATTGCTGCGCCAATGTACGTAGGGTTTCCCTCAACGGCAGGCATAGGCTATTGCACTTCAAATTTTTAAACAGAGTTTATTACACCCCCGAACGTTTATTTAGACACAGCTTATGAGACAACCCAGGCTGCGAGAGATGCCGTGCCCTTACGGCGGACTTCCTACACCTCGCTTGGTTGTGTCCGAGAGTAGCGGATTTTTGGCGTATGGTCTATAATGAGGTAAACAGAGTCACGGGTCTGTCACTATCGCCGTCCCCCCTATTGGCCTTATTGGGGTACTCAAAAGACGTATACTGTTGTACACAATCGGAGCACTATACCGAATTACTGCCACCAAGAAATAGACCTAAAAACTACATGGAACACAGACAGTGGAGGGAGGAGGGCGAGCAGGGAGACACACAAAACACGCTACATACAGGGGAGGCGTGATGAGAAGCGCTATCACAAGTCCATTAAGAACTGAGATGCAGATAGCGTAGACGGTGATAAGGAATTGTATATAAATTGTACAGATTCCTTGGTAGGGGTGGAGTGGGAAATATGATTCTTCTTGAATTAATGAGATCCATGCTGTCAGATTGCTGTACATTTGATGTCCGAAACGTGATTGCACAAGCTTATTTGAATGTATGTTTAAGAAATGCCAATAAATAAATTAAAAAAATAAAATAAAAAATATTCTAGTAGATCCCCTTGGCATTCTAGGTCCATTCTCCCAAAAACCAACTCCATTCTCAGCCTCACTCTTCTGGCTTGCTGGAGTGCATAAAGGATTTTTTTGCAAGCTGAGATATGGATGTTCTTAAGATGTCTTTCCAGTGACTGTAATTTAGAGCTGGAATCAGTTTTCCTCTCTGGACTTTTAGCATTGGTTCTGGAATAGAGCTTTGAAAGCAACTGTTTAGGTGCTTTATGCTGTGAATAACTCCTGTGCCCTTGCTTCTGAGGTGTTTTAAGTCGGCCATTGGTTTAGCCTCAACAGCAATCCAATTTTCAACATGTCGTTGATTGAAATGCAGTTTTCACACTTTGGCAAATGGACCATTACTAACGGGGTAAACTGGATCCAGAACATTGAGCTGCTAAATATTTGAGGCTCACAAACATTAAAAGATTAGGACAGAATCTGTAATGGTAATAACATAGATTCAACATCAAGAAAACCTGAATTAAACATGTCAAAAGGAAATCAAGTGATTCAAAAGGACCATGTGTCAGGTCACTGAGAAATCATTTGAAAGAAATATTGAAGATACTGTGCAAATTACTAAACCTAGAAACATGAAAAACTGTTCTACCCTGCATAAAGCGACACTTTCAAGGCATTAGGTGACAAAGACATATTAATATTTACAGGTGTGGAGAAACACCTCTAAAATTCCCAATACCCACCCCAAATACTGGCTTTGCGTAAGACTCATGGATGTTGCCTGCATGATCATAGAATATTTTCTGACTACAGTCCTATTCACAGTATTTCACATGAATGTATTTATTAATTAAAATATAGTGCTACATAGACCATTGAGAGCTCTGACTCAGACAAATAGAATATATATAGGGTAATTTAATCCTGCAACTTACATAGGGAAGACATTGAATCGACATTCTTAAATTGCTCCCATATTGGAATTGAAATTAGTTAATTCCCTATTTGAAGACAAAATAAAGTAACTCAGTTCCCTGAAAATTTTATTTTCATGAGTTCTTTAAACTGAAGGCAATCTGTTTCCTTTCTTAGTCGATGTCTAGAGCTGTTCCTTAGTTTCAGTCTATGGACACCCTAATATCTTCCACTATGTTTTAGTCTTTTGATGAAATGTTGTAGGATCAAATGAGCCAAAGACCAATAAAGAGTTCTGGCTGTAAAGTAGTGTGATGCTATTTTCTGAACGTTGTGAGGACTTGCTATGTGCATAATTTAGAGTGTTTTGAATTTGATATGAATTATTTTAAGAGCCAATGAAGAACTTTGAGGGTGGGTTGTTGTGGTCACATTTCTTTTTATGAGTGCAAGAACATTATGAAGGAGCTGAAGGCATTGTACAGAGGATGGAGAGTTAGACGTTTGCTTTATAACTGTGTTGATTTGTGAATCAATGTTGAGGTCTCAATCAATAATGATCTGAAAATATCTAATCAGTTGAGAGGAAGGATTACCCATATTCGAAGGTCCATGACACTAGGATGACTACTATAAATAGAAGTTTGGTCTTTTTCCCATTCATACAAAGTAAACATGTGTTAGAGTGCTTCTCTGCTCAGTTTCCACAGCAGGTGTATATTTAGGCATCCTCCACACATCTAGAATTTTGCCCCATAATAATTTAATCTAAATACTGGAACCAAGACAACATGTAGTTATTGGAGACTAGAGGGACGAGGGAAGACTAAGGAATTTTGTAATGCACATCATAGAAGAATGAGAAAGAAGATGACATCAATAATTTTTTTATCTTCTTGTGGAGGAATGATCAAATTCACTTGAGAGAAATTTAATTAATAAAAACGAATTTGGTAGTGCGCCTTGCATCGCAAATGCGATGCAGTGCGCGCTACGAAATTCGTTTTATTAATTAAATTGTTTACTTACCTGCAATTATCCATATGCCGGTTTTTAGCACCCTCCACCCCGCCCCTCCCCCTCCCCGCCTCCCTGCCCCACCGTAACTCCCTCCACGGCCCGCGGCTGGACAAGGATGTCTTTTGTGATCATTCAAATGCTGATTCTATGCCTTAATGAGGTCTAAAACCACACTAGAGATTTTTCTGGATGAGATTAGGCTTAACACATACTTAAATGAAGGAATGTTAGTACTTCTACCCTCCAACATTATTGACTTTGGACACAATTTCAACATACTGTGTATATATCTTAAAGCCATAAAAAATATAATAATAAGGAGTAAGTGAAATGTATTCACTCTTGGCAAAAAAAAGAGTTCAGGGCATATCCCCTCTATGGGCTGTATTATACAAACTGCCCCTAAGGAAGAATAGGTATGTGTGCATGCTTTTGGATCCCCTAGAGTGCTTTGCTATTATAAAAGGGGCCACATATACTTGTGCAACCCCTTGTATAAAATGTATTGGCCAGATGCACATTTTGTGCCAGCACAGTCACAAGGCAGCGCTTCCTCATTTAAATGAGAGAAGCGACTTTGGTCTTTTCACCCCCAATGTATTACAGACCCAGACGAGGAGGCAAAGGAGCTGTTGGGAGGTGCACTGACTCTGCATCACATAGAGATGGTGCCCTGTTAGTACATTCTGTGAAGCTAGTCCTTGGTGGAGACTATGGGGATCCCAGACCCCCCAGCAATTATCTGGGATTGGGTGCAGTTACTCGCAGCACCTGATTGCAGGTGATCCCTGACCCCTTTAAATGTCCAAACAGACCTATGGTTTTTAAAAGCTGGTCTACCTTTCACCAATGTGCTGTTCAGACTGCAGGTGAGAGGTTGCACCTGGACTCTAAATAGCATGTTCACGATAATAGGGGACACTGGCCTGGTTAGCACCAGGCTTACACTGCTATTTCTGCAGAATTGGTCCAAATCAACATCACACATATCACCTCTACTGTCCTGCACATGTTTTTGTATTAACCAACAAAGTAAACTTACTTGTGTTTTTTTCCATGGTCAACTAAAGATGGCCGGGGTTTGACCATGTTTATGACTGGCAGTAGATGTTAATTTTAGGAATCATTCTTGGCTACAAGTGATACAATCTTTTAGGGATTTCCATTTCTATATTTCATTCTTTTTACTTCAGGTATTGAGTAGGGTATTGTGCAAGTCTCTAGGAAAGATAGTATAATCATTCCAATCTATGAGAAAAAATGTAGATCTAATCTAAAAAATGACAAGCAAATAGCATTAGCATAAGCAGTTGGCAAAATTGACCCCACCACGATATCAGATCAACTACAAGAGAGGATAGATAAAGAGAATATACTTCCAATGGAAAAAATAGGATTAAATAAATATTACTTAGCCTTTGACGGTATCACAATAGTCTAGCTAACATATGGAAAATATGTGGTTAAGACAAAACAATCTGTTAATTTAACTTTCATTGACTTTAGCGCCTTTGACTAGTTGGATGAAGGAATGCAATGGCAAAACCTATATGCCTTACAAATTTCAACAGAATCATTAAATGCTGTGCTCTCCTTCTATTCTGAAGTAGACACAAATTCTAATGGTGTAGGATTGGTGACTTACCAAACACATTCTACTCCTAATGGCTTAAAGAAAGGCTGCCTTCTAACTCCACTCCTCTTGTCATTGTATATCCCTGACTTTTAAACTTGATTAGCTTCTTGGGAGAAAAACCCCAATAATTTTTGGGATGAAAAATAATCAATGTGATATTATACAAAGCTAATGTCATAATCATTGACAAAACACCAGTTGGCCTTGAACAGGGATACTCAAGACTTCAAACACGTTCTGGGTCACAATATAAAATAAATATAAAGAAGTTTGAGGTCAGAATTCTCCAGACTTTTAACCATCCACAAGGTTTTAATTGGTACTTGGGAGCAGAGAAAAGAGATAAGGTATTATTCTCCAAGTATCTTGGAGTTACTGTGACGTATCCTGTGAAAGTTAATGACATACCCATTACTTAGCTACTAAAGGATGGTGTCAGTTAGCTGAAAGGAGAAGAGTAAATAATACAATTGACAAGAAACACATGGAACATGCACTTAAGCTTTTTAATGTAAAGATTGCCCTCAACCCTGCTCTATGGGATTAAATATACCCCTTTTAACAGACATACCTTCTAAACAGAGAGCGAACATTTTGAGAGCCCTTGTTGTTTTCCCTACACAGTGCTCCTGCATACATAATATAATAGTGAGTAGATTATTTGGTATCAACGTTTAGGGTCGTTGATGCAGCATTGCAATAGGAACACAAGGATAACAATGCACATTCGAACACAAGAAGACTCTCAGAGTCGGCGATGCGGCTAGTGCAAGGTAAGTGTTTTTCTTTTTTATTGAAAAATATATTACGCGTTTGCAACATTGACGTGATCATCCTGAGATGTTGTACTGAATCATACCTGTTTTCTATAATCACATATTAACCAGGTTACGTGGGTTTAAGGGTAGCTCTTGTGTTCTCTTATTGTCCCTGACTATAGAGGCAGAAACCTCACTGGTTCATTTTATGTTATTCACTTAGAATATTTTGCCATGACTTCATGCCTTTACTGCTGTATTTGATTGAGCCTTATGGTAATTGCCTATACTAATTTATTATGCATTTTGATTAATTCCTATCTATTAACTCCTGTATTGCACTTTGAATTATTTCAATAAAGCTCCAAGTTTTGCATTTTACTTCTGACTGGGGGGATTTATTTCCTTGAAATGCTATTTTATTGATCTTCTATTTGGGTGCTGCTTAGGTACACAATGCCTCATACATGCTTGAGGTCTCAGATTCCAAGAAGGCACTTTCTCTATCAGAATAGAGTTAACAGTATTGAGCTGAGAGGAGGAGAAGGTCTGATGGATAATAGGATCACTTGCAAACAACACCAGTGACATGAAATCCTGTAAGTTGTGCCAATTAAATGTATGTCTTTGTAGCTCTCTGTGTACTTAAGCTAGGTCAATAGGACAATATATGTATGCCTGTTGGGGCTGCATAACAATTCGACTTGTCTTATTTTATAAAGCACATAGCTGTGTAAGAAGGCTGAATCATCTCTAAAGATGCTCCATCATGCAGCCATAGAGTTGCAGCATTAGAACTTTTTGAAATAACTGGCAGCACCAACAGCGGTGATGATATGGACTGCAAGACTGTGATGATCAGGTGACCATGAGTGGATCTGTGTGTTGATGTTCAGTCCACAAAAGGCAAATGTCTCAGTGAGCATAAAATAAATATAAAAGCATAAGGTTGGAGGTACTTCATATAACATATTCATATATAACTCCTGTTTCCACTATTAAACAAGGCCCAGAGTGGTTCTCATTCTTTTGCAGACCTTTGCTATTACACAAATACATGGAATATACATTATTTTGACAAACATAAATATTTCAGCGTAACCACCCTCCATTGCAATGTGCTGATCATGAAGAGCGCATCCTAGGTTTTGTACAGAAACACCAAAATATTATGATTTTCAAGTTGCACCCATCATAATAACAAGTGTGATAAAAAGAGAAAAAGATATTCCAGGGCTATTAAAACCAGAAAAGCCCAGTAGGAGGCTGGCATATGGGATAACTTATTAGAGGCGGTCAGGCTCAGGACAACATACACTTTTAGCAGTTAGTTGCACGAGACTGCCACAGGGACTTAACTCGCCCAGATTGCCATGTCCCCCAGAAGCTTGGGTGAATCACTTCTCAACACCCTATGCAGAGGTAAGATTGGGAGATGGGAGATTAGAGAACCTGGCAGCCCATACTATAGAGTCTGCTGGAGAGGGGTCAAGTCAGTCACCCTAAAAGAAACCTTAGATTCCATCCGGGCCCAGAAAACCGACAAAGCCCCTGGCTTGGATAGAATCCCAGCAGATTTATTCCAGAATGGAACCTCAGATGTGGGGACCCTATATAAATTGCCTATCAAATACATTGATGGCTGGAGCACCGATCCCGAAGTCCAGGAAACGAGCGGAAATAATTCCTGTTTATAAAAAGGGTGATAAATCCACACTGGTAAATTATAGCCTAATACGTCTGATTGACAATATCCTGAAAGACTACAGCATCAAAATCTTATCTAGGCTATGGGACTGGATTTCCTAAGCCAAAGTGTTATCCCACCTACAGGTAGGATTCAGATCCAACATTAGTACCATTGATCAGATTGACCGATTTCTGTTCGTTAAGTGGAAGATGGTAGACATTGATAGGGAATGGTTTGTGAATCTGAGAGCTGCATTCGATCTTGCCCTTTGGTCAAAACTCTGGCTGGCTTTGCAGTAGATCGGGATCCTACATGGAATATTGTCCCTGATACAGGCATTATACACAGGAAATTTTGCAAGGGTTAGGTGAGGCCCTGCAGGGGAATTGATGGAAGACACCCCAATCAGAAGAAGTGTTAGGCAAGGGTGTATTTTGGCCCCTACACTTGTTCTTTTGTTCATAAATGGCTGCATCCCCTATCTCTTAAACTGTGAAAAGGACTCCCCAAAGGTAAAGGAATGCTATGTCTCCTAGATGCAGATAACTCTTTGTTATTATCATATTATCAAAGACTCCTCATGGTCTATATATTCTCATTGATAAGCTTAATACTTTTTGTTTATACCATGGCCTAGAAATTATTTATAACAAAACTAAGTACATGATCTTTGGTACCAGGAAGAAAACATCCAAGAGTAAGCTATTCTTAGGGGGGAGTGATTGGATAGGGTCCATGCATTTGGCTATTTGGGTGCAAGACTGGAATACTCCCTAAGATGGAAAGCACAGGTACAGAAAAGTGTTATGACTCTAAAGCAAACAACTGGGACTACCTTAAGATTTGCCAATAGATCACCCACTTTTGCCATCTCCCTCCCTTGAAGATATATAAGATTTAAGTTTGTTGGGGGACTATGTATGGGGCATATATATGGGGGCACTGTAATCTTAACACCCTTGAAAAGCCAAGCATGCCTTTATCAAGTCTCTCTTTAGAATCCCCACCAGTGTTCCAACTCTGCCAATTAGATTCAACCTAAACCTAAGATCGATTTCTGACATTCCTATGTTGAGACCTATCCAATGTTGGATAAGGCTCTGGACTAAATCTAGGTCCCTATCGGGATTGCATTAGAATGCTACTAGATGACCACCATGTTGGAAGATCCCCAGGCTTGTCCATATTATTGGTTATTCAAGTTAGGTCTGAAATGTTTTTGGCTACAGCCCTTTGCATTACCTCAAGGTGCTCGGGAGAAGCTGTAAGCGTCCTACTGGAATTATGCATAAGGTGCAAAACTCTCTGTTGCATCCCCGGGTAGATTCCTTTTGATGTTTAAATGTGTACCTGAGTATGAGCAATACCTGAATATGGTTATCAACCCGGCTGCATGTCCACTTTTTGTTAAATTTATATTGGGCATATTACAGTTCGCTATGTGTACCCGTTCCTGGACGAAAAAGGGAGACATATCGAATTTGTGTCTGATAGGTTGTCAAGTTCCAGAGCATATTGAACGCTAGCTATTTTTAAGTAAGGTCTAGGCTAAAGAACGTACATGCTGGATTATTCCCCTTTGTAAACTTCTCGGGTTTAGGGGGCACCAACCAGCTCCTAGAATATGTAAAGCCAACACCAAAGACTATGTAGTGTATTCAATCGCTAGTTACCTGTTGGAAATATGGTACATTATGTCAAATGCTTTTTGAAATAGTAAGCATATTTCTTGCATTTATAATGTACTATCTCAATTGTATTTATGATTGGTTTTGTATCCTTTTATCCAGGAGTTCACTTTTCCTCCTTGTAAATAAGTTTAGGTGTGGGATGTTTCTTCCGAACTTCTTTTATCATTTTACTATAACATTATGGGTCTTAAAAATATATGCTGAGGCTTGTATTGTTAGACCGTAATTCCCCACACATTGTAGTATTACCTAGAAATATTTTCTCACAATTATTTTGCACATTTTATTACATTTCTATTTTAAATGTTTTATACTGTGCCACATAGGGTTGTATATTCAACCGAAACAAGGAAATATGAATACAAAGACATTCGATTAAATAAACGTAATTTTTTAAATAAAAGGTACAGTAGTTCTGTCTTCACTAATAACATATCATTTATAGTACTACTGCCATTTATAAGGATGTATTCAGTCTGCAGTGCGAATTGAGAACATCTGGCAGTGCGTGCGGTGGTGGGGTTTTGGCTCAGATTATTTAATTTAATCAATTTTCCTGAAGGCAGAGGAAATAACCATACATGACAGTTGTATTGTTTGGGGAGATTTCAAATAAATAGCTACAAGGAGAGAAAAACAGTGAGTTGACATTTTTAATAGATGAATTCTGAAAAATGTGTAAAGACTGTAAAAGCTTTCCAATTTGTTAAGACTTTAAAACTTTCCCGAACATGGTGGCGTTGGTGACGTGTGGAAAAATCATCGAATAGTCCAGCAAAAGTACGTGTTGGTAAACAAAACACTTTTTGCAAAACATGGTTTTTTGCACAAAGTTTTCACTGGATAAATAATTTCTAAAATACCTTTTGTGGGACATCGTGTTCCATTAAATGTGACGTTTTAGGAAGATGCCAAACTGCAAAGTCATGACGCAGCACAATTTGCCACCGTTGTAAAACGTTGAGTTAAATTATAATTATTCACTTCCCTTTCGAATCCTGAGTGCACTTTCTAGTGTCACAGCTGCAAGGAAGTTGTGTATTTGTGCCCCGTAAGTGATTGCCTGTCTTTTTTATCAATGATTAATTATAAGAGACCATAAGGCACTTTCCTTCTCAATTCCCACAGGTGATTATTGGCTTCGCACCAAAAACTGAAACGCTAATCTGAAAAGAAAACGTCCAGGTTCTGGCGAATATTTCATGGAATTTTATTGCATGTTTCACATCAGGATGACCCAAATATAATAGATGACTGGGAAGGATGTCCAAGAATGAAGGCCTTAAAGCTATAAACTGTAGTTATTTCATCCCTTTATTTCTGAGAATTATTAAACATGCATTGACAGAGCAAATTAGTCTTTCTGTTTTAAGAATAAACAATTACCGACGCAGCATGACAAAGTCAATAGGTCTGGCGTATGACTGGAAGTGCCTGAAAACTTCCATACATGCAGTCACTCATACACTGGGTGCTCATACTCATCCCACATGCTATCGGTGACTCATCCTTGCATCCAGTTATCCACCCATTGACCCATTCTTGCATTCACTCATTCACCCATCCACAATTCAAGCCACGCAAACTCCCCAATCAATGTAGTGGCTCCTCCAAATGTAAGCCAGTCGGTGGTGTTTGGATTTCTGCACTGTGAGAGGTGTGATTACTGTTAATAGTGTGTGACAGTAGGAGTACTTTCAGTAGTGTAAGAAGAGTGTGAAAGTGTTGTTGATAGTGTGAGATTATTAGTCTGTGAGTGGTCTGGGGACTGAGTGTGCTGTTAATAGTTTGACACTGGAGATGTGTGAGAGTACTGACTGTAGTATGACAGCTGCCCTGTCAGGGGCGTGAGGGTGCTTTCAGTAGTGAATGATTGCTCTGTGAGGGGTGTAAGTGCCATGTTTGACTAGCACTCTGTGAGTTCTGTGTGAGTGCTTTCAGAACCGTGTGAGGGGTGTGCGAGACCTGTCAGTAGGTTAAGACTTCTCTGGGGAAACGCATGCATTAGACTGCCAAAGTCAAGCATGTGGAGCAACAAAAAGGAGGAGAGCAATTCAAATAGAGATACTGTTCTGCCACACCTTGGTCAATCAATAGAAGGGAGGAATTAGGTACATGCACAAGTTCTGTGAAGAGCTCATTAAAGTGGCCCCCACTACAGCCGTGGCCCGTGGAGGGAGTTCTGTGGGGCAGGCAGGCGGGGCGGGGGAGGGGCAGGCTGGGGGTAGATAAACACCGGAATATGGATGATTGCAGGTAAGTAAACAATTACATTAATAAAAGGAATTTCGTTCCGTGCCCTGCATCGCAAAATGTGATGCAGGGCGCGCTACGAAATTCGTTTTATTAATTTAATTGTTTACTTACCTGCAATCATCCATATTCCAGTGTTTATCACCCCCCACTCTGCCCCTCCCCCGCCCCTGCCCCTCCTGTCTGCCCCACCGGAACTCCCTCCACGGGCCGCGGCTACCCCACTAGTGACTGAGGGACGAGTAATGGGGTTGGTCTCCAGCACATTAATCTCCTCCGTCCTTGCTATTTGTACAGGGCCATCCCCATCAATCACTCACTGGGGATTATGGAACACATACGAGGATGGGAAGCCATACCTATCAATGAGAGACATATCCCCTGTGCATGTTATCTTTAGTGCAGATCTATGACTTGAAAACATAGGAAAACATACATCACCCAAGAAAAGTATGGTCACCTGACAACCATCACACATGGAAGCACATAACTAGAGACTCCATCCTGGGCACTGCCATATTCACCTTGTGATGTGAGATTTTGTGAGGAGTCAGGCATCAACTAATATTGTGGTGTTTGTGTGTGGGGATGAGTGCTGGTGCCTGCGTGTGATTTAGTACATTCATTTTGTTCTAATTTGAGATTGAATTTGTGTAGAGTAATGTTAGATATTAGATGAGTCGTGTTTTTAAAGTAAAAATGTAAATAATTTTTCTAATTATATACTTTTGTTACATTAGAATGTGGTTTGTACAGGCATCTGCAATATCTAAAAATATATTACCTTTTATTGTGCACTTTATTTATTTTACTTTTAAATTTTGTATTCTATTTGCACAGCTGTCTGCAATGTCTAAAGTTATATGATGATTTATTTGTCTCCTAGATGTGGACATTTGTGCTGATAGTATTATTTCCTGCCTCCACTGGATTAGGTGTGATTCCATTGAAGTTTCTGTCAGTGGCCATGTGTGGTGGGACATGTATTCAATAAAACCAGCCAATGAGGTGTGATACAAATGTCATTGTTCATGGTAATAGTAGCTGGGATAGACTATCCAAGCGGCTATACCCATTACCACTGATATATTGGCCTGAGGATGAATTCTTAGCCAGTTTCAAACATCTAATTGTGTTTACGGATGGGCATTGTTTGGCAGTGGAATACTTATATTTAAAATATATGATTGTCATACTGATCACCGTGTGTATCCATTACTGCACTGAGGATTTCTTCACTTTTCTCACAATGTATTTTTTGATTTCGCAGCCATTGCATTTCATTTATTGATGTTTGAAAAGCTTTATTGAACAAACAAAGAAATAAACAAAAATACCAGAATTGAAATCAAATATTGAGGCAGAATTACAAAAAAAAAAGAAATGTGGCTAGTATGATAAATAAGAATAAAAGCTATTTTTAAGGTTTTATATGGAATTGGGAAGGGAAGAGGGGAAGGGAAGGGGGGAGGAAAATACTAATATATTAACAAAACAGAAGAATGCATATTACATTGCATAATACAACCGAATGTAAACAAGGCATTGATCAGTTAATATTATATATCAAATCATTGAGAATGATTAAGAAAGAGAGCTGAAAGAGAGTATTCAAGGGGGTTTAAATTTTTCAAAATTGAGGGAGGAATTACGCTTTAAAACAATCTGATCTAAATAGGAAGTAAGGGGTTACCAAAAAAGCGCTCTATTAAGTGTTGGCTTACAGGAGGAGGCGAAGGCAACATCAAGTCTATGAAAGTGGCAAAAGCTATTCCACCAGTGTTGTATAAAAAGTTTAGAAAGATTTTTCCAATTGAGGGTAATGTGCTGAAAGGCTAGAGCAAGCATGAGATCAAAGAGACCTTGATCACATGAGGGTATAGGCAAAGAGTTGGAGAGAGGTGTAGAGTAAGAGATAGATAGACTAAAAATACGAGAAATATAGGACTAAACGGACTTCCAAAAATTGGATACCAAAGGACAGAGGAAAAGAAGATGCATAAAGTTAGCGTCAGAAAAACCTCAAGTCCAACAGTTAGAGTCAGAATTAGAAGACATATGAGCGATGGAAACAGGGGTAAAGTAAAGTCTGTGATAGAGGAAAAACACAGATTGAGTAAGGGAGGCAGAGCGTGAGATTTTTAAGGATCTAGACCAAAGTTTGTCCCATAAGTAGATAGTCCATTCGCATCCCAGATCAGATTCCCAGGAGAGTTTTAATTTAGACTTAGCTCGCTATGGATTGGGGGCTAAGAAATATTTATATATAAGGGAAGCCTTGGGCAAGTAAAGGAGAAGTTTAAGAAGAGAGTTTTGGGATTCAGTAAGAGAAGGGGGAAGAGAATAGTATACATGAAGGATAATAGTCATAAGAGTGGGAAATTTGTGTAGAAAGAAACAGGGACAATGGAATAAGGCTTGCAATTGGGGGAAAGAGCATGGCGAGAGACCAGCAAAAAGGTGTTTGACCCAAATAATGCCTTATGATCTCCAAGAATTTCAGAAGATGGGCCTGTTGTTAAGAAGAATAAGAGAATTATGCCAAATGGGAGAATCCAGGAAAGCATCGCGAGAGAGAGATTTAGGCAAAACTAAAGGTTTCAGAAGGGACCAAGTGTGTCTGAATAGGGGAAAGGATATGTGAGGAGTTTTGACTGAAAAAGCCATTACTTCCTTGAGGGAGAATGGTAATAATAAAGTTTGCTCAATGGATAGCCAAAGGGGAGTAAGGGGAGAATATTCGGATAAGAGCCATTTCGAGGCTTGACGAAGAGAAAAAGATTTGTGATAAAGGCAAAAGTCAGGGAAGTTCACTCCACCATTAGAATTTGTCTTACGAAGAAAAGAGGGGGTAATTCTAGCTTTCTTATTTTTCCAAAGGAATTTAGAAAGACAGGAATCAATACGCTTCATGTATATGGCAGGAATGTGAACGGGAAGCATTAAAAGCGTATAGATTAAGATTGGGGCTATCATAATTTTAATTGAATCTAATCGACCCCACCAAGAGAGGAAAAGAGGATTCCAGGAGGAGAGTAATTTATCAATACGAGATAAAGCAGCGGTCATATTTATTTGAACCGAAGAGGCAATTGAGTTGGAAAACCAGATGCCTAGATATTACATTTTTGAGTCATTCCAGGCAAATCCAGTGGACGAAAAAGAATGGGGAAGACCAAATTTAGTGAGGGGGAAAATTTCTGTTGTGTCTGAATTGATCTTGTAACCAGAGACCTGAGAAAAGGAGTCAAACTCATGAAGCAAAGGAGAGATAGAGGTGTCGGGTCTAGAAATAAAATAAAAGGATATCGTCCACATATGCAGAGAGTTTAAGGAAACCCAGAAAGAGAGTTATTATTATGAATAGAAGACAGAAAGGGTTCAAGAGCTAGGACAAAAAGAAGAGGGGATAAAGGGCATCCTTGACTAACTCCACGTTGAAGAGGGAGGTAGGATGATACACAACCATTAACTAATACTGAGGCTTTGGGAGCAGAATATACTAGAGAGATAAGTTAAATCAATTTGGGGCCGAAACCATGCCATTGTAACGAGGCAAATAAGAAGGACCAGTCTACTCTATCAAAAGCTTTCTATGCGTCAACTGATATGGCTGCTAAGGAAGTAGAGATGGAGGGAATTTTGTTTAAAACATTAAGAAAAAGCAGTGAGTTATCAGAGGTATGTCTTCCTTTGACAAACCCACACTGTTCTTTCTCAATAAGGTGAGGCATGAGAGGATCTAAACGTAAGGCAAGAATTTTAGCAAATAATTTATAGTCACTATTAACCAAAGATATTGGGCGGTAGTTCTTGCAAAATGTAGAGTCTCGGCATTCTTTATGAATTAAACAAATTCTTGTCTCTTGAAAGGTACCTTCTGTTTTACCAGCTAAAGCAAATGACTGAAAGAGTGATAAAAGTTTTAGTAGTAATAGATCTGAAAAGTGTAAATAAAATTCAACAGAAAAAAACCATCTGGGCCAGGAGTCTTCACTTTGGTGAGAGAATTTAAGGCGTTGGACAGCTCTGTAAGAGATACGTCTAATTCAAGATCAAGAAGATTAAGATGGGATGAAGGGAAAGGGGGAATTTTATCAAGGTACTCTTGAATGCTAGAGGGAGATGGAGGAGATTCTGGAGTGTAAAGATTTTGATAGAATAGCTTGAATTCACTAAGTATTTATTGGTCTTTGTGCAAAAGGGAGTCATCGGAGGAATATATAGCATCTATGAGGGTGCGGTCCTTACGTGTTTTGAGATAATTAGCCAGAAGTTTCCCTGCCTTTTTACGGCCACCATAGTAACGAGCACTACTTCGCAGAAGCATGGAGGACGCATTATCAGAAGTAGTTTTATTAAAGGCAAGTTTAGCTCGGATCAATTCTGATAAAACTGAATCTTTCGAAGTAGTGTAAAATTTGTGTTCTAAAAGCTTGATATGTGCTAAAATAGCTTTACGTTGGTGAATAAAGCATTTATTTATTTCTTTAGACGAAATCAATGATAAAGCCCCTTTCAGTAGCTTTAAGTCCCAGATGATATGTCGGGAGCAATCGGGGGCACAATTAAGATCAAAGAATTCAGTTGCAAAAGAGCGAAAAGAAGAAGAAAAGAGAGAATCTGAAAGGAGGGAATTGTTAAAACGCCAATGAAAGGATTTGGGATGCGGAGGGAGTAAATCAAGATCTGTAACTATTGGGGCATGGTCAGAAATAACATAAGGCTCAATAGAGGAGGAGAGAATATTTTGAGATAAAGGTTGAGAAAGAAAGATATAGTCCAAGCGGGAAAGAGAAGCGTGAGGAAGAGAGAAAAAAGAGAAGTCCAAAGAGTCAGGGTGGGAGAGTCTCCAGGAATCAATGAGATGTACTTGGGAAATAGTGTCAAGAAAATGTTTATGGGTCTTGTTGGGAACAAAATGAACTTGAGACTGGCGATCAAGAATGGATCTACAACTTGGTTGCAATCGCCACCTAAAAACAGATAAGAAAGCATTATTAATTAACAACATAACTAGTAGCCATCTAGCTTCTGTATCAGTTTCTTGGGATAAAACTTTGCATTTTAACTTTTTATGACATAAAATTATGACACCATTTATTTTATTAGTCGAAGGAGAGATTATGACTGTACCCACCCAGCCTCTTTTTAATTTTAACGCCTCAGATTCAGTGAGTTTTGTCTCTTGCAGAAGTACTAGATCATGGTGATAAGAGGCGAGGTGGGAGAGAATTCTCTGTCTCTTAATTGGGCTAATAAAACCTTTCACATTCCAGGAAATAACTCTGAATGCAAAAACCTTAAAGCTTTATATAGAACTAAATATGCATTAATGGAAGAATAAAAGAAAAAACAAATATAGGAAAGGGAAAGTAAGTTAGGGAAGAAAAAAGGGAGATAGTAGGTAAAGCAAAAACACAAGGAAATAAAGTACATATCAATAAAGGACGACTGAGAAAAACATACCTGTGGGGAATGAAAACAAGAGAAGACTGGGGCAATGGCGACAAACGGCAGCTGAGACGCCCAAACAAGGGAGTCTAAACCACATCAGAACACAGGGGAGAATGCAAACGGACCACACAACTATAAACATGACAGACAGAACCTGTATGGAGATAAAAGGAAATTAAAAGGCAATAAGTTAATAAAGAATTATTGGAAGAAACATGTCAAACAAAACTAAGAACCGCAAACAATAATTATTAAATACGAACTATAAGAATGGCAATTGGAAAAGCAGTGGAAGAGAAAATAAAGGAAATAGTAAGTCATAAGGATAATTAAGAAAAGGAGCACAGCTAATCGAAAAAAAGAGAAAAGGAGAAGGGAAACTATAGCGATAATGAAAAAAATGAAATCAAGGAATTTACTATAATGAAGACTTAACGACAAACAAGGAAGATAAAAAGAGGGATGAATATAGATATAATGAAATGAAATACATTAGTGATAGTATGACAAATCGTTAAAATAATAGAAAAATGAATATAAACATGTTAACCCGTAGAACAAACCGAGAAGTCCAAACAGAGAACAAATATAAGCATAAACATAAACAACTCAATTATTAACATTATGATGAGAATGAGAGTCTTGATAACATTGAGTAGAGCACGTCAACCCGTAGGAGGATTAATGGTATCCATGTTGGACGAAGAATGAGAGTGGATAAACTTCTTGAGCTCTGCAGGATCTTCTAAGGACAGCGTTCGATTTTGAAAAGTCACTTTAAAGATGCAAGGGTAAAAAAGTCCATAGCGGGCACCCATCGAAAGAAGAGGAGGACGAAGAGTAAGAAACACTTTTCGCCTAGCTGCTGTTGCATTGGAGACATCTTGAGAGAGAAAGACTTTCTATCCTAGCCAAGAAATATGTTGTTTGGCTCTAGCTGCAGAAAGAACAGAGAGCAAGTCAGTGAATTTCAAAAAGAGAATAATAACACCACAAGGTCTGACCGAGGTTCAGGAGAGTGAAGGACGTGGACCAAGTCTATGAGCCCTTTGAATGTTGAGTGAAGTTGAAGTAGGCATATCAAGTAGTTGCAGTAGAAAGGAAGAGAAAAGGGTGACAGGATCTTCTACTTCCAAAGCTTCTGGCAATCCATAGATGTGAAGATTATTCCTCCTGTTGCAATTTTTCAAATCTTCAGTGTGCTGTTGAAGCTTACAAACTTCCTGTTCTAGATAGGAGAGTTTTTGAGAGTCATCTTGAACCACCAGCGAGAGTTGTTGTTACATTACAGAGACTCTGCTCTCCATAGAAGACCATTTGGCCTCTAGAAATTGCATCTTACAGTTTGTTTCTTCCACAAACGGGCGCAAAGCATGAATTTACTCCAGTAACAATTCCAAAGAGAAAGCAGAAGATGACTTATCAGGAGATGGAGGATCCTGTTTCAAACGTTTAGGATTGGAAGTAGGAGGAGACGAGTTTTGGGGACAAAAGCAAACGGTGGTTTGCCTAGTCTGCCCATATGCGAATGACAGATCAGTAAAAGAGACTTTGCACTGACTAAAAATTGTCACAAGGGAGAATAGCAATTCAAACAGTCTGCAAGCACACTGGTAATATGAAGGAGGAAGCCAGTGGTGGAAAGGAGTCACATTTTACAAGTAAATAAAGTCCAGTTAGGCAAGTGACGTTGAGAAGCAATGAGAGAGAAATTAACAACTGGAAGAAGAAAACACTTTATAATCAAGGCAACATTGTGGGTTGGTGGGTAATTCTACCAGAAGCTGCAGTAAAATATGTGTCCAAAAGTTGTTGAGTAAAGTAGAGTGATTAACACTTACATTGAAGTAAATGTGATGCTCAGGAGAGTCTTAAAAATACGAGTCACACAGGAGATTAAAAAAACAGCTTACTGAAATACCCAGTGCCTTGAGGGAAAAAGCATACTGCAGTTGTTAGGATATTCGTTACATAGTTGCGGTATAGAAGAGGAGAAGTTCACAGCTGCTCCATGCGGGGGCTTACAGGAGACGGTAGTGCGGCTGTAAGATGGCGGCCGTGTGAGGAGAAGCTGCAGGTGATGGGTAGGACCAGAAGCACAGCGCACTTTTAACTCTAAAAACCCTCACCCGACTCACGGCATGTTCCAGTGCAAGGCGAAGTAAAGTCCGCTTATGAAGAGTGCAGAAAAACGCACTTTCAGCCTATTTCGTGTTCTTGTGCGGCGGAGTTCCGAGCTCAGGCGGCCATCATGCGTGGTGCTGGGACCACGCCCCCTCTGCATTTTATTTATTGATAAAAATAAAACTTTGGCCACATGGTGTTCACCATTTTTACTTCCATTATTCTAAGAAGTCAGGAAATATTCATTATTGCTCGACTGTTATGATTGATTACTTATAACAAATCAAATACTTTACTGAAACACTGTCGTTTACACAACTCAAAGCACAGGTTCGCTAAAAGTTTTTTAGGGGCGTCTCATTTTTTTTAACACATAAGTGGTGAGTGATTTACTCCACGGCTTCGATGGAGTAAATGTGAGTGGATTTGGACTGTAGGACTCCTTGAGTAGAAGTGGGTATAACTTTGCAGAATTGCAACCACATTTTGACAATGTGTTTTTGTATTTGCATGTCTGCTCCCGGGCCCATCTGTACTTTTTCTACTCCTCCTCCCATTTCGTAGTAGAAATCCCAATTTACCAGCCGCTGCCTCTTGTCACTCCCATATTTACAACTAAATGTAGAACTAAGGGTGTATAGTTCTAAGCCCTCTTGGTGGTGAACGTAGAACATAAGAGGTCGCCCCGGCAATAGCATAGATCTATGCCTGTTCCTTGATGAACTACATTTATGTACTAATGGAGAACTACTGCTTATTCATGTCATATCTTTGTGAATTGCCCTCCAAATATTTAACCAGATCTCGTTAGATTGCTGTAGGAGGATGGATATCTGACTATGGTTACCCCCAACTATTTGCCTGGTGTTTAGCTGGTTTTCGACTTAGTTGGCCTGGGATCCTGCTATTCAGGGCCCCAGGCTATCTGCACACACTGTAAAATGCACTCCATGTACTTTAGGTACATCTCCAATTGGATGTTGGGTCACCTTGTGATCTGTATAGTGTACCATAGGTACACAGGACATAGGTGCATCCAAGGCCTACCAGGGGCTGCAGCATGAATTATGCCACCCCTGGCTGGCCATTTAAATTGACACAACTGGCTGATCACTCAGCTGGGGCAAGGTCGTGTGTTCACCCCTTGCTTAGGTATAGTATTCCTATACCTACCATTATATATAGACACATATACACCTATAAGTCACTCCTATGGCAGGCCTTACCAATCCTGAGGGCAGAGTGCTTGGTTTTATGTGGGATGGTGCTCTAGCATGAGCTGAGCCTGTCTGCACCTTTCGGAACCATGTCCTTATAGCTGTTCTATGATATAGACATACCATATACTCTTAAGTGCATTATAATCCTCACGGTTAATGTTAACTTTGGTTTGGCTTCATCAAAACATGTTGTGTAAGGTGTCATATGCTTCGGAATACTACCCCCTCGCCAGTTCTGGCGATGGGGGTAGAATTCCACCCTTCTAGAGGGAGAAGACATGTTCCTGTTAATCCCGGTTAAAGTTAACCAGAGCCTCAGCATCACAAAATGGATGCTGCTGCCACAGACACAAGTCTGACCTCCTGCTGCTGGGAGTCCTTCCAGCGAGGGAGGCTTGGACAATAGATTTCCTGCCTTGGGAGGTGCTAGCACCACCCCAGACAGTCCTTGGAGTATTGGGGCAGGGAGGTCTGAATGAAATGAGACACTGCCTGGGGCACACAAGGTGCTCCATGCATAGTCCGGTTCAAACCAGTTGCTGGGGCACTCCAGCCCTAGCTCTGGCGTGAAACTGGACAAAGGGAAAGGGGTGTAACCACCCCCTTCCCTGGTCCCACCCATAGGAGGGACCTAGCAGGTAATCCAGCCCCTTTGATTGGTATAAAGGTAGGAGCTGAGTCAAGAGACTTTAGATTTATCCTGAACTGAAACTTGAAATGAAACTCTGGACCTTCGACATTCTATTGCAACTAGAAGACTGAAGAATCTCCCTTGTGTTCAAGGAGTGACCACCCTTTGCAAACAGGCACCATCCAGCGACTGCAGTTTGCTTTGTCGATGCTCCCGCCAGAGCCCGAGCACAGAGCCTGACAAGAACCAGACATCCAGACTTCATTGATCCCGATCCACAGCCACAGCAAAGCTGAGACCCGTGGAAGTGACGAGAGACGTGGGACTGGCCATCTTGAAAAACCTGCTCTTTGCTACTTGTGCAGCTTTTGAGGCACCCTTGAAGTTGTGCATTGGGGATTGAGAAGCCCCAGCCCCGATCACCTTCTGCACCGATGCACAGCCCTCCACACTCCACGAGTGCCACGTGGGGCCTGCTAGTGTTTTTGTGCATGACGCGTCTGTCCAGTTACTTGCGTTGGCTAGTGGCCTTGGTGACAACAAACCTTTAAATTTACACTGCTGGCCTGGTTGCTCCAGGCTGGCCCCTGCTTCCCTGCAAAGGAGAAGCCCCCCAGGCTTTGCTGGTCTGCAACAGAAGTCATCTTTGATTCCTGCGTGGGTTGCCTTTGCCAAGGCTTGTTGACTCCAACCTGGAAGCCGACACCACTGACAGTGAGATCCTTTGTGGGACAGTCCGTATCCAGCTCCTGGTTGTCGTCGACACCTCCTGGTCCACGTGGCTGCAGAGACAAGCTTCACAACATCGCCTGGCTCCTACCTGGTTCCTTCCTGGTCACTGGCTAGTGACCCAGACTCTGTCCCCTCTGCTTTCGGGTACTCTTCATCCTCGATCCGCCCTTGGATCCAATCGGACACTTCTCTCCTGGTCACCTGCAGCATCTTGTTACAGGTCTCCATAGGATTCAGCGACGAAACCCAACACAACTTGACACCTATGCACCCGGCTCCTGTGGGTGAGGTAACGCAAGTACTCCGGTGCTCCTATGGGTATTGACTATCCTAGTGTCCTAGTTTTCAGTAGCTTTCTCCTAGTCCATCCGGAAGTGTCCTAAATCAACTAGTTTCTAACTCTTACATTTCCATTGTATTCCAATGAGAACCTGCGTGTGTGTTTAGACACTGCACACGCATCCTGTGGGCCTCCTGCTTCCTAACTCTCGGTAGCTGAGTGTAGCCCCAGCGATTCCCTAGGCCCTAGGCCTACTCCCTCTTCGTGAGCTGGTTCTTATACCACTATTTTAATATATGGTTTGTAACGCCCCTAGGGCACGACTGTATTTTGTGCAACTTATTGTATGATAATTGAGTAACTTGTTATGTGCTTTGGCCTCAGACCTCATAAAGAGTTCAGAGGGGTTGTGTTAGTAATAAATACATATATATGTTATATATAAACTGTGTGGTGTCCTTTCATTTGGTATTCAAGGGGTTACATATGGTAAAACAGCTGGCTTCACATGCTCTCTGAAGTTTTAGTCTAAGACTGCTTTGTCCATGTTACCACTAGGATAGCTGGTCTATAAGGTTGGCTTTACAACCATCACCATAAGGGTTGTTTGGACTGGTGCAATGTGCTGACTAGAATAGTGAACATCATATACCAGGCCAACTTCTCACATTGGTGTGCAGCGGTTGGTATAAGAGTTTGCTGTTCTTTTACCAATTGTAATCTTAAGATATCATTTGAAAGATCACATTAGGTACCTATAGGTACATATAACAAGTCTTATAATACTTAAGTTCTACTGAACTTAGTTGTTGTAGAGCAAAGGGCTTAGCACACCCTGACTACAACTCCTAGAGAGGTTCTAGTAGGAAACACGTAGTGTAGGCAGGTGCACACACCGCACCTCACTAGATCATGTCTACCTCAGGAGAGTCTAGTGTGACAGGGAGTGTGACTCTCCCTGTGGGAAGTGACCCTGCCAGGGCACCTTCAAGATATGATACCCTAACCTTCCATGATTTGAGGCACATCTAGGAGGTTAAAACAGGGTTCCAACCCTACCCTCAAGCACCTGATAGAGCTCATGGAAGAATATGATGCTCAGAAAGCCTCTAACCCAGGCCCCTCAGGTAATGCAGATAAGGGACTACCCTCAGCAGAAGATGCTCCTGACCCTACTGTCATAGATGATGAGGAAGAGGTGGAGGAGGAAGATTCTGAGGAGGAAGTAGACAGCCAGGTCCAAGTTAGAAGACTTAGCCAGGCTAACCTAAACCTACATTGGGCTGAAGATGGGCTAGCCCCATACAGGCCTCTAAGTAGACTTAACCAGAGGTATAGGAGGGGAAGATCCCACTATAGGGAATCTCTCCACCCTAATGCTTCAAGGGGCTCTAATGCCTCTGCTCAGAGGGGATTGACTTCTCCTCAGAGAAGAGAGCATCAGGCTAGAATGAAAGAAGTCAATCTGAGGATTGAGAGGAAAGAACTTGCCCTCGCCAAAGAGAGACTTGCTCTTGCAAGAATATAGAGCTCATGGAAGAATATGATGCTCAGAAAGCCTCTAACCCAGGCCCCTCAGGTAATGCAGATAAGGGACTACCCTCAGCAGAAGATGCTCCTGACCCTACTTAGAACCCACTGGTGGCAGCAATATCCCTACGGATAAAGGGAGGTCCTATGATACTAGAAACCTGAGTAAGATTGTGCCCCCCTACAAAGTTGGGGATGACATCCACAAATGGATAACTGCTTTGGAGAGGGCCTGCAAAGTACAGCAGGTACCCCAAAGTTAGTGGGCAGCAGTCGTGTGGCTCTCCTTTCCAGAAGAAGGCAGAGACAAGCTCCTCACAGTTAGTGATGAGGATGCTAACAACTACACAGCCCTGAAGAGTGCTCTGATTGATGGGTTTGGCTTAACCACTGAGCAATATAGGTTGTTGTTCAGGGATACCCAGAAGACACAGACTCAGGACTGGACTGATTCTGTAGATTGTGCTACTAAGGCTCTGGGGGCTGGTTATTGGGCAGCAAAGTACATGACTATAAAGGATTGTATAATTTGATTATGAGGGAGCAGATCCTTAATAATTGTCAGTGCCAGCTTCTACATCAACACCTGGTGGTCTCTGATCTGACCTCTCCCCAAGAATTGGGTAAGAAGGCAGACACATGGGTCAGAACCAGGGTTAGGCCTAAGAATCAGGGTGGTGACCAAAAGGAAGATAATACCAAGCCTCAAGAGAAAGGTGGGGATAAATCTAAGGACAAATCCACTACAGGGCCCCAAAATTCCTCTGAGGGGGGTGGGTCCCAAACTCCTTCCTCTACCATTAAGACACCTTATTGCCATGTCTGTAAGCAGCCTGGCCATTGGAAAACTGACAGCAGTTGCCCCAAGGCCAGCAATAAGGAAAACGTTCCTCCAAGTACTACTCCAAAACCTCCTCTTACTATTAGTAGTAATTCCCCAGGTGGTGGGAGTGCCCCCAAAAATTTGGTTCGGTTTACTTGGGGAACTCAGGTGGACTCTGGCTTAACCAGGTCCCCTTCCATAGCTACTCTTGTCTGTGAAAATGGCATGGGGTTTGCCAACTTCATTGCTTGTCCCAACACTTAGGGCAAGTACAGACAGGAGCCCCTCATCAATGATCAGAAAGTTGAAGCCTATAGAGACACAGGGGCTAGCATCACTCTGGTGACTGAGAGTCCAGTCCTCTCAGGACAATGTTTACCTGGGTACACATACCAGGTGGTCAATATTGATGGAGTGCAGAAAGATCATCCCATGGCAGTAGTAAATGTCAGCTGGGGAGGTGTCACTGGCCCAAAGAGAGTGGCAGTGTCTACAAACTTGCCTGTAGATTGTCTACTGGGAAATAATCTAGAGATCTCAGCCTGGGCTGAGGTAGAAAAAGAAACCATTCCAAAATGGTAGGTCTTCATGGAAAGGTTAGTGGGGCTGTGATAGCCACAGCCCCAGCTCAAGATTTCCTCCCTGAAAAGGTTGGTAGGGCTGTGATGGTCTCAGCCCAATCTCAATCAGACTCCTTCCCTGAACAGGTTGACAGGGCTGTGATGTTCACAGCCCACACGCAAACAGAGTTCCCTCCTGAAAAGGTTGGTAGGGTTGTGATGGTCAAAAAGATTTTTGTGTTGTGAAGCCTGAAACTATGGATCACTCCACACAAACAGAGAGTATTGGGGAGGAAGAAAAGTCTCCCTCCCACCAGACATTAGGTGAAAGGCAGCCTCCTCAGGGAACTGACCCTACCCCTTATGAAGAAACTGCCACAGAGGAAGCCAGGCCTGGCCTGACAGAGCATCTGATGTCAGTGGGCCCTTCCAAAATGGGACCCAGTCTGGAGCAGGTAACCTGCCCCTCTGGATGTATGTTGTTACAACAAATGCTTTCACAATGTATGCCTTTACCACGCAGGTTTTACAACGCAAGTCGTTACAACGACTTGCGTTGGGGGGCGCTGGATAGTGGAATAGTTTAATTTACTATTCCAACTCCAATCCCCGTGGATAGTAGGGGAGGTTTTGGATAGTACATTAAACTATTTCCTATCCTACAGCGCCCCCCAGCGCAAGTCGTTGTAATGACTTGCATTGTAATACCTGTGTGGTAAAGGTACTGCGTTGAACATGTTCCGTTGTAAAGGATGTTCCCCGCCGCTCTGTCAGCCCAGGGCTGTAGAGGTCAGGGAGGCCAGTGGACCCCAAAGGGCCCCCTGTCCAAATGAACACCCCCATCAGCAGATTAGGGGCACCAAAGCTAGCAGCCCTAGCAAGGTGAACATTCCAAAAACTCCTGAGGGACCTCCCTTACTCTTAGTTAGGAACCTCTCCCAGATGGACTCTGTTGGGCACAGCCAAACATGGGACCCAAAAGTCCCAAACCTGACCTGTCCCTCCAGTAAGCCAACAAAAGGGACCCAGCCTCCAGCTGTAGGTAGCCAGAGGTTGACCCTGAGAGCACAGTGCAACTCAGTCATGGAAAGAAAGGCATACATGGTGGAGAGTGTTTGGAGGAAGTTGAGCCCTATATTAGTGGAGCCTCACTTCAGTACTCCATCCAGTACTGCAACTCTGATACTTTGCTCTAAATCACCGCGTTAATCTGTTCCTGACTACGAGGACCTAGAAGGTGTTTGCAGCTACCTTTCACGGCCCCCGCTTCACGGGCGCCATTCACAGAACTCTGGGGCAGGGCATTTTGACATTGAGGGACTGCGAGGGCCAGCAGGCATAGCGCCACACACCTGCTCCCTCTTCCCTCACTGGACACGCCCCCTCCTGGCTCTACATCAGCGCACAGCGTACCGCGCTCCTTGGGTACTGCAACTCTGCTACTTTGCTCTAAATCACCCTGTTAATCTGTTCCTGACTACGAGGACCTAGAAGGTGTTTCCAGCTACCTTTCACGGCGCCCACGAAGCAGGGGCCGTTCACAGAACTCTGGGGCAGGGCATTTTGACATTGAGGGACTGCGAGGGACTGCGAGGGCCAGCAGGCATAGCGCCACACACCTGCTCCCTCTTCCCTCACTGGACACGCCCCCTCCTGGCAGGTCCATATAAACTGACCAAGTTCCTGCCACGCGGGACGCGCGCGCGATCGCCGGGCTAAGCCCGGGCAAAGGGCGGGCCGTTTGAGGCCGTTCGAGGACGTGAGAGACTGGACTGGGCCACCCCTCTAAACTCCATCTTCTGCCATCCATTTCGAAACGTATGTACTGTCTTTTCATTGACTTTGCTCTCGCGGTCCTTGTGATATTCTGTTTTGCGGTTTCTACACTTATGTGGAAAAATGGTGCTAACTAGAGGAAATAAAACAAACGCCCCTGGGAGAGTGGGTAAACTGTTAGGCCCCATGGATGATTTTATTACCAAGGCAAACTCATTCATCGATCAAAGTATTTCTTTGATGGAGGAAAGGGTTTCCTTGGACTTGGCGTTCGCTAAGAGATCTTCCATGGGTAATCTGGCCGAAGCTAGAACCACCGCCCCTGATAACAATGTAGGGCATAGGGCCCTTTGCGAGGGCAGGCGTAGCCTGCCAAACAATGTGGACCTGTCGGCCTCCCAGCTCTCTGATTCCCAGACAAGCTCAGATTTAGAAAGAACACCTGAGCTAATACCTCAAACGTCTCCCCAAATTACATCAGATGAAAGAAGGCAAGCTAGAGGGAGGAGGGAGGGTGCAATAAGGAAAAGAAATAATGATCCGAAAAATCCCATCCTCAATGAGACCGGGAATATCTCTAGTATTCCACAGAATCCACCCCCTAAAGCAGAACAGCTGGTAGTTTCCGCAATGGTCCATCATCCCGCACACAACATTCCTGCCCCTATCAATCTGGAATCGCCCATTCTTCTATCCTGCAGTAAGGAATCATTTGATAGCAATAACTCCCAGCTGCTAAATAAGATCGCTGATCTATTAAAATCCTTTCTTCAACCAGTAGAAGCAAAGTTAGCACAACTGGAGATTCAGCTATCCAAGTTTGCCAATCTTCCACAATTTAACCAAGTGTCAGGGGCTCAAAAAATAGGGGTAAACAAACAGAATAAACAAACCTTTCCTAAGCCTGTACATACCCTCCCTAAGCCTGCAAATGCCCACAAGAATGCACCCTTACCTCTAGTTGTAACAGCCAAATCAACCAATAATAAGAGCACAGTAAATCCATCCACCAATGTTGCCACGACTCTGTCTCAGGGAAATGCCCTGTCAACAACAACACCCGCTTCTAAGACAGTGGTACCAAAAAAAGTGGCATCAAAAACTTCGGTGACTCAAACTCCAGCCTCTAAATCCCCGGCCCCAGTATTCAACAGAGATGGCCTCAGGGGACCCACCGAAGTTAGATTGCCTGTTGACATGCCACCGGATGCATCCCCTTACGTAGTGGTAATGACTGGTGTGCCTGAGCTAGTGGACCACAATGTTGAACCTATGTGGTCTCTGAAAAATAAGGCCCAACACTGGCTAAATTCCAATCGTCCCATTCCGCCAACCTGGCAAGGTAGGATTCTGACGGTACGTAGGACCCCATGGGTGGGAAATGGCAGAAAAACGATCCCGGGAGATTGCATTGTGATTACATTCGAGGACCCCCGAGTAGTAGATTATATCTGCTCTTGGGACCATACGAGTGTAAATGGAGGTATAGGTACCAAACCACTTTCTTTTTTCTACCCCTCAAGACAACCTAACGGTCCTTTCTATAATCATGACCCCCCTTGGGTTGCACCACCCCCTCGTCATTTTGAATACGCCAATACAAGGCAATTTGAGGGCCCTCGTCATCGTGACTATGACAGTTCTTGGCACACAGTGGGTTCGCGTTATCAGGGAGGAGGATGGGAAGAATGGGGTCCACATACGCTGAGAACGGTTCACAGAGAACCGCCCCGCGGGACCCTTGGTTTAGCATCCAGACGAGGAATAGATTTAGTGGCCTTGAAATGGTCGATTGACCATTAACGGTCACTGAATCTATTAATTCTAACTCACCCCAGTTAATTCCTAAAAAAAAAAAAAATTCTCCAATTAACGAAGCTGTAGTGTCAAAAGTAGAGCCACAGCCCATACCTATCCTCTTTTGGAACGTTGCGGGTTTACGTCCCAAGATTGAGGACGGGACTGCCTTGCATTTCCTGGAGCCATGTAGAATAATTTGCCTCCAAGAGACATGGTCTACGACAGAGCTTCACCTCTTGGGATATAAAACATACTTTATCCCAGCCCTCCATAGTACAATAGGTAGACCTAAAGGAGGGCTAATAACGTATATTGCAAACATCATGAACCACCTAAAAGTGTCCATAGTCCACTCCGACCCTAATTTCCAAATACTTTCTCTTTCCTTTACGAACAAGGAGTCCATCCTCTTGATTAATATCTATAATAACTTAGAGGATGACCAATTCCTGATTCTTCTATGTAATGTTCAGGAGAGATTAACCCAGCTCTATCGGTTGAAGGCTGGACAAGGGGCTATTCATCTTTTATGGGGAGGGGACTTTAACCTCCACCCATGCCCACAGATTAAAACAAACTGCTGTGGGATAGCGGATGAACTTGATGCTCCACTAGTGCATTTTGCTCATACTAAGGGGGGATTGCTATGAAAAATTTGCTATCTGACTTGGATCTCGGAATAGCCAATAGCCTAAGTTCAGGCCTGAACTCCCTTCAACCGACTTATGTGGGTAGGGGACACCAAACGACAGTTGATTACATCCTCCTGTCACCTGGACTGCTACATACAGCTAGAGCCTTTCAGGTTATGGCTAACTCACTTAGTGATCATTCTGCTGTGAGGATGGATCTTCACTTGACTGATTCCAAGCCCCGAAATACAGCTATAGCAAAAACTCTTGCCCAGAACAAATTTTTCCTAGGCAAACAAAATGGCTATACACTAAAATGGGGAAAAATTAATCCAAATGAAATCACAAAAAGACTGGTAAATGTGGCATATCCTAATATAATTAAATGTTTGGATCTCTCGGAAACTGACGAAGAAGTCATAAACGACTTCATGCAAATATTAGAGAAAATTAAGGGTCTTCTCACTGCAAAACCGAGGTCCGAGAACCCAAATAGTAAAGGGTGGTTTAATCATAGTTGCACCGTGGCCCTAACCAACCTGAAGCTGGCCCTGCATTATATACCCAGAGACGTGGGGCAGATTCAACTCCTTAGACGGCACTACGGAAGGGAACGAAAATTAAGAATCCACGAGCTGAAACAGAAACTTTGGAAGACCTACATATGAGCGCTGTATCTAAAAACAGTGAGGCCTTCTGGCGAACTGTCAGATCACCTTATCTGACAGATAATAACAGTCCTAAGATAGAAGTGGCTATAGACGAAGACACATGGGTGTCCCACTTCTCCAATATTTTTAAAAACTCTTCAATAGTAGGAGGGACAGAAAACATACACCCAATAGTTGAATATCCAATACCGTTGCACTTTGATATTCCTGATCTATTAGTGGCACTGGAAACAAGCAAAAATGGGAAAGCTCCAGGCCCAGATGGGGTCCCAGTGGATCTCTTTAAACACAATTTGGATCTCTGGGCCCCCATCCTCACTAGAGTATGTACAGCAGCTGCAAATGTGGGACTGTTAAAATCCTGGACCAAGTCCATCATGGTCCCCATTTTTAAAAAAGGGGACCGCCAGGATGTGAAATGCTATCGCCCCATCTCATTGTTGGACTCTCTGGGCAAGGTTGTTGGTAGAGTAATACTTGAGCGACTGCAGCAATGGGCGGAGGAGGGAGGCATTATTTCCGACCTCCAGTTTGGATTTCGAGAGGGGTTCGGAACGGTAGAGCAGGCCCTCAATCTTAGCCTGATATTGGGCAAATATACCCAGGCAAAGAAGAACATGGTTTATATGCTCTACGTAGACCTGTCCTCTGCGTTTGATTGCGATTCACACGCAAAACTCTGGACTGTCTTAAGGCAAATGGGAGTGGATCTCCCTCTTCTAGACTTTTTGAGGGAGCTCTATTCTAAAGCATTGGCAAGGGTGCGCTTTGGCATGAATGGAGAGTTGACGGCACCTTTTGGAGTAGAGCGTGGAGTCAGGCAGGGGTGTGTCCTGGCCCCCTTTCTCTTCTCACTGTATACTAACGGCTTGGAGCTAGAGATGTTGAGGGGGAGCCAGGACCTCCCACGAGTAAAACAGCACCTGATTCCCGCTCTGCTTTATGCAGACGATGCCTTCATCCTTGCACGCACTCCGCGAGAATTACAGAAATCCCTGAACAGATATACGGTCTTCATGGCCGGTTTGGACCTACACGTGAACGTTAAAAAAACGTTTGTCATGATAGCAGGTAGCAGGAAAAAACGAGTAAAGGACATCTATCTCGATAATCAAAAACTCGAGGTAACCGCCCAGTATCCATATTTAGGAATCATGATAGACGAAAGGCTGTCTTGGAGGCCAGCAGTAGAGGCAAGATGCCACTTGTTTAGAAGATCTATAGCGGCCCTGATGAGCTTCTCCCAGAGATTGGGGAGGAGGGCACCAGTGGAGCTACTAAAAATCTACAGTGCTAAGTGTCAGGCCATTGCTTTGTATGGAGCGGGCGTTTGGGGACACGTAGATGTTAGTGCCCTTCAGGTAGCTGAAAACACCTTCCTCAGATTCCTTTTGGCTACTCCGAGGTCCACCTCAATCTATGCTTCTCATCTGGAACTTGGAATCCCTTACCTAGAGGATTTGCTCAAGATCCAACCATTGATGCTATGGCGGCGCGTTTGGACCTCGGTCAAAAACGCGCTGACACAGACGATCGTGGCAGACACAATGGCTCTTGATCAATCCTCAAAAGTAAAGTGGCTTTCCTATATCAGAAACTTTCTTAAAGACCTCGGTCTTGAGAAATATTACCTCCAACCTGAAGCCATTATTGACCTTCCCAAGGGAGTCCTAAAGCAACTGGCCCTCAGACATTTAGAGACACTGAGATTGACCTCTGAGTCGTCAAAACCCTCGGTCCTTCATGCTAACCTAATTCAAGCTACATATTCTATCCAGCCGTACCTAACACTACAGATTAGTACACACGAGAGAATGTTAATGACAAGATTCAGATTGGATATTTTCTATAGACTTGTAGCATTTCCTGTGAGTAACAGTTGGGACTTAATCCTCCCTCCTTGTCACTGCGATGAGGAATCCAAACAGTCTAACCTACACACAATCATGCTTTGTAAATTCCATCAACCACATAGGAACATTTGGCTTTTACCACTATTAAGGCGTTGGGGATTTAGACAGTGTCGTCCTGCAATGCTACGTCTCCAAATGTTGGAATCTGAACATGTCTGTTATTTTGTCCTTAATTTCCTAAAATGTGTCATGAAGCACAGGAAAAATCTGTAAAAAGTCCTCTGTATAGTGTACCATAGGTACCCAGGGCATAGGTGCATCCAAGGCCTACCAGGGGCTGCAGCATGAATTATGCCACCCCTGGCTGGCCATCCAAATTGACACAACTGGCTGATCACTCAGCTGGGGCAAGGTTGTGTAATCACCCCTTGCTTAGGTATAGTATTCCTATACCTACCATTATATATAGACACATATACACCTATAAGTGACTCCTATGGCAGGCCTTACCAATCCTGTGGGCAGAGTGCTTGGTTTTATGTGGGATGGTGCTCTAGCATGAGCTGAGCCTGTCCGCAGCTTTCGAAACCATGTCCTCATAGCTGTTCTATGATATAACCATACCATATACTCTTAAGTGCATTATAATCCTCGCGGTTAATGCTAACTTTGGTTTGGCTTTATCAAAACATGTCGTGTAAGGTGTCATACGCTTTGGAATACTACCCCCTCGCCAGTTCTGGTGACGGGGGTAGCATTCCACCCTTCTAAAGGGAGAAGAAATGTTGTTCCTGTTAATCCCGGTTAAAGTTAACCAGAGCCTCAGCATCACAAAATGGATGCTGCTGCCACAGACACAAGTCTGACCTCCTGCTGCTGAGAGTCCTTCCAGCGAAGGAGGCTTGGACAATTGATTTCCTGCTTTGGGAGGTGCTAGCACCACCCCAGACAGGCCTTAGTGTATTGGGGCAGGGAGGGCTGAATGAAATGAGACACTGCCTGGGGCACACAAGGTGCTCCATGCATAGTTCGGTTCAAACCAGTTGCTGGGGCACTCCAGCCCCATCTCTGGCGCAAAACTGGACAAAGGGAAAGGGGTGTAACCACCCCCTTCCCTGGTCCCACCCATAGGAGGGACCTAGCAGGTAATCCAGCCACTTTGATTGGTATAAAGGTAGGAGCTGAGTCAAGAGACTTTAGATTTATCCTGAACTGAAACTTGAAACAAAACTCTGGACCTTCGACATTCTATTGCAACTAGAAGACTGAAGAATCTCTCTTGTGGTCAAGGAGTGACCACCCTGTGCAAACAGGCACCATCCAGCGATCTGTGGTTTGCTTTGTCGACACTCCCGCCAGAGCCTGAGCACAGAGCCTGACAAGAACCAGACTTCCACACTTCTTTGACCCTGATCCACAGCCACAGCAAAGCTGAGACCCACGAAGGCGACGAGAGACGTGGGACCAGCCATCTTGAAAAACCTTCTCATTGCTACTTGTGCAGCTTCTGAGGCACCCTCGAAGTTGTGCATTGGGAATTGAGAAGCCCCAGCCCCGAGTACCTTCTGCACCGACGCACAGCCCTCCACACTCCATGAGTGCTGCGTGGAGCCTGCTAGTGTTTTTGTGCACAACGCATCTGTCCGGTTACTTGCCCGTTGGCTAGTGGCCTCTGTGACAATGAACCTTTGAATTTACACTGCTGGCCTGATTCCTCCAGACAGGCCCCTGCTTCCCTGCAAAAGAGAAGTCCCCCAGACCTTGCTTGTCTGCAACAGAAGCCATCTTTGATTCCTGCATGGGTTGCCTTTGCCAAGGCTTGTTGACTCCAATCCGGAAGCTGACACCGCCCACAGTGAGATTCTTTGTGGGGCAGTCCATATCCAGCTCCTGGTTGTCATCAACACCTCCTGGTCCACGTGGCTGCAGAGACAAGCTTCATGACATCGCCTGATTGCTTCATGACATCGCATGGTTCCTTCCTGGTTCCTTCCTGGTCACTGGCTAGTGACCCAGACTCTGTCTCCTCTGCTTTCAGGTACTCTTCATCCTCGATCCACCCTTGGATCCAACCGGACACTTCTCCCCTGGTCGCCTGCAGCATCTTTTTACAGGTCTCCATAGGATTCAGCGACGAAACCCGACACAACTTGACACCTATGCACCCGGCTCCTGTGGGTGAGGTAATGCAAGTACTCCGGTGCTCCTGTGGGTATTGACTATTCTAGTGTCCTAGTTTTCAGTAGCTTTCTCCTAGTCCTTCCAGAAGTGTCCTAAATCAACTAGTTTCTAACTCTTACGTTCCCATTGTATTCCCATGAGAACCTGCGTGTGTGTTTAGACACTGCACACGCATCCCGTGGGCCTCCTGCTTCCTAACTCTCGTTAGCTCAGTGTAGCCCCAGCGATTCCCTAGGCCCTAGGCCTACTCCCTGTTTGGGACGTGGTTCTTATACCACTATTTTAATATATGGTTTGCAACGCCCCTAGGGCACGACTGTATTTTATGCAACTTATTGTATGATAATTGAGTAACTTGTTATGTGCTTTGGCCTCTGACCTCTTAAAGAGTTCAGAGGGGTTGTGTTAGTAATAAATACATATATATTTTATATATAACCTGTGTGGTGTCCTTTCATTTGGTATTCAAGGGGTTACATATGGTAAAACAGATGGCTTCACATGCTCTCTGAAGGTTTAGGCTAAGACTGCTTTGTCCATGCTACCACTAGTATAGCTGGTCTATAAGGTTCACTTTACAACCATCACCATAAGGGTTGTTTGGACTGCTGCAAGGTGCTCACTAGAATAGTGAACATCATATACCAGGCCAACTTCTCACAATTGCTAATCGGATCAGGGAGACAGACACATCAGCAGGAAAGCAGATGAAGGTGAACTTGGAAAAAGTCAATATTCAAATGCTCCTATTGACCAACTTGGTCCTTTGGACCCACTGGATGGGATTCTTAATAGTGCGCAAAACAACTGTACTTTAGAATGCTTTGATGAGTTTCACATTTTTATCCAGCAACGAATGACATTTTAACCCCAGACTCTTGGAACGCAGTAGTCTGAACCATATTCATGTCTCCATGATATGAATGTTTCCTTTAAAAGGACACACAACTTCACAAACATGTGCATCCTCTACAGTGGGCTTCCATGGTTGGCTTAAGACAGCTTTAGCTATTTTAAAGAGCACATGCAATAGTTAGAGAAACAGGTATAGAGTCACCCCCTGGCCACTGAATGAGCTAAACATTATTCATATATTGGTGAATCCACAATCATGAGCCGCTGGTTCAAGGGGCCATCCAGCGAAGAGAAACCTTTGCCCAGTCCTGCATCAATAACTGTCATTTAATGAACATTCTGACCTTACCTTTTATTAGTGTTTTAAGTAGCAGTGGAATGCAGTCAGTGCAGAGTCGCTATATATAAGCGATTTTACTGAATCGAATGGACGAGAACTGTGTTTTCTTTGATGGAGGGCAGGATGTTCTGGCTAACCACACAGAAATGAAACAACTTGATCTGTACGATCTCAAGTGTTACACAATGTGAGAAGCATGCTTTGTTGCTCTATTTAGAACTTTTGAGTAATTGTTACTTTACATGACTTATACAACGTCAAATTGTTTTTGGTTCAGTTTGTTCTTTGTTTTGTTTTGTTTTACTTTGATGTTTATTTGCATAATTAATGATGCATATTTTTTCTGGTTTTTAGATAATGTGACTTAATAGACAATGGACAAGCAAGCTCCCTGATGAAGGGCCCGACATGAAATGCACAAGTTATTACATGCACAATATGATGATCTTATGAGCCTTTACACTGGAACATAATATCTATTCATGTCAAGGACGTCTTGCATCATATGAGGATAATCAATAGAAGCATCACTCTACGTTCTGGATGGATAAGAATAATGGTCTTAAATAAGCGAATGTTGCTAATATGTTGACCAAAAAGGATTATTGAATCGGCTTTTGGTGCTGTAATCAAGCACACTATTAGTCACCTATTGGACAGACAGCAAACCTTAATAGCACACACAGTTGAAGAAATTTGAAGTTGTGGCATTACATTAAGAACTGCAATAAGGGGACTTTTCTATGCTAGTGACACAAACAGCTACATTATTGCGGACTGTGTCTGTTGCGTATTATTTCCACTCTACTCCCATACCAGATTCTTATTGGAGTTTTAAGGGAGTTTGGATGCTCACAAAACATCTACCTAATCTATTTATCTTTATACTAAGAGTATAATGTTACATGCTCCATTAACACTGCTAAAAGTCATACCTATTTATCAGGACCTTTTAATCCACTCACCACCACTTGGTGTTACATGCATATTTATTGATTGATTTTGTCTTGCTACTGTGTCCCACACTGTTTTTTAAACTTTGTTTTTCAGCTTTGTGCCTTGAAGCTGAGCTACTAGGAATTAGTTTTTTTGCATGATAAGGGGAAGTGCCATGTCTGGATTACACAGTGAATGGAAGAGCCATTGTGATGCAAAGAGCTGTAGTGCTGGTAAAATGTGAATAAATACAAAAGTTAAATTCCACGGGAGTAAAGCTGAAACTTATCACACACACCTAAGGTTATCCAGGCATCGGGGAGATTAAGTGAGCTATTGCCCAGAGTCACATGACGCCAAAGTGTGCTGCCACCGGGGATTGAACTATGAGCCCTGCACTCCAGAGTCAGCTACGATGGCCACTGCACCACACCTCTCCCTTATAAAGTGCGTTTTTTGTTGCTCAGGTGTGGTTAATATATCGACCCTTCTCTAGTGCTTCTCTAGGCCCATTCATGACTTTAGCTCTTCCTGAGAAGGCTCCATTGCTGAGTTGGTAACTGGACTGTTGTATAGCACCTCATATTCAGTGACTCTGGTCAACTCTGCCTCAACTTGTGGTTGTGACCACCTGACTGCTGGTTACCTGCTTTCATCCCCACCCTAAGCCAATGTTGCTGTGTGTAAAGGAACACGTATAAAACTGGTGCTAATAGGTAGCCTCTGCTTATTGAAGGCTATATATACAGTGAGACGTTGTAATTGAGCACCACTCCAATATGAATTCAAGATATCTTAGACTTGGGTTATTTAGCATTAGAATGCCACTCTCTGTTCATGAAAAATAAATATCTTGTCACAGGAGTCTCATGTTAGAGCTGTCAATTTTCTCAGAATGCGGAACATGGTGGTTGGTGACTGTTAGAGGAATATCTGCCTACTTGCTGTGTCCATTCACCTTGGATATTTATCAGTTGGTGTGTCTATTAGAGCTTTCTGCTGACCAAAACAATAGATGCTGCCATCCCCAAGGTTACCCCACCTCACCTAAGTGGCCAATGTGCATCACAGGGCCATATTTGACTTTCAATAGAAGCTCCCACCTAGACAAATCAAGTAAATTCAGGCAGGTTTGGCCACGGATATTTAAAAAAAAAAAGATAATCTGAAATGTATTATTAATCAATGGATCGCAAGCCTACTTCCAGCTTAGAACAATGATCAAGAAATAATACCACATAGTAACACAAAATGATTTTGTTTAGAAACAGTATTATTATAAATAATAATAACCAGGTCGAGGCGGTGACCGCCTCGACCTGGTTGAGAACGGTCGCTCCCTCCTGCCCTCGCTGACTCCTACCCTGAGCTGCCTGGTATCGTTTTCATTGCGCTGATAAGCCTTGCTAACGCTGCTCTCCTCACTTTCAAACTCAGTTTACATAGCGCTGCTGCCCACGCTTAGCGCTCGAACGTGCCTGCCTGATTGTGCACAATTGTACCTGCTAAGACTCATGTTTTTGTAACCCTTGTGCATGAAAGCTGCTTTGCTCACTGTTGGGATCGTGTTTTCTTCAATTACGCTCCAAGTTTCCTGTAAGTCGGTCTGCTTGCGTGTTATTTCCGCCGCCATTTGCTGTGTTGTTGTTGTTGCCCTGAGACCGCCCCCTCCACCACGCAACCGCCTCCCATAGGATCCTCCCTCCCACTTTGTATTTAGGCTCACCCCTGTCCACCATAGCGCCGTGACCGCCTCGACCTGGTTGAGAACAGTCGCTCCCTCCTGCCCTCGCTGACTCCTACCCTGAGCTGCCTGGTATCGTTTTCATTGCGCTGCTAAGCCTTGCTAACGCTGCTCTCCTCACTTTCAAACTCAGTTTACATAGCGCTGCTGCCCACGCTTAGCGCTCGAACGTGCCTGCCTGATTGTGCGCAATTGTACCTGCTAAGACTCATGTTTTTGTAACCCTTGTGCATGAAAGCTGCTTTGCTCACTGTTGGGATCGTGTTTTCTTCAATTACGCTCCAAGTTTCCTGTAAGTCGGTCTGCTTGCGTGTTATTTCCACCGCCATTTGCTGTGTTGTTGTTGTTGCCCTGAGACCGCCCCCTCCACCACGCAACCGCCTCCCATAGGATCCTCCCTCGCCCCTCCCCCTCCCACTACCCATATATGACAGATGCCTTTCCGCGCAGCGATCAAGCGCAGCGGTCGCGCCCAGTTCGCGCCGAAGGTGCGCCAAAGGTAAGCCCGTCTACGCCCGTCCGCGCCTGGACCGCGCCCAGCGCCAGAGCCCCTGGTCCTCGCAATGCCCAGCCCTCCCGCATTACTTACGACGCCTCCACCCTCCTAGCCCTTAACCCCGGCCGTTCCCCCAACTGCGTCCAAGCGGCTCCTGGACACACCCATGGACCCTTCTCATGCAACTCCTGCAAGTTCGACGGCACCAAAACCAACTCCTCATCCACCGACACCAAGCAGAGACCCGACACCAACTACCTAAAATGCATCCTGCTCAACACCCGCTCAGTTCACAGACACGCCATCGACCTCTGGAATCTACTAGACACCATCTCTCCGGACGTCGCCTTCCTAACAGAAACATGGATGAACGCCACATCAGCCCCTGACATCACCATTGCCATCCCGGAAGGCTATAAGATCATTCGCAAGGACCGTACCGGCCACACAGGAGGAGGCATCGCTATCGTCCATAAGAAATCCATCCGCATCTCAACCAGCTCAGACGTCAATCTCGCCAACTCTGAACACCTTCACTTCCAGATCCACATCGACCCCAAGACCACACTCAGAGGCACCCTCCTTTACAGGCCACCAGGACCCCGCACACAATTTAGTGAAGACATCACGGACTTCATCACTCCACACGCGCTCCCCTCCGAGGACTACATCCTTTTGGGAGACCTCAACTTTCACCTTGAAAAGAACAACGACCGCAACACCACCACCCTATTGGACAACCTCGCAAACCTTGGACTTAAACAACTAGTCACCTCCTCCACCCACATCGCAGGTCACACACTCGACCCTATCTTCACCTCCAGCAAACATATCTCCTTCAGCCACACCACAGCTCTCCTTTGGACTGACCACAGCTGCGTTCACTTCACCTACAACAAGCCCACATCCAACAACCACCCCCAACCCACTCTGCAAAGAAACTGGAACAAAATCACCATCGACCAGATCTCCTCATCGCTTCTCCAAAACCCCCCCGCCCACTCCTCAAACCCAGATCAAGCAGCCACCAACCTCACCCAATGGTTATCCAACAGCGCCGACATCCTAGCACCACTGAAAAAACGACAAATCAAACTAGTCAGCAAGAAGGCCTCCTGGTTCAACGATGATCTTAAGAAATCCAAGAAACTTTGTCGCTCCCTCGAGAAGGCCTGGAAAAAAGACCCAACCACCAGCACCAAGGACGCCTTTAAAAACGCCACCCGCATACACCACCAACTGATCCGGACTGCCAAGAAAGCCGCCTTCAAGGACCGACTAGATAACAACGCCCACAACAGCAAGGAATTATTCAACATCGTCAAGGAGTTTAACAACCCCTCAGCCAACTCCAACGACATCACCCCCTCTCAAGCCCTCTGCGACTCCCTAGCCTCATTCTTCCACAACAAAATTGCGGACATCCACAACAGCTTCGACAACCAACCCGGAGACCAACCCACCCAATCCCCTGCTGGACCCCCACCCCCCCTGAACATCCTCAATGACTGGAAGCCAATCTCCACTGAGGACACCATCCGTCTGATGAACTCTATCCACTCAGGATCCCCCACAGACCCTTGCCCTCACCACATCTTTAACAAAGCAGACTCCATTATTGCACCGCACCTCCGTGACGTCATCAACTGCTCCCTCAACTCCGCAACCTTCCCGGAAAGCTGGAAACATGCCGAACTCAGCGCCCTCCTGAAGAAACCCACAGCTGACCCCACCGAACTCAAAAACTACCGCCCTATCTCACTCCTTCCCTTCCCAGCCAAAGTCATCGAGAAAGCGATCAACAACCAGCTCGCCGCTTTCCTCGAAACCAACAAATCCCTCGACTCCTCACAATCCGGCTTCCGAGCCAAACACAGCACTGAAACCGCCCTCATCGCAGCAACAGACGACATTCGAACTCTACTGGACAATGGAGACACAGTCGCCCTCATCCTCCTCGACGTCTCCGCAGCCTTCGACACGGTCTGTCATAGCACCCTTCTACAACGCCTCAGAAACGTCGGAATCCAAGGAAAAGCACTGGAATGGATCACCTCGTTCCTCTCCGGAAGAACCCAGAGAGTCCGCCTTCCACCATTCAAGTCAGAAGCCACTGAAGTCATCTGCGGCGTACCACAAGGATCCTCACTCAGCCCCACCCTCTTCAACGTATACATGAGCCCCCTTGCGGCCATCGCTCGCCAACACAATCTCAACATCATCTCCTACGCGGATGACACTCAACTGGTCCTATCACTCACCAGAGACCCTAACACGGCCAAAACAAACCTGCACGAAGGAATGAAAGAAGTAGCCGATTGGATGAAGCACAGCCGTCTGAAACTGAACTCAGACAAAACAGAAGTCCTCATCCTAGGCACCTCCCCCTCCGCCTGGGATGACTCTTGGTGGCCAGAGGCCCTTGGAAAAGCACCCATCCCGACGGACCACGCACGGAACCTGGGCGTCATCCTGGATTCTTCACTCTCGATGAACAGACAAGTCAACGCCGTTTCTTCATCTTGCTTCAACATTCTTCGCATGCTCAAAAAAACATTTCGTTGGATCCCCACCGAAACTAGAAAAACGGTCACCCACGCTCTGGTCAAGAGCCGACAGGACTACGGAAACACCCTCTACGCCGGGACCACCGCAAAACTCCAGAAAAAACTCCAACGCATCCAGAACGCTTCAGCCAGACTCATACTAGACATCCCGCGTAAAGAACACATCTCTGGTCACCTGAAAAACCTCCACTGGCTCCCCGTCAATAAGAGAATTACTTTCCGGCTCCTAACCCACGCACACAAAGCACTCTACGAAATCGGACCTGAATGCCTCAACACACGACTATCCTTCTACACCCCCCCCCGCCAGCTACGATCCTCCAACCAAGCCCTTGCCACTGTACCTCGCATCAACAAAACCACCATGGGAGGTAGATCCTTCTCCTACCTAGCAGCTAAAACTTGGAACTCACTTCCCACTCACCTTCGCCTTACTCAGAACCACCTAGCATTCAGAAAGCAACTCAAGACGTGGATATTTGACAAGTAATTCCCCACCCCTCTTCAAGCGCCTTGAGACCCTCTGGGTATGTAGCGCACTATATAAATCTATTGAATTGAATTGAATAAATACATATATAAGTCACCTTACTGCTGTTTTACCATTTAGGCTGGCCACATATACTGACGTACATGATCTACTTTTTTATTTTTAATAAATTCACTGAGCGCAGTGCTCGCTGGTCACTCAAGATCTTTTGCCTCTTTCTGTCCCATATTTCTGCTAATGCTAGCAGTTTTTGGCTGACACTGCTATTCAGTGCCACAGTCTGTGTGCTCTGGCTCTAGAATGGTACTGTCAAGATTGATGTTGTTCAATTAGCCTTCTTCACTTTCCTGAATGCCATGGCATTGTGCAAAAATGGCACCAGCTGGTTGCAAGGTAAGTGTCATATGCACGCTGCGTGGTGTATGTAGATGAATGAGCAGTGTAAAAAAACGCATGTTTGAAAATACAAACACGGGATGGTAGTCTGCTGTACCTTGCAGGCTATTGTCACCAATGATATGGGCCTGTAAATAGTGGACTGCCTAATTAATATTTATTAGGCTGGTCATTCAACAGTCTCTCCATAATTGGAGATTTTGTGAGGCAGCCTATTGGGGCTTACGTTGTTTGACAAATTCAGATATAGGTCACAAACAGTTTGTGCAATTTGTGACGAGTTTTTAAAAACCTGCCAATTAGGAGATCTGACCCCATGTTCCTTATTGACTGTAGAAAGACATATTGATTAAAGAAGCTATGCCAGTGATGAGGTATCATTAGGATAATCATAAAACTTGCCACAGTACTGTCTAAAGACCGACAACATGCCATTACCATTACCATTACAAATTAGATGACACAATTCACTTCTAACTTAACTGATTATTTTCCAGTTCTCTTGGTTTTTAGCAAGCCATGCCAATTACCTTCTTGTCGTTCCACAGTTTCAAGTATTTGAGTTTCATAGGAAAAAGCGACCCCTTAGGCATTAATACTCAAAATGATATTTAGGTGAGTTTTCCTTCAGATGTGCAACATAATTAATTACTATCTCCTTTAAGTTTTGTTAGTATCTCCCTTTTTTCTAATATGTCCTGAACTGGCTATTTTCAAGGTATACAAAGCTGTACCACAGATATAATGTACACAAATTATTGAGGGACCATTCAGTAAAAAAACCTTGAGTCAAGTTTGGAAACAGAGTGCCGAGACTAATGCTCTTCCTGTTGTCAATTTTTGAGTTATTGTCTATTGCAGTTTAGAATCAAATTTAGTCTGTCCTATCATTGAGGTATTATTCATTATTAAAACTGCAACCCGACACATCTGCATGAAGAAGAGTTAGATGCACCAAATATTCTCTGATTGATTTGTCACATTGAGGCATATCTTTGAATAATGTTTTGATCTCAGCTATTGTAAAATATAATGAGTGAAAACACATGATATCACACCTCAGTAATAGAGCCTCAGTTTAAGCATTAGGTCTCTTTACCCTTATCCTCAAAGCTTCATATTCCATGTGAGACTTGTTAATGTCAACTTTAATGGTGCATTAGCAACATTGCATTGTTTTCTTATGTACAAATATGTCCATTTTGCATTCTCATTACATTTTCTTGTCAGACGCTGCTGTTGTTTTTACTCTGTGCTGTTGAACTCTGTTAACAAGGTCCCAGTGCATTTGCCCTGGCCCCTAAAACGTGTCAAAATTGTCTGCACTTCTAATTGGAATATTTCACTTACCTAGTACCTGGTATATGATATAAACTATACTCAGGACCTTTAAGTTAAATGCCACTAGTGGAATGTAAATTATATTGTGCCACCCACTACAGTGACAGTGTAAACACAACTGCAGGCCTATGGTAGTTTTAAAACTGCAATTTTTATTTGCCAAAAGAAACCGTTTTGACAAGACAAAATCTTCCTTTCAAATGGTAATAAGGCACCCTATGCAGGATTTATAAACTCTTCGGGCAGGGCGCATGATATTTCAAAGTAGGACATGTAGAAATGTAATGTTATACATGCCCTTTTAGTGAAAAGGCGGCAAAAGAAATTTTCACTGTAGCAACGCTGGCTGTTTCATAGGAAAGCATTGGAGTATTTTGAATTTAGTCTTTATTTCGACTGCGCTGATCATAAAAGAAAATAAATATTTACATCATTAAAAGTACATGTATAAAATTAATTTCTCTACAGGACTATACATAAAAGTAAGATAAAAACTTGCTCAAAGACAAGTGGTTTATACATATGTTAAAACAAAAAAGCATTGGATTATATTAACACATTGAATAATGCTAATTCTAGTTAGGCAACATCTGGAAATATAATTCACAAGCTGCTTTAATAGTTATTCCAAATGGTAACATTGAATTTGTAATAACTATTTAGGAAAAGGTACTTTTAGAAAGTTTCCTTTTTTCTGCCTAAATTCTATCGAGGCTTATCTGCATGGAGGCAACTGTCACATGGAAGCTGAATAGCTCCCTTGACGAGATGTGAAAATTGCTCTCAGAGCAGTACAATGGCTTTGGGTGTAGGGACGTTTGAAGTCACCACAGAGTAGTGGTTGCTCCTTTCCCTGCCCATACTTCTGCACACATATTTTTCAGAAGGGGAGAAGGGATTCACCATCTTTGATTTGGGCAAAGAGGGTCACTGTGAGATTGTTTGCAATAGGGCATAAAGGAACTGGTGCAAAATTGAGTAGGGTTAACCTTGGGAGCGTCTTCCCTATTTGTTAAGGAGGAGGTAGGAATCACCCCACCCACAAGGCATAAATGTGGCACACTTGAACCCTCTCCAGTACATTCCTGGACCTGTGGAAGACAGAAGAAGGAAGGTACCTGCTGTGTGCTTGTTTACAGTTGTATCGTGCATAAACAAGTGTATTCCAACAATCAGTTGGTTGACCTTCTGTTAAGCTACAGGGGCACAAGCTGCAAGAAGCACTTATTTCTGAAAAGCCTAGGTGACCAATTCCAACATGACCTGCTCTGGAATCTGCCCGAGGCTTTTGCTGAAGTGAGTCTTGTCCTCCAAGTGGTGTTCCCTAAGTCCTGCAGCCCTTGGCTTTGTCAAATCGTACTCCTGATAACATCCTGAAAAAACCTAGGACATTTTGGCTCCAAAGACCACCAAATGACTGGAACAAACCTGCCAAGTCAATCCTTCAAAGAAGTGTTGCCGCCATATCGATTCAGGTTGCTGCTGCTCAAAATATCGAGAACACTAATGTCATCAAAAAATGTAGAAACATATCATTTGTTTTATATAGAGTTTAAAGAGGTAAATGATAAATAGTTTATTACGTAAAATTTAAATAATGTCAATTAAGTACTTTCTGCTAATATTTAATACTATACAGAAATATTGGATATATAAACACACAAACACAGAAATATATAAATATATGAGTTTGTGTTTATAGAAATAAATGTGTTTGTGTGTGACATAATTAATAAATATTTTTTTACATTATATTATTTTTTATATTTGAAATTGAAATGTATTACTCTGAAAATAGAACATATATATATACATATATATATATATATATGACCAAACAATCCAGCTTCCACAGACACCTCCATGGACGAAGGCACGGACACGAGGTAGTAAAGATGAAGCAAATATTTATTCCTCAGGTCCACCCTCAACCCCTGAGGTAAGAGAGACGCGTTTCGGATTACAAGAACCCTTTGTCAATCTGATATATATATATATAGATTTTCTCCAACACGTTCGTCAGTTTCAACGAAAGTAGACGGCACTCGTGGGCTGTGATTTAAAAGTAATTTTTAATGGCAGACCCCCTGCCCCCAAGACAACAGACGCGTTTAACCAATTAGGCTTCCTCAGTGTCAACCCGTGAAAACAAACAGACACCATTTTATCCCCACCTCCCCATCAACATCGACAGGGGACTGGAGCGCCAAGTCCATAACGGCGGCCATATTTCAATGTGCAAACATTGCCAGAAGTGAAATTACAACTCAGTATACATGGGGAACGGTGTCAAAAAAGTGCACGTGCAATTAAAACCACATTCCTTGTACCACCATAAGTACATGATGTTATTATATAAAAGACACATGTATTCCTAAAGAAAAGGTAGCAAACAAAGGGGTAATCGTTGAACAGATTCTGACATCGATATCCACCTCAGTACAATTAATTTACCATGTGTATCACAGAGCACAATTAACGTGGATATAAGCACAATTTATGACTATGATCGTTACATCATATTGTCAGTTTCATTTGTAGAACCCATGTTTACCATTGCTTGGCTCCTATGAAGAGGTGCTACCTCTATCTTGAGTGATATCTAAATGGGTAACATGTCAACATTACTATGCACTAAATCGGCAATCATGGTGGTACAGATCATTGTAAATCGTTACAATTTTATCAAACATTATTAATCCTACCCCTTGCATTTGCTTGTCATTCTCTTCTAGTTATCTCGCCCTGTATGGGCAACTGTAACCTTATTGATGGGTTACCTGTTGCTGATTATAAGAGAAGCTCGAAGATGTAATAGATCTACCTCTTAATACATTCACATGCTAGTACTCCCTTGGGTTCTCAGAAGTATCAGCTATCACTGGACAACCTTATAACATTCAGTATTTGGACCATGATGTTATTCGAGGTGTACCCACAGTTCCTCGTCATTATTCAGACCCCTCGGCTGCATAGTCTGGAGATCAATAATGTATTTGGACTCCAGTGCCCTAAGGGATCTGATTTTATCTCCACCTCGCTCCCTCTTCTCAAGTTGGTCAATGAGGAAAAAAGTTAATAGATCCCTATTACTTTTATGGTGGGTTTCGAAGTGGCGTGCCACAGGATAGTTTTTATCTTTGTTTGTTATAGCACGCATGTGCTCCAGGATGCGCTTTTTTGCTGCGTTGATGGTACTCCCTATGTATCTCTTGGAGCACGGGCAAACCAGGCAGTAGATGACAAATTCTGAATTGCAATTCACCCGCAGCAAGGGCAAGAGAGGGAGATGGTAAAGCAACAGGAAGAAAAAACTATAGTCAACCTCTCGGAAAGAAAGCTGACAGAACATGAAGAAGCAGTTTTGAAGAGAGGCATGACTTTCTGCCCAACGGCTAAATTTGACCCTGTACAAACTCGAATTGACATCTTTAAATTTGTGCGTAAGCTAAAACTACAAAAAATCTTTGCGGCAAAACCATCAATGCCTTCTCTAGCCACATCGGAAGAAGTGGAAGAACCCGAAAGTGGCTTGATAGACAACGATCTACCATTGCTGATGACCACACATTCCCTGGCAGGATTGGAAGAAATACCGAATTCCATGGAAACCTTGAGAAGAGAAGAATTAATACAAAAGAGGGATTCCAGCAACCTAAAACGTAAGTCAACATTTCTACCACACGTCACACATGACGCAATTGATGTTTTCAATGATGCAATCCTACAGGATTTGGAAAAAATGACAAATAAGAACGTGGAATTAACAAGAAAAAATTCAAACATCTCACGCATGGAATCGCAAGCTATTACTGCGCTGAAGGAGGACAAATCAATTGAGATCAAACCCTCTGACAAAGGGGGGAACATTGTGATTTTTAGCAAAAACAACTATAAGAAAGAGGCCCTAAGACAATTACAGGATCAAGACTGTTATTCTATCATTAACAAAAAAGATTTTGATAAATGCACCATGGCCTATCATGAACTATTAAAGGGGTGGAGGGATGAAGGGATGCTGAACAAAGAAGAATTTGAATATCTACACTGTGAGCAACCAATAATCCCAACATTTTATCATCTGCCCAAGGTGCATAAGGACATAAACAATCCACCAGGGAGACCAATTGTCTCCCCAATAGGAAGCCTCTTGGAAGCAACATCCAGGTTTATTGACAACTACCTGTCCCCCTTTGTGAGAGATCTTCCCTCGTACATCAGGGACACCCAAGACTTCTTAAGGTTAATAGACGGCATCATATGGGAACCTAACATGTTGTTGATTACCCTAGATGTCGCCAACCTATACACTTGTATTGGACATTAACAAGGACTATCTGCAGTAAAATGGTTTCTTGGAAAGAAAAATTTGCAATACCATCAGCATAATCGCATGCTCATACAAATGACTGAATTCTGCCTGTACAATAACATTTTTTTATTTGCAGGGACGCTGTACCACCAAATCAGAGGGACTGCCATGGGAACGTGCTTCGCCCCCAGCTACGCGAATCTTTTCGTGGGCTGGTGGGAGAAGCACGTGGCCTGGGGAGGGACCAACGAAAAGTGGTTAGACAATATAATGATCTGGACCAGATACATTGACGACTTGTTTGTCATTTGGCGCGGTGATCGAGCCTCGGCTGAGGAGTTCGTGGCGGCGCTCAATGACAACAGTCTCAATTTAAGATTCACGAGCACCATCAGTGACAAGTCCGTACACTATCTGGACCTAGAGGTCTTCATAGCAGGTAGATCCCTTAACACCAAACTCTATCGTAAGCCCACAGCAGGGAATACCCTTTTACATGCGGCCAGCCATCATCCTAGGAGCGTGAAAGTAAATATCCCCTTCGGTGAATTACTGCGCTTGAAAAGAAATTGTTCTGACACAGTTGACTTTTCGGAAGCAAAACAAGCAGCCATAGAACGCTTCAAAGTTAGAGGGTATTCGACAGCGTCTTTATCAGATGCCGCGATTAGAGTAGATCGTATAAATAGGAAGGATCTCCTGAAAAATAAACCAAAGACCACAGACCCGGAAACAGTGACTAGAATGATCACCACTTACAACATGAGATCAAATGAATTGGTCCAGATCCTAAATAAAAACTGGCATATTCTCAAAACAGACATAGTCTTAAGAAATAAGTTGCCTTCGAAACCATCAGTAACCTATAGACGTTGTCAGTCCCTCGGCGATCATCTAACTAATAGTCATTTTGAGGATACAGTGAGAACATCAAAAATACAACCTATTACAGGCTTTTTCCCGTGTATGCACTGTAAAGCCTGCAAACACAGTAAAAAGCGGACCCAATACGAGGGAAGGTCCAATGACCCACAGCCGACCAGGAGGATCAGGAAATTCTTGAATTGCAATTCAGAATTTGTCATCTACTGCCTGGTTTGCCCGTGCTCCAAGAGATACATAGGGAGTACCATCAACGCAGCAAAAAAGCGCATCCTGGAGCACATGCGTGCTATAACAAACAAAGATAAAAACTATCCTGTGGCACGCCACTTCGAAACCCACCATAAAAGTAATAGGGATCTATTGACTTTTTTCCTCATTGACCAACTTGAGAAGAGGGAGCGAGGTGGAGATAAAATCAGATCCCTTAGGGCACTGGAGTCCAAATACATTATTGATCTCCAGACTATGCAGCCGAGGGGTCTGAATAATGACGAGGAACTGTGGGTACACCTCGAATAACATCATGGTCCAAATACTGAATGTTATAAGGTTGTCCAGTGATAGCTGATACTTCTGAGAACCCAAGGGAGTACTAGCATGTGAATGTATTAAGAGGTAGATCTATTACATCTTCGAGCTTCTCTCATAATCAGCAACAGGTAACCCATCAATAAGGTTACAGTTGCCCATACAGGGCGAGATAACTAGAAGAGAATGACAAGCAAATGTAAGTGGTAGGATTAATAATGTTTGATAAAATTGTAATGATATACAATGATCTGTACCACCATGATTGCCGATTTAGTGCATAGTAATGTTGACATGTTACCCATTTAGATATCACTCAAGATAGAGGTAGCACCTCTTCATAGGAGCCAAGCAATGGTAAACATGGGTTCTACAAATGAAACTGACAATATGATGTAACGATCATAGACATAAATTGTGCTTATATCCACGTTAATTGTGCTCTGTGATACACATGGTAAAATAATTGTACTGAGGTGGATATCGATGTCAGAATCTGTTCAACGATTACCCCTTTGTTTGCTACCTTTTCTTTGGGAATACATGTGTCTTTTATATAATAACATCATGTACTTATGGTGGTACAAGGAATGTGGTTTTAATTGCATGTGCACTTTTTTGACACCGTTCCCCATGTATACTGAGTTGTAATTTCACTTCTGGCAATGTTTGCACATTGAAATATGGCCGCTGTTATGAACTTGGCGCTCCAGTCCCCTGTCGATGTTGATGGGGAGGTGGGGATAAAATGGTGTCTGTTTGTTTTCACGGGTTGACACTGAGGAAGCCTAATTGGTGAAACGCGTCTGTTGTCTTGGGGGCAGGGGGTCTGCCATTAAAAATTACTTTTAAATCACAGCCCACGAGTGCCGTCTACTTTCGTTGAAACTGACGAACGTGTTGGAGAAAATTGAACGCGGCTCACCACCGCGAGACGTGAGCACCCGGGACGTAGCTGGAGCGACGGCGGTGATGGAACTGTTCGATTAAAAAAATATATATATATATATCTATATATATATATATAGATATATATATATAGATATATATATATGTATATATATATGTATATATATATATATATATATATATATATCTATATATATATATCTATAAATATATATATTATATATATATAAATACACCACTCCCACTTTAAAAAATGGGTCCGACACATGCTCAGAGGCTGAAGTGGAAAATGTATTGCTTTAAAGGCTCCGGTCACAAGTGCTGCAAAAAAGGTGAAACTCTGGGCAGACGCGTTTCCGCCTGACCGCTTTCCTCAGTGCCCGCGTCACATAAAATGATGTTTCTCTTGGGGGTTTGTTTTTAAAGTCTCAATTAGTATTCACCCATTGGAGCAAATACTATAGCCCAACCCTCCACGACTTCCAGCTCTGTCCATCTTGCACTGCTCCTTGCCGGATTTTCCATGTTTCCCAATGGTGAATGCTGGTACAGTGATCAGCCTGTTCATACACCATGTGGTGTCCCAACCTCCGCTGGCCAGGAAAAACACTTCTCCTTTGGCACACAAAGTAGGAAGCAAGATGACAAGTACTACTCGATCCTCATCAAGCATATACATATATATATGTATATATATATAAAACATTTCTTGCGCAAAGGACTACTAAGACCAGCATGCAGTGCGGATCAATCAAGAAATTAAGCCGGTCCCACATATGGTAATCAGCAAATAAGCATGCGTGATAGAAGCGCAATTCAGCCAATGCAGGAGAACGCCTCTGAGGAAGTGGTACTTGGGCCACAGAAACGCGTCAGGCGAATATAATTACCCGGATGAGGGCGAGAAATGCTAAAGACCGTCGAGGGAACGTGCTGTAGAGTGCACCCTGGAAAGCTGAGGCAATTGGATTATAAAAATTTGACACGGGGGCCTTCCCGTGCAGGATGCACCGGCTCAGACAAGCGAGCGGCCAAGGCAGAGGAACCTTTCCAATCTGTCAGCACAGCGCGTTGCATGTTAAATGACTCGCTTTCACGAATCGGATCCTACTAAGGAAAATGACACTATCTCCAAATATCTGCATTAGCTGGAAAAAACATTTCTTGCGCAAAGGACTACTAAGACCAGCATGCAGTGCGGATCAATCAAGAAATTAAGCCGGTCCCACATATGGTAATCAGCAAATAAGCATGCGTGATAGAAGCGCAATTCAGCCAATGCAGGAGAACGCCTCTGAGGAAGTGGTACTTGGGCCACAGAAACGCGTCAGGCGAATATAATTACCCGGATGAGGGCGAGAAATGCTAAAGACCGTCGAGGGAACGTGCTGTAGAGTGCACCCTGGAAAGCTGAGGCAATTGGATTATAGAAATTTGACACAGGGGCCTTCCCGTGCAGGATGCACCGGCTCAGACAAGCGAGCGGCCAAGGCAGAGGAACCTTTCCAATCTGTCAGCACAGCGCGTTGCATGTTAAATGACTCGCTTTCACGAATCGGATCCTACTAAGGAAAATGACACTATCTCCAAATATCTGCATTAGCTGAAAAAAACATTTCTTGCGCAAAGGACTACTAAGACCAGCATGCAGTGCGGATCAATCAAGAAATTAAGCCGGTCCCACATATGGTAATCAGCAAATAAGCATGCGTGATAGAAGCGCAATTCAGCCAATGCAGGAGAACGCCTCTGAGGAAGTGGTACTTGGGCCACAGAAACGCGTCAGGCGAATATAATTACCCGGATGAGGGCGAGAAATGCTAAAGACCGTCGAGGGAACGTGCTGTAGAGTGCACCCTGGAAAGCTGAGGCAATTGGATTATAAAAATTTGACACGGGGGCCTTCCCGTGCAGGATGCACCGGCTCAGACAAGCGAGCGGCCAAGGCAGAGGAACCTTTCCAATCTGTCAGCACAGCGCGTTGCATGTTAAATGACTCGCTTTCACGAATCGGATCCTACTAAGGAAAATGACACTATCTCCAAATATCTGCATTAGCTGAAAAAACATTTCTTGCGCAAAGGACTACTAAGACCAGCATGCAGTGCGGATCAATCAAGAAATTAAGCCGGTCCCACATATGGTAATCAGCAAATAAGCATGCGTGATAGAAGCGCAATTCAGCCAATGCAGGAGAACGCCTCTGAGGAAGTGGTACTTGGGCCACAGAAACGCGTCAGGCGAATATAATTACCCGGATGAGGGCGAGAAATGCTAAAGACCGTCGAGGGAACGTGCTGTAGAGTGCACCCTGGAAAGCTGAGGCAATTGGATTATATATATATATATATATATATATATATATACATACATATATATTTACTGAAAAAAACACAGTTTTCAGTGCACCCCCGCAATGCACTGCTGATGACGTCACATATTACATCATTCATGACATGGTCAGTAAAATCACTGATGACATCACTGATGACATCTCAAATGACATCACTGATGACATCATCCAGTGACTGTGTGTTCCTATAAAGTTTAAATATGTTTTATATATATATGCCAAGGTGTATTTTTAAGATTAAGTGGGTTTATAAGTATCTGGATGAATGATTTAGTAGGTGTGTGACTGACTGTATTAGTGAGTGATTAAATGTGTCTTACTGAATGCATGGGTTAGTGACTAATACAGACATTCACACAGTTTAGTTTGTCAGTTGGTGTGTAGCGGTTGCATGGGTTGGTGAGTAGCTAAATGAGGATCTATATGGGTTGTTGATTGGTTGACTGAGTATCTGTATGGATGCCTGAGTGCTGTGTGGGTGGGTGGGGGGTGTGACTCGGTGCATAGATGTGTGAGTGGAGGATTCACTGGGTGTATGGGTTCAAGTGTGAATCTGTGAAGGGCTGTATGGGTGGGGAGTATGTGTATGGGTGTGTTGATGAGTGAATGGATGCCTCAGTGGTACATGTGTGAGTAACTGCATATTTGAAAGGCAGTATATGTGAGTGTTGGAGTGTATAAATGACTATATGTGAGAGTGAGTGATTGTGAGAGTGGCTGTATGGATCAGTGTGTGCTTGTATTAGTTATTGTATAAGAGTGTAAGTATGTGTTAGTATATATTTTAATAAGTGAGGTGGTGTGTGTATAACTATATAGGTGAGTAAATGGGAGTGTGATTGATTCTTTGCATGACTGCCTAGCTGTGTGAGTAACTCTATGGATAATTGGCGGTGTGTGAGTGTCTGTATAGATATGTGAGTGTATTTGATAATACTGTATTGATCGTTGACTGCATGTATGAGTGACTGTATGGGTAAATGAGTGGATGTGTGTGTAGACCTAGGAATTAGTGAGTGGGAATGTACTAACTGGTATTGGTGTATCTATGATTTCGAAAATGGTAGTCTGTATTTTAGAGTGGGTGTATCAAAGGTTATATTAGGGTATGAGGAGGAGCATCAGATTATCATGTGGATGATGTCATCAGTGATGTCATTTGAGATTACGCATGGACGTAATTTGCGAATTTGTGATAAGCAAATTCGTGCAAATTCGTAATCACGATTCGCAAAAATCTGTAAAATACCGCGAGCTTGCAAACATTTTTTTTGCGAGTTAGCAAGATTTTTTTACCAGTTCGGGAACAAGAACTTGCGCATGCGTTGCAACGGTCGCGAACATGTTGTTTCCACTTAACCAGCCTGCTCGCCATGCCTTTTTCCTGTTTCGGGTCACAATGACGTGTTCGCAATTTCCTGTTTCAGGTCGCAATGAAGTGTTCGCGATCGCGGCGTCGCTCGGCCAGCTACCAAAATCTCGCAGCGCACGCGAACAGGGAGGAAAACTCATCAGCTAACGCAGAATCATTGTAAGTAAATGCAGAACGCTCGAGATTGTATTTTTGAAGCGCGAACAAAAAAAAAATTCCGCCAACTCGCAAATTGCGGATTTTTGGGCAATTTCGCGCGATTCGGGAAATTGCCAAAAATTCGAAAATTCCGCACGGAACGAATTTTCTGCCCATACTTATTTGAGATGTCATCAGTGATGTCATCAGTGATGTCATCAGGGATGTCACTGATCATGTCATGAATGATGAAATATGTGCCGTCATCAGTAGTGCATTGCGGGGGCCGAAGTTATAGTTAGCTGAACTAACTATAACAGCTGAATTTCTCAGCAACAAATCATACGGTATGAGAAAATGTTTAGACAAGCATTGGAGCATTTTACGAAGATATATTAACAGAAGCAACAGGACAACAAGACCAAGGTTTAGCACAACCAAAACACTAGTCCAAATGAAATTAAGAATGGTGCAGCACACTTCCTGCGCACGTTGTCCTTGTGCACAAAAAAAACAACCAGATATAAAACAGAATGGAAGGCGCACTCAAAGGAATTACGCTGGAACTTGTGATCTTGAGTTTACTTTTTCTTTATTTGGGTAATTATACCAAAAAAGGACATACACAGCCAACGCGTTTCGTTACGTGTTGTAACTTCGTCAGGGCTATGTCAGTGATGTTGGTTTGGAACCGTAAGTGACCAGTGAAGTATAAATAGTGCAGGTATGAAGCAGGTACCGTAGCCAATAACAGGAAATAGTCCCCCCGAATATAGAAAGTCAGGCTCCCGGCACAGTAGCTCGGATTCAGAGGAGCATGTAAACGAGCTACCGTGCCGGGAGCCTGACTTTCTATATTCTGGGGGACTATTGTGTCCAGAGGGTCGTTGTCCTTATTTGTGACGCGGTCCAGGAGTACGCTTCACACCAACTACTTGAGAGTAATACACATGTCGCCGAGCGACATCCAGGACGGAAACTTTTCATTAGTTATTTCTTAGTGACACGATCTTTGTATCTTTCGTTATCAATTCCTAACAACGGCGGCATTCCAGTGCTTATTTCTCTTGGAACCAGGCAATTTATAGCAGCCTTACCCGGTTTATGACTTAGATTTCCTGTTATTGGCTACGGTACCTGCTTCATACCTGCACTATTTATACTTCACTGGTCACTTACGGTTCCAAACCAACATCACTGACCTAGCCCTGACGAAGTTACAACACGTAACGAAACGCGTTGGCTGTGTATGTCCTTTTTTGGTATAATTACCCAAATAAAGAAAAAGAAAACTCAAGATCACAAGTTCCAGCGTAATTCCTTTGAGTGCGCCTTCCATTCTGTTTTATATTGGAGCATTTTACGGACTGATTCTGACCTAGAAAAATGTGTTAGTAATCTACCATAGATTACCTTTAGAAAAGCACAATCGGTCAATGATATGATTAGTCCAGCAATGCTACCTAAGGCAACGAAATCGTCAACTGGGGTTGTACAAGGGTTCTTTGTATGTGGGAGATGCAAGGCCTGTAAGTACAGCTCCAGTTGCAAATCAGTCAAGCTATCTGTAAATTGTGGTACTTTCAAAATCAAAAAGGATGTCTCTTGTGAAACGGAATATGCTGTTTATGCCCTCAGGTGTCCATGTAACCTGTACTATATTGGTAGTACAATACATAAGGCTAAAAAGAGAGTTTTGGAACACCTAAGGGCTATTACGCACCATGACAAACAATATCACAATGCTCGCCACTTCTTTGCTAAGCATAAACAGAATACCAGTCTTCTATCATTTGTGGTCTTGGACAACATTCCTAAAAGAGAGAGGGGGGGGCGACAGACTTAGAGAATTAAGAAGACTGGAATCGAAGATGATAATTAAATATCAAACCATGTATCCATTAGGACATAACGGAGATGAGGCACTTGCTGTGCATCTTGGATAATGGAATATGATATGTAATGTACTGGTTTAAAAAGACTTGCTGCTAACTTCTTTTATAAAAGTCTTAATCTGGTATGTGTGGTTACAACGTTTTTAATGGGTTTCTCTCTCATTACAGATTGTCGGTGGTTACATCAATCATGGATGTTAAAGAGCAAAAGTGCCTGCCTGAAGTTCCAATAGCGATGTATATTCATGGAAGAAGTTATTTTGTTCAGTATTGGGAATTACATCTTTGGACATTTTTGTTAATATGATATTTAAAAAATATGTTAATTTTTGGTCAAGTCATGAATAGAGTTTTTTGCCCACTGGGGCTGTATTTCAATTCCTAGTCATATCATGACAAGTACATCATTGGCAGTAAGTTATCTAGCATTGACCCATGGTTCAATGATCCAGCCTATGTGATTTAATAATGTTACTATTTTTTGTAAAATATGAACAAAATATGTGTGATTGTATTAGAATTTATCCAATTATGTTTCATTCAATACACATTTGACAGAAATATAATTTCTAATTCCGAGCCTTAGAAGCACAATGGAGTTCTAATATTAACAGGCTGCATTTTTTGGAATTTTTGCTCACACGAGCTTTATTGTAACAGTTGTTTGAGGTATAGTCAGGATGCAATGACTACAGAACTGCAATGTAGGCAATTAATATTGATCGGATCATTGAACCGTTTATGAGGGATTCTTACTTGTTTAGTTGCGTAACTATGAATCATGGCAATTGTAGTTCGCGGCAAAAACTGGTGTACGTTATGGGTTTCCCCACTGTGGGTTTATTGTGTATATTACAACTAGTATCACTTAATTTGTGCAGAGGATTATACTTAGAATCCGTACACGATTCATTTAATGGCGTAACTACGAATCATGGGAAATGTAGTTTGCGGCATTGTTGGTGCACGTTACAAGTTTCCCCACTGTGGGTTTATCGTTTAAAATATGAGTAGTGGCACCGCATTTGTGTGAATCAATTCATGTAAATAATTATGACTAATTATGCACGTAATTCATTGTGGCTTATATTTATACAATTGCACACAAGTCCATTATGATGTTTTTTATTATTATTATTATTATTATTTTTTCCAAGTGTGCAAACTGGAGTTTTCAGTTAAAATGCAGGTTGAAAAACTTTTATGTTAAATGTATATACCTCCGAAATGCTTGAAACGAAAGTATGTTTTCACTTTTTAGTCACATGACGGCTGCGGCTGCGAAACGCGTTACTGCTGAAATAAAACTCACCAAGGAAGCAATTGGGCTCAGCTTGTTGTCATTTTGATATACTGAAGACAGCGTTCTGTTGGATATATATATATATATATATATATATATATATATATATTATATATTATATTATATTTATATATATATTGTCCCCAGATGTGCCCAAAAGCATGAGGACGCACACAGCAGCAGCGTTTCATACAAACGTTTTTATTGAGGGGAACCGGCAAAAGTGTCCTGAATTCTTTCATGCCCGACCGGTTTCGGAGCCCCCTGCAGACGCCAGGTAAGCCATGCCCATGATTAAGGAGCAGGGGGCTCCGAAACCGGTCTGGCATGAAAGAATTCAGGACACTTTTGACGGTTCCCCTCAATAAAAACGTTTGTATGAAACGCTGCTGCTGTGTGCGTCCTCATGCTTTTGGGCACATCTGGGGACAATTAATCACGGCCGTCCAAGCCGTGGAGGATTGCACCACCGACCACATTGTTGGGAACGGGCCACGGGGTTTGAATCTTGCAAACCTCAAAGTGTAGAAGCAGCCCTTTTAAAACTAAACTGTGCTTTTATTGCCCTGAAACCCACCAGAGGGAAATAATTTGGCTAAATAGACTGGCATTTCTGCAGGACCCACCAGAGGTGAATTAATTATGTTTTTTCAGACGGACTACAGGGCCTAGCATGCCTTGCAAGAACTCGTGCACTGGAGCAACCCACCAGGGGGTTAAAACCAATCAGCATGCAACCCTGTAAACTGCTTGGAATCACTCACCTGCAGACGCCAGCTAAGCCACGCCCATGATTAAGGAGCAGAGGGCTCCGAAACCGGTCGGGCATGAAAGAATTCAGGACACATTTGCCGGTTCCTCTCAATAAAAACGTTCGTATGAAACGCTGCTGCTGTGTGCGTCCTCATGCTTTTGGGCACATCTGGGGACAATATATATATATATTCACTGAAAAAAACGGAGGTTTTAGGGTTTTATAGTTAGCTGGACATTTCACTCGTACAAAACTATTGAAATTCCTCCGTTATAGTTAGTTGTACTAACTATAACTCGCACGCCCAAAATCCACTGCTGATGATGCCACATATTACATCATTCATGACATGGTCAGCGACATCACTGATGACATCATATATATATATATATTTAATATAAATAATAAGGCATTATCTTTGCTAATCATAAAAATAATATGCTTTTACCAAAGTTACATTACTTTTAAATGCAATTTCACGAAGTCACGCTGGGTGGTTCAAAACACTTCCTATTCTAAGTATTGAAGGATCCCACCCATTTCAATCACTCTTCTTAGACCTTCCTTGGGAGAAGCCCTCTGCTGAGAAGAACTTCTGTTTTTTGGGGATTGCAGACCTGGTGTGCTGTAACTTTGAAAAATGGCTTCAAAACAACCATCTTCAGATTCTGAACACTCAAATGAAGAAGGGTTTGTTCCAGAACCACCTCGTCCCAAAAAATATGAGTCTATTGTCTAGAAATGTTTTACATGTCCAGAGGGACTTAAAAAAGTGAATGCAACAAAGGTAACCTGCAAAATGTGCAAGACAGTTCTATCTCGAGGAGACCCCAACAAGAAATATTCATGTGGAACTGCAAGCATGCTTAAACACCTCCAAAGTTGGCAACCTGTAAATCTTGCGAAAGAAGAATGCAGAAGACTGCAACAGAGTGTACCACCAGCACCACAAGTTGCAAGCACTTCTGGGGCGTCCACTTCAACATCCAATTTGGACATATGGCCCCAACTTGCTGATGACAAAATCCATTGCGTAAAATGCAATAGATTTCTGTGCTATGGGGAGCAATCTGTTGATTTGGTTTGCAGGGCACTGGAAAACCATCACTGTTAGAGTTTGTTTTTTTTGCCCTAAAGTTCATTGTTTTGTTTGTCCCTTTGACTTTTTTTATTAAAAAAAAAAATCGTTCAAAAAATAAAAAAAATATATAATTACACAGAAAAAGTTATTTTCAGAACTAACTACTCTGGTTAAAAAAAGAGCTACATTTGTATGCTTGTGTGTGAACGTTTAGATGAATGTATGCGTAGTGTATAATTGACTGAAATAATGCATTTGTGGTTTATGGTGAATGTATAAGTGCAGAACTATAAGGAAATGCTACAGCATGACACTGTAAACTCTTTAGCTAAAGCATGCTGTGGTACTTCCAAAGCACAGGGATTCAGCATATGTACATAAATATGTTGCAAGTCTGTGCTTCCTTCTGCACTACTGCTTAAACTGCAGCCATGTGGTGACACAGGCACCCTTGCACCATGATTTCAATCGTACTCATCACATAACAGCAGGCAAAAATAAAAACCAAGAATCCACCCTCAATAAAATACCATATAATACAAAGCACACATATATAAAACGCTTACTGCTAAGAAAATGTTATAACTTAAGTTTATAAATAACCCTGGGCGAAGCACTACGCTATGCTCGCGTAGTTTGCGAAGTTTGCGCAACTTCGCACTACGCGAGCTGCACGTAGCACAGTGCGAACACGCGTAGCGCAGCTTAGCATAGTGCAGAGGTCATTTTTTGCTTGTTCGATGTCCTCAACGTCATGTTCGCGACCGCGAGCAAGCAAAATGACATCCCGGCGAGACTCTCAACACGGGGAGGTCAGGTTTCTCATTGCGAGTGGTCGTGCATGCTCGCGACCGCTCGTGATGAGAAACTACCAGTTCGCGTTGAGAAAGCTGCCGCTCAAGTAAAAATCTACTTGAGCGGCAGAAAACTACAGCTCGCACTGTGCAAGATGCAGTTTTCAATGATTGTACAGTGCCGGATGCTTGTTCGCACTGTGCAATCATTGAAAATGCATCTTGCACAGTGCGAACATGCTACTACGCAGCTCGCGTAGTGCTACGTGAAGTTTGCGTAGTGCGAAGTGCACTTCGCGTAGCTTCGCGTAGCGCTACTTTGTGAACTACGCCCACCCTTATTTATAAACACTGTAAATATTGTTGTTTAAAACTAAACGCCGAGAAAATGTGCAAGAAAAAGTCCATAATTCAAAGAAACACCTTTCCTCAAGGTCAAATGGTATTATTGAAATCCTTTATATTGAAGTTGTCCAATAGTAATCATATTAATACATATTAATACATTCTTCAGAGGCCGAATTATGTTCCTAAAACTTTGGCTTTAAAAATATTAGGTAGGAATTTAGTAATTCACTAGGCAACGTTGTTTAAAAACCAACTGAGCATCATTACAAAGTGTCGAGCCTTTTTCACATTTTAGATAGGCAGTGTAATGTCCAGATGTTGTGGAAGGACCATCATGGAAAATTATTGCTACTGCTACAAATGTCCTTTCTGATATTGATAGTTGACTTGTCACAAAATGTTTAATTAAAGTGTCTAATTTTCTTCCATCAGCTGTACAATGTTGCATCATTAAAATTATATATTGTCCATATCTTTGTATAAATAATGTTGATAACATTTCTGATTTGCATTGGCTACACTCCATGTTTTGATTTGCTGCTTTAACTAGTTTATTGAATGACACTGATTTACAGTCTGGTAATGTCAAATATATACATCTGTCAGTGTCTATGTCAGCGCTACATGTATACATACAATTCTCACAATAATGTTCCCATTTATTACAAAGGCCAAAAAGATTTTCAATTTCTATTCCTTCATTTTCCAATATGGTAAGCATATACATTAGAAATTCCTGAGCATCTTGTTGGATATTCTGCGTAAATTTTGTAAAACCAGAACATGCATCCACAAGATTACGAACATCACAAATGTTTTATATTTTACTTGTATCAGTTCTCAATTTTTCATAAATGAAATGCAACAAGGAACAACATCTTTTTTCTTGATTCTCCATAATTTGCTGTTGCAAACCTTCAAGAAAAAAACAACATTGATCACTAAATTAGCATAGCAGTTGACACCTGAACTATTTTCAAACTGATAACCAACAATCTCTTCAACAGTGTCCTTTTTCTTTGTGCTTCCAATCACAACATTATCTTGCTTTGTTTCCTTCTCTATACCTTCACTACAGATGTTCTCATACCTTCTTTTTCGACCTATCACACACTTTTCAACTACAGGATATTGACCTAAATTGGGAGCATACACTCTTCTTAACCTATTATATTCTTTTACACAGTTTGCAGCTGCAGTAACCTTTGTGTCATCAAACTCAATCAAAAATAAACCAGATAAAGTTCTTACTTGAGACAAAGCAACATATGCCATACCCTCTTTAAACACGGTACTTCCAATGTTCACCAAAGCACTGTCTACACTTAAACCTTGAGATTTATGAATAGTCACTGCGTATGCCAGAGAAACTGAAAACTGTTTTCTATGGACATATAAATCTTTAACACGCAAAAAATGAACTGAAAAACGACCAATTTGTTTCACTTTTTCAATCTGATCAAATTTAAATTTTAAAAAGTCAGTAGCATCTTTATTTGGATAATTAACAAAATCCACAAATGTTCCCATTGCTCCATTAATTAAACCTTTTTCTACATCCAAATTACGCCTTAAAATTACCCGACAGTTTCTACATGCATACAGATTCTTTTCTAAACCAGCAGTTTTAGATATCGATTTTTCTAAAGAATCCAATTTTCTCATCAATTTTTCTGTCAAAATAATAGTGATTCCTTCATGCTCTATTTAATAGCTTCCATTTTTAGTATTTCTTCATTTTCCAGTTTCAAAAGTTGTTCATTGAATATAGAACACTCATGCAGTGCTGGCATTAAGCAGATTACAGATTTGTTTTCTGCAATTTTCATATGTATTGTCTCAGGAACTACATTTTCATTTGGAAACAAATTGGAAAGTAACCGACTCAGCAAAGCTTGTTTGCCATGTTCTGTCAGAACTCCAATTCTTATATCTTGAAGAATAGTTCCATAATCAACATCATTTGCCTGTCGCATATTTGTAATGAATTCTTTGTATTCAAAATATGACCAAATGTTAATGCTTCCAACACTACCCAGAGACTTTCTGGTGTCTTCATGCGCTAGTGTTTTAAATACTGGTTGTCCTTTTACAGGAGTAAGTTGCAGTAGATCTCCAAAAACTATGACATGTTTTCCTCCAAATAACACATCGTGCTCTGTTTTGAGAATTTGTTGCATTCTTAAATGCACAAAAGCAAGCATTAAGTTTGAGACCATACTTACCTCCTCAATAATCAGAAGTTTCATTTTCTTCAGTACTCTTGAAACTTCACAACAAGCTTCTCCAGATAGCTTGTGATTTTCCAATTTGTTTTCATGCTCCACAGGTAGCATTATTAAATGATGTAATGTAATTCCTTTGATGTTGTGTGCTGCCAACCCAGTTGGAGCAGTTGCAACACAAGACAAATGTGACTCAGTTGTTTTCTATAGATAAATGGTGATTACTTTAATTAAGAAACTTTTTCCTGTTCCAGCTTGTCCACTCACATACATTCGGATCGGTTGGAATGATGTGCATGTGCATTCTTTCTTTTCATGAAGAAATCCATGGTCAATCTGTTGTCTCACTTGCTCATATATTTCTTTCTGTTCAACATTTAGTTGTTCTTCCAAGTTTGCTAAGTCCATTACATCTTCTTGAGCTTGATGCATTGCGGTTTCCACCTCATTCATAGCAATTGCTGCTTTATTTTCAACAATTGGTTGTCCTAGTGGATTTTGACTCAGAGCAGCAGAACTTTGACTGTCTTGTGAAATGTCTCTAGCAATCTCAGCTGCAATAGTAACTTCTTGATAAATTTCATTGTTCAAGATTTTCACATAATTTGCAAAAACAGTACATTCTATGATATCTTTACAAGCATTGAAGGAATCTTCATAGCTCTGAAAATCTCCAAGTAATTCCAATTCTGAACGCCATTGTTTGAACAGTTGCAAAAGAGCTAAATAGTAAAATTCACTTTTATCAACAGTGTCGCAACTCAGCTTCCTGTGATTAATCACATTTCCTTTTGTTTGTTTTACCAAACATCCCTTGGAACCAATCACTCCATATTTTCCATCATTGATGTTTTCTGTAGTATTCCGTTTGTTCTCAAGATGATGACTTCTGTTTGGGTAATATGTATCCAACATATTCATTTTCAAAATATCTGTACTTTCTGGATCTTTTTCTGCTAAATATTCACTTTCTTGAACAGATTTCAGTACCCGATTTCGCATTGCAGCAAGACCTAGACTCACCCAAATTATTCTTCTAGATTTGGAGTGTAGACTTGGAGATGATAACCGATCTGAGCATTCATATGCTCCAATTTCTCGATGGGATAACATCTTCAAACTGAAACTGTATAATTTCTTACTTAAGAGTCTTCTCGTGAGAAATCTCTTTCCACATTTCTTTCAATTCCGTCTTTTCTGATTTTGTGATGTCGGACGTTACATATCGAGCAACAGCAATTGAATTGTCCGCAACATACTGAATATCCATGTTAGCATTTCACATGGACAGAATAACCGGATTGTAGTCACATATGGATTTTGACTCTTCGCTTCTTCTTAACTTGTAGGTATTGTAGGTATTTTTTGGAGACTTTCTAGTGATGGTATGTCGCATAGCTGACATAAAACTCTTCACTCTTCCTCTGGATATTACAGAATGTGGAAATGCAAAAAGACATTTGGTGTAGAACTTATCCTTAGACTTTTGTTGTCAGTGTTTTCCACATCAATTGCTTTGGAATCGTAAGACTTCTTATCTTAAGTTGTTTTCTTCTGTGCTTTTGGGTACAGCACATGTGGCATATTCTTCAATAAAAGACAAAACAGTATCATCCGAATCTGTTCCAAATTAGGGGACATCCGATCCATAACAGCATATGTATATGAGGAGCAACTCTTGCTTGATACTCCTTTCTCAAAAAGAAATCCACAACTTCTCCAAGAGGAGGATTTTTTAATGCAGATAAAAGACATCATAGCTTCACATCTGATTAAAATATCTGCATACATTACCAGGATCCAAAGAGCACTATTCTCCAGGTGTCCTGTATTCAATATTTTTTATATAGGAATTTGCCTCTCGAAGAAATTCAAGTAAATCATCCCAAGCGTACTCAGCACAGCTTAGGGTAAGAAACCATGTAGGAGTTCCTAATTTCTGTAACATACATTTAATTTCTCCATGATGATGGTACCAATATTCATTAGTGCCACGCTGCCATGCCAACAGATTAATCAGCTGAGATTCTAAATGATCATCTCTCCGGTGCACTTTATCCATAAAATCTGTTGCAGAAACATTTTACAGATGTACTCCTGTTTTCAATGTGTGATTAACTGCATATGAAAGTCCAGACAAGTCACTTTCAAACAAAATATGAAATATATAAGGGATACATTATCAAAATCTTGGATCTTCTGCATATAATCTTGTTGTCCGATATTCAGATGCAGGAATCTGCACAGGACGTTCATCATATCCTCCACCTTTTCCCATTGTAAACAACTGTGGAAAACAACGAGCTTCCAAGTTCTCTTCTCATACACTCATAGGACTTCCCTTTGCTTTTTTCATTTGGAACAACTCATAGTGTTCTCCATCACTTCTTTTGAATGAAGTGGCTGTACACAGTAATGTTCATAGATTTCTTCACTTTTTGACATGTCCACTTTTTCAATTTGTCCACTTGGCGTTTCAGTATCTTCTGCTAAAAGTATTTCATCTTCTCCCATATGAACATTTTCATAGTACTTATTGTTTTTTATCAAATATAAAGTTGCCTTCTGTACTTTGCTAACATCCACTAACGCCTGCCAGATTTTCTTACCCTTAGTAGGAATGCCATTAACTAGAATAACTAGTGGTTCATTTTCTACACTCTCTACACCAATAGTTTCAATATTTTTCTTTAAATCTAATGTTAAATATACAACTCTTCCTTTTAATCCTCTTTGTAAATCTGAAGGAGACATTTTACCTGTTTTCGGCTCCATACCAACAATATTCTGAAACGGGTGCACACATTGAATGAGAATAGACTCATAGGTATTTAAATCTATCAGTTTTGGAGGAATAGCAACCAACTCTAAATTATTATGGACAGCTCTAGCGGACATTTTATTCTCATCTAATTTGTTATAATAATATTTACAAATACGCTGATCAGAACCCAAATCAAAACAATATTCTACCAACAGATAAGTTGCAAATTCCTTCCACATTTAATTATTTTCTCTTCCACTTTTTAAATAAAGATCAACACTCCTAGTCTGATTTTTATAGTGAGTTCGCTGACAACAAATACAAGAAAAATTTGGCCTTTCACCTGAAATCACCTTAAACTTTGTAATTTGATCATACATTTTTTTGTAATAGTATGTTCCAAATTCTCTTCAACATTTTCTTCTATTAATGTATCCGTTTCTGCACTCTCTTGTTGAGGACCAAAATAACAAACCTCAATTTCATCACAAATCTTCTTCACATCTGATAATGATCCACGCAAAAGAGCATTGTTCAACTCAGTTAACTTAATTACTGGACTTTTTGCATAATACAATCTTCTGACTAACTTCCGCATTATTGTTGTACTGCTAACCTCCTGAAATGGTGAAAAACACTTTGATATACTTTTCTAGAATGACAAGCCAGAGAATGACCTTGCAAACCAGTATTTTTTCTCAATTTGCAAGGGTCTAGTCCTTGCAACATCTTAATCTTTTGTTTAACACTTTTTTTTAGTATATGCTCATAAGAAATTGCGTAAAAGATCATTAGATTCTTGTCGTACACTACAAATACTACTGCAAACCCAATTGTAAACTGGGGCTTTAGAACATCTGCCTAGAACTTCATCAGCTATCACTTCTTCTGCATTCCTGGGAACCATTTTCTCTTTCTCAATTGGACAACCATTTCTAACCTCATAAGTTCGACCACTGGTGTCAACTGCATGCAACAAATTATTGGTCTGAAAATAACTCTCTTCACTAAAGAAAGGCTCTGAACTTGAACTGTGTTTCCATTCGCCCCCGAAAAATTACGAAAATGTGTCCTATTAATTACTCTTTTCCTCTTACTTTTGGCCTTCATTAAATGGATTGGTTTATCTAGTGTTCGAATTCTGTTTAAAACTAAAATAAATAGTTTCCTTTTTACTTCAAAAGCCTTGTCAACAATGGATTCAATATGCTTCTTCTTTTTATAAAACAGTGCTCTCTTTTTATATTTCTTCATATCTTTCAGCAAATGATGTACTACTCTATTATAAAATAATTTCTTGCGTATTTCTTCATACTGATTTTGTCTTTTTTTTACCATATGTTGTATCCTTTGACTGTACATTGAATTTTTTCCTTTCCTATTATTTTGACAATTTTTTCTGGTTGAAGCATTGTCAGTGGTTTCAACATTCTTTCTGGGCCTAGTAAGATTTTTAATAAATTCCTTAGTAGTCTTACCAGAAGATTTTTTCTTTTTAGCCACATTATGTTGGTCTTCCAATACTTGTTGTTGAGTTTTCTTCAAGTAACTGCCCTAAAATAAATAGTTTCCTTTTTACTTCAAAAGCCTTGTCAACAATGGATTCAATATGCTTCTTCTTTTTATAAAACAGTGCTCTCTTTTTATATTTCTTCATATCTTTCAGCAAGTTATGTACTACTCTATTATAAAATAATTTATTGCGTATTTCTTCATACTGTTTTTGTCTTCTTTTACCATACGTTTTATCCTTTGAATGTACATTGGCTTTTTTTCCTTTCCTATTATTTTGACTATTTTTTCTGGTTGAAGCATTGTCAGTGGTTTCAACATTCTTTCTGGGCCCTAGTAAGATTTTTAATAAATTCCTTAGTAGTCTTTCCAGAAGATTTTGTCTTTTTAGCCAGAGTATGTTGGTCTTCCAATACTTGTTGTTGAGTTTTCTTCAAGTAAACGTCCTTTAGCTCTCTTTTTCTCTTTCTTGATTTTTCATGCATGATAACATTATTTTAATGATGAGAAACAATATCTGTAAAAAATAAACATAAATAAAAATATATTAATAACTTTTTAAATTATACTTTCTTATTACTATACAAACACATTCTACATAGATACTGACTGACGAATTGTAGACCTTAAATACAAGTGTGATGGTGGTTACACCACTACATGCATAGTGCATAGGAGTTTGAAGCACTCTGTGCCCTACAGACTGCATGAGTACATGAATACTGAGTGAATGGTTACAGTACTATAAGGAGAGACACTGGATGAATTCATAATTGGTTGAGTTTTACTTTAGTGAATGGATTAGTACATGGTACTGAATGAGTCACTATAACATTGCAAGAGCAGTCACAGGGTGTTTACTGGAATATATTAATACTGACTAGGGAATTGTAAGCCTGAAACACAAGTGTGAAGGTGGTTAGATCACTACATGCATTGTGCATAGGAGTTTGAATCACTCCATGTCCTAAAGCCTGGTTCACTGCATGAATACATGCATACTGACTGAATGATTACAGTACTATGAGAAGAGATACTGGTTGAATTCATAATTAATTACATGTTGCTTTAGTGAATGGATTAGAACATGGTACTGAAAGAGTCACTATGGGATTGCAAGAGCAGGCACAGGGTGTTTGCTGGAGTGTATGGATACTAACTAGAGGATTGTAGGCCTGAAACACAAGTGTTTATATTTCTTCATATCTTTAAGCAAATTATGTACTACTCTATTATAAAATAATTTCTTGCGTATTTCTTCATACTGATTTTGTCTTCTTTCACCATATGTTGTATGCTTTGACTGTACATTGGCTTTTTTCCTTTCCTATTATTTTGAATATTTTTTCTGGTTGAAGCATTGTCAGTGGTTTCAACATTCTTTCTGGGCCTAGTAAGATTTTTAATAAATTCCTTAGTAGTCTTACCAGAAGATTTTTTATTTTTAGCCACATTATGTTGGTCTTCCAATACTTGTTGTTGAGTTTTCTTCAAGTAACTGCCCTTTAGCTCTCTTTTTCTCTTTCTTGATTTTGCATGCATGATAACTTTATTTTAATGATGAGAAACAATATCTGTAAAAAAATAAACATAAATACATTTATATTAATAACTTTATACATTCTACATAGATACTGACTAACGAATTGTACACCTTAAATACAAGTGTGATGGTGGTTAGACTACTACCTACATAGTGCATAGGAGTTTGAAGCACTCTGTGCCCTAAAGCCTGGCTCACTGCATGAGTACATGCATACTGAGTGAATGATTACAGTACTATAAGGAGAGACACTGGGTGAATTCATAATTGGTTGAGTTTTACTTTAGTGAATGGATTAGTACATGGTACTGAAAGAGTCACTATGGGATTGCAAGAGCAGTCACAGGGTGTTTGCTGGAGTGTATGGATACTAACTGGTGAATTGTAGGCCTGAAACACAAGTGTGAATGTGGTTAGATCACTACATGCATAGTGAATAGGAGTTTGAAGCACTCCATGTCCTAAAGCCTGGCTCACTGCATGAGTACATGCATACTGACTGAATGATTACAGTACTATAAGAAGAAATACTGGTTGAATTCATAATTAATTACAGTTTGCTTTAGTGAATGGATTAGTACATGGTACTGAAAGAGTCACTATGGGATTGCAAGAGCAGTCACAGGGTGTTTGCTGGAGTGCATGTATACTAACTAGGGAATTGTAGGCCTGAAACACAAGTGTGAAGGTGGTTAGACTGCTAAATGCATAGTCCATACGAGTTTAAAGCAGTACATGTGCTAAGGCTCTGAATCGCTGCATCGGTACTTGGATAATGACTGAATGATTACAATAGTACAACCACACATAAAGTTACCAAATGCTTCTCTCACAATGCTTTACAAAAGCACACAAACTCACAGTTTGATTCTAGAGAAGCAACACTATCCACTAGTCTAGAAGAGTTAAGATGACTGCACACATTCACATATTTCATGACTGCATTTGAGAGTGCAAGCCTGACACATTTTAAAATACATAAGCAATGCCTGCTTTCAAATTCTAACAAAACTTGGCAACATGATAGGTTTTTAACCAGTTATATGTCTGCAAACACATGAAGTACCCAAAGGTTTCTTTCACAGCAGTTCCAAAATGTACACAGTCTCACAGTGTGATTCTAGACAAGTAAGACTATCCCTTGCACTTTATCAAAACACATTGACTGATCTAGAAAAGCTAAGGTGACTGCACACATTACACATAGTTCAATACTGAATTTTAGTGTTAAAGCCTAACTCATTTTGTAAATACATAAGCAATAACTATTTTCTATTGATCGAACCCAGTCACCAACTTTAGGAGAACTGGGCAGAATCCAGTTTATACAAATCTCGTTTCTAGCAAGAAGTATAAATGTAAACAAAAGGTACTTCTGTTTTTTGGTTAAACCAAAATTGAACTCTTCAGTATCCAGAATACCAAAAATAACAGTAAAAGCTCTTACCTTAACAATCGTGTTAAGACTCTTATCAATAACCTTACCAACTCCGCTCCAAAATTGATCAAGGTGGTGGCATGAGTAGAACATATGAATATCATTAACATCCTTATCACCACATTTTGGGCATTTTCGCGTCACCTGAGAACTCATTTTTGATAGCCTTTCAGGGGTCCAATAAGATATGTGCAAAGTAAACAAATGATTTTTCCTAAGAGGTGCAGAAAGTATAATGTGCCATAAATAAGTGCAGGATACTTGCCATGCCTGTTGCAAGTCTTGAACTGGGAAAATCTTCTTCCATTTAAGATCTGGAGTGTTGTAGTCTGAATCCTTCTTCTCCACCAAGTACCAATACCACTTCGATACTTCTTTATTTCCAGCTACTTTAAGGAATTCATCCTCTAAATTTGACACAGAGTCTGGCCAGGTTCCTTGTTCTTTAGACCAGCCAAGCAACTGGTAAAATTTAAATCTTGATATTTCATTCTTCGTTATTGCCGTTAGCTCATCCCATGATTTTAAGACACCATTTTCCAAAAGATCTCCCCACTTGGATATTCCAGCTCTTTTCAAAGGCACCGCTAGTAGATCTTTCAAACAATCAGGAGTACCTGGAGAGTCCCATATCGGTGCTTGTGGGCTATAATATAGGAATTGCCATGTTTTCCTTATATCTGACCAGAGTTTAAAAGCAGATTTTGGGACCTTTAGTTTAACTTTTTTGAAAAACCTTTGGTGGCCAAATTTATAAAGGCATTGGTTATGTTTAGTTACTGCTTTCCAGTAAACAGGGTATGACTCGTAGTCCCGAAACAGATGCCTTATATTCTTGAAATGGAAGGCCTTATAATACAACAGAAGATCTGGACTGGCTATCCCTCCTCGATGTTTTTTCTGGATACGTTTTTTCCCGGCTATCCTGACCATTTTGGATGACCAAATAAAAGTATTCAATTCACTCTGTATGTTTTTAATATACTGTAACTTAAACTCCAGGGGGATTGTATTAAAGGCAAAAGTACATTTTGGTAGGATGACCATTTTTATTACATTTGCCCTCCCCATAAAAGTAAGAGATAGACAACTCCAAGACTTCAAGAGTTTCCTCGTCTCTTTAGCTTTTAGTTCCAAGTTTATCTGGGTGATATCCTCGATATTCCTTGAAACTTGAATACCAAGGTACCTAATGTTTTCTTTTGAATCAAGACATGGATTAGATATGCTCCAATGCATTACCTAAGTTTTTTGTTTATTTATTTGGTAGCCTGAGATTCCCCCAAAATCTGTTAGTAAACTGTTTATATTGTTAAAAGTTTCATTTACCTTACTTGAATAGATCATTAAATCATCGGCATATAGTGCCACTTTTAGCTCCCAGCAATTAAACCTAAATGGGGTGATTTCTTTGGAGGCCCTAATTACATTTGGTAACGGCTCTATATATAGGTTAAAAAGATGAGGGGAGAGAGGACACCCCTGCCTGGTGCCTCTCTTAATTTGAAAACTATATGATAAACTGCCGTTAATGAGTATTTTCCCCATTGGAGCCGAGTAGATGTTTGCTACTTCCCTAGATAAGTTTTGACCTAAATTGTTCTGTTGAATGATTTTTTGTAAATATGACCAATTTACACGGTCAAAAGCTTTAGCTGCATCAAATGTGAATATTGCGAGAGGTAGTTTCTCGTGGGCTGCTATATCAATAGCTCCGATCAGTTGATGTGTGAGATCGTGCAGCTGTCTCCCTGTAATAAAGCCCTTCTGATCTTCATGTATGAGCCTATCAGAAAAAGAACCAAGTCTTTTTGCTAGGACCTGGGTAAAAATGTTATAGTCTGTGTTAAGGAGCGAGATCGGTCTGTACGACTCACAGTAGGAGGGGTCTTTGTCAAGCTTCAAAATCAAACTAATCGTGTCCTCATTCCAGGATTTAGGGATAGAATGTAAGCATGGGCGTAAAATCCGCTCCGCTCGCGGATTTTTCGGATTTTCGTCAAATTCGCAATCCGCGAACGCTCGCGAATTTGTCGAAAATCTGTGAATCCGCTCGCGGCGGATTTTTTGCTTGGTTGCGGCGCGCGGCGTGGTGCACGGCGTTCACTTTCCGTCATTTTAGCGTTTGCCGAGTTGTTTTTCTTTGCGAGTGACGCGCCATTTTAGATCTTGCTGCGTGTTCCCGCGGGAGTTTGTCGCCCGCGAATACGTACTCGCGGCTTGCCACCTTGCACAGCACACCTCGCGAGAGTTCGCAATTGCGAACACGTAGTTGCGGCGGAAAGGAACAATCTCGCACTTGCGAAATAGAGATTTTGCAATTTCGCACAAGAAAATCACCAGCAAACAGGATAAACCTTCAGAAAATTATGATTTTTATCAGAATCACTCCTCAGGTTGACATTTGCATGGCCTTTTTTTTTGCAAGGAGTCCATTTTGGGGGGGGGGGAGTAAGGAAGTGCCCCACAGTCTCCAACTTCCTGTTCCTGTCCAGCAGGCTCCTCCCAGTGCTTTGTCCATCTCCTGGTCACTTTCATTTGGATCTGGAGCTGGAAGGATTACTTTTTGTGGGTGCTGCTGGATATTTGGATTTGAGGCCTTTTTGACTGTCTTTGGATCACTTTTGGATTAGAAATCAACTTTCACAAGTAAGTTTGTTTGGGGCATTACAGTTGCTGCAAGTACAATTTTTGAACTTTTTCAGAAAATTAAATAAATTATATTGTGGGTAGCCACAGTATCCAGTAGGACCAGGGTTGGTTATGGGTGCATGATACAACTGTTTTGTTGAATTTAAACACCATTGAGGCCATGGATGGGCTGGGATTGTGCAGATTTTATTGTTTTTTGTCGTTTTTTTGGGCCTGCTGGTGTGGCCCTTTGCCCAGGGGTGGTGAGTGTTGCATGGGCCTAGTCTTTCTGTGGGGTGTCTTCTTGAATTTAAACATAATTGAGGCCATGGATGGGCTGGGATTGTGCTTATTTTATTGTTTTTTGTCGTTTTTGGGGGGCTGCTGGTGTGGCCTTTTGCTTGCCCAGGGGTGGTGGTGGTGCATGGACTGAGTGTGCCTGTGGTGTGGTCTCACTCTCTTTGATGTAAACATCATGGATGGCATTGGATTGTGGTGATTTCTGGCTGTTTTTCTGTTTTTTGGGGGTGTACTGTTGATGTGGACTGGCCATGTGGGTGGTGGTGGTGGCCATCTTGAGTGCTGGCTGGTACAGGCAACATGTGCTTGGGGTGTAAGGGGGCCATTTTGAGGAGAGGCAGTGTCTGAGGCCTGCACTTATTTTGCCTACTTTTCATCCCTTATGCCCAGGGGTAGTGAGTGTTGCATGGGCCTAGTGTTTCTGAGGGGTGTCTTCTTGAATTTAAACACCATTGAGGCCATGGATGGGCTGGGATTGTGCAGATTTTATTGTTTTTTGTCGTTTTTTTGGGCCTGCTGGTGTGGCCCTTTGCCCAGGGGTGGTGAGTGTTGCATGGGCCTAGTCTTTCTGTGGGGTGTCTTCTTGAATTTAAACATAATTGAGGCCATGGATGGGCTGGGATTGTGCTTATTTTATTGTTTTTTGTCGTTTTTGGGGGGCTGCTGGTGTGGCCTTTTGCTTGCCATGGGGTGGTGGTGGTGCATGGACTGAGTGTGCCTGTGGTGTGGTCTCACTCTCTTTGATGTAAACATCATGGATGGCATTGGATTGTGGTGATTTCTGGCTGTTTTTCTGTTTTTTGGGGGTGTACTGTTGATGTGGACTGGCCATGTGGGTGGTGGTGGTGGCCATCTTGAGTGCTGGCTGGTACAGGCAACATGTGCTTGGGGTGTAAGGGGGCCATTTTGAGGAGAGGCAGTGTCTGAGGCCTGCACTTATTTTGCCTACTTTTCATCCCTTATGCCCAGGGGTAGTGAGTGTTGCATGGGCCTAAAGTTTCTGAGGGGTGTCTTCTTGAATTTAAACACCATTGAGGCCATGGATGGGCTGGGATTGTGCAGATTTTATTGTTTTTTGTTGTTTTTTTGGGCCTGCTGGTGTGGCCCTTTGCCCAGGGGTGGTGAGTGTTGCATGGGCCTAGTCTTTCTGTGGGGTGTCTTCTTGAATTTAAACATAATTGAGGCCATGGATGGGCTGGGATTGTGCTTATTTTATTGTTTTTTGTCGTTTTTGGGGGGCTGCTGGTGTGGCCTTTTGCTTGCCCAGGGGTGGTGGTGGTGCATGGACTGAGTGTGCCTGTGGTGTGGTCTCACTCTCTTTGATGTAAACATCATGGATGGCATTGGATTGTGGTGATTTCTGGCTGTTTTTCTGTTTTTTGGGGGTGTACTGTTGATGTGGACTGGCCATGTGGGTGGTGGTGGTGGCCATCTTGAGTGCTGGCTGGTACAGGCAACATGTGCTTGGGGTGTAAGGGGGCCATTTTGAGGAGAGGCAGTGTCTGAGGCCTGCACTTATTTTGCCTACTTTTCATCCCTTATGCCCAGGGGTAGTGAGTGTTGCATGGGCCTAGTGTTTCTGAGGGGTGTCTTCTTGAATTTAAACACCATTGAGGCCATGGATGGGCTGGGATTGTGCAGATTTTATTGTTTTTTGTCGTTTTTTTGGGCCTGCTGGTGTGGCCCTTTGCCCAGGGGTGGTGAGTGTTGCATGGGCCTAGTCTTTCTGTGGGGTGTCTTCTTGAATTTAAACATAATTGAGGCCATGGATGGGCTGGGATTGTGCTTATTTTATTGTTTTTTGTCGTTTTTGGGGGGCTGCTGGTGTGGCCTTTTGCTTGCCCAGGGGTGGTGGTGGTGCATGGACTGAGTGTGCCTGTGGTGTGGTCTCACTCTCTTTGATGTAAACATCATGGATGGCATTGGATTGTGGTGATTTCTGGCTGTTTTTCTGTTTTTTGGGGGTGTACTGTTGATGTGGACTGGCCATGTGGGTGGTGGTGGTGGCCATCTTGAGTGCTGGCTGGTACAGGCAACATGTGCTTGGGGTGTAAGGGGGCCATTTTGAGGAGAGGCAGTGTCTGAGGCCTGCACTTATTTTGCCTACTTTTCATCCCTTATGCCCAGGGGTAGTGAGTGTTGCATGGGCCTAGTGTTTCTGAGGGGTGTCTTCTTGAATTTAAACACCATTGAGGCCATGGATGGGCTGGGATTGTGCAGATTTTTTGTTTTTTGTCGTTTTTTTTGGGCCTGCTGGTGTGGCCCTTTGCCCAGGGGTGGTGGTGAGTGTTGCATGGGCCTAGTCTTTCTGTGTGGTGTCTTCTTGAATTTAAACATAATTGAGGCCATGGATGGGCTGGGATTGTGCAGATTTTATTGTTTTTTGTCGTTTTTTTGGGCCTGCTGGTGTGGCCCTTTGCCCAGGGGTGGTGGTGAGTGTTGCATGGGCCTAGTCTTTCTGTGTGGTGTCTTCTTGAATTTAAACATAATTGAGGCCATGGATGGGCTGGGATTGTGCTTATTTTATTGTTTTTTGTCGTTTTTGGGGGGCTGCTGGTGTGGCCTTTTGCTTGCCCAGGGGTGGTGGTGGTGCATGGACTGAGTGTGCCTGTGGTGTGGTCTCACTCTCTTTGATGTAAACATCATGGATGGCATTGGATTGTGGTGATTTCTGGCTGTTTTTCTGTTTTTTGGGGGTGTACTGTTGATGTGGACTGGCCATGTGGGTGGTGGCGGTGGCCATCTTGAGTGCTGGCTGGTACAGGCAACATGTGCTTGGGGTGTAAGGGGGCCATTTTGAGGAGAGGCAGTGTCTGAGGCCTGCACTTATTTTGCCTACTTTTCATCCATTATGCCCAGGGGTAGTGAGTGTTGCATACTTGCATGTCCGTAGTCTTTCTGTGGGGTGTCTTCAATGTAAACATCAAGGATGGCATGGGATTGTGCTCATTTTTCTGTGTTTTGTCGATTTTTGGGGGTGTATAACTGAACTGATGTTCCTCTGTCTTCCATTGCTTTTAGGTGCACAAGAAGACTCAAGAGAACCACCAGTGCCAGGAAGAAGTCCTGCAGCGGTGTGTGCAGCATAACGTCACGCGACGTCACGTCTGGACACAGAACCCTCTGCAACTCATGCAACTGCTGCCTGCTGACCTGCTCTGAAGAGGATGGCCCCAAAAAAAGTAACCCGTAGCTCCTCTAGCAAGAAAGGTGCCAGTAAGGAGCAGAAGAAGCAAGTTACCAAGGAGACTGGTGTGCCGCCCGCCCCTTTTTTTGGGAGTAAAAAAAAAAGTATTCCTGCAGCAGCAGCAGCGGGATCTGCTGGGGACCAAGCTGGCAGCAGCACCCCCGCTCCATTGGGCTCAGTGCCACCACCACCACCACGCCAACTTAAGTCCAAGCCCTTGAGTGCTGCAGAGGCAGCCAGTATAGTTCTTCAATCACCATCGACCAGTGATGTTGGCTCATCGCAAGAAAGCAGCAGCAATGTCCCTCAATCAACACAGGTTGTTGTAGCTCATCTGACGAGTGTTGAACAACCACAGCCGCAACAACAATCACATGTGCAAGTACAAGCCCAAGTACATGTGGAAGGAGAGGCAGCGCAAGGATATGCGCAAGCAGAGGTGCATGGAGGGTCACAAGTGCCCACAATAGTTGTTCCTCCCGAAGTAGGGGCACATCAGGAAATCGACAATCAAGGCGAGGTATCATTTGAGGAAGCCACTCCTCCTGATGATCCTTCATTGTCTTCCACACCCCTAGCAAGGAAGAGATCAAGGGTGGTGTCTACATCCTCTTCAAGCACACCTCCTTCTGATGATACGGATCAATCTTGGGAACCAGCACCACAGCCGTCTGAGAGTGAGGCACACCATGATCCAACAAAGGTAGTTAAGCGTAAAAGGAAGCTCGTCCAAAGTCTCAGAGTTATGGAGTGTGATGAGGCTCAACAAGAAGTGGCGGATACTGCTGCTGATGAAGACTCTGCCAACGACGACCCAGTCATCATAAAGGTCACTGCAGCCCCAGCGGGCATGCAGCAAACAGACATTTTGACCCTAGCCCGAAGAGCTGCTGCGCGTGATGATGATGATGATGATGTTGTCGATGAGGAGGCAGTGGAAACACCACAATCATTGGAGTTAAGTAGTACACCAACTCGTCCCGCTTCCATATTTCTTTCTGGCAAGAAGAGACCTCCGTCAACCTCGACCTTAATTAGTGGCGGTGAAAGTGCAAAACGTACAAATGTTGGGCAATCCAGATCCTCCACTTCATCTGGCATTAGCTTCATGACCACCACCACCAGTATCGCCGCCTCCTCCAGGTCCCACAGACACTTCAAGTCCCCAGTTTGGGACTTCTTTACTGTTTGTCCCAAAAATCCAAAGTTTGCCATTTGTACCCTTTGTAAGCTTGCAGTTAGTCGTGGTAAGTCAGGTAGCAACTATGGTACCGGCGGCCAGAGTGGTCATCTTGAGAGAAAGCACGCTGTCAAATGGTTTGCGCACCTAGATGCGATCAAGAAAGGCCAAAATCAAGGAAACGTTGATGTTTCATCTGATGATGACGAGCAGGAAGAAGACGTGTCAAACACGTCCCTTACACCCAGTACCCCTGTCAGCAGCACACCCAATGTGAGGCACACTAAGAGTGTTGGAGCGAGTGAGACACCAACGCACAAAAGTTCACCAGCGAGCAAAATTGGGTCAACGAAGTCATTATCAGCCCGTAAATGCTTGGTCCAGGCCAACATTAGAACAATGCTTACTTCAGACGTGCCATATGAACGCAACCACCCACTGACGCGTCTGTATAACACTAAGCTGGCTAAAATGCTAGCTGTGGACCTTCTACCTTTTTCTTTTGTAGAAGCGGTAGGTTTTCTTGAATTAGTGGCAACGCTCTGCCCTAAATGGAAAGTTCCGAGCCGGTTCTATTTTGCCAGAGTTGCGGTTCCAGCACTACATGAAGATGTGCTGCAGGCGATTGGGGCAGCTTTGCAGAAGAGTGCTGTTCACACAATACATCTGACAACAGACATGTGGACCAGTGGCCCAGGCCATGATTACATGTGCATCACTGCACACTGGGTCTCTTTTTCAGGTGTTAAAGCAAAGCTAAACGCAGGTGTTGACCCGGACAAAGTTTTCAAAGCTGCTCGGAAACATGCAACACTAGCCATGTTTGGCTTGGAGAAAAGTCACACAGCAGAAAACCTTTTGCAAGAGTTTAACAAAAAGGTCTTGACAATGCTATCCCCCCTAAAACGCAAGATTGGTTATGTTTCCACGGATAATGGCTCCAATGTAGTTAAGGCCATGTCGGAGGGTGGCTATTTCAGAGTGCCATGTTTGGCGCACTGTATCAACCTGGTAGTTCAAAAATTCTTGAGTGATAGAGACAGTGCAGCGTTCGCGGTAATGGCCACCTGCCGCAAAATGTGCAACCATTTCAGCCATTCTTTTAAGGCCCGGAAGCATCTGCGGAGACTGCTACTTCAACGTAGAATGCCAGTGAAAGCACTCATCCAGGAGGTGGCAACACGTTGGAACTCAACCTTCTACATGCTTGAGCGTCTGTATGAGCAGTATACGGTACTCGATCACTATTTCTTCACAGAGGGTACATCTCAGAAGGAGGACCTGCGGATGAGTGCGGCGCAATGGGACATAGTTAAAAGCCTGACAGGCATGCTTCGTCCTTTTGAGTTCTTCACGCGTGCAGTCAGCCAGGAGGACTGTAATTTGGGAAAAGCTATCCCATTGTTGTGCATGCTGGAGCACCAACTGATGGCGGTGTCTTCTGAGTTTGAAAAAGAAGATGAAGAAAAAAAAAACCATTTCATTTTGTCAGAGAAATTATTAGAGCGCCTACGTGGTGATGAACGTCTTCAAAAGATCAAGTCAGATCAGCATTACATTTGTGCTACTATTCTGGATCCACGCTACAAAAAGGCGCTGGCAGGCGAAGCATTCTTTCCTTTTGATGATGCAGATGTTCAAAAGTACAAACATTGGTTAGCCTTGTCAGCCAAGAGGTTTGAAAAAGAACGGCAGGTTATTGAAGGAGAAGCCAGTACATCAGCATCAGCATCAGCAGGCCATCCCCAGTCACAAGAATCCACTTCTGCACCTGTGGCTGGGGCACAAGTGACCTCTCAGCCGTTAAAGACACCGGCAACTGGATCATCTGCACCACACACAACAAAAACAGTGGCTGTTGTAGAGGATTGGCTAAGTTTGCTTGGGTATGGTTCTCGAAAAAATGTCACAGCCACAGCAAAAAGTAAGCAAAGTGGAGGAACCGTTGATGACCTTGAGTCGATGGTGCAGGACTATATGAATGACTCAACAGTGGTCTTTCTTAATGAGGAGCCATTGCAGTATTGGCATGGCAAAAAACAATTGTGGCCACAGCTCTACAACCTGGCTATAAACTATTTGTCTTGCCCACTCGCAAGTGTGTCTTCTGAACGTGTTTTCAGTGCTGCTGGTGGCATTGTAACTCCCAAACGGAGCCGCCTCTCGCCCAAAAATGTGGAGCGGCTGACAATGATCAAGATGAATCAGCACCTCATACCACCAGATTACAAAGTACGAGAAAGCACGCCGCATGAAGACGAGGAGGACGGCAACGTAGATGAGGGGATTTTTTCTCTGTTCGGTGGCACTGACCTCATCCAGCCTGAATTCGCAGAGTATGATGACGAAATCTTGTTCTTATTCCCTGACACCGAGCCCTGAAAATGAGACAATCAATCAAGAACTTTCTTTTTCGTCCTTATTCACTTTTATTCCTGTGTGCTTTGTGTCTCTCTTTCTTTGTTTTGCACAGTTAATTAAATTCAAACTTTAATCACCTAATCCCAAAAACAAGACCATCATCAGAACTGTCTTCACTTGTTTGCTTATTGCTTTGAAGGTGCCGCAGTCTACATTCCTCAGGTTCACAAGTTCCGAAGAACATGCTCCTCTATCCTCCTCCTCCAGACTGCGATTTCCCTCCAAGCAGAGTGCTGGATTACGCCCAATGAAGAAAGACTCAGCACTTGTGGAGGTGTTGTACTTCTTTGCGGGTGAGTTGACGGATTTGGGCCCATTGCTGTGAAGCTCTAATAATGGACAAAAGTGTTTTGGACCAAATATGAGGAGGAAATTTCTTGCCGTTTTTGCTGACTTGCTTGCCTTTGAGGTGCTCTTTGGCGGGGTTCCGGGGGTTTGTGGGTAATTTTTGGTGTCTGTCGAAGCACTGCTGCGACAGTCCAATCTTGATTGCATTTGCTTTTCAGGAAATCCGTGGTGGAAAACAGGAGTTATGATGATTGATGATGATGACCTAGCTGAACAGCGCCGCATTTGGACCGAAGGCCGAGAGATATTGTAAGTATGAGATTTAGCTTTTTCGCTGTTTGGGGGTGTTGTCGGGTGGTTTTTTGCGGGTGGGTTGGCGCCGGCGGGTCTTGCCTGGGGCATTCCTGGGAAGGTCTAATACCGGATAGAAGTGTTTTGGACAAAATCCATAAGGAACAGCCTTTTTTTTGCTATTTCTTCTGACATCTTGCTCAATGTAGCGTTTTGGGGGGCTTCCTGCTGTTCGTGGGTGGGTTGCGGCCGGGGTCTCTGTCGAAGCACTGCTGCGACAGTCTAATCTTGATTGCATTTGCTTTTCAGGAAATCCGTGGTGGAAAACAGGAGTTATGATGATTGATGATGATGACCTAGCTGAACAGCGCCGCATTTGGACCGAAGGCCGAGAGATATTGTAAGTATGAGATTTAGCTTTTTCGCTGTTTGGGGGTGTTGTCGGGTGGTTTTTTGCGGGTGGGTTGGCGCCGGCGGGTCTTGCCTGGGGCATTCCTGGGAAGGTCTAATACCGGATAGAAGTGTTTTGGACAAAATCCATAAGGAACAGCCTTTTTTTTGCTATTTCTTCTGACATCTTGCTCAATGTAGCGTTTTGGGGGGCTTCCTGCTGTTCGTGGGTGGGTTGCGGCCGGGGTCTCTGTCGAAGCACTGCTGCGACAGTCTAATCTTGATTGCATTTGCTTTTCAGGAAATCCGTGGTGGAAAACAGGAGTTATGATGATTGATGATGATGACCTAGCTGAACAGCGCCGCATTTGGACCGAAGGCCGAGAGATATTGTAAGTATGAGATTTAGCTTTTTCGCTGTTTGGGGGTGTTGTCGGGTGGTTTTTTGCGGGTGGGTTGGCGCCGGCGGGTCTTGCCTGGGGCATTCCTGGGAAGGTCTAATACCGGATAGAAGTGTTTTGGACAAAATCCATAAGGAACAGCCTTTTTTTTGCTATTTCTTCTGACATCTTGCTCAATGTAGCGTTTTGGGGGGCTTCCTGCTGTTCGTGGGTGGGTTGCGGCCGGGGTCTCTGTCGAAGCACTGCTGCGACAGTCTAATCTTGATTGCATTTGCTTTTCAGGAAATCTGTGGTGGAAAACAGGAGTTATGATGATTGATGATGATGACCTAGCTGAACAGCGCCGCATTTGGACAGAAGGCCGAGAGATATAAGTATGAGATTTAGCTTTTTCGCTGTTTGGGGGTGTTGTCGGGTGGTTTTTTGCGGGTGGGTTGGCGGGTCTTGCCTGGGGCATTCCTGGGAAGGTCTAATACCGGATAGAAGTGTTTTGGACAAAATCCATAAGGAACAGCCTTTTTTTCAAGGTCAAATTTTGTTCTAAAACACAGTAGTACACCTACCTTGAGGGGAAAGATCCGCTATAATATTTTGGCCATACTTATTGATCCTTAAAAAGGTGACTCAGACAGAGCACGCAATTTCAAAAATATTGTACTGTCTATTAGGGAAATCAAAGTGTGACTTTTTGCACCACACAGCGTACATACCTTTTATTTATTTATCAGTGGTATTGTAATAGCACTTCCTGTTTTCCGTTCAATAATTACAGGCCGGGTTTCAGTCAACATCCGCCAGGCAGGCAGTGGACAGGGTGTCTTCTGTCAGTGGTCACCACATTGATGGACGAAGCGTCAGCTGGAATGGAGGAGTGCCGCCAATAAGAGGAATTGTTTGCTGCATGCTTATTACTTACCAAATTCAACAGGACAACTCCAACAACATACGCAATACAGATACAGTATCCATTGTTGTCTTTTATTCTATGAGTGTGACTGCATGTGCTTACCTTTAGTTTGTAACCAAAGATTGTCTGTATCTTCAATTATTGTTTGTCCATGCTCTGCTTTTTTTTTCTTCTCTCAACAAAACCTACCCAAAAAGAAACCCCCATTCCCATCCATTTTACAAACCCTAACCCTCTTCCCCCGGGCTGTGTTGTTTTGCTTGATGTCTGACTAAAATGACATCAATAATTCCACACACTTGCTGGGGAGGATAAGGTCATAGCAGCAACAGGCTGGTGAAGGAATACGAGGATATCTTCTAGACTTACTCAGCTTCAGTACTATATCTTCTAGTAGTAGTAGCCAATGTCAAATAAATTCAACGCAAGTACTAGTTATACTTGCAAGCAAATACTTTACCATTTGTTAGGCTACATTATGGCACTGTTCTAGTGTACTGTCACCTGCTATTTTCTCGATCGTACCGTAACCGTTGTAATGCTACAGTAAGGAGGACAAACAAGGTTTCGTTTTCTTTTTTTCCATAGGCATGCAACTGCCACTGTGTCACACCACTAGTACCACCGCAATGAGGAAATGTCACCCGCCCAGGATTGACAACGTTAATCCCCATTTCACCTGGAGCCAGCCCTGGGCCTAGCCCTAATTTCTAACACAAATTACAGGTAAGATAAGCGTTTGGTGGGAGGTAGTATAATGGAGTATTATTTCGGAGTAGACAAGAGATTGACGGTTGTACTACTAAAGTCCTACGACTGTTCAGGAAAACAAAGTTACTGTTACACCCCCGCCCCCCACCCACCAGACTGAAAAGCAGTAAAAAACAGGTATGGTCAGATAAAGTTGAAAAATATATTTATTTAGCCCTAACAAAATAATCTCCCTCACCCACCCTAACCCCAACGATTGTCTCTGAAACGTCCCAAAACGATCCCAACTCCCAAATCCCACCCCCCAAAAGTCTATAAAAAAAGGGCAAGGGACACTCCACTACTGGAGGGTGCTGGTGCTGGTGCATGATGCGGCATGGGCATCATACTCCTTGCGGAGGGTGGCAAGCTCGGAGCGGAGGCCCTTAACCAAGTTCTTATACCTCAGGACCTCCTGCTCCAGGTTGGACATGCGGACTCGTAGGCGGCGTTGGCGGTCCTTGCAGCTCCTGTGGGGGGCAGCTGGTATTTCGGTTGCTTGGCGGTGGCGGTCGTCTTTCTTAGCCCGGCTCGGTCCCGCTGGCTTAGTCACGGAGGAGGATGCAGTGGTCACAGTCGAGGATGTCGTTGTTGCCCCGCTCGACTGCGTTTCCTCCTCCTCCTCCAGGGCCTCCAGCCGCCGATATTCGGCGACTGTGGCCTCCAGCCTCCGTTGCCGGGCCAATCTAGCCTGCTCCCTCCTTGTTGTTGATTTGGAAGGAGCAACTATATGAAGAAAGAAAGACATAGTCTGTAACCAATGCTCCTTATTAATAACACAAAGTGATTGAGCCGAAAGTTGGGTCACAGAGTACAAGTAGCAAATTGAAAGCACAGTACATAACTATTGAGGACAGTATCTATGTAACCTCCCACTTCTGCATCCTTGCTCTAACAGTAGTGGTAGTTTAATGAACTAATTCTACGACCACTATGGACTTCCATTACAGTCGACTATGACAGTACACCAGTCTTATTCTTCTTCTTCTCTCTTGTTTAGGGAAATGGGTACGTTATCTTATGCAAGCCGGCAGAATGACATGGACAGCACAGTGAACTTGCACCCGAGAAAAAAAGTTGCACACCATGATGAGTGAGACAGACTTGCGTTACTGTACCGGTCCAGTACATGCAGGTGGTGAAGCTATTACTTTTCTATTACGGGTGGCACTGAGAATACTCTGTTACAAGGGCTACTGCTTAATTAATTTACCTTTCACCCTACAGTGCAAATGAGTACTAGAAAAGGAAAATGAAGAAGCTAACTAATTTGATTATCTATCACTTCACATGGGACGTATTTAATGACAGATGAGATGACTTTAGGTGCTTTGCTTAATATTGAGTGAACAGTGATACACCCACACATGAATGACGTACTACAAGTAAACTAAAGTTATTAAGAGAGGTACGGAGTGTCCACCGTAATAACCAGATATATGCTGTGAATGCAAACGCAATACAAAGTACTGCTACTATTCATGGTAGTATTGGACACATTTACAATTTCTTTTCCTTGCCTTCCCTGCACTGGAATGGACGTGCGGGTGCGGTGGTACATGCTCTTCAAGGTAACACTTACTTCACCTGGCGACCATCTACTCTCTCTAGATACACATGTGCTATCTAAGAGTCAGAGAATACCATGCTCCAGGCATCCATTCAGTCAAAGTATACGCACACATACAGTTTCTGTTTCACCCACCCAGGCTGCTGTCCTTCCACCCATCCTTGCTTCATCATTGACCCAGCCATGCACCATACCATATTCTTTCCTTCCCAGCCACCTCGGGGGCCAATCAAACACATATCGTTCTTCTTTGCCAGCCATCATACAAGTTCGCGTCCCACTTACTTACACCCTTCTTTCGCTTTTCGTTCATCCCATCCATCACGTTCGTCTAAGAACTTATTGGGATTCTTCTCACCAAAAACTTCACAGCTAAGTCGAAGTACATTTCGAGGAGGCTACTACCTGGTTGATTTGTAATTGTAATACACCCGTGCAGAAAGCACACTATGCAGTCTTCAATCTCAATAAGTAAGGAATATATAGCTTACCTGTTTCCGCCACCACCGTTTGATCCCCCACAGGAACGTCCGCCGGCTCTTGTACCGCCTCCTCCCCAGAGGCCTCCGAGTCCTGGTCCAACACAGCCACCTCCGCGCTGGCCCCGTCACCAGATGTTACACCTACAAAGTACATTTAAGAATGTTAGAATACACCACTCACTACTATATAATATTTGGTCTAGGAGAAATGTTAAAAAAACAGAATACAATGTAATAATTTGTGACTGTCTACTCCATAGTAAAAATGTCCCATTTTCCAGGGAAGGCTGTTGTCTTGCTGCACTTTTATGCACAACTGATGAATGCTTGCTTTTGATTTTTAACACGCACCACTTTTTCTCCTAACAGACAGAAGCTTGACTCCTGAGTCCTAAGAACACGACCAGGATCAAGTTCAAACCAGGTGAGAGCTCGGCTCGACCACAAGAAATGTGTCCAATTAATCGTCAGCACTAACCACTTTTCCGTTTTCAGTTAAATAGTTTTATGACAAAGTAGATTTTAATAAATGTGTTTACTTTTAATAAAGCTTTTAAACTTAAATAGACTCTGTGGTTTTTGTTCCTCTAGACTAGAGTGGATGAGCTAAAGGTTTTGGAATTTTTGCAAGCATGAGTGCCTCTGACACTTCTTGACTGTGCTGTGACTCCGTACTACTCTCTTGTCCTGCGTACGATAATCTAGAGATCATTGGGGATCTATAATCGGTGACTTCGGGAGCTGAATGACTCTGCCACACTATCTAGTCAGTAAGGAGACAGTGCATAGAGGTATTGCTGAATATAATGGGAGTCCAATGGAATTGCCAAATGTCCAATCTTAGTTAGCTACACAGACAGACTAATAAGAATAGTCTAGTAATACCACAGGGAGTCATATTCGAGGCAGGATAAGAATTTATATCCAGTCTACAAGAAGATCAAAGACGATTTAGAAAAAATCGAATGAGGAACGCTAGGAAAAAATAGGTACTGTTTATTAAAATGTAAACTTCCTGGGGCCAGCAAAGGAGCCCTCGCCTGCCCGATCCTGGCCTGCATCCTCAGCACCCTCCTCCTGTGTCCTCTTGCCCTTGGGGGGAGCTGATGTACAACATGAAAGAAAGAAAAACCAGAAAACATGAATGAGATTTTTCAACCAAATCAAACATTTCAAAAGAACAATAACAACATATTTTGGAAAAATAGCAAATAGATAGACAACTATTCCACGGGATCTATCTCATGTGGTATACTACGTTATTCGTATTGCCTGATTTGCGGAACGTTGACTTAGAAAGTTCCTATGTAACTCAATAAACAGACTACTAAAGAGGTTTGCCTAGGCCTGGCACTGCAGGCAGCAGTGCGCAACACGTGACAGACAAAGTCCATCCTGCTTGCAGATCAGTGAATACTCAAACTATCAATCCACCCGCCACCACCGCCACTATTTCTTCTTATAGCCATGTGTCTAAAGGAAGGACTGGACTTCAGTCTGTTGGGGCTGATAGAAGTCCCTTGCGGAAGTTGCTGCTCATTTTCCTCCATTGTTGCGTGCCTTTTCTGACGCAGCGGCAGAACAAAAGACTCGCCATGGTGTTGGTGCGGCGTATATATTAAAAAAAACACATATGGGCATATGGGCGATGCATCACGTTGTAAAGCCCTGCGCCATCAGGGGGCGTTCCGGCGCAAGGGAGGGCGTACCTGCGCAGGAACGAATCCTAAAAGTGGCTGAGGGAAATCTACAAGATGTCAATCAGTCTCTTTTAGGACAATGATGCATGACTCAAACCCTGCGCGCTTGAAGCCGACGTACGGCTTGATGCAGCATTGGGGAGATAGGGTACCCCAGAGCATTGCTGGAGCTGCGCCATCGTTGGCACGCAACTCCAGCAATGCGCTGCCTTTACGGCACAGATGCGTAAGGCTTCTGTGACGTTTTGGGCCAATGGGTGGTGGTGGCATGGCACACAATTACTGCCGCATCCCTGCTACTTTGCAGGGATGCGCCGGTAATTGAAAATATGACCCTTACTGTCTAGCATTACGCAGTTCTTTTCTTTACACTACACTCATACATAATTTCTCAGGCCAATGAAATGCTTCTGAACACAACATACAAAACAAAGAAGCATAGTAGCAAGCAAGGCTACTGAGAAGGAGAGCAGTGCACCTGAAATGCATAGAAGATTTTGAAATATAATTTACCTCAATGTAATCGGCAGCATTATTGCTCTTGGTAAAGAACAAAGATTTGCAAATAACAGAGCAGGATAAAACAGAGTAGTAAATGTACTACTACTACTACTCACCAAGCCCGGGGACCTCTACGCCGAGCGCGTCCAGCAAGTCCCGCTCCCGGTCCATGACATCGGTCCAGCGGTGGGTGGCCTGGTTATATGTGCGCCGGACCCCAGAGATCTTGTACATGGCCCGGCACACCTTCTCCCACCGCTTGCGACGCTCCCGGATGCCATAGCCGGTCGCGATCTTGCCGCCTCCCAGGATCGTCTTGGGGAGGCGGCGCTGGACATGGAAGATCAGTGCCGCCACTTCCTCCGCGCTGAAGATCTCCCTCGGGACCACTTGCTCCCCCCTTAAACGCCCGCACGGGAGCCGGGCACGGGGTGCGGGACCCTTCCCCTTCTCAGGGTGCTTCCCGGCTCCCTTTACCATGGTCTGGGCAGAAATAGAGTTAAATGATAAACAAGAAATAGAATAGTGAAGAAGAAAAGAAAAGAGTTCAAAAAAGTAGTTTAAAAGTAACTAAAAGCTGCAGAAAACACAAAAATATAGAGCTAGAAAAATAGAGGGATAGATAATAAGTAAAATTAGATCAAAAAAACTTCAAACAAGCAAAGGATGGCAGAGATTGAGAGAGGATAGAGAAAGCATGCCCAGAACCATAGCAATGAATGAGAAACAAGATGGCCGCGCCCGTTCACGACCGCGTGGGTAAGTTCGCGCAAGATTTTCCTTGCGAGTACGCGCGAAATTGTACTAGCGAGCAGCACACTTTGCGAGATTACACATAGCGGGCGGAAACGGAATTACGTCACGCCAACAAGATGGCCGCGCCCGTGTACGACCGATAGGGTAACTTGGCAAACGTATAGCTAGAAGAGCCTCGCGAACACGCGCAAGATCACGCGAACATACACGTCGCAAAAAAAACAATTTTGTATTCGCACGTATTCGCGGCTTCCGAAATCGATCTCGCAAGGATTGGCGCCCCAAAAAACGCGCGAAATTGCAGAAAAAAACGATTTTAGCTAAACTGAAAGCAATGAGCAGGTGCAAAAGTTCAAACTTAACATTAGTAACATTCAAGGTAGTGCTTCCTGATGGGCCCCTCCAAAGTTTGCAACTATTCTATGACCCTGCTATGACCCAAACAGCAGGCTCATAGAATAGCTACAAGTAGACCATAAAGGTCCTGTGAAAAAAAAATTTCACTGCAACAAAAAGCAAATTACAGATAAGGAAGGAAGCAGGTGCCAGCCAGACTGGAACTTTCAAAATTACTGACACATTAATGAAACACAAATTAATTGATGGCAGTTGAAGAAGGGCAGGTGTGCTTGCTTTTTTCAACCACCATAATCTACAGTGATAAATAAACCTAATGGGTGGCAGTGAGGATGTACCAGAGGGTGGCATGGGTGTCCCAGAGGGTGGCAGTGGTGAAACAGAGGGTGCTGTGAACCTGTGATGATAAACCAGACGTTGAAACAACATAGTCGCGGCCGTTGCGAGCCGAAAAGTAAGTTCGCAATTGCGAACTTGTCCCAAAATCCGCGCGAACGCGCGCCAACACAAAAAACGGGAAAATCCGCAAATCCGCTAGAGTTCGCGGATCTTCGCGGATTGCGAATCCGTAAATCCGCAAGTTCGCGTACGCGAGATCCGCTAGATCCGCCCATGCTTAATAGAATGACCCTCAGAAAAAATACTGTTGAAAACATTGGTGAGTTTGGGGGCAAGGTGATCATACATAAAGTTCATTTGGTATAGCGTCAGGCCCTGCTGCTTTACTTTTTTTTAGGTTTTTCATCACCTCTGTCACCTCATTGACAGTAATTTTTGCATTTAGAATTTCGCAGTCACGTACATCTAGTTTCTGGGTATGTGAGTTATTTAGATAGGTGTTCATTGCTATTGGGTGAGGTGATAGATCCTCCTCATATAAGGACCGAAAAAAAAGTTCAAAAGCTTTTTCAATATCTGCTTTGTCTTCAACTATTTGTCCACCGTTTCCCTTATGGATAGCAGTTATCTTATTTCTATTGGACTCAGTTTTTAGTTTCCAGGCCAGAAGTTTACCGCTATTCTCGCCGTATTCATAGTTTGACAGCGAGCTAGCGTGCCATCTCTGGCTTATCTTTTCCTCCAGGAACTCAGCCAACTCCTGTTTCTTATTCATAATTTCGTCTTTCAGGATATTTTGTTCTAACTGTCGAGATCCCATGCAGGTTTCACTAACCTGTTCGCCGGGTACAGCAGGAGCGATGAACGTAGCCACTTCTCCCTATCCCCAGGTAACGGCACCCCCTGCGAGTATATACAAACTCCACAGAGCGTAACACCACCAGGGAAGGGGAAATAAAGGGACAAAAGAAACAATAAAGTTGCAGCAGATTCAAAAATAAAATGGTTGATAACTTCGGATATCTATGCGAAGTATTAACTCTCTGATCTCTGGTGGTGGACCCTGCAGAGGGAGAGACAAGGTATCATCCATACATTCATGTAAGCTCATAGAAAGATCAATGTACTATGTGTGAAATGAACTTACAGTGTACATAGCCGCAAGTATCCCATTCTACTCATTCACAAGAAAAAACAAAAAATAAAGCATAAAAGGAATGAAAAGATCCTGAAGATAGCAAGGCACTCAGGATACCATCAGTATAGTCACCATCTATTTCTCTGGAAATATATGCTCCTGATTTGTTCAATCAAAGTCAAGGTATGCAGCACGGAAAATGTCAGTAGGGATATTTTGATTCACCACAAAATTCTCTAATAAGCTGCAAACAACTAGTATTCCTTATTAGTCTCCTTCCTAGAAAACTGGAATATAAGCAAGGTTCATTCCAAAACAAAATAACCACGCTACGTAAAATGTTCGTAACCAGAATCAAAAACCTCCAACGGCCAGTCAAGGAAATGTTTTATATAGTTCCAAATGCTATTGAGCAGCCGCTCTATCTTTTGAAAGTTGCGCGTGTATAACGCGACAGCAACAGGAACGATACATCTTACCGTGAGGCTGAAAGTCTTTAGAAATGTTTGTCGGTTGTCTTCCGATAATGGCTTCCGCCCGCCTCTGATCCCAGCGCGTTCAATGCGCGATCGAGGCAGGATCCAAAGGAAACAAAGGCTTACTAAAACGAACAAAAACGGAGCAATAACTCGATCCAAAACCGGGAGAATATTTCTTCATTGATCCAAGGCGACTCCCAGGCTGCAACAAACAACACAGCTACTCCTGTGGTCAGGTGACAAGCACCGGACTAAGGGAAAGGAGGAGTATAAGAAAGACAGTCAGGAAAGAGAGAAAGGACATCGCCCCTAAGCAATCTGGGCGATGTAGTGTGGCAATCATCTCATACATTCCGCAGTCTTACAGGAAGCGTAGGGTGAAACATGACAGAACCCCCTCTCTATAACCGACGTCTCGGCGGTCCACCAGGCTTCATAGGGAAGCGAGAGTGGAAACGTCGCAGTAAAGCCGGGCAACGCAGACTCGCACGCGGCTCCCAAGACCGATCTTCAGGGCCATACCCTTGCCAATCAATAAGGTACAACACCCTTCCTCTCACACACTTAGAATCAAGAATGGCTCTCACCACATATTCATCCTCACCCTGGACTATCACTGGGGATGGTTTAGATGGCAGCCTAGTATGAAGGGAACAAGGCTTAAATAAGGAAACATGAAACACTGGGTGAATGTGCCAGGATGATGGAAGAGTCAATTTCATGGCCACTGGATTGATGACACAATTTATAGGATAGGGACCCACGTATTTACGCTTTAATCTAGTGTTCCCTTTAAATATCAAGTGCTTAGTGTCGAGCCACACCTTATCCCCTACCTTATACAACGGTTCAAGTGTTCTTTTCTTATCTGCCTGGTTCTTATCCCTAGCTCTGGATGATTCTAGATGTACCTTAGCTTCTTGTAGTACTGCTCCAAGGTGAGTGTGATGCTCTGGTATCGTAGGATGCATGGAAGCAACGGGCTGCTCAAAGGGAATCATATTTGGATGAAATCCGTTAAGACAATAGAAAGGAGAACAGCCTAACGAAGAGTGGACCGCATTATTATATGCGAATTCAGCCGTCCAAAGAAGCATACTCCACTCTTCACTGTGCTGTAAGGTGAAACATCTAAGATACTGCTCAAGGGTCTGATTCAACCTTTCTGTTTTTTTTTTTTTTTGTTTTTTTTTTTCAAAAACCTTTATTTGAGCAAGCATAGAAAAATACAAGAATGGGCCTACAACCTCACGGGCTGGCCGCTAATAATAAGGCACAAGGCATGAATTAGAAATGTACACCCGTGGTCAGGTACAAATCCAGCACAAAGCATTACTCCCCACATGTCACAGAGCATTTTGAATTTTTATTTTATACAAAAAGCAAAATAAACACTAAAAAGGCGAATGCATGGTAATTAAGGTCAGCCCGAAGAACGGAGGGGATGGTCTACGAACAGGAGAACATACCCGGGGCCCTGAGGCTCCAACAAGGTCGGGGGGGAAGGGGAGCAGCGGGGAGAATCGAAAATGCAAAAAACAGCATGAAAGGGTTCGGGGAACGCTCGCCTAGGGAGATAAGATAACCTCAGCAGTGCCTACAAGGGGAGGGGTACAGATATCCCCGCGATATTCATTCCACTGGCCCCAAATCTTCGTCCACGCCCTGGGTCTGCCCCTGGCCACATAAACAGTCTTCTCACGAAACATGGACCAGTCCATGTTATCCTCCCATTTCGAGACCTCAGGGGGCCTGGAAGCGCCCCAGAGTTGCGCAACATCCCGTTTCGCAATCATGTAACCCAAGGTGGCCCATCTGGTCTGGGCCAAAGAGTAGTCAGTGGGCTCCCACACATTCAACAGACATCGTCGAGGCTCCGGCCGCAGGGCCACACCAGTCACGTCAGTCATCACCTCAAGCACAGCAGTCCAATAAGCCGCCACAACCGGGCATTCCCAAAGAATGTGTAAAAAGGTAGCACTCGACCCACAACCACGCTTACATAACCCATCCAAGGAAAAGCCCATCGTCACCAGACGCGGACCAGTGACATACACTCGATGAAGGATCTTAAGTTGAACCAAATGGAGACGGGCAGGAATAGCTACCTCCTTGGGAGAAGAGAGTGCCGATTGCCAATCTTCGTCGTCCAGTTCCAACCCATCGCTGACCCAAGCCTCCCGAAGTCGGGCTAATAAGTCCGCCCGATTATTGATCAGCTTCTTATAGATCAGGGAAATAGTGCTATCAGGCAGGTGCCCATCAAGGACACGATCTTCGAGGGGGGAAGACTCGGGCAGGGCCTCATCAGGAGTCAAAACGGAGGCGAGGGCGTGCCGGACCTGCAGATAACGAAAAAATTCCCTACCATTCAAACCATATTCCGCCTGGAGTGCCTGGAACGACTTCACACTACCTTTCGAGCATACATCACCCACCTTACAAATCCCAATCATATCCCAGCGGTCGAAACCCTTGGTAGACCAGAGACAGCCCAAACGTTCCGAGGCATAAAGCGGCGTCGCCAGCGTCAGTCGATCCTCCCATCCCAAACTCACATTCGCGGCCCGCCATACCGTTACTGCAATCCTGGATGGGCCCACAAGATGGCGCCCGGCTGATCGAGAATAAAGCGCTCTATTAAAGTCCCCACCCGGCAGCTGAAGCCTATCCATCTCAAACGCAGGATTCCGACCCGGTGAAAACATCACGTGATTAATAGCAGACAACTGGGAAGCCCAGTAATATCGCTTGATATCGGGGAGCGCCATGCCTCCGTCGTACCAAGGAATGGTGAGTTTCGCGAGGGCAATACGTGGACGCCCGTCCCAAATCAATTGCCTTTGAAGACTCTCGATCCCTCGGAAATAGGTTTTGGGGATTGCGTCATAGGAGTTCTGGAGCGCGTAAAGGAACCGCGGCAAGGACATCATTTTAAACAGGGCCGCCCTGCCCAGAGGAGACAAAGGAAGCTTACGCCAACGGGCCACATCCAGTCGCAATCTAAGCAACGGGGGGAGGAGATTACGCTCAAAGCGGAGCGAGGAGTCCAACATAATAAAGATCCCTAAATATTTGAAGCCAGACTGGACCACCTGGATAGGAAGTCTGCTCGGCAACGGGGGCAAAACACCCGAAAGAACATACACGCAGGACTTGGCCCAGTTAATAACGAGGCCTGAGTTGGCACCAAAGGAAGCAAGAACGTCAAATAAAACAGACAGAGATTTGCGCGGGGAGGTGAGATATAAAAGAATGTCGTCCGTGTAAAGTGAAACGCGGTCCTCAAAGTCCGGAGACCAGCGAATCCCCTTGAGCGAAGGTTCCCACTGAAGCCAAGCAGCCAATGGTTCCAGGGCGAGTGCAAAAAGCAACGGAGACAAGGGGCATCCCTGACGGGTACCTCTACCAAGGGTGAAAGGAGCCGAAACCCTACCATTGACCACTACTTGTGCCAGAGGTTCCGCATATAATAACTTGATCCAACCAATAAACTCAGGCCCGAAACCAAATTTCTCAAGAGCCGCCCAAAGATAAGGCCATTCCACCGTGTCAAAAGCCATTGAGGCATCCAACGATGCCAAAATGGCCGGCTCCGTCAGAAGCCCCGCCCTCGCAATCGCGCCGTGAAGATGACGTAAGTTCAGAGCCGTGTTGCGATGCGGGATAAATCCGGATTGATCTGGATGGACCAAGCCACTAATGACCGTCAGGAGGCAGGACGCCAGGAGTTTCGCCAATACCTTGGGTTCAACATTTAGCAGGGATATGGGCCTGTAGGAGGAACAAAGATCTCGCGGTTTACCATCCTTGGGGATGACAACTATCGTGGCCAGTCGCTGATCATAAGGGAGAATACCCCGTTCCCGGGACTCTAGAAACATGGCGCGAAGATACGGAGCCACCCTGTCGGGACGCAATTTGTACAGTTCAATTGGCAACCCGTTCGGGCCCAATGCTTTGCCCGAACGGAGTGAACGGATGGCAGTAGCTATCTCATCAACAGTAAAGGGGGAGTCCAACGCCACACGATCCAAATCGGAAACACTGGGCAGAGCTATATCACGCAATAGAAGGCGAGAGTTAGCCACATCTCTCACAGACACAGGGGTATACACCACACGGAAGTACTCAGCAAAACGGTCAACTATTCCAATCGGGTCCGTCACACTCTCACCACTCAAAGACTGAATCACGGGTACCACACGATTAGCCCTCTCCTTCTTATCCAGCCATGCCAGCAATTTACCCGCTTTGTCACCCACATCATACAAACGTCCCTGTTGCTCCCGAAACATCACTTTAGCAGCATCTGTGACCATGGACTTATAGGCAAATTGTTTCAGACCCAGGGCATGGAGTTTCGCGGACGTGACACCAGATTCCAAAGCATCCTCCAATGCAGAAATCTCTCCCTCAAGATCCACCACCTCCCTATTCCTCGCCCTCTTAGCTTCAACAATAAGCGAGAGGGCTTGCCCACGAATCACCGTCTTAAAGGCCTCCCATAGGGACACAGCTGAGGAAACAGACCCCTCGTTATCCAGAAAATACGCGTCCAAAGATTTAAGCAAAAGGCTGCGGGTCTCGGGGGAGGTAAGGTACCACGGATTGATGGGAGCCACCCGGCCCACTGCCTCCACTCCAACCTCAAAACGAAGCCAGAGCGGAGAGTGGTCAGAGATACCCCTGGGTAGGTGTACAATCTCACGCACCGCTGGCGACTGAGCCGCAGGCATCAGGAAATAATCTAGCCTAGACAGACTCCCATGGGCCCCAGAATGAAAGGTGTACTGAAGCTGAGTGGGGTGCAAAAGCCTCCAGCAATCCACCAAGCCAAAGGTATCCAAAAATCCACCCAACCACTGTTGGGCCGCAGGAGTATCTCTAGGGGCGTGGCGATCGTGGAGACCAGAGAACACCGAATTAAAATCACCAGCCAGAAAGAGAGTACTATCAGGGAGGTCCAACAAGACACGGCCCAAATCTGAAAAGGTAGAAGTCTGTAAGCCGGGGGGCACATAAACAGTGAATAAGGAGAGGGCACGACCCTCATAGCGACCCACAAGGACAGCATACCGCCCCCGGTCATCCTGAATCACATCATCAATAGCTAGGGGGAGGGAAGCCCGAACAAGGATACCCACGCCCCTAGAACCCGAGGTAAACCCCGAGTGTGCCACGAGGCGATAGCCCCACCTATTCATCGCATGACAAACATTGCCTACCAAATGAGTCTCCTGCAGGAAAACAATATCAGGAGATAAACGTAGTATACATTTCAACACCACACTTCGTTTGATACGATCTCCCAGACCGTTAACGTTCCACGAAACAAATCTCAACCCGCTACCCCCCATCCCACCCGACAAAGCCAAAACCCCCCACCAATGAGCCTGACACCAGAAACATTTTCATATACAGGATAAAGTCGCCTTGAAAACAGAACACACAAACAACAAACTTCCCGACCACCCTCCCCCCAAATAACAAGGAAACACCCCCCACCCTGCACCCCTGCAAAAAGCTAAAAAGCCACCCCAACCTGCAGTGTGCCTGTCGCCCAAGAACCCCTATTCTACACAAAGACCCCGGAGGAGGAAAGGCTCCGTCCCACCCGCCCCCCGATCAAGACCCATGACGAGAAAAAGAACATACATCAAACACATAAGCAGTAGAGGAACATAGGCATACACCCCTGGAAAAGTTATTCAAAACAAGGCACCAGGTATAGACGAAATGTTCAGCTCTCTACACCACCTTCAGCACCGCCCGGGTGGGCATCGGACTCAGTTTCAGGAGGTCGGCTAGGCAGGGAGTCCAGCCAGTCATTCACAGCATCCGGCCGATCAAAGAAGAAAGTTCGGTCATTATACTCAACCCGCAGCCTGGTCGGAAAGAGCATAGAGTAACGCATCCCCATGTCCCTAAGACGCTTCTTAGCACCACGAAATCCCATCCGCTGCTTCTGGACCTGTTGGGAAAAGTCCGGATAAAAATTCGTTGTGGCATTCTCAAAGGCCACCGGGCCCTTCACCCGCGAAGCCTGCAGGATAGCGTCCCGATCTCTATAGTGGAAAAGCTTCGCAACAATAGGTCTCGGCGGGGCGCCTGGCTTACCCTGGCCCCCCGGAACACGATGTGCACGCTCCACTGTGAAAAATTTACTAAGGCCAGATGGAGATAGGTGGTTCTGGATCAGGTCTTCAACCAGGAGATCAACCGAGTGGGGTTCTGGGTTCTCCGGCACACCAACCACGCGAACATTACAGCGACGTGCCCTGTTCTCAAAGTCCTCCAAGCGCTGGGTCATGAAATCGTTCACCCTACGGAGATTGCCAATCTCCGTCTGTATCTCAGAGACGTCCGTCGTGAGGCTGGATGATTTGATATCCAATGACTTCACCTTTTCGTTCGTTTTGGAGAGATCGGCACGAATCAGATTCACCTCGATTGCCACAGTGTCAAGTTTGTGGGCCAAGGTTTCGTACTGTTGGCCTATTGACTCCCTCATGCCAGAAATGGCGCCCATGATGTCCTGCAAGGAGGGCTCCGTTGACGCATCCACTACGTGGTCAGACGCACTGGGACCGGGCAGGACAGCTCCGGGGGACCCCTTAGAGTGGGTATAACGGTCCATAACATTAGATTGGACCGGACCCCCGCGCAGAGGTGTCTTCGTCTTGCGCGTCTCCCGGTCCCCTCTGCCCGCCATTTTGAAGATGCGTCACAAGAAGATTCAGCAGGGTCAACGGACCGGGCACCAGAAATGGAGACCCCGGGACCAAAGGACTGCCAGAGGGGTATCACTAGGATAGAGGCAGCAAATGAGGAAAATAGTCCAGCCAAAGGCCCGACAACCGACGTGTGTCCTGGCACCAGTTCTGGCCCGACCCGCTCACCAATGTCCCAGTCTGAGGCAGAATCGAAACCGAAACTTAAGAAGGGGACCCACCAGTCAAATCCCCCTGCCGTTGTTGTTCAACTCCAAGACGGCCACCGAACCTCACCCAGTCCCGGGCGCACCTCAAGGGCGGAGCCCAAAAGTTCAATTCACCATAACTCAGGCACCCGGTGTCCAAATCAATTTCTGAAAAGTCCAGGTAGATCAGCCCAACGTCCTCTATAGAAATCCTCGCGAAAAATCAGGATTCATACAGGATATTATGCCGGGAGCGGCGGGGGTCCGGGGAGCGCTGTGCTCACGCGGCCATCTCGGATGCCCGCCAAGCTCCTCCTCAACCTTTCTGTTTTGCCATCTGTCTGGGGGTGATAGCTAGTGGATAGTCTTGCATCTACTTTCATAGCGGAGCATAGTGCCTTCCTAAACCTAGAGGTAAACTGAGTCCCTCGATCTGTAATCAACACAGAAGGTATACCGTGTAGTCTAACAACTTGGTGAAGGAATGTTATAGCTAACTCTCCTGATGTAGGTAATTTGGGCAAAGATACAAAATGGCCCATTTTAGTCAGATGATCTATGATTACTAAAATGGTATCATGCCCCCTACTAAGAGGCATCTCCACTATAAAATCCATAGAGACCATATGCCAGGGTGCAGGTGGTACAGGTATGGGTCTCAACAGGCCACTAGAAGGCTGATGTCTGGACTTAGATTGAGCACAAATCGAACAGTCTTTAATGTAAGTCTCTGTATCCTTTCTCATAGTGTTCCACCAAAAGTATCTAGACAAGATGTGTAATGTCTTTTGTAACCCTAAATGACCAGCTAGGGGAGAATCGTGGGTCCATGATAGCACTCTTTGTTGTAATGATACATGGGGAATATACAACTTCTTATCATGAAACAATAAGGCATGAGTCTTTGTTCGGGGCTGTGGAACTTCATCTAACCACTCCTGTTCATCCAATTGCTGATAGTGGGTTTTTACTTCTTCCAGGAATCCATCTGCTGTTGTCACTGCCGGAATCACCGAGTCAAATGAGGCTTTCTGCAAAATGATGGGAGGTTCTTCTATTGACATTTGGGACTCACTCATACCAGAAGACGGTCTTGACAAGGCGTCTGCTTTGCCATTTTGTGGTCCAGGTCTAAACTTGATCACGAAATCGAAATCGGCAAAGAAAAGTGACCACCGCAGTTGTCTAGGTGTCAAGGCCCTTGCACTTTTCAAGAACAATAGATTCCTATGATCCGTAAAGATCTCTACTGTATGTCTCGCCTCCATCAAATGGTGTCTCCATTCTTCACATATTTTCTTGATTGCCAGTAACTCCTTATCAGTGATGCTGTAATTCACTTCACACGGCGTGAGCTTTTTTCGAGAAATAAGCGACCTGATGTAATTGGCCTGTATCTGGATTCCTCTGGGATAGTATTCCTCCGATGGCATAATAGGAAGCATCCGTTTCAACTACAAATGGCTGGCTGGGATCAGGATGTCTTAGGATAGGAGCGCTGGTAAAACACCTTTTCAATGCTTGGAAGGCGCCTTCTGCCTCGTTGGTCCAACGGAACTGTACTCCTTTTCTCAGCAAATGAGTCATAGGTTGTATGATTTTTGAAAAATCTCTAATGAACAGACGATAAAAGTTAGAAAATCCAAGAAAACTCTGGAGGCTTTTTACACTAGAAGGGGATTCCCATTGTACGATAGCATCTGTTTTCTTTTTATCCATACAGAGTCCTCCCGGTCCAATCACATACCCCAGGAATTCAACTTCTTCCGTGTGAAATAGAAATTTCTCTAACTTGGCATACAAGGCATGTTGTTTCAATCTTTCCAATACTGCCACTACATGAGGCACATGCTGTTCCAGCGAAACAGAGTATATTAAAATGTCGTCTATGTAGACTATGCAGCATACATCCAATAATCCCCTCAGCACATCATCCATGAAATATTGAAATGCGGCGGGGGCATTGCAAAGACCGAAGGGCATTACTTGATATTCATACAAGCCATATTTAGTACGAAAGGCCGTCTTCCATTCGTCCCCCCACCGCATTCGCACCAAATGGTAAGCTCCTCTGAGGTCCAATTTTGTGAAGATGGTGGATCCTTTCAGTTGGTCAAGTAATACAGGAATCAAAGGTAGGGGGTACCGGTTCTTTGTGGTAATCCTATTGATGGCTCTATAATCTATGCACGTGCGTAAGCCACCTTCCCGTTTCGGTATAAAGAAGAGTGGCGACGAGGCTGGAGATGTGGATGGACGGATAAATCCAGAATCCTGCATCTTCTCCAGATATGATTGCAAGTACACATTTTCGGCCTCCGTTAGTGCGTATGTCCTACTACAGGGTATCAACGCCCCTGGTCCCAGATCTATGACACAATCGTACTCCCGATGGGGAGGCAGTCTTCTAGCTTCCTGTTCATCAAACACCTCCTTATATTTCCTGTATTCATCGGGTATAGATCCAAGGACACACACCGAAGGAGTGGCACAACTGGAAGCTAACAGCAAGGCAGGGGTCTCTTGTATCTGTGAGGAAGCGTTCATCACTCAGGTACAATGCTATGCACAATAGGTAGAATTAAGGTCTATCATGCGGGCCGCCCATTTCACCAACGGATCATGTAAAGTGAGCCATGGCATCCCCAAGATGAGCTTGAAATTAGGGGCGTCAATCAGGTCGAATTGCAATATCTCAAAATGGGTAGACCCAATTTGCATAGGCAACATCTGAGTGTGATAACACACGGGTCCAGAGGTTAAAGCAGTTCCATCCACTGCTTTTACAGGTTCTGGTTTCAGTTTCTTAATGCACAGAATGCCCAACTCATATGCATACCTTTGATCCATAAAATTTCCAGTAGCCCCGGAATACAATAGAGCATGAACTTGAGTGATTCCAGAACCCCGGATCTCCAATGCGACACATACATTCATGTGAGCAACAGAAGTCTGCACAGTATTAGCCAAGGTAGGGAAGACCTCATAACCGTCTAGCTGCAAACAAGGGGTCTCCTTCTTCTTTGCGCTCTTCAGTTTTCCGACGTTTCGAACTGACAGTCAACAGCAGAAGCCTTTTTCTCACCCTGAAGATTTTTATAGGGAGTTCTCGTCCGGCGTTTACAGTCCTTAATAAAATGACCCGACTTCCCACAGTACATGCAGAGCCGTAGATTCCGTCTCCTCTGTCTTTCTTCAGAATTAAGGGGACCTCTGATTCCACCCACCTACATGGGTTCCACTCCATCCCCGAACGAAGGACGTTCTTCTGTAAGGGGTTTTGTTCTAGTAAACAGGAACCGTGAATCAGTCCGCTGTTTATCTCCCTTCCTCTCCTGAAGGCGATGGTCCAACTGGACTGTCAAATCAATCAACTCATCACAGGTGGAAGGCATAGTAACTACCTGTGCTAACACATCTTTTAATTCGCCTCTTAAGCCTTGATAGAATAAAGATGTTCTCTTTTCCGCTGGCCAATCAGTTACTACAACCAGTCTATTAAACGTGGTGATATACGCTATCAAGTCCTGTGAACCCTGTTTTAACGTTATGAGTTCCCTATCTAATGACAGTTGGTGTGCCTTCCTATCAAAAAGCTTGAGCATCTCTTCACAAAAAGTATCGAAATTGCGCAGCACTGGATCGTTCTTTTCGATTAAAGGGAAGGACTAACTGACAGCGTTCCCACCCAGATAGGACATAACAAAAGCGGTCTTAGCTTGGTCATCCGGGAACACCGCTGGTTTGCACATAAAGTGCAATTTACATTGTCCCAAGAATATACCAAACTTCCGTGTCTCACCATAATATCTCTCGGGAGGGGCTAATGGCAATTGCAAGGGTTGTATTACCTGGATAGTGGATGACCCAGACCCTTCTGCCTGAACCTGTACTGCATGATGGGGTGAGGGAGGAGGAAGAGTCCAACTCCTAATATAAGGGGTTCCTCTTGTACTAGTCGGACCCGCTCTGGTGAGTCCAGTCACCTCCCTACGAAGTGTGCCTATTTCATTCCTCATGTCTGTGTTTTCCCCCCTAAAGGCATTCACCTCCATTCTCAAGGCAGACATAGTTTCCAATACTGATGTTAATACAGTGTCAACATCCATCGCTCGGGCGCTGCACATAAACCGTGGGCTTGTCACTCTGTCGAGATCCCATGCAGGTTTCACTAACCTGTTCGCCGGGTACAGCAGGAGCGATGAACGTAGCCACTTCTCCCTATCCCCAGGTAACGGCACCCCCTGCGAGTATATACAAACTCCACAGAGCGTAACACCGCCAGGGAAGGGGAAATAAAGGGACAAAAGAAACAATAAAGTTGCAGCAGATTCAAAAATAAAATGGTTGATAACTTCGGATATCTATGCGAAGTATTAACTCTCTGATCTCTGGTGGTGGACCCTGCAGAGGGAGAGACAAGGTATCATTCATACATTCATGTAAGCTCATCGAAAGATCAATGTACTATGTGTGAAATGAACTTACAGTGTACATAGCCGCAAGTATCCCATTCTACTCATTCACAAGAAAAAACAAAAAATAAAAAATAAAGCATAAAAGGAATGAAAAGATCCTGAAGATAGCAAGGCACTCAGGATACCATCAGTATAGTCACCATCTATTTCTCTGGCGATATATGCTCCTGATTTGTTCAATCAAAGTCAAGGTATGCAGCACGGAAAATGTCAGTAGGGATATTTTGTTTCGCCACAATATTCTCTTATAAGCTGCAAAAAAGTAGTATTCCTTTTTAGTCTCCTTCCTAGAAAACCGGAATATAAGCAAGGTTCATTCCAAAACAAAATAACCACGCTACGTAAAATGTTCGTAACCAGAATCAAAAACCTCCAACGGCCAGTCAAGGAAATGTTTTATATAGTTCCAAATGCTATTGAGCAGCCGCTCTTTCTTTTGAAAGTTGCGCGTGTATAACGCGACAGCAACAGGAACGATACGTCTTACCGTGAGGCTGAAAGTCTTTAGAAATGTTTGTCGGTTGTCTTCCGATAATGGCTTCCGCCCGCCTCTGATCCCAGTGCGTTCAATGCGCGATCGAGGCAGGATCCAAAGGAAACAAAGTCTTACTAAAACGAACAAAAACGGAGCAATAACTCGATCCAAAACCGGGAGAATATTTCTTCATTGATCCAAGGCGATGTAGTGTGGCAATCATCTCATACATTCCGCAGTCTTACAGGAAGCGTAGGGTGAAACATGACACTAACTCTGAGGTTGTAGATTCTAGGTTTACTTGTATTTTCTGTAAATCTGCCTCTATTTCTAAAATGTTGGTCCTCCTTAACTTATTTTTACCTATTGCCATACCAGCTAATGTTCCTCTAAGAACGGCTTTATAAGCATCCCACACTATTATGTCAGCGACTTCACCCTCACCCTTTTCCTCAAAATAATTTTCTGTTGTTAATCTTAAGTCCTCAATAACATGCTGGTCTAAAAGGAGAGACCGAGTCCACCTTCTCTCACCCTGGACTAAGTCAGATTTTATTCTTAATTGGACTAACGAATGATGCGAGAGATAAGCAGGCAGATGTTTAACACTCGTGACGTTATTTCTTAGGAGCCTATCAACCAAGAAATAATATATCCTCGAGGAGTGTCCATGTCTGTAGTTTCTAAAAGTAAATCTATTGGTTTGATCCCCTCTTATTTTCCAGATATCTATTAGACCTAAAACATCTTTGAGCCTACATAAAACTACTCGCATTTTGGGTAAATTTAGACTTTTACCAGGAGGGTGTCTATCTAATTTAGGATCAAGTAAAATGTTATAATCGCCTACCAGTATAATTGTCTGAGACATCAAGTGTACATACAAAGATTGAAGTGGTGCGGGATCATCTATATTTGGGCCATAGTAACCCACTACCGACAAGGCACAGTCTCTAGTTTTTATGTTTGCTATGGCCCACCATCCTCGAGAATCAACAAGTTTTCCTACCAACGTACACTGTGATGATTTTTTAATAACAATAGAAACTCCCTTTATGTTGCATGATTGATTTGTGCAAACTGACTCTCCTATCCATCTCTCATGTTTTATGGCATCAAACCACTCATCTCTAAGAAGATGTGTCTCTTGCAATATGATTATATCACTCTTCAACCGTTTAAGATACTCAAAATGTTTTAAACGCCTTCCCCTTGTCCTTAATCCGTTCACGTTCCATGTCACTGGGTTCGATCAATAGAAAAATTTAGAAATTTGGATAGAGCCAGAGGGGTCTGTAAGTTTATGAAACACTGGGACCTATGGGACAATTATAGGCAGTAGGAGAGGAGGGGATGTCCAATGATTTAAACAGGCGCGATCGAAACTTTAAGACTTATAGTGGCTGGAACAGTGAAACGATAACTCATGGATGTGTTTTGTTTTAAGACTTGGACTTCACCTCAATTCCCAAGGGCGCACAGTGTGAGGTGACCCGGTTTGCTTTAAACAATAAAGATCACATAAATGATGATGTTTTAATTAAAAAAAAAATTATAATAAAAAAAAAACGATTTTCTAATTCTATCAAAACTTGACAAGAAAGTTTTTTAAGCACTTATGTCTGCGAACACATCAAGCACCCAAATGCTTCTCTCACAATTTTCCCAAATGCACACTTATTCACAGTGTGTTTCCAGACAAATAACAGTATTCCTTGAACTTTAGCAAAAAACATTTAGTAGTCTGGAAGGGGTAAGGTGACTGCATACATTCCACATATTTCATTACTGCACTTTAGAGTACAAGCCTGACATATTTTAACATACATAAAAAATTACTGTTTTCAAATTCTACCAAAACTTGGCAACAGGATAGGTTTTTAACCAGTTATATATCTCCAAACACATGAAATACCCAAAGGCTTCTCTCACAACTGTTTAAAAATTTACACAGTCTCACAGTGTGATTTTAGACAAGCAAGATTATCCCTTGAACTTTATCAAAACATATTGACTGATCTAGAAAAACTAAGGTGACTGCACACATTCCACATATTTCATTACTGTTAAAGCCTAACTCATTTTGTAAATACATAAGCAATGACTATTTTCTAATTCTATCAAAACTTGACAACAAGAAAGGTTTTTAAGCACTTAATGCATCTGCAAACACTTGAAGAAACCAAATACTTCTCTCACTATTGTCCCAAATGCACACTGACTGACAGTGTGATTCTAGACTAACAACAGTATCCCTTGCACTATAGTAAACAACATTTAATAGTCTGGAACAGGTGAATTGACTGCACACATTCCACATATTTTAGAACACAGTCTCACAAAGTGGTTTTAGACAAGCAAGACTACTCCCTAGACTTTGCCAAGAGAAACACATTAATCTTATTAAAAACAAACACACAACATACAACCCTGATATGTAGATTAAGAAGATTTTCAGTCACACACCAGATGTTCTTGTACAGAATCTCTGTACTGTGCAGCACTTAGCAAAACGAAAACAATTGCAAACTTTCCCTCTAATTCTCCACACATATACATGTAAATCTCAAATCACATTGCTTCCCACATTAATTCAAAAGCTAACACACATTTCTATTGGTTACACATTTCAGCCCTTTTCAAATGACATACGTTTGAACCCTACCCCCAATCTGCTCACTGCCTGTTACCAATGTAACAGTTCATAGAACACTCAACTGAGCACACAGGTCACAAGTTCAGCACACAATGTTGCTAATCCAAACAACAAGTGTGCCTGACTTTTCAAAATATCAATTTATCCTGTGTAATGTTTTTTTTAAACAGTTTTTCCTAACCAATTAGAAACATGCTTTTAAAAAAACAGAAACATGCAACCTACTTTTCAGACTAGAATGATCTCAAACAACCAATCATTTATTTTCTTTTTTCAAAACTGCATCTTATCCACCACTTTAGAAAAATGTCACTTCTCAAGCTGCCATTTCACATACAGACACCTTCTGAGTGCATCCAGACTCCCTTCAAGATGCTTAGATTGTGGAATGTGGGACCCAGCTCTATTTTCTGAAGCCAAAGGTATGCAGAAAACAGAAGCTTGGACAAAGACCTAGCTTTGCCAAATTTAGACATTAAATGGATTGGACAGAGAGGGTTAAAGTGGCACCAAATGATGCCATTGGTTAAATCCTTTTTGCATCTTTGACCTCATAATTGTGCACTGTGGTGGCATTGACATAGGCACTTTGACTGGGGTATGTCTGGAAATGCTTATGAAGGACACCTTCACAGAATTTATGTCACTTTTCCCCCAAACTGCCTTTGTCTATTCTAAAATATGCCAAAGGCAGAAATGGAACTGGTCCAATAAATTTTGTCCACACATTGAGACAGCTAGGAAACATGTCAATAAATCTGTTTCTGCTTTTCTCCCAGATTATAAAATGGGGTCCATTTACCTCAACAATCTGCGTTTCAATATGATGACATCTATAGGAGAGATGGTGTACATTTTACAGATGAGGGTAACAGAGTCTTCCTCATCAACTTTAGACTCCGCATAGGTACTTACTTGTAGGTACCAATATCTCTCAATAAACACAAGGGCCCTTTCTATAGCCACCCAAGATCTAAACACATAAGGTTGATGAATATCTGAAAAATATTTATATATATATGTAGTTTTAAATGTAATTTTCTCAGGAACTACTGAATGGATTTACACCATTTAAGCAAAAGGCACGAGTCTGAACTAAAGACTACCTCTTTGCCAAATTTGGTGTAATTCCGTTCAGCAGTTCCGGGCTGTAGCCGCGATGAACGGTTCCTATAAAAAATTGCATGGGGAAAACACTTTTTGGGAACCCCCCTTTTTTCTCTCCCCCTGCTTCACGAATCACCCGAGACTTTCAGGATAGGAGCAGAACGGAGCTGGCCATTCGTTTTGAAAATTTCACGAAGATTCGTCAACCAATGCTAAAGTTATTCCAAATAGAATGTTGAGGATTTCCTTTGGAAAACAGGTCCAAACTATAACTACCCACTGGCGACTGCCAGTAGGTAGTATATATATATATATATGTATATATCTATATATATATATACCACCAGGCACCAGGTATCCCCAGTATGTGCCAGGGAGCTGCTTTGCAGACTGGTGTTCAGAGGCCACACCCCTTTTTACACCTCTCTAGACTGCAGCTCTGTGGCGCATACTGGAGGCACCTGGAGGGCTAGTTTGACCCTAGGGACCCTTAGGATTCAAGGGGACTTAATCCCCCAACTTAAAACATGCCACGGGTGTGTTTGCACAGTGGTGAAGGGAGGGGGCGGAGCCTGAGTTCACATATTTGCAAACACACCCTGTGGAGTGGTTTAAGTTGGGGAATAATTCCTTGTCAATCCTGAGGGTCCCTGGGGGCAAACTAGCCCACCAGGTACCTCCAGTAAGCACCACAGAGTTGCATTGCAGAGTGTTGTAAAAAGGGGCATGGCCTCTGAACACCTCTCTGCAACACAGCCCCCTGGCGCATACTGGAGGTACCTGGTGGGCTAGTTGGCCCCCGGGGACCCCCAGTATTGCGCCAGGGAGTTGCATTGCAGACAGGTGTTCAGAGGCCACACCCCTTGTGGCACTTACTGGAGGTACCTAATGGGCCAGTTTGACCCTAGGGACCCATTAGGATTCAAGGGGACTTAATCTCTCAACTTAGAACGGCCACAGGGCGCGTTTACACAGTGGTGAAGGGAGGGGACGGGGCCTGAGGTGACGTGTGCAAACACACCCTGTGACGCATTTTAAGTTGGGGAAATAATTCCCCTTCAAACCTGAGGGACACAGGGGGACAACTAGCCCACCAGGTGCTTCCAGGAAGCTCCACTGCGCTGCGTTGCAGAGAGGTGGTGTAGGCTGTGCTCCTTTTTACACCTCACTAGCACTTAGCAAAACGAAAACAATTGCAAACTTTCCCTCTAATTCTCCACACATATACATGTAAATCTCAAATCACATTGCTTCCCACATTAATTCAAAAGCTAACACACATTTCTATTGGTTACACATTTCAGCCCTTTTCAAATGACATACGTTTGAACCCTACCCCCAATCTGCTCACTGCCTGTTACCATAGTAACAGTTCATAGAACACTCAACTGAGCACACAGGTCACAAGTTCAGCACACAATGTTGCTAATCCAAACAACAAGTGTGCCTGACTTTTCAAAATATCAATTTATCCTGTGTAATGTTTTTTTTAAACAGTTTTTCCTAACCAATTAGAAACATGCTTTTAAAAAAACAGAAACATGCAACCTACTTTTCAGACTAGAATGATCTCAAACAACCAATCATTTATTTTCTTTTTTCAAAACTGCATCTTATCCACCACTTTAGAAAAATGTCACTTCTCAAGCTGCCATTTCACATACAGACACCTTCTGAGTGCATCCAGACTCCCTTCAAGATGCTTAGATTGTGGATTGTGGGACCCAGCTCTATTTTCTGAAGCCAAAGGTATGCAGAAAACAGAAGCTTGGACAAAGACCTAGCTTTGCCAAATTTAGACATTAAATGGATTGGACAGAGAGGGTTAAAGTGGCACCAAATGATGCCATTGGTTAAATCCTTTTTGCATCTTTGACCTCATAATTGTGCACTGTGGTGGCATTGACATAGGCACTTTGACTGGGGTATGTCTGGAAATGCTTATGAAGGACACCTTCACAGAATGTATGTCACTTTTCCCCCAAACTGCCTTTGTCTATTCTAAAATATGCCAAAGGCAGAAATGGAACTGGTCCAATAAATTTTGTCCACACATTGAGACAGCTAGGAAACATGTCAATAAATCTGTTTCTGCTTTTCTCCCAGATTATAAAATGGGGTCCATTTACCTCAACAATCTGCGTTTCAATATGATGACATCTATAGGAGAGATGGTGTACATTTTACAGATGAGGGTAACAGAGTCTTCCTCATCAACTTTAGACTCCGCATAGGTACTTACTTGTAGGTACCAATATCTCTCAATAAACACAAGGGCTCTTTCTATAGCCACCCAAGATCTAAACACATAAGGTTGATGAATATCTGAAAAATATTTTTTTTTTTGCTTGGAGTCGCGCACCCAACGCGTCAGAGTTGTGCACCCAATGCATAGAAGTCATGCACCAAACGCGCTGGAGTCACCCACCCTACACGTTAGGAATCGTGCATCCTATGGGTGTGTGACTCCTAATTTTACCATAAAAAAATAGCCCCTATCACTAATTTCTATGAACCCCAGGGACCACATCCCCTGGGGCTTATATAAAATGTCGGGGACCGTGGGGGGATCCCCAATGCCCCTACACTCCCAGCCGGCTCCATGCGTCCTTTGGGAGCCAGCATTGCTTTTCCACATGGGGCGCTGCTAACATGCAGCTCCCCGTGTGGAAAAGCAATATGGTTTGCATTTGAAAGAGAGCAGGTTTCCTGCTCTCTCTTTCAAAATCCAAACCAAGTTTGCTATGGGAGGGCGGGAGCCGCGAGACTCCCGCCCTCTCATAGCAAACAGCAGTGTCCAAGGGGTGGGCACCCCTAGACACTGCAGGAGCCAGCCCTGGGGGGCGGCGGTCCGAAGGGCTACAACATGGCTCCAGGACGGGGCCACATGGCCCCCTCCAACAATACACAAAGCCCAGGGGGTGGTGGTCCCCGGGGCTTGGGGGGGGCTGTTGAGCCCCCCAACCATTTATTTTGTAGCCCCAGGGGGTGAAGGTTCCCGGGGCCGGGGGCCCCTCAAGGCCCCCCATACATTTTTATAATTTTGCCCCCTGGGATTTGCCCCCGGGGGCTAATTATTAAAGAAGCTCCATTTTATTTTTATTTTTTTACGGCAAGATCCGCACACCCTGCGCGCACTTTGCCATTTAAAAAACAACAACATTTTTTTAGGCCCTGGGAGTCCTTGTGGGACCCCCTAAGCAGGTCTAGTGGTCAGGGTATTTCTACCCTGCCCCCTTTATACCTTTTGCACACTTATTCTACTAACTTCTTCAACCTTGCATCTACAGAGGCACAAAATGGCTCCCAGCACCTCCTGGTTTCGAATGTTGACAACCACTTTACAGCCAATTAGCATTCAGCGCAAGATCGGGATGGTGCGCTTAGGGTGCGCTGATCCACCACGGCCATATATATATATATATATATATATATCTGCAATACCTCGCAGCGCTCCACCAGTGCAGTGAATAACAAGGCATGGACCATCTCTTGTGCAGTATGCTATTTATTATCCAACAAACAGCTCAGTCATGACGCGTTTCGGCCGTCCCTGCGGCCTTGGTCACATATATATGTAGTTTTAAATGTAATTTTCTCAGGAACTACTGAATGGATTTACACCATTTAAGCAAAAGGCACGAGTCTGAACTAAAGACTACCTCTTTGCCAAATTTGGTGTAATTCCGTTCAGCAGTTCCGGGCTGTAGCCGCGATGAACGGTTCCTATAAAAAATTGCATGGGGAAAACACTTTTTGGGAACCCCCCTTTTTTCTCTCCCCCTGCTTCACGAATCACCCTAAACTTTCAGGATAGGAGCAGAACGGAGCTGGCCATTCGTTTTGAAAATTTCACGAAGATTCGTCAACCAATGCTAAAGTTATTCCAAATAGAATGTTGAGGATTTCCTTTGGAAAACAGGTCCAAACTATAACTACCCACTGGCGACTGCCAGTAGGTAGTGTATATATATATATATATATCTATATATATATATACCACCAGGCACCAGGTATCCCCAGTATGTGCCAGGGAGCTGCTTTGCAGACTGGTGTTCAGAGGCCACACCCCTTTTTACACCTCTCTAGACTGCAGCTCTGTGGCGCATACTGGAGGCACCTGGAGGGCTAGTTTGACCCTAGGGACCCTTAGGATTCAAGGGGACTTAATCCCCCAACTTAAAACATGCCACGGGTGCGTTTGCACAGTGGTGAAGGGAGGGGGCGGAGCCTGAGTTCACATATTTGCAAACACACCCTGTGGAGTGGTTTAAGTTGGGGAATAATTCCTTGTCAATCCTGAGGGTCCCTGGGGGCAAACTAGCCCACCAGGTACCTCCAGTAAGCACCACGGAGTTGCATTGCAGAGTGTTGTAAAAAGGGACATGGCCTCTGAACACCTCTCTGCAACACAGCCCCCTGGCGCATACTGGAGGTACCTGGTGGGCTAGTTGGCCCCCGGGGACCCACAGTATTGCGCCAGGGAGTTGCATTGCAGACAGGTGTTCAGAGGCCACACCCCTTGTGGCACTTACTGGAGGTACCTAATGGGCCAGTTTGACCCTAGGGACCCATTAGGATTCAAGGGGACTTAATCTCTCAACTTAGAACGGCCACAGGGCGCGTTTACACAGTGGTGAAGGGAGGGGACGGGGCCTGAGGTGACGTGTGCAAACACACCCTGTGACGCATTTTAAGTTGGGGAAATAATTCCCCTTCAAACCTGAGGGACACAGGGGGACAACTAGCCCACCAGGTGCTTCCAGGAAGCTCCACTGCGCTGCGTTGCAGAGAGGTGGTGTAGGCTGTGCCCCTTTTTACACCTCTCTGGAATGGTGCTTACTGGACGTACCTAGTGGGCTAATTTGCACCTAGGGACCCTCAGGATTCAAGGGGAGTTAATCTCCCAACTTAAAAGGGCCACAGGGTGTGTTTACACAGTGGGGAAGGGAGGGGACAGGGCCTGACCATGTCATGAATGATGTAATATGTGACATCATCAGCAGTGGATTGTGGGCGTGTGAGTTATAGTTAGTACAACTAACTATAACAGAGGAATTTCAATGGTTTTGTACGAGTGAAATGTCCAGCTAACTATAACACCCCTAACACCTATGGTTTTTTCAGTGAATTTCTAAGGTTTTTTTAATGCTAATTCCTAACTATAACATGTCTGAAACCTATGTTTTTTTAGTGAATATATTATTATACATATATATTGTGCGACAGTAGGGAATGTGTTGGAATTGAGAGGGGTTACGTCTACCATTCCTACTGCAGTCTATCCACCAGTAGGAAAAGCACTGGACTTCGGAGGACTGTCTAATCCAACTCCAGTCGATGTAACAGTATGAAAAGCGTTGGACTTCGAAACGATTACATTTACTATTCCCACTCCAGTCTGTGCAACAGTAGGGAAAGTGTTGGACTTCAGAGAGATAATATTTACTATTCCCACTCCGGTCTGTGCAACAATAGGGAAAGTGTTGGAATTTGGAGCGGGAATATTTACTATTCCCGCTCCAGTCTATGCAACAGTAGGGAAAGCATTGGAATTCAGAGGAGTTCAATTTACTATTCCCACTCCAGTCTGTAAAATAGTAGGGAAAATTTTGGACTTCCAATGAGTATGATTTACTATTCACACTTCATTCTGTGCTACCGTTGTGACAGTGTTGGACTTCGGAAGGGTAAAATGTATTATTCCCACTCTCGCCTGTTCAACAATAGAGAAAGTACTTCTCTTCCAACACATTACATATTTGAATAATTCTAATAATTTATAACAAAAAATTTAACTTTTAAAATAAACAAAATTAAGTTACACAAAAATATATATTAAAACAATCATTTAAGCAAACTACATAATTAATAAACAATAAAACAGTTACTATTCAATTATTACTTATTTAACTTCCCACCCTACACCCCTACAAACCTAGCAGCCCACACCTCAAATATAACTAGAACAAATAGTTAACACATTTTACATAATTAATTACAAATTAAACAAATAATTTACATGTAATAATAATTGTTATATCATTATTGCTTAATAAACTTCCTACCCTATAACCCCACAAACCCAGCAGCCCACACCTAAAATATAACTAGAACATATAATTATTATGCAATATACATCATTATTAATCGATTAAAATATTAATAAGAATGATTAAATAATGATGTCTTACTTAATTAACTTCCCACCTTATCCCGCTACAAACACAACATGCTACAATGCTATACATTTCTATTAGCAACGACATTAAAAATCTAAACCACAAAAAATTACAAATTATATTTAGAAAAAAATGTTTAACAATTATAGAAACAATAATAACACATATTATTAATATATGTACTAAAAATGTTACCATAAAAATGAAATTTTTAACAACCTTATTATTGAAAACAACATTAAAAACAACTATCTTAGCATTATTACTTCTCTAATAAATTAATATTCTTGACAACAATATTTCTGCATCACGATATTTTTGTATCACAATATTTTTTCCCGATATTTCTGTCTTCCGATAGTGAAAACTCAATATTGTTTCCAAATACTGCTCCATCACGATCATGCTTAGATTATGCCTAGGTATTAATCAAGCGCAATCAGTTGATTGCAGTAGGTGCTTAATTACCGTGGGCGGAGAACTCCGCTCCGCCCGTGGAGTGTGCAGAGTTTTGCGTACTCCACATTCTGCGGAGTACGCGGAGTAGGCAAAACTCCACACACTCCGAAGTGGGGCGGAGTTGATCGGCCCCCGCCACCCACCCGCCCTATTAACAATTAGTAAAAACTTTAAAAAACGTTTGAAAGTAAATATAAACGCCTTACCCTAGCTGCAGCGTTCCCGGGCTGCCCTCTTCCTCTTCATCGCATTCTTGGTCAAAACTGCGCATGTACGGTCGCCCATGCATGCGCGCATGTGCGGGCGACCGTGCATGCGCAGTTTTGACCAAGAACGCGATAAAGAGGAAGAGGGCAGCCGAGGGACCCTGCAGCTAAGGTAAGACATTTTTATTTACTATTAAATCATTTTTTAAAGTTTTTACTAAATGTTAATAGGGTGGATGGGAGGCGGGCGGCGTAGCGGAGCTACGCAGAGTTTCATTGAGTTTGTTTTCAACTCTGTGGCCCTCCCACTACGCCCACTGCGCCCAGGCTTAGTGCTTAATGCTTTTTGACACTATTTTATTAAAAAATATAAACATGTATTTCTCTGGTTTACCTTATTGGATTGTTTTTGTTTTGGTGTCACTTTGTTCAATACATTATTCTCGGTTGGTATCAAGAGGAATGGAAGTTTTATTGTGTTGTGTTTTTGACTTTAACTGTTCTGATACTTTGCAATGCTTTACACCAGTGTTTCCCAAACGGTGGTCCGCGGACGTGACACATTCCCAGGGGGTCTGCAGGCAGCAGTTTTAAAAGCACTGCAAATGTTCCAAGTATAATTAGAAGTTTTCGAGCAACAATAAAAGTGTCAAGACCAAGATAACACCAGTGATTAATGTTCCTGCTGGAGAGAGATGAGTTTTGTCCAGTGGCAGCTTGACTTATTTAATGTAGCACAGAGGTTTAATATGCCTCTTGCAAAGAAAGTGTGCCTATATTTATTTTTTTAACTGTGTTTGATCTGCATAGGTCAATGGGATACTGCTTTTGTCACAGAGATTCTTTAGTTACTGTGCTGTTTATAAGTTTCAATTGTGATCTAGCACAGAGACGTATAAACTGGCATCAAAAAGATGTTTGCAAACTGCATGGTACAAGATAGTAACTTAAGTTTCTTCCCAGTCTTTCATTATCCTGATGCTGCTAAAAAGGTTTATTTGAATGGAATAAAGTTTCATTGTTAAAGTCAATGCTAAACACTGTGTTATGCCTACCAGTATGAATGATGTGAATCCTACAACTAGTAGACACCTTTGCCTTATGTTATTACATGTATGATTCATTATCTCTATGGGGCAGATTTACAAGGAAAGTGACTCAGTGAGTGCTGCAAGCCATTTGGAGGTGCTGCACTTAGTCACTTTCAAAGCACAGGGATGCAACATATTTACCATAGTATGTTGCATCTCAGTGCTCTCCCTGCGCTGGTGCACAAACTGCTGCCATGCGCTGGCACAGGCACCTTTGTACCATGGTGCAAGGATGCGTGCATTGTGGGGAGATTGTTTATGTTCAGCTAGAATTCCCTTTCTGCACATAAGCAATCACTAGAGGGGATTTCATCTTCCTAAACAATAAGGAGAAATGAATACATTTCTTCTTGTTGCACCTCCCTACGCCTCCCTTGGTTAGGTGTAGCATTCGGACGCATTTCCAGATTCATGATTTCTCGTAAATCTGGAAATGTGTCTGGTTTCATGGGTGTTGCTTGGGAACACTCACAGCAAAACCCATGAAACGCACCTTTCACGCAAAGTCCTGTGTGCAAAGGGGCCATATTTATAAGAAAAGGAAAAGTCATGCAGGGTGGCTTTTCCTGTTCTTATAAATATGGGGCACTAAAATGCGACGCCGGATCGTCACTTTTTGTGACGCACCGGTTGCGCAAGGGTCTTGTAAATCTGCCCTATATGTGTGTGTGTTGTAAAGTGCTCTGACATCCTACAATGGTATGAGAGATGCTATAAAACAAATGAAATACATGTGACAGAGGGACTATGGAGCGACGAGAGGCACTGTTGGAGTGTGATCAAAAGGGAATCACTGAAGAACCCGAACAAAGATTATCGTATTGTGGTGCATAGTAGAGTCATCATTTACTATTCTTTTAAAACTAATACAATTCAATATATAATGATAAATTTGTTGTAGAATGCACTATTGTTTCCTAAATTGTCTTGGGGGAGAACCTCCCAAAGTCCCCTTTGTAGTGGTTCGACTCACTCACTGCACTTGGTGTGCACCCTTTGGGACTGGACTGAAAACGTTTGCCAGGGCTGCTTTGGGTTTCCAGACTGGCCCTGGCAGGAACAGGAGCCTTGTTGTGTGAAATAAAACCAACCATTTAAAAGTTAGTCATGGAGATCCAGCACCAACCTTCCCAATAAAGTTTTTTGTTTTTTGCAGATTCTTTCAATATAAAATACTAAAATCCTTAGTAATTCGACTATTTGTTTTGTGTTGACACCTGTGTTTATTTTTTTCGGATTACTGTTTAAAATTTAAATTATACAGATTGCTAGGGGGCCCCCGGCTTCCAGTGCTGACTCAATGGAGGTCCTCAGGAGCCAAAACTGTGGGAACCACTGCTTTACACAGTTTCATAAGTTAGGCCTGTCTGCTCTGTGCCATAGCCCCAGTGGCTGAGCTCAGCTTTACATTACTGGAACCTTTTCTGGACCTAACAGGAATAGTGACATTACATCTAGGGGTGGACTACTATCCACCCCAACCAACACAATTTCTCACACCACATTTCCATTCTGATTCAACAATGCATTTTCTCTAACACTATCCTATCCACCACTCTGCATGCCATCCCATCCCATCCCTTGCCTAACCCCACAGGGCCACCCTCTCTGTGAGTCACGGTTAGTGGAATGGGTTCCACCATACCAATCCCATTATTGAACATGCAAGAGTATAAATAAAAAAATGAAAATTAATATTTTCTCAAGCATGCTGTTGCTGAATATAAAACATATTCGTGAGTGTTTTGCTTTACTTCTCCTGGTGATGCCTTCTATCTGCAATAGTTCTATCAGAGTGGGTTGTTACTTGAGACAGATGTTCGTTCTACCCTGGAAAGTAACTTTAAGCCTAGATGACACCTTCAAAACACCCTCTGCAATTGTAGTCTTAAAGATGTCAATCAATCCATTTGCGTCGGTACCAATACTAATTCATGCTAGTCTCAGAACTTTCAGGTGGAAAAAGGAAAGATGCTCATCATAACTGCTCAGATTTTTCTGACGAGGTAGATGGAACAGCCTGTCTCTTAAAAGTAAATCAATCAAACTAAGACATGTAGGCTGTGGTTGGCTGTCATCCTTTGGTGGACAGGAGGGAACTTAATGAGATGGTTAAATTTCTTTTGTTATGCTATGTTATGTTAATTTGTAAAATGCATTAATCACCCCAGGAGGGTATCTCGGCGCATCCAAGCGACAAGGGCAACAGTAGCAGCTAAATGAGATCAAAGATGTCTTAAGTGTCTTCCTGAAGAGAAAGTAATCTGAACAAATTTGAATATGATGCAGAAGTTCATTCCAATAAGAAGGAGCTAGGTAAGAAAAAGACCTTGCCCCCGAACGGGCCTTTTAGACATGAGGAGCAGTTAACCGTTCTTTATCCCTTATGTTGTGGCCAGAGTTTTGTGCTATGAGTTGGGCGTGCCAGCATCTTAGAGATAAAGGGTTCTGGATGAGTTGCTAAGAGCATCCTTTATCACTAACAGTGTCCTATATAGAGCCAACCACAAGTGTCAAGTTCTTTAAGTTCAAAAAGAGTTTATTAAGCAATAAAAGGTGTCAATACAATATACACATGTGAAACAGAAAAGAAGCAAAAACAATCTAGGAAAACACTGCATGAATAGCAAAAGGTATACTGGTTATGAAGACAGGATGAGGCTATACAATAAAGGAATAAAAAGGATACAGTAGTAAAATCTGTTAGACAGGAAGATACTTAGGAACAGTAAGGTCAATCAGGGAGGTTTGGAGACTTCTTGCTGAATGGGTGATAAATGAAATGAATTTTTAGCACAAGTATCAAGGTACAATGTTATAGGAAGCCATAAAGTGGTGCGTTTCATTGTCATATGAAGAGGAAAAACAAAGGCAGTATCCAACCTATGGTTATGACAAACATTATACCACCATGCTCTAAACGAGATATTCGTAAAATTCTTCCAGTTAACAGTAATTTGTTGGAATGCAACTGCTATTAGTAAATCAATGATTCGCACATCAAAAGTGACATGATCCCAACAAGGGGAAAGACTGCCTGAGGAAATGTGAATAAAAGAAAAAGGGATTTGAGTGTGAAAAATATCATTGATTTGGGTCCAAATTTGTTTCCAGAAATCATGAACAATGGTGCAAGAGAAAAGCATGTGGAATAGAGTTGCATTGGGTGTAGAACAGGACCAACAGAAGTCAGAGACAGAAGAGAAGTTTTTACTAAGCAAGTGTGGTGTAAAAAGAAGTCTATTATAAATGAAAAATAGTGTCTGTGTTAAAGTGGCAGAACTAGAGGATTTGCGAATCTTGGTCCATAACTTATCCCACAGAGAAATAGGCCAAGAAGTAGCAAAGTCATATTCCCATTGTTCCTCTACCTTAGACTTTGGACGAGGAGAAGGTATGGTAGGAAGAAATGTGTAAATGAGAGAGGCTTTAGAAAAAGCAGTCAACAAGGAGTGAAGTTGTGAGGTGGGGTTAGGAGATGGAGAATGATTGTGAGAGTGCTGGATCTGGGTGTAAGTAGACATGACCACTTTTTTAAGTATAAGATATTTGCGAGCAAAGGAAGCGGGAAGATTAAAAGAGTGGCGTAATGTTGAAAAAGATAAAAAAGCGGAATGAGAAAAAAGTTGGGAAACCCAAATTAAACCCTTCCGTCTCCAAGATTTCCAATAAAAGGTTTGTTATTGATAAGGAGACTTTTATTATGCCAAATGGTAGTGGATAAAAAAATCATCTACAGAGGAGGGAGGGGCCGGGGAGGAGGCTAGGAGTAGCTTGACAGTGAATTTGTGTATGGGAATGGATGTTAGCTGTGGTTTACGAGAGAAAGATAGAAATTCAGCAAAAGTAAAGGGAGAGAGAGAGAGACGCTCTACAGTAACCCATAAAGGACAAGGCTCGTCAGGGCCTCGCAACCAAAAGGAGGCTTGGCGCAGAAGGAAAGCCTTGTGATAGGTTGGAAAGTCAGGAAAATTGACACCCCCCTCAGATTTAGGACGTGTTAGTCTAAAGAGAGACATACAGGGTTTTTTGCTTGACCAAAGAAAAGAAGAAAGAATGATGCTAATCTTCTTAAAGAACTTCATGGGAATAGGAACTGGAATATTAGAAATAGTATACAAAACAATGGGGGATAACATCATTTTAATGGTATCGAGGCGTCCCCACCATGAAAGATAGAGTGGATGCCATTTGGTGGTGAGATCGGAAAGTTTCAGGGTGCATTTGTTGAGACAGAGTGAGACCGTATCGGCGATGGAGGGAGTGACATGTAAACTTAAGTATTTGATGTGAGAGGAACTCCAAGTGAAATTAGAAGCAGCAAAATCAGGGTTGAAGGTATATTTCGTGAGGGGTAAAATTTCGCATTTGTCACTGTTCAGCTTATATCCAGAAATCTGCGAAAATTCACGTACTTCAGCAAGGAAGGCAGGAATAGAGACAGTAGGGTTGGAGATAAAGAGCAAAATGTCATCTGCCTAAGCAGCGAGTTTAATGTGAGAGTGTGAAGTCTGAAAGCCGTGTATGTCACGATTTTGCCGAAGTTTGGAGAGAAAGGGTTCCAAGGCTAAATTAAAGAGAAAAGGGGATAAAGGACAGCCTTGTCGCACACCTCTACCCAACTCAAAAAAGGAGGAAACCAGACCATTTGCACAGACCGCTGCTCTGGGATTGGAATAAAGAAAGGAAATGAGGGACATAAATTTGGGGCCAAAACCAAACCATTTAAGGGCAGAGAAAAGATAGGTCCATTCTACCCTATCAAATGCCTTCTCTGCGTCTAAGGCAATAGCCGCCAGAGAATCTTGAAAGCGTGGAGATTTAGACAAAACATTAAAAAGAAGTCTAGTGTTATCAGTAATAAAGCGTCCCTTAACAAATCCAGATTGCTCGGGCCAAGTAATTCAGGTAAAAAGGGGTCTAACCGAGCTGCAAGAGATTTGGCATAAATCTTATAATCAATGTTGACAAGGGAGATTGGTCTATAGTTTTTACAATATCGAGTATCTTTCCCTTCCTTAGGAATAATACAAATGTGAGCATCAGAAAAGGTACCTGAAGAGCTGCCAAGGGTAACAAAAGAATCTATAAGGGAATGTAATTTAGGCATTAGTAATTTAGAAAAGTGAAGATACAACTCAACAGTGAATCCATCAGGCCCTGGAACTTTATCTTTTTTATGAGAATTAAGGGCGGAGAGTAATTCTTGCTGGGAAATGTCCAATTCCAAAGAGGTTAAGTCAATAGGAAAATGGTCTGGTTGGCGAATAGTAGAGGAGAAATCAGAGAGAAATTGGGGAGTAGGATGAGTCTCAGAGGAATAAAGGGTAGAGTAGAAGCGGGAGAATGCATCTAGAATATCATTGTCAGTATGTCTAAGAACAGCATTGTCATCAAATACAGATTCAACATTTAATTTGTTATGTTTGATTTTCAAATAATTAGCCAAATTTTCCCTGCTTTGTTTCTCCCACCATAAAATTTCGAACTAGATTTCAAGAAGTAGAGAGAGGCGTCCTCTGTGGATTTTTTATTAAATTTCAACTTGGCGTCAATAAGTGCTGTCAAGCTTTCCTTTGAGTGAGAGGTATAGTAAGAGTGCTCCAGGCCCTTGATTTTGTGGAGAAGGTCACTAGTGTATTTACGTGCAGTCTTCCGTTTCTGAGCCACATAGCGGATGATAAAATCCCTAGCTGTGGCTTTAAATGCATCCCAAATAGTGTGAGTAGGAATAGAAGGGGTATCATTAAAGGTAAAATATTCATTAAAAAAGACAGTGAAGGAGGCGGTAAATTTGGGATCTAAAAGCAAGGAATTATTGAAACGCCACCTCTTAGGTCCAATGACTTTGGGTAGAATATCAATAATAATAGATACTGGGGCGTGATCAGATAATAGAATAGGGCCAATTTCTGCATGAGTAAGAGACTGGGAGAGATGATGGGATACATAAATGTAATCAATGCGTGATTGGGAATGGTGAGAGGGAGAATAAAAGGTGAACTCTTTGGCCGTTGGGTTACACAGACGCCAAGCATCAATAAGTTTATGCTGTGACACTGCGTGGGTAAAGAGTTTATGAGGCTTGTTTGGGATGAAGGAAGCTTTGGAGTTTCGGTCCAAAAATGGATCAAGAGGCTGGTTACAGTCCCCTGCCATAATGAAATTATCATCAGCGAAATTAGTGATGCGAGTAGCCATCTCGCACCAAAAAATTGGGTCACCGCCTGTGGGGGCGTAAACATTAAGAAGGGAGAGTGGAACACCCCTCAAGGAAAGCTTGACATACAACCACCTACCGTCAGAATCCGATTCAGTAGCCAACAAGGAGTAAGTGAGAGATTTATGGATAAGAATAACGACACCATTACGTTTACCATCTCCAGGAGCAAAACACACCTCCCCCACCCAACCTCTTTTAAGCTTAACAGATTCCGCTTCAGATAAATGAGTCACTTGCAGGAAAGCGAGATCCACATTCAATTTGGCAAGGTGAGAGAGAATGCGTTGTCTCTTAATGGGAGTGTTAAGACCTTTAACGTTCCATGAAACAATACGTAGTGACATTAAAAACAATTAGAAAAGAGATATCAACTACAATGAGAGATAACCTCAGAGCAAAGAAAAACAAGAAACGATGAATGAAGGAGAAGTATAGGAGATGATGAAATAGAAATTAGATGAAAAGAAAGAAACTGAAAACGATAGAGAAGAAGTGACACCTTTAAGAAGAGAGCAATTAGGAAGGGTAGCAGGGAAGAGGAGGTAAGGACAGAAACAAAAGCTAACATTTCAATAAGGGAAGGAAACGTACTTACAGGAAGGGGAGACGAGGAATCACAACCAGGAAAAGAAACCAAACTTGTAAGGAGGGGGGTAGAGCCAACTAGAGGAGACAAGACGGTCAGGGCCAGCGAGCCGCACAACTGGGGACACACGGAACATGGTATATGATCTGTGGAAACAAGAGGAGAGCGTTAGGAGAAAAGACAAGAGAAGAATCAAAAACCTCAAGGAGGTCATATCCCCAAGAACGGCAAGCAAGGGGAGAATAAACAGTGGAGATTATGAGCAACAAGATCAACATGAAAAAAGAACTGTTACACAATGCATGTGAACCAATGGTACAATTGGCAAACTCATTTGTGGAACACGAGAATCCAAAATGAGAGAGACTTCAATAGTCAGAAGAGTCATGGAGGGAATGAAGAAGAGGGACCAGAAGTATCCATGTTAGTTCCTCGTCAGGAATTCAGAAAGCTCTGGAGTCGCACAGGATCTTCGTAAGTTGTTGTTTTATTGTTGTATGTAACCCTAAAAAGACAGGGGTGGAAAAGCCCATATCTGGCACCAATGGATCGGAGGTCAGGTCTCATATCCAAAAAGGCTTTACGACGATTGGCCGTGCCTTTAGCGTAGTCCTGCGCGAAAAACAAGGGGGACCCAAACCATGTAATTCATGGAGAAGCTCTAGCTGCTGAAAGGACCTTTAGAAGGTCAGTATATTGCAAGAAATACATGATCACGCCTCTGGGTCTCGTCGAGGCAGAAGTAGACGAGGGAACTCGACCAAGCCGGTGGGCTCTCTGTATGTTGAGCACAGTATCTTCTGGAAGATGTAGGAGCTTAGGGAGAAAAGATTTAAAGAAAGCAATAGGGTCACTCCCCTCACAGCCCTCCACCAGGCCATAGATGCGCAGGTTATTGCGTCGATTTCTGTTCTCAAGGTCCTCGACCTGCTTTTGGAGAGAAGAAATCTGAGAGTGCATATATGAGACCTTAGCAGAGGATTCCTGAAGAGATGAAACATTGCGTTCCACTGACGTGACTCTCGCCTCCATTTGTGTCCAGTTGTCAGTCAGAACCTGCAACTTAGCATTAGTTTCTTCCATATAAGGGCGGAGTGCCCTTATTTTGTCTAATAACAACTCAATAGATGCAGCTGAAGCGGAAGCAGATGGTGATGGGGGGGGCCCTTCTTTGGTCGTTTAACAGTAGCCTTCCCGGTGAGCTGAGTAGGGGGCTCCATGATCGACTTCGACATATGAACAGGAGGCTCTTGTGAGGCTTCCAACTGAGCCAATGCTGAAAAAACCTTTGAGTTTTTGATGAAAGTGCGCTTTGAGGTCTTGTTGGCGCAACTTGTTGTAAGTTTGCTGATAAGGTAAACAACCTCTATCAGTAACACAACCAAGGAACATACAAAAAGACCCCCTTAGCTTCCAGAAAGAGTAGTCAGCATTGATAGAGTAAAAAAATATCCACTGTATGGAGAGAAGTAAACAAAAAAGTCTCTGAATCACAACAATGGAAGATGGGTTGTAAGTTGCATATATGGAACAAAGAATGGCAAAGTCACATAGTCAGAAGCAAAGGCTGCTGAGGACTGATGGAGAAAAAAGCATCAACAAGGTGTGAGCTTCGAATGGACAACGCCTGGAAACCATAATAACACATTATGCTGTAGAAAAACACATGAGAGTGTAACTGCCATGAAGGAGAGCGGCTGAATAACCTATGCGGGAGAGGCACATTCGGTCTTCGGTGCAAAGAAGGAGCAAAGGAGGGAAAGCCACAGTAAAAGGAAGCACCACCAGCCAAGACGTAACCAAGTGAAACTGCGGAAGCACAGTATGAACGAATGCCTCAAAAGATGTTGAAGTCACAAAATGGCCACTAGTATGAAGGAGAAAAGGCAGCGTTGAAAAGCGAATGGGAGGCTATACAATGGCAAGAAAATCATTTAGCAATAACATATTGGCCCACCATGAGGAAAGGAGAAGGCATCAGGCACTGCGTGGATCCGTCGAATCCGATGACTTTCCATCCGTGAGGAGCGTCACACTGAGGAAGGGTGCAAAATGGTGGCCGCGGCCGTCATGAAGCCGCGTCCAGGAGAGCGTTGCTCAGAAAGGATCTCGAGCGGCCACAAAAGCTCCCGCAAATGGTCTCAACACATTCTAGAGACCTTCCGATGATGAAATCCTCCGTCTGTGGGGATGCAGGCAAACGCGGTCCGGCAGTGTGCCCCAGCCGTGACGGAGCGCTCACGCCAGCACCGCCATCTCCTCCGGGCGCTAAGCCACGCCCCCCAAGTGTCAAGTTCTGTAATTTGAGTTTAGTCATTGTATGAAGGCCAATGATCAGGCCATTGTGCCAATACTGGTACAGTTTTTACAAAATAGGAATCGATATTCCGCCACTTCTAAAAGCAGCCTGTGAATTTTAATTTTAGGATGTCTGGCAGATTTTACTGGCAAAATGTCCTTTGCCCATCCAGCCTCATTTCAGATTGAAAGTCTTTTCTGAGGATAAATGTGTTTCTTGAATTACGCCTATGCTGGCTGGTTTCTTAATGCAGTAAGCATTTTCTTTCTTTTGATGTAGTAGATCAAGTCATTCACATTTAGAGTGAGCATGAAGAGGTCTTTGATGTGTGTTACTGTCTTAATTTCGACCTATTTGAGTTGGTGGCTTTCCACCCAAGTGCTGGTGTGATATGTTTAAAAGTTCTGAAACTTCTTATAGAGGTTTTGCTGTACACTCCGCTGACCCTATAAGAAAACAGTAGTCCAAAGCCTGGTTTATCATCAGAAAAAGATCGGGGTTGTCTTACTATTCTAATTTCTCCCCAATCGGGGACTCGCCTGGTTTACCACCATGTTTGAGAGATAGTCTGTCTTCCATAATAGAACAAGCAGGGATTACAAGATGGGGTCATCTATTTAAGGAAGGATCATTAATAGCCTGGGATGAGTTATACGATCATGTTGGCCTTGGGCTTTCTAGATTCAAGTACATTCAACTGGAAAGCTGGTCGAGATCCCAGCGCCGCATAGACGCCAACCTTGGAAAGGCTAGCATACTGTAGCAACGGTTAGTGGAACGACCAATGGGAGGAAAAGAAGTAGCCATATTGTATTGGCAGTTGTTGGAGGAAATTGATGGGGAGTTCCTCCTCCCAGATGAGTTATGGGGGGAGGTGACTGGCCTCCAATGCGAGGAGACGTGGCTAAACTCCTTTGCTCTTCTTCATAAAATCGTGAAACCATCATGGCTAAAACGAAATCATCTCTTCTCAGCTCATCACGCATATATAACACCGTTGAAACTGTCTAAGTTTCTCCCCGACAAAAAGTGCAATCAATGTAACATTATCGGAGCATGCGATGTTCACATGTTCTTGGACTGCCCTGACATTGCCAGATTCTGGGAAGAAGTGAAGAATACCTTAAACTCTATTCTAAATGCATCCTTGTCAATAACTCTACCACTTGTCATTTTTGGATTGGAAGATAACATCATTGGCAAAGCAAGGTCCTTCCTCTTCTATGCAATTTTATTGGCCAGAAGGCAAATTTGTATACATTGGGTAGAGAAAACAGCCCCATCACATTCTGGGTGGCTTTCGTCTCTATATGAAACATCTAAAGCTGACCTCAATAGAACATGCAGTAAACGTAACTTGGCTTTCTGGGATCTGTTGGTCAAATGGAGATAGTATTCCGGGTTTTTTTTTTTCCCGGGTCCTATGATTATGCCATGAACACTCCTTGGACCGGGTCTAGCCCAGTTACGATATTGGTCCTGCAGGTTGGAATATACCTAGATGGAGTCAGCGAAAGCACCTCTAGTTTTGGGACATCTCTGCCACCAATATAACAACTCACGTCCTTGCGTCGTGCAAGGTGGTTGGAATTTCCCATATTGAGGGTAAGGCAAATGAGGACACAAAAAAAAAAAAACAGTAGTCACGACCCTCATCACCTCCAAATTGGACTATTGTAATGCGCTTTTCACCAATATCCCAAAACGCTTTTTGAACAAACTACAGGCACTTCAAAATGCGGCAGCACGATTTCTGATGGGCATCCCGAGACACAAGTCTGCGCCGCAAGCTTTGATTCAGGTGCATTGGCTTTCTATCAGCAAGTGCATTCAGTTCGAGGCCCTCTGCATAACCTTCAAGCCCTTACACAGCTCTGGCCCAGACTCTCTGGCACAACATTTTCAGCGTTACACTCCTACAAGACCTCTTCACTCTTCCCTTAGTGGAAATCTCATTGTCTCAAAATTGTAAAAAAAAAAAAATGGGGTGGGAGGAGTTTTATGGCTTGCACAGGAAGGTTGTGGAACTCACTCCCCCTAGAATTTAAGAGTATATCAAACCTATTAGAGTTCAGGAAATATCTAAAAACCCGGTAATTTTACAAGTGGTTCCTTTTTTTCATGCTGTCATCGTATATAGTCTCATTGAGTCCCTTTAGCGTCTAGATACCCCTGGGTAATAGTCGCACTCTAAAAATCCTATTTTCATTATACTTCATTTAATTTCCATAATAGTGTCTAGCCTAATCTCTGACATTTTTATGTTTTTTTGAGCCCGTGTGTAATTTTTATTGTCTTCCCGCTAATCCCTCAGTAAAAAGTAGCAGTCCAGGTGGTCTCAGCCTAGAGATGGAGAGCTTTTTTATGTGCCTTATCATCAGGGTTAATGAAGGAGAAGGTTTGGGCTTAAGGTTTCTGATTGATACACAGGAATGCAGTGTGTAAGACTGAGCAAGCTATATGTCTGGAGGCATCAGGTATGCACTTTGAGAACTGGGTAAGGCGTTTCTGTAGGTAACGAGGCCCTGCAATGCTGTTCTAGTCAGGGACTGTGTATGGCCATGCACATATAACCGGGAATATGTTCTCTGATAGTCTAATTCACAATAGGCTGGATTGTGAGAGCGCTACATGGATAGCACCTGCGTGCAAGAGATTGTCCAGCTGGTAGGCCTTAGAGAGTTTCAACTGTTCCCAGCACTAGCTGAGTTTCTCCTCTCTGTGTCTTCGTGTCCTTCATGTAGATGCTCTACTCTGCCCCTGAATTCATGATACTGTGGGGTGTATTTACAAGCATGAAATATAGGTAGCAGGGCTGGAATTTCCTCAATGTCTTGGTCCGCAATCACTTTTACCTATGTTTCGCATTTGTAGAAACTCTAAAGACTGGGGTTACATGTTCTGCTAAAGTCCCTGTCACAGACAGGGCTGAATCTAAAAAGGCATTTCAAAAGTATGCGAATGTCACGGTGAAAATTAAATCGGTTTTAGAATTCCAGATCCTGTGAATAGCGCTTAGTGTAGGGAACCACAACATGTTAATGATGTTCTTCTGTGTTCAATTGCCTTGATTTCCTGTATCATAACTAACGATGTTAACGTTGCATGTATTTAGAGTAAGTATGCTATTATGAGATCGATGTCGCCAGTCTTTTGCAATGCAGCAGTACTATGAGCTGTGTGCAATCTTCACTTTTGGACTGTATGGGCTGTGTTTAACTTTTTCTTGGGATACAATTTGCCATCCACCCTGCCATTGGTCTGCAGGTCTGGTATTAAATCTTAGTCTTGGTCGGTGTAATTAGGACAGGCCTTCATTTATGCAGATGTCCCTCTAAATTTTCGTAAATGATCACTCTTGCTGGATCATTCACTCATTTGTGGGCGTGTACTTAGTATGCAGTGTCTTCCCTTGGCCACTCCTTCTACACTTCACTGAAACTCCTATTTTGCATATGAGATTGCCTTCTTTTTTCTGTTGCGCCCTGACACCACACACTTTTGACGATGATTTCCGCCGGTGGATTGAATACATTTCATAGTTGGCGCGGAAGTTATGCAAGTATGCAGTTAACGTTCTGTACGCAAAAACATGCTTTTTTCCCCTTTATGAAAAGCCATAAATGAGGCGACAGGGAGGTTTCACACACAGGAACACACAAATTCAGGCCATTAAAGTACAATCTAGTCTAAAGTAGGAGTCGAAAATGCATATATTTTCAGCGACAGCAAAATCTGGATTTTTTAGATTGGTTCCTACACCGGTAACTGGCCTCTTAGTAAACTGTGTGATGAAATACAGGTCCTTTGCCTCTTCTTGGAAGGATGTATGGTGATCTTAGTCGTCAAGCTTGTATCTGTCAATTATACTTAGAGACATACACTTCAGAAGCAGTTAAACTACCAGGAGAATAGACTAAAGAATTAGAATCACTAATTGATTGATAATACAATTACTTAAAGAAAACATTGGTAAATACACTGCATGTAAAAGTAGCAGTGCTATGTAAAGTAATATCTACGATTGCTCTTTTGCCTGCTTTATTAACAAAAATGACTCAACCCAGCGTAAATTGTCCAGATGTTTGCAAAGAAATTGGCGAGAACTTTTTAGCACGATGGACATTTAACACTTGAGAATAATTGAAGTTAATAGCGCTGGGATCCTTTTAGTATCATTTATGGGCAGTACTGTTAGTTCCTGAGGATAGCTGTCCGCATATATCACATTTCTATTGCATAGAATCCACATCAGATCACGCTGGGAATGAGCTCAGGTTGAAACAGCTGAAGCAAGGAACAAGTAAGGTTATGACAACAAATAAAATATCCCCAGAGCAGCACAAAACCTAAATAATTTATCCACAGACTGAATAATTCAGCAGCCCTGTGCCACCTCGCCACTGCTAAAAGCAAGAATTGCTGCACAATCAACGTCCCTATCAAATAAGAAGGAAGGGTGAGCAACACTCCTGGAATCACTTCACATTCTTACAACTACCTGGAGTCAGCGACTTACACCCAGACCCTCACATACAAACGTAGAGACAATTATACACTTCACTGGCCCGCATTAAATTTATCAGGGCAAGTCATTACCATGTGTAGGCAGAAAGCCTAAGGGGCACATGCATCAAGCTATTTTGCAATCGCAAACAGTGCAATTCACAAAAATAGGCTGTTTGCGATCACAAAATGGCCTTTCCCTAATACACATGCAAGAAGCCTTTCCTAAACGCGAATGGTGCATTTAGGAAACGCTAATTACCATCACCTTCAAGTTGATGGAACCCATGTGCTTACTTTGAAAAAATGCACAAAACTGCAATATTCGAAGTGCCATGTGGAGCACACATGTCCATAGGGCATGTGTGTACCTTACATGTGTATCTTTTTTTGAGGGGCGCCTCAGGGGGGACTTAGGCCCCCGGGCTGGTGCCTTTGTATTACCTAATTTGCGATTACCAATTAGGTAATCGCAATTTACTTAATGCAAGACCATTCTCATCTATGGGCTTTGAGACCCTTAGGAAAGAGTGGAGTCGCAATTGCAAGAAGCGATCCCCTAATTGTGTTTGCGATTCCTAAGGAATCGCAATTAGAGAACCAGTATTTGCTGTCTGTTTTGTTGCATTGCATTTTGTGATTACCAAGTAGCGATTTCTAAAAAATCGAATGGCAATGGGCCAGTCCATTGCCATTCCATCCTTCTTTTCTCCTCCTCATACTGTGTTGTACTACATCAGTAGCATTCAACAGAACAGAGCAGATCAGCTTCACCAGATGTAAAAAGGATAGGACAGTGTCTTAATGCATCTTGTCTCATTGGGTCATTCCTTGTATCTTATACAAAGGAAGCTGCGCTGTTCCTCAAATGGGGGAATGTACGTGTCACACTAATGTCTGGATGCTGTTGGTCTCAGTGAGTCCTACAGTTGGGCATCCATTTTGTTGGATGTAATGCCCTCACACACCCTTTCAGGTGTCATGCTTCATTATCTGGGCTGCTCCTCGTTGGGTCGGCGGTGCAATACCCAACGGACGACACCTCAAAGAGGGGCACTTTAGCGGAGATCTTCTATCCAACAGCTGTTTGGTGAAGTGTGGGGCCAATAGTGCGTAGACATGCAAGTGAGTTAAAATAAAGCTGGGAGTACCAGTGTAAAGTTTATTTTGGGGGACTCCTGCTCTAGTTAAAATCAGAAAACTAGCCGGTACTCGATGGAATGCAATGTTTCCTACATTAGCCTCAGTTAGTGTGTGATCGTAGTGGTCGACATGTTTCTCGCGTTAATGTACAGTGACTCGCGATTCCTCAGGACCTTAGGAGAAAGTCATATGCCATAAGTAACTGTCTACATTTAAAGGATCTATAAGAGTATCCAATGTGTTGTTCTAAAAACTCACAAAAAGAGAACGTGCTTCATGTGTGAGTGTACCTGTGTTGTGCTGGAACTACCTGGAGGGGAGAGAGAAAAGCATATCACAACAGGTACAGTTTACAGACAAAAGTGAGAGTGACCAATTAAAACCAGTGTGGACATATTTTCTCAGTGAGCAAAAGGTGGAAAGCATGCCCCTGTGTAAAAACACAACAGCAATGCAAAGGATAATCTGGTCAAAGGACTCACCTATTGTGTAAAGTTTCCAGGCATCAACAGTACCCAGCGGACTGCACAACGGTTTCAAACTTCCATAGAGTATGGCTGTATCATTCCTTGTATCAACATATGCTATACTTTGGCCAACAAAGACTCTGTGGAGAGCATTTATGCCCACTCCACTAAGACCATTTCATAGCTGACATCTGTGGTGCATCCGCCTGGTCATATTTGCATACTTTTGCCAAACTTTACTGACTCACCGCCCATGCATGCAATGATGGGTACTTTGCTTTGGCTGTCTTGCATGATTAATAACCACAAACAAGGGAGGGAGTGAAGAGGTTCTGTAAGCTGTGGACACAGCCTTCTCTATAAATTGCGAAAAAAACAAAAAAGTCCACATTTTACTTATACATCAAACTGTCCTTTTCAGAATTGGTTCTAAAGTGAGTGTTTAGAAGACAAAAGATTTTCCTAAGAATGTATAGGAAATCAAAGTGTTTTGTTAAAATAACCCTCACCCACTACAAGGTCCTTTGGTGACATGCTTTTTCACCGGGTTCTTCCCGGCTGCTGTGGGATGGGGTGTGCTGCGACCAACGGAGATTTGGGAGCACATATTAGTGAGGTGATTCTATGTGTTGGTGTCAGAGTGGAAGGGTCATAGGCAATGTAGTGAGTTAAAAAATTCCTGGCGCATGGAAACTACATTTTAATACTCCCTATAGCTGGTATTAGTAAAAATGGGGAGCGAAGGATGTATGCTATAATGGGCAATTACCTCCTCGTAAGTCTTCCTCGCCACATGATTAAAGTAGTGAGCTTCAGCTCCACACCAGAACCCTCCTAAACAAAATGTATTCTCCCATGTCTTCCATCCCTTCCCAACATTGCCGACCCCTATCACGCCATACCTCTATAAGAGGAGGGCTGGCCCAACCCTTCCGCCTGTTTCTTTGGTTTTGCGCTACAGATTCTCCTGAATGTGTTTCAGGTAAGTGTTCCCTGCTCTAGCGGGCCCTAGGAATCTGGGACCATCCTCCTTCCTTCCCCCGGTGTCGGGTCTGGGCCAGTTAGGCTCTGCTTTAGCGAGGCCAGGGTTTACAGGGAGACGGACGAGGCGGTCTTGGGCTCTTCCTGGTGGCCTTTCTTTCCCTCTCCGTGTGGGCAAAGTGTTTGGTAGTTTTACTCGTGCCCTCCCTGTTGTCTCTCCTTCTGTTGCATTAGCACACCTGAACAGGGATGCTGGCTGTTATTACCTCAATATGAGGGGTTCTAGTCTTGCCCTTTATCAAACTCCTCAGATTTCTCATTATACCTGCTGGTCAGGCTCTGCGATGGCTTGGGGGCTTGTGTGTGAGGTGGGCGCGTCCAGTGATCCGTTCTACGGTCCCGTGTGTGCATCTGCGTTGTTTTTTTTGTTTTTGGGGGCCCCCAGGGGGCCTCACTGTGGTCTGGCTACCGGCGCTGGCTGCTGCGGGGCTTCGCTTTACGTAGCATGCCTTGGTTGGAAGGTTTGGTCCTTGTGGTGAGGCTGGTCTCAAGGCACCTGGTCTTGATGGTCCGCCTGCTGGGCATGGTCTCGGCAGACAGAGGGACCCGTGCTGATCCCCCGCCCCGGGGTGGGAGCGCATACTCCCAGATGCCGTGCGTGGCTGCCATTGCCTCAGGCGAACCCGGTCCCGAAGTTGCCTAACACTCACCCATTTCTCGGTCCAGGGGCATGCAGCGTGTAGATTACCGGTGTACCTGGAGTAGCACGGTTCCTTGGAGGGAATCTTTATGCCACTTGGGTAGTTCACTTTCCTACACATAGCTTTCGGGATGTTTAGTTGTTTGCGTTGTCTTGCACACATGCATGCACACTTCATCCTTATCACGCTGCACCACTGTACACATGGTTTATGGCTGTGTATGGAAGCAGGTTCTGTTTGGCATTCTCGTCCCGGTGCGGCTCTTCTGATGCCTGTCAAGTTTTGGCCAGTGGGAACTTCGTACTCTGGGTGAATGTTATTTATAGGTTTATACCTGTTTTTGCATTCCTGGTCTGAATCTTAATTCAGATTAGTCTTGGTTTTCCCCCTTCTGCCTAGTGATATTGGTCCTGTGTCCACGTGCAGTGTGTGTATGCCAATTTAGGTGTTTGTACTTTATGTAGGTTTGTCCTCTATGTACGACTTTTTTTGCAATATGTCTTGGTATTTATTACCTGCTGGTCATTACTATCTATTTTTTTTGTGCACATTGGTGTTTTGTGAAGCGGCATCCAGAAGCCTTACGTCCACTTCATGACACAGCATTGGGCCCTTCTCAATCTTTCTTTATTCTGAGGTTGCAGATGGGTTCCATTGGGTAGTAATATGTACTTAGAAGAGGTGCTCTTTGATTGCCATTAATGTACATACTGGTGGTGAACCATGCTTCAACTATTTGCCCTTTGGGGTGTGTGTTCCTGTCCTAGTGTTTTACTGGTTTAAGGGGTATATCGCAGGGCCACGGATTCATTTTGTTTGCTGTGTTTGTCCTTGACTTCTTCTTCCCTTCTCGGCTTTGGGCCTGCAGTCCTTATGTCCTGTGTACTCCTGTTCCCGCCTGCTCCCCGTTGTTGTGCGGGGTTTGTCCTGATCTGTTCCTGGTTGGACATCCTCCCCAGGCTGTGGGCCGCTACATGGCTGATGGGGCGGTCCGTCTCTGAACTGCTTCAGTGGTCTCCTAGTGGGCTCTTACTTTTATTTCTGCTCCTGGTGGGCTTTCCATTTCTTGTCCAGGGCCACAGCTGTGGCTCCTCCTTGGGCTCCCTGGCTCGGCAGGCAGCACTTGCACCCTCATCCTGGCCATGCTTCTCCTCATTTCCTGGGGGTTGGGGCTCTGTTAGGTACTTCTGTTGCCTCTCCTCCTGTTCTGGGTGGCCTCTGTCACGGTTCCTTAGGTCACCGGTTGTTGGGACCTCCTGCTCATGTCCGAAGTGCAGTGGCTCTTTGGTTGGTCTACTACCTTGGGGTGGTGACTGCCTGGTCAGGTACCATCCCTCTTCCGCTGGTTACGTGTGGCCCCCCAGCTGTTCGTGTTGGGGTTCTCCAGTTGGTTTCAATGCTTCTGGGCCTTCCTGGGTTCCGGTTAATTCCTGTGGGTGACCCTTCTCTTGTCATGGAGACTCACTTCCCACCCTGTCTACTGCTGCGGCAGGTGGTCTTTCTGTTCTGGCATCCCCTTCCCGGGTGTTGATGGCCTTTGCCTTGCTTTTGTGGGCAGGTTTTTCACCTACCTCATACTCGGGGGGCTGCTGGGCCTACAGCCATACCACCATGAGAGCATCTGTTCTCGCCTGTCTCAGAAGTTAAGCAGGGTCGGGCCTGTTTTGTACCTGAATGGAAGACCGCCTGGGTATACCAGGTGCTGTTGTCTTATGTTTCCCCCTCTGGTTTTTTGGCAAGGTTGTGCTGTCCTTGACTGGGTCACTTGTTCCAGTGGAGTCCCCGGTGGTGGTTCTGTCTACCTTCTCACCTGGGCTCCCGGATTTGTGTTAGACCATGGAGCTATGGCTCAATGGTAAGTGCTGTGCCTCTGGCGGCGAAGGCTTGCACATGACAAGGGTTTGTTTTCTGCCATTTCTTATGAATTTTCCCAAGGTGGTATATGATCGATCTGTGCTTTTTATTGTCCGGGATGCTGAGATTTCCCAGTGCTGCTTCCCCGGGCGGGGACCTGTGCTTCCTGTGTGGAATTTGCATCCTTTTCGTCTTTGTTTCTGGTTTTGGGGTGCTGGGGCCTGCTGGCTCGGGTTTGCTTCCTGGAGGTGTTGCCGTTGCTCTGGCTCGTTTCACCCAGCTCTTCTGTCCTTCTCACCTTTGGTGTGCTTCTGCCTTTTGCTTTTCCACCATGTACGCTCCTTTTCCTGTCCGCTCTTTGTTGTTCCGCTGGGTCAGGCCGGGTTGTTGGCTGGCTGTGTGGCCACCTGGATGCTCACTTCGGCGGCTCGCTTCCTTCATGTGGAACTTTACTGGGAAAGTTTGCTTGCTCCCTGAGCAGGGCAGTCTTGCTCCTCCGTGATGCCTTCCCCTCCCTGCCGGGTTCTATATGCTTTATTGTGCATGGTGTCCTCTGGTGGCCGTTTGCTTCCTTTCCGGTGGCTTGGCCTTGGGCCTGGTCTCTTCTGCTCTTCTGGCCCCATGGGCGGCCTTGTGGGCTTTCCGCTTTTCACTGTTGGCCGGTTGGGTTCCCTTGGTGGCCAGGTCTCAGCGGAGTCGTTTCCTGCAGCTTCCTGGGTCTGTTTTGCCTTGTGCCTGCCTGGGTTCTCTCCTTGGTGTTGTGCTCCCTTGTGGGGGGGTCCTTTGTGAGACTGGGGTCCATGTCCCAACTGTTTATCTCCTCGCGGGTGGGGTTTGGTGACCTTTGTTTTTTTTGGTTGTTCGGTTGGCATGCCGGGTTCCTTTCTGCACCTCTATCCGTTCTTGCGGCCCCTGCCAGTCTGTTTTAATTGCGTCTGGTTCTGCTGCTTCAGTCCTCTGGTGGTTTCAGCACTCTCGTGGTTGGTGGTCGACCGTGCGGTGTTGCTGACGGATGTATGACGTTATAACGCATACTTTTACTCCGCAGACCATTACAACGCGACTTTTACTCCGCATACCGTTACAACGCATAGCGCCTTGGGGCGCTGGATAGTGGTAAGTATAATTTACTATTCTAACTCCAGTCCCCGTGGACCCTAGGGAAGGTGTTGGATAGTAAATTATACTTATTCCCTATCCTAGAGCGCCCCCCAGCGCAATGCGTTGTAATGGTCGCGTTGTAATGGTAGTGCAGAGTAAAAGATCCGTTGTAACGGGTGTATACCGTTGCTGACTTTCTCTAGGGCTGCGTCTCTTTTCTGCTGTGGCTTTTTGTTGGGTTGCTGTGGTGGGGATGCCCTCTGTTTCTTCAGTTTCACAATCTGGGCTTTTGCTCCCATCTCAATTTTGGCTGTCCATTGGTCAGTCTTGGAATGTTTGGACCGCATTACTGCTTTCTGTTCTGGGGCCTGTTTCTTGTTGCTTTTGGCTCCGTACGGTCTGGTTCCGTGCCTTCTCTGTCCTCCTTCAGTCATTGGTTTGGGCAAATTTTCTGGTGGCCCTACGAGTCTCGGTGGTCCGGGCTATCAGCCCTCCCGGTGTCTCTCTTCCCCAGGCTGGTTCTTCCTGCTCATGGTTGCCTCTCTTTTGGGTGGCCCTTCCACTCGTCTGGTCTTTTGGGTTTGCCTGCTTCGTTGGCTTCCCCTTCTGGTCCGTTGGTTTCTTATGAGTTTACAAGAAGCCGCTTGGCTTTGGTATGTGCCCACTTCATTAATCATGTGGCAAGGAAGACCTAAGAGGAGGTAATGCCCTGGTTACTTACCAGTAATCCTCATTACTTCAAGTATAGTCTTCCTCGCCACATGACTTCCCATCCCTCCCTCCCTGTCTGGCTGTCTGCTTCATGTTTCTGCTTGGTAGTGCCAGGCTGAAGGGTTGGTCCGGCCCTTCTCTTATAGAGAACCTGACGTACAAGGAGACACACCATCAGGACAGATAAATCACAAAGCAAAAACAAGCAACTGTGTACACCGAACTTATAAAGTATACAAAACATTGGAAAAATGAACAAATCAGTCTTTTTACATTAAATAGACACCAAAATGTCACTTCGACTTCAATATAGACAATACAAATCAATTAGAAAATCAAAAACATATAGCATAAGGAATCAAAACAAAACCAGTCCTTTGACTGTACTACCAATGGACAGGCGGAATGCACGATGGAAAGAGGCTGCCTGCCTATCCACAAGACCTGTGACACTGTATTTTAAATGGTTGCAAACTAGGGCCCACTGCAGTGGGACAAATTCGTCCCAAGTCGCACACTTCCTTCTTGTCACAGGCTGGGGGTCTACGCGTTTCGAACCAACAAAGTTCTAGGTTCTCCTCAGGACAGGGACTGGAATAATCACTGTACAACGTGCACAGGTGGTCACACGGGTGACAGCGAAGGCTGTAAACCAGGACATTAACTCTCTGGAGCAATTTATTCGATGTCAGAGGTGAAATGGCGTCCGCCCAGCGGTACACTGCTGTAGGGTTAGATCACACTCACATTCTTAGTATACTGAGTGGCGTCTTGATAAAGAATCAATTTAGGGGTTGTTTTAAACGTCGGTGGCGGGAGTAAATCTGCCGCGGTTCAGAAATGTTAACCGGAAAGCAAGTCCGTTGCCGAAGGCGTAGTGAAAGTCCTGGGCGGACGCCATTTCACCTCTGACATCGAATAAATTGCTCCAGAGAGTTAATGTCCTGGTTTACAGCCTTCGCTGTCACCCGTGTGACCACCTGTGCACGTTGTACAGTGATTATTCCAGTCCCTGTCCTGAGGAGAACCTAGAACTTTGTTGGTTCGAAACGCGTAGACCCCCAGCCTGTGACAAGAAGGAAGTGTGCGACTTGGGACGAATTTGTCCCACTGCAGTGGGCCCTAGTTTGCAACCATTTAAAATACAGTGTCACAGGTCTTGTGGATAGGCAGGCAGCCTCTTTCCATCGTGCATTCCGCCTGTCCATTGGTAGTACAGTCAAAGGACTGGTTTTGTTTTGATTCCTTATGCTATATGTTTTTGATTTTCTAATTGATTTGTATTGTCTATATTGAAGTCGAAGTGACATTTTGGTGTCTATTTAATGTAAAAAGACTGATTTGTTCATTTTTCCAATGTTTTGTATACTTTATAAGTTCGGTGTACACAGTTGCTTGTTTTTGCTTTGTGATTTATCTGTCCTGATGGTGTGTCTCCTTGTACGTCATATTCTTACCAATTTCGTAGATTTGGTTTTTTTAAATGCTGAATAAATATTTTGCTAACAAAAGGCCTGACCACTCAGCACTTATTGGCTGTGTGGGTTTTGAATGATATTGTAAACTATCTGACCAGCCGCATTTTCTCTGTTTTTGCAATTATTGAGGTCCTGGCTGGCCAGGTTTTTGGACCCACAACCTTTTTGTATTCACTTCTCTTATAGAGGTCATGGGTGATAAGGGTCGACCATGTTGGGAAGGGATAGGAGGGATGGGAGGCTAACTTTTGCTTTGGAGGATTCTGGTATGGAGCTGAAGCCCACTTTGTTAATAATGTGACAAGGAAGACTATACTCGGAGTAATGAAGATTACCAGTAAGTAACCGGGGCATTTCCTCTCTGGCATACATGTTTCAAAGCCTTCCCCTTGGCTTCTCTTCAGGACCAAAATAGTTGATCCCTAAACCACTCTACAAGAAATCAATGTGGTATGCCTGATCAATGTCAGAGTCTTGTGTGCATATTGTAAAACATGCAATCATACAATACCTAATTGGTATATTCCTGTAAATTAATCTGGAAGGATAGAATAAATCATGATTATCACAGCGATATAAGCTTTTCAAAGAGCACATCACCAATCTTGTGGAAGGTCAATTAGTGATATATTTTCACTTGTGCACGACTACTCATAGTTCATTCATGTGGGCGCCATACTGCCCTTAGTCATGACCTACAAGACAATACAAGACAACAAAAAACACACACTCTATATGGGTCATCATCTGTGGTTGTCAAATCCATATGTGACTGTCTGCCTGGAGAGGTATTATGTGAGATAGATGTAAAAACACACACAATGAGATAACGTACACTTTTGGAGCTAAACTAAGGCCCCATGAGCTTAAACACAGGAGGAGAGGAGAGCTTGTAGTCAAACACTGTGAGAAACAAAGGGTTCAATGATGAGAAATGAAACCCAATAAACCGGTACATCATAAATAAAAATGCTTGTTGCCTAATGGGATCGGCTGTGCCGTACTTACATCGTCAAAGCTGCTCTCTCACCCAAGCAATGCCTACCCGTGGCTCCAATGAACGCGGTCTTGCATGAATGTCTTGATTAATTGGCAACACTCAATCCCACCTCCTAGGGATGTATTGCATTGGAACATATTCATTTGGTGAAAAATCTGTGAGAAAATATATCCATTAGAAGAAAAAGTTACTTATATTAGCTAACAGTGTTTCTGGTGAATACATTAACTACCTTCAGATTCCTCACTGCCCTCCTCCACTTGATGAGTTAGTGTCAGATGTAATATAAGGATCCCAAAGCATGCAAACATGACTTGTGTTGTTATTGGCACTGTCACTGATGCTCTCTCTCTTCCTCTCCACACACCTCAATGGGGCACAGAAAAGTCCAAATATTGATGCCATTGCACTGACTAACGTTTAATATACTCCACCGTCCTCATGTCTACCACGCGGAGTCAATACAATTCCTCTTTGGTCTTGTGTGTATTTTTGGTAGCTAGTACCTAATACCATGATATGTGCTGCTACTTGCTTCTTGTCCTTGCTCTTTGAGGCTTCGCTGCCAATAGTTGAAAAAGCCATGCTGGTACACTGCTTTCAGTGTAGCTTGCACTGTAGCAAATACCACATTCATAGGCAGAAACAACCACCAGTTCCATAGCACAACATATCTAACTGTGGGCCTCTTTAGGATGGCAGACGGACCTCCACTGACAGGCCGTTGGTGATGGTCCGACCGACATGGCAATGGTATGCCCAGATGTGCATCCCATGCTCACTGCACCACTGGATCCAACTTAGCCTGGCTAATGAGGGGTGATGCCCCAAAACTGGTCACAGGATGCTTGTTTCCAGTCCAGGGAGGACCAAGCTTGGCAGTTCGGGCTGGACTGTTCCCATAAAGAACAGGGTCAAGACTGATTTGCATATGGCTGGGTCCAAACTGGGGTGGCATGGAGAGCAAAATAATGCTGGATTAAACCAAGATCCTTGGGAATGGGGGAGAATGTTTGCATTGTTCAGCATCCATCCCTCAATTGTTTCTTTTGCATCCAGCAGAGGGAGAGACCAACGCTTCTGATGGGCTCATGTAGCCCATCAGGCCGTTGGTCGGATCGTATGCCCTACAATAGGGGTGGTGCCTGCACATGCACTGCCATAGGGATTACGATGTCCCTTTCTGACAGCCTTTCCATGGCAGTCTGACTCTCATGGAAAGGGACTTTGGGGGTCCCCAGCAGGGCTCCTCTAGGAGGCCCAGCGTGCATATGTGGTGACCCCCCAAACATCCATACTCCGTGTGCTAGGCACCACATGGCTACTGGTGTGGGTGGCATGATCAGTGCTGCAGGCCTGCCAGTAGCATTTGATTTACAGGCCATGGGCACATACAGTGCACTTTGCTAGGGACTTACCAGTAAATCAAATATGCCAATACTGGATAATCAATCATAATTAACATTTTTACAGGGAGCACTTGCATTTTGACACTGATGGTGTCTGGCACACACAGGATGCTAGGGACTTACCAGTATTTCAAATATGCCAATCATTGATAACCAATCATAATTAAAATGTTCACAGGGAGCACTTGCACCTTAAACTGTTGTTGCCTGGCACACAGTGCATGGATGTTTATAAACATCCCTTTTTTTATTGCCACTTGTGCTGTGGCCCTTTTCAGTCCGCAACACAAGTGCCAATTTAAAAAGCCATGATCCCAATCCCCTGCATTGCAGTCACATCATAATTTGCCACGTGGAACAGCCAACTACTTGTTGGTTAGTCCCAACACCGCCTCAATGGCGGTCAGCATCATAATCAGGCCCTGTGTGTTGATTTGTATCTAATCCTGTAACCCATGTCAAAATATTTTGCATGGTGTCATCTGCTACAATTTACACCACCACCTGTTGGGATGTGATTTTGATTATCATTGCACACATGAGTACATAATATCCTCTGATGTTGAATGGGTCATATTCACGTGTTCTCACCTAATGAAATGCAATCTCTGTACCTATGGTCAGCTGCGGCTGGTGTGTGTGTGTGAGCGTGATGGTCGGGGCACAGCCATTGATGACATGAGACATGAGGAGAAAGGCTGGAGCACACGAGTGGTTCAGCTAAAGGCTGGCTGATACCTAATAAAATATACAGTATATTTCCTGGCTCCTGAGACGTAACTGCGCATGCCTGAGAAAATGTTTCACTCGTCCTTGCCAGGGCAGTTATGAAGGTACAGGGCGAAGTCCATTTTTCATGCACTTGCTTTTATCTGCTCCCGAGCGCTGACTCCGTGGTCCACAAGCCACAGTGATGAAGTCAGTGAGTGTATGAGCAGGGGGCTGGCAGACTCAAGGTGAGAAGGGTGACATTCGTAGATTGCATATAGAGGTTGTGTCTTCCATTAATTTTGGACATGTCACTCATTGGAATTGCGAGGGGCTTGGGAGGGTTTACTGCTGCTCTGAACTTCTGGCATTTCTGCAGTGCACATGTGCTGGTATACTTTAATCAAAGGAAAGGCTGACACTCGCTTATGCGCTGCTGGTGAGTGTTTTCTCTTCCATTTATGTGCCTGCTCCTTTTTTTAGGTCTCGCCTAGACGAAAGCAAAGCGAAGCTTTGCTGTCTAGGGCGAGACAACTTATGTAGTTACTTTTGGGGGAATGTGGACAGCAGAGTTCCACGCGCTTTTCCTGGCCGAGATTTAACCTCGGGAGCGCGCACGTCGCCGTGCCTCATATTCCCATTCGCAAACAAAGCCACTCTCACACATGCGCACATACACACACTGCATACACACACGCACCCCCCCTTAAACAGACACATGCTGCATACACACACGCACCCCCCCTTAAACAGACACATGCACGCACGCACAGACACACTCAAACAGACACACGCGCATACACCCCCACCCTCAACCCCACTCACCGGGCTCCTCTCCCCTTACGCATGGGAAGGCACTGTGGAGCACTGTGCCAGAAGGAGCGCTGTTTGAAATCACCGCCGCCTCCCACAGCGGCATTGTAGGGAAATTCAAAGTTGCCTCCCCGTAAACACCGCCGCAGCCCGGGAACCTCGGGAGTCTCAGAAATCCCGAGCGCAGCTCCTCTGACGTCAGACGAGGAGCCGCGCTGGGATTGGTGCCGGTGGGGCCGTTGCCTAGAAACGGAAGACTCGTCGACGCCGGGCGGGAGGGGCTTCTTCGCTCCTCACGAGGGCAGCGCCTGCTTTTTTTTATCAAGCTACTAGATTTCTCTGCGATTATTTCATGATGGCGCATGGCTGGGAAACGCTTGCTGCTTGGCTTCAGCCTTGTCTGGAAATGGAAAGAGGCAAAAAAAGCATTTGCAATGCAATACGTCTCGCAATTACGCGAGTTTGAGCTATTAGCATTGTAAATGATAATGCCTTTTATTTATTTTTTCCGGTTTTTAAAACATAAATAAAATACTTTGTCATTTACAATGCCAATAGCTTAAACTCGCGTAAATGCGAGACCTATTGCATTGCAAATGCTTGTTTTACACGGTGTAGTTTCCAGGGGGACCATTTAGATTAAGCTGTGGGCTGTCCATATTATAGTAATCCATCCCAATCAGTCTGCCAATACTCTGAACCTCAAACTCCCTTCCCTCTTACTGATTGCTGCATGGAGCATGACGTGAGGGCTGACACTGTTCTTTAACTTACAGTGATTAACACTCCAGTTTCACCCCCGGTGCTAGCTGCCTTACAACACAATAACGAGCGGCTGACTGGTGCTGACGTGTGTGGCTGTTTGAGAGAGAGTATGTGTGCGTATCCTGTCTTTTAAATATGATTTTTTTAATGGTAATTTAGAAACATTCCTGCGCACCCGCCCTAATGACAATGCTCTTAGTCAGTTGTCAAGGACGCCGTATATGTGGCCTAATTTCTTATGATACATGAAGCAACATTAACATGCAGCAATATTGTTTTCGATTAAAACAAAAATAAGAAATCTTTCTAAAGAGCATACCCTCCTGAACTTGTGCATTTTAAGGAGCACTCATTTGTGACAATGAAGAAAATGGAGGCTCTGTGAAATAAAACATCTGACTAGGATCACACATTTTGGTCAAGCAGGGAACCCAGAATTGGTCCCAGGATTTCTGCTATTACATTCTGAAGTTCAGACCATACGCCTGTGCAGCACATATAGTCTTGCAGATACCAGTGGCGGCTGCTTAGGGTCTGAAGTGGTAGGGCGGGACTGGGGGGAATACAAAATTAAGCACAGACAACAAAAAATTAAAAAGTAAAAAACTATTCTTACCAGTCGCCGGGTTCCTCCTCTTCCGATCCTCGATTCCAGGGCCGGCTGGTGCCGGCTGGTGCACAGTGCATGGGCTCTCAGCATGAGAGAATCGCTAGGATTGGTGTGAATGGCCTGGTTTGTCTCTCAGACAGTGCCTGGGAGACTGTGGCTTTTCTCCCCCCAGCAGCACAATAAAGCCTGTTGGAGAAATTCGAAGCGCACATGATGGTTTGGCCGGCCTAAGACGGTTGGCCAAACCATCATGTGCACTTAGTGGTACCCATCATCCTTCTTCTCCACTGTTGTCATGCATTGCATGGCCAACCCCACCCTATGGCCTCGCTGGCAGTCTGCAGGTATGAAGAAAATTAAAACGATAATAAAATTGGTTTATTATCTTTTTCATGTGTTTTGATCTAATGCCTCTTAGTTGGGGGACGGTCCTCTAGGAGAAGCCCATGGCAGCCCACACCAGATGAGAAAATTGTTTGTGTTGCCATTTCTATTAAACGCAGGGATGGGCTGCTTCCTTCAGAATTACATGCATACAGAATGGAACCCTGATGACAGTCAAAGCCTGCCAATCTGATGGTGGCAGACACTGTTTAGAGCGCATGTTTCCTGTGAGGTGCCTGAAAATATGGTGAACTCTGTGCCTTATGTAGTGTAAGGCTATGTGTGACCTGGCAGATTTGCTTGTCAGAATGGGAATAGCATTTGTTATGGGAATGCTACGGGCATACCAGGTCTCTCAGTTCGGAGACAGCCACACATAAGAAGAGCAGACAGACGCAGCACAGAATGCTCAGTTCTAGGCTGCATTTATGATTTATTTTCTAGTGGTGTAGGTTGGGTACTGTCACAAGCAGGATGGGCTGATGGTGTTCCTTCTGAACAGAATCTCTGCTGGCGTTCCTCATCAGAGTATATTATGATCAAGGTAGTCACAAAACCTGGGGTGCTGTGAACTGCCAGGAGGTGACCCCACGCCTAGGCACTTCTTTGCAGCATGACAGGTGGTGAAAGGGGCATGGGGGGTGACAGAGCCTTGAGCTAGAGCTAGGGGCCACCCTGCACCGCAGAGGTTGAGGGGCCCTGTGTATGCCTGATTCTGTGAGCATTATTCACATCACCTATTTATAAATGTTGTCGTTCTGGTTTCAAGGACAGTATTGTTAGGATGTGCTTTGAATCAGTTTCTCACACTTTTTTGAATGAAGTTGCTCATTATACCAGCGACTTTATTTTATGCGCTTTTGGTATTTTTAAAATAAAATGTTCTGCTTTTAGACATATAGTTGTTTTTAATACATGACAAAGCTGGACTATGAGCAGATGATGTACCACCCTATCCAAGTCAGATTCACCAACAATCTACACTCAGTAATGGGGTGGGTCTGGCTTCACAAAACTGGGACATTCTCCACTGCAATAAGCTGGAGGGATCATCTAAAATGGATGGACCCCTCTCAACGGTTGTTTATAAACTGATTGGGGCACACACTGGGGGAAAAACCACTAGTGTATGTGGAGGAACTAGTATTATTTTCCCTGTTTCCTCAGCCTCGTTAAACTCTGGCCTTCTAAGAGGGGAGTCAACCCTGGTGAACAATCTTAAAGTCTTGTCATGAAATGTGGCAGGCCTATCAAAAAAACTAGCCTTCCCTGATTGGGGGTTATTTATAAATCAGTTTGATGTCTGCCTACTCCAGGAGACATGGGCAAGGGAAGAGATAACAAGGCTGGGCTTTGTGTCCTATATTAACATGGTATCCATAGGAGAACGGGGCAGACCCTATGGGGGCTTACTGATATTTGTCGCTTCCCATTTGGGCTGCACAGTGACACAACTAAATACCCCAACTATAGATCTCCAATGTGTCACACTTAACTTCCCGTCCAGCCTAAGGATGACTTTTATAAATATCTATTCTCGCCCGGTTAGGCTGGGGAGTGATTCCCCCACTCTGGCTTTGTGGGATACTTTTATTTCCACTGCTATGGGAGAGAGTAAACGGTTTATTGTGCCAATATGAGCCTTTACCTGGAATTGGAAATCTACTTGCTAGAGAAGAAGATGAACAATGGTCAATCCCTGAACTTCTACTTACCGGTAATCCTCATTACTCCAAATATAGTCTTCTTCGCCACATGAGTTCCCATACCTCCCTCCCTGTCTGGCTGTCAGCTTCATGTTTCTGCTTGGTGGTGTCAGGCTGAAGGGTTGGGCCGGCCCTCCTCTTATAGCGGTCATGGGTGATACGGGTCGGCCATGTTCGGAAGGGATGGGAGGGATGGGAGGCTAACTTATGCTTTGGAGGGTTCTGGTGTGGAGCTGAAGCTCACTTTGTTAATAATGTGGCAAGGAAGACTATACTCGGAGTAATGAAGATTACCAGTAAGTAACCGGGGCATTTCCTCTCTGGCATACATGTTTCAAGGCATTCCCCATGGCTTCTCTTCAGGACCAAAATAGTTGATCCCTAAACCACTCTACAAGAAATCAATGTGGTATGCCTGATCAATGTCAGAGTCTTGTGCGCATATTGTAAAACATGCAATCATACAATACCTAAATGGTATATTTCTGTAAATTAATCTGGAAGGATAGAATAAAGTATGATTATCACATTGATATAAGCTTTTCAAAGACCTCATCACCAATCTTGTGGAAGGTCAATTAGTGATATATTTTCACTTGTGCACGAATACTCATAGTTCATTCATGTGGGTGCCATACTGCCCTTAGTTATGACGTACAACACAATACAAGACAACAAAAAACACAAACTGGGTCATCATCTGTGGTTGTCAAATCCATATGTGACTGTCTGCCTCAAGAGGTATTATGTGAGATAGATGTAAAAAACACACAATGAGATAACATAAATTTTTGGAGCTAAACTAAGGCCCCATGAACTTAAACACAGGAGGGTAGGAGCGCTTGTAGTCAAACACTGTGGGAACCAAAGGGTTTAACGCCTTAACTGCAGCGGTTTTTCCGCCGCGGTGCGGGTGTTCTAATAGGAAGCCGGACTGCGTCTGCCGTTGGCCATCGGCAGCACTGGCGAGGAAGTGCTCCAGTCGGCCAACGGCCGATGGGAGCACGGAAGGGGTTAATGATGAGAAATGAAACCCAATAATCCGGTACATCATAATTAAAAATACTTGTTGCCTAATGGGATCGGCTGTGCCGTACTTACATCGTCAAAGCTGCTCTCTCACCCAAGCAATACCTACACGTGGCTCCAATGAACGAGGTCTTGCATGAATGTCTAGATTAATGGCAACGCTCAATCCCACCTCCTAGGGATGTACTGTATTGGAACATATTCATTTGGTGAAAAATCTGTGGGAAAATATATCAATTAGAAGAAAAAGTTACGTATATTAGGTAACATTGTTTCTGGTAAATACATTAACTACCTTCAGATTCCTCATTGCTCTCCTTCACTTGATGAGTTAGCGTCAGATGTAATATAAGGATCCCAAGGCATGCAAACATGACTTGTGTTGTTATCGGCACTGTAACTGATGCTCTCTCTCTTCCTCTCCACACACCTCAATGGGGCACAGAAAAAGTCCAAGAATTGATGCCATTGCACTGACTAACGTATAATATACTCCACCGTCCTCATGTCTACCACGCGGAGTCAATACAATTCCTCTTTGGTCTATTAGTGTCTTGTGTGTATTTTTGTCAGCTAGTACCTATACCATGATATGTGCTGGTACTTGCTTCTTGCCCTCGCTCTTTGAGAACGCGCTGCCTATGATTAAAAAAGCCATGCTGCTACACTGCTTTCAGTGTAACTTGCACTGTAACAAATACCACATACATAGGCAGAAACAAACACCAGGTCCATAGCACAACATATCCAACTGTGAGCCTCCTTAGGATGTCAGTCGGACCTCCACTGCCTGGCCGTTGGTGATGGTCCAACAGACATGGGAATGGTATGCCCAGATGTGCATCCCATGCTCACTGCACCACTGGATCCAACCTAGTCTGGCTAATGAGGGGTGATGCCCCAAAACTGGTCCCAGAAAGCTTGTTTCCAGTCCAGGGAGGACCTAGCTTGGCAGTTCGGGCTGGACTGTTCCCATAAGGAACATGATCAAGACTGATTTGCATAGGGTTGAGTCCAAACTGGGGTGGCGTGGTGAGCAAAAGAATGAAGGATTAAACCCAGATCCTCGTGACTGGTGGTGAATGTTTGCATTGTTCAGCATTCCGTCCATCAATTGATTATTTTGCATTTTTTGCCCTAAGTAGGAAGAGTATGCGCAGATGTGGGTCCTGTGCTCACTGCGCCACTGGATTCAAGCTAGTCTGGCTGATGAGGGGTGATGCCCCAAAACCGGTCCCAGGATGCTTGTTTACGGCCGAGGGAGGACCTGGCTTGGCAGTTCCGGGCTAGACTGTTCCCATAAGGAACAGGGTCAAGACTGATTTGCATATGGCTGGGTCCGAACTGGGGTGGCATGGAGAGCAAAAGAATGATGGATTAAACCAAGATCCTTGGGACTGCGGGAGAATCTTTGCATTGTTCATCATCCATCCATCAATTGTTTCTTTTGCATCCTGCAGAGGGACAGACCAACGCTTCTGATGGGCTCATGTAGCCCATCGGGACGTCGGTCGGATCGTATGCCCTACAATAGGGGTGGTGCTTGCACATGCACTGCCATAGGGATTACGATGTCCCTTTCTGACAGCCTTTCCATGGCAGTCTGACTCTCATGGAAAGGCTGCTGGAAAGGGATTTTGGGGGTCCCTAGTAGGCCTCCTCTAGGAGGCCCAGCGGGCATCTGTGGTGACCCCCCCAAACATCCATACTCCGTGTGCTAGGCACCACATGGCTACTGGTGTGGTTGGCATAATCAGTGCTGCAGGCCTGCCAGGAGCATTTGATTTACAGGCCATGGGCACATACGGTGCACTTTGCTAGGGACTTACCAGTAAATCAAATATGCCAATACTGGATAATCAATCATAATTACAATTTACAAAGGGAGCACTTGCATTTTGACACTGATGGTGCCTGGCACACACAGGGTGCTAGGGACTTACCAGTATATCAAATATGCCAATCATTGGTAACCAATCATAATTAAAATGTTCACAGGGAGCACTTCCACCTTAAACTGTTGTTGCCTGGCACACAGTGCATGGATGTTTATAAACATCCCTTTTTCCATTGCTGCTTGTGCTGTGGCCCTTTTCAGTCTGCAACACAAGTGCCAATTTAAAAAGCCAAGATCCCAATCACCTCCACGGCAGTCACATCATAATTTGCCACGTGGAACAGCCAACTACTTGTTCGTTAGTCCCAACATCGCCTCAATGGCATCAGCAGCAGTTGATTTGTATCTAATCCTGTAACCCATGTCAAAATATTTTGCATGGTGTCATCTGCTACAATTGACACCACGACCTGTTGGGATGTGATTTTGATTATCATTGCACACATGAGTACATAATATCCTCTGATGTTGAATGGGTCATATTCACGTGTTCTCACCTAATGAAATGCAATCTCTGTACCTATGGTCAGCTGCGGCTGGTGTGTGTGTGTGGGCATGATGGTCGGGGCACAGCCATTGATGACATGAGACGTGAGGAGAAAGGCTGGAGCACACGAGTGGTTCAGCTAAAGGCTTGCTCATACATAATAAAATATACAGTATATTTTCGGGCTCCTGAGACGTAACTGCGCATGCCTGAGAAAATGTTTCACTGTCTTTGCCAGGGCAGTTATGAAGGTACAGGGCGAAGTCCATTTTTCATGCACCTGCTTTTATCTGCTCCCGGGCGCTGACTCCGTGGTCCACAAGCCATAGTGACGAAGTCACTGAGTGTATGAGCAGGGGGCTGGCAGTCTCAATTGAGAAGGGTGACATTTGTAGATTGCATATAGAGGTTGTGTCTTCCATTAATTTTGGACATCTCACTCATTGGAATTGTGAGGGGCTTGGGAGGGTTTACTGCTGCTCTGAACTTCTGGCATTTCTGCATTGCACATGTGCTGGTATACTTTAATCAAAGGAAAGGCTGACACTCACTTATGCGCTGCTGGTGAGTGTTTTCTCTTCCACTTATGTGCCTGCTCCTTTTTTTTTTTTTACACGGTGTAGTTTCCAGGGGGAACATTTAGATTAAGCTGTGGACTGTCCATATCATAATAATCCATCCCAATTAGCCTGCCAATACTTTGAACCTCAAACTCCCTTCCCTCTTACTGATTGCTGCATGGAGCATGATGTGAGGGCTGACACTGCTCTTTAATTTACAGTGATTAACACAGGTTCAAGTTCAAGTTCAAGTTCAAAAATTTGTATAGCGCACTACTCACCCAGAGGGTCTCAAGGCGCTTGGGGGAGGGGGGGTACCTTACTACAAATATCCAAGTTTTTAGTTGCTTTCTGAAGGAGAGGTGGTTCTGTGTAAGGCGGAGGTGGGTGGGGAGAGAATTCCAGGTTTTGGCTGCTAAGTAGGAGAAGGATCTTCCCCCCATGGTGGATTTATGGATGCGCGGAATAGCGGCGAGGGCTTGATTGGACAATCGTAGTTGGCGGGTGGGGGTGTAGAAGGACAGTCGCGTGTTGAGGCATTCGGGTCCTAGGTCGTAGAGGGCTTTGTGTGCGTGGGTGAGGAGACGGAACGTTATTCTCTTGTTGACGGGGAGCCAGTGGAGGTCTTTCAGGTGTCCGGAAATGTGAGCTTGACGGGGGATGTCAAGTATGAGTCTGGCTGAGGCGTTTTGGATGCGTTGGAGTTTTTTCTGTAGTTTGGCTGTGGTTCCGGCATAAAGGGTGTTTCCGTAATCCAGTCGGCTTGGGACCAGTGCGTGGGTGACCGTCTTTCTTGTTTCGGTGGGGATCCAGCGGAAGATTTTTTTGAGCATGCGTAGGATGTTGAAGCAAGATGATGAGACGGCGTTTACTTGTCTGGTCATTGAGAGGGAGGAGTCCAGGATGAAGCCTAGGTTACGTGCGTGGTCCGTAGGTATGGGTGCGGTTCCCAGGGCCGGTGGCCACCATGAGTCGTCCCAGGCAGCGGGGGATGATCCTAAGATGAGGACTTCCGTTTTGTCCGAGTTCAGTTTTAAACGGCTGTTCTTCATCCACTCGGCTACTTCTTTCATCCCTTCGTGTAGGTTGGTTTTGGCGGTGTTCGGGTCTTTGGTGAGGGAGAGATCAGCTGGGTGTCATCTGCGTAGGAGATGATGTTGAGGTTGTGTTGGTGCGCGATGGATGCGAGGGGGCTCATGTACACGTTGAAGAGGGTGGGACTGAGTGATGATCCTTGTGGTACGCCGCAGATGACTTCGGTGGCTTCTGATCTAAAAGGGGGGAGGCGGACTCTCTGGGTTAATCCGGCGAGGAACGAGATGATCCAGTCCAATGCTTTTCCTTGTATTCCGATGTTGCTGAGGCGTTGTATGAGGGTGCTGTGACAGACTGTGTCGAAGGCTGCGGAGAGGTCAAGTAGGATGAGGGCAGCTGTTTCTCCGTTGTCCAGTAAGGTTCGAATGTCGTCTGTTGCTGCGATGAGGGCGGTTTCGGTGCTGTGTTTGGCTCGGAAGCCGGACTGTGAGGGGTCGAGGGATTTGTTGGATTCGAGGAAGGCGGCGAGTTGACTGTTGACGGCTTTCTCAATGACTTTGGCAGGGAATGGGAGGAGCGAGATGGGGCGGTAGTTTTTAAGTTCAGTGGGGTCTGCTGTGGGTTTCTTCAGGAGGGCGCTGAGTTCGGCATGTTTCCAGCTTTCCGGGAAGGTAGCGGAGTTGAGGGAGCAGTTGATGACGTCTCAGAGATGGGGTGCGATAATGGAGTCTGCTTTGTTGAAAATGTGGTGGGGACATGGGTCGTTTGGCGATCCCCAGTGGATGGAGTTCATCAGGTGGACGGTGTCTACAGTGGTGATTGGGTTCCAGGTGCAAAGGTTGTTAGAGGACGGTTTTGGTTCGGAGGTGGGTGGAGTGGACTGGTCTTCGGACTGGATTCCAAAGCTGTTATGTATGTCGGCGATTTTGTTGTGGAAAAATGAGGCTAGGGAGTCGCAGAGGTCTTGGGAGGGAGTGATGTCGTTGGTGCCGGCGGTGGGGTTGGTAAATTCTTTGACGATGTTGAATAGTTCCTTGCTGTTTTGGGCGTTGTTGTCAAGGAGATCCTTGAATGCTGATTTCTTGGTGGATCGGGTCAGTTGGTGGTGTTTACGGGTGGCGTTCTTGAAGGTGGCCATGTTGTTAGTGGTTGGGTTTTTTTCTCCAGGTTTTCTCGAGGGTACGACAGAGCTTCTTGGATTTCTTACGGTCATCGTTGAACCAGGGGGCTTTTTTGTTACCTTGCTTGGTTTGATGGTTTTTCAAGGGTGCTACTTCGTCAGCGCTGTAGGTGATCCATTAAGTGAGGTTGGTGGCTTCTTGGTCTGGGTCCGATGATATGGCAGGGGGGTTTTGGTGAAGCGATGTGAAGAGCTGGTCGGTGGTAATTTTGTTCCAGTTTCTTCGGGGAATAGGTTGTGGGGGGTTGTGGGTCGTGGTCTTTTTGTAGTTGAAGTGAACGTAGCTGTGGTCCGTCCAGTGGAGAGCTGTGGTGTGATTGAAGGAGATGTGCTTGCTGGAGGTGAAGATTGGGTCGAGCGTGTGTCCGGCATAGTGGGTGGGGGTATTGACAAGTTGTTCGAGTCCAAGGTTGGCCAGGTTGTCCAGAAGGGTGGTGGTGTTGCTGTCGTTTTTCTTTTCCAGGAGGAAGTTGAGGTCTCCCAATAGAATGTAGTCCTCGGAGGGGAGGGCGTGTGGGCTGATGAAGTCAGTGATGTCCTCGCTGAACTGTGTGCGGGGTCCTGGTGGTCTGTAGATGAGGGTGCCTCTGAGTGTGGTCTTGGGGTCGGTGTGGATCTGGAAGTGAAGGTGTTCAGCGGTAGCGAGGTAATCGTCGGAACTGGTCGTGATGCGGATGGTGTTCTTATGGACGATGGCGATGCCTCCTCCTGTTTGGTTGGTGCGGTCCTTTCGGATGATCTTGTAGCCGTCAGGGATGGCTATGGCGATGTCGGGAGCTGATGAGGCGTTCATCCAGGTTTCTGTAAGGAAGGTGACGTCCGGCGATGTAGTGTTGAGTAGGTTCCACAGTTCAGTGGCGTGTCTGTGGACCGAGCGGGTGTTGAGCAGGATGCACTTTAGGTGGGTAGTGTCGGAATACTGTTTGGAGTTTGTGGATTTGGTGTGGGTCCTGATGCAGTCGAATTTGCAGGAGTGGCAGGTGAAGGGTCCATGGGTGTGTCCTGGGGCGGCTTGGTAGCAGTTTGCAGGGCGGCCGGGGTTAAGGGCTGAAAGGGTTGTGGCGTCGTATGTTATGCGGGCGGAGAGGATTATGCGGGGGCCAGGGGGTCTGGCGCTGGGCGCGGTCCAGGCACGGACGGGCGTAGACGGGCTTACCTTTGGCGCGCCTTTGGCGCGCATAGGGCGCGACCGTTGCGCGTGAACGCTGAGCGCAAAAGCATCAGTCATATGTAGGTGCTGGAGGGGGGAGGGGCGAGGGAGGAGCAGCTGGGAGGTGGGAGCGGGGCGGAGGTCCGGGCAGGGCGGCAGAACAACAAAGCACAAAATGGCAGCAGGCCAGAATCGAAGCACAATACAATTCTACTGGTTGCGCGCTTTCTGAGTATAGCGTGATGATAATTAATTAGCTAAACAGCAGACAGGCACCAATGCGCCTTAACGAGCTCAAGCTCTACGATGAATAAATTAAAGCAGACAGGCAACAATAAGTGGAAGCAATGCGAGTAAGCGCTGCGATATTACAACAGCAATAGCGCTACGGTGATTTCCTTAAAAGCACACAGGCAGCAGTTAAGTGGGAGCAGTGCGAGTAAGCGCTACGATACCACCAATGCAAAAGCGCTACGGTGAATTAATTAGAAGCAGACAGGCAAGCAGAGTATAAAATGATGAAGGAGCAATGAGAGTGAGCGCTACGATACCACGGCAGTCAGTGCGGGGAGCTGCGTGGGGAGCGACCGCAGCTGAAGGCTTCAGGGTGGTCACAGCGTGTGTGCCGGATGGTCAAGCCTACAGTATCAGTGGGAGGGAGGAGCAGCTGGGAGGTGGGAGCGGGGCGGAGGTCCGGGCAGGGCGGAACAACAGCAGTTTCACCCCCGGTGCTAGCTGCCTTACAACACAATAACAAGCAGCTGACGTGTGTGGCTGTGTAAGTGTGCATAGGAGAGAGAGTATCTGTTTGTGTCCTGTCTTTTAAATATGATTTTTTTAATGGTAATTTAGAAACATTCCTGCACACCCGCCCTAATGACAATGCCATTAGTCAGTTGTCAAGGACGCCGTATATGTGGCCTAATTTCTTATGATACATGAAGCAACATTAACATGCAGCAATGTTGTTTTCGATTAAATCAAACATAAGAAGTCTTTCTAAAGAGCATACCCTCCTGAACTTGTGCATTTTAAGGAGCACTCATTTGTGACAATGAAGAAAAGGGAGGCTCGATGAAATAAAACATCTGACTAGGATCACACATTTTGGTCAAGCAGGGAACGCAGAATTGGTCCCAGGATTTCTGCCAGGATTTCTGCTATTACATTCTGAAGTTCAGACCATGGGACTGTGTAGCTGCCTTGCTCATGCCGTGAAAGTTGGTACAAAATTCACATCCCACCACTTTCAAAATTCACCAGCCACCACTGCCTGTCGTTCGTAATGAAATTTGGTACTTGTCTGCCTGTAGTACTGCACATCATGCATTAATCTTGGCAGCATGATTAGTTACTCAATGAAGCACATATAGTCTTGCAGATAACAGTGGCGGCTGCTTAGGGTCTGAAGTGGTGAGGCGGGACTGGGGGGAATACAAAATGAAGCACAGACAACAAAAACTAAAAAAGTAAAAAACCTTTCTTACCAGTCGCCGCGCTCCTCCTTTTCTGATCCTCGATTCCAGGGCCGGCTGGTGCACAGTGCGCATGCTCTCAGCATGAGAGAAGTGCTAGGATTGGTCTGAATGGCCTGGTTTGTCTCTCAGACAGTAAATAGGTAAGGACCGGGCTTTAGTAGTCAGGAAGTTATGGCGCTCCAGCGATATTTGCATAATGGATCTAATCGGACTTATTATTATTAGAAATGGTGCTAGCAGGAAGGGGAGACCCTCACAAACCCCTTAATCTGTATAGTGAAACCATTCAATCATGACAAACAAAGTTCCTGCGCACACATATAAATTACAAATACAATGATTAAATTCTCAGAAATAGGACCATCCAACAGTAGGTTCTTTGTTCCGATCTGGATTCTTTAATCGTATCCCAGAGATAATAAATACAAACAGCCAGCCGACACATGTTTCGTTGTGGGTAAACGTAATCCACAACTCTTCAGGGCTGGGAAGCAGAGAAGAAATATGAAATCTCAGAAAGAACCATTCCGTATTCTTCCACAATTCTTAGTCATTGGAGATAACATACTTAAAATCATTTGATTCCCACATTTCTGTGCGCAATAATTTATAAAACACAAAAAGCACCCAACACTCGTGGAGCCCAACAGCGACAACACTCTCCATAGTATAACGTGCACAGTATAACTTAATAAGGGTGTTGTCAGCTCATAAATCTTATAGTATCCACAACATTCTATGTAGAGGTCTCTCAATGATATTTTAACTAATTGTGATCCACAAAACCACTTTAATACAATAGATCCAATTCCCTTATTGTAAATGAATTCAAGATATTCAAGGAATACCTAAATGGCTTGTTCTAATTGTAGCAAAGCTGCAAGGATAAAGAGAACTGGAAAATAATAAAAGAAGAGAAAGAGAAGAAAAAGGGACTGTTTTAATGGCTCATGATAACAAGAAAATATTGCATCTAAATAAGTGTAGTAGAATTGTAATACTACACTTACCCCACTTCCGGTGATACTTCCAACCCGGTTGGGTAACACAAAATTAGTAATCGTCTCAATTAGCAAGGTTCACGGATAGTGGTATCAGCTACAACAGGCGCCAGTATTGGGGAAAGGTAAAAGCAATAGAAGGAATATTGGTCAATAATAACCCCCAAACATAAGTCCCAAGTAAATAAATATCAATTCCATTTGCATGGTCATCCTATACCAGTACCGTAACCAAATTTTAAAAGGAACAAGACACCACTCCTCAAGAAGCATCATCCATTCAATATTATCCATATTTTGCAAGATAGTAGTCCTCATTCCGAGGCCTCATACGTAAAAGTAGTCCCAAAGACCTTAATATGTCGCTATGTTTATAAAAAAAGGTCTCACTCAGCCACCCAGTGTAATAATCACTATTTCTAATTAGCCTGGACCCGAAGGTCACCTCTCCCACAATAATTAGCATCCCCAACCGAGGTACTCTTACCTATAAACCGCCCAAAAGGTATGAAGACGCCAGTATGTGGTAGAATTAGATATTCCTCGCAGGCCGAATACACCCTACATGATAATGCAAGAGAGTATTACTGAAAACAAAATCACCAGTGTTATATGAAAAAAGCGTGAAAAAGGACAAATGAGTCCATAGTGTCTCACGATCACTGCGTCGGGGAGAAAAAGAGTGGGGGAGAAGGAATTATCTCAAGGAATCCATGCCTCATTCCTATCCATAATATAAAAACCACACGAACATCCAAAGGACGCTCCGAGCAGTACGCTCCCTGCAATTTCCCCGTACCTGCTCTCATGAAACGTCTCCTCTTTCCGGCGTCTTGTTCAAATAACGTGTAACAAAGTGAAACCGGAAATGCTATTATATCCGGTTTCTCCTAAAATAACTCGAACGTGACAGTCAACATAGAAAAAATCCCCATTGTGCTTAGCATATATGGTAAACCAAGGGCATGTCTCCCAAATCTTACCAAATTAAACGTGTCGCATGAACCCTTAAAACCATCCTAAGTAATTTATTTATTTTTTTTATTTTTTTTTTAAAACCTTTATTGACATCAAAAAAGGAGAGACAAGTCAAGGCCTACAACCAAGCCGGCCGGCCGCAATGTACAAAACAATCAGGAGTCACCAGGCTAATATCACAGACTCAATCAATACAAGGCAGAGGCCGTACAATCATAAAAGGGGGGGAGAAAAAATACAGGAACCAAAGGGCTAAAACACAGGAGTAAATAAGGCTTAATTTTATAATATGGGGAGAAGACATATGACAGGTTCACTTTCAATACGGAGGCATCCGATATCCCGTAATCAACTTCAACATTAATAAGGGGGCATGGGGCCAGAAGAGCGGGGGGGACAATACAATGCATTCAAGGAATCAGGATATGTAAGACACAATCAGCCCCTGAGCCTTTTCTTCGTAACATGCCCGCCACCCAAGACACTACCAAGCCAGAACAGAGGGATCGGATAAACAATGCACCAAAACCAGCTCGTCATAATAACTTCTAGGACACCGAAAGGAAAAAAAGGGGGGGGGAACGAGGTAGGGAAGGGGAAGGGGAAGGGAAGGAAAACAGAGGGAAGGCAAAATAAGACAATAAAAAGAGAAATAAAGAAATAAGAAAAACGAAAGGAAGAAGACACGCCGACCCAGGCCCCCCGTGGCGGGAAGACAGGAGACAAAAGGAGCAGCGACCCAAGTGGGGGTATGGCAATCGGGGAGAAAGACAGCCGAAACATATCAGGAGGATTAACGACGCCACACCCCCCACCCGAAACACACCAGAGGAGGTCAGGACAGACGCGGCCTCACGAAAAAGAGATAGAAAAGGGCCATAGAACCAGAGGACAAACAAAAAATAGTACCCAACCCACCCGTCCCACCCTGCACCCCTGTAGAAGGCTATGGCCTACCCTTCAAACAGCGTGCCTGTCGCCCTAAACCAGAACCCGAAATATAGCGAGAAGTAAGAAAGAAGAACGAGACAAAAAAAAAAACAACAAAAACAAAAAAAAAGAAGACAGGAGGGAGGAGAAGAATGACTATAATCCGAACGGGCAGCCGCAGCCCTCCGCCCAACCAGACAAGCACAGTGAGAGACAGACCAGGACGACACCCCATCACGCGCCATAAAACATTAGGAGAAAGGGGCCGCCCACCTTTCTACGATGAAGAACAATGATGCTACTAAATCGTATACCGGGAATCAAACAGAAGTCGCACAATTCACCCCCAACCCTTTCGAACGACAAACCCCACCCACCACATGGCAATGTAAAACCACATACTAAATACGAAACCAGCATATAGTCGAGTGGAATGGTGACTAACATAGCTACGTGGGGGGAAGATAGATCCACAAGGGAGCAATAGTCCGAACCGAAAGTGTAGATGCATCAACAATCGCAGCACGAGCAATGAAGAACAGGAGTTCAGTTGCGCCATTGGATCGGGCGAGGGGGCCCCAAGTATAGACACAGGCAAAGTCGTCGAAGCAAGCACAGGAGGCAGTCCAACAATAGTTTCAGGCAACAATGTCAAACAGGGTCGCAGTACAGCATCCAAGTCCCCGGGATTCGAACCATGAAAAGCAGGGCGCCCCAAAGTCACCGGCACTCTACACGATCTTCGTTCAGTGGCGGAGACACTCAAGTCAATCGAGGGGGGCGAGGCAATGGAGTCATCGAAACAAGAGGGCGACAAGAAGAGATGGCCGCCCAAAATGGCGGCAGATCGTGGCGGACCCAACGAGACGCCCAGGGTCAGGGAAGCGTGCAGGGATCTCAGGGCCTCCAGGATATCTCTGACCGTCGGCTCACATCCACCAGATCCGCTCCCCACACAATCAGGCAACACGGGCCCGCCGCCACAGGGTGATTCTCGTTCCAGAGGGTCGGCCGCCATTTCGTGAATCAGCCCAATCGCCGCCCACCAAGACCCCCGGAAATAACAGTTCGCAAATGTAGGACTTTACAAGCTCCGGGGGTCCCAGCAAGGGCGGCCTCGATGCCAAAAGGATATCCGCCAAAAACGGGTCTCCGCCAGCACCAGCACCGGTGCCCCAAACAAGCGGAGTCCGGGCCCCGAGGACCAGGGCCGCCGGACTAAGCAGCGGCGGGGGGAGACCCCTTCACAGAATCAGGTCCCGGGGCCTCTCACCCACATCGGCCGCGCGGCCACCAGGGCAGGCCCGAGTCAGGATCGCCGGGATCTTCGCACATCGGCTCCCAACACTGGTTCTCGCTCTCGGCCGGGGCCGAGAGCCGTCGTATCCCGCCGGCCAGGTCCCGGTCCAAGGCTCGCAGAGGCCCCGATCCGTCGGAGGCCACAACTCCGGAGCCACTGCACACCGAGACCCCGGGGTCGGATGGTAAGTACAAACAAGCCGTTATGTTTCAATGCCCCAAAAATGTGTCGTCCTCGGACAGGATAGAAGACAGGATAGGCAATCAGGACGGAGGGCTGCGGGAGCCGAGCTAAAGAGCGACCATTACGGCCGCGAGCTAGGCTCCTCCCATCCTAAGTAATTTATACAAAAACCCCACTTAGTAGAAACCAAGGGGGCCAACTCTTGTTATTATGTCGTATCCTTAATAATCAAACAGTCTTCACGATAGTGATCTACTAAAAGGATTGTTATACTCCGCTTTTTTCTTAATAGTTACCCCGAAGGTCAAGAAAGTCAAGAAAAAAGTAAAGATAAGAAAAAGTATGAGTAGTAAATAATACTCTAGTATACTTCTGAAATGATAACGGAGTTCACAACATATACTCCGATATCAAATAAATAACCATACAATTATTACACACTTGGCTGCAAGTCACCACCTGCTAATAGTACATCCTGTGTTACAATACAGAAAATTCATTTTATCCTCGTGTTGATCATATTACATGTGTACGTATAAGAAATCACAATAGTCACTCGAACTTCTGTTCACTTAAAGATTCAATGTCTATAATTTCCCTATGTTTCATACGGACTGAATACCCATCTATGGCTGTCACAATACCATCCAACCTCATTTTTCTATGTGTGCGAATGTACAGTAGATTTTCTTAATAGATCGTGACAGTATCCTAAAGGTATTGTTTCACAGAGATGTGACCTAATCCTAGTCACCCAAGAAATACGCAATTTAACCCCACTACCGTATGTAATTTCATAATTTCATAATCCAAGTGGCTTCCCTTCAAAGACCTCGAAATTGATATGGAACTGTTGATTTGTAGTGGACTTAAGAATAAGTCCAGATGAAGTAATCAGGGTTCCCAAGGCCTACATGCACCGAAGATAACCCACTTACACTCAAGAACTGTTGGCACGGAAACTGTAAAAGGCAAAGAACAAGTTTATTGAGACCCCATGGGGTGGTGGTACACTCAAACAGCACCCTTTGGTAATGCAAGAGGTATCACACCGAACACCGGTGTGACCCCGATTTATATACAGTTTTGGGGCAATAAAAGGTAGGCGGCACAAGTAAGGACACATTTATATACATATATGGTCATGTTTTGGAACACTGCCAGCTCATTGGAGGGGGCACAACTCCGCTGGTCAGTTTGGCGCACATTCCTGAAGGCTTACTGGTCAGTTGGGACTGCGCATGTGCAAGCTTGACCAGTACTAACAATAGCCTGTTGCTGGGCAGACTGAAGTGGTCAGTGGAACGGACAACGGACTAAAGGGGCACGCCGGCCACGAGGCCGCTTATGGTCTAAGATGGCCGCCGCAACATTCAAAATGGCGTTTTCATACATAGCCAAGTTAAGGAGGACAGCGTGTAGTTTCAGCTAATCGCTAACGCGGTCATGCCAATTACGACAGACGACCCTTTTAGCGTTTAGCTGAATCTACCTCATAGTGAACATAATCAGGATGTTCGTCCTCGATGTCTATTAACATTATTTGTGTTACTTCCTTATGAAGCATCATTTTCTCATGAGCAAGAGCTCGTCTTGATGGTATGCAAGCTGATAGACACATAGAACATAAGGCTGGGCCACATTGAATACATAGGCATATGAAAAACATTGCTCCCACGATTATACATAGAATCGTCAACAGTTTCCAGCCCCAGGTAGCAAGCATGGACCAGAACCATCCTGAAAGTGTCCAAGTTCCATTGTCCGGATGTATCTCAGCTGCGATCTTGTGGAGCTTGGATATGGCATCATAAACAGATGGAGAATTGTCCGGAATGTATACACAGCAGCTGCTTCCGATGATTCTACATGCCCCCCCACGATCAGCCAGAACTACATCCAACACCATCCTGTTTTGGAGAGTAACAATTCTAGAAATCTGTAGTTCCTCAGTGATGTTTCCCAAGGCAATGGCAGTGTCATTCGCTACAGCCTCAACAACACGTGTCAGTCGTCTTATTTTCCGGCTGTTCAGTGCAGCCCCCACGAAGGAAAATAGTCCCAAATTGAAGTCCACATACTGTTGCAAAGCAGTATCGGTTTGGTCTATGTCATCCAAAACAACAGTCCGTTTAACCCTATTCAGGACGAAATCATGATACAAAGTATAATCATTGTGATACATTGGTGGGGCAATGAATACAGGAGGTAGCACAAACGATACATAGCAAGTGCCCAACCATCCCAATGGAAGCTGATGGTAACCCTTCGTTCCACAAATGAAGTACGTGTTTCGTGATGCTACAAATGAGATGCCATTCGGACTATCAAAAGTAAGGGTAGTGTTACATTCGCTTTTCCCCACTGCAATCGAACCCTTATTCCTAATACACAAATCGGCTTTAGTGGCAATAACATTAATAACATGTGCGCTGGATACATTTACATTTCTCTGGTTGCTGTACACACGTGGGGCAGACATATTATCAGGCCTGTACTCCTCCCATTCAAATCGAGTACCCTCAGCCCGCGGAAACCCATCCTTGTCATGGGTGCATACTTTGTTCAAACGGAAAAGCACCCCCCCTTTGGTTGGCCATCTCAAGGTAAAGAGGAGGGTGTACCAGGCGTTACATGATCCATTGTGCGAAAACGGGAGTGGAATGAGTGGGGTGCCCCCTCTTTTCTGGTGCCCTGGCAACATCCCACACACCCAGCAATTTGAGGTATTGGTCATATTATGTGTGTGATGAAGAATCTGAATAAAACTGTTATTCAGATAGGTTTGCCGATGTCGTTCTTCGTGATAGGGTAATGTAAAGTGAAAATGTTCAGATGGAGCCGGGGTAGTCGGCAGCAAATATTCACGTACAGGCACCACAAGTTCAACTACCCAGGCTATTACAGCTATCACCACAATAGTCAGAACAAAGAGAAAGGCACCCAATATTCGTTTATCTCGTGATGCCGTTGATTCCATAGTTCAGGAATACTCGTGCAAAAGTCTCAAATAGCACAAATTGTTCACAGAGTCTCAGATACACGTACGTGTATACCTAAAAAAAAAAGAAAAATGCGGTGCTGAACTCCGAGGTAGCCGTTGTTTTTCTTCTCCGGGCCAAGACGGGTGTCGCTACACTGGCAGAACTGATCCCCCCCCCTTGGAATTCCCGGTTTCCGTTTCACAAACCTGGAGCGGTAACCAACCAGTCATTAAAAAATACAAAAAATCTTCTTATCGAGGACGCAAGTTGTAGCGCTCTCGTCCGGCAACAGCGTGGTCCGGGAAGGCTCCCTCAACTTCGGCCGACGTCACAGCTGGGCTCTTTTCTTTCTCCAAAATCTCCTTGTAGTCGGTCAGCACAGCAGGGGTCACCAGATCCGAAGAGACACGGCGGCAATGTGTCGAATGCACCCACCGCTTCCTGTTGGTCACTCGTACAGCTGTTCGGGTTGCAAGGACGACCTGTTCGGGGCCTTTCCACCTGGGCTCCAAACTGCTTGCTCTCTCAAATGACCGAATCATGACGTGATCCCCAGGACGGAGATCATGGCCCTCTCCAGTAGAGTTGTCAGGGAGCGCTTCTCGAACCTGTTGATGAATAGAGAGTAAATCATTTGTTAATCGTGCCAAATAGTCGTTCATCATAACACAAGGCACATCATGTATTAATCGCGGCTTAGGCACCCCCCAGATATTCATGGGGCGCCCAAACACCACCTCATAGGGGGTAAGGCCAGTTCGTGAATGGGGTACTGATCTAAGAGAGAGCAGTGCTAGCGGCAAAGCGTCTGGCCACTTCAACGATGTAGATGCCACAATTTTGGCCAGCTTAAGTTTCAACGTAGCATTGTACCGCTCAACCAGACCTGCCGACTGCGGGTGGAATACAGCGTGGAACTTCTGCTGAATCCCTAACCCCTTCAGTACATACTCCACAATCTTTCCGACAAAATGAGGCCCATTATCGCTCCACAGAAATTTGCAAACTCCAAAGCGAGGAAAGAATTCCTTAAGCAACACCTTGGCTGTTGTCAAAGCCGCATTGTCTTTCGTGGGGAAGGCCTCAACCCATTTACTAAAGGCACATACCACCACTAGGACATACTTCAGGTTGTTGCAGCGCTCGAGTTGGATGTAATCCATTTGGAGTACCTCAAATGGTGCAGAAGGTGGAACGAACCCTCCTTTCGGAGTATGGGTCCCCTTTCCGGGATTGTGTTGTAAACAAACCAGGCAGGTCTGCACTACTCTCTTCGCAGTATTAGCGATCTCAGGATGTTCCCAAGCTCGTGTTAACAGCCAAGTAATTGCAAGAGCTCCGACATGCGCCAGTCCATGTGTCATCTGGACCATCGCCTGCAAGTAAGCCGCAGGCAATTTCCATTTCTCCATGTCTTTGCTTCTCCAACAACCCTCGTCATCTAGTACCCCATCTGCTGCCCATGCCGCAAGTTCAGATTCAGTAGCTGATTTTTGAATGTCCAATATTTCTGCTCTAGCATCACTCCATCGCTCAGCCTGCGATTGTATCACATACATGGGGGAGCTAGTTCGGGACATAGCCGTTTGTCTAGCTATGCTGTCTGCAAAGGCATTTCCTTGGCCCACTTTATCCGTGATCCTTTTATGAGCACTGCATTTTACTATCGCTACTTTCTTTGGGCCAAGCAACGCATTTAGGAGATCACGCACTAGCTCTCCGTGCATAATGTGTTCTCCATGAGATGTCAGAAACCCACGCTCCCTCCAGAGTAGCCCGAAGTCATGTGCTACTCCGAAGGCGTACCGGCTGTCTGTGTATATGTTCACACATAGGCCAGCACTCAATTCGCAGGCTCTTGTCAAAGCTATCAGCTCTGCTGCCTGAGCCGATTTCTGTGGTATCCTAGCTGTTTCTACCACTGTCTTAAGTGTCGTGATCGCATAAGCTGCGGAAGTCGTGCCATCTGGCAGCCTTAAACACGATCCATCAACCCACAGTTCCCCATCCACATCTGGAAGTGGCGCATCCTGTAAGTCAACAAGACCCTTTGTCTGTTCCTCGGTCAGGAAAACACAATCATGATGTTTTTCTTCCTGACCCTCCTCGGCCGGATAGGGCAATAAAGTGGCAGGGTTCAGGGTAGCGCATCTTTTTAGTGTAATATGTGGCGCCAAAAGTGTCAGCTCGTATCCCGTTAGCCGTGCACTCGTGAGGTATTGGGTCTTTGTTTGGTTTAGCAGAGCATCTACTGCGTGAGGAACTAACACCAGCAGTTTATGCGATAACACTATTCCCTCACTCTGTCGTATGGCCACTGCCGTTGCTGCTACCGCTCGAAAACACCCAGGCAACCCTCGTGCTACAGGATCCAAAATGGCAGAGAAGTATGCACATGGTCTCTGCTTATCCCCGTGTAGTTGCACTAACACTGACAACGCGCACCCATCATTCTCGTGCACGTACAATGTGAAAAGTTTCGTGTAGTCTGGTGTGCCTAACACGGGTGCAGAACAAAGGGCCTGTCTCAACTGTTCAAAAGCCTTCTGACAATCATCTGTCCATTCTAGAGGCATTGGTGTAGCTTTGGACAATAATGCTAGCAAGGGTTTTATGATGTGTGAAAAACCCATAATCCACTGTCTACAAAAAGACGTCAATCCTATGAAGGCACGTACATCTCTCTGCGTGCGGGGGACTGGTGTATCTAAAATTGCTTGAATTCGATCAGATGTTAATGCACGCCCCTCCTTAGACAACAGATGACCGAGGTAGGTCACCTGAGGTCTACAGTATTGGAGTTTCTTTTTCGAAACCTTATGATTGGTTTGTGCCAAAAAGGAAAGCAACGCAAGTGTACTTTCCTCACATTGTGCATAAGTGTCAGCAGCAAGCAGAAGGTCATCCACGTACTGGATGAGAGCAACGCCAGACTGCAATTTAAACGAATCTAGCTGCCTTTTCAAAGCCTGGCTGTAGATGCTAGGGCTTTCAGTATAACCTTGGGGAACACGACAAAATCTATACGATTTATTATTTAACGTGAAGCCAAACAAGTATCTGCTATCAGAATGAACAGGAATGGAAAAGAACGCATTCTTTAAATCAATTACGCTAAACGTGGTGGCCGTGGGTGGGACCAGCATAAGCAGAGTCGTAATATCGGACACCACCGGGTATTGGGGAATGACAATTTTATTGATCTCTCGCAAGTCAATAATAAAGCGATAGACTTTGTCGTCAGTATCTCGTTTAAGGATCGGAAGAATAGGACTGTTGCAAACATTATAAGGGACCTCCTCCACAACCCCTGCAGAAATCAAATCCTGAACAATATGTGTCAATGCAAGTTCACCTTCTCTCGAGATCTTATACTGTGTTACTCGTGGTAGAGGGGCCCCCTCCTTAACAGTAATGTGTATTGGTGGAATACGCATCTCTCCCACATCCGTATCTGAAGTCGCCCATAACGTATGCGGCAGAGAGGCCAAGGCTGGAATATCTGAGATGGCATAAAACCTGTCGGGGTCAGGATAATTGTCATTCAGGATAACCCTCACTCCCTCAGGAGCGCAACGTATTGTTGCTCGAAAATATTTAAGCAAATCAATACCCAGGATATTATCTGGTGTATGGGGTGATAACAAAAATTGACCAAAACTAAAGTATTTGTCAAGACATAGTGCAAGGGGCTTGGACAATGGGCTGGGGGAGGGTGTGCCATCAAACCCTACACATGTAATCATTTCGCCAGACAGGGGAGCCCTCGGAACCAAGTTTTTCAACAAAGCGCTACGTGTAGCTCCTGTGTCAACTAGAAATTGATCAGTAGAACCCAGAATACCCGCTGTTACATATGGACCCTGCTGATCTACCGGCACTTCAACTGATTCCTTACCCCATCCTACGCAGTCCTATGCATGCACATAATCCTGATGCTCCACATTCTCACCCTCCGAAATCTGATATTGATTCCGCCTATCAAACGTGTTACGTTCATCCTGGCCACGGCCCCTCTCCTCAACCCTTCCACGATCACTTCCGCCACCTCTCGCTCCCGCATAACCTCCTCTCGACCTTCCGCCTCCTCGACCACGCTGACTACGCTGTTCACGAAGTACCGGACAATCTTCGGCCCAATGCCCAAACTCCTTACAATAAGCGCACTGATCCCCCGCTATGTCCGTACGACCATACGACGTATTTCCTTCACCTCGTCTACCTCTATCATTCCCTCTACCCTGTGTTCCCCGAACCTGCGCCAACATCACCTTCGTTTTCAATTCCTTCGCCTTTTTCTCTACACTTTCTTTAGCCTCCAATTCCTGCCGCTCATAGTACTGAGCCATAGTTAACAAAGAAGCTGGGGTCGCCGTGGCCCAGGAACTTTCACTCGACTTCAATCGTTTTGCAATCTCCGGTAGGAGATTAGCCACATACTTATCTACAAACAGATGTCGACCCGTATCGTCTGTTAAAGATTGACCACTGTAATCATGGAATGCCTCCTCAAAACGTGTAAAGAAATCTGAAACCGTTTCATCGGGTTTCTGTTTACACGACGTTAGCATAGTCCAATCGATCTTTTTAGAGGGAACAAGCGTCTTTAATTTAATAAAAATAGCTGCCGGAAGATCTAGAATTAACTGACAAGGCTTACATGCCGGTTCCCTATCTAAATCGGCAGCATTTATTTCTTTCCATGTGCCCCCCAATATTGTTTCATCATTATTTTTACGAATCTGCCGCCACATATCAGGTGGTAAAATTAACCCAAAGAACAAATCTATATCCACAAGAGTCATCACACAAGACGAAATAGCCCCTTCCACCCCTTCATAAAATGCCGCCGGATTTTTTCGAAGATCAGGTAGAGAATTTTTCAATGCCATAACATCTGCTCTATTCCAAGGCGTGTATACCCAATTATATACAAAATACCCTTTCGCATCCTTTGACGATTTATCATCATCTGTACCTTCCCCTTTGGGTGGAACATACAAGGGCGCGGCTTCACGCATAGGCATAACATGCAACGCAGAACTCTTATCTGAACCCCGGAGAGAACACTCCTTAATCTGCTCATCAGGCGCCGATTCGGCCTCCTTTTGCCTCCTTTTCCGCTCCTCCCGCAATCTGGTCGTTTCATCTCGCAATTGGATCAGTTGCTTGAATAGGTCATCGACATCTGCAAGATCAAATAAACCTTTATCCAAATTCTCACGATGCACTGATAAAGCTTTAGGTTCTAACGTATCTGAAAGATCACGATACGCGGCAACAACTTCATCCGCCAAACTAGACAAAAAGTACATTAATTCAAGTTCCGACCATTTACCCCTCTCTGCAATCACCTCAGACTGAGAAACACAGTTCTTATTCACTTTACGAGCCCAACTACGTAAATGTGCGGACCTCTCCGCAGTAAACCTGAGAGCGGATACACCTTTCTTTTCCGACTTATCCTGCCCATCATCTCCCGGATCTTCAGCTGGAGCCGTCGGCGAAACGTACGGAGGCGGTGACCGATCTAGCAATGAAAAATCATCAAATTCATTATTAAGGACAGGATAAAGCGGTCGGCGAATAGGAAATTGACCAGTCGTTTGCAATTTACGTTCCCGTTCCTCCCTCTCTTTCTTCCCCTGAGCCTCCTTTTCCTCAAGCTGTAAAGCCTTATCCCGAGCAGCCTTGCGCTGCTCTTTGTCCGCCAAGGCAACTTCACGCTTCATACGCTCACGCACCGCTTTCTCCCACATTCGCACACAATCAAACATGTTTTGTCTAGACCTGCGTTGAAACAAACATTGCTCTACAAACTGTACTTTACGTAAATCGAATGACCCATGTAGAGGCCATTGCAATTCAGGATCGGCCTTTGTGTACTTATGCCATAATTTACTGTACATAATAGGGGGAAGGACAAGTTTGATGTACATCTCGCGATTTGGTGTTCCCTCTGGGGGAGCCGGCTGTGCTTCCGCTAACCTAATTGTGGTACCCTCTCCAAGACAGCACATCCCTCGGAGTGTGCTAAAAACAGGCATGTTCAAAAAGTATCACGAAAGCATGACACCGTACAAAATGGCACTTACAGTACTTCACACAACTGTGCCGCTCAGAGGAAAAAAAACAAAGTTAGAGAAACATCTCTACATGCCTGCCTATGTGAAGTGCACTACACATATAAGTTCAAAGATCACAAATTCACAAACGTTAGCTAACTCAAGTCAAATCACAGATCGTAGGACTTCGGCAAGCGCCCGAGGACTACCTTACCGAACACAAATCATAGAACTTCAGTAAGCGTCCGAAGACTACCTTACCGAACACAACTCTTACCCAAATTCTCAAATATCCAGATTCCAACTGCCAAGGTCTTGTGATCAAATCAGCCAAACGGCACTTTCCCGGCAACACAGACGATCGAAAACTCAGTCGGGGACCGGCGCCACCTGGAAGGTCAGATCGGAAGGAGAGGAAGAAACACCGTGGGAGCCAAGACTCGGGTCACTCGTGGCAGCGCGCGTCCATGGCGAGTTTCCAAGCCTTCGTCACGACCTCTCCTTCGGGCATCCGAGTCACCGATGAGTCCCTTCGTGGTCGCCAATTTGAAGTAATCAGGGTTCCCAAGGCCTACATGCACCGAAGATAACCCACTTACACTCAAGAACTGTTGGCACGGAAACTGTAAAAGGCAAAGAACAAGTTTATTGAGACCCCATGGGGTGGTGGTACACTCAAACAGCACCCTTTGGTAATGCAAGAGGTATCACACCGAACACCGGTGTGACCCCGATTTATATACAGTTTTGGGGCAATAAAAGGTAGGCGGCACAAGTTAGGACACATTTATATACATATATGGTCATGTTTTGGAACACTGCCAGCTCATTGGAGGGGGCACAACTCCGCTGGTCAGTTTGGCGCACATTCCTGAAGGCTTACTGGTCAGTTGGGACTGCGCATGTGCAAGCTTGACCAGTACTAACAATAGCCTGTTGCTGGGCAGACTGAAGTGGTCAGTGGAACGGACAACGGACTAAAGGGGCACGCCGGCCACGAGGCCGCTTATGGTCTAAGATGGCCGCCGCAACATTCAAAATGGCGTTTTCATACATAGCCAAGTTAAGGAGGACAGCGTGTAGTTTCAGCTAATCGCTAACGCGGTCATGCCAATTACGACACAGATGGACTGAAACCCACCCTCCCGGGGTTTTACAGAAGGGTTTTACATGATCTGGACGATTGGGATTTTAAATTCTTCAAGGACAATCTCAGTTGTGGTGAACGGCATGCTTTACAAGCTCTTAGCAATGACAGTGAGATTCTCATAAGGGAGGCAGACAAAGGGTGGAGTAGTGTGGCTCACTGGTTAGAGGCGGCAGGCCTGAGAGCAGAAGTCAGCCTGGGACCAGGGTTCAATTCCCGACGCGGCAGGGTCGTGGACCTTGGTCAGCGGACTCGATAATTCTCGCTTCGGTGCTTACTCTAATCAGGGGTTCCACTCGGCAACTCTGGGCATTAGCTTGCCTAATCTCCACAACGGCCCCCACCAATTCCGGGGATGCCTGGCTCCACCTTGGGGATTCCCAGCAAGGGACCATCCCACAGGGAAAGCCAGGACGGGTTCCCCAGAGTTATACAGCGCCGGGACGCCCCGTTGCTGGGGCAGCTGTGCGCTTTACAAGTATACTACATTTACATTTACATTATGAATAGATCTGATTATAACAAAGAAGTGATGTCACAACTTAATGATTCTAATTGTCATGAACAATTGACACAGAACCCAATGGGTCTCCTCACTATTTTAATAAATAAGCACCTTGTTGAGTGGCACTCCAAGGGCGTACTTGATGATGATGAATTGGCATATTTGAAGGTCTTCAGACCCATTTACCCCTATCTGTATACCCTACCAAAAGTACACAAACAGGGAGCATTTGCACCTGGGAGACCTATAGTATCAGGCATAGGGGGCCACACAGAAAGACTATCTGAACATGTGGCCCTTTTCCTGGGTCCCCTAGTACGAAACTTGCCCCACTATATACAAGACTCTAAACACATACTGAGTATACTTTCAGATCTAGAGTGGCAACCAGGGTTACTATTAGCGACACTTGATGTCGTATCGCTTTATACCAACATAGAACCTGGATTGGGAGTGCATACCTTAACACGGATGCTTAGCTCCCGACCAGCCTCTGAATGGTTACACAATGAGATGTTGATCACAATGATGCACCTTATTCTTGACAATAACTGCTTTCTTTTTGATGGGAAATGGTTTAAACAAAACAGAGTGGTCGCGATGGGATCAAAATTGTAGCCGTCATTTGCTTGTTTATTCATGGGAGGATTGGAAAGAGACTGGATTTGGGGTAACAGTGGTAACACATGGATTGACAAAATCATCTTTTGGGGCAGGTATATTACTATGGGCAGGGACACAACCTGAACTCGAACTATTCTATGAATATATGAATAGAAACAAATTTGGTATGAAGTTCATTATTGAATATAGCTACACTCACATTAATTTCCTCGACATCGAAATTTACGTGGAAGAGAACAAACTTAAGAGTCGTTTTGTTCTGTAAAGGCACAGCTTGTAACTCGGTGCTGCATGCCGAATCCTCACATCCGGTACATCAGATTGGCTCTATACCTTATGGTGAGTTCATGAGGGCTAGGCGTAATTGCAGCGAGGAAGCAGAATTTATCAATTGTATTAAAGACATGGGAGGTAGATTCCTGGATAGGGGTTACTCCACTAGACAACTGAAAAAAGCTGAGACTAGGATTCTGAAGGTCAAGAGGGTGGATGCTTTGAAACCAAAGTTGATACAAACAAGTACTAATCAAACTATACGCATGGTTACTGACTTTAATGGATTGAGTCATGTGTTACGCAAAAGTTTGAAAAAACATTGGAACATTTTGCAAGCAGACAACACACTTACGAGTCACATTACCTCACAACCACTAATCACATTCAGGAAGGGCAGAACCCTTCACAACAGACTTAGCCCCACTGTTCCTAGATTGATCAGGACTGACAACTGGCTTACCACAAATAATACAGGTTTTTATAAATGTGAATTTTGCGGGATGTGCAAATGGGCTAAACATAACACTAGGAGATTTAGTGGAATTGACAATAGAACGTATGTACATGTATGTTGGGAGCATGATCAGATCCCTGAAGGAGAGAATAGGGGAACACATCAGGGCACTGATACAACAAGATATTAGATACCCAGTGGCTACCCATACTGCTTCTTGTACAGCACAGGGCCAACGCAAAGAAATATGTTTTTTCGGAATTGAACACATCCCTCTAAATCCTCGTGGTGGCAACAGAGAGCTGTTTCTCAGGAGAAGGGAAGCCACTTGGATTATGAAATTACATACGGTAGAACGGGGGTTAAATTGCGATTCTGAGATGCAGTATTTCTTGGGTGACTAGTATTAGGTCACATCTCTGTGAAACATTAACTTTAGGATACTGTCACGATCTATTAAGAAAATCTACTGTACACTCGCACGCATAGAAAAATGAGGTTGGATGGTATTGTGACAGCCATAAATGGGTATTCAGTCCGTATGAAACATAGGGAAATTATAGACATTGAATCATTAAGTGAACAGCAGTAGGAGTGACTATTGTGATGTCTTATACGTACACATGTAATATGATCAACACGAGGATAAAATTAATTTTCTGTATTGTAACACAGGATGTACTATTAGCAGGTGGTGACTTGCCGCCAAGTTTGTAATAATTGTATGGTTATTTATTTGATATCGGAGTATATGTTGTGAATTCCGTTATCATTTGAGTAGTATACTAGAGTATTATTTACTACTCGTACTTTTTCTTGTCTTTACTTTTTTCTCTGACTTTCATGACCTTCGGGGTAACTATTGAGAAAAAAGAGGAGTATAATAATCCTTTTAGTAGATCGCTATCGTGAAGACTGTTTGATTATTAAGGATACGACATATTAACAAGAGTTGGCCCCCTTGGTTTCTACTAAGTGGGGTTTTTGTATAAAATACTTAGGATGGTTTTAAGGGTTCATGCGACACGTTTAATTTGGTGAGATTTGGGAGACATGCCCTTGGTTTACCGTATATGCTAAGCACAATGGGGATTTTTTCTATGTTTACCCGCGGTGGACATGACTGTCACGTTCTAGTTGTTTTAGGAGAAACCGTATATAATAGCATTTCCAGTTTCACTTAGTTACACGTTATTTGAACAAGACGCCGGAAAGAGGAGATGTTTCATGAGAGCAGGTACGGGGAAATTGCAGGGAGCGTACTGCTCAGAGCGTCCTTTGGATGTTCGTGTGGTTTTTATATTATGGATAGGAATGAGGCACGGATTCCTTGAGATAATTCCTTCTCCCCCATTCTTTTTCTCCCCGACGCAGTGATCGTGAGACATAATGGACTCATTTGCTCTTTTTCACGTTTTTTTAATATAACACGGGTGATTTTGTTTTCAGTAATACTCTCTTGCATTATCATGTAGGGTGTATTCGGCCTACGAGGAATATCTAATTCTACCATATACTGGCGTCTTCATTCCTTTTGGACGGTTTATAGGTAAGGGGATCCTAATTATTGTGGGAGAGGTGACCTTTGGGTCCAGGCTAATTAGAAATAGTGATTATTACACTGGGTGGCTGAGTGAGACCTTTTTTTATAAACATAGTGACATATTAAGGTCTTTGGGACTACTTTTACGTATGAGGCCTCGGGATGAGGACTACTATCTTGCAAAATATGGATAATATTGAATGGATGATGCTTCTTGAGAAGTGGTGTCTTGTTCCTTTTAAAATTTTGTTACTGTACTGGTATAGGATGACCTTGCAAATGGGACTTATGTTTGGGGGCTGATTTTGACCAATATTCCTTCTATTGCTTTTACCTTTCCCCGATACAGGCGCCTGTAGTAGCAGATACCGCTATCCGTGAACCTTGCTAATTGAGACGATTGCTAATTTTGTTTTACCCAACCGGGTTGGAAGTATAACCGGAAGTGGGGTAAGTGTAGTATTACAATTCTACTACACTTATTTAGATGCAACATTTTCTTGTTATCATGAGCCATTAAAAAAGTCCCTTTTTGTTCTCTTCCTCTTCTTTTATTATTTTCCTGTTCTCTTTATCCTTGCAGCTTTGCTACAATTGAAACAAGCCATTTAGGTATTGCTTGAATATCTTGAATTCATTTACAATAAGGGAATTGGATCTATTGTATTAAAGTGGTTTTGTGGATCACAATTAGTTAAAATATCATTGAGAGACCTCTACATGGAATGTTGTGGATACTATAAGATTTATGAGCTGACAACACCTTTATTAAGTTATACTGTGCACGTTATACTATGGAGAGTGTTGTCTCTGTTGAGCTCCATGAGTGTTGGGTGTTTTTTGTGTTTTATAAATTATTGCGCACAGAAATGTGGGAATCAAATGATTTTAAGTATGTTATCTCCAATGACTAAGAATTGTGGAAGAATACGGAATGGTTCTTTCTGAGATTTTATATTTCTTCTCTGCCTCCCCGCCCTTAAGAGTTGTGGATTACGTTTTCCCACAACGAAACACATGTCGGCTGGCTGTTTGTATTTATTATCTCTGGCATACGATTAAAGAATCCAGATCGGAACAAAGAACCTACTGTTGGATGGTCCTATTTCTGAGAATGTAATCATTGTATTTGTAATTTATATGTGTGCGCAGGAACTTTGTTTGTCTCTCAGACAGTGCCTGGGAGACTGTGGCTTTTCTCCCCCCAGCTGTACAATACAGCCAGGTGGAGAAATTCGAAGTGCGCATGATGGTTTGGCAGGCCTAAGACGGTTGGCCAAACCATCATGCGCACTTAGTGGTACCCATCATTCAACTTCTCCACTGTTGTCATGCATTGCATGGCCCACCCCACCCTATGGCCTCGCTGGCAGTCTGCAGGTATGAAGAAATTTAAAACGATAATAAAATTGGTTTATTGTCTTTGATATTTCATGTGTTTTGATCTAATGCCTCCTAGTTGGGGTACGGTCCTCTGTCATAACCGAGGAGAAGCCCCTGGCAGCTAACAGCAGATGGGAAAATTGTTTGTGTTGCCATTTCTATTAAACGCAGGGAATGGCTGCTTCCTTCAGAATTACTTGCATGCAGAACGGAACCCTGATGACAGGCAAAGCCTGCCAGTCTGATGGTGGCAGACACTGTTTAGAGCACATGTATCCTGTGAGGCGCCTGAAAATATGGTGAACTCTGTGCCCTATGTAGTGTAAGGGTATGTGTGACCTGGTAGATTTGCTTGTCAGAATGGGAATAGCATGTGTTATGGGAATGCTACGGGCATACCAGGTCTCTCAGTTCGGAGACAGCCACACATAAGAAGAGCAGACAGACGCAGCACAGAATGCTCAGTTCTAAGCTGGATTTATGATTTAATTTTTGGTGGTGTAGGTTGGGTACTGTCATGAGCAGGATGGGCCGATGGTGTTATTTCTGAACAGAATCTCTGCTGGTGTTCCTCATCGAGTATATTATGATCAAGGTAGTCACAAAACCTGGGGTGCTGTGAACTGCCAGGAGGGTGACCCCACGCCTAGGCACTTCTTTGCGGCATTACAGGTGATGAAGGGGGGGAAAGGGTGACAGGACCTTGAGCTAGAGATAGGGGCCACCCTGCACCGCAGAGGTTGAGGGACCCTGTGTATTCCTGATTCTGTGACCATTATCCACATCACCTATTTTTAAATGTTGTCGTTCTAGTTTCAAGGACAGTGTTGTTAGGATGTGCTTTGAATCAGTTTCTCACACTTTTCTTTAATGAAGTTGCTCATAGTACCAGCGACTTCATTTTATGCGCTTTTGGTATTTTTAAAATAAAATGTTCTGCTTTTAGGCATATAGTTGTTTTTAATACATGACAAAGCTGGACTATGTGCAGATGATGTATCCAAGTCAGATTCACCAACAATCTACACTCTGTAATGGGGTGGGTCTGGATTCACAAAACTGAGACATTCTCCACTGCAATAAGCTGGAGGGATCATCTAAAATGAATGGACCCCTCCCAACGGTTGTTTATAAACTGATTGGGGCACACACTGGGGGAAAAACCACTAGTGTATGTGGAGGAACTAGTATTATTTTTCCTGTTTCCTCAGCCTCGTTAAACTCTGGCCTTCTAAGAGGGGAGTCAACCCTGGTAAACAATCTTAAAGTCTTGTCATGGAATGTGGCAGGCCTATCAAAAAAACTAGCCTGCCCTGATTGGGGGTTATTTATAGATCAGTTTGATGTCTGCTTACTCCAGGAGACATGGGCAAGGGAAGAGATAACAAGGCTGGGCTTTGTGTCCTATAATAAGATGGCATCCATAGGAGAAAGGGGCAGACCCTATGGGGGCTTACTGATATTTGTGGCTTCCCATTTGGGCTGCACAGTGTCACAACTAAATACCCCAACTATAGATCTCCAATGTGTCGCACTTAAGTTCCCGTCCAACCTAAGGATGACTTTTATAAATATCTATTCTCGCCCGGTTAGGCTGGGGAGTGAATCCCCACTCTGGCTTTGCTGGATACTTTTATTTCCACTGTTATGGGAGAGAGTAGACTGTTTATTGCGGGGGATTTCCACTGCCAATATGAGCCTTTACCTGGCATTAGAAATCTACTTGCTAGAGAAGAAGATGAACAATTGTCAATCCCGAGCTTCAGATTGCTCCTATTAAGTTTGGTCACCATTGGCTCTCCAAGTAAATTCCATAACTATGGCCCATTCTTTGGAAGCTTGCAACTGCCGAGCTCATTTAGATCGGGACGGGAAAGCCACGTTAAAGATTATATCTTGGTATAGATAAGGAAATGGTCTTGGGTTATCGATTTTGAAGTTCTTTTACGCCATGACAGTGACCATAACGCCCTAGCCCTTAACTTAAGACTTCCCAAGACAGGCATCACTCTAGGGGAAAAAACTAGGAAGGAAAATGTCTTGACTCTTTCCAATGATAGAAGAAGGCTCAAATGGCCTATGGTAAAACCATCCCCAGATAAAATGTGTGCTTCATATTCCACTGTCCAAAATTACCTTGTGGAAATAAGTGCTTTCATTGAACTTGGCCAGGAAATGATCACAGATATAATGCACAAACTACACGCGGGACTGGTGTCTGACCTAGCAGATCAACTCAATCCAATAGTGACCAAACACAGGTGTAAATAGAAGACCCAATCATGGTTTGACTGCAATTGTAAGAAGGCAAAGTCCTTATTAATTGAGGCAATCAAAGCACATGACAGGGCCCAAATTAAAACTAGGAGGCAGCAGTTTAAGCTGGCTATTGTAGAGGATAAACAAGAATGGAAACACAGTAAATGGGACAGTATTAAAACTGCTCTGGGGAATAGAAATATGCGGGAATTTTGGGCAATAGTGAGAACTGGATGTGGACATGGCCAAGTAGCAGACAAGCTGAATATTGCGCCTGAGAAGTGGATTTAACACTTCCGACTGCTGTATTCAACTGAAATGGCTACTTCCACGATGCCGACTGCATCTCACGTAGAACACGCCGGTTTCTTATATAGCCCTGCGCATGCCCCCATATTGCCCAGAACGGAAACTGTTGTAGGTACAATGATAACCCTATTGGAGGTGGAGGGTGCGATCAAGAGACTCCCGATGGCCAAGGCACCGGGCCTTAATAAAATCCCCGGGGATCTCTTTAGGGACCAACCAGGAGTATGCATTCCATACTTTTGCCTGATGTTTAATGCTATACTCCAGGTTTCCCCCATACCAGTAACCTGGCTGGGGGCTGAGATTGTACCAGTGTTCAAAAAGGGCTCTCCATTAATCCCCGCAAACTACCGTCCGATCAGTTTGATCGACGTCAGCCAAAAACTTTATGCGCGGATTATTCTCGACCGACTCCAGGCATTGATGGAGGAGCGTCAAATATTGAGCCCATACCAAGCCGGATTTAGGGGAAAAACATCTACCGTAGACCAATCGCTTAGATTGCAACTTCTGTATTGGAAACGGTCAAAGTAGAGGGTGGCAGCCTCTACTTGATTTTTGTTGACCTTAAGACGTTGTTCGATCTGGTACCTCGGGAACATTAATGGGTGGTACTGGACGATATGGGGATCCCTATCTACCTTCTCGATATTCTTACAAGATTGCATTTAAATAACTTTGCACAAGTCAGGAGTGGTAAAAGTGGTGTTTTAACACCTAGGTTTTCGGTCAATAGAGGAGTCAGACAGGGGTGCGTCCTGGCCCCCACCCTTTTTTGTCTTTTTATAAATGCCCTGATTGTCCATCTTAGGGGGGGGTCAAAGACATCGATGCCCCGAAAATAGGAAATGAACAGGTAGTGGCACTGATGTTTGCCGACGACACCCTTCTATTGTCGAAATCCCTGATGGGAATACAGCATGCTCTAGACAGTTTTGCCAGTTTTTGTAAAAAAAAGGGGGCTGGAAATTAACACACTAAAGACAAAGTATATGGTCTGTAATCCACCCAAGACCACCCGTCCCAACCCCTCCTTAAATGGCACTACTCTGGAAAGGGTAACGGTATTCGAATATCTGGGTGTCACCCTTACAGACAGTATGGAATGGGGCCCCCAGATTGCTAAGGCTAAACTTAGGCTGGCGCAGATATCGGGGGGTGTCCTAAAATTGTACAGGGAATCCATCTCTAAACCAGTTGCCTCAATTCTTGAAATGTATAAAGCCCAAGCCAGAGGAGCTATAATCTATGGGGCGGAACTGTGGGGGCACTCTTCATCAGAATACAATCTCAAGGCAGAAAACTGTTTTTTAAGATCCCTATTGGCTCTTCCCGCCAGTACTCCCCTTGTTCCCCTGAGAATAGATCTAGGAATTAGACCAGTAGATGAAGAAATCGGCGTACGCCCATTAACATACTGGCGTAGACTATGGGTCATCCCAGAACTGAAGCACTTTAGATCGAAGTTAAAGAACTTATGGGCCTGCCTGGGACAGAAAAACTCCAGTGGTTCGCTTACATAAAAAATAAGAGCAAGAGGCTGGGCAATTTAGAGTTTTGGAGCAATCCTGAAGTAGCCTGCGCAGAGATGTCACGCGCTGACCTGGTGAGACTTTATCGTAACCACCAGACGATGGCTATTCTTAGCAACTCTACGCTTGGTCCTTTAACCATAGAGTTTCTTAGTATTAAAGAGGAGTATAGGCTGGACCCCTTTTTGGATATGATTTTGCCCAGTCTAGCAAGGAAATTCTATGTACAATTTAGGCATGGCACATTACCACTTAGGGTATTCTCCCATAAATGGTCCCAAACTAGGCTACTAAATTGTCCAGCATGTGGCGAACAGGAGGAAACTGAGCCCCATGTCTTCTTTTTCAGCCCATATTACAAGCCTATCAGGCAGCGTTGGCTTGTCCAACTATGTAGAAATCTTGGGTTTAAACATTACCATCAGGCATTCAGAATCCTGAAATGTGAGACTTCTCCTCCTGTGGTATTCTCAGTTTCCCGCTTCTTGCTCGCCATGTGGCGTAGGCACTGGTCATTCATTAATAACATCTCCCGATGAAACTGTTATCCCCATCCCATTTTAGGTGCCCTATATGTGTCTTGTTTGCTTAGTATCTGTCCTTGTTGTTCCTCCTTTTACCTTTTTAACTTTTGTACTTCGTTTTTTATCTACCTTTTTAGCTTTTATGATCTCCATCTGAGTATTTCTTTTTAATGCTGATGTACATTGTCTTAAATGATGTTTTTTTTCGATAATATGCTTGCATCTTTTATGGTCTATGACCGAAATAAAGATTATTTGAACTGAACTGTTTTTAATACACTGCATATCTGTGTATTCACATGTTGAGTGCTGTTTCACGAACGCCCACTCGCACACGTTTGCATGTATGATAACAGGAAGCCCTACCAGACATGAAATGTGTGCTTCATATATTGTGCACGGGAGCTCTCTATGTTCTTTCTTTTTTAGTTCCATGCGTTTTACTAAACGTAAAAAAATATATCTGGCAAGCAAAGGGAAGGTGCATAGGTACTCGTCTATCAAGAACAGAGCGGCCTTTACAGAATTCATAAAATCATCAGTTATTCCAGCTCAAAGTCAGACAAACCACATATAAGCAATGATTATAAGAACGCTGATGGTGGTCGGAGGGAGGGGAAGTGTAAAGAAACGCGGCACTTGAATATGGTACACCACATAAAACCTAACGAAAAGGACATACATATTTAAAGCACATTTCTTTAGATAGGGGTCCCATTGCTTATCAAATGCAAACCTTTAAATGATACCTTTAAAGAGGTGTGGAAAAATAAGATCCTCGCTTACAAGAATCTGATTAAAAAATCCAAAACAGAATACTATTCCTCCCTGATCTGTAATACCACCAACAATTCCAGGAGTATTTTTAATATACTAAATAGCGTCACCAACCCGGATTGTTCCAAGAATGCGATCGTCCCGTCCCAAGACCTGTGCGATAACCTTGCTGTCTTTTTTAAAGAAAAAATTGAACTCATCCTTAAGGACTTGGAAATTCCCCAGGATCTCACCCCTCCCTCCGACCTGAGACCTGGCTCTTCGGTGGACCGGACGGCTGGCCCTGTCACGGCTAAGAAGGAAATGCTACTCAAGTTTCCACCACTTACATATGAGGCCTTCACTAGGCTGGCTAGAGGGATTGTCTCCGGGTCTCCTCTGGATCCGGTGCCTCCCAAAATTTGGAAGGAATTCCATGGATGAACTATTCCCCTCTCTCCTCCAAATTTGTAACCAATCCCTAGTGACTGGCACCGTTCCAGCCCAATGGAAACAGGCGTTAGTCTCCCCTTTGTTAAAAAAGCCTTCCCTAGACCCTGACTGCTCAAAAAATTATAGACCTATCTCCCTGCTGCCTTTCCCTGCCAAAGTAGTGGAGCGGCTAGTCAGCAACACCCTCTCCGACTATCTGGAATGTCATCAAGTACTAGATGGAGACCAATTTGGTTTTCGGCCTGCCCACGGAACCGAAACAGCCCTTATCACTGCTATGGATGAGCTTCAAAGACAGAAGGCAGGCAGCGTTCCTGATCCTGCTTGATATGTCTGCCGCCTTTGACACGGTGAACCATCAAATACTACTGAGGTGGCTGTTTGAGGCAGGAGTAAGAGGCACAGCGCTGCAATGGTTTCAATCCTTTCTGCAGGACAGGCAGCAGGCAGTATCCATGCCACCTTTCCAGTCAGCCTTCTCCCTGGTAACGCATGGGGTACCTCAGGGCTCAGCAATTAGCCCAATACTTTTTAACTTATACCTCAGACCTCTAATTTCACTCGTCAAAAGTTTTAACATCAGGATCATCAATTACGCTGACGACACGCAGATGGTCCTCTCCTTGGAAGGAGAGGACTCAACTTCTGTGGAGGTCCTACACAACTGTCTGCGTGACATGTCTCGGTGGCTACAAGACAATTCCCTTCAGATCAACGCAGGGAAAACGGAGCTGCTATTTAGTGCCGGAACTAGGATTTCCCGACCGTTTCCAACTAACTTTTGGCCCCCGGAAACAGGGTCCACTGTACGGCCGGTGGAAGCAGTCCGCAATCTAGGGGTTATGCTGGATCATAGGCTCAGTATGGAGACGCATGTTCAAAAGACGTCTGCCTGTTGTTTTGCTATCCTTCGTTCCCTAAGGAAAGTTCTGCCCCTCCTACCCACCCATGCCCGCGCCCAAGTAGTTAGATGCACCATCCTTAGCAGGTTGGACTATTGCAATGCCCTCCTGCTTGGGTCCCCTGAGTTCCTGCTGGACAGGCTCCAGAGGGTCCAATCAGCAGCTGCTAAGCTAGCTCTGGGGCTTCCAAGAAGATCTCATGGGCCCTCCGCCCTGGCAAAACTGCACTGGCTGCCCATAAGACAGAGGATACAATTTAAGGCCCTCTGCATAGTCTTTAGAGCTTTCCATGGAACTGGCCCAGCCCCCTTACAATCGAAATTTGCCTGGTACACTCCAACATGACAGCTTCGCTTCTCTGAGGCTAAATTGGTAGTCGTACCCAGATTCAGGAATGTCAGAGCCGGAGGTAGATCCTTTGAGGTGGCAGCTGCCAGACTATGGAATACTCTCCCTGTTGAGGTTCGGCACCTCACTGAACTCCTCCCGTTCAGAAGGAGGATTAAAACCTGGTTATTCCCCTGTTAACCCACCTGTAAGCTCTCACTTCCTGTGAATTTTATTTCCGTCTCCTCTGATCTTATCAGCGCCAGGATGCCTGCAATGGTGACCGTTGCGCTTTACAAATTCTCAAAATAATAATAAATAATAATATTCTGCTTCCTTTTATGCATGCATTCCTCCAATGGCACAAACACACTCCTCACTTGCAGCCGCATTGTCTGATTTATGAACTCCCTTCTCATTCTGCCAGGTGTACACAGGTATAGATCAGACCCTTTGCAAGATGCATTTCTTATCACAGGGAACAGTACTGCTGTCACTACCCTCCTTCTGCCTTTCTTCTGCTCCTGCTTTGTCCCACTCTTGCACGAGGCTATATTAAGTGAAACATGTACAGCATTGTCTTGATCACTGGCCTATTCTGATCCATTATACTGTAAATCTAGGCTGCACTTGTCATTCACCACAACATTGTTGCCCATGTGAAGTTACTGCTGGTTTAGATTCCCTTTTGAAGTGGTTTGACAAATACACCTGAATCGCAGCACAGCTGTACCAGAGGATTCTACTTTTAGACTCTGTAGCCTTTTTGTCATTACTACTCACATGTCTGAAATGTTAAATATTCTATTTAAGGGGTTATATATTTTGAATGCTTCTTTTGGTGTTTCTTGAAAAGTGGTAAGCCAGGGAGAGGAAACATACAAGTTAAGCGGTAGAGTTTTTAATTGTCCTCAATGTAACTTACATTTATCCATCTTAGTTTCTAACAACCTCCAGATTTTCTCTATAACAAACCTAGATCTGGCCACATATTTTTCTATCCATATGTGGATTTCCTTTCCAAAATAAAGTCATGAAATATTATTCTTGAACAAAGATAATTCTACAAACAGGTATCAAGATGAACTCCTTTACTATAGCCTGTGGTTTTATGGCCTTTGCCCCTCTCTCTGTTGTGTAGCCCTTACCACCTTAGTTATTTTCCACTATCGCCTTGAGGAAAGGAGCTACGTAATAAGCATTGATGTTAATATTTCTCTTTCATTCCACTTGCAAGTTCATATCATCCATCTCATCACATCGGGCAGACAATTTGGGTCCAACTTTTTTTTTTTTTAAAACCTTTATTTCAGTTGCAGTATTACATTTGCGGGCCTACAACCACAGGGGCCGGCCGTCGCTAAAACAATAGAAGACTATTGGCATTGCAAATTTACACAGCTTTTAGCCGACAGCCCGGGGGCCCGGCAGCAATTCAACATTGCATTTCGACAGGAGCAAAATAGTGGCGTAGGAAAAGGTGAAGGTCCTACTTTTGAATTAATTATTTATAGAAACATAAAAACAACAACAACAAACTAAATAAGAGGCAATGCAGCGTGTGTCCGTCTCATGGGGGAGAGCCATATTAAACAAATTACAGTAAGAAGGATGAAATGAAAAGTGGGAGGGGGGCCCCCGGGTAATCGGGCATGCAGTAAGAAAATCTGTATAATATAGAAACGCCAGGTCACGGGGAGTGTGGCATCACCGGGACCTCCACAAACGGGGGGGGCACAAATCTCCCCACGATACGAATTCCATTGGTTCCAGACTCCACCCCACTTCTTGGGTCTACCACGTGCAACATATACCGTTTTTTCCCTGAACATGCACCAGTCCATATTTTCTTCCCATGCTGAATTCGTAGGTGCCGTCTGAGACCCCCATAGCTGCGCAATGTCTCTTTTAGCCACAATGTTTCCAAGGGTAGCCCATTGTGTCTGTGCCACAGTGTAGTCATTCGGTTCCCATATATTCAGCAGACAACGGCGGGCCACAGGCAGCAAAGAAACTCCTGTAACTTCTTCCATAATCACATGCACACGATCCAGAACAGAGCCACAGCCGGGCATTCCCATATGAGATGTAGAAAAGTACCCAGCGCACCACAACCACGCCAGCACATTCCATCAGCCGAGAGACCCATACGAATCAGACGGGGACCAGTTACATAGATACGGTGTAAGATCTTTAGTTGCACCAGCCGGAGACGAGCCGGGATTGCTACCTCTTTCGGGGAGGATACCGCTGCCTGCCAATCTTCATCGTCCAATTCCAGTCCATCGCCGGTCCACGCCTCACGGAGCTGCAGAAGCAGATCTGTTCGGTCGTTAATCAGTTTTTTGTATATTAGAGATATGGTGCTATCAGGAATATGGCCATCAAGCACCCTATCTTCGAGGGTGGAGGATTCCGGAATGACAGTTCCGGTCGGGAAGACCGAGTGGAGCGCGTGTCGGATCTGCATATAGCGAAAATGCTCCCTATTACTAAGTGCATATTCCGACTACAGCTCCTCAAAGGTCTTAATCCTATCCTTGACCCATAAGTACCCCACCGTACTGATACCGATAAGGTCCCACTTCTCGAAGCCCTTCGTCGTCCATAGGCTACCCAGTCTCTCCGCCACATAGAGCGGGGTCTCCCTGGTTAGTCTATCTGACCACCCCATGGCAGCGTTTGCACTTCTCCACACCCGCACTGCCACTCCGGTGGGCCCTGACAGTACCTTGCAAGCCGATTTGGAATATATCGCCCTGTTATAATTCCCTCCTGGTAACTGCCATTTATCCATTGCAAACGCGGGGTTTGGCGTTGGGCCATACACAGCATGGTTAATTGCACTCAATTGAGAAGCCCAATATTAACGTCTGATGTCCAGCAATGCAATGCCCCCGTCATACCAAGGCAGGGTCAATTTTGCTAGGGCGATACGAGGACGCCCGCCCCAAACTAATTGCCGCGGCAGACTCTCCACCTCGCGGAAGTATCGTGCTGGTACGAAATCAAGTGTATTCTGAAGGGCGTATAGGAATCGGGGCAGAGACATCATCTTAAAAAGGGCAGCCCTTCCGAGCGAGGACAACGGCAGGCCACTCCAGGCTGCTACATCAGATTTAAGCCGGAGCAGCGGGGGGAGTAGGTTGCGTTCATAACGCACTGCGGGGTCCAATGATATAAAAATCCCTAAATATTTAAATCCGATTAGTGTTATCTGTATCGGGCATGTACGCGGCAGCGGGGGCACATCACCAGTGAGTGCATAGATGCTAGATTTAGACCAATTAATCACCAGGCCAGAGTTTTTACCAAACGAACTGAGGACATCAAACAGCACTCCCAGCGATTTCCGTGGGGAGGTGAGGTATAGCAAAATATCGTTGGCGTATAACGATAGGCGGTCCTCAAAATCAGGGGACCACCTGATTCCCTTAAGCGACGGTTCCCACCGTAGCCAGGCAGCCAGGGGTTCCAGGGTGAGCGGGAACAGCAAAGGAGATAACGGGTATCCCTGTCGCGTATCCCTCCCGAGCACAAAGGACCTCGAGACCCTACTATTAACCACAACCTGGGCGAGCGGCTCCTCATACAGGAGTCTAACCCAACCAATAAACCCGGGGCCGAACCCAAACTTCGCGAGGGCGGCCCACAAATACGGCCATTCCACGGTGTCAAAGGCCATCGTGGCATCCAAGGACACCAAGATGGCCGGCTCACATAAGGACCCCGCCCTCGCCAGGACGCCATGAAGATGACGCAGGTTGAGCGCTGTGTTGCGGTGCGGAATAAATCCAGACTGATCCGGGTGTATCAAGTCGCCGATCACCCGTATCAGTCGATTAGCCAATAATTTTGCCAACATTTTGGGTTCGGCATTTAAAAGTGATATCGGACGATATGAGGCACATAGATCCCGGGATATGCCCTCATTGTGGAGTACAACAATGGACGCGAGCCGCTGGTCTCGTGGGAGTGACCCAACATCTCGCGACTCCAGGAACATCTCGCGGAGATAAGGCGCCATTTTATCCGGACGTAACTTATACAGCTCGATGGGGATACCATTCGGGCCCATGGCCTTACCTGAGCGAATAGCGGATAGCGAGCGCCACTTCATCATTGGAAAATTCCGACTCCATGAGCTCTTTGTCTGAATCCGACACACAGGGCAAGGTGATATCCCTAAGCAACAGATGCGAGTCTTCCTCCGGTCTGTCTGAGACTGGTGCATACACCTTCTGAAAATAACACGCAAAACTCTCCACTATATCCACTGGGTCAACCACACGCACTCCATCAGCTTTTTCTACCACAGGCACAACACGACTCGCCCTCTCCTTCTTGTCCAGCCAGGCAATCAACTTCACCGCTTTATCCCCCACATCATACAGCCGTCCCCGCTGCTCCCGGCTCATAGCCTTGGCAGCGTCTGTCACCAGAGCTCGGTAATCAGACTGTTTAAGGTGCAGAGCATGCCGTTTCTCTTGTGTCACGCCAGATTCCAACTCTCTCTCCAAGTCACTAAGTTCAGCCTCCAGTCTTTCTACCTCCTCATTTTTCCTTATCCTGGCATCAGCAATCAGAGAGAGGGCCTGACCACGAACCACAGTCTTAAAGGCCTCCCACAGTGAAACAGAGGAGGATACTGACCCCACATTCTCAGTAAAGTACTGATCAATGGACTTGACCATACCCGCCCTGATTTTGGGATTACGAAAGTGCCAGGGATTAATCGGGGCAACTCTACCCTCCGCCCCATACTGAGCATCAATGGAGAGCCACACTGGGGAGTGATCGGATATGCCCCTGGCCAAGTGTCTAGCCTCCCTCACCGAGACGGCCTGCGCCGCCGGCACAAGTATGTAATCAAGTCTGGCAAGGCACCCGTGTGCTCCAGAGTGAAATGTATACTGTGCCTGACCAGGGTGCATCAACCTCCAGCAATCCACTAGACCCAACATCTCCAAGAAGGTGCTCTACCAAGACTGCGATGTCGCGAGGTCTCTAGGGGGGCTCCGATCCTCTTTACCACAGACCACCGAATTAAAGTCTCCACCCACAATTAAAATACCCTCTGGGAGTCCCAGCACTATCTCCCCCAGGTCCGCAAATGTCGTTGTTTGTAAGCCAGGTGGGACATAGACCGAAAGTATGGAGATTGTCTTCCCCTCCCATCTGCCGGTGACGACAGCATACCTACCTCTATCATCTAGAGCGGTCACGTCTATTGCAAGGGGGAGGGAGTTTCTGACTAGAATCCCGGTTCCTCTCGACCCAGTGGTGAATCCAGAGTGGGCGACCAGGCGATATCCTCCGCGATTCATTGCACGACATTTGTTCCCAATCAAATGGGTTTCCTGTAACAACACCACATCAGGGGAAAAACGTTTCAGGAACTGCGACACTATACCCCGTTTGATCCCATCCTCCAGGCCATTGACATTCCAACTGACGACCCTCAGCCCCCTACCCCCCCATCCCAACCGTAAGAATCGACTCCCCCTTCCAGCGAAGCGGACATCAGAATCAAAGTAAATCGTAAAACATTGCCTCTAAACCCAACAAAACAGAACAATGCACCCCATCCCACCCCCAAGAAAACTCCTTGAACATATCCCCCCACCCTGCACCCCTGCGCTAGTCCAAAGAACCACCCCAACTTGCAGTGTGCCTGTCGCCTCCACAAGAAACTAATCTACAAAAAGAAGAAACCCCAGGAGGAGGAAGAGTTCCGTAAACCCCCGCCCTCCCCAGCTCGACAAACATTAATATGAACATAGAAAGTCTTCAAACCGCTGCTGCGAAGTCCATTCACTTTGTGTGCCGGTTGTCACCTCTCACTCCTGTTCCTGCAGGCCACCCGCTGCGCCCTCCGAGTGGTTCGGGCGATCTCGACGTGATGGTAAAGTGTCTAGCCAGTCACTGACGACCCCAGGTCGATCAAAGAAAAGTGTTCGCTCGTTGTGTTCGACTCGAAGTCGGGCAGGAAAGAGCATAGAATACTTCACTACCATGTCCTGCATCCTCCGCTTGACCCCCATAAAGTCCATTCTCTGCTTCTGGACCGCTTGGGTAAAGTCTGGGTAAAAGCTGATGGTGGCATTCTCAAATTTCGTGGGACCTCCAGTTCACGATGCCTGTAGAATGGCGTCCCTGTCCCTGAAGTTGAAAATCCGAGCTCTTATGGGTCGCGGCGGAGTGCCTGGCTTTTGAGCTCCACCAGGAACACGGTGAGCGTGCTCAACTGCAAAAAAGTTACTGAGGCCCTTGGGGGCCAAATGGTTCAGTATCAGGTCCTCCACGAGGAGATCTGTGGTCATCTCAGAGGACTTCTCCGGAACCCCAATAATGCGAAAATTGTTGCGTCTTGCACGACTCTCGGAGTCTTCCAGCCGGCGGGCAAACAAGTCTCAGTTTGAAGATCAGACATGTCGGTTGTAAGACTGACGGTCTTGATGTCCAAGGACTTGACCGGTTCATTGGTCTTTGCCAGGTTGGTCCTGATCAAGTTAACGTCGATCGCCACTGTATCCAACTTCGAGGCCAGCGTCTCATACTGCTGGCTCATGGAAGTCTGAATCCCTGCAATGGCGCCCATAACGTCCCGCAAGGTCAGCTCTGCCGTCGACGCAGAACCATCTCCGGTCTCGTCCGGTGTATTGCCCGCACCACTGGGGGATCCTTTAGGACGGGTATAGCGGTCCATGTTGTTTGATTGAGTGGCACCCCCTCAGTGCGTGATCTTGACCGTCCGCTTTTCGCTTTCAGGTTTGCCCGTCATGGCGTGCGACGCGCCCCTGAGGGCCCTTTGAGACCTGGTATGAATGGCTTCTCTTCAGGTCAATCTCAGAAAAGTCTAAAACATGAAGAGTGGCGTGCCAGCGTACAGGCCAAGAACAGACCCCGGGAGACTGAAGCGAGATGGAAACTGGGTTCGCCCAGAGAATCCAAAAACGAAACCAAAAGTACCTCGGGGGGCACCAGGCAGCCTCCACTATCCGTTGTTGTTCAATTACCGCCCGGGCACTTCGGGGCTGCTCCCCGGTGTAGGCCGTCAACTTTTCAAACGGAGTAAGTCCGGTTCCCGGCATCCAAATCAAATTCGGAAAGGAGCATTTAGGTCAGCAGGGTCAGATCTTCAATAACCCGTCATCTGTGGCAGGATTAGTGGCAGGATATATGCGGGAGGCGGCGAGGGTCTCGGGAGCTCTGTGCTCACGCGACCATCATAGATGCACGCTAAGCTCCTCCTCTTGGGGTCCAACATTTTTAACACAATCTATACAAATCAGGACACCTAAATCTTCCAGTAACCATCTTTTAGGAATTTTACTTTCTTGCATTACCCCATGTGAATTTACCACTGTTATTAAAAGCTGATTTGTTTATCTTCCGCACTGTATAGAGTAGATTGAACATATTGGGAATTATTGGCAGTAAGTTGGTCTTTAATAAAGTAGGTTTCCCATACATATTACAATTGATTTGATTGTCTCCTGTTAAAATATCTCCCAAAAATGTAAGGCCGGATTACAAGTTTGGTGATCCGACCGCCCGAACACCTTGGCCGCCAGGAGACCAAAACACCAGCTGTCTTCCAACCTGCAAATTATGAGGTTAAAGCAGTGCATGCGGTGTGGCTGCGGAGATCTTGTGGTTGTTGGGATTATTTTATCATATTTATGGATGCCTGGGTGAGCATTTCCACAGTATATGTGTTGGATGCACACAAATGCATGATACAGGTGGAATAATACCACCTACCCATTGTTGAAGTCGGGCCCATATGTGGGAAGTCCAGGCAATGGGTATATGGTACACAAAGGACTCATCTGTACATTGCTACAAACAAGGTCGTAATCCTCAGCGTAGAAGGGGGGGGACATGAAGAAAGGGATCTAAGTCAAACTCCGACCAAAAGAACAAGAAAGGGGTGTGTATGCACTCAAAATCCTTTGTTTCTGCTGACAGGAAGCTGGTTGTCCCAATTCCGCAGACAACTCGTCGAAAAGTCATCTTGTAAGATGGACAGTGATGAAACTCCTCAGTACCGCCCAATGTCACTGCTTTTCCCCAATCGCAACCCGGTGGCATGCGGATGGCTGGTGGCGTCGGCGGTTCAGTCGTGGTCTTTTTGCAATAGCAATACGCTCAACTCATAATACAGTGGGCGGACCGCCAAGCTCGCAGCATTCAGACCGCGACCTTGGGTACGGCGGTTCATGGACTGCCAAACTCGTAATAAGGACCTAAGTATTGTCAGGGACAATATTAATATTAGGAGCATTGATTTTAAGGTACATTATTGTTTTATTGGTTCATTCCCAATCACAAACATTGAAGTGAAAAATGAAGCATGATTTTCAAATAAGGAAAACCTGAACTCTTAATAAGCTTTTATATCTTTAGGCAGCAGTGATAGTATAACATCCACTAATAAAACACGTGATCCCTAGCTGGAATTCACTTTGTCTGATAATTGCTTTCTGTTTTAGAGTCTAGTCTTTATTTCTGGAAGGAATCGTGTTCTGCAAATCAATTTTTAGCTCCAGAGATACCTTGGGTAGATTGAAATAAGGTATAGAAATCAAAGACTGTCAACAATTTTTGCAAGTTGGTCCAGCTTAACCAGTCAACTGCCTCTTTTCCATTTGGGCTGACAGTCATCAGCAGAAATGTATGACATTAGTTTAGATGGATGAGATCCAAGAATGGTTTGAGACTGTCTACGAGGAATACTCTTTGAACAAATTTCGTCAAGCTGCTTCCTTAAAATTCATTAGTATTTTATTGGAAAATAATTTATATAGTTTTATTTGGTTTCGTTGGATGTGAGAGGAAAGTTACCAGGGAAGATTCCACTGAATGTCCTAACTTTACTACTACTAAACGGAGAAAAATCCTAATTTTAAGACTTTCGGTATACACAGAAGGCATTTAGGAGTCCTAAAGTTAGGACTCCTAACTTCTGTGAATACCGAAATGAGTAAGTGCCTTCTGTGTATACCAAAATGAGTAAGTGCCTTCTGTGAATACCAAAATAGTAGTAAGTTTAGGATTTTGCCTTAAGTTAGTTCGGTGAATCGGGCCCGATCTGTTTGGTATTGCACTTTACCTGCACATGCTGCTCACAAATCTTTGTTAGGTGCCTTCCTGGTCCACCAGGAACATTTCGTTTGTGTGGAGGGAGTAGACACCTACCAGAAGGCAGTCAGTCTGCACTTCTGGCGGACACCAGAATGGGGCAGTCAGCGCTCTAGCTCTAACTCTAGCAATCATCATAAAAGCTGATGCAGGGTACGACGCGCAGCGGACGCGCTTGTGGCCACACTACAGGCAAGATCACTGTTCAGTTAACGCGAGGAGCGCCTGGTTTTTAAAAATTGTATCGCTTGCACAGTAACTGTTTAATATTGCACTTTACCTGTACATGCTGCTCACAAATCTTTGTTAGGTGCCTCCCTGGTCCACCACGGAACTTTCTGTTTTTGTGGAGGGAGTAGACACCTACCGGAAGGCAGTCAGTCTGCACTTCCGGTGGACACCAGACTGGGGCAGTCAGCGCTCTAGCTCTAAATCCAGCAACCATCATAAAAGCTGCCTCAGGGCACGACAAGCTTGTGGCCACTCTACAGGCAAGACCACTGTTTAGTTAACGCGAGGAGCGCCTGGTAAAGGGCTCCCACTGCAATCTCCTAATTGTTGCCTCTATGCTTTTAATTCACTCAACCTAAGATAATTGCGCCACTTTTAAAAATTGTATCACTTGCACAGTAACTGTTTAGTATTGCACTTTACCTGCCCATGCTGCTCATAAATCTTTGTTGGGTGCCTACCTGGTCCACCACGGAATGTTCCGTTTGTGTAGAGGGAGCAGACACCTACCAGAAGGCAGTCAGTCTGCACTTCCGGCAGACACGAGACTGGGGCAGTCAGCGCTCTAGCTCTAACTCTAGCAACCATCATAAAAGCTGATACAGGGCACGAAGCGCAGCGGACATGCGCAGTGGGCCAGCTGCTGGTGCGCCAAAGGCAAGCCCGCCTGCGCCCATCCGCGTCTGGCCGTCGCCAGTAGGCAGAACCCCTGCAAGTCATAACCCAGCTTGGTCCCAAAAAATACACACTCCTACAAACTACTCCAATATTGAACTTAAGTGCATCAGAGACAGGCACCACCCGAGCGCCTACCCTACTAGCACATGCTCCCATTCCAGAATCCCAGAAGGACCTTTCTCTTGCAGGAATTGCAGATTCCAATGCACCTTGCAATCCAGGTCCCCACCCAAGGCAATCAATACAACCACACACTACCAAGTCCCTAAGCATGCACACGACAATTGGTTACAACATGAGCCCTTACACCTGGCCCATCAAACTAACAGAGACTGGAATTGTTTCTTGGCCAACGTCCGATTCTTACCCAAACACTCCGTGGACATCTGGGATTTGCTATCCTCCACCTTGCCCCATATCAAATTTCTGACCGAGACATGGACCAAGCCTCACTCCAATTCTGACATCGCTATTGCACTCCCAGAGGGTTACCACATTCTGAGACAAGATAGACCACTTAAAGCAGGAGGAGGACTAGCAATAATTTACAAGGATCCCATTAAAATCTCCATTATTGATCAGCAATGTAGCGACACTATGGAGATACTAATTTTCAGAGCAGACACACACCCTCAACTCTGTTTGCAGGACGCCCTGATTTATCAACCACCCGGGCCCCTATCCAACTTCCCCTCCCAAATATTGTAACTCATCTCTCCCTATGTGATCTCCACCAAAAACCTCTAACATTTGGGAGATTTTAATGTGCATGGGGAAAATCCTGAAAACAAAGATGCTGCAAAACTATTAACTGACCTTACCTCACTTGATCTAAGCAAAGTTAAGATTGATCCTACCCATCAGGCCGGACACATGTTAGACTTAGTCCTAACAGACTCTCCCAATATAATCTATACAACCACCAAGCCCCTGGAGTGGTCAGATCATTCTATGATCAACTTCGCTATCAGATGCCAACACAGAGATATTGGCCCCCAAACCAAACCTATCAGGAAACATAGACACTGGCACAAAATGATGCCACAATCCGTTCAGGAATCCTTCATCCCACCCCTTTATGGGGAATCTGTTAGCACTGAGGAAAGATTATCCTTTCTAACCACTAATCTTCTAGTCATCATAGACCATTTAGCTGATAAAGCAGAAAACTCATCTCGCACCTTGTTTCAGATACTAAACTCATCCACCAACCCTAAAGCATGTAATACAGAAGAAGCTCCTTCCCAAAATCTCTGCGACATTATTGCGAACCACCTCTCTCAGAAAATTGAAAAAATATGAAAAATAATCACCTCAGTCTCCGCTCGCCACTCTGAACCCCACATAGATGCAACACCTACCGCAGCTGGTTCCCTCACTTTAGAAGTCTTCCCTGCTCTCACTATTACTTAAACAGACTCCCTCCTAAAAATGGTCAAATCTGGGTCCCCATTAGATCCATTACCTGCCAAGATCTCTGCTACTTTGTCTAACACTCATGCCAGGCCTATATGCTCAATCCTTAATAGCTCCATGAAAGAAGGCACTCTTCCAACTGAGTGGAAAGCAGCACAGATCATTCCTTTAAGGAAAAATCCGAAGGTCCCACCAGAGGACGTCACCAACTTCCGTCCCATCTCTCTGCTCCCGCTATATGGTAAACTCCTAGAAAAACATATAAACAAACATCTATCTGAGTTCATTGAATCCACTAACCGCCTCGACCAATCACAGTCTGGCTTTCACCCTAAGCACAGCAGAGTCAACATTGGTGGAGGTTACTGATAACATCTGAATGGCTGCAGATAGTGGTCGGGCAGTGATCTTGGTGCTGCTGGACCTGTCTGCAGCCTTCAACAACATATCCCACCAGGTCCTGCTCAAACGTCAACCTCGGTTCCTAACGTTCCCAGACCACCTTTATCACCAAGGGGGTTCCACAGAGCTCTTGTTTGAGCCCCGCACTGTTCAATGTCTATGTTACCCCCTTGGCAGGGCTGCTGAGGAAATTAGGCTTCATTCCCATCTCACACGCCGATGACACGCAACTCCTCCTTACCTTTGACTAATCGAATCCACATATACAGGACATCTTCTCGGAAGGGATGAAAGGCATCGCACAGTGGATGAGGGATAACTGTCTCCAATTGAACACTGAAAAATCCGAGATAATGCTGTTCGGAGAAGCAAAATTGATGGCCAGGGGAATTAGGACCAGCCCCTCCCCCAAAGCAGACAGTTAAAAACCTAGGAGTGCGAATTGATCAGAAACTAACATTAGAGGAACAACTAAACATCACAGCCAGGACTTGCTTTCATACCCTTGACATCCTCCGAAGGGTTTTTCCCTTGCTACCATGAGTAACCCGTAAAACCTCAATCCAGGCACTGATTATCAGTTGCCTGGATTATTGCAATGCTCTGCTGATCTCTGCTAAGGAAAAATCCCTAAACAAGCTCCAGATAGTTCAGAACACTGCTGCCCGCCTATTGAGCAATGCCATTTCCAGAACACCTTCTGCTCCCATTCTTCTTAAACTTCACTGGTTCCCAATAAAAAAAGAGAATTAAATTCAAAATATGTTGCATGGTGTGCAAATCATTACATGAGCCCTAGCTACCTAGCCTAAAAGTTGGTCGATATACCCCGGCCAGGCCTCTTAGATCTAGCCATCAAGCACTTCTTTGTACTCTCCGTATCAAACTGGCACATACAGGAGGCAAAGCTTTCTCCCATCTGGCTCCTCGGTACTGGAACCAACTCCCCATACAGATGTGCCAGTGCACAAATTTCTTGGCCTTCAGGAAACTTCTGAAAACTGAACTGTTCTAGTCCTCCTTGGTATGACCACAAGCAGTCTGAGCGCAGAAATACCCCGTATGGGGTGATTCAGGCGCTATATAAGTCACATAAAATAAATATTTTATTGATAAAATACAGCTTTAAGGGTAAAACTTCATATACAATTTACTTAGGAGTAACAAAGACAACAGTAAATAGTATTTAAGAAAGTTATTATAATATTGCGTTAAATGAAAGGTATCTGGATGAAGCACAGTGTTTGGCGAATGCAAAAAACAAATGGTGCAAACTTTTCTAAAAATCATGTAACAGAAAGTGCTCACTTTTAAAAGTCAGGAAAAGTACGTGGTTGATACATTTTCAAAACAAATGGAGGCCTATCATTTTGTAAAAATGGGACCAGGCAGAGCCTTAATTTCTAAGCAAACCATTGACTTCATTGATGTTTCAAACCTCATCTGCTGTATTCAGAGTCTTCTTCAGAAAAATGGGGACATGTCATGCTTTATGCAGAAACACATTTTCAATAAACATTAAATTATAAAGTATATTTTCAACCAGAGTTTAATTTTAAGTAATTCTTCAAAGCTTATTTCAAATAATATCTTCAAAAGCATTTCAAAGTTGACTTTGCTCATCTCTGCAAGAAGGGTCAGAGCACACAGGCCCAACTCCAACATAAAAAGGTTGTGCAGGTGCTCTTTCACTATCCCAGAAAAATGCTTTCCCATTTGGGGACATCATATGACACAATAGTGTTTACTCTATGTAATAAACATTGATTTTTTGGCTTAATCTGTTACACTCTGCCTTTATAAATCCGTCCTTAATCGTAACTTTGGGCCTCATTAGGATGGCGGGCGGACTCACATCCGCCCGCCACCCTAACGGAGATGTGGACCGCCCGACTTAGTGTTGGGGGGGTCCCACAGGACAAATTATAATGCAACCGCCACCGTGGCGGTCGCATTGTCCAGGGTTTCCATTGCAGTGGGTGCTGCTGGCTGCAGCAACCACCGCAATGAACAAACGGTATGTGTAACACATCCCGGTGCTATGTGACAGGCACCTTGTAGTGCCTGTCCCTTGGTACAGGGATCTGTTGGGGGGCACCATAGGTGCTCCCCCACAATCAAGGGCTGGGGATGAAGGGAGGCCCCAATGTCCATTCCCACCAGCCTTTGCATGGCGGATGGACCATCATGGAAAGGCTGGCGGGGAGGGAACATCCTAATTCCTACGGCAGTGCCTGGTAGGCACCGCCATCATTTTAGGGATAGGAAGGCCTCCTATGCACCAGTGGGCTCAAGGAGCCCATCGGATGCGTGGCATTCGGAGTTTCCGACCGCCACGGAACTGCCCGCCAATGTAATTTGGCAGGCAGAAAATGGGCTTACGATGATGGTGAGACCTCCACCGACAGCCTGTCAGTGGCGGTCTCACTGGGATGGTAATGAGGCCCCATGGATCTTACAGTTTAACCCAAAGAAATGTCTTCGTTTGTGTGTGTCTGGTTGTATTTCGATCTAAAGATAATAAGCGCCCTTGCGCCTATATAAATATTTCTCCTTTAGTGTAATGAGGGTACTTAACTATTGATGCAAAAATGAAATGTTATAATGTGTAAAAAGTATGACTGTGTTTTTTGTTCTTGTATATGAAACTTCTATGTACCGCATGTGGGTGATATGCTGAGAGGTGGCCTCCCCATGTGTGCGTATATGTAAGGGTGGAGTCTTTGCGTCTGTGTTTGTGTCACTGGGTATAGCGTTAAGAATTGATGTCAAGTTTGTGTGTCTATTTTAATGTGTTTAAGAAGCGGGTTATTTATATCACGTGCCTAATTCTATATGTGTACACATCTGTGTTTCCGTTTACAATAGTCGCATTGTGTGCAAAATCATATGTGCTTTCTTGCTGTGCGTGTCTACATATGGTAATGTGAGAATAACTATTTGTAAAGACATGTGGATGTAAAGGTTGAAGGGGAAACTTTACATTTAACTATGTATGCGAGTGAATGCACGCTTCTGGGTGTGGAAATGAGAAGGGATTCCTGTATGTGCATGTGTACCTGTGGATGTGAAGGTGAGAATCAGTGTCCAAAAAACGGCGCATGTTGTACGTGTAGTGTGCATGTGCCAGTGTGTTCGCATGTAAAATAAAGGCAATAACTAACATTGTGTGTGCGTGTGTGCCTGCGTGTTAGCTAGGGACAAGAGACAGCAAAACTAAATCAAGCAAAGACATATAGAAAGAACTAAAACCACACAGCTAATGCAAACATCATGTTATGCGCTGCGAACGACTTTGTGTTTTACCTTTGTCCATAATTGCTGCTAACCTGAAACAGATTCACTACTCATTTGTTAAGCAATAAATAATTGACGTGATTGATGTGTTTTCACGTAATTGGCATTATGACAAACCACGAGCAATTACATAGTGGGTTCTCCTAAATTGTTATGAATGTTTATGTTACAGCAAAACCACCGTCATAATTGAGAAAGTTGTTTATGTGAGCATTTGTTTCTATGTAGCACAAATAGACTCATTTATGGGTTTCACATCAGTTTTCTTTGTCTTTGGCTGCCTGTCTTACATCTTCATCTGCAAATCACAATATAAATACTAACTTTTAATTTCAGAACTTCTCTGCTGAACAGAACACAAAATATACAGTAGTAGTTAATTGTATTCCATTGAGCAAAATAAGGAACGTTTTAGGGATAGAGTGACTGCAGATCACACATATTCTTGAACCAAGAGTGAAGCCTGCCCCTTGGATATATTCCCCATTGTAACAGGCATCCATGCACTCTTGATCTACAGCCAGATTCATCAAGGGAAATTGCGCTCGCAAAGGACCAGATTCTGAGAATCTGGCCCTTTGCGAGCACAATTTTTGCATTAGGGATTCATCATCCCAAATGCAAAATTCGCTATTAAAGAATTCGCATTTTAGCAAGGAATAGCATTTAAGGAATCTCTATTTGATATTCCTTAAATGCAATTCATGAAACTTTTAAAATTTGCGAATTCGCAATTTCCGGCCGCTATTTACCGCGAAGTCTGACTTCGTGGTAAATAGCGAAAACTTAGAAAAATGCACTTTAGTGCATTTTTCTAAGCGGTATGTTACACACACACATTTCCTTTGGACATGTGTGTGCGCAACATCAGGCTACATTTCTATTTCAGGGGTGCTACAGGGTGTCCTTTGGACACCCCTGGCACCCTTGCAATCGCATTCTTATTTGTGATTAGCAAATTGCTAATCGCAAATAAGGATTGACTCCCTATTCATTCCTATGGGCCTTTAGGCCCATAGGAATGAATGGGGAGTTATTCCTTATTTGCGATAAGCAATTTGCTAATCGCAAATAGGGAGGCTGTAGGAATCGCAATTTATTTTGCAATTTCTACATGAATCCCGATTTGAGAGTCCTTAATAGCGATTCCTTAATAATCGCTATTAAGGACTCGCAAATCGGGACCATGATGAATCTGGGGGCTAGTCAGGAGGTGTTGCGACAAGGGGGTGTGACTCAGGCCCTTGTAGCCCCTGCGAATCAGGGGGTCTACTAACCATCCAGGGGCCCCAACATTTCAAGTCGACAAATTCAGCCTAAGGCCAATAAATATCTGTGAGATACGGGCGACTCTGAGGCCTCTCTTCACATTGTGCAGAGGGGGCCAGAGCAGATTTGCATTCCGACACTCTGTTGTGAGCGTGAAATAGGCCACAGCAAGCAGGGGTTAGCTATACAATGGGGGGGTTCATACCCCACAAATGTCTTGTGAGTCGGTTCTGAGGGAAGCTGGGGTTGGGATGTGTGTATTAGGGGCAGGTGGACAGTGTCATATGATATCACGTCCATTCAGCTGAAGTTGCAGGCTGCAGGTCCAATTGTAAATTGACCCCATTGGGCCTCTGTGGCTCAATACTATAACGTTGCAGCAACATAGACATTTAGTGCAGCGTGCAGGGCATTGTGGGCCAGCAGTGGTTTGCAGCATGGTGGAAGGGAGGGTGTGGTAAAAAATTGGTGGCAGCATCCCTGTGACCTGACACCTAAGTGGCATTGAAAGCATCAAATGAATGGGTCACATTGCCTTGGGACAGGTCTGAACATGCCTCATTCTTTTGTGCAGCAGTGTTCCTTGGGGCACAGCAGAGCTGTCGCTCGCTACGTATTCCAAGCTCGGGTGCCCACCATTCACCTGCAGTCAGCTTCATGCTTCCCGTTATGTACCCAGCTGCCTGGTGATGCTGGGGGATGAAGTACACTCCCTGAGATGGGCAAGAGACAGGACCCCGGATTTCCAGTTCCTTGTCTTTGTAGCATGGAAACAGCCAAAGCGCATTTTGTCACCACTGTGACTTCCTCAAGGCTTGAATTGTAGTAGTATATGAGCCTCAAAGAATATCTCAATTGAGGTTCTAAAGTCTCAGCATTAGCATTAGCATTAGCATTAGCAGAAGTCATCCTGTATTTAGAGACTATCTTGTCCGTTTTGTGGAATCCATTTTGTATTTCTGTCAGCCATTTTGTTTGCCATGTGCTACCATGTGCTTGCCATGTGCTCTGTCCTACCTTCCTGTTAACTGCTCTTGAAAACTGCCTAGAGACAAGATATATTTAGCCTTTTCTGCATCGCACATGCTCTGTTGAGCTTGCAGCTTTCCTTGTAGCTGTCCCCAATCTGTAACTGTCAGGATGTGTTCACCAGAATTAGCAACTGTTAGCTCCTCCCACTTGTTGACTGTGCATTTTCTGTATGACCTTATATGTACCTAAAACCAGCATTTTGTACTTGTACCGCCTTCATTTGAGCCCCTGTGTGGGTATAAAAGGACCAAACTCCTTCCAGTCAGTGTGCTACTTCATACATTACCGAAGGGTGTTGTGTGAATGTAGTCAGGGCCGGACTGGCTACCGGGCAGTTGTGTGTGCTGCCGAGCAGGGGGATGCTTTCGTTGATGGGGACCTGTGTGTGCAAAACGAAATTTGTTTTGCTTTTTTTTTTTCAAAATGCACGCAGGTCCCCATCAACGAAATACGCCCATACCACGGAGAAATCATCCCCCTGCTCGGCAGCACACACAACTGCCCGGTAGCCAGTCCGGCCCTGAATGTAGTTCCACCTCATGAGGTTTAATAAATCTTGTATTTTCTTTTCCAGTTTCTGTGACAACTTCTTCCTATTGGTCTGAGGGCTCTGTGCAGAGAAGGGCTAATCCCTGGCACAGGTAAGCCTTGCTGAGGCTCACCACTACACGATCATCATTCTTTAGCTCACTTCGCCACCCCAATTCAGACTCAGCCATATGTAAAATCTGATGGACATTGCCTCCCAGCCGCCGGACCACCCACACATGGTTCCTCATGCTCAGCCTGTTCCCAGCGCTCCAAGATCCCCTTCTCCTCACGGGGCTCTGACAATCCCTCCAGGTGGATGATGCTATAACTGGCAGCACAGTCATCACCCACTCTAATTAAGTCCATTCAGCTGAACTGCCTGCATCTTCTTTCACAAGAAAACTGCCTGGGGGATTCATGCAGGCAACGAGGGACTACTATGACTGCGTTGTCGCGTGCAGCAAGCATTGCAGGTGCTGCTGCAATAATATAAATTCAGGTTTGTGTTGGGCAGAATTTGCATGCCCATGACGATATTGGTACCCATGCCTTTTCACCTGCCAATACCTCGACGTGCCAACACTGGCTACCAATCATTAGTGTGAATGGAGCATAGAGAGTCAACAAGTCAGCCAGGCTGTGAATAGCAGTCACCCCTCAATCTTCATTATGCATTTCATTGAAAACTGACAAAAGAGGAGCTAAAATGCAATGTTAAATGTTCTCAGCTCACCCAGCTGTAGGTAGTTTTTATAAAACAAACTTAAAACCTTTTGTTCACAGATTCGTTTTTCTTCTACTTTTGGGAGCGAATCATTTGCATTCTAAGACTTTTTTTGGCCTTTAAAAGTTTGCCATCCTGAATTGTGTTCTACCACTCTTGACTTTACAGTCATTTGTAATTTGGAACATCTTTCTCCTGTGGAGTACGTTTCCTAAGTTAGAAACCTGAGCGATAAATCTGTTGATATTGGCATGAGCCTGTAAGATCTGTGTAACTGGGGGAATACTTTTTCTAACTGTGAGATATGTGTAACCTGAGGGATAGCTCTTCAGAGCTAGGTATGTATCTGCATGATCTTTGAATTTCCTGATAGCTTACGCTGGTGAAAGTAGCTTTGTTGTAATAGACCTGCACTTGTAAGATCTCACATCTGTTAAAAGATAGTGGCATGTGTGCAGATAGAAGTCTGAGTTTTGAAATCTATATAAACTGAGTGATAGCTCTACTGTGAATGCCTGTATCTGTAAATTCCTTCTGGCCCAAGGGATTGCTTTATTGTCAGAGGTCTGAATGGGAGATAACTGAGTTACCCGAGGATCAACTCTGCTGTGATAGGCCACAAGATCAGTGTGACATGACAGATAGCTCAGGTGCCAGATTCTTAAGTTTGTAAGATCTCTATAAAAAGGAAGATAGCTCCACAGCTTTAAGGCCTACTTACGAGGTCAGTGGTCTAATGGCCCACCAAACCTGTGGTGTCAGTGTAGGCCCTGCTGCACCGGTGGTCCGACCACCCTAATACAAGTTTGGCAGTCGGACCACCATAGGACAGCTGCTTCCACTGGGGATCTGCAATCCCTCTTCAGTCTTGCAGTGGTTTGAGGCTGTAATATGCTGGCTGTGGTGCTGTGGCACCGCCAAGTATATTACGAGTTTCCTCACTGCCATAGTTTTCATGCAGTGAGCTTGCCATGGAAAGCGTGGTCCTGAGGAAACTAAGGGGTCCCTACAGGGCCCCCTGTTGCCTCTGGGCCATGGGGTGCATGCAGGGTGACACCTGGGGCCGTATTACACACCGGTGCCACCAATGATAGTGAGGAGGCTGGAATTATCATTGATTGTGCCCGGCACATCTTGGAAAGCTACGTCGGGCATTAACAATGATAATGCACCCTATTATGGTGAATGGGTTGCCCCAGGGCAGCCGCGAACTCGCACAGCCCCAGGGCAGCGCATTCATGTGAAAACACAGAGCAGCTGCTCCATGTTTTTACTGTGCAGGCGGCACCGGCCAGTACTTTCAAAGGGTTTTTAGAGATCCTCTTGCAGGCGAGGGCAGTCACTGACTGCACCCTCCTGCAAGGGTATGTCTGGGGAGACCATGGGACCACCTTTACCCCCTGCAGAGGGCTGCTGTCAGGAGGTGCACTGACAGTGCACCAATTTTTAAATGGCACACCCCTATGAAAATGAGGTAATTCCCTCTGTCAATGGCACTGGCGCATTAAGTGCGCCATTGTTATCAGTATTATAGAAGGGGCTCACAAGAGTCTGCGCCCCCTTCTATAATACCAAAATAACCCGGGGGTGCAAAAAGTGGGAGCAAACGCCTGTTGCGCCCCCAGGGCACCTTCTGTAATGCAGCCCCTGGTCTGTACGCACCCCGGTTCAGAGGCACCACCGTGGGCCCACCAATGCTCCACCCCCCCCCGACCACAAATAAACTCACAATCTGGCGGGCGGTGTGTGGACAAGTTTTGTAGTGTGGCAGCGGGACACTGGTGTCGTGACCCACTGCCACACTGCCAAACTCGCAACTAGGACCTTAGTCTTGCGGCAGTAAGATCAGTGAAATGTGTGTAGTAAGTTTGCTGTTAGCTGTGCTAGCATACACTTGACACTTGAGACTTTTAAATCTGTGTAACCTGAGTGATAGCTTTTTTGTCACATTCACGAGTCTAAAGAATATAGGTTAACAATTGATGACTTGTCTAAAATAGTGGATTTTGAAATCTATCAAAAATCGGAGATAATCCTGCTGTCTACAATCGAAGTTTACCCAACCTCTGCAACTTAAGAATCAGCTCTAAATCCAGAGCTTACCAGATCTCTTCAACCTCGGCTGCCTCAGCTTTGTGTATGTACGTTTGCCTGTGATCGCGTATTGTGCAGGCCTGTATGTAATAAGGGAATCTGTCCTCTCGGGTATAGTGGGAGTTTTGGAATATTGCATTAGTTCTAAACTGTCCATAGATCTGTGACTTTTTAGCTAATTCATGTGAAAAAAACAATGTAAAAAGGAGCATTCTGCCTCTGCTGATTCTGAGTTTTCTACCTCCCAGGACACTGTGGAGAACGTCAAGCCTCTTCAGTATAATGTGACGCTGGTAGAAATATTTATTACAAGAAGGCTTTGATCTTTCTGTCCAGCACTGCTTTTTTCCTGCCTCCTCCCTAACATTGCTACTTGCACCAGGATACTACTAGAGCCTTGACAGCATTCCAGGCAGGACTTCCCTCTGTATAGCATTACTGTTACTGGCAGACAAGGCATTATGTTGCAGCATTTCACACAGAATTCCTATTTCTGAAGGGGTTAACATCCCCATTTACCACCTATTCTGAGTAGGTAGTAAATGGAAGCAGGGCCTTCCGTACAGGGTTGAGTTGTAGGGTGGGTTTTGGGATGGTAGGGGAAAGAGGAGAAATATATGTTAAGAAGGGGCATGGTGACCTTTTGTTGTAGAAGAAGGTTGGGCATGGCCAGATTGTGAGGCCTGGCTCCTGTTGCAGTTGAAGTTTCAAGCAACTTTACCAGCTGGAATGTCTGGTTGTGAAAATCATGCCAGTTGTTCCTCAGCCAGTAAAACATGGTGTGGGAACACAGGACTAGTCATGATTGAGTGCAGCAGAATGCACAAGGGAATTCCACTCCGCCCACCTCTTAATCAGGACCAAGGAGGAGGTCACAATCTACGATCCATCGTGCCCCTTTGTCCTTTTTAGCACACATGCCCACAAGGAGCAGTTTAAGAGCACTGCAGCTCCCCCTGCCTGCATCCCAGGGCCAGATAGCCTACCTGGAGCCATCAGAGCTCAGCTCTATTAACACTTATTTTCTAATTTGGCAGATTGGCCCATCAGGTGAATGGACAGACAGCTACAAGCTAGGAAGAGGGGTGTGTCAGGCCTGTGTCCCGGCTCCTGTATTGTTTCTTTTATGTATGAATGGTCTAGGTACAGCCATGGCCAGTTCAGGATCGAATGCCGCCTCAATTGGCAGGAAAAAGGTCCCAGATTTATTATAATGCAGGTGATACAGTTTTACTCTCTAGAACCCCCAATGGCCTTAATATTTTAGTGCAAGAATTTGTGCCTTTTATGGGGAATTTAGGTTTGGTTACCAATCAAAAAACGTATTATGGTTTGCAGGCCTAGGTAACACAAGAGCAGGGCATATTTTTTATAGTGTCACCCTGTTGCCCGGACTCAGGACTTCTCATATTTGGGCATAGTTATGGATACAAGAGAAAATTGGGGACCCTGTATTGCTTAAGTGCGTCAGAGGTTTGTAAGCTCAGTGAGGTACATTTTAACTTGTCCAACCGTAATGGGAAAAACCTGTAGCCCCCCTCCTGGAGGTCTAAAGGAGAAAATACCTTTCATTTCTTACATATAGCTTAGGAATCTGGGCTTATTCTAATATCCGTACCGTCCAAGGCAAGCAAAACAGGGCATTTAGGTGACTTCTGGGCGTCCCACCATGTTCTACTTACATTATGTATCAATAACTTGGGATCTATTATGCCGAAGAAAACATTTAATTGGCCCCCTTCCTCTTGTGGCGTTCAATTTAGGCAAACCCATAAGGAAATCATAAATGACTGTCTCTTATGCGCGAGAGGCAATAAAGGGCGAGGGATTAAATGGCATATTCATATTAATATGGGAATATTTAATTGTAAAGACTGCTTAGGTGGAGAGAAGAGAAAATTATAGGGACGAGGGGGTATATGTACAAGGAAATGGCACAGCGCAGCGCTGTGGCAATTTTGCAGTGCTGAGCCCGCAGCATTTAAATAAACGCACAGATGCATTATGTTTACAAAAGTATGGTGCACCCTTTTCCCTTGGGCTAGTGCTAAAAATAACTGCCTAGCGCCAACACAGACACCACCCTTGTGCCATGGTGCAATGGTGACTGTATTGCAGGATGGTGCAAGGGTGTCTGCGTGGCAGGGAATGATTGTTTATGTCCATAAACTATCTTTAACCCCTTGGCTGCGGGGTGTCCCCCCCCCCCCCCGCTGTGTGAGGGTACGGGGGAGGCGCGCAGCGCCGCCGTGCTGTTGACGAGCTCAGCTCGTCATGAGGCACAGCGGAGCTGCCCTCGTGACGAGTTGAGCTCGTCACACCACACCCGTTTTTTGAACGTTCAGCACAGCGGGGTAATTATCCCCGCGTGCGAACGTTCCAACGGCTGTGACGAGCTCAGCTCGTCATGAGGGCAGCTCAACAGTCCCTCATGACGAGCTGAGCTCGTCAACAGCACACAAGGGGTTAAAGGTGATTTGCTCTTTCTATATGTGCTGCAAAATGCAGCACATATAAAAAGAGCAAAAACGAGGAGAAATAAAAGTATTTCTCGTCGCGCCAATATATAACGCCTGTATTTGCATTTTAGTTTTTGGCGCTGCCTCAGATTTACACATCATTGAAAATCTGGGGCAGCATCAGAAAGCAATGGGTGTTGCGTTGGAACACCCATTGTACGCCCCTTTTACACAGATATCTCAGTGAAAGGGTACCATATTTACAAAACAGAGTTAAGTCACACAAAATGGCTTAATACCATTTTGTAAATATGGAGCAGGGCATCACGCCAACGGAACTTCAGAAAAAGTGATGTTCCGGTGGCGCAATCCCAAAGTTTCATAGTTAACAGGTTTCATATAATACTCTTAACAGGAATATAGTTGCATATTTTGCAGTAATCTGCCAATTTAACACCAGATGAAGAAAACAATTGTTAAGTTAATGATAGAAAGCAGTGAATGTGAAGATACACATGTCAAATGACAAAGGCCCATTCTAACTGTCTTTTTTTGGGGTTAGCATCTCAGTCATAGATTTTGCAGGTAAGAGCACACATGCAAGTAATCAAGGACTGCCCAGTGCTTTTAGTGGTTTAGTGTATTTCTGATTTAGTTCAGTACACACTTGAAGGATTGTGTCCGGGCCAAATCATTACCCTTAATAGACAAAAAGTGGCAAAGCAAATAGGTGTCGACTTTGGCACCAATCGGCTTTGCCGATTGCTTTTTGACAGTGCACTACAGCATCAGGAAACTGTGCAGCATCGTCAAAACAACAACAAAAAAATTTGATTATGGTTGCATCGTTACACTAAAAAACACACAAAGTAAAATTGTCTAGGAGTGAGAAAAAGACAGGAGTAGGGTGATATCAGAGCAAGAAAGGCAGATGAGGAAGGAATCCTTCCAGGATGAGAACCCTCACTCACCAATAGGTGACATGCTTCATCATATGGGTTTCTCTCGCCGGGACATCTGTTTTGGAGGTGCACCTTACATATGTAGTTTAGCACTACGAGACATACCTAGAGCTTGGAGAGCTGTTCTTTCACACCCATAATAGACCATCCTAAAAAAATAACACGGGTCGTTGTCAGCCTGACCGCCCTGATCCTGTGGTGGCCAGTATATATATATTTTCAGTTTTTCGATCATGAATTCCCACTGTTGCAGAGTGACTACTTAACACTATTTTGGGGATCAGTACCACTTGGCTTTTCTAGATCCCTTTACATCCTGTGTGTTGACGATCATTACACTGACATATGAATGCGTCATAATGCCTGTGTAATGTAGTGGGTGCAAGTTGTTTTCATTTATTTTCATTTAGTAATCGAAGAAGATGACAAACATCACTTGGATTGGTAAATTAAAAAAATAAGATTTGTTCGCATGCAATAGCTAATTAAAAAAACACAATCCTGTAGGGTCAGGGATGAGTGAGTATGGGAAGAAAGGGGAAACTCGTCACTCAGAGGTTGGGGACAGACAAAAGGGCATGAACACCATACAAGCACACAGGTGAGATGAGAAACACAGAGTGCAAGGTGGGGAAAGAAGCACACGGATGAGAGAGAGCAGTTCGGGGAAGCAAAGCAAATAGATGAGAAAGAACAACATGTAGCGGGGGCAGCGATAGAACACGTGAGGAAAACTGCTGGAAAACATATAGACACTTGTGGAGTGATTAAGCAAAAAGAAAAAACATCAGTTCCCTAAAAGTGAGCAATGGCAGGACACAAGAAAACAGATAGTGCTCCAGGGGATAAGCACACACAAGATAGACATGACAAACCATCGAATAAGAAGCAAACAAATGAGAGCAGTAATAAAAAACAATCAGATTTATATTAGATATCTAATTTGATTATGTTGAAGGGAGGGCAGCCGAAGCATAATAAACCCTTTAATCCCAGAGAATTCTGATATCAAAGTACGCCAGTGAAGTATCAACCTTTTTACATTCCTGCAACAAACTCATTTACTTTATAAACAAATCTACTGCACCAGAGATGGGTGGAATGTTGAAAAAAAGCAGGTAATTTGGAATGGTAAAAAGCTAAGTGTAGGAGTGGATGATGGGAGACTGCTAAAGTAGTAAATTATTTGATCTTTAATAGTTGAGCAGTCACTGATGTAGCGGAATTTACTTTTCATGTGGTGATTGATGCATGTGTTTAATACCAATTTGGAAAGACTTAGCCATTGAAAATAAAACTTTTGGGAAAGGGAAAAGAAAAATGCGATCCTGAGATTCACTAAGGCCTAGGAAACTACTAATGGAAACACGCAATTTCCGATTATATTTGACATGACATCACAAGCTTATAAGTTGTATTTCATATGCACAATATGTACTCACATTTAAACATGTTTATATTTTTTTCATTTTTTTCATCAACTCAAAGCACATTTGATGTAGCTAATTCTATGTAATGGCCCGTCTACTTTTGTGATACATGATTTGAACTGCACCTGGACTAAACTGGACTTCTTCATCATGACTTATTTCAAGAAGTATAAGGATAATTAAAAAGTAGCTGATTAGAGGGATAAGTATACAAATTACATGATTGCCAAATAATCATGGGCGGAAAGTATATTCATGTCTGTGAGGTGACATTTGGTAAAGGAAACAAACTTTAAAGTTATTACCAAGAGAAAATTACAAGTGGAACCGCAATGTTGCTCTGTCATATTAGCTGGAACGTTAATTACCAAAATCAATTTTTTATGTACTGAGTTTAATACTTAACCTCATTCCTAGAAGGAAGCCAAATCAAACTATTTTACAGAGAATTGAAAGATCCAATTACACGCTTCCAAAGCACTAATGGCTGTTCCTTGTAAATTCAATTGCTTTACACAAAAAAATAATAGGAGTTCCTTTCTAACACTTTTAATTGCTTTACTTCAAAATTGTGACATGCTCATTTAAAATATTTAAGTGCACTGCAACTGTGAAAAGCAGCATTTACTTTTTTTTTGTATTTTGAAAAGACAGAATAAACATAACTTTTACAATGACCAACATACCTTAAACATTGTTCCAACAGGGACACTAAACAAACACTACCCTTCCCTGAACTTTCACTAGTATTATAAGGTTTCTAGTATTCTATTAATGATTGAACTCAATGGATTTTAAATACTATTCACCATATACCCAAAGTGTAAATGGGTAAATATTTGTTAGGTAATGGTGTTCACAATAATTTTCTCTTTTCTGTTGTCCTCTTTCCCTCTATTTCTCTGTGTATATATAATTGTTATTCTAACCCCAAAAAAGAAAATTTAAATAAAGATAAATACAAAAATAAAATCTGGGTTCATAGTTTAGTTATTGTGATTTGTTATGTAGCTGACCATTTCATGGTTAATGTAGCATGTGAGGCCCTAAGCAGTGCATTGCAGGGGCAAAAGTTATAGTTAGCTCAGGTAACTATGACTGCTGAATGTCTATGGTTTTGTATGGGTGAAATCTAAGCCTAACTATAACATCCCCGTAACCTTTGTATTTTTCAAGTTGATTTCTATGTTTTTACATTTATTTCCTAGCTATAATGTCCCTGTAACCTTTGTTTTTTTAGTGAATTTCAAAGTTTTTTAATTTAATTTCCTAACTACAATGTCTCTGTAGCCTTTTTTTTTGCAGTGAATTTCAAAGGTTTTTCCAATTCTGTTTTGAAAGTATTATGTCCCTGTAGTTTTTTGTTGTTAATTTCAAGGGCTTATGTTTAATGCTTAGTATGCTGCAAAATATTTTGATTTGTAATTTAGCAATTCATTTTTTAGAACTGTACTTTATAAATGTAATTGTACAAGTTTTATATTTATTCAAATTAGTTTTTGTTTCCGCAGTAGCTCCACGGGTCCGAAAACATAGATTGACCACAAGTACTCTGTGTTTTTTAATTCTGATCACTTGATTAGAATGAATACGCAAAGACCGATTCACGGAAAATTTGAAAGATTATTTCACATATGTACCTCCTTCTATTTGTATTAATGACATAATTTTGAACATATGTACAAGTCTATATATGGCCCCTTATATCTGTTTCTCAAGAAAGTTACTCATTTTAAAAGTTTTGCATACTCGCAAATCGACGGACCTGATTTGCGAACTCGCCCGATGACACACCCAAACCTTGTCTTTTGCATTTGTACATTAGGACCCCACCCATGTACTTACATATAAAACCACACTAAAAACAGTTATTTCTCCAGTGAACTCTGTGGAAGGAGGATTGAGAACCAGTGGTGCTATGCTTTCAAAGAATAGCTGAAGCTTTATCTTCTATCCAGGATGAACACCCACAACTTGTTGAGGATGAGGAGGAAGATACACCACCTCCAAGAATGCAAAGTGATGTCTGGAATAAGTTTACAATACCTTCTGGATGTGGTGTGCAGCATTTGTGACAAGTATGTATCCATGGGCACTGTCAAGTAATATTTACATGGATCAAGTTCCATGTGAAAGCACTTAAAAATAATTCATGGAAGAGTGTACAAACAGATGATGTGGGAGCTGGACAGCCCACCTCTACAGCACCATCAGGAGAATCTTCATCAGCTGCAGTCCTTACAATACCAGCTCCCTGTGAAGCACTGAGTGAGATGATTACTCACTGTGCGAAATGCCACTTGCTTGTCACTGCAAAAAATTCTTCTGTGGGTGCATTCTCGGATACAGTGAAAATGCATAGCTGTAAGTTTTTTTTTTGCTTCCAGTTACCTCATAATGTGTTTTGAAGACTGAAAAAAGTTGCTTCTTTGCATTTCTCTATCCTTACTCTTTCACTGCCCTGATTGCTTTTTGTTAAAAAAACGAAAAAACGTAAAAAAAACCTTTTACAAAAAAGAGTTTTTTTAGAACCACTATCTGGTCAAGCACAGAGCTAACTGTGTTTTTAATGTGTCGGAGATTATTAAGTTGGTGGGGCGATGAGGTCCTTTTGTGTCCCTAGGACCTCAGGACACAAGTGGACTTCATCCCCCAAGCAGCAGTGCGCCAAGAGGCGCGCTTGAAGTGTGGTGTGAAAAGGGGATGTGGCCTAGGACCACCTCTCTGCAATCTAGCTCTGTGGCGCATATTGGAGGTACCTGGTGGGCTAGTTGGCCCCTAGGGCCCCTCAGAGTTCAAGGGGAATTAATTCCCCAACTAATAGCACACATGGGGCGCATTTGCAGAGTGGTGGAGAAAGGGAGCGTGGCCTTTGTCTACCTCACAGTAACCCCACTGCCTGGGGCTTTCTGGAGGTAAGAGGTAGGCTAGTTGTCCCCTTAAGGACCCCCAGCAGTGAAGGGGACTTCAATCCCCATCCAAGAGCGCGCCAGGGAGTGTGTTTGTATAGTGGTGGGTAAAGGGGGAATGGCCTGGTACGAGTACTTACAAGTGCTACTGTGTGTGACTTACTGGAGGTAATAGGTGGGGAAGTTGGCCCCCAAGGATGTCCTTGGGGGGGCCAACTACCCCTCTTGTCACCTCCTAAGACATCTTCGGAGGCCATGCCCCCCTTTCTCCACCACTCTCCAAACGCACCTCCTGGCACACTACGGGATGGGGGATGAAGTCCAATTTAGTCCTGAGGGAGTTTGGGGGCCAAGAATCCCTCCTGTTACCACCTGTAAGTCCAATGCATTGGAATTCCTGAGCGCTGGTTGGAGGCCCAGCACCCGTTCTCCACCACTGTGCAAACATGACTACTACATAAAGAAGCATCTTTCTAAGCACCTTTGACTTAGAGGTAGTTTTAATCCCCCTGCCCTATTATGTACTAGGCCCTTACAGAGGAGGTCATGATAATCACAGAGGTACCCCAACACATAGTGTTCCAAGGTGTTGTCACTGTCTTCTAAGTGTCTTTTAGCATAGCACTGGTTCTAGGCCTGGTTAGTCAGAGTAAGTTACCACCAGTACCCATCAGCAAAACGTTGGGGGCACAGGAGGACTTTCTGCTCCTCTGTTGGTTCTTTCTGCACATCTCTTGCTTCTTCCTGCACTTTTTCGTCTTTCTGGACTTCTGTTGCCTCTTTCTGCGTTTGTCTTGCTTCTTTCTGTGCCTTTGTTCCTCTTTCTTCACATGTCGTACCTCTGTAGGCATAGTTAGAAATTCGCATTTAAAAAACCTTTGAAATTCACTGCAAAAACCATAGGTTTCAGGCATGTTATAGTTCGGAATTCGCATTTAAAAAACCTTAGAAATTCATTGAAAAAATCAGAGGTTTCAGGGACATTATAGTTAGTCGGACATTTCACTCATACAAAACCAGTAAAATTCAGCAGTTACACTTAGTTCAGCTAACTCTAACTCGCGTCCCTGCAATGCAGTGCTGATGAGATCACATATTACATCATTCATGACATGGCCAGTGACATTACTGATGTCATCTCAAATGACATCACTGATGACATCATCCACATGATAATCTGATGCACCTCCTCACATCCTAATATAACCTTTGATGCACCCACGATAAAATACAGAGTACCATTTTCAAAAACATAGACACACCAACACCAGTTATTACATACTCACTTACTGATTCCTAGGTCTACACACACATCCACCCATTCACCCATACATGTACTCATACATGCAGTCACTCATCAATTCAGCACTATCATATGCACTCATACACCTATACAGACACTCACACGCCACCACTCACCCATACAGTTACTTACACACCCAGTCAGTCATGCAAAGAATTAATCATACTCCCATTTACTCACTCCTACAGTTATACACACACCACTTCACCTATTCATACATATACCAACACATACTTACTCTCTTATACAATCCCTGATACAAGCACACACTCATCCATACAGCCACTCTTACTATCACTCACTGGCACATATAGTCATTTATATACTCCAACATTCACGTATACTGCCTGTCACATATGTAGTTACTCACACATATACCACTGAGATATCCATTCACTCACCAACACAGCCATACGCACACTCACTCACCCATACAGCCCTTCACAGACACACTCTTGAACCCAAACACCCAGTGAATCACCCACTCACACATATATGCACAAAGTAACACACACTAAACACTCAGGCACCCATACTGATACTCAGGCAGCCAATCAATAACCCATATAGACACTCATGTAGCTACTTACCAACCCATGCAGCAGCTTACACAACAACAGACACACTGATACAGACATTCACACAGTTTAGTCACTAACCCATGCATTCAGTAAGACACATTTAATCACTCACTTATAAAGGCACACACCTACTAAATCCTCCATCCAGATACTTATACACCCACTCATTCTTCAATACACCTTGGCATGTATATAAAACATATTTAAACTTTATAGAAACACAAAGTCACTGGTTGATGTCATCAGTGATGTCATCCGTGATGTCATTTGAGATGTCATCAGTGGTGTCACTGACCATATCATGAATGATGTAATATGTTACGTCATCAGCAGTGCATTGCGGGGATGTGAGTTATAGTTAGCTGAACTAACCATAGCAGCTGCATTTCACTGATTTTGTACGGGTGAAATGTCCAACTAACTACAAAGTCCCTGACACCTCAGTTTTTTTTCTGTGAATTTCTAAGGTTTTTTTAAATGCTCATTTCTAACTATAACATGCCTGAAACCTATGTTTTTTTTTAAATAAAGGCCATTCCCCGGGGGCAGAGTGTTGTAAAAAGGGGCATGGCCTCTGAACGCCTCTCTGCAACGCAGCTCTCTGGTGCATACTGGAAGTACCTGGTGGGCTAGTTGGACCCTAGGGACCCTCAGGATTCAAGGGGACTTAATCTCCCATCTTAAAACGGCCACAGGGCTTATTTGCACATGTCAGCTCAGCACCCCTCCCTTCACCAGTGTGCACCACCAAAGGTTACAGGGAAATTATAGTTCTGCTGACATTTCACTCGTATAAAACCAGCGAAATTCAGCGATTATAGTTACCTTAGTTAACTATAACTCACGCCCCGCAATGCACTGTATGGCATCACATATTGCATCACTCATGACATGATCAGTAAAATCACTGATGACATCACTCATGACTTCTCAAATGACATCACTCATGACATCACTGATGACATCATCCACAGAATCTTTGACACACCCACTCACACCCCATAAAACCTTTCATACACCCTCTCCACCTTTCACACTACCATTCTTGAAACCATTGAAACACTCATAACAGTACGTACATACCCACTCACTGTTTCTTAGGTCTACACACATATTTCTAAGCTTTTTTTTTTAAATATTAGTTCCTAAGTAAAATATCCTTGAAACCTTTGGTTTTTTCAGTGAATTTCTAAAGTTTTTTAATTGCTTTTTCCTAACTATGCGTCCCTGTTACCTTTGGTGTATTATGTGAATTTATAAGGGTTTTTAACTAGCAGTCATGTTTGCAGGGTGGTGGAGAAAAGGGGCCGGGCCTCCGACCAGCTCTCAGGAATTCCACTGCGCAGGGCTTACAGGATGTACCAGTTCCATCTGGAGCCAAGGGGACTTTATCCCCCAACTAGTAGTGCGCAGGGAGGGACATTTGCAGAGTGGTGGAGAAAGGGGACGTGGCATCTGACAACTTCTCAGCAATCCTGTTGTGTGGGACCTATGTGTTGTAACAGGAGGGTATTTGGCACCCAAGGACGTCCTTGGGGGCCAACTAACCCTCCTAATACCTCCAGTATGTCCCATACAGCAGGATAACTGAGTTCTGATGGCAAGCCACACCCTTTTTCACCAGCACTCTACAAACCCACCTCCTGACATGCTCTTGGTTGGGGAATAAAGTCCGGTTTGCTGGGGAGGGTCCTTAAGGGCCAACTAGCCCACCTGTTACCGCCAGTAAACCCCACAGAGTGGGATTGCTCAGAGGTCATCAGAGGAAACGCCCCCTTTCTCCACCACTCTGCAAACACACCTCCTAGTGCACTCGTGGTTGGGGGAGGAAGTCAATTTTTGTCCTACAGCCCTCAGGAGACTAGGGGATCTCATTCCCCCATCAGCAGTGCACAGAGAAGTGCCATTACAGAGAGATGTGTGGGATTTACTGGAGGTAACAGGAGGACGATATGGCCGGGGGAGCCCGTTTCCAGGGCATGGCCACTATGTTGGGGATGTGATATAATTTGGTTCCATAGTCTTTAAGTTATAAAGGACAATCTTAGTTGGGCCACGGTACACCGCAATAGATGGGGCTGACAAAACACAATCCTATTGGTTAATGAATGCCTTTACAGAATAAACAGGCAGTCACATTGTTTCGAACATAATTTGCCTTTGTTCTGTGCCTTGAGGTAAAATATAGGGTATTACTGTGGTTTTCACAAGTAGGGACAAATGAGGCACTTTGACTTATTCTGGAGAGGTAGGGAAAAGTAGTTTTAATGATGTATATATTTTTTACAAACTTTAAGGAGTGCCACAGTACATTTGTGAAAGTATCTAGAAAGTGCTGCAGTACTTTTTGAATTGCAAAAATAATTTATACATGAAAAATCAATTTAGACGTAATATAGGGTGACTCTTGAAAGATCCTTTGTTATTTTTTTAACTAAACATACCTAAATATGTTTGTGAAGCCGAGTTGTTTGGTTTGAAATGAGAAGATGGTTTCCATAGGTTGTAAAATGTACACCATCAGGACGATACACCGCTGAATTGTAATATTTGATATTCAAATAAAAAATGGGAAATATTTGATGATCTTGAAGGAATGCTGAAACTGTATTGTTGACATGTCTTTGTGTCTTTTTAAACTGTGCAGCATTATAAGTAAAGCACTTCCACTTTTGTCTCTGACAAATATTTTAGAACACAAATGTGTGTTTAGAAATATGGACATTACGATGGAAAATTTCCCCTTCATCTCAATTTCCAATTTAACTCCAGTTAAGTGTCCTATATCTTTGTCACCACAATGGATAACCATAAAGTGAGGATGGTCACATTTGCTAACATAGGAAATCAGAGGGAGTAACTGATTCCATTCAAAACATCTTCTGCCAAAACATATTATTTCAACTCCTTTCAAACATAAATCATTCTCAACTCTTCCTTTCTTGCATGCTGTCTGGCCCAAAATATGAAACTGTGTCCACAAGCCAAATTGGAACAACCTTGCACATAGACTAACAGAGAAGAATGAGGAATATAGAGACATGCAAACTTATACATACAGAGGGGCATATTACCAAGGGCATTATCGCCGCATTAGCGGGACTTTTTCCCGCTAATGCGGCGATAATTTTATCGTCCTATTACCAAGCTGTCGCTAACACCAGTTAGCGACAGCTTGTAGGCGATAGCGGGCATTTAGGGGCCACTTTGCATGTCAGCGATAATTATCGCTAATGACATGCAAAGTGGGCGTGCCAAGATGTTAGCGACTGAAAACAGTCGCTAACATCTCTAACTCCTATTAACAACTTTTGGAAATATTCGCGCTAAGCGCGAATATCTCCAAAAGCTAACGCCTGCTAAAAGCAGTTCTTAGCCATGTTATCCAATGGGAGGTGGATAACATGGCTAAGAGCATTGTCACGATAATGCATGAATATCGCTGATTTTTCAGCGATATTCATGCATTTCGCAGGATTTTTACCGCTTTTGAGATAAACCTTGATAAAATCAAGGTATCTCAGCGGTAAAAATCCTCGGTGCTCGGCGATTTTTTTTCCCGCTAACCAAGCAATAGCGATAATTATCGCTATTGCTTGGTAATATGCCCCAGAGTTAGCTAGTTGGCCATTAGGAAATGTGAAACATTAAGCAGTTGGTTGACTAACAAGTGAGCCTTGGTCAAACAACAGCCAGAGTCCTTTGGAGGTTGCATCACACAAAGCAACTAAATTAAGCTGTGCTCAATCCAGGGTAGTTCGGCACAAAAAGCAGCCATGTTTCACTTTAAGACAATGTGTAAAGTGTTTACGCAGGACAAAACTGTAACAAAGAAAAAACACAACACAAGAAAATGTCCACACCAATTTAGAAAAATAGATAAATTATAATACATTAGTTTACCCCGAATAAACTAAGAACCAATTATTAGAACCAGAGTTATGAATTTATAATGTTTTTCATAAAAACTAGAGCCTAAAAGATCATAGCGCCAACCACTGACATGTACCACGGTAGTATCTCAATACTATTGTTGTACTGGAAGATTCACTAAAATTTCAATATTAAAACATACACATTTTAAAAAAGCTAGCTTTGAAACTCTAAATCCACTCCACTCTTTACATATAATATAAATATTAGGTATAAAGAGCATGTTTGAAATTTGTAGAGGTACTGCAAAAATACTGTTGAAGTACTGCAGTACCCACAAAATACTAACAAAAATACCATAAAAAAGAACATTATTTGGTTCACAACATTTTTTTCTAAAAAAAAAACCATGAAGTTCAATGAAAAAACAAAAGGTTTAAGATACATTATAATTAGGAAAATTGTATGTATTCTTTCCATACAAAACCAAGTAACCCACCGAAAACTTAAAAATTAAAAAGTTATAGTTATAACTTTAAGTTATAATTTTCGGTATGGCTAAAACTTTCTATAACTTGCACACCTTTGTACAGAGTATTCTGATCTCGCTAACAGACTAAATGAATTATAACTCAGCCCTCTACCATGTACAGGGTTCTTCTAAATTATGTAATTTGAGATGGCATGAGTGTTGCTATAGATGCTATTATTTAACATGCTATCAGTGATGTAAGATGAAAGGGTACAAGCAGTTGATGTGCATTTGAAGGTGCAAGTTACAGTTCATTTAGTGTGCCTGGTGAGTTAAGAATAATCTGTACAAAGGTCGGGGTGAAAATTACAACTTAAAGTTGCATCTACAACCTTTACATTTGTAAGGTTTGTGGTTTAAGAAGCAATAAATAAAATGTTCCTAACTATAACTAATATATATATTTTGCATATGAACAGGATTTTTGTTTTCTTTATGACTTTAGCACAGTTTGACAAATCTGCATGAAGCTTAACAAAATGCTCATCAACCTCAACGCCTTCTAGGAGAGTTTTGAACCAATTTGTCAAGAGGAGATCAAGAAAAAGGGGAAGGGAGGTCCCACAATGTTGATTTCCAACATTAATTTACATAGGAAATGTGCTCCCCTATGCAGAAGACCGAACTACAAAACATTTGGTAAAAAGTCAGTATGTTACTCAGAAACCATGCTCTTTGTGATTTCATGCACATCCAAAACCCAATTTTGAGAAATTCCTAATTGAAGAGGTGTTTGGAGTAGACTTAAAAAATGAGGTATATCTACATGGCTGGTCCAGCGGTCCTGGTCCTGCAGTACTAGATATGTAAATACAGGCCCCTCTGATTGGCTGATGAAGCTTTTTCTCCCATAAGCCATTTTGAGACTAGGATCGGTCCTGCAGTTCTGAATGAACTGAATAACTGGCCACAACCCAGAGTAATATATTTCAGATGCTATTACAGGACTCAGGAACTCAGTCCCCATGACCTAAAAATCTTTAAACAATTATGTTTAAAGGGAGCAGGTTAGGGATACAAAGAGAGCCTGGCATTTGCAGGGGGATGGCAGAGGGTCCTTCTAAGAACCAAACTTTTGAAACCTTACTGCACCACAGTACATCAGTGGGATCCAGCACTACCCTCTTGTGAATTACTGGAGTTCTTCCATGGAAGTCACTATGCAAAGCTTCTCCTCCCACTGTAATGCTGTATGGTGCAAGCTTCCTCAGCAAAGCCTGCATGGTGCCACAGTACCATGGGGGTAAAGCTTGAGTGCTGTACCATAGAGTACTGCAGTAACCATGGAAAACTAAAAAACAAAATGTGGGTTGGATGGAATGGGCATCTGTATCTGCGAGGGGTTAGACTGAAATTCACCAGTTATAGTTATCACAAGTAAATATAAGTGATGCCCTAAAGGAACTATAATTCATGCCTTTGCTATGCACTGTCAGTTATCCCACATATTACATCACTCATGACATGATCTATTACATCATTGATAACATGACTACAACATCTGAAATGACATCATTGAGAACAAGACTGTGCTTGGTGGCTCACGAGTTATACTTTAGAGCACAAATTATACTTACTTGAGTAAATGGTGAATCTCAGTGATCTTAACGGTATAAAAAGCCTAGTAAAAAACACCATGAAAAACAGGCTGGCTGTATTAATATAGTCTATAATGATTGCATTACACCAAATACAAAATATTCTCAATTGTACAAAAGAGATCTGTACAATACTGTGAGGTGTTTAGCAGGAAGGATTATAACCAGAAACTCAGAAAAGAACCATTACTTTCACAACCATTTTATCACTGTGCCTTGTTCTTATAACCTTCTTCTGTGATGATCACAGTGTTCTAATAAAGTGGTACATTGGCTCAGAGAATGTGCAAGTGCAGGCAGACATGCTGCTAGACGTGACAGCTTTTGAATCTGTCACTTTACTATGCAGCAGAAACAATACATATAAAAAACAAAGTCTTGCATGTACTGAAAGTGATGGAACTGGATGTGATACAAAAAATATGCTCTTTCTCTGAGCAATTGTTAATCAAACATTACAAAAATATTATATGGAGCCGGGAAAGACTGCTGGTGAGTGAGCACATTGTGCCATTACATAACATGGCATAACCAAATATGTATTCATCATTCAAAACAAAGCTCCATAACTGTTTAGATTAGCACACGAAGAAAGAAGAAACAAACATTGATTAAGGAAAAGTTCTATTTGTAGGTCTGTGTTTTTTACAAATTTGTATACGGTAGTACGTAAAATTGAGCCCATGGGTAGTCTTAATAGGCAACAGTACAAACAAGAAAAACTTTGTTATTTAATTGCTATCTGAACTGCACAGTGTGAAGTATGTGTATTGTTGCATTATGTACCACACAGAACGATACCATGAGCTCAAACTCAAACTAACGTAATGTTACAGACACTACACCAGATAAAGTATACTAGAGAAACAGAAGGAAGGAAAACATAGTTCTTCAGAGTACACTAAATGCGTTTGATGAGCATTGCAGCATAATTTAAACCTATCACAAAAGTACTATTGACAAAACAAGTTGACAAAATAAGTTTAAATGTACTCCTGCCCATTATTGTAATAAGTTAAGCACGAAACAAGCCCAACAACTGGTATTAAAACATGTTCCCGTATAAATCAAGGCAGACATGCAATAGCACTAATCACAGGGAAAATATAAAAGAAACTAAATGAAATAAGATTTTGAATCAAACTTTATTAAAATTCTTTTATAGCCTTATTGATTATACTTAAAATATTTTTACACGTGAAATCATTAACATTCATACTAACATTTCAATAAAATATATTGTAAATATATTTAAAAAAACATAATTTCCATCCAAAATTGTGATACATTCAACACAAATGATACTATAAGGAGTGAAGGAAGCAAATTATTGTTTAATTTCAAAATAATTATTAGAAAAAAAAGTATTTGCATTAAAATAAATAAGTTTTAGTGTAGATGTGTTGTCTCTTGCTGCTCTGGTAGTCCGGAGTGAACTGGAGCTAGGGAAATTTGTTTTAACATTTTTTGATTTAAATAAATACGTTTTTTATTTTTATTATTTAATTTCCTGAAAATTTCTTAATACTTTCTGATGGGGGATCACAATTGAGGTGGTGGTGGTCTTCTCTATCAGCATCTGGAAAGTTGCTAAGAGTTCCTTTTCAGTTGAAAGTGTGGTCGTATGAGGGGATGGAGACATAAGTTTACATCTAGCTTTAGATCTACACATGGAAACGGTGAATTCCATCCATGAGGAGATTTACACCTTTGTGTAGGTGTAGATTTCCTTATGAGGTGATCTACAATAGCAAACTTGCCTTTGTGACTAGGGCCTATTTTCTGCATACTACGGAGCCTATTCACAAAGGCATTTGGAATGCCGAAAATGCACTCCTGTAGCACATTTTCTTTTACTCTTACATTAATTTTTGAATTAGACAAAAAAGGATCTAGAAAGGTAATATTATGGTAGGAAATAGCTACTTAGTTAGTACAAATAGAATTGACTGTGCCCTGTTTGCATATCTGCTAATAGGTAGCTGGATGTTTAGGGCTGATAAACTAGTAAATGCAAGTGCATGTAAAAGGAGCACTACAAGACTACATTTTTGCTTACTTAAAAAGGGCTTTGTGAAAAGGCCACATTATGTTATGTTACCTATGTTATGTTATGTTACCTATTTTTATATAGCGCACAGCTGCCTCAGCAAGGAGGCGTCCCGGCGTCCCGGCGCTGGCAGCAGTATCAGTAAGGAAACCTAAGCCACAGGAAAAAGATAGGTTTTGGCAGCCTTTTGGAATGTCAGCAGCCTATCCAGATACCGAATCTGATAAGGATGGAAGTTCCACAATTTAGCAGCGAAACAGCGATAGGACCGTCCCCCGGCTCGGAGACGCTTCACTCGAGGGACCGTAACCAAATGTTGTCCCGCGGAGCGTAACTGGCGTGTAGGTATACACAGTATCAACAAATTAGACAGAATCTCAGGGGAGGAAAGTTTAAGAATTTTGAAAGTCAGACATAAGGTTTTAAATTTGATCCTTTTGGTCATAGGCAACCAATGCAGATGTCGAATAGTCCCCATAACAGAGCAACTTCTAGGAAACCTAAGCAGGACAGAGCTGCTGCATTCTGGACACGCTGCAGACGAATCCCCTCTGCCTTGTTTGCCCCTAGAAGGAGTGAATTTGCATAGTCCAATCTGGACAGAAGAGCCGCCTGAACTATCATCTGGCGGGTAGAAGGATCAAAAAACCCCAGCAAGGGTCTTAGTCCCCGCAGCAGGCAAAAGCACGTGCCTGCTATTTTCTTAGTGTGCTCCTGAAACCTGAGCGTGGAATCCAACCACATCCTGAGATTTTTTACTACCAACTTGGGGGTGGGAGCACTACCCAGAGTCTTAGGCCACTATTGCTCAACTGCTAAGTGCTCAACGTAGCCATTGTGTCACTCCCTTAGCAGTCACCATTAAAATCCATGAATGTTTGGTGTGCCCACCTGTTCCTTCCCCCTTGCTGTGGCCAAGGATAATTTTTCAAAAATGTCTGAAACTTTAGGATTGTATGTCAGAATTTTAATTACAATACAAAAATACAATGGTAAAAATATTGTAGGGCAAAATATAATCTTTCCATATGTATAATATAAAGATCACAAATAATGCAATACAAATAACAAGCTTAAACAATATAGTATAGCAAGTATAAAAATACCTACTATAAAAATATATTTGTTAAATAAAAAAGAATATATATATTTCAACAACCTCAGCTCTTTAGACAGTCAAAGTTGGTACTATATTATTATATACTTATTGGAGTATTATGACCGTCGTGCACCGAATATGTGAGGGTATGCAGTAGCCTTCTAAGCAATAACAAGCAATCAAAATGTACTGTTTATCCTTTCTATGCCAGTATGTAAAAATTGCACTACAGCAACACTTAGAGAAAACTCTGGAGAAGACTACAGCACTAAAGAAACTGATATAGTGTTGCACATATCTAATATTACAAAAGCAGTGCCGATACACAAGTCGGGCGGCTCTGCTAATTTGATTGAATGCACAAACGTCTTCGGCTGCCCTCTATTCAAATGGTTGTTAACAGCATTACACACTTGGGGGCATATTTACAAGAACTTACCGCTGCCGTAGTGTCAATTTTTTAATGTTGTGGCTGCTTTTTTCTTATTGCCTTATTTACAAGTTGCGGCAACACATGTCCAGCGTAAATGTGGATTTTCAAGATCGCCACTTCTGTTTGCGGGAATTAATGAAAATGGGATGCAAGGTAGATGTTCCAGTGAAAAAACTGCTGCTAACCACACTTCGCGATATTTACAATGACATTTCTGTACGTCGTTAACCCCCCAAAATTGCTACTAAGGCCAGTTAGAGACCGCCATTAAGTAGTGCTGTGGAGGGGCTGGAAAGCTGGGAGGCGGGAAACACGAGAATGGACACTGGAGGGGAGGGACTGTGGAGGATTGCAGCGTCAACAAGGGAGAGGACATGGAAAAAGGAACTGTACAAAAGCACAGGAGAGACAAAGTCAAACAAAGCAAGAAAAAGAACCAAAGCCAAAGGTAGAAAGCACCACCTGGTTTCCTATTCCAATATAACGGTGGCGACCAGATTCCATGTTTGCCAGTGCCCTAGCGAGTAATGGTGGATTAAGCTGTCTTGTGTGGTGTCCTCGGCAATGTGCATCCTCCGCAGCGCAGGGATTGCTCAGGGCACAGTGTGCACCACCCACCGGTGCTTGGCCTGGACCCAACATGACCTCCAGGACTCTTCCCCTCCCCATCCCACCTTCTCCTCACCTGGACATCGACACCAGTGTTCAATCCACTGCGCTCTCTCCGAATCTGTGACTCAGCCATCAGGAGTCTCAGCAGGTGATGCAACAGTGCTCCTTTAGGCATGAAGTTGCAGCCCTCCCACTACACAAGTTTGATCCAGCTCAGGAGCCTCACACTCCACAGCATCTGGCCAGCACCACATTCTCCAGCCTATGCTGCAGAGAGGTGCGGCCCATCATTGGCAATCCCCTCTGTACACCCCGGTGTAGTGGTGGTGTGTGTTTTGCGATGCAGACCTCCCAACATGAGTGAGCAACAGCGTCTCTACCGATCACAGCTCCAAGGGCGTAAGGCGGTTTTCTCACACAGGTCAGCAAAGTGTCTCCATGTGACCTGCCAGACTTCACCACCAGGTACGGGCGATCGCCAATACCTCAATGTCTATTGCCATGGCCCAAAGGCTTGCTCCCGACGTGGCCCGCCTCCACTGTCAGGCCGCAGCAACTCCACAACACCTCCGCCTCCCACTCCGGGTCTTAGATGCAGGCCCAGCGATACCTCCGGGCCCAGGGGACTGGCCATGCTTCCAGGCTTCGGCTGCCATGGTGTCACAAGGAAAGTGCTAAGAAAAATGATGTATCCCTGGTTTTCTACAGCGATGCTCCTCCTTACATAAATGTAGCCCTGAATCTGCATTTCCTCTTCCCCTGGGACTCTGGTTGGTCATCCTGGCTGTTGGGGTTCTTGAGGGCGTTGTTTATCTGTACTGAACTTGGTCCTGGCTGCACCAGTCTGCATTCCGTTGGTTTTTATTTTATTTTTATCATTTGTGGTGGACTTACAGACTATTTTCGCCTCTGGAGGCAGAAAAGTGACTTTGGGCTGACCAACGTGAGTTTTTTTGCCTCTAATTGGCCTTTCGTCCCTTTTCTCTCACTAGCAGCAAAATTTTTTCATCTCTGTGACGCCAGTGTTAGCGGCAGTTTTCACCACGGGTAGTTGATACTATCGCCCTGTAGCGACGTATTGTACATACGTCGGTAACAAGGCAATAGTTTTCGCCGAATTGCAGCGTTACGAAAATTGCCACTAACTAATGCTAACGCTAGTTAGCGGCAATTCCCATTAATGTACTCCTTGGAGTTGATGAACTCATGGGGGAAATTGCTGTGTGTAGCGCGCTGGCTGCTGTTTTAATTTTAAACTTCCTCACTCGTCATTTTCTATTTTAATTGCGCCGCTCACTATCTTTGCGCCGTGCACCTTGTACCTCTAACATAGTGCTAGTTCTTACCCGCATTTAAAAGGTGGTTCACCCTGCATTTGCAGGAATCAGGGCAGCTAGGGACTGTTACTGGGTGCATTCGCGGACGCCATCTTTGAGAGGGCATTCGTGGCAGCCGATTTACGGGCGCCATCTTTGAGAGGGGAATAGTTTCCTCCCCTCACACTCCTCCCACGTGTAGGGTTATAAAGGATGGGCAGACGGTCAGAGCGCAGCGATGACGCGCAGCGGGTGCGCGCCGGAGGTGCGCCAGAGGTAAGCCCGTTTGCGCCCGTTCGCGTCTCGGGCGAGTCCGGTGCGTCTTCTTCAGACATACTCTGTGAGTCGGATCCCTTAATACATCTTCGGGATCCCGCCAGAGTTTGTGCCACGACTCGCCCCCTTGCCACCTCCCTTTCTTGTGGCCTACTCAATGTTCGCTCTCTTGTAAAACATCATGCGGAAATTGCTCTGCTGATAGACTCTCTACATCTCGATGTCCTCTTTGTAACAGAGACTTGGACTAATTCTAACTGTGAAGTAGAGCTTGGATGGGCCTGTCCGCCGGGGTACCTTATAAAACACTCTCCTAGAACAACCGGCAGAGGAGGTGGATTAGGTTATATATTCAGAGATTCAATCGCGTTTACACAGTTGGAGGTGAAGGAGGAATCAGGGTTTGAGCTCATGGGCTTTTCCATCATGGCCCAGAGCGGTACCTTGGTGGCGGGTCTTTTATGTTACAGACCACCCTCCCCAACCTCCACGGAGATCCAGACATTGATCGACCTGATCTACGACCTCTCAAACTCCCACTCCAGACTATTAGTGTTAGGTGACTTTAACCTTTGGCCTTCTGGCCCTCAAGATCTGGCATATAGAGAACTATGCCAAGCATGTAGCAATATACAACTTGCACAGCTGGTTAAGGCACCTACTCACGCTAGAGGGCATACTCTACATCTTGTATTTGCCAATACTGACCTAGTCTTTGTGGGAGAAGTCGTGGCTCAATGCTGGACTGACCATGCATTGGTTCTACTGTCTGTCCTCTTGCCCAGTAAACGGAGGACGGGTGATCCAGGCGCTGTTAAGACCGGCAGGCAGTGGTTCCGTCTTTTGAAATCCCCAACTAGACCTATCCTGTTGTCCAGACCCTTTGTGGCGGAGGACAATGTGGACAAAAGTTTTCAGGCCTTCTGCCAGCAGATCGTGACATCCTTGGATAAATTGATCCCTCTAAGGAAGGTAAGGGACAGACCTAGAGGAACTAATGCCTGGTTCACGGAGGATCTGGGCCAGCAAAAACTCTGTTGTAAACAGGCGGAACGACTCTGGAGAAGAGAATATAGGGAAGCAGACAAGGTTGCATATAAAGCGACCTTGCAGGAATATAAGATCCAGCTGAAGAAAGCCAAGGCCCAATTTCTGGCGGATACCTTGGCTAAGGCTGCTAATAAATCGCAGGCATTGTTTAAATTGGTGAACAACCTAGCCCATCCGCCTTGTGCTGCCTCGACCATCCCCGTCTCCCAGGACCTGTGTGATTCTGTGGCTTCTGCGTTTGAGGAGAAAATTAGGAAAATCCTGAGCGGACTGCAGATCTCTGCTCAGTCAACATCCTCCTTGCTCTCTCTGGTAGAACCACCCGTCACGGTGGCTCAGCTGTCCTGCTTTCCATGCCCTTCCTTGGAAGAATTCTGCCTCCTGGCCAATGGTGTGTCTTCAGGATCACCACTTGATCCTATGCCTCATAAGATCTGGAAGGCATTTCAAAATGAGCTGTTTCCGCCGCTCCACACCATCTGCTGTCAGTCATTAAGTACAGCAGTGGTTCCAGAAAGCTGGAAGATGGCAATTGTCAGACCACTGCTGAAGAAGGCCTCTTTGGACCCTTCAAGCCCGGCCAATTATAGGCCCATTTCGCTCTTACCTTTTATAATAAAGGTTGTAGAGAAGTGGGTCACAAGAACTCTATCCAGTTTTCTGGAAAATAACTCCTGCCTGGATACATCACAGTTCGGCTTTAGGCCGGCTCACGGCACGGAAACTGCATTGGTCGCCGTATTGGACGATCTACGGGCGCGAGTCGACATGGGCAAGTCAGCATTTTTAGTGCTGCTTGACATGTCGGCCGCGTTCGACACGGTGGACCATGCAGTATTGCTGAGCCGTCTACAGGCGACAGGAGTAACTGGCCTGGCCTTGAGCTGGATAACATCCTACCTTAGCAACAGACAGCAGGCAGTGGCATTACCACCTTATCAATCTACCACTCATCATATGGATCAGGGCGTCCCCCAGGGATCGGCGATCAGCCCGATCTTGTTTAATTTGTATCTCCAACCTTTGGTTGCTCTGATAAAGTCATTCGGCATATCGGTCATCAATTATGCCGATGACACCCAATTGATTTTCTCATTCGAGGGCGCCAAGGCAGTGTCGAAAGATACCTTTCACCGCTGTATGTCGGCTACAGCCGAGTGGCTGCGTGCTAACTCGCTCCAATTTAACAGCTCAAAAACGGAGGTTGGTCATTGTTCCCTAGACCGTACCCCGCGTCCGCTTCAGGACGATTTTTGGCCTACATCTATTCCTGGTACGGTAGAGGCCGCTGAGTCGGCCCGTAATCTGGGAGTTCTGTTCGAATTCAACCTGCAGCTTGATGCTTCTGTGAACAGAACCATAGCGACATGTATGGGCCTACTTCGTGCCCTACGCAAGATATTACCGCTTCTTCCCAAAGAGGCAAGGACAGAAGTAGTGCGCAGCTCTATCCTTAGTCGTTTAGACTACTGCAATGCACTACTTCTGGGGGCCCCTAAAATCTTAATTCTAAAACTTCAGAGGATACAAAATATGGCAGCTAAGCTGGCCCTATCTCGTCCTCGCTCTGCTTCTTCCTCCGGAGCATTGGCTGATCTTCATTGGCTACCTGTCCAGCAGAGAATCTCGTTCAAGGCAGCATGTCTTGTTTTTAAGGCCCTGCATGGACAGGGGCCGACTCCGATTCAAAATCTTTTTTCCTGGTACTGTGCCACCAGATCCTTAAGATCCTCCTCTGCGTTTCTAGTGACGGTCCCGAGGATCAATAGAGTGAGGATGGGGGGCCGTGCGTTTGGTTTCACGGCCGCTACTCTTTGGAACACCCTCCCGCTGGCGCTGAGGAGCAGACAAGATTTTATCTCTTTTAAAAAGGACCTTAAGACGTTCTTGTTCCCAAGAATAATGTAATGGTAGTCCTGCCTGTAGCACAGATGCAGTCTCAGTGCCAGGATACCCTTTGGGTGGCAGCCGCGCTTAACAAATAAATAAAAAAAATAAAATAAAATAAATATATTGTTATATTGATGCTTGATTAAGTACATCAAGATGGCAGTTGATGCCAAACGCAACACAGCAGCAGTGGATTTATTTGACAATAACTTCTAAGTTAAAAACAGGAACAATTATTCAGTGGGAGCAGTAAAATTCTAAAAGCTTCAGAAATTACAGACAAAAGAACTCAATAAATGATAGATGGCTGCATCATTGGAAAGATACTTGAAAGTAAGTTGCTTTCCAAGAGGTGTGCTTATTTAAATGATCCCCAGTTTATCTCCACCCGGCAATGATACACGAATAAGTGGCTGGATGCTCAAGTCATAAGATGACAGCAAGTATGTGCATATTGACATTCGTGAACTTTAAAATGAATTATCCAAGGAGTAAAATCAAACAATAAATTTAAGATTGCATAGATGCAACTAAGACTTTTTTTTTTTAACTTTATTTCGGTATTTTGCAGAAGGAGTAAAATAAAAAAACAGTATACAAAGCTCGATCTTAGGGCATAACAGGTATACAGTTGGCAGGGCAGTTCCAATTCTTGTATTTCAGCACACATAACATCATAGTACATCAATGGCATAAATTGACATATACATTGCGGGTGTTTCGGTCGTTCTGGTTTGCATTCCAGCGTCCATAGGAAGTATACACTCTTGTTCCATTCCCCCATGGTGCGTAACTTTGACTATAACACATGGTATCGTGTTCCCTCGAGTGCTACCACCGTATCTAAGGTATAGAGTGTCTTTAGCCCACTCCCATTGGTTCCTTATCCTGACCCTGTGGGTGGGGCTGTGGGCGTTGTTGTGCCGCTAGGAAGGTTTGGAAAGGGCCCCAGATATCTTTAGGTCTGGATGTTAAAGGGACAGTATCAGCATACGTATCGCTTCTAGTCGTGCAAGTCGCCAAGCTTTGCAGCCAACCTTTTGTTGTTGGGGCCTTTTTACTGCCCCAAAGAATCGCCACCTCTCTCTTAGCTAGGAGTAGGGAGATGGCCATGAATATGCGGACTTTTAAGGGGAATTGTACCATATAACCCATCAGCGCTATCTCATGCAGAGGTGTCAACGGGATGTGGATCATATCACTGAGGAGTTTGTGGACGTCTACCCAATAGGCGTGGATCCGTTGACAGGTCCAAGCAAGATGAACAAAATCTGCTTGTGGGGATCGACAGCGTTGGCAGAAGTGCGGTCTGGAGGGGTCTATCCTGGGTGTTCTAGCGGGTGTGATATATAGTCTACACAGGTATTTAAAATGCAGCAGTCTGTGTTTGCTGTGGAGAGACACCGTGCCTGTGACCCTGCAGCATGCCTGCCATTGTTCATCAGTGATCGAAGTGCCCAGATCTGCTTCCCACGCTGATCAAACTCGTGTGTCATCTAGCGGTATCATGTCAGAGCATGCTTTGTAAAGTTTAAATATGAGATGGAATCCCTCTACGCTGTCTATCACCAAGCTGAGCGGGGGGAATGATGGCGGCTCTAATGGGTATTCAGGGAGTGTAGATCTCAGCGCTGCCCGCAGTCTAGTCAATACGAATCTATCCATAAAGGTAGCCTCTGAAAATAGGGATCTGTCTTCTATATCGAATATATGGCATTCCGGATAGAGATCTCCTATCTTGTGTAGATTAAATTTGGCACATGTCCTCTGGACCAGTTTTTCACCCGTAATAGGTAGTAAACGAGCATTTGGTAATGGTAAGGAGGAGAAGTATGTAAAAGTCCTTCGGTTAAGTTTCCCTAACTGTAGCCATGCCCAGTACGTGGTGTACACTGACCGAATAGCTTTAGGATCACTAGCAATACCGGTTGTTAATATTGAGGCAAGCACGTCTGGAAGGACATATTCAGATTCTGGGTGCAGATAGGGGATTCTGGCATCGGGGTGATACCAGCTATGTGCAAAACTAGCTTGGGCCACTAAATAATAAAGCTACAAATCGGGTACCCCATATCCGCTTCTATCGTATAGAAAAGTAAGTACTTGCCACTTCACCCTGGGAGTTTGGGCGTTCCAGACTAGTTTAATCAAAAGGGAACGTAGAGTGCCAAAGAATTTGTTGGTGAGAGGAATTGGTATGTTCTGAAACAAATATAAAAATGTGGGGAGTACTGTCATTTTTATTAGGGCAATGCGGCCTGTCATGGAGAGTAGGAGCTTGAGCCATGAGTCAATCTGGGTTTCTAGCCGGGATATTGCTACACCATAGTTATGTTGTATCACCTGTTCTGTGTCTCGGTGGACGTGGATCCCTAGATACTTCACCGAATCAGTACACCAATCCAGTGGGAAATCCGGGGACCAACGTCCCGTCCCCTCTGTCAGCGGGAAGATAACTGACTTGTGCCAGTTAATTTTCAGGCCCAAAAAGTTGCCAAATCGGATGATTTCTCCCAATAGAGGGTCCAAGTTCACTTGGGAGTCATGTACGTACAATATGGTTGCATCTGCATACAATGAGACTAACAGTGGACCAGTTCTAACCACTAATCCCCTGTGCAGGTGTCGCTCCTGGAAATGTCTGATGAGTGGGTCCATTGCTAGGATAAATAATAAAGGGGAGAGGGGACATCCCTGCCGTGTACCACGTGATAAAGTAAAGGGGGCTGATAGTGTCCCATTCAGCCTCAGTCTGGCCGTGGGGTAAGTATAAAGTAAGGCAGTGGTGTCTATGAAGCCTTGAGGTAGTCCCATACGTCTCATTATCAAGAGGAAGAAGGGCCATTCTAAAGAGTCGAAAGCCTTTTCTGTGTCTAACAGTATTGCTGCTGCAGGGGTTTCTGAGTCGAGCCAGTGGAGGACATTGAATAGAGTTCTAAGGTTAAATGCTGTGGAGCGATGTGGAATGAATCCCGATTGGGCTGGGGATATTATAGATTCCATTAATAGGGATAGCCGACATGCTAAGGCCTTTGCGAGGATTTTGTAGTCCAGGTTTAAAAGGGACAGAGGTCTGTAGGAGCTGCATTGGAGAGGGTCCTTACCGGGTTTCGGCAATTAAATTATTACCGCTTCCCGAAGTGTGGGAGGGAGTCGTTGTGTCTCTAGGGCCTCTGCATAAACGTCCAGAAGATGTGGGGTCAGTAATTCTCTATATGCCTTGTAGAATTCAGGCGTATAACCGTCTAGTCCCGGGTCAATTGAGGTGTTTAGGGCAGTGATGGCCTCATAAATGCTATCCGTGGTAATGGGTTCTGCTAAAAAGTCCTGCATGAATCTTTCTAGATAGACTAATGCAATTTCTGATAAGTATTCTTCCTGTTCAGAGTGATCGGGACCCATTTTAGTGGTATATAACGTCTTAAAATAAGCAAGGAACTCATTCTGTATTAACAAGTGGTCAGTGATGGTATGGCCTGCTGCAGAATGTAGCTCCGTAACATATGATTTTGCGTATTGAGGTCTATTCATCTGAGCTAGCATCTTGCCGGGGCGGTCTCCCTCTCCATATACCCTGGCACTGTTATATTTGCCCATATAAAGTATTTCTTTCTCCGCCGCCTCCTTATATTGTAGGAGCAAAGCCGTTCATTTTGTGTCATAGTCTGAGGCGTTAGCCACCCTGTATGAGGCATCTAGTGTGCTCAGTTCTGTTTCCAGGCGGGCAAGTGTAGAGTGTAAATATTTAAGGGTTCCTGCGCTTTTGGAAATACAGACACCTCGTAGGATGGCCTTAAAACCCTCCCACAATACCGCCTCGGAATCAACCGAACCAGTATTTAAGGCAAAATAGTCCTCAATGGCATCCGACACTTCTTGTCTAAAGCTTTTGTTGTCTAATGCCCATGTCGGGAATCTCCATTGCCGTTCGTTTCCTTCTGGACGAGGGACAGATAAACCCAGCAATACTGGGGAATGGTCGGAATAGGATCTAGGGAGGGTGCAAATGTTTCTAAACCATCCTGTTAACTCCGGAGAGTCCAACCAGTAATCAAGGTGGGTCCAAGTATTGCTAGCTCCTGTATAGTGTGTGTGTGTGGTGTGTACCGGGTCATGTGTTCTCCCTACGTCCGTCACTGCAAAGTGGTCGCATATAGAGTGCAGGGTTTTTCGTGTTTTAGGTTTTGGGTCAGGGGCTGTCGATGTCGTATCCAGGCAGGGGTCAAATGTAACATTGAAGTCCCATCCCAGTAATAGAGGAGTGGAGTCTAGGCGCAGCAGCTTTGCGTTAAGGTCCTGGAAAAAATCTGGGGAATCAGTATTCGGGCCGTATATACAACCCAATGCAATCTTATAGTAGAACAGTGTGCCGACCGCCAGAACAAACCTACCGGCCTCATCCTGCAATACCGAATGACATTTAAAGGGGAGACGTTTGTGAATCAGGATAGCTGTGCCTCTAGCGTAGTTACTGTAGTTGCTAAAATAGCAGTTGGGGCCCCAGGACGATGCGAATCGGGAGCGGTCTGTAGGGGAGAGGTGCGTTTCTTGCAGCAAGGCTATGTCGACTTTATGCCGGTTCAGGTATTGCAGGATTTGCCGACGCTTTCATGTATCATTCAGGCCTCTCACATTCCACGTCATCAGAGTGATAAGAGAGGGGCCCATAACATGCCCTATGTGTGCCATATCAGTGCGCACAATTGTAAAACAGTGAACTGCCATTTCCTGCATAACGCCATTGCGATCACGACTGAGCTTAATTTAAACGTAACATATTTGAAATACCTCAGTCCCCATCCCCCCACCCTCCACCCAGCCTTCCCGCCCATTCGGAAAGGCAATAACCTATTGCCAACAATAACCCATGATGTCCAATCCTCTTGATGTAAATGTAAATGAAACATTACAGGGCACAAAATAGTGCAACAATCGCAGTGAGAGGTGTACACCAAAACGGGGGAACCTTCGCTAACCAGAAACATTGTAACTTTTATCGGAGAATGACAATGTAATCGCCTAATATGTTTTCAGACCATATAAACAGCGACAGTACATTTTAACGCAGGGATATGGATTCAGCCCGGTCCAGAGGAAGAAAACAGGTCAGCACTGGCATCTGAACCGCTCTGAGGTGGGGAAGAAGGCATGAGATCAGAATGATTTTTGTTGTTGGTTTTGTAGGAATGGCAGAAGTCCTGTGCCTCCGCAGGCATCTCAAAGATACGGGAGTGCCCATTCACTCCCACCCTTAGCCTGGCAGGGTATAACATGCCATATTTCAATCCCAAGTTCCTGAGGGCTGCTTTAACTCCCTGAAATTTCCTCCGGGCGTCCTGCACCATCGTGGTGAAGTCTGAGTATACGGACAGTTTGGAGCCCTGCCAAGTAAGATCACCTTTTTCCCTGGCCATGCAGAGTGTGGTGTCTCTATCGCGGAAATTTAGTAGCCTTGCTATAATGGGACGTGGTGGGAGGCCTGGGTTGGGCCTCGGGCCTAAGTACCTGTGGGCTCGTTCCACCATGAAGGTCGGGGTGAATGCTTCTTTTCCAAAGAGATCTACCAGGATGGATTCTACTAGATTTTCCATACGTCCAGTTGCTGTGGATTCCTGAACGCCCACTAGGTGGATATTATTTCTGCGGCGTCTGGCTTCCAAATCCTCGTTTTTAATAGCCACCTCTTTTAGTATCCGCTCCATTCTGTCTATTCTCTTTAGGGATTGAGCCATGCCGTCCTCGAGGTCAGATGTTCGGGATTCCGCCACGTGTAAGCGCCGGTCGTGTATTTGTAGTTTTGCTCCTAGGTCCGCTATATGTTTATCAATGGAATCAAAGCGGGTGTCCAGTGCTTTAAAGCCTGTGCGCATTTCCTGCAGTAATTGGTCAATTTGTCCCAGGTCTTCCGAGGGCATTGCAGGAGGCTGTCCACCCGTCGCCATGTTAGGGGGGGTTCTTTGTGTGCTGTCGCCGATTTCTCGAAGGAGAGTTGGCCTTGTCGCAGTTCCCTTTTGTCCATGCCGCGTTGTTTCACTGTAGGAGGAGTGCGGGGGCCCTGTGGTTGTCTGAGGGCTGGCCTCGGGGGGGTCATTGGTATCTGCACTCCACACACCTCTGCTGGTGAATAATAGTGACTTTGCGGCTGACAAGGGCTCTTAACTGGATGCACGTGACGAAGAGGGGTTTTATTGAGTCACTTGTTGTGGGTTCAGTCGTGCGAGTGGGGGGCTAGTGCCCTCAAGCCGTAGTCTGGCGTCTCGGTGGGCATGCAGGCATGGGGGCACAACTGTCTCTGTGCGGTCACTCCGATGTGCAACAGATCGGGCCAGTCTGCTGCCCAGGTATGGCAATGTGGTCTGCATTGGAGCAGTGGGCCCTGCTGGGGTGTCCTGGACAGTGTCCCTTACACAATGCCACAGTGAGGAGGCAGGGGGAGCCATGCAGAGCCGCACTGCGGGGTGAATATCCGGGTGCGAATTCTGCAGTACGGGGCTCCACAGCCTCGGCGCCCCTCCCCCCCCGCAAGCGCCGATCACTCACCGGCCGTAAAAGTTGTATTTCCTGACCGCACCGTCACGCGTACGATGTGCCCACATTGATTGTCCCCTCGAGCAGTGCTGGGATTGTAGTTGGCTGCGGGGCTTTCTCGCTCCTGCCGATCGCGCAGGTCTCGGTACGCCGGCTGCCGGTGTCTTCAGGCACTTGTCCCGGTGGCCATCTTGGGTTTGTCGGGGACGTGCTGTTTTCGCCGCTTTTTGGACGTTCCAGGAGTCTTTGTCCGTCGGAAACAAGTCGGGTCAGTAGATGTACCCCTCCGGTGCCTTACGATCGATTTCTGGCCACTTTGCGGATGTTGGCGTGCCGGATATGTTACAGGTTGCCGTAGAGCACTAGCTCAGCACGGCCATCTCAGATACCAGCTAAGCCACGCCCCGATGCAAGTAAGAGTTGGAAAATAAAAAAAATAAGGAGACAAAGGAGAGATTCTTTGAGACTAACAATATTATCCAGTAGTTCACATCTATGCATGTGCCAAATGTTTAGATCCCCAGAGGAAGGAAGCAGTGAAGCACAACAATAAAGAGAATTTAGACCCAGTAACTACATCAGCTACTACTAATACAAGTGGCACATTGTCTGATTTGTATTCCATTGATTCTGCCAGTTCAAATTAAAATCTAGTTGTCAATGTAAGTCAGGTAACTTTTTCAGAATTATATCACCTATAGAAAAAACACGTGAAGAAAGGTAAAGGTTGTCCACAATTCACAGGTGGAGAAACAAAATGGAAAAAGCTTTGGGAAGAACAACATCAAAGTGGATAAGCAACAGGTAAAAACTTTTCCCCACTAGGGGATGCAATGCTTAGAAGTCATGAACTCGTCAAAGACTATAACTAACGGGTAATTGTGTGCTCACAGACAGAGAAATGCAAGTTTTACAATGTTATCTGTCATATTGTCCAAAATAAACTGTTTTTATTACAAAATCAAATCACACACTAAAATGTATATATATGTATATATATATATACCAAACTTTATCCAAGATAGGTTTGAGAAAAGGATTGTCCGGGCCAACTTTTGCAGCAATACGAGCTTTATTAAGGCTCCACTCAATATATATATATGTATATAGATATAGATATATATATGTGTGTGTGTGTGTATTTGTTTATTGTATACTGAATATACTAACTTTACCGAAAGCATCCCCCGCAGGCAATAGTCCACAGTTGCAGGAATGTTTGGGTGAGATTTCTACGTACAGCTATGCAACAGCTCAATGAATTGTAAATAGTATATAAACATTTATTTATATATTTTTATAGGTAAAGATTTCAAGAAGTGAGTACAGACAAACAATGAGAAAATATTTTGCTAATCATGAAAAAGTTTGAGAGATGGGCAAAACTGAGGTAGAAGAATACCAATATTTGAAGAATGCAGTTCCAGTCCCGAGAGTAATTTATCTCCTGCTCAACACATAAGAGTCTTAGGAAGCCAGCTTGCAGACTCATTATCGACTTGCTGGATTCTATCTCTATGTAAACTGATAATTTTACAGAACCAATTGTTCGTGGTCTCTCAACATATGTAAGAGATACTATAGATTTACTTAAAACATCAATGATATTCAATGGCAAGATTCTTATTATAGATCACAATATAAGTTATTTATTATACACTTCCACTGAGCACAGAGAAGGGGTTGATTCCTGCAAATACATTTTGAATACCAGGTAACTGTAGCATCTTGCACATACCAAGATGCTGAGAAAAATACTAAAAATGTATTTATCTAATAAAATCGTTGTATTTCAGGCAGAGCCATCTTTAGACTGGTAGCGCCCGGTGCAACAATAATTTTAGGCGCCCCCACTCCCCATGACTGCCTACTCTGACTATGTCGCTGCCACCAGACAAAAGTGCCCCTCATCTCTCTAATCATAAGTTATTACTAAAAACAATCCCCCCCCTGAGGTCAGCGCCCAGTGTGGCCGCACCGGCCACACTGGTGCGGCCACACTGCCCTAAAGCCGGCCCTGATTTCAGGATGCTCTGTACTGACAGGTGTAAGGCACTGCAAAGGTACCTGCTTTTCCCACAGCATTTTGAATCTTTTCAATGGCTCGGGGTGCAGCAGGTAGTTCGGGTAGATGAGATGACAAATTTTACTGAGAAGGTGGTCTTGTATATTGATGATCATTTGTGATAGACAGAGGATCTTGGGATGGCAAAGCAATGTTTACTGATTTTGAATCTGATTTAGAGCTTAGTTAAGAGGGTACTCCAGTACCCACTCCATCAAAATCATGTCCCACCTGCCCAATTTAGAGGCAGATGGACAGAAAGTATATCACCAACATACGCAACCTATAGCCTGATGGTGTACAGAGGAATATCTGCCCCAAAATAATGCCTCACACACCATGGGAGAACATTTCCATGGGTGGTGTGTCATTACGTTTTGATTATTCAAAAACAAACTCCTCATTTATGCAGTTTGTTTTTGAAAAAATGAAAAGCTGTGTAAAAGTTTGAAAAGCAGCTGTCCTGTTCGATGCACACAAACATAAGACCTTTAAGAAATTGACAGGACTGCTATGACGGTAGTTCCTGTCAATGTTAAGAGTTTTTCACAGGGCAGGCAGATAACTCTACATTGGGAAGGCTGAGTTCAGGTCCTCCATCATCCTGGTAATTCTTGTCCACCTCATTGCTGTTAGCACCAGGACGCTTCTTTGCTGGGGCTGCTGTCGCGCTTTATAACATTTTTTATAATAATAATAATAAATAAAGTAGCCTCTGTCTGCCAAATCAGCACCCTAGAATTACAAAAATCCCACTGTGAAGTTTCAATTTGAAATAGTTTCTGAATAGATTGAGCACAGTAAATTGAAAGCCAATTTACCGAAAGCATCCCCCGCATGTAATAGTCCACAGTTGCCATCCCCAAAAACTTAAGTTGAGTTTAACATATGGGGAATTGTTAGCAACATGCCAAAATGATTGATAATGATGTTTAGAAACAACAGAAACAGAACTTGATCTTGTTAGGGAGAAAGTATAGCCTGGACATGTTCTCTTGACAGCTAAACATAAAATTGTTAAAGTCAAAAGCGATAAACAGTTGATACCTAAACAAAGCTCTGATGGAGATAACAGCCTGCAGCTAAGCTATACACATCATAATTATGATACAGAAACATTGGGGATTGTTATAAGCAGATAAAAATAATTATATAACATTTTCAATTGTCCATCTTTTACTTTGAAGAAAACAATATCCTTAAAACATGCCCTGAGTTATCTACCACAGGTTAAAACTTTTCTTGGATGAAGTTTCAGATTGTCATAGCTACTTGAAATTGAAAGCCAGCAAAAGTGCTTTGATATGATACACAATTCTAGAAACTAGAGAAGTCAAGACATTTAAAAAGATTATAACATGCACAACATATTATGTAGTTTATGTACTGGAATGTCCTTTTGGCAAATGGTGCATAGCGAGCACGGTCTTTCCTATTAAGGAGTGGGTATTTGACCATTAGGGGGCAATTAAACAGAGATTGCTCTTAAGCTGCAGTCAATCACTTTCAAGCCATGCATGATTTACATTGTGAGCAACTGAAGCTTGTGGGGATTGACAAGGTTTCTGACAATCTTAAAGGTAACAACAGAGTTGAGACTCAGACAGCTGGAATCAAAGTATATTCATAAGCTCTGGAACTTATTGAAGATATGACCTGAATAATGATGAGGAGTTATTGGTACACTTAAAAGGAGTAATACAATATGTAAAAATTAAGGATGATTTTTTTCAACATGACATATGGATTTAGTTAGAAGGGCATATATAGAGATGAAGTTCTCTAATGGCTAAAATAATTACAAAAGGTGAAATGCAGTTTAGAGACGTACCCCTTTATTTAGATTATATTTCTCCATTTTGGCATATTGTGTGATTGAATAGACAGTTTAACAAATATCCACTAGAATTGTATTAAAGAAAAAATGGTATCAATGTCATAATATTGTTTAAAGAATATTGATTAACCAAATATAAAAAAAAATATTGTTTACAAAAATATTGACATCCCATAATTAATTAACAAAAACACAAATACCGATGACCAAAATATTGCAGTTAAAATAACTATTTTGAGTAATATTAAAAACACAAATATCGGAAACAAAAATAGTGTTGTCTTTAAATAGCTATATGAAATGACAGACATACTGAAAAACACAAATCATGTAAAATAAAGCAACATATGACAACATACTGCAATAAATCTATTTTATACTAAAATTAAACTTGACATAAATATATCATTAAACTACAAATTTTTGAAATATTATTGCATCAAAATGAACTTATAACACCAAATAAAATTAAATAATGTTACAATACAGAAACTAATTAAGAAATAATAACTACATAATATAAATAACACTAAATATGACATACCAGCTATATTCACTTAAAAATGCTTATATTCACAATCTAAGAAAGCCACTATTGATACTCTTGCTGTCCGTTGAAGATGCCAAGACATAAAAATTCCTAAACACTTACCAACTGCACATAATTAAGAACCCTTCCTCCTACATTACAACCTTAATAATGATAAACTAGGTATTATATTTGCTACTACAGATCATTTTTTCAAAATAAGCAAATAACAAAAATGGATGATAGACGAAACATTCAAGTTGTGACATAGACCTGTTGTTTCCAAATGTTTTAGAGCTGTGTCCCACTGTTTAGCACAACAAACATTTGAACCCAGGGTGGTTTTTTAACGTAACTAATGCCTCATGTGAAAGGGTACTGTCATTTACTAACAGCGCATTTTCGTGTGAAATGGCCACTAACGCTGCACAAACATATAGTTTTACTGCTAATTAAGCTTTGTCAATTAAAAGGGCTTTATTTGTTTTGATCCCATTAAAATCTCCAGCACACTTCAGAATTACAAAAATGTTACTTTATTTTTGCTATCCTAATTACTGAATGCATATAGCTCAATTTCATTCGGTAGTGCTTTGCCCAAAAAATACTAATAATATCACATAACTCGCTTTAAAGATTCCTCTAACTTTGCAGTCAGAGAAAGAAAAGTAAACACATATCCCATGTTAAAAGTATAAGTAGCAATTTATCAGAAGACATAGCATGATGTTTCACCTCTGTTGTTTAAGCAACCCAAATGTGATAAAAATAAACACAGAATTTAAAGGTATCTTTATTTATTGCACAGACTTTCCCAACCCACCAAAAAGTGTCTTGCAACTCACCAGTGGGTCGTGACCAACAGTTTAGGAAACACTGCTCTAGACCATTCACTTAGATATACAACATACATGGTGAATAGCAAAACACTAATATACCCCTCAAATACGTCTTGCTACCAAATAAAGTAGCACTTACTAAGAACAACGAAACCATGTCAAAATAGAAATTAACAACTACCTCACATAAAATTACAATTAACTTTGAGCAGGCAATGAGAGACACAATACTTAAACTATACCCACACACAGCCATACAAGGTTGTTATTACCATTTTAGTCAAAGCATTTGCAGGCATCTCCAAAAATTTGTACTAAATGTAGAATATGCAACAAAGTGCAAGTTGCTTTTGAAATAATTTTTTTGCACTAGCATATGTTCCCGAAACAGGGGTGGTTAACCACTTTAACATGCTTATAGAAAGTCAATTTAACCAACAAAACAAGCACAAAGTCTGATAAAGGACTTCTTTGAAGATAGTTGGGTTGACGGTCTACACCACTCTGAATATAGACGCTCACCCAAATTATAAATACCATGGTGCAATATCTATGACAGCACCATGGCTGAAAAAGCCAAACTAAAAAGTGTAGTAAAAAAGATGGCAGAATACCTTCCAAGACACACTAGGGAGAACTCAACCTACACTAAAAATTCTTGAAGGCCCTTCAAAAAGCCCAAAGTTAGCAACAACTATGAATAGAGCAATCAGTAAGCCAAATTAAACTAAGAATAGATAGGCTACAGGTAGAATGTGTGACATGGTACAACGTAGAGTTAGAATCGTTATCAACAACAAGAAGTACACTACTTGGAATCAATTGCCAAATCCCTTTATAAAACACCTAACTAACTACACACTAACCAATATACCTTAGCAAAGGGAAACACTGCCATAACATAACAATGTTTAAATACATATGATAAATTAATGTTGATACATCAGCCAAAAAGCTTTAATAACAGAAAAGAAGACTGACAAATAAAAATGTTTAATAATTAATTTAAAATGTGCACATCAACAACCACGATGCATATTAGAAATAAACACAAAATTAAACCAAGTAAACTCACACATGGAGATTTAAAATAACATATTGTAATTGCAAATCAATCAAGGGAATCCTAAGTCATGGAAAGCCATAAAAAACCCAAAAAATTGAAAATAGGAATCACTCCAGGAATCCCCAAAATTCAAAGGAAATTTAAAAAAGCAATGTTGGTTTACTATAAACCAGAATATTTTCTGTAAAAAACATATAAAGCAAAGTTCCATGGGAGGAATCTGGATATATAAACCTACAACAAAACAAAATGCCCACCCTCAGGAAACAGTAAATTCTGATACAACAAAAACATTTCATTAGAGCTATAAAAAACACAAGTTATAATATTGCAATATCTACAATAATACAAGAATATTATCAAACTATGGGGCACATTACGATGGAGGATTTTCCGCATCCTCCGGGCTGGCGGAAGCCACCGCCGACCCGGCGGATGCGGAAAATCCTCTGCGGACCCACCAAAGACCCACCGCCACATTAGGATGGCTGGTGGGTCCTGGTTTTAGTCCGCTGCTTTTCCGCCGCGGTTGGCTTACAACCGCAGCGGAAAAGGCCTAATATGGTGGTGGTGTCTCTCAGACACCGCCAGCCATATTAGGATGTCTGGAGTTCTATGCCTTTACACGGCGGCATTTCCGCCATGCAAAGGCATACTGATTTTTGTTTGGGGGCCCGTTGCAGGCCCCCAGGGGTGAAGGGGGGTGCACCTGGGGGGTACCTATAGTACCCCCCTGCATTTGCGTGAACAGAGCGACAGGCACCGCGCGGTGCCTGGCGCTTTGTGCATGCAAATGCACAGCTTTCATTTTTAACATTGCGGCGGGTGCTGCTTCAAGCAGCACCCGCCGCAATGTTAAAAATAGTGGATGTGACTGCCAGGGTGGCGGTCACATCCTAATTTCACATGAAGGAACGCCGCAGCACATGCGGACGTTCCCTCCTACTCAGGGCTCGCGGACGGACGCAAGTCCGTCCGCGATCGTAATGGGCCCCTATATGTAGTCCTTAAGCACAACACACTAGAAAGGTAATACACACCTCTACTAAATAACTCTCAAAGAAACAAAACTAACAGTATAAATCACATCAACTACACCTACCCACATACTCTCTACTCCCAAAACCCAATAGAAAAAAAATCAAGAAAGGTCGTACCTTATCCAACAATCAGAAGCAGGTAGTCGCATTTGCTACCAGCAAATCTGACTAAAAATGAAAGGAATGGTCTACAAAAGTACACTTACAAGGTACAATAAATGGTTGCTAAAGGAAAACAAAAAAAGGCTATCTCCCAATTGAAAACAATGGAACTTTAACTATAAAATGTTGACAAATCTGTAGCAATGTTATGAAAATATGACAAAAAGATAAAACCGTATTAAGAAAATATAAATAATTATGCAAAGGATACAATCAATAGTAATATGAAAACAATAACTATTATAATTTATAACAAACTAAAAATAGTACACATGACCTTTTTTTGATGGACACACTTGGATGATTCTTTATCAGGATTGCTACATCCTTATTGCTAACATTCTGGTTTGTGCAAGCCAATTGTTGCACTCACTTTCTAGATTGAAACAGGCCCTTCAACTCTTCTCTGGTCAGATGAGTGTCTTGCAGGATAATGATATGCGCAGGAGAGTCTCTCAAGTACTGAAACAATCTTCCTCACCTTCCTTTTACTCATATACCATTTAAGTTCCATGATAGTATTTTTATAGGTGCTTCTATATCTCTGCCTTCCAACATCATGTGAGATAAGGGTTGTAGACACATCTATGGGACATGTCAAATGCTGAGGCGTCTGAAGTGCCTGTAACCAATTCATTTCCCAAATGCTCCCCACCCGAAGCCCTTTCCTCAACCTACACCCCCCCACCCACCCCTCATTTTGAAAACCCTCCTTGATTTCCTCATGCCCTAATGACTTTTGTATATGTGGTACCCAGAGTGCAAAACATATATCAAACACAAAAAGAGAGTATCAACAAGAAGCTACAACAAAAGGTAGAGGAAAAGAGTGAGAAAGTAAAAGAGAAATTCAATCTGATTATCATTGGCACCATTCATTCCACATTTTCTAACGTCCTTCATTTCTCTTTGGTACCACTATTCTTACTGATGGTATGGATCAAGTCATTGACCTCCTTCTACCCTCTAAAATGATGCATATTATTATTATGCATGACTCTAAGGGTGGCAGGGAATTTTAGAAAAGCAGTGGCAGCTTACTCTCTTAAGGGGTCTAAACTCTTTACCAACCCCCACTGCCTATTTAGTTCAATTAGTGTAATGTCTGATCTAATCTCAAATTAAACCCTACCTACTTTCAGCATTTTAATTTTTAAGGCACTTAAGAGGATTTGCTTTTTTATAGCGCAATGTTGAAAGTGTATTCAAATCTTTCTGGGCTTACTTCTATTTGGGTTCTTTCTGAGATCTATATGCTCCCTATGAATATCTTCGAGAGTATCTTGCTCTGATTTCTCTATCTGAACCCCTGGCTAGATTCTCCTGACACTCTCTGTCACTTGCCTTCTAGAGGTGGGTCCCATCCTTGTTAACCTCTACAGTGGCTTTCAGTTCTTACACTGTGTTTTCATGAATCGTGGCCCTGTCAGCCAAGAAGCCCAGTTTCTCCCTTTAGATTCTCACATGCACCTCATACATCTTACTGATTAATTTCAGAGATCTCAAACCTTTTTCTAATTACTGTAATTAGAGCTTGTTGCATGGTTTACACTGCAGCGCTTGTCGATCCCTCTTTTGTGTGGGCTTATTGTGCCTCCCTAGAAGCCTGCATGCAAGTTGGGGATTTCTCATTGAGTAAATCATCACTGAATGGCAAGAGCTCCCATGCATCCACCAAGACCGGCTGTAGAAAACTATTTTCCTTTCCAAATTCCTCTAGCTCTTGGACCTTGTGTAATGACCTGTCTCCCTGGGTGTTCTGGTTCCATGTTGGAACCTAGATCTTGGAACCATGTCACACCAATGTTCCTTGTCTTGTAAATTCCATATGTGTCAGTTGCCAGCTGACTGTTGGTTGGGGCTGAATAAATATTACTTGAGAAACACATCCTGTGGTAATCCTGCATTATTACACTGGCGACGTTGGAGGATGGGATCCACTCGTGAAAACTAGCCTCAACAACAGGAGATTAGCTGAATATCGAGAAAAGAACTCACATGTCTGCTGTTTCGATGAAGGGAGATTTATCCACATCTTCAAGGATCAACCGTGGATCAGCGAAGGAAACACGGTGAAGAGAGTCTAGGAAGTCGAAAACGCGATGAAAATCGGCAAAGGTAGTCACTTTCAATGTTTTTTGAAAGAGAATTGAAAAAAAACGGAGTGTGAGAGTGACGTCGATTTTCGAGGGCAATCTCCCTAAGAAAAAGACCTTTTGGTTGGAGAAAAGTTGGCTGACATCTTTGAATGGGAGCGTTTCAAAAAAGAGAAGAACAAGCGAGATTGGCAACAGAAAGTGACTCGATTGTTTCTTGGCGGCCATTTTGAGTCGGGAGAAAGGAAACAAGCTCGATTTGTCAAAGAAAGAAACGCTTTGGTTTTGTGGCGGCCATTTTGACTTGGTCTAAAGAAGCTCAACCCACTTTGAAAACAAGACTGAATGTTGGTGAAGGAATAGTGGCGGCCATCTTGAATACATTTTTCACTCGTTTTTGTATTTTGAGAAGACTGCAACGTGTGAGGCGGAAGTTTGGCTTTGACATTGTAGGAACACCAATTCTTGTGGTAAAGGAGAACTGAGAGATCTGTCCTAAAAAAAAACGAGTGAGCAGGGGAGGAAGAGCGATGTCGGAGGAGCTGATAGAGTAAGTGACACACACTTGAAGTAGTGACGTGAGGTGCTGGAAAAGAGGACCGGACTTGACTCTTTTAGTTCTACATTGACATCTTGGAGCCTGTCAACGGTGATGGGCGCACCTTAAAAAGGGAAGGGTTGTGGAACATTGTTTTAAAAGTACAAAGGTGAATAAGATTAGAGTATATTAAGTGGAATAGGGGCAGCAAGATGCAGAATGTAACTGCACCCCCTTTCTTTCTAATGGAACCTGGCGAACCTCTTATTAGGTGGAAAAAATGGAAGAAAATTTTTGAAAATTACGCAAGGGTGTGTGGTGCAAATTTGAGTGGTGAGAGGAAACATGCCTTATTGATGCATTGTTTGGGCGGAGAAGGCCAGGAGATTTTAGAGACTCTTCCAGTTATCCCACAAGCAGAACAAAGAGGGTTGAATGAGTATGAGGTATGTGCTAGGCAGTTGGATTTACATTATCTTCCTAAAGTGAGTACCATCATGGAAAGGTATTATTTTGGCTTACGAGAGCAGGGCAAGGAAGAGAGTGTTGAAGAGTACATAACTGCACTAAGAAAGTTAGCATCTAGTTGTAAGTGTGGGGGTTTGGTGGAAGAACGAATTAGGGATCAGTTTGTTTTGAGATGTGTGAGTGATAAAATAAGGGAAGAGTTGTGGCTAAAAGATGAACCTGCTCTAGAAGAAGTGGTAGGTATTGCAAAAAGGGTTGAACACATGTTAAAATGCGTTGGAGAACTGAGCAAGGAGAAAAAGGAAGAAAAGCCAAGTAGTTCTTCAACACAAGAAGTGGTGTGTCAGGCTGTGAATAGAGATGAAGAGAAAAAGAAAAAAGAAGTGTGCGAGGGTGAAAAGTTGAAAGGGGAGGTTGAAGGTGGTATTCCTAAAACACAGTCAGGTAAAAAATTCACAACACCTTTTCAAGGAACTTGTTATAGATGTAGGAAATATGGGCATATGGCAAATGCGAGAGAGTGTCCTGCTCTTAAGTTCAATTGTAATGTGTGTAGTAGAAAGGGACACATTGGTAGAAATTGCAGAACAAGAGTTGTGAGAGATACGAGGACTGAGACTAAGTTGGTTAGTTTTCAGATTAATGATGGTGCGGTAGAACATCCTTCTGATTTTGTGTTGATTGGGGAAGCAAATGTGTTGATGAAGTTTGATTCTTGCTCACATGTTACTTTCATTTCTAACGAAGTGTTTGAAAATGTGTTTGGAAAGAAAAAGACTTTGTTTAAACCTGATATTAGACCAACAGGTTATCAGGAACATCCCATAAAAATAATGGGTTACTTTTTTGACTGCATTGAATATAAAGGGAGGTATGCTGAAGCAAAAATGTATGTGGTAAACAGAGGAGACAACTTGTTAAGTTGGACTCATCAGGCAAGATTGGGTGTGAGTCTCAATCCCAATGCACATCCTGTTATTCAAGTACAGGCTGTAGACAATGGTGAGAACAAGTTCATAAAGAATTTTAAAGAATTGTTCAGTGAAAAACTAGGATGTATAAAGGGCTACAATCACAACATCAAACTAAAGTTGGGTGCGATGCCTGTTGTTGCTAAAGTAAGGCGCATTCCAATTTGTGTAAAGGATGCTGTGGGTAAAGAGATTGAAAAATTGTTGTCAACTGGGGTCATACAACCAGTAGAAGCTACTGAATGGCTCGCACCAATTGTGGTCGCGAGGAAGCCTAATAATGAGATTCGGCTGTGTGTTGACCTCCGCGCTTTAAATAAGGAGGTTATAGTTGACAAGTACCCTTTGCCAAACATAGAGGAGTTGGTTTCTACACTAGATGGAGCATGTTATTTTACCACCTTGGATATGGCTTCGGCCTATCACCAGGTTCCGTTAAAAGAAGAGTGTCAAGAGCTTACTAGTTTTATCACACCAATGGGCGCTTTCAAGTTTTTAAGGATGCCTTTTGGGCTAGTTTCGGCAGCCTCGGTATTCCAGAGAATTATGGAAGATCTGTTCAAAGGAATACCGGGGGTAAGATGTTACCAGGACGATGTGCTTATCTCTGGTAAGAATGAGCAAGAACATGATGAGAGAGTTTGTCTGGTGTTGAAGAAAATGATGGATTAACTCTGCGACAGAGCAAGTGCAAGTTTGGTGTCAATGAGCTGGATTATTTGGGCCACCACATTTCAAGGAAGGGCATTTGTCCAAAGAAGGATCTTGTTGAAACTATCGAAAAGTTGAAGGAGCCATGTTCAAAAGAAGAGGTGTCATCATTTTTGGGCATGGCAGAGTTCTATAATAAGTTTGTCAGAAATTTCGCAGATAAGACTGTTTATCTTAGGAAAATCATGTGTAAAGGTTCTGTTTTTAATTGGTCTGAGGAGTGTAGCAGAGAGTTTGATCAGGTGAAGATGGATCTGAGGAATGCACCAAATTTGCAGGCGTTTGTTCCAGGGGATCCGACATTTATTGTAACTGATGCTAGCAGTAAGGGTCTGGGTGCTTTGTTGTTACAGGTGAGGAGAGGCAAAGAGGTCCTAATAGCTTGTGCTTCGAGGTGCTTGAAGGGGGCGGAGTTGAATTACTCTGTCATAGAGAAAGAGGCGCTAGGTATACATTGGGCTGTGAATAAATTCAGGAAGTTTTTTTGGGGTTCCTCCTTTACCGTAAGATCTGATCACAAGCCACTAAAGGAGGTGTTTGAAAAGAAGGGGTTAGACTCAATCTCAGCGAGAATTAGGAGATGGGTAATTTCTTTGCAGGAGTTTGTGTTCAAGTTTGAGTATATTCCAGGAAAAACTAATGTCTCGGCTGATTGTCTGTCTAGGCTGGTGGATGTTGTAGAGAGTGGTGAGGAAACTGTGACTGACGATTTGGAGGCTCAGTTAAAGGTGTGTGACGTTACTTTGGGGGCGGTGAAGGAAGATGCTTGGAGAGATGAGCTGAGTAAGGATGAAGATTTAAAGGAAGTCATTAAATTGTTGGAAGCTGGAAATGCTCGTTCTTTAAAGAAACCTTGGTCTTTGATTGCTGATGAGTTGGCAGTGGTGGATGGTTTACTCATGAGAGGTACTAGGCTAGTCCCACCTGTTAATCTCAGGAGTGTTTTGGTGGACATGTCTCATGAGGGTCACTTGGGGATCTCAAAAACGAAAGAACGTATACGAATGGACTTCTGGTGGCCTGGTATTGATTTGTTGGTGGAACGTACCGTTAGGGATTGCTCTTCGTGTCAGGCCAGTGATGAAGTTTTGAGGACGAGGTCTTCTCCAATGGTATGCAGGAGATTGCCTAGGTCAACCTGGGATGAAATTGCAGTTGATATTGTGGGGCCTTTACATGGTGAGCATCAAACTCCATTTATGTTGGTTTTATTGGATTTGTATTCTAGGTGGGTCGAGGTTACTTTGGTAAGGGAGATTACAAGTGAGTCTGTTATTTCTTTTTTAGAGTCTGTATTTAAACGCAAGAGTTTCCCGAACTCCATTCTTTCTGACAATGGGCCTCAATTTTGTTCAGGGAAAGTTGAGGAGTATTTCAGTAGGTGTGGCATTATTCACAAGAGAATTTCTTTGTATCATCCTGAGGCAAATGGTGCTTTGGAGAGACTCAACAAAACTTTGAAGGAAAGCATTCAGTTGGCAAGGGTTAACAATTTGGACTGGAGAAAGGAGGTACAGAACAGAATTTCAGCATATCGTTTCTCTCCCCACTCAACTACAGGTAAAACTCCGTTTGAGCTTTTCAAGGGTAGAGCTCCTAACACTTGTTTATGCCCTGCTTGGATGGCTGCAGACAAGGGTGTGAAAAATAATGATCTGGGTGCATGGAGAGAAAGGGAATTGAATCTACAAAGGAAAAGGAAAATATATGTAGACAGGAGGAATTCTGCAAAGGATTCTAAATTCATGGTGGGGGAGGTAGTAAAGATCAGGGCTCCTGTGGGCTGTCAAAACTGGTCGAAGTTCTCTGTTCCCAGAATCATTGTGAACATTTTCAAAAATGCTGTAAAGACGGAGGATGGTCGTATCCTCCTGTTTGTGAGCAACAGGAATGGTCTGTTTAACGACGATCAGGTCAGAGGTTGTCTGAGTGCGGTTTTCGAGTGGTTAGGACACCATGGACTGAAATGCAACTCCGACAAGTCGGAGCTGCTCTTTTTTGGGTGTATTGCGGAGCCGGATTGGAAACCCTGGTGGCCGCAGGATATGTGTCCCCCCGTTAGTTCATCCCAGAAGGCCAAAAATCTGGGAGTGATCATTGACAGCGACCTATCTTTTGATTTCCTCTCTCACTGGGAAATGTTTTGGCATCCTTCGGATGCTACGTAAATTTTTACCTTTAGTATCCATCGAGCACAGGAAAATTATCGTTCAGGCACTGGTTGGCTCCAGACTGGATTACGCCAATGTTTTATTTTTGGGGCTTCCCAAATACCTGGTCAGGCGTCTTCAAGTTGCTCAGAACTCTGCAGCCCGAGCGGTCTTCGGCCTCCCAAGAAGAGCCAGAGCCACTGTTCTTCTCTCTACCTTACATTGGCCCCCGATTGATAAAAGGATTCTTTTTAAAACTCTGACTACGACTTTCAAGGCCTTACATGGAATTGGTCCTAAATACATCTCTAAACGTGTGTCTTGGTATCAGCCCTCTAGATCTCTTAGATCTGCTGCGCTATCCAAAGTGAAGGTTCCCATTGTCAAGCGCGCCAGAGCAGGAGGTCGGTCCTTCCGTTATCTAGCTCCTCGTGCCTGGAATGACCTCCCGATCTCTTTAAGACAGGCTTCTAGCCTGCTGTCCTTCCGAAAGGCCCTTAAAACATGGCTTTTTCCATAGTCCGCTGCTGCTGTTTTATAGGTGTGTTGCATGTCCCTTCAGTGTTATGTTTCTCCCTCTTCTGGTGGGTACCTTCGAAAAAGCGCCGGGATGCTCCAAACGGAGTGGCCGTGCGCTATAGAAGCATAAATATAACATAACATAACATAACATAACATCTGGAACAATAGTCGTGTTTCTCATTTTGGGGGAAAAGGGAAATGTGATGACTTTGTTGTTGCTCCTGACCCGGGTTCTAATTATTCTCATAAGAGTGTGAGAGTACGCAGGCCTCCTCTTCACTTGCGTGATTGTGTCTAGGTAGTTTCTTCTTTGTTTCTCCTTATCTTTTGTTGCCTATTTTATTGCTGGACATGTAAACCTGTTTGGTGGTTAAGAGGGAGAAGTGTAATGACCTGTCTCCCTGGGTGTTCTGGTTCCATGTTGGAACCTAGAGCTTGGAACCATGTCACACCAATGTTCCTTGTCTTGTAAATTCCATATGTGTCAGTTGCCAGCTGACTGTTGGTTGGGGCTGAATAAATATTACTTGAGAAACACATCCTGTGGTAATCCTGCATTATTACACCTTGTACCAGTTTGGGCTGGTCAGATTCATGATCCCACTGGTTGCCATTTTGTCTAAGCTGAAGTACTGTCCTGGGACCCAAAACTTGATTGCTGATCTGACCTCTTCCCAAGCACTGCTCTCCCTTCCCCTTTCATTGAATTGCTCAGAATGAGTGTCTTGCGCAGTATTTTAAAGTAAATTCAAAGTGAAGAGGTGATATTTACTTTTTGTGTGAATTCTCTAATCTTTGTGGGTTTTTCCCTTCCTACGTTAGTATTTTTAGTGGGCACAGGCTTTTTTACAATGACCGTGACTAAACAGGTTACAGAGATAATGGAAAGGACAGTAACTGCAAACACCAGAGACCAGATTAAAATGGTGTGTGGTATAATAAGGACTATAGGCTAAGTAAAGAGGCACTTTTAATGGCCGTAAAGCTAAAATCGCGCACTGAGATAGTGACTTGCAGAGCAAAGTATAAGAGGGCAATTAAATCTGCGAAGAAGGAGTGGGAGGGCTCCCTCTGATCTGCCCTATGGAATGCATTGCTAGCTAAAGATCCAAAGAGTTTCTGGAGGAAAGCAGCTTATTGGCTAAAAGGGAATGGGAGAACACTGGAATTCTCAGTGCAGGCAGAGTATTGGGAAATACACATTGGCTCTTTATACAAGTCAAGGGATGTAACAGCTGAGTGTTCAGATGAGGGCCATAAAAAAGGAAGGAATTGAGGAGGAAGGCCTCTCCTTTTCTATAGAAGAAACGCAAGTAGCAATCCGCTTTGGCACTTCGGCGCATGCCCCTGGACCTGACAGAATCCCTATTGATCTCTACAAGGAGGATGTAGCACTCTGTGGATCTAACATATTAAGTAATTCTATCCTCAGAGCACCCCTATCACTTCATCGTGGAAAAACGCTGGGATTGTCCCAATCTACAAAAAAAGGGGATAGAGCGAGCCCATCTAGTTATAGGTCAATTAGCCTCATTGATTCTCTGTAAAAGATATTTTGCAAGCAAATCGTAGCCCGATTACAGGATTGGATGATAGAATCCAATATCCTGAGTGACCTCCAAGCAGGCTTTCGAGCCCAAGATAGCACCCTGGACCAAACCTTCAGTTTGTTGTGTATATACTGGAAGGAAGGCCAAGTAAAAGGCTGAAAGCTCTATGTATCTTTCGTAGATCTGCGGACAGCCTTCAATCAAGTCCTGCGAGCAAACCTTTGGGGGTCCTAAAGAAGCAGGGTATACCTAAGAACCTTTTAGATGTTTTAATTCAATTATACTCATCTAACACAGCACAAGTGAGGTGTGGGGAGGGGGGCCAACTCATAGATCCCTTCCCGGTTCAGTACGTATTAAAGCAGGGCTGCGTCTTTGCCCCCACACTTTTTATCCTTGTTATCACTGATATTGTTAACCTTTTAGATAGAGACGGGTATGTTGCTACAAAAATTGGCAACAAAAGAGTACCTGCCCTGCTTTTTGCCGATGATACACTTTTAATTTCAAAATCACCACAGGGACGGCAGCAGCTTTTAAATGATTTTATTACGTTTTGCAATGAGGGAGGCTCGTGCCCTTTCTGGGCAGAACTCTGGGGTACAGGTTTGATAAATTGCCTTTCTTCAATTGAAAATCACTTTCTTAGATCTTTGGTAGATCTACCTGTAAGTAACCCATTAGTTACTGCATAATTGGAACTTGTACAAAGGTAGTTGGCATATAAAGTAAGCTATAAACTCCTGATGTTCTGGTACAGATTGTGGACTGTGGATGAAACTTCTACCATACCGGGAGCCTATCTCAGAGCTACTAAAGTCTCCATTGATTAACTCTATCCCCTGGTTTAGGGTATTAAAAGAGTTATTAGGGAGGCATGGGAGGATGGGGTTCTGGTTTGATCCAGATAGCCTGGTATCTGTATCGAGAATGAAGCTGAAAGAAATGTTTTGGGATTCAACACTATTGCAAGTTTTGACAAAAGCTGAGGGTCATTTGACTACTGATTTTCTCAATTTTAAATGTGCCCACTTTTTTGAGGACACATTGGATGGAATTGTTCCTCCTCAGGCCCGGAAATTATTTCTATAGCTTCGGTGCAAAACCATACCCATGAAACTCTTTTGTAAAAAATGAAGTAAGGATGTTGCCACTGATGATTTTTGTCCTGCCTGTAATACAAGTCCTGAATCTATTGTGCATATGCAATTTTTGTTGCCCAAATTATAAATCTCTCAGTGAAAAATGTATAATACTACTCTTTAAACTAGTTGGACCCGCACACTATCTGGAGGTGTTAAGAATTTTGAGTACGGACACATGTAGATTTGTGGTCTTTGGTTTGTCCAGATATTGGTATGCACAATGGCTAAAACAAATGAAATGCACTTTATGATGGTCCTGGCTAAAAATTGATATCTACTGTAGACTAAGCACACACCAAACACTTTCTGATGAAATCATTAATTATAACTATCTTTTTTCAGTTTATTATATGAAATGTTCTTATCTATGCTATCTAGCTATCCCTCTTTTATTGTATAATGTATGTGCTGGGCACTTTTATGATCCCTTGTGATCGAAATAAAGTTAAGATGATGATGGTGACTTGAGGAAGATCCGAGGCTTCGCCAAATAGGAACTAATAGGCATTGAACATGTGGGTGACCTGTGGAAAAGCTGAGGTGTAATTCCTTTTACAACACAGCAACAGGAGTATGATTTGGCCGATAAAGAAACATTTAGATACTTACAAATTAAGCATGCTCTCCAATCAGCTATCCCTATGGAAGCAGACCTTCCAGAAGCTTTCCCACCAAAGAGCAGACTCCTCACAGAATATATAGACCGCAAAGCAATCTCCTTAACTCACCAGAAATTGATAAAGAATTCCCCCCGAAACTCTGGAAAAAGCAGACAAAAGACATAGGGGAAATTGATGATGAAGACTGGCAATGTGCACTGCCCGCCCCTAGAGAAGAGGCTATCTCATTACACAGAGTGTATTACTCATGTTAAACCCTATCTAAAAGGGGGAAGGGATTGGACTCTAAGTGTAAGAGGCAAGGCGGCCAAATGGGCACATTCTACCATATAGTGTGGGGCTGCCAATATATTCAAAAGTAGGGTGTGAGAGTGTGCTGTGTGAGTGATGTATTAGTGTATGAGATGCCACTGATTTAAATAGAAAAGAGCCGTCATCAATAAGAAGAGTTCTAAAAAAACACATATTAATAAAACATATATAAAAAAATGAAATCCTAATTATTAGACTCCAAAAAAACTTTATTTAGTTTACATTTGAAGCACTTTTACTAATAAGTTCTCATAAATTGTAATAAATTGCAAATTATAAAATTATAAAATTATAACAGCAAATGGTATTCATACCACAAATATTCACTTAAAAAAATTAGTATGAACATATTTGAAAAATCTCTGCACACGTTCCCCTATAAACCATTCCGCTCCTTACATTTTTAAAACTTAAAATGTAAAAGCTTTACTTAATAAGCAGTTTAAAAAACATAAAAACTACTTTTTAAAATAAATAAATCAAACACAAAAACTTAACATAAAAACTAACTTGCAACACTAATTAAATACTAGAAAAAACACATTAAATTAACCATTGAAATGCTAGTTTTTACAACAATATTAAAAACAACATTTAAAACAATATTCTTAACTTCGATATATATGTTACTGATATTTTGGACATCACAATATTCTTGCTACGATATATTTATTGCACAATAATTATTATTCTATTATTCAATATTTTGTCCAAACACGAATGAACACTGTCTCTCTGTCAAATGAGTGGTATCTATCTATCTATCTATCTATCTATCTATCTATCTATCTATCTATCTATCTATCTATCTATCTATCTATCTATCTATCTATCTATCTATCTATCTATCTATCTATCTATCTATCTATCTATCTAACTATCTATCTATCTATCTATTTACATGTATATACACATATATATAGATATTGATATAGATACACACAAATACGCTACCAATGAACACTGAAGAGAGGAGTTCAAAACTTGATGATGTTTTTCAGAAACAACTTGTAGATCGATTACAATCCAGCCCGGAAAGGCTCCGACCGAAGGTTGTAGCCTTTCCGGACCCCATCTCGGTTTACTTTCTCACCGCCACATTTCAATGCTGGCAGTCAGAAACTAAATTGGCCAGTAATTCCAGTTAACTTCCAACGGGCTCAAGGAGCCCGTCAGCCAGTCAGATGCCAGCCCATAATCCCAACAGGCAGTCTTGCCTCCCTTGGGAATATGATACTCCAACATGGAAAGCCTGTCGGAGAGCGAGTATGGGAGTCCCTAGCAGGACCCCCTCGTGTGCACGGCTTCTGGTTGGGGGCTGAGAGGGCACTTATGGTACCCCCCTGTTAATCCCTGCACACTGTGACAGTAACCTTGTGGTGTCTGCCACCGGGGTGCAGGGATTAACGCCATCTCCCATTTCCCCAATGGGAGCATGAGCTAAGGCCATTTTACGGGCGTAATACATGCTCCCATAGGGAAATGTCGGAATGCGAACAAACAGTGTTTGGTCACATCCTAATCAGGAGGTCGGGATTGCCGACCCGAGGTCAGTCAGTCCCACTTTCGAGGCGGCGTCCGCGTGACATCGTAATAGGCTCCTTGATATTAAAAGATGAACAGTCTTTACTTTTTTGTTTGGGATTACATTTTAAAAATCTCTTTAGTCCTTTGTTAATGATTGGTGTTTATATAAAAAAGTCACATTATGTAGTGTGTAATTTCCTGGTTTGAGAAAGGCAGTGCTGCTGAAACGCTTTACATCTTGCCTCATTTAAATTTTTTAACAATACCTTATTAAAGTGTCGACATGGACTTCTCGAGGAGTAAATATTGATGAAGTGTTATGACATAGCTTGGATGTAGTAGGGCACCAAATTTGAGAGGGTATGCTGAGTTTATTATTTAAAAAAAATATTTATAAATATATTAGTTAAATGGGTAAGCCTTTTTAATGAATGTTTGCTAGTGGTTTCAAAGCTCATATTTCACAGAAAAAGGCCTCATAATACAAATGGTGAATTCATTTGCGAGTTATTTAGCTTCCCTAAACAAATAAAAGATTTAAACGGATGGTTAACACAGTGGCTTACTAAAGAATCTTTCTTCCTAAAGAATGAAAATAAACGATGTAAATCCAGAACTCTATTAGCAACATATTACACTCTTGGTACACTGTCCCAAATACGACATTATTTTCTTGCTTTATATATGCCTTATTAAAACCACTTTTTAGTGTCCAGGTGTCAATGTACTACAAAAGAAAAGCACATGAGTTATAATAATACATATTGCTGCATAAAATAAATTTTCTATATTAGCACTTTATCACAAGTAAAAGCACATGTTTCTCAAAACACTGGAATACATATCTTCAGTCTCAGGCTAGCAACGAATACTACACAAAGGACGCACAGATGCTCCAAATTGGTTGCCACTGTATAGTTATAGTTTGGTCAAACTTTCCATAGGAAGAACATTTGTTTTGCTAATAACCTTGGGCCATTTGCAGAATCTTCATGAAATGTTCAAAAAAGAGAAGTTCCTCCATCTGAGGTAAAACCTGAAATGTTTCAGGGGCGATCAAGAAAAACAACGTCCCAAATTGCAATTTCCCCATGCAATATCGATAGAGAAAATAAGACAATCATTCAGAAAAAATTGCTGAACAGACTTACGCCAAAGTTGACAGAAAGTTCCAACTTTACCAAGAAAGCCTAATTTCTGAGATTATATGTAATTAAATTGAGTAGTTTTGGATCAATTTAGGTTCAGAAAATAGAGATATATAAACAGTTGATTTAGTGGGAGTCGCACGCAACTGGGAATCTAAAAAATATACCATTGCAATTGGCCGAGCAGGGAGGGGGCCCTGGGGACTTCTACCTGTTCTCCAAATATTTCTTTAAATGTTGTTGAGATCCCATGGGGCTCCAGCAGGACTCCCAAGGGACCAGAAATAGAATTAGAAAAATAAATTGGGGTGTTTGTCCATGGAGGATTGGCTGCCCATAGGAGGTTGTGCGCAGGGACTGCCAACAAGCCAAACACAGTTGGAATTTGGCCCACAGAAGAGGGGTTGGGTATGGTAATAATATGGTAATAATATCTTACTTTACATTAAAAAAACTCAGAAAATAATTGAAAAAACAATGTTAAAGTGATGCTATAGTTAGGTGAAAATGTAACATTTAAACAAAAAAACACTGAAATTCAGCAATCATAGTTTAATGAACTAACCAGCACTTGTGCTCCCACCATGCTCTACACATGACCTCACGGTTCAAATCACCCTTGACATGTTGAATGACATCATTGATGGCATCACTGATAACATCCCAAAAGACATCAATGATGACAACACTGGGCATGGTGTAGGCTCAATGCCTCTGTGCAAACTTAGCATATTTATGGAATAATGAAATAAGTCAGCTGGACTGTTCTAGTAATTTCAGTAGAATTCCAAGAGTTTTGCATGGAAATTGCTAAAGTAACTTGGAAACTGGAGAAATGTAAAATTTTATGCAAGGTTATGGCAATTTCAGGAACATTTACGATACCATGCAATTGTGGAAATCGGGAGAAATGTCCACTGCTGTAGAAATGTGCAAAATTGGAAAACACATGCATTAACGTTCAATCAAGAAAACTTATACATGTGAATTATTGAGTCACTGTGTAAACTCGATAAATTCGGGCATTACTGCAGCATTGTAAAAACAGGGCAAAGGAACAAGGTACTGGTTCTGTAAGCAGATTGAGTAGTAATATGCAGATATAGGGTCAGTCTTTTGTGGGTAATATATACCATCATTATACATATACTAATATTTGTTACTGACTTTAAACACGCCGGCGCAATAGTTCATTGTATTAAACGATTCACTATAAAGGCTTGTATGTATCCTTAAGGTCACAAGTTTGAACCGTGGAAAGAGTACTCAAACTTTATTACCTCCTTGGCAGAAATGATCTGTGTCACTGAGACTTCTAATTATAACCCCAATTAGGATAATGGTTTTATGGTAAACACATCTTTAAATGTGGATCTGTTATGTTGAACTGATATGGCAAATGACGCCCTTTTTCCTGCCTGACTGTGACTGAAGCTGCACCTTCGTTTGTCACAGCACACTAGCCCCACCCACCGAACGACTGACAAATACTGGACCTGACCCCCTCAGTTGTATCCTGCTCAACACACACCCCCTCCACAAACACACCATAGAGATCTGGGACCTACTTTACTTTGTCTACCCTAACATTGCTTTCCTCATGGAAACTTGGATGAACTCCACCTCCCCCTCGGACATTGCCACTGCCATCCCGGACGGCTACAAGATCATTCACAAGGACCGCATAAACAAGCCGGGTGGAGGCATTGCTATCATACACAAAAGCACCCTCCACCTTACCATCCAATTGGCTGACAACTCAACCAACATGGAGCACCTCTACTTTCAGGTCCAGACCAACCCGAACACCACAACCCCACAGCACGCTCATTTACAGACCCCTCAGACTCCGTCCATCTGTCAGCAACTCCATTGTGGACTTCATCACACCCTACGCTCTCACATCCACAGACTACATCCTCCTCAGCGACCTCTACTTTCACCTAGACAACCTCAATCATAAGAACACTGCATCCCTGCTGGAGAACCTTGCCACCATCGGACTCAAACAACAGGTCACCTCCCCAACCCACTCAGCAGGTCAAATGCACGACTCCATCTTCCTCACCAGTGACAACATCATCATCAGCCACATCTCTGAGCTCCCTTGAACCAACCACCAATGCGTCCAATTCTCCTTCACCAAACCCCACATACACCGCCACACCCACTGCTACCCTCACAGAAGTTGGAACAATGTCACAGAAGAACAGCTTGCCACTGCACCCAGCAAAACATCACCACCGACATCCATGGATACTAATACCTCAGCATGCAACCTCCATCGATAGATCCCCAACTGCACTCAGACACTGGCTCCCCTCACGAGAGCTCCAGGCAAGCAACAACCCAAAAAAGCCAGTTTGTTCTCTCCCGCCCTTCATGAGTCCAGGTGCCCCTTTTGATGGCTCAAGAAGAGATAGAGGAGCAGAAAGATCCAGGAAGACCACTCAGCCTTCAAAACCACTGTCACCGCACCCCACCACTTCATCAGAACAACAAAGAAAGCAGTCTTATGAGAAAGGATCAAAGCCAACCCACTCAATAGGAAAGAGCTTTTCACTATGGTCAAAGACATCACACCCTCCCAAGATCTCTTCAACAACCTCAGCACATTTTTCGACCGCAAGATTAAGGAGATCTATGACAGCTTCAGCCGCCTCAATACCCAAGACCCTCGCACCTCACCCGCAACCACCACACCCAACAAAACTGGACCCCAGCAGACTTTTCTCAGCTGGATTCCTCTCACTGCTTATGACACCCTCAACATCCACTCAGGAGCACCCTCGGACCCCTGCCCTCACCACACCTTCAACACAGCCAGCACCTCCCTCGCCCCCTTACTCTGCAATCAACTGCTCCATCAACTCCGCCATATTCCCAGAAGACTGGAAACATACAGAGATCTTGCTGAAGAATCCCTCTTCTGACCCAATGGACCTTAAGAACTTAAGACCCCTCTCCCTGCTCCCCTTCGCAGCCAAGGTCATAGAGAAGGCCATCAAGGTCTAACTTTCTGAGTTTGTTGAAGCGAATCACATCCTGGACCACTCCCAATCTGGCTTCTGAAGCAACCACAGGACTCAAACAGCCATCCTCGCCGCCACAGACGATGTCCGCACCCTCCTCAACTGAGGCAAAACTGCAGCCCTCATCCTCCTGGATCACTCGGCCACCTTGGACACAGTCTCCCACCGCACGCTACGCACAAATGCACAAGAATCCAGGATGCAGGCATCCATGACAAAGCCCTGGAATGGATCCACTTTTTTCTCACACGTCGAACACAGAGAGTCAGACTACCTCCATTCCACTCTGAAACCACACAGATCAGCTGTGAACTGCCTCAGGGCTCCTCCGTGAGCCGCACTCTCTTCAGAATCTACGTGGCCCCGCTTGCTGCCATCATCAGGAACCACAGCCTTAACATTGTTTCCTACGCTAACGATGTCCAGCTGATCCTCTCCCTCACCAGTGAACCTACAGTTGCCAAGAACAAATTCCAAGATGGGATGAAGCCTGTTGCTACCTGGATGAAGGACAGCTGCCTCAAGCTCAACTCCAAGAAGACCAAAGTCCTTATCCTTGGCTCCACCCCCTCTGCCTGTTATGACTCCTGGTAGCCTGCAGATCTTGGATTCACCCCACAGACCAAGCACGAAACCTTGGAACCATCTTGGATTCGACGCTCACCATGATCCGCCAGATCAATGCCGTCTCATCATCCTGCTTCCACATGCTACGCCTACTTTGAATGATCCTCAAGTGGATCCCACACTGAGTCCAGAAAGGCAGTCACCCACACACTCATCAGCAGCAGACTCGACTACGGCAAAGCACTCTATGCCGGCATCCCCCTAGAAACTCCTCAAGAAACTGCAGAACAATCAGAATGCCTCCGCCAGACTCATCCCCAATATCCCCCACTGCATCCACATCAGAGACCTCCACTGGCTCCCAGTCAACAAAAGAATCACCTTCAAGCTCCTCACACATGCCTACAAAGCCCTACATGATGTGGGACCTGTACACCTTAACCACCACCTCTCATTCCACGCACCCAGCAGAGACCTCTGCTATGGCCATCTGGCCTTGGCCACTGTCCCACATATCTGCAAGATCACAGCTGGAGGGAGGTCATTCTGCTACCTCGCAGCAAAGACCTGGAACAGCATGCCTCCCCAGCTCAGGCAATCACCATTACTGCCTCAATTCAGGGAGGACCTCAAGACCGGTCTCTTCGACTAAACCACAGTGCCTTCAGTGGGTCAGCAGCTCTCCCTCTCCACACACCGCAGAACCTTGCGACCCTTACGGGTGAGTAGTCACGCTTTACAAGTCACCTGATTGATTGATTGATTGATTGCTACATGGCAGTTATGGGATAGCATAAGAACTAGTATCAGCATAGTAACGCTATTCATACTTGGAGCTAGTGGAGTTGGCATTGATATTCGTATTGATTTCTGGGGTCACAGGAGAAATGGCATAGAATAGTCAGTGTGTAGTCCGAAAGAGTTTATAGTGGTCACTAATGTAAATTATAAGGCCCATAGTGAGTGAGATTACTGTGATAGCTACAAATTGCAAACATTATTTTTATAACTAGATCATTCCTTAGTTAACGCCAACCAATAGTCATTGATGCTTCAAAGTTCCACATTTAAAATAATATCTCTGGAAAATAATTGAGTAACACCATCTCCGTTGTAAAGTTTCACCAATATTACTGAATCAGTGTCCTTAAAAAGCTCCACTTGTCAATCATTCTTATATAAACTTTAAGAGTAGAACATCCGAATTCTACAAGTACACGTTCCCCTTTTGCCCAATGCTTTTTATCAGTGTGCTTAAAAACTGTAATATCCAAAAGGTTTTTTAAAGTTTTCATGAGGAAAGCTCAAACTCCTCTGAAAACATTTGGCAGATCATATACATTTTTAACAAACATTAAAACTTCAGTGAGAAATAATGAACCCTTTGAAAGCATTTCCTACTAATTTTATTTAGATGTTATATATTATTAATGACTGAGTGCTTTCAGTGGCACTGGTAACAACAATTGTTCTCAAGATTTCCTTTAGAGAAAAAAAAACACTGACTAAAATCTACAATTCCTTTTCTTATTTGTCGAATGTTACTATTCACCATTCATGCACTCATTTTGCATAAAACAATCATTTCCCCCAATTAAAGAGTATTTAAATCTTCATTAGTTCAGATAAGAGAAACTGCCCTGGCGCTTTTTAAAACACACCATTTAACATATTGTTTTCAGGATTCCTTGGAGAGATCCTCAACCCCTTCCACCAAAAAAACTGTTAGTAAAATGTTCAACTTCTGTTCAAACTTAGTGCGATACAGCAAGTACAAAATGTGATAGAGGAATGCTTGCAAGAAGTCTGACCACTGGCAATCACTCGGTATGGCATTCCAAAGTATCATTCTTTTGCCCAAGGTGTCACCTCAGATTAGACCCATGTGGAAAACAGTCTTAATGCTATTCCCGTAGGAACAGTCCAGCCCAGCCCGACCTGCCAAGCTAGGCCCTTTCTCAACCGGAAACAAGTAACCCAAGACCGTTTTCAGTTAGTGCCTAAACATGCTTTCAAATTTGCCCTTTGTCATAAATGTCAGGTTCGAAAACCTCCAGTACACTTTTAAATTGCTTTTAAAGTATTATCGAGTTTTGACAAGTTTTAACTGGCCCAGTGCGAATTTGAATAAAGCTTTAACCATAATGTTTTCTAAAAAATCCATGGAGCAAATGCCCACTCTTCTATGAAATGATTTTGAGTTTAAATAGATGTTAATAAGTCAGTGACCTTTAGAATTCACGTTTTACAATTCTTTGAGGGAAATCGTCAAGAAAGATTGTCTTTAAACTCGACAAATATTAAGCAATGTTAATGATTTGATGCATTTTTTAATGTTCACCGTTTGACACAGCATCTACAAAATTCCCGGGGTTAAAACAGCCTACCCTTGTAATGATGCATTTAAAACATATTCAACCTCCACTAACAACTCTAGCTCAATGTTCTTTTAAATGCACTATGTGCCACATTTTTATAACCAAGCACCTCAGATATTGCCACAAAGTTATGTCATTAATAGAAAAATATTGGCTACACCTTTGCCAGTCCTGTTGTTTGTCACAGTTACTTCCTGACTGCTTCCATTCAACAGCCATTACTGGTGCAGTGAAAACTGCTTTTACCTCTAAGAGTACTCCTTAACCATACCTCCAATGGCTATTCCCTCTCTAGGCTGCTGTCTGGCACAGTGTTAATGCAGTGCTTAATTTGAGCCAGTGGTTTCTGGTGCTCTGCACTGGCACTTAATTGTCAATACCACCACTTTATTTTCAACACCGCCCCTTATGAGGGTCTGCCACATGATGACACTGTTTGTGTAAATTAGAGATGAACACAGCTATAGTAATTTATTCATTCAATATACATTACATATGAATAAGGCGTGCTTCCCAAGCCATTTTTTCAGTTTTTGGGGTCTGGAATAGTCTGGATTGTCACACCTGTAGGGTGTGATGATTAGTAGTTGTGCCGGTCCTAACTTTGGCAGCGCTGCATGGGGCAATGGGTAGTGCAAGCTGCAATGACTTCCTGACGAAGGTCCAGGCATCTTAAAGAAAAAGGGGAATGTTTTAAGATTACATTTTAGAAACGTTATTTTCTGATCAAGGCACATTTAACGCAAATATACAGGTTGCAGCCTCCTTTTACATGAGTAGTTACTTTCAAATACACATCACCAAGCTACTGCTGGAAGGTCATAGCTGGAGAGCAAGGAAAAGAAAAGAGAAATAACTCCGGTCTTGAAAACCTTTCTGCTGCATTACTGGTGCTGGAATTCTTTCATTTCAGGTATGTTGGGAGACTATTACTAGTTCAATAATGCATTATGCCGGGTCCATAATCCCTGTAAGTCATATTTACTGTCAAACTAGGGAGATAAACAATGGTTAACCACAATGCCATTTGATGCAAGTCACTTGTGGTAGAAAACCCTTGTGCTCGAGAAAGAAAATAAAGTGTCTAACCATAGAGAAAAGTAGTTCCCCAAGACAATTGGTTGTTGGTAGTTGCTGTAACTGTCTTGGGAACTACTTTGCCTCATCAAATCTTGCACTATGTTATCACTGGTGCAAGCCTATGTTATTGTACACACGCCAAATCACAAGTGTGCTATGGTGAAGGCAGCAATGAAAGTGGATCCTCATTAATATAGGGAATCAGGCAATTCACAATTCATCAGAGTCAAACTTACAGGCATAATCATACCAGGTTTCATGAGGGACTTAGGTTTCACTTTACCCGGTCCTCTCCCTAAAACCCTGGTAAAGGCAAAGATTTAACCATCCTGAGCTTTGAAGAGAAGGTTGGCTTAGCAATACATTAACATTCGGTACATATGTTCCCCTGTACCAGTTCCTCTCTTTTCTCAGCCATTGAAATGTTGTTGTAGACAGACAGACCTGAAGGAGAGAGCTTCCCATGAGGCCATCACCCAAACAGTAGTTAGCATTAATTGTCCTAATCATCTTTGTCAGCAATTGCTGCATGTACACCAGGCCAGTCACAGACCTGGCTTCAGTCATTTTTCTCCCATGTAAGTTAGTGGAGGATTTATTTGTGTCTGAAAATGCCAGTAGATGTTTTTCCCCTGCCAAATGCATGGCAACGGAATTTTGGTATATCTCATGATGATGTCTGGTACAGCAGTTTCGTTTTGAGGAAAACTCCCACATACCATTTCCTATTAATGGCGTCATTAGAGTGAAACTGTGTAAAGCGGATGCATTTATGTAACACACGGTTAAAGTGTATAATGTTTGTCACAACCATAGATTAGACACTGCCTTTGTTTTTCCTCCTCAATTGGCGATGAAACGCACTGTTTTAGGGCTCCCTATAACATCCTACCTTGACGCCTCTGCTAAAAAATCGTTTCATTTGTTACCAACTCAGCAAGAAGTTCCCAAACCTCCCTGATTGACCTATTCGTTCCTAATAATTTTCATGTATGACAGATTTACTATTCTTTTTCTATTTTCTTTCCCAATATTTGCTTTACCTTGATTTTCGACTGATGTACATATTTATTGTATTTTTTTTTATTTTATTTGATTATGTATGCAAAGATTCACCAGCTTATTTTGCTCCTCTTCAATATTATTTGTATTACTGTATTGACACCTTTTTATTTTCAATAAATTTTATTCTGAACTTAAAAAAAAAAAAAGTGTACTCTCTTGGAAACAAGAAATTGCAATACAATTATGCACACACTTCCTTTGACCAGTTGCGGTGGCTAAAGTGTTCTATCTTACCATGTGTACATAAATATTGGTTGATGTAATTGACACGCAGTTTCATATTAGTAATTCGCTCGGTGTTCTAATGCATTCAATTGAATAATATATAAAAGATATTTTCTTGCAAAAATGTCATGCTCCCACATTTTGTTAGGCAACTTTCCTAACTGTGTGAGAAACCACCCAATATCCCTTTCTTTACCATCATTTCTTTTTGCTCTCATTAGCGAAGAGGTCAATGTATGTTCTCTATCATATGCCTTCTATGTAACATGTTGTACACAGAGAGTTTCAATAGTCAAGGTCGACTATAAGAACCTTAGGTACACTCCCACTCCAATGTCCAAGGTAATCCTGACTCTCGACTTAATCTCCTAAAACATTAAAATGGCAGTAAATACAGCTCTGATAGATGCAGAAAATGGTTTGCAGTACAATCCAAGTGTCTGTCATGAAAAGTTAATATAAATATTGTGCTGCAAAAATATCATAGCAAAAGTATCCACTACGAAAATATCATCAAGCCACAAGTATGTATTGAGAGAGTAGCCACGCTGTGAACAAAGATTGCTGTTAATCAGGAGCTCCCACTGCCTCCTCAGCAACACCTGCGATCCTCGTTTCATCGTGGCCCATCTGGTGCCCCTGATTCATCCGTGCAGGCCCGAAAGGATGGGGATCCTGCCGACTGCTCCCTGGACCAACATGTGGATCCTACCGATTGCCCCGAGAGAACTGAACTGCTTTCTTCCCTGCTCCCACTCGGTGAGTTGCGGGGGTGCTCCCAGGGGAGGACACAGGTGTGCTAGTTTGCTCTTCGGATGGCACGCCATGACATTATACTGGTCCCCTGGATCGACCCCAGCCGGAAATGGGATGGCCCAGATCTGCCAAAGACAACACAGGGGGATCCCAAGAGGACACGGCAGACACCCCACCCCGAGAGGGGGTCGAGCAAGAGTGCAGGGGACTGCCCCAGATAGGTTAGAGACCATAAAAACTACTAGTGAGGTCCTTGAAGGGAAAAATGACCATGTCGTGATTGACCTGAATATCCTTCAAGATGACCATCGCAGGTTTGCGGATATAGTGAAGGGTCATGAGACTGCCCTGATCTGCATAATCTCACGGAAACCACAAGTGACAGCCCTCTCCGAGAAGGTAGACCTACTTGACCGAAGAGCTAAAGATGTGGAAATTTGCAACCGACACAATAATGTGCAAATAATGGATCTGCTTGAGGGCGCCAAAGGAGATAACACGGAGAACTATCTCAAGGACTGATTCCAAGACACTGTGGCTCATCAGGCTCTCTTCCGGCTCTCTTCCAGCTTTTTGTTCTTGAAAGGGCGTTTACAGTACCAGTGAGGCCAGTAGTGACCAGGCTCCTCATCTATAGAGACAGAGACATCATACTGAGAGATGCTGACTCTTCGAGCCCCCTAGGGAATGGCAAAAGCACAGTGGCCATCTTACCGGACTACACCTTAGCAGTGCAATGCAGGAGGGCCTCATTTCTGGAGGTCAAGGGAACTCTTGGGGACCTGGGCCTCCAATACAAACTCCCTTTTCGGGCAAGGCTTAAACTCATTGCAGATGATCACACCCTTTTCTTTGACAATTTGACAATCCCGCAGACATGTGGGACTGGGTGGAGAGACATAGACATGGACTGGATGGAGCATAGATTAAACAGGTCCTCAGCCTCAGTGGTGCAGTCGGCCTCCAGGTCCAGAGCTACAAGAGGCCACCGCTTCAGGCAACAGAGAAACCACTATTGAGGGGGTGAGCCAAGTTGGTGGCTTGACACAACCAGAGTCAAGAGACCGAATGTTGGGCTCAACGCATGAGAGTATTGACTCTGTTCAGTCCTCATATAATTCCAAAAAGGGCCCAGAGCTTACCCCACACACAACGGATGATCAGTGATGACTGTCCCATTGTGGAGGCACAAGAATAACACTTTTCTTCCTTGAGGGAGGACGGGAAGGCTTTTCATTCCTGTCAGACAGTTGGGGCGCAACTGATAGGAGCACACAGGGCGTTATCTATGGCTGAGCATGGATTTGAGATGGTGTTCGAAAGTGGAGTGAGCCATTTTGCCCACAAATGCTCCTCAGATAATGAATACATTGGAGCAGAGATGATACCAAGTTTGGATTTGCATTTGTTTGGGCACCCGACCGTTATAAAAAAGCCCTGGGGTTGGGGATTTGGGAAATGTTTGTTCGGAACACCAGGGCAGGATGTGTACAGTTCAGCAGGGTCAGACTCCATCAAGAGCCTCGACTCCCTGGGTAAAGTTGAGAGGGACCATGGCACCCAGGAAACCCCTAAAAAAGGCCCACACTGTGGTTTTTAGAGTATTCTGTATCCCCCTACATGGCTCGCCTAAATATACCATTAATAATTGGAATGTTCATGGCATGAATTCAGCAGCCAAAACACACAAAGTCCACTCATATTAGAAGAGAAGGGGGGAGAGCATTGACCTATGTCAGGTGACACATCGGGTGGGTAGTGAAGTCTTTCACCTACACAGGAGATGGAGGGGCCAGGTATTTGCCACAACGTACTCTTCCTTTGCAAGAGGAATCTTGGGTTGGGTGAGGGCAAGAGTCCTATATGTCTGTACGTCTCAAACGGTTGACACAGAGGGCCGATATACGATCATACATGGATAACTTTATGGGTTGCAGTTGGCACTGGGAAGCCACCACACTTAGGCGGATATTTCAACTACATCACCTTCCACCCAAGGGAGAGGCATACCATGGCAGGTCAGAAACATAACATCTCCTGTAAGTGCATGATATGCTTCTCTTCCTCCGGAATGTGACAGAAGAAATACCCTGGTGCATCAAGATGCTGGGGCTCCAGCCAAATGTCGGCCTCTTCAATAATTGGGAGAAAGTGTGTGCATTTCCCAGTGGATGAGGGAAAGAGCGACATCCCAAGGGGAGTCAGTGACAAGGGAAAAAGGTGGGAGCACCAGGTACTACAATACCTTGGAGTGAGAATCTACCAGCATGAGAAGGACAGTAGAGAAGGCAATTTCTAAAGAGTATTATGCATCTTAAAGAGTTATGTCAAGTTCTGGGGCATACTGAAACTTCCCACTATGGCTCAGATCGCAAAGGCAACATGATTATGCTTCTAAGATTGCCATACTTTTTCATGAACCCAAAATGGATACCCAGTGCTTGGTTCAAGAGCCTCGACTCCCTTGTGTGAGACTTGTTCTAGTATCGGGGCATATGCCGGGCCACTTTACAAACCATTCAGCACGCTACTAGAGCCGGTGGCTTGGGAGTCCTAGACTTTGAACTCTATCACATGGCAGCCCAACTCCAATGGCTAGTCTGATGGGCTTCAACTGAATGGACTAGGGAGTCTGGGGACGCCGCAACATGAGAGAGCCTTAATGGCAGTTTTGTTTGGAGCGAAAAAACACCACGTGGTCCCCTACCACTGTTGCTTAGGATTGCTCTATGTTGCTGGTGTACATTTGTTAAACGATTACATCGGAACCCGTTATACACACCGGAACAACCATTGGTAGGCCTTCCAACACCTAGGGAATGCTTCTTCATGGTGCGGAGACTGGCAGCATAGATAGAGACTGACTTAGCAACGTTGAGGGACTGCTTTTAGGAGGCATAGTGGAGGAGTTTAGAGTCACTTGTCTCAGACAGGGACCACCCAAACACAACATTCTTGATGTACGTTGTGCTATCACACGTGAAACAAACCAGGTGGAGGTCGGGCCACTCTGAACCTACCATACACAAGGTATTGTGAGGCAAATCCTTCTCAAATTTGAAGAGGAACAAGCTGGTTTCTTGGATCTGTAAATCTGACCTATTCATGACTAAATCCAACCTGATGCAGTTAAAACAAAAATGGGAGTTTGAGGTGGAGTGAGATTTCCGAATTAAGGAATAGGCAGCAATCCTAGAACACAGCCAGACAGCCTACTGTAATACAGGATTCTGCTGTCCACAGTTCAGTTACCTTCACATGTCATACTTTACCCCACATAAGCTAAACAAAACACACATCACAGTAGACAAGTCCAGCCCAAAATACCATGGACCAGATCTTGATTTCCTGCACATGACCTGCTCCTGCCACAGCATAGTGCCATTTTGGCAGATGATGATGAGAATGCAAGAGAGCACCATTGGCCACACAGATCTACAGCGACTAGAAGTATGCTTGCTTGGCCTCGGCCTACTCTGCAGACTGCAGAGGTGTCCATTAAATGTATCCATCTGGCCTTGTTACTGTCCAAATGTGCAATTGTCATACACTGGTAATCACCTGAAGGGCCACTCCATTGTAGGTGAAGAAGCAGGTCAAGTGCTTGGCAACGGCAGAGGAAACAACTTTGAGGGAAGAAGAGAAGCAATGTTTGAGAGACCAAATGTTTGCAGATGATTGATCAACGCTTTTGGTGTCCTTAATAAACAGGGAATTTGAATGAGAGATGAGAGCATGAGTTAGAAAGCAGAGCTGGAGAGAATGAGACAGCCATGTTATGAATAGGGCCTACTGCCCGTGATTTGATGGATGATACCGAGGTCATAATTCTGCTGTATATGTGTGCTTTTTCTTTGATACAATTCACACCTAGACCAGCTGAGAGAGCATGCTTGAAATGCTCTGCAGAGCTGGGGTTGAAGAGTGTCACATATAAGCCCGAATGACTTGCAAAGACACAAGGTGAAGTGTACTTGTCATACAATAAAATTAATACAAATCTTTTTCTTCATAAAGATACAAGAATACACAGGTAAGTATAGATTTACTATTCTCAATTCCACATCGAGGTACTGTGACAATATTTAGATCATTAAGGTACATAGGTTGCAATATCTCAGGTGCTATCAAAACTAAATTATGCTAATGGTCTATGTCATGGCTCACCTATATCAGTCATGAGAAGATTAGAGAGAATCCAGAACTCTGCTGCCAGACTACTCCTTTGCGTAAAGCCCCACATCCATATCTCCCCTTCCTTGAAGGACCTCCACTGATTATGATGTCAGATCATCCTGCTTCAAGTTGCTTTATGTCACCCACAAGGCAATAAATGGCAAAGGATAATTTTTAATCAGGGATGAAAATCACAAAAATATATTCATCAGAGGAACCTACGTTCTAGACTAGCACACCAGTTCAAAATCCCAATAAAGAAGAAAAAATCGTCTGGACCACCTTTATCTGTGCACGCAACTAAATTATTGAATATGTTAATCCCAAAACAAGATCTCCTGAGAACTATATAATCCTCAGAAGACTACTTAAGAGTAGACTCTTCTGCGCATGATCATAATACTCACCACACAAGAATGTACATCAATAGTATGAGCAAGACATTAAAACAATACATTAAAAAATAATTACCTCTGGGGGGCGTGGCTTGCACGCCGAGGAGTGATGGTGGATCCTGCGTGAGCATCCGCAGTGCCGCGGGACTACACAGCGTTTTACGAACCTCATTTACCAGTTGAGGAGCCCTGGTGCATCGTTTCCCGCCTCGGAAGATGTGGTGCACCCGAGGAATGGTTCGCTTGCTGTCTCTGTGCCCTCTAGCTGCAACTTTCGGCTGCCGGTAACTTTGCATCGTTTTAGACACGGGCGGCCGCCATTTTGAACCGCTGAGCCCGTGTTTTCCTCAACAGTGACTGTTCAATGCCGATATGCTTTTATCTCCCGAAAATAACTGTGTTGCCACTTAGTTTTATGCTCTTTACCCAGCTGTGGCTTAAAACGCAGTGTATCTTGTTTTTTCAAGTCAGCTAATATTACTTTTGCTTTTATGAGGAGAATGTCCGCCATTTTAGATCACAGCATTGAAGCCTGTTCTCAATGTATTGCTTCTCCTGAACTGTTATTTTTCTGCAGACTGTACGGTCCCCTATGATTGGCCTTAATTTCTCTGCAGGAGTCATGAATGATATGAGAGCTTTAGTAGTCTCCATATAATTTTTCTTTTTTTTTTATTTTTTTTTATATATATCTAGAGACTATTGCGTCATATCGCTGATGGGTGCATCACCAAATATCAGCTATTTGTTACAGCATATTTTTTCCTAATGCAAGATAGCTTTGTTCTAACCCTGGATTTTGTGCTCCCTTATGAATTACTGCTGTTTCTCTGAAGGGTCTCCTATTTTAGTGCTCATGTGCATTTACCGACTATCTTGGAACTGATATACTGTTGGCTATTTTTGAGCATTATCCTTTGTGGTTCTTCGTTCTTTTTTGAATCTTGGAGGATTATCCCCACTTTTGGTCTCATTTTTATTTGCGAAGCTCTTGTTCTTTGTAGTGTACTTCCTATCATCCCGATAGGCTCTGCACATTGGAATAATATCTTCAATAGTATAGACGTAGGACAGAGGTTAACTAGGTCTTCTACTGTCGATATTAGACTTAAAGTTATGTGTGTGCCAGCTAGCTCAGAGTTCACTAGAAACTTTCTCGAATAGACAAGGAGGAGTTTAACCTCACTGGATAGACAAGAAGGGATTTAGTTTCTGACAACCACAGAACATGACAACTTTGCTCTCCCCTAATCAAGAGTGTATCTCTAGAGTCGTGTGAAAACAAAAGACAACTTATTTTACTCAGTCAGTTCAGTGCATTCTTAGTTTCACCAGATTGTAGAGAAAAGGAAGAGACGGGCGTGTTCAATAAAAGATGTTATTTATTGATCAGTCTCTTTTCTCATACAAGAGAAATGAATCGCTATTATTGCCATACTTATTGTTAAGCAAAGTGCATACAGTAATAACAGAATTATAAAATAATACTGTAAAAGCATTGATATGGTTTCTTAGCCATATGATACTTAAAATGGATAAAATAGATACATACATATATACATTGACTAATCGTACTCAACTGGTGCTTCTAACTACGCCTACCCCAATGTACCTGACCTAAGCCTAATACGTGGCGGGAGTAGATAAGTAGCAGTTTAAGTTAAGTTTGCTTTGCCAAGGGTCTGCTTCAAGAATTCTCTACAAAGGATGATTCAGTTCAGTACCTGGGAGTTTAGAAGGCTGGAGGGCTGGTATCTCTATCTCAGGTCTTGATATTCCAGCTGCCTGCGAGGGCTGCTTGGAAGCGCCGGAGCTGGATTTCTCGGCAGGAGAAAAGGCAGCGTCTCTCTCTCTCAGCGCGTCAGAAAGGAGGGGCAGCGTCTGTGGGCTTTTCTGTCAGCTGGGCTCCTCGGCAAGTCTCGCTGCTCCAATCTTGTCACCACCTCGTGTGTTTGCTTAAGGCAATGTCGGTATTATTTATACCTGAAAGGTGCCGGGATTGACGTAAGGATGGACATAAATACGTCAATAAGGATGTCATACGAACTGGTCGTTCGCACATTCTTTACTGAAGTTCTCGGCTAAATCAAAACAATGGCTGTGGGGATTTCCCAGGTCGTGGTAGGTTTGATTTGTTTTGAGAACACGTATGCCTATTAGGGGGCTGGAGAAATAGTGCTTGCCTAATGAGATGGCATGCGCTATGACCTAATCAGATAACGGGCTTCTGTGCCGTTGTGTGGCTAATCAGATAACGGATTTCTGTGCAGTTGAATGGCTGCTAGTTAATTATTAACCAGACAAGGGTCAGAAACAGGGGGATTGATACAGTACCAATAGTAAATACACCACACCCACTCCACGTAATCTATGTCCATATTTACAAGTCTAGGCATAGTAAACAAAACTAGTAGTGCATGTGTATACCGAACCACCCCAAAATACAATCATTTGCATATTGAAATTTGGAAATGCGAAATACACGAAAAGATGAGTATAGTTACTATAAGCACTTCAAGCAGTATAATAATGCTAAATCTAAACGCATATTTTGAAATCAGCATGAATGAAATGCGGAAATTACACATGAAATGGCTCTTAATACAGAAGAAAAAGTTGAGACCATCTCATCACAAAAATCATAATACTTTTGAACATGCTAGAGGGTAGCTAATGTCTCTAGAGTAGCTAAAAATAGAAATTTTGTTCAATATGGAAATGATGCAGGAGTTGTCCAATCTTGAGGCCCATCACGCCACCCAGTTAAATCTGTCTCGTAGAGGGCAAGCTGATCTTACCCTAGATCCGGGGAAAACCTTAAATAAAATAATGATCTTAAAAAATGAGATTAATAGTACGTTAATTCAAAAAGCCGCAGAAACCTATCAGGTTAATAAGGATAGGCTGTACGAATCAGGGGAAAATGTGGGGAAGCAGTTAGCACTACGCACACGACAAAAGCAATCACTGAGCAACATTAAAAAGATAGAATTTGAGGGAAATGAATATACTACCCCCAAAGACATTGTTAAGGTATTTCAACAATATTACCAAAAATTATATAGCAGTGATATTTCATATCCTGATAATGAAATTACAACATTCTTAAATAACTGGCTCCCAGATCATACTAATCATAAAAACATCAATGCGGAAAATAAGATTTACCTTGACAGAGAGATTACGGCCATTGAGGTAGAGATTGCATTAGCTGAGATGGCCAACGGTAAGGCGGCCGGACCGGATAAAATCCCAATGGATCTATATAAAATCCTCAGAAATCAGATAACTCCCTTTCTGTTTGATCTGTTTCTTGGAGTGCAATATCATGCAATTCCCCCTGAGTCTTGGAAACAAACAAACATAATAATTTTTCATAAGAAAGGTAAACCACCCCACCTGCCTTCCTCATATAGGCCCATATCCCTGATCAACGCCGATTCGAAGTTATACGCTAAGATATTTGCAAATCGTCTGAGCGGGGTCATCGAACGCCTTGTATCCCCGTGGCAACACGGTTTTATACCCGGCAAAGGCACTACAGACCACACTCGTAGAGCCATAACCCTACTTGACATCATGGGCGCCACGGGGGGCGAGATGTCGATGATCTTCCTCGATGCCGAAAAGGCATTCGACCGAGTACAATGGCAGTTTCTTTGGAACATCCTGGAAAGTAAAAACTTCGGAAATACTTTTATTAACGCGATTAAAGCTATTTATACCAATCCCACGGCAAAAATCTGTATCGCAGGGGATGAGTCGGACGCCATCACGGTGCAAAGAGGCACAAGGCAGGGCTGCCCATGCTCCCCGGTCCTATTTGCGCTCTATATAGATCCCCTCATTCAAAAGCTACTAACCTCAACCTCCATATACCCAGTCCTTATAGGATCCTTTTCCACCAAAGTCATGGCATATGCGGATGACATTGCCGTAATAACCACTAAACCGTCTGAAGCAGTTTACGAAATCGAGACAATTACCCAAGCATTTGGGAAATACTCAGGGTACTCCTTGAATAGAGATAAAACGATGGTCTTAGCCACTAGCAATACTCAATATGAAAGCACTCTCAGGGTCAAACAGGCTACTTATTTAGGTATAGTGCTCTCGGCAGAGATAAGTAACATCAGCGATATTAACTATTCTCCCCTCATTGATAAAATTAAAAGCGATCTAAGAAGGGTAGATAGCCTACACCTCTCTATTATAGGTAGGGCCAATTACGTAAAAATGAACGTATTCCCGCGGGTTCTATATTTGTTTAGAGCAATCCCCCTTTTACCGGCAAAGCACGTTATAAAGACTATAGATTCCCTCATAGCAAAGTTTATGTGGAGCTACGGAAAAATAAGGCGGGCTCTTCCCCTTCTAGCACTCCCTCAAAGTAGAGGTGGCTTAGCCCTACCAAATTTAAGATTATATTTTGGGCATCTTTATTGCAAAACATGGATCCTCTTTTGACTTCTAAACTTAGAGGCCCAACCTCTGTAATCTCTCATATACCATCAATATACGAGCTCAGTCTAGGAAAAAAACATAAGGGACTTTTTCTAAGGCAGGCTGAAACATCTTATTATAAAAAAATTAAATTAAAAACTGTTTTAGATGCCCTTTCAGTCTGGAAAGCCATCTGTAAACATCTAGGGCTTCCTACATATACAAAATATACACCTTTATGGCAATGTAATATTTTCCCTAATATCCCTAATGATAACAGATCCCAGAGGTGGGAACTCCTAGGTATTAAAACAATCGGTGATTTTTTTGGTAACAATCTCCCACTTTCTTTTGAGCTTTTTCAATCGAGATATAATGTCCCTACGAGTGATTTCCTAAAATGTTATCAAATATCAGCTAGTATCTACAATACCAAACCAAAAATTTTGCCAGATAATATCCCACTATTCGATATTATAGGCAGAAAATCTACCAGAATCGGGGCCCTATATCAGTTACTTTTGGCCGACACCCCAGATGATCTAGAGCGCACGGAACAATCCTGGGCCTTAAAATTGGCAAATCCAAATGTAGATCTAGATCTCTCATTAGCCCTCTCAACAAGATACTTTATAGCCTCTAACCTTAAGGCTCAATATTATAGAATCATTTATAACTTATATTTTACGCCAGCTAAATTGTTTTCATGGGGCCTTAGGATGGATGATAAATGTCCCAGATGCAAACAACCACTTGCAAATCTCCTACACATGTTTGCTGAATGCCCCACATTGGTTATAATTAAAACTATGATGTTGGAATTTTGGACCAAAATTTTTGGACACCAAATACATGATTCTATAACGTTGCTCCTTTTGGGTCATGATGACTCTTTGAAACACAATAGAGAAGAACAAGCGGTACTATTTCTGGGCTATGCTGTACTACGGATAATTCTAGCAGCTAGGTGGAAAGATACAGAGCCCCCTACCTTTAATATGTGGCTTAGCCGCTTTATAGCTATTTATAAACAAGAAATATCAATATACGCCACAAGAGGTAGGAAAATGAGAGCAATCGGTACACAGTTTTGGGAACCTATAACTAGGTGGTATAATGATGTAAGGGGAAACCAGACATAGGACCCCTGATTGATTCTGATTTTATTTTCTATTTTTTATTTTTTTTATTTTTTTATTTTTTATTTTTGTTTCTTCTGTTTTTTTCTCTTTTCAGTATTCTTTTTCTCTTAATTGTCATATTTTTCCCTGTGGTAGTGTTCTGTTTATAGATATCTGTGTATGTTCCTCGTTATCCATATATACCACATCACTTCACGTCGCCTATTCTGTACATGTATGTTTTATGATTCGAATTTGCCAATAAAAATATAAAAAAAAAAAAAGAAGGCCAAATTCAGGGTGTAGGGAACGCTGTGTGCTAGTTTGTTCAAAGTCATTCTTTCTGCTCTGGTGAAAACATCATATTGTTGAGACTTTCGAAAAAACTGTCAACTGCTTCTTGTGAAAGTTCCACTAACTCGGAAAAATTTTGTAACATGCATTCATGAGCATGATTGCATTCATTGATGTTTCGATCAGCATAGCTGACAGAAGGTCGTACCTGATCGATGCTGCTTTCATCTTGTACTTCACAACTCTTCAATCGTAGTGGTGAAGTCTCCACGAATGCCGTCATCAGGATTGGTAGCCGCATCTTGTTACGACGTCACACCCTTACCACACCCTTACCTCATTCTGTGCTTTCCTGCACATTCTCAACATGGCCCATGGCCCATGACACGCATAATACAAAATCGTCTTTATCTGGGACAAAATCGAAGAGACAAAAGAACGACCCACCTTCTCCTATTCTCTCGTCTCAAAATCCTGTCCTTGACTCTATCTTGGACGAAGTTCGTGGCCTCCAACCTTTCATGTCTGCGACCAATGAAAAACTGAGGTAAATTGAGGAAAGATGGACTATTATGGAAGTCAAAGTTTTGCATCTGGAACAACGTGTTAGTGACATTCAGGATGTTTACTCTACTAGGACAAGATATTCATAACCTGAAACTTCATACAGAGGACCTTAAAAATCGTAATTGTAGAAATAACCTACGCCTTTATGGTCTTCCAGAAAATATTGAAGGTTCAGATATGGTATCATTCCTACAAAAATTTCTTGCAGAACTATTAGAGTTTGAACCTATGAAAATTCCTTTCAACATTCAAAGAGCTCACCGCCTGGGTCGTCTAAACCCTAATGCCACTAAACCACGAGGCATCATTATGCTTTTTCCTGAATTTACAGAGTTAATGAATGTGTTGAAGACTGTCAAGCTCAAACGACGTCTCATATGGTCTGGTCATAATATCTTTATTTCTCAGGATCTCTCAAATGCAACGAATCCTCGCAGTAAAGAATTTCTGGTTCTCCGTCCTCAAATGAGACAGCTGAATATCCAATATGGAATCCTCCATCCTTGTTTTTGTAAAATTACCCACAATGGTCGCACTCGCTCCTTTGATGATCCAAAGAAACTCAGTCTATACTTGCAAAATGTTTCACCCACTGGAATGGATACTAATATTTGACACTTACTCCTCGCTAGGAACAATCGCTACCACCACTTCATATGTCTGCTCCATGACCTCCTATTATTATGTTTTCCTCTCATTCTATGAGGTACTTTTTCTTTTTCTTCTTTTCCACTACTCATTGGGGTCCGTGTCCTCTTTGGCGTCACTACGCTCCTGTTGCTTTGGCTTTTCCTCTCTTTACAGACCTGGCTGTTTTGCCTTGATCTGTTCACTTGCTTCTTCACCTTTCTCTTTATCTCTTTCTTTTCTCTTTCCTTCTCTCCCCGTTCTTTCTTTCTCTTGTTCTTTTCTATTGTCCTTGCATTTATTAACTGCTATTTCTCTAAAAAGTCTGTTTTCTTTTCTCTGTCTTTTTCAGTGTTCTTTGTTATAGTTTTAGGGTCATTGTATCCTAGTACTGTGGGTGTTTTGGGTGATTTGTCCTCATGTAATATTTCCGTTTGGTGTGTTCTTTTTTGTAGTCTCCTCCTTGAAGTGTATCTACTCCAAATGCCTCCCATCCTCCCTGCCCTCCATTATGTGTAACTTTGTTACGTGGAACGTCCGGGGTCTTGGAAATCCAGTTAAACGACAAAAGGTATTGTCCCATTTATCTAAACTTAATTCCCAAATTGTTTTTCTTCAAGAAACTCATTGCACAGATGTGGAATCGCTAAAGTTGAAAAGTCAATGGGTGGGCCAAGTTGTATTTCCTCCTGCTTCGAACAAAAAAGGGGGTGTTGCTATACTGTTTCATAAAGCTTTATCAATTCAAATATTATCTACTCAAAATGATGATGATGGTCGTTGGGTAATGGCTAAGATTGTGATTCAGAACAAAACATTCGTTTTGTTAAACATCTATGGTCCTGTTAGACCTGACCCCAAATTTTGGAGTGATATTAAAATTCTTCTTTCCTCCATTGACTGCCCTAATATTATTGTTGCTGTGACTTTAACCAATGGTTGGACCCTTTTTCTGATAGACTGTCCACATGCAAATTTCAACCCGACAAATCCCATAAATCTTTTCAATCTGCCATTACCTCTCGTCCGTTATATGATGTTTGGAAAACCATTAACCCTGATTTGCTTGAATACACTTTTTTCTCGAATGTGCATCATACTCGATTACATTTTGGTTAGTAAGTCTTTACTTCCTTCTATTCAAAAGTCCGAAATTGGATCCATTTTTATTTCAGCCCATGCACCTGTTTATGCTGTCCTAGATCTCTCCCTTACTTCTTCTAAATGTAGTCGTTGGAAACTTAATAACCCATCAGACACTTCTGTCCCTAATAAATGGGATTCTTTTAAAGCTGCTCTCCGTGCCTTCACCATTTCATATGTTTCTAAGAACTAAATATGAGGATCAATTGCAAAACATTAAAGGATTAGAACACTCACACTTTACCTCTAGATCCCCTGATGCCCTTCATGATTTAATTGTGGCAAAAACTGAACTTACTGAATTAGCCACTATTGAAGCATGTAACATTCTGCTCAAAATTAAGTCTAAATATCATAGAGGTCAAAATAAAGCGGGGAAGATGCTAGCAAACTACTTAAAAGTTAAATCTGAACGTAAAACTATTGGCCCTATTCTCAATTAATCTACTAATGAATCTACTAATAAACTAGTCTCATCAGACGAAGATATTGCTGAGGTTTTCCATGAATACTATCAATCTCTTTATTCTGATGACACACTTCCCTCTACCCAGAATTTAAATTCTTTTTTTGCTGGTCTCCCCTCACCACCATCGCTTCCTGTCATTATCCCTAAACCTGATAAGGATCATTGCAAAAACTACCGCCCTATATCACTAATTAATTATGATTTTAAAATTTTTGCCAAAATTCTTGCGGCCCGCCTTGATAGCATCATCCCCCTTTTGAATAAAACTGACCAAGTTGTATTTGTGAAAGGTAGACTAGCCTCTGAAAATGCTCGTATGTTTTCTAATATTATTTGCCGTGGCAAAAATTTAAGGACCCTCTTGCAGCCCTATCTTTAGATGCTGAGAAAGCATTTGACCGTATCAATTGGCAATTTATGTTTCAAACTCTCCATTGGTTTGGTTTTGGTCCCTCTTTTATTTCTTATATTAAACTTTTATATTCCTCGCCCCGAGCCAGTATTTTTGTTAATAACCAATTTTTAAGGTTTTTTTTCCTTGTCTAGAGGTACAAGGCAGGGTTGCCCTCTTTCCCCTTTATTATTTATCCTTTGCCTTGAACCGTTCTTAGAGCGCATTCAAACTAATTCTCGGATTACTGGCTTTAAGCTTTCCTCTGTTGAAACTAAAATATCGTCTTATGCAGATGACATATTGATTTATATGGCTAATCCGGTTGATTCTCTTCCACATTTTATGGATGAAGTTCGACTCTATTCCTCCAATTCTGGTTATAAACTTAATTTATCAAAAACTGAAGTTCTACCCTTAAATTCTATTTGTTAACAATATATGTTTAATGATACTAATTTTGCTTGGTGTCTCTCCAAAATTAAATACCTTGGCATTTGGTTTTTATCAGCCTTGACTGATACACTTAAATTCACTTTTAACGCATTATTGAAGTAACTTCAATCCCTCCTCCAAACTTGGTCCCCCTTATATCTTTCATGGTGGGGCAGATTAGATACTATCAAAATGATGATTGCCCCTCATGTATTGTACACAGTGTCTATGCTCCCTATTAAAATCCCCAATGTATACTTTCCTCGAATAAACTCTATTTGTACAAAATTCTTGTGGAATAATAAACACCAACGTATTGCTCTAAGCAAACTTATCCGACCTATAAATGAAGGTGGTGTTCGCTTTACTAACTTTAAAGCTTATCACTCAGCTTTTTGATTTAACAATCTTTTTCATTAGCTTATGATTTCTTGGATATCCCTGTTCCCAGATGGGTCCTTTTTGAACGTTCATTATTAAGAAATTTTTCTTTTCATCATATTGTTTTTATGTCTAATTGCTCCTTTTTGTCTAAAAAAACCCTGTTTTGAAATACTCCCAATCATTGCTCTATAATACATTCTCCAAGGATTTGACTCCTCTTCAATGTTTTTTATCCTCTATTGTAAGGTATAAAAAATTTCTTAAATATAAAGGCAAATCTTTTTACTACAAATATTGGAAGGAAAAGGATATCTCTTTTGTTTATCAATTTCTCTCTAATTATTCTATTATCCCTTTTCATGAGTTACAAACAAGTTATCAGTTACCTGATTCCTTTCTTAATGAATACAACATCATCACTAATGCCACACAATTTCATTTGTCTACACTCTCACTCCCACCTACTTCACCACCTTAAACTCCCTCTACTCCTTTATAGCCTTTATTTTCAACCCACAGACCTAAAGCTGCCCTTGTATATAAATTATTGTTATCTAATGTTACTGTTCGTTCTAAGGCAAATATTGAGATTGCTTGGGAAAATGACCTGTCCGTTTCCCTCTCTGTTATAACTTGGGATAAATTATGGTCCAAGTTGTTTAAAGTTTCTGCTGCTGCGCGTATAACTCAATCTTTGTTTTTTATTTATCACAGAGCTATTATTACTCCTGTTAGCATATGTAACTTTTCACCATCCTCTTACCCACTTTCTGGGTCCTGTTCTAATGAAACGGGCATGTTCAAACATCAATTACACGAATGCTCTCCTGTTTTATCTTTTTGGAATTCTGTTTGGAATGTTTGCATGTCAATGTTTAACTTCACCGCTACTTTATCACTATTGAATGTTTTTTTAGGATCTTTATCACCTGATGTAGACATTGTACCCTCTGCTTCACGTCTGTTTGATCTTTGTATTGCTTTAGCTTTTAAAGTAATCTTATCATCCTGGAAGGATAATTCTAAATTGTCTTCACTTACTTGGTGGAATTTTATTTGTGATGAACACAGGATTGCTGCTGTTTCCTCTTCTTCTGTTTCTCTAAAAATCAAATCTGATCTCCTTTGGCTTCCTTTTACTATTTACCTTTCTTCTAACCCTCCTTTATGTTAACTTTCTTTCTTTCTTTCTCTACAATGTTTTCCTTATATATTATTTGGTTCTCTCTTCCCTTTCTTTTCCTCTTCCTCTTTCCTTTTCTTCCTTTTTTCTCCCTCTCTTTCCTCCTATCCTTTTCCTTTTATTCCTTCTAATTATAAATGTATCTGAAGTCACATGCCTCATGTTTTATTTTTCTTAAGTTAAACATGTTTTTCATATGACCTTTGTCTTGTATTTGCAAAATCTCAATAAAAATTTCTTAAACAAAAAAAATAAAAATAATATTTACCTCTGATTTGCATACAACAATGAATGTAAAACTATACCCTACACGTTTACATATGTCTTTATGAAAAGGCATTGCAATGGATATGTCGAGTAGAATCTATTGTCCAAAACCATTTTCTCTTAGGCCTACTTAGAAAAGGTCAACCTTTTACTTCCTAGATTCCAAACTTTGGTGATCTTTATCATTCTGAGGAAAATACATATGACACAGTCTTTCGACCCATAAAAATGGAATTTCCACCAGGTACGGACAAAAAAAAGTTATCATATTCCCAGCTAGTGACATGCAAATGATGTCATGGCCTCCTGGGAGTGAATCAAATAAAAGGTCCTCATGCAACAGCTGTTTGAGACAGGTGCCTTCTCCAAGGTCAAATAACAGATATACACAAACAATGTTGTCTGTGTTGACATCTTATTATTACATATATCTAATATAGATAATTATGTCAATACATTCCCTAAGAAAGAAGAGAGAGGTCGATTTACTATATAAACACTCTTTAATTACTATCAAGTCGGAGAGGTCTTTACTCCAGATTGTCACGTCAGATGCTGCCCGAGAATCACATGGCAGAACCTGCCGGATCGAAGGGCTGCTGTAGCCTGCACTCCCATGCCGAATGTTGATCACATGCCAAAAGGGGAAGAGCTGAGCAGAGCTATTGTGTGCTTTCTTTCGGGAGAACACTCACTTTGAGACCTTCTGATAACCACAGCAATTTGCTGTAAACAAGTATGTTGTACATTGTCTCCCAAGAAACTTTAGATGCACCTTAATCTACTCCATGCTCTCATTTTATAGCGCATGGAAGTAGCAATGTTGCTGTTAGGTTGTTTGATTGATAAATTACTTTCTTACTATGTTGGAAATGTTGATATTATTCTATTTAATGGTTACAAGCCTCAGTGCTATATTAATCATATTCTGTGTAGTTCCTTCTCAACTGCTGAGCAACAGAACTAGAATGTTGAAATACACACTTTTAATCATAAAATGTCTCTAAGTGTAGTACTTGTGTGTGATATTCTAAAGATCGAAATTATATTTGAATTACCCCACTGCATTCCTGAACGCTCTATGGGGCCATTAGTAACCTAGAAAACACTGACACCACATCAATCAGAGAATTGAGTGGGGTTATCTGAAGCTACAACAACCTGAACCTTTACTTTCAAGTGGTGGTGCACTGAATAAGTTCAGGTATTCGTGGCTGGGAAAGTCAGGCATTGTAGAACTAAGCTTATAGGCTTAGTTTACGCAAAAGGGTATGTACATAAGTGTAGGTATATGGTTGTGTACTTTGTATAGGGATGAGTTAAACAAAGAATGGTACGCAGTTCCTTGGTGAAATAGTATTCCCCACAAGGAGCCAAGACTGGAATGTCTGGCAAAATAAAGAAAATGAAACAAAACAGGGGTCAAAATAAAGGGGGAGGGGAATTCCTCCTCTCGGAACTAGGGCTCTCACACACCCAGCAAGCTAGGTGTCATGCTTCATCATATGAACCTGCTCCTCGTTGGCCGGTGCTGCAATGCCCAATGGGCACCCCTAAAGGGGCTCTTTGTCGGAGACCTTTTGTTCCTTGACGTAAGGGTGCAGTGGGGGTGAGGGGCCTTGTCAGATGTACATGAGTGTGATGTGATTTAAAATAGGTTAAGGATTCCTCTGGAAGACTTTATTCTATTGGGTACCTTACCTAAATAAAATACTATGGGAGGGTTAATGTGTTCTGTTAACTGTGCGACACAATACCTACTCTCCTCCCAGATGGTCGACATGTTTCTCGCCTAGTGATTGTCAATATAAGATCGGTGGCGATTCTTAAGGACCGTTCATAAAACAAATTGTGAAAAAATATCCTATCTACATAGAGGTGTGGTAAGTGTGCTATGCTACCTGCCACTGTCATTCACCTAGGGGAAGTCCTCCTGGGGAAGGGAGACCACCTAAAACAGTGTAAAGTTTGGCCTCATCTGGTGCAGCGGTTATGTGGACACCCAATCAGTGGTGGCACTGTTTCCAGTCAGAACCAGTCGCTCGACCTACCCCTACCGCTGCTCCTACAATCCTTTTATGTGTATGTATATATGAATCCACTGAAAACAACAAAGGATACAGGGCCACACTCTCTTTCTCCTTCACTCTGCAAATGCACCTCCAGGCTCACTACTAGTTGAAGGATGAAGTTCCCTTGGCTCTTGAAGGTCCTTGGGCGCCAACAGCCCCTCCCGCCACCTCCAGTAACACGCACACAGCTGGATTTCTGAGAGGTTGTCGGAGGCCAACCCTCATTTCTCCACCATGCTGCAAACTTGCCTCCTGACTTCCTACTGGTTGGGGGAAATAGTTTACTTTAGTCCTGCTGTCCTCAGGGGTATAGAGGGATTACTTCCTCAGCCAGTGGAAGTGTGCCAGGAGGCGTGTTTGCAGAGTGTTGGAGAAGAAGGGTGTAGCCTTCAACTCCTCTCAGCAGTTCTGCCATCTGAAACTTACTGGAGGTAATAGGAGGGCTTGTTGGCCCCTAAACACCCTCAACATTCAAGGAGATTTCATTCCCCCACTGCACCAGAAGGCCCTGCTGAGTAGTGGTGAAGGAGGCATGGCCTCCGGCGACATGCCTGAGTTTTTTTATTATAAAAAATTTTTTTTTCAGGGGCTGCTTAGCCCCCCTTCCCTTAGCGAATTTTGGCCCCGGGGACCCCACTCCACAAGGCCAGTCTCTTTTTTTTTAGAGGGGAGGGGGACATTGCAGCCTTCCTTCTGAGTCGATTACTGCTCTGGGGGCCCGATCCCCTGGGCCCCCGGCCTTTTCCCCGGCCTTTTCCTTTCTAATGGAGCTCCCTCGCGTCTTTTGAAAAGGGCCCCAGGGTAAGCCATGCATGCGGCAATTCAATAAAAAATGGAGGTGGGTGCATGGGACCCCTCTCCAAGGGCTAATGGATTTTACAATTATGTGCCATCAAGCAGAACTTACTAAAGGAAAAGGAATACTCAAATTAAGGACTACTAAGCCCAACATGCATCGTAACCCAAACATACTCACGTGGCCCACCAGGGGCGAGGCAAGTATTCAAATGAGCTAATTGGAGCCCTCTGCATGCTGCATTGCCTATGAGTAAGAGGATGTACCTCGAAACGCATCAGGCTGAAAACACTTGGTCTGCCTGTGCTGGTTTTTTGATGGATAAAAACCTGATGGTTTTATCTGCAAGGGAGTGCGTCCTTGCTCGAGAGGGCACTTTGGATTAAAAATTGTTACACGGCAGCCTGTCCGTGAAGGGCAGCAAAATCTTCAATCCTGTCAAGAGGCTGTAATCTGGAACTGTGCCAGAATGTCATGCAGCACTGCAGATATGAACAATTTAAACCGGAGGCAGACCGGGGCCCACTGAGGGTAAAAAAATGGATTTTACAATTATGTGCAATCACGCAGAACTTACTAATGGAAAAGGAATACTCCAATTAAGGACTACTAAGCCCAACATGCATCGTAACCCACACGTACTCACATGGCCTACCATGGGTGAGACATGTATTCAAATGAGCTAATTGGAGCCCCATGCATGCCGCATTGCCTATGAGTAAGAGGTTGTACCTCGAAACGCGTCAGGCTGAAAATACATGGTCTGCCTGTGCTGGTTTTTGGATGGGAATAAACCTGATGGTTTTATCTGCAAGGGAAACTGTCCTTGCTCGAGAGGGCACACTGGATTAACATTATTTACACGGGGGCCCTGCCATGAGGGACGGCACCATCTTCAATCCTGTCAAGAGTCTGTGATCTGGAACTGTGCCAGAATGTCATGCAGCACTGCAGATGCGAACATTTAAAACTGGAGTCAGACCGGGGCCCACTGAGGGTAAACAATGGATTTTACAGTTAGGTGCGATCACACAAAAATTAATAAAGGAAAAGGAATACTCCAATTAAGGACTACTAAGCCCAACATGCATCGTAACCCAAACGTACTCACGTGGCCCACCATGGGCGAGGCATACATTCAAATGAGCTAATTGGAGCCCCCTGCGGGCCGCATTGCCTATGAGTAAGAGGTTGTACCTTGAAACGCGTCAGGCTGAAAATACTTGGGCTGCCTGTGCTGGTTTTTTGATGGAACTAAACCTGATGATTTTATCTGCAAGGGAGTGCGTCCTTGCTCGAGAGGGCACTTTGGATTAAAAAATGTTACACAGCGACCCGGCAATGAAGAGCGGCACCATCTTCAATCCTGCCAACAGGCTGTGATCTGGAACTGTGCCAGAATGTCATGCAGCATTGCAGATACGAACAATTGAAACTGGAGGCAGACCGGGGTCCACTGATGGTAAACAATGGATTTTACAGTTATTTGCGATCACACAGAACTTACTACAGGAGAAGGAATACTCCAAGTAAGAACTACTAAGACCAACATGCATCGTAACCCAAACGTACTCACATGGCCCACCATGGGAGAGGCATGTATTGAAACGAGCTAATTGGAGCCCTCTGCATGCTGCATTGCCTATGAGTAAGAGAATGTACCTCGAAACGCGTCAGGCTGAAAATACTTGGTCTGCATGTGCTGGTTTTTTGTTGGATATAAACCTGATGTTTTTTTTTGCAAGGGAGTGCGTCCTTGCTCGACCGTGTGGAAAAGCAATGCCAGCTCCCGCAGGAGGCAGAGAGCCTGCAGGGACTGTGGGGGCATTGGGGCTTCCCCATGGTCCCCAACAAAGAGGCCAGGCCCCGGGTGATGGGATCCCTGGGGCCAGAAGTAGCCTGGAATGGGGGCCACGTGCCAGCCTCCTGTTTGTTGTTTTTAAAAAAATGTACTTTTGGCCATGCCTAAGGGGATGGGGTCTCTGAGGCAAAAGTAAATTCGTGAAAGTGGACTTTTAAAAAAATATGGAGTCGTGACCCTAGGGCGGCTCTCATCGTGGCCCTTCGTGTGAACGTGATGGGTGGGCAACTCTCAGGGCACCCCCCGTGTGAATGGGATAGGTGCGCGGCTTTCAGCACGGCCCCCATGTGAACATAATGGGTGAGTGGCTTTCAGCGTGGCCCGGGTGCGAATGCAATGGGTACGCGGCTCGCAGCCCGGTCCCCCATGTGAATGGGATGGGTGCGCAGCTCTGAGTCACATTGGGTGCGCGACTCCAAGCAACAAATTTTTTTTATATGTTGAGTTATAAAGTGGCTCTAAAAAGAGTCCTTGTGTTTATTGGGATATTTTTGTAGCTACATATTGGTGCCGATGCAGAGCCTTAGGTTGTTGAGAAGGACTCTGTTTCCCTTATCTGTGAAATGTACACCATCACTCCTGTAGATGCCATCCATATCGAAACGCAGCCTGTTGTTGTATATGGAGCCCATACTATGGTCTCTGAGATAAGCAGAAACAGCTTAATTGACATTTTTACTAGCTCTCTCAATCTGTGGACAGATTTGATTGGACCTCTTCCATTTCTGTCTTTGGCATATGTTAGAGTATACAGAGACAGTTTGAGGCAAAAGCAGCATCAATTCTGCAAAGGTTTCCTTCATTAGCAATTCCAGACCTACCCCAGTCAATGTGCCTAGGTCATTGCCACCACAGTGCACAATCTTGAGGTCAGGGCGTTGGAGATGTAAAAAGGTTTTAACCAAAGGCATCAATTGTTGCCACTTTAATCCTCTTTGTCCTATCCATTTAATGTCCATATTTTGCAAAGCTAGATCTGTGTCAATGCCTCTGTGTTCAGCATACCTTTTGCACCAGAAAACATAGCTGTGTCCCACAATCCACACTCTAAGCATCTTGAAGGGAAGTCTGGATGCACTGAAAAGATGTGTGTAGTTGAAGTAGGCAGTTGGTAGAACGAGAGGTATCTAAAATGGTGGACATGATGCAGTTTTAAAAAAAGAAGAGAAATGATTGGCGGTTTAAGAACATTATATAGTCAAAAATAGGGTGCATGTTTCTGTTTTTAAAAAGCATGTTTCTTATTGGTTAGTAAATAATGTTTCAAAGGTACATTAGATAGGATGAGCTCATATTTTGGAAAGTCAAGCACACTTGCTGTTTGTATTTGTAACATTGTGTGCTGAACTTGTGACCTGTGAGTTCAGTTGAGTATTCCATCAACTGTTGTTATGGAAACAGGCATTAAGGAGAATGGGGGTAGGTTTGAAAGTTAACTGTGGCATTAAAATGTGAATTTGTTATAAATATTAACCCCTTAAGTGCTGACGTCGGCCGTAGGACGTCGGGAGCACTACCTTCATAGTGCTGCGCTCGTCCAACGGCCGACGCAGCCCCGCCCGTTTTGCGGAAGTGCCGCACTAGCGCGGAATCACGACTGCCGCAAACGGGTAAAAGTAACATGTTATTACAGTGAGATTTACCAAGTCAGTGCTATCTTTAGAAATAGTGTATTATTAAAAAAGTGGTGAAATTATTTGTAATACATATTTGAACTCCCGTATGGATTTGCGGTGCCATTGCTTACGGTGCACGGTACAGGCGTGACTCCGGAAAATTCCAGAAGTATTTTGGGTTCAGTTAGAAGTCAGCTGGCAAGGGTTGATATGTGTAACCAAGAGAAATGTGTGTTAGAATTTGAAACAATCTGGGAAGCAATGTGACTTGTTATTTACATCTATATGTGTATCGAAAGAGAGGGAAAGTTTGCCATTACTGGTTTTGCTAAGAGCAGTCCATTATATTGACTGTGTGCATAAGAACATCTGGTGTGAGTTTCTGATACTTCATAATCTGCAAATCAATTTGAAAGGTGAGTTATAAATTTGTGAGGTGTACTATGTGTTGCCTTTGTTTTTAAAGATAAAATAGAATTCATGAAATTTGAAGTTTGAGATTTATTTTTAAAATGTAGAAATGTTTATTGCAGTTTTTGGTAATGTATTTAAATGTTGTTTAATACACTTCTGTTTAGTAGTATGTGTATTTTGTAATAGGGATTGCTGATTATGGTACTTTGTTTCAGTGTGCGGATATGTACATTAGTAGTATACCACATAATTTTAGGTGTTGCTTTCAAATTGGAAGTGCACATGTTGAGTTAGGGTATTAGTGATGAGACTAGTTTTTATAAGTCTCTAGAGAGGTACAGTTGAATTATGCCACATCATTTTTGGTGTTTGGTTTAAAATTGAAGTTTTTTCTGTGAATTTATGAGGTGTACATAGTGTTGTGGTAGAGAGATATCCATTTATATTTTTCAGGAATATGGTGAGACTTATAGCAGAGAAATGTGAATGGTTCCTGCTTTGTTTTTGGCTAGGTGTATCATTAAAGTAGTTGTAAAATAGTAAAGTAGCAGCAGAGATACATGCTAACTTGCTTTCTTGCCCAGACTTGTTTTTATTCCCCTGTGCCTGTACTTGCTTTCTTGCCCAGACTTGTTTTTATTCCCCTGTGCCTCTACTTGCTTTCTTGCCCAGACTTGTTTTTATTCCCTTGTGACTGTACTTGCTTTCTTGCCCAGTCTTGTTTTTATTCCACTGTGCCTAACTTGATTTCTTGCCCAGACTTGTTTTCATTCCTCTGTGCCTGTACTTGTTTTCTTGCCTAAACTTGTTTTTCCTTCCTGTGCCCAGTTCTCCCACGGCCCGCCCGTTTTTCCCACCGCTGCATCCCTGCGGCCCGCCCACCTGCAATCCCATTCGCCGCCCCGCTCCCGCCTCCCAGCTGCTCCTCCCTCCCACATCCCCTCATATGGAAGCCACGCAGCGGTGAAAGGAGCGACCCGTGACCCTGCTCGCAGGCAGGTCTCTCCCCACGCTGATGCATGGCTCTGCCTGCATTGTTTGGCTAATCTTGTATTTTTCCCCTGTGCCTAACTTGCTTTCTTGCCCAGACTTGTTTTTATTCCCCTGTGCCTGTACTTGCTTTCTTGCCCAGACTTGTTTTTATTCCCTTGTGCCTGTACTTGCTTTCTTGCCCAGACTTGTTTTTATTCCCCTGCGCCTAACTTGCTTTCTTGCCCAGACCTGTTTTTATTCCTCTGTGCCTGTACTTGTTTTCTTTCCTAAACTTCTTTTTCCTTCCTGTGCCCAGTTCTCCCGCAGCCCCGCCCATTTTCCCGCCGCTGCATCCCTGCGGCCCCGCCCAACTGCAATCCCATTCGCCGCCCCGCTCCCGCCTCCCAGCTGCTCCTCCCTCCCACATCCCCTTATATGGAAGCCGCTACGCGACCGCGCTCAGCGGGCGCGCCGCTGGCGCACCTAAGGCAAGCCCATCTGTGCCCGTCCGTGCCTGGACTGCACCCAGCACCAAGACCCCTGGACACCACGAACGCCACGAGGCTCGACACCGCTATGATGCCAGAACCCTCCACGCACTCAACACCGGATGATCACACACCTGCTTCCTGGCCGCCCCGAAGTGCACCCACGGAGCTTTCACCTGCCGGAACTGCAGCTTCACAAGCATCTGCCCCACCATGCTACCGACCAGGAAAGAACCCAACCACCTCAGATGCATCCTTCTCAACACACGCTCCACCCGAAAACATGCAGTTGAGCTCTGGGACCTACTCGACTCAATCTCCCCAGACGTCGCCTTCCTGACGGAGACCTGGCTGAACCCCGCCTCAGCACCTGACATAGCCATAGCCGTCCCGGAAGGCTACAAGATCACCCGCAAGGACCGCACCAACAGAGCGGGAGGATGAATCGCCATCGTCCACAGGAACACTCTCAGAGTCTCGACCAACACCGACGACACCCTCAGCACCGCCGAACACCTGCACTTCCAGATCCACAGGGACCCCAACACCACCCTCAGAGGAACCCTCATCTACAGACCGCCCGGACCCCGACCACAGTTCAGCGACTCCATCGCCGACTTCGTCAGCACACACGCCCTCACCTCCATGGACTACATCCTCCTCGGGGACCTGAACTTCCACCTCGAGAAGAATGACGACACAAACTCCACCACCCTGATCGACAACCTAGCCAACTACGGACTCAGACAACTCGTCACAACACCCACTCACTCTGCCAGTCACACGCTTGACACCATCTTCTCCGTACCCCCCCACGTCTCCTTCAACCATACCACCGAACTCCACTGGACCGACCACCGCTGCATCCACTTCACCTTCAAGAAACCCACCACGCACCACCTCACCCAACAGATGCCTCACCGCTGCTGGAGCAAAGTCACCGAAGACCAGCTAACCACCACCCTCGCCCGGAGCCCACCCACCGACCATACTGATCCCGACACCGCCGCCCGCAACCTCAGACAGTGGATCAACGACTGCGCCAACACCCTTGCCTCGATCAAGAAACCCTCCAACAATCAAGACAAGAAAGCCAGCTGGTTCACTGAAGACCTCCGGGCCTCCAAGCAAACCTGCTGAAAGCTGGAGAAGATCTGGCTCCATGAACGAACACCAGACAGCCACGCCGCCCACAAGAATGCTACCCGCAGACACCATCACCTCATCAGATCCGCCAAAAGGGCCTCCTTCAAAGACCGCCCAGACAACAATGCGCACAACAGCAAAGAGCTCTTCAACATCGTGAAGGAACTCTCCAACCCCAGCTCCAACACCAACGACGTCCCACCCTCGCAAGACCTGTGCGACTCGCTGGCCACCTTCCACCGCCAGATCACAGACATCCACGACAGTTTCAACGCCATGACCGCCCGACAATCACTGAGAGCTCCGCCCCCACGACCACCATCCGCACCAACCGCCTGCTCTACTGGACCAACATCAACGACGATGACACCATCAAGATCATGAACACCATCCACTCCAGATCTCCGTCAGATCCATGCCCACACCACATCTTCAACAAAGCCAGCACATCCATCGCACCCCATCTCCTGAAAGTCATCAACACCTCCTTCGAGACAGCAACCTTCCCGGAGAGCTGGAAGCACGCCGAGATCAACGCCTTACTCAAGAAACCCAAGGACCTCAAGAACTTCCGGCCCATCTCCCTGCTCCCGTTCCCGGCAAAGGTCATCGAGAAGACCGTCAACGAACAACTGACCCGCTACCTTAAGGAGAACAACATCCTGGACCCTTCCCAGTCCGGGTTCCGCAGCAACCACAGCACCGAGACTGCCCTCATCGCCGCCACCGATGACATCAAGTCCCTGCTGGACAATGGAGAAACGGTGGCCCTCATCCTCCTGGACCTGTCAGCCGCCTTCGACACGGTCTGTCACCACACACTACGAACACGCCTCCACAACGCTGGGATCCAAGAGAAGGCCCTGGACTGGACCACCTCCTTCCTCTCCGACAGAACACAGAGCGTCCGCCTTCCCCCCTTCCGCTCCGAAGCCACCAAGATCATCTGCGGCATACCCCAGGGCTCATCCCTCAGCCCAACCCTGTTTAACATCTGCATGGCACCGCTCGCCCACGTTGCCCGTCAGCACGACCTCAACATCCTCTCCTATGCTGATGACACCCAGCTGATACTCTCCCTCACCAAGGACCCCCACACCGCCAAAACCAACCTTCACGAAGGAATGAAGGCCGTTGCTGAATGGATGAGGAGGTCCTCATTCTCGGATCCAACCCTTTGGCCTGGGACGACTTCTGGTGGCCGACCGCACTAGGAACCGCTCCAACACCCACCGACCACGCACGCAACCTAGGGGTCATCCTCAACTCCACCCTCTCCATGACTAAACAGGTCAACGCCGTCTCCTCCTCCTGCTTCAACACCCTCCGCATGCATCCATGATCTACAAGTGGATCCCCACTGAAACAAGAAGAACAGTCACTCAGGCCATTGTCAGCAGCAGGTGGGACTATGGAAACGCCCTCTACGCAGGAGCCTCGGCCAAACTCCTGAGACGGCTCCAACGCATCCAGAACGCCTCTGCATGCCTGATGCTCGACATCCCTCGCCGCAGCCACATCACACCCCACCTGAGAGACCTGCACTGGCTCCCGGTCAACAAGAGGATAACCTTCAAGCTCCTCACCCACGCACACAAGGCACTCCACAACACCGGACCAACGTACCTCAACAGATGACTCAGCTTCTACACCCCCACTCGCCAGCTCCGCTCCGCGACCTCGCCCTTGCTACAGGCCCCCGCTTCCAAAGAGCGACCTCAGGCGGCAGATCGTTCTCCCACCTCACCGCCAAGACCTGGAACACCCTTCCCATCCACCTACGGCAGACCCAAGACCTGCTGACCTTCAGAAAACTCCTCAAGACCTGGCTTTTCGAGCAGTAGCAGCATCCCCCACCCCAGCGCCTTGAGAACCTCACGGGTGAGTAGTGCGCTTTACAAATGATATGATTGATTGATTGATTGACTACTTCCATCCCATAAGCACTATCCTTGCAGAGCAGCCATCGCCCTGTCAGTACTCATACACTCCTCCAATCACCCATCCAGCACCATACACTTATCCAATCAGTGCGCCAATACTCAAGCATTTATAAATTCACCATCCAGTCTCTTTGTAGCACTGTAAAAAAATAAGTCACTACACACGTACTCATGCAATGGTACAGGCACTAACATATGCACTGCTACAAATCCTTTGTGCACTATCTATGCAGACCTGTAACCACCTACATACTGCTGATTAACTTCTCAAATTACCCAGGCAGTACTTATGCTGTCCAGTAATCTCCCTATCACTGCCCATGCACTCTTACAATGAGCCATCCAGCACTATGTACTTATGTAATGACTCTGCCAATCCTCAAGCTGTTATAACTTTACCATGCACTCTCTTTGCACTCCTTTAATCAGGCAGTCAGTATCCACATACTCATGCAACAACCCAGGTACTAACTCATGCAGTGTTAAAATCTCCTGAGGACCATCTGGGAAATGGTCAGTCACGTGGTCGGGGAACATGGCGGCTGACTAATGCCAGTCGGGTGAGCTCCTGTGTGAGGCGGGAGAAGTCCGGTGTTAATGGTTTCAGGGATCAGCGGTGAATGAGGGCGATCTGAGCAGTGCTGCTGAGAGCTGTGATGTGGTGGGTGCGCTGAGCGCTCTACGAGGCTCCAGAACCACAGTGGAATTGGGAGAGTAAAGTATATATAAGGTGCCGACGGTGGCCCTCTTACCGCTTTATGTTGTTATTGTCGTTGGGGCACCCACATTTTACTGCGATTTTTGTGACCTCCACTATGCTACGGTAAGTCCTTGCATGGGCTTGAATTCTACTCTCTCCGCTCCTGCCGCTGAGAGATGTGGCTCCGCCCCCCCTCGGGAGTTGGAGTCAGGCTGCGGAGTGTTGGAGGAAATTCCGCACAATCAAACTACTGTATGTGGGTAAGTGCGGTATCTTTTCTTCTTTGGCACATACAAAGTGTGTGACAAACAAGGCTCCTAAGACCAGAACCAGCCAACCTACATTTTTTAGATTGCCTGACCTGATTACATGTGAACCCAGAAGGCTAACTTCATCTTCGCTTCTGGGTTCTTCTCAGCTGCGGGACAGGGTCAGCAGCCATATTAAAGCCGGAAAGGTGTGGATGGAGTGTGAGTCTCCCCCCGTGCCCCAATATCTAATATACATTACCCCATAAGCGCTCGTGAAGGGGGGGCCAGGGTACCTACACTAGGTCACATTTCTTCGGAGGAGCTAAACGCTTGGAGTGAGATTATCAATAATAAAGGTGGGAGGTCACAACCAGTTAGGAGCAGATATCAGCTTTGTTCAGCTCATGATAAGAAAAAGAAAATGACAAGTAAAGATAAAGATAAAGCTGATGAATCATTTTCGGTGGTGACTCCAAAAACACCCCTTAAAAAGAACTCTAAAAAAGCTCCAATTAAAAAGTGTAGGTCAAGAGAACTGCGGTCATTACCCAAACCACTCCCTTCTCTCAGGCCATATTTAAAAAAATGGAACAGGTTGCAGGTTCAAAACCAGTTGTCGGAGAGAACAAGAGCGTACCAAATTCAGCAGAGAGCATGGTATCCCCTGTGTTTCAGGGTATTCCATTGAGGCTTGAGAATCGTTTTACTCTGCTCGCAGAAGCTCAGGGAAACCCTCCCGAGTTATCCCAGAAAGGGTTAGGGATCGAAAATGATACAAATGGAGAGACTTCAAATGATGCTTTGTGTCCTGAATTGTCGCATGCTGAGATGAAGCCACTGCAGGGGTTCCAGGTGGTCAGTTGGTAGGCCTCTTAAACAGGCTGAGACAAGAGATCTTAGCTAAATTCGAGATTTCAGAAAGTAATCAAAAGGAAATTCAAGATAGAGGGAGATCCTTGAGCAGAAGATCGATGGATTAGCTAAACGTACGGAGAGTTTGGAAGAGGAGGTGAAGGTCGTGAGTGAGACCACTGCTTCCAATCTCAGAGAGATTAAGAGGCTCAAACAAGGGAACAAGGCACTACAACAGGTTATGGAAAGGATTGAACTGCAGGCCAGGCGAAATAAATCCGCCTTCTTGGTATCAATGAAAACGCAGAAGGGGCGGACATAACAGGTTTCGTTTGTAGGATGTTGGGGGAGCTTTTCCAAGATGAAACAGATACAGATTGTGGAAAAGAGCTCCAGAGAGTGCATATAGACCCTTGTAGGCTACAGATAGGTAGGAAAGCCCTGAGGAAGATATTGGTTTATTTTCTTAGCTATTCCATCAAGAAGCTTGTTTTAGCCTGGGCATTAAAAGAATGGTCATTGATGTTTGGGGATTCCACCCACCTAATATGATCTGATATGGGTAAAAGGATAGCAGAGCGGCAATGGCTCTTAGGGGAAAAAATTAACGATCTTCGGTTCAGGGGCGTAAGTTCATATGAAATTCCCTGCCATGCTGAAGATCATGTGGCAAAACAAGATGTATAATATTCGAGAACCAGAGGAAGTGGAGGCACTATTGAAACAGATGGGAGGATCAGAATAGACTGTAGTCCTATCGCAGTTCAGACCGAAAGATATACAATTTGTAAATAATTTGTATATAGCACGGAGTGAAGGATACATTTATATGTTTCGTCAAATCTTATATGTGGTTTGAATGGGCTATTCCAGGACAATTTGACAGCACAGCAGTACTGGTAATATTTCCGAACACAGGCGCTGATGTTAATTTTTCTTTTTTGCTCAGTACCTGGACTTGCCTCGTCAGCATGGGGATATCTCGAAGGCGTTCACGCCCCATAAGAGAATCAGGGGGGTTCCCCGGGTGGGTGTGGGGGGGGTCACTGGCTGTTGGGAGCATTTAGGAGAAAAAAGAACAAATTAGTGTCCTTAATCTGCCACCCACTCTTGGCATCTTTTCATTATATTTTTTGTTTTTCCTTGCCTTTCTCAAGAATGTGGAGTTAATCATTATTTCATGTTATAGATTGGGAGGGAGGGGCCCTTTGCTATTAATAAATGAGTAAGAATTTGGTGTATCTCACCTCATGGAATGTGAATGGGGTGAGATCCATGAGAAAACTGGCCCGTTTTATGGAGTCTCTCGAGAAATCCGAGGCGAATGTCATTCTCCTACAGGAGACCCATTTAGAAAATAGCGAATGTGTGACCATGCTTAAAAAATGGTCCTGGGTTTAGGATGTAGTTAGCTCCAATCAGAGGGGTAGTACAAGAGGAGTAGCGATAATAATAAGATCTTATCTTATCTTACAGATTCTTCGGGGAGATGGATATGAGCAAATATTACAATTCAGAACAGGGTGTTAGTGTGTGTTAGTTATTATGGTCCAAATCAGGACAACCCGGATCCATTAATTAAATTGGAGGCCGCCCTTTTGTTAACTGATAGCCCAGTTATTATTGGAGGTGATTTTAATCTAGTCCTAAGACCCGACTTAGAACCTCTGAAATCAATATATTACCCCTTTACACTCAATGGCTACACTTAGAACACTGTTGCAAGAGCTAAATTAAGTTGATGTATGGAGGATCAAAATGGGGGATAAGAAGGGATGTACTTTTTTTAGTAAAAAATGTGGCCATTACTCCCGCATTGATTATTTCTTAATAGATCAATGTTTACTTGAGGGAGTTGAAAGGGTCAAACATCTTCCGGCTACCCTTTCCGATCACTCTGCGGTAAGCCTTTCCCTGAGATTTCAGGATAAAAGGGATATAATAAGATGGACTCTTGACCGGACAATCTTATTAAATGAGGCTGTCCAATTTAAGATGCGGGTAGAGGTCATTTACTTTTTTCAAAGATAATAATGGGTCAGCGAAAATTCAGGTCATTTGGGAATGCGTTTAAGGCATTTCTTAGAGCCTTGGGTACCACGGTTATGTCTGGGAAGAAGCGTAGCTCTAGGCAGCGAGAGAATGACCTTTTGGAAAAGATTCAAATTAAGGAGTTAGAATTGCAGAAGGCTTCCCTAGAGTCTTTCAATAAAGTCCCGCTTCTCACTAAGGAGTTGGAGAACCTTCAAATAGAATACCAGGGTGTTTTAGATAAGATTCTAATAGATAGATGGAAGGTAAGCAAACTTCAAAATTATTCTTATGGTGAGAAGAGCGGCCGGCTTCTGGCTTGGAAAGTTAAAACTGATAAAGTTTGTAATTATATAAGCAGCCTAAGAGAGAGTTCTACTGGTCACATTTTGGACACTAATACAAAAATAGGGGCTGAAGTTTGTGGGTGTAAGGCCAAGTTATATAAAGAGGATACTGTGCCCGGGTTGGAAAAGATCAAAGGATTTCTGGGTAAAGTTGAGCTCCCTTCCCTGAATAAACATCGAAGAGAGTACTTGACCTCTGAAATAAGTGAAGAAAAGCTTTGAGTACAGATGAGAAGGATGACAAGAGGGAAGGCGGCCGGGCCAGATGGTCTCCCAATAGAAATATATTGATTTCTTGAGGACTACTTAATACCAGTGTTTAAAGAGCTCTTCAATAAGATCTTGATAGACAGTGGATCAACGACTGCGCCAACACCCTTGCCTCGATCAAGAAACCCTCCAACAATCAAGACAAGAAAGCCAGCTGGTTCACTGAAGACCTCCGGGCCTCCAAGCAAACCTGCTGAAAGCTGGAGAAGATCTGGCTCCATGAACGAACACCAGACAGCCACGCCGCCCACAAGAATGCTACCCGCAGACACCATCACCTCATCAGATCCGCCAAAAGGGCCTCCTTCAAAGACCGCCCAGACAACAATGCGCACAACAGCAAAGAGCTCTTCAACATCGTGAAGGAACTCTCCAACCCCAGCTCCAACACCAACGACGTCCCACCCTCGCAAGACCTGTGCGACTCGCTGGCCACCTTCCACCGCCAGATCACAGACATCCACGACAGTTTCAACGCCATGACCGCCCGACAATCACTGAGAGCTCCGCCCCCACGACCACCATCCGCACCAACCGCCTGCTCTACTGGACCAACATCAACGACGATGACACCATCAAGATCATGAACACCATCCACTCCAGATCTCCGTCAGATCCATGCCCACACCACATCTTCAACAAAGCCAGCACATCCATCGCACCCCATCTCCTGAAAGTCATCAACACCTCCTTCGAGACAGCAACCTTCCCGGAGAGCTGGAAGCACGCCGAGATCAACGCCTTACTCAAGAAACCCAAGGACCTCAAGAACTTCCGGCCCATCTCCCTGCTCCCGTTCCCGGCAAAGGTCATCGAGAAGACCGTCAACGAACAACTGACCCGCTACCTTAAGGAGAACAACATCCTGGACCCTTCCCAGTCCGGGTTCCGCAGCAACCACAGCACCGAGACTGCCCTCATCGCCGCCACCGATGACATCAAGTCCCTGCTGGACAATGGAGAAACGGTGGCCCTCATCCTCCTGGACCTGTCAGCCGCCTTCGACACGGTCTGTCACCACACACTACGAACACGCCTCCACAACGCTGGGATCCAAGAGAAGGCCCTGGACTGGACCACCTCCTTCCTCTCCGACAGAACACAGAGCGTCCGCCTTCCCCCCTTCCGCTCCGAAGCCACCAAGATCATCTGCGGCATACCCCAGGGCTCATCCCTCAGCCCAACCCTGTTTAACATCTGCATGGCACCGCTCGCCCACGTTGCCCGTCAGCACGACCTCAACATCCTCTCCTATGCTGATGACACCCAGCTGATACTCTCCCTCACCAAGGACCCCCACACCGCCAAAACCAACCTTCACGAAGGAATGAAGGCCGTTGCTGAATGGATGAGGAGGTCCTCATTCTCGGATCCAACCCTTTGGCCTGGGACGACTTCTGGTGGCCGACCGCACTAGGAACCGCTCCAACACCCACCGACCACGCACGCAACCTAGGGGTCATCCTCAACTCCACCCTCTCCATGACTAAACAGGTCAACGCCGTCTCCTCCTCCTGCTTCAACACCCTCCGCATGCATCCATGATCTACAAGTGGATCCCCACTGAAACAAGAAGAACAGTCACTCAGGCCATTGTCAGCAGCAGGTGGGACTATGGAAACGCCCTCTACGCAGGAGCCTCGGCCAAACTCCTGAGACGGCTCCAACGCATCCAGAACGCCTCTGCATGCCTGATGCTCGACATCCCTCGCCGCAGCCACATCACACCCCACCTGAGAGACCTGCACTGGCTCCCGGTCAACAAGAGGATAACCTTCAAGCTCCTCACCCACGCACACAAGGCACTCCACAACACCGGACCAACGTACCTCAACAGATGACTCAGCTTCTACACCCCCACTCGCCAGCTCCGCTCCGCCGACCTCGCCCTTGCTACAGGCCCCCGCTTCCAAAGAGCGACCTCAGGCGGCAGATCGGTCTCCCACCTCACCGCCAAGACCTGGAACACCCTTCCCATCCACCTACGGCAGACCCAAGACCTGCTGACCTTCAGAAAACTCCTCAAGACCTGGCTTTTCGAGCAGTAGCAGCATCCCCCACCCCAGCGCCTTGAGAACCTCACGGGTGAGTAGTGCGCTTTACAAATGATATGATTAATTGATTGATTGACTACTTCCATCCCATAAGCACTATCCTTGCAGAGCAGCCATCGCCCTGTCAGTACTCATACACTCCTCCAATCACCCATCCAGCACCATACACTTATCCAATCAGTGCGCCAATACTCAAGCATTTATAAATTCACCATCCAGTCTCTTTGTAGCACTGTAAAAAAATAAGTCACTACACACGTACTCATGCAATGGTACAGGCACTAACATATGCACTGCTACAAATCCTTTGTGCACTATCTATGCAGACCTGTAACCACCTACATACTGCTGATTAACTTCTCAAATTACCCAGGCAGTACTTATGCTGTCCAGTAATCTCCCTATCACTGCCCATGCACTCTTACAATGAGCCATCCAGCACTATGTACTTATGTAATGACTCTGCCAATCCTCAAGCTGTTATAACTTTACCATGCACTCCTTTAATCAGGCAGTCAGTATCCACATACTCATGCAACAACCCAGGTACTAACTCATGCAGTGTTAAAATCTCCTGAGGACCATCTGGGAAATGGTCAGTCACGTGGTCGGGGAACATGGCGGCTGACTAATGCCAGTCGGGTGAGCTCCTGTGTGAGGCGGGAGAAGTCCGGTGTTAATGGTTTCAGGGATCAGCGGTGAATGAGGGCGATCTGAGCAGTGCTGCTGAGAGCTGTGATGTGGTGGGTGCGCTGAGCGCTCTACGAGGCTCCAGAACCACAGTGGAATTGGGAGAGTAAAGTATATATAAGGTGCCGACGGTGGCCCTCTTACCGCTTTATGTTGTTATTGTCGTTGGGGCACCCACATTTTACTGCGATTTTTGTGACCTCCACTACCCTACGGTAAGTCCTTGCATGGGCTTGAATTCTACTCTCTCCGCTCCTGCCGCTGAGAGATGTGGCTCCGCCCCCCCTCGGGAGTTGGAGTCAGGCTGCGGAGTGTTGGAGGAAATTCCGCACAATCAAACTACTGTATGTGGGTAAGTGCGGTATCTTTTCTTCTTTGGCACATACAAAGTGTGTGACAAACAAGGCTCCTAAGACCAGAACCAGCCAACCTACATTTTTTAGATTGCGTGACCTGATTACATGTGAACCCAGAAGGCTAACTTCATCTTCGCTTCTGGGTTCTTCTCAGCTGCGGGACAGGGTCAGCAGCCATATTAAAGCCGGAAAGGTGTGGATGGAGTGTGAGTCTCCCCCCGTGCCCCAATATCTAATATACATTACCCCATAAGCGCTCGTGAAGGGGGGGCCAGGGTACCTACACTAGGTCACATTTCTTCGGAGGAGCTAAACGCTTGGAGTGAGATTATCAATAATAAAGGTGGGAGGTCACAACCAGTTAGGAGCAGATATCAGCTTTGTTCAGCTCATGATAAGAAAAAGAAAATGACAAGTAAAGATAAAGATAAAGCTGATGAATCATTTTCGGTGGTGACTCCAAAAACACCCCTTAAAAAGAACTCTAAAAAAGCTCCAATTAAAAAGTGTAGGTCAAGAGAACTGCGGTCATTACCCAAACCACTCCCTTCTCTCAGGCCATATTTAAAAAAATGGAACAGGTTGCAGGTTCAAAACCAGTTGTCGGAGAGAACAAGAGCGTACCAAATTCAGCAGAGAGCATGGTATCCCCTGTGTTTCAGGGTATTCCATTGAGGCTTGAGAATCGTTTTACTCTGCTCGCAGAAGCTCAGGGAAACCCTCCCGAGTTATCCCAGAAAGGGTTAGGGATCGAAAATGATACAAATGGAGAGACTTCAAATGATGCTTTGTGTCCTGAATTGTCGCATGCTGAGATGAAGCCACTGCAGGGGTTCCAGGTGGTCAGTTGGTAGGCCTCTTAAACAGGCTGAGACAAGAGATCTTAGCTAAATTCGAGATTTCAGAAAGTAATCAAAAGGAAATTCAAGATAGAGGGAGATCCTTGAGCAGAAGATCGATGGATTAGCTAAACGTACGGAGAGTTTGGAAGAGGAGGTGAAGGTCGTGAGTGAGACCACTGCTTCCAATCTCAGAGAGATTAAGAGGCTCAAACAAGGGAACAAGGCACTACAACAGGTTATGGAAAGGATTGAACTGCAGGCCAGGCGAAATAAATCCGCCTTCTTGGTATCAATGAAAACTCAGAAGGGGCGGACATAACAGGTTTCGTTTGTAGGATGTTGGGGGAGCTTTTCCAAGATGAAACAGATACAGATTGTGGAAAAGAGCTCCAGAGAGTGCATATAGACCCTTGTAGGCTACAGATAGGTAGGAAAGCCCTGAGGAAGATATTGGTTTATTTTCTTAGCTATTCCATCAAGAAGCTTGTTTTAGCCTGGGCATTAAAAGAATGGTCATTGATGTTTGGGGATTCCACCCACCTAATATGATCTGATATGGGTAAAAGGATAGCAGAGCGGCAATGGCTCTTAGGGGAAAAATTAACGATCTTCGGTTCAGGGGCGTAAGTTCATATGAAATTCCCTGCCATGCTGAAGATCATGTGGCAAAACAAGATGTATAATATTCGAGAACCAGAGGAAGTGGAGGCACTATTGAAACAGATGGGAGGATCAGAATAGACTGTAGTCCTATCGCAGTTCAGACCGAAAGATATACAATTTGTAAATAATTTGTATATAGCACGGAGTGAAGGATACATTTATATGTTTCGTCAAATCTTATATGTGGTTTGAATGGGCTATTCCAGGACAATTTGACAGCACAGCAGTACTGGTAATATTTCCGAACACAGGCGCTGATGTTAATTTTTCTTTTTTGCTCAGTACCTGGACTTGCCTCGTCAGCATGGGGATATCTCCAAGGCGTTCACGCCCCATAAGAGAATCAGGGGGGTTCCCCGGGTGGGTGTGGGGGGGGGTCACTGGCTGTTGGGAGCATTTAGGAGAAAAAAGAACAAATTAGTGTCCTTAATCTGCCACCCACTCTTGGCATCTTTTCATTATATTTTTTGTTTTTCCTTGCCTTTCTCAAGAATGTGGAGTTAATCATTATTTCATGTTATAGATTGGGAGGGAGTGGCCCTTTGCTATTAATAAATGAGTAAGAATTTGGTGTATCTCACCTCATGGAATGTGAATGGGGTGAGATCCATGAGAAAACTGGCCCGTTTTATGGAGTCTCTCGAGAAATCCGAGGCGAATGTCATTCTCCTACAGGAGACCCATTTAGAAAATAGCGAATGTGTGACCATGCTTAAAAAATGGTCCTGGGTTTAGGATGTAGTTAGCTCCAATCAGAGGGGTAGTACAAGAGGAGTAGCGATAATAATAAGATCTTATCTTATCTTACAGATTCTTCGGGGAGATGGATATGAGCAAATATTACAATTCAGAACAGGGTGTTAGTGTGTGTTAGTTATTATGGTCCAAATCAGGACAACCCGGATCCATTAATTAAATTGGAGGCCGCCCTTTTGTTAACTGATAGCCCAGTTATTATTGGAGGTGATTTTAATCTAGTCCTAAGACCCGACTTAGATAGAACCTCTGAAATCAATATATTACCCCTTTACACTCAATGGCTACACTTAGAACACTGTTGCAAGAGCTAAATTAAGTTGATGTATGGAGGATCAAAATGGGGGATAAGAAGGGATGTACTTTTTTTAGTAAAAAATGTGGCCATTACTCCCGCATTGATTATTTCTTAATAGATCAATGTTTACTTGAGGGAGTTGAAAGGGTCAAACATCTTCCGGCTACCCTTTCCGATCACTCTGCGGTAAGCCTTTCCCTGAGATTTCAGGATAAAAGGGATATAATAAGATGGACTCTTGACCGGACAATCTTATTAAATGAGGCTGTCCAATTTAAGATGCGGGTAGAGGTCATTTACTTTTTTCAAAGATTATAATGGGTCAGCGAAAATTCAGGTCATTTGGGAATGCGTTTAAGGCATTTCTTAGAGCCTTGGGTACCACGGTTATGTCTGGGAAGAAGCGTAGCTCTAGGCAGCGAGAGAATGACCTTTTGGAAAAGATTCAAATTAAGGAGTTAGAATTGCAGAAGGCTTCCCTAGAGTCTTTCAATAAAGTCCCGCTTCTCACTAAGGAGTTGGAGAACCTTCAAATAGAATACCAGGGTGTTTTAGATAAGATTCTAATAGATAGATGGAAGGTAAGCAAACTTCAAAATTATTCTTATGGTGAGAAGAGCGGCCGGCTTCTGGCTTGGAAAGTTAAAACTGATAAAGTTTGTAATTATATAAGCAGCCTAAGAGAGAGTTCTACTGGTCACATTTTGGACACTAATACAAAAATAGGGGCTGAAGTTTGTGGGTGTAAGGCCAAGTTATATAAAGAGGATACTGTGCCCGGGTTGGAAAAGATCAAAGGATTTCTGGGTAAAGTTGAGCTCCCTTCCCTGAATAAACATCGAAGAGAGTACTTGACCTCTGAAATAAGTGAAGAAAAGCTTTGAGTACAGATGAGAAGGATGACAAGAGGGAAGGCGGCCGGGCCAGATGGTCTCCCAATAGAAATATATTGATTTCTTGAGGACTACTTAATACCAGTGTTTAAAGAGCTCTTCAATAAGATCTTGATAGAAGGGGAGGACCCCCCGATATCTTGGGCTGAGGCAACGATAGTCTTAATTTTAAAACCAGATAAGGACCCGCTGACAGCTGAGTCTTATAGGCTTGTAGATAATAAGTCCGTAGTAGTAATGAGTTCTTCTTCAGACTTGGCCACTAGAGAGCCCCAAAGTTCTGAGTTCCGAGTTCCGAGCACACAGCACACAGCAGCGGCTGCTGCGAGGTGTGTGCTTCAGCGGCCGCTAACAAAGAAGAAAAGAACGCCAGATGCCTTGAAGTTGAACGGTGCCTGAGGCCAGAGGCGCGGCGGTGTCTGTAGTCTGGAAGTCAGCGTTCAGCCTTTGGTGGTGAGCGAAGCGGGAGGCCGACAGCGCATCACGGACGACTTGAAGCCGGGCAGCCGTGGTACCCGCTGGCCCTGAGACCCGTGACCGGCAGAAAGCATGACCAGTGACCCCCCGTGGTGCCATAGCTGCGGCAGCGGCAGACAGGCAACGGTAGCGGTAGCAGCGGGTGTGGCGCATCTGCTGCAAAGCTGCCGCAAAGCTTGCCGTTGCTGCGGGGGCTGGACACAGAAAGACACGTGTGAAACACGGAGAATTGGAGATCCAGCATTGTGGGGGATTAGAACAACTGGAAGCTCCCTCCAGTGATCTCCCACCATCTTTAAATATCGTACTGCACCGCTGCTCCGCTTGTACCACTTGCCGCCCTGCCAAGTCCTTTCTCCCCGCAGTGGCGGCGGACTAGTGACAAACCCAGAGGTCCTCCTTCTATTTCTCGCGACGCGAGCGGAGAGGGAGGAGCAGAGCCTCGGTCTCAGCGGAGCCCGGAACCCGAGACGAGAGAGGAGAGTGAGCGGACCCTGTGAGTAAAAACAGAGTCACGGAGCCGCGAGCAAAAAAAGCGAGCAGCCCTTCTAAAAAACAAAGTTGCGCCCCCTCTCCCTCCGAGGGGCGCCAAGAGTGACCACAGAGCGATTACTGAGCCTGCGGTTCCCAACACCGCTCCCTTGTGCAGACTCCAGTGGTGGCAGTGGCAGGAGTGGGGACAGTAACACCAGCAACACCACGGAGGCAGGCTGGCAGGTGAGCATTTAGTGAGCGCTGGTCCAGCAGGAGGTACTGTGGGAGGGAGGCGACAGATTGAGTAGCTACCCACAGCCGCTGCAAAGCTGCAAAACTGCAAAGTACCAATGCCTTGGCCTCTGCTTTGTCTAGCTGCTGCCCCATTCAACCACTGCATCGCAATAGTTTAAGCCCCCAGCCCCTAGCTCGAACAAAAACTTCAATTACTGAACAACTCAGCAAACTGTTGGAGCAGTGCCATAACTTCAAAGATCTTGTTGAAAGGCTCAGGCAAGAGTTGTCACGCCTGGCCTGGCCTGGGTTTCTTCCCCTGTACAGAAGGTGGAGGCGGAGGTAGAGGTAGAGGTGGCACCGGCAGGAATAGCACTCTACTGCCGAGGAGTAACAAGGAGCAGTGATAGCGACTGCTGTTAGCAAGTAAGTGGGAAATCATGAGATCTGGGAAAGTGCGGCATGAGATAAGTTAAGAGACAAAAAGAAATGATGAAGATAAAGATCAGGGGTCACTTAAGATCGGAAAAAAAGAAGAAGGCCGCACAACAAAGAGAGAGACTAGTGTCTGCACCCGAACTGTCGACAACTAGTCCGAAAAAAATCATTGGGATTCAAAAAAATGTCTTTTTAAAGGACCCAATGGCGGCCATTTACGGCCAATCGCAGGAACAAGCCCACCTGCCAAGTCCAATCACACCTGCATCAAGGGTAAATAACAGTGAACAATTGCAAGCAAAGAAAAAGAAGGAGGAAAAGGACGCACAGAAAATTATTATTGAGAATAACTCACCAATTAAACCAACAGGACAGTTACAAACTTCTCAAACTTTTACAAAGTTAAAGCGCAATACGGAAGTTTGCAAGTCAGTTGTGGTATTAGCTCAAATACACAATCACAGTTCCCCATCGCTGGAAAAAGTCACGAAAATAGAGAACAGGAATAAGGACAAGGATAAAAGTCCCACAATAAAGGAAAATAAAACTGGGGCCGAGCATATTACCGCACAAGATGATATATGGCCAACCTCCTTTTCCTTAACCCAACGAGATAAGTCTGGACAGATTAATGGAATCCAACATTCCAACAGAAAAGCACACCCAATCCCAAATACAAGAAGATCTCAAGAATAAACAAATTCTGCAAGGTAGACACAGACCAGCACAAGAGCAGGAAAAGGGACTGGGAGGAGAAGAAAGGTTGGAATCTACACTTTTATGTCCAGACAAAAATCCCGATAAATTGGATGAGAAGTATGAAAAAAATAAAGGATGGCCCAAAAAACTAAACCTGACATCCCCAATTACCATTTCCTCCGTGAGCGGGCTAGAAGAAGTATCGAGGGTCCTGGAAATACCGGCTGGAGAGGTTTATAGGGCCCCATGGAGTGAAGCACTAGTAAACACCTTGGATCAGGCAATCAGGGCCCTGAATTTCCAGTCGGACAAGATGGATGTACAAATCGATCTAATAAATCTCACCGCTGGACACATTTCAGGCATAAATTCCAAGCTGGACCATATGGCAGCCCTTATACCCAGGAGGGCAGATATGGCACAATACACAGACACCTCCCAGCCAAGCTGTGTATGTGGTAAATTGGTGGATAAATTGTCAATCCTACCCGACATCCCAAAAGATATCCTAGGGGCAGTACAGTCATCAATAGGGAACAATAAAAACATGAGCCCCAGAGGGGTAAAGGAGGCCGAAGAGGAAAATGGGAGTCTAAACGTAGTCAAAGAACAAAATATAAACTACGACCGGGAACAAGAGGAAAAAAAGGCAAACAAGGAATATTTAGACCAGAGAGTCTGCCAAATTGATGACACACAAAGCGCAAATGACAACTTAAATACAAAGCTAACAAAAAGACAAAGAAAACGTGCCAGGAAGGGTAGGGCCCAGTTCAAGGAGTCACTTCCGACAAATGATCATACTTATCCCAACTTCAACCAAACAACTTCAAAGAAAGAGAAACGATCAATGGAAAAAAATTCATCAAACCTTACAGATAAGGCCCTGGATCACTCACAACAGTCAAGCGCAGAGAATGGATGCAATTCGCTTAACGAATCATTGACCTACCCCATGTTCATAAGGTCAAATCACATACAAGGAAGAAAAAATCTGAATACACAAAAACACAAAATTACACAGCTACAAGGCAAAGATCGGAACCAAGTTGAAGGTGATAAAACGTCACTTTGCCAAGAGGATTTTGGCAATCGGGTAGTAATGACACAGCGGGCAGAAGAAAGCCCAATACCCGAAGTCAAAAGAGTAAAACGAGATATGTGGACCCAAAACTCGCCGAAGAATGAGGAAAAACAACCAATTGAAGGCGATAAAACCACCACAAGGCAAACCACAAAAAAAGACAGCGAAGATCGAAGTGCAAGAACGCCGATAAAAATAAAGATAAACGGAAATGGGAGATCATGCAAGCTGCCGCAAAAAGAACATCACTTAGAGTATACACAAGCACCCAAATATACAAAGAGTGACAAACTTGAAGATAAAAAAAAACGAAGGGAATAATTTGAATACAGGTAGGCCTATTGCACCCATTTCTCAGTCAAACAGAACAACTAATTTAACTGGAGAAATAATCAAAAACAATCAAGGGCTAAGCAGAATGATAAATGCAAAGGGAGAAATAACAAAAAATAATCAACGGCAAGAAGAAAAAGAAGAAAAACCAGTAACCCAAATACAAGGAGAAACCCCTGAAAAACTGTCATTTGTACCGGAATACCAGACAACTGGTGGACAAGACTTTTTGAACAGAGGGAATATAATGCGGCTTTTTAAAGAAATTCCAGAATTAGATGAAATATCATCGCAAGATCTTCTATCTGTAGAATTTAAAACCAACGCAAACAATCCGGATGTAGAGGAGTCCTTAACTACCTGGTCGTCAAAGGCCGTGGTAGAAAGGATATATGCTACGAGCCTGACCTTTGAAGCATGGGGCATTGGGCTGAGGCGTCATCAATGGAAAAAATATCCATTCCCCCTTTTAAAAACCTTCAAAACTGAAAAACCGGAAACGAAGCCGGAAATAACCAGAAATCATGCCTAAAGAGTGCATGTTCAGTAACTCCACTAAAAATATCACAAAGAGTAAAGAGACAGGTAACCTCAGAGGATCAAGAAAGCACGCTGGGAAAGAGCACTGGCTGGTCTTGGGTTGCTAAGGCGTTGATCAATAAGAGTTCCTAACCAGCATATAAGGCCAAATGAGAACAATAAATCACAGCTGAAGATAACACTTTGTAACCAAAAGGAACCGGGGAAAATTCAAAAAGTTAGGGACGAATCCACCGCGTTGAACTCATACACGATCAGCATTTGTTCTTGGAACGTCCACGGCTTCAACAGCATGGGGCAAGACCATAAAACCGCGAAATTCTTGGAACAACATGAACTAATATTACTCTAAGAAACTTGGAATCTGAGCCCAGTATCCATCCCCGGTTACATAGAGTTTCATGTCTTAGCCGAAAAATTCTCAAAATTTGGACACCCGAGAGGAGGCCTAACAACATACATTACACAGCAGTATGGATGGCAAGTGGAAGAAATAGACACTGGGGTAAATTGGCTGCAAACAACAAAACTCACAGGGAAAATCGATTTAAATTTACATAATCATAACTTATTAGTGCTCAATGTCTATGTACACCCAGAAAAGAAACAGATGAAAGAAAGATTTATAACATTAATGACCTTGATCCGAGCACTACAAATCTCACATGAATTTCATTCCTTCTTCATCTCAGGTGATTTTAATAGCAACCTAGTAAAGGATAATTATATAATTCAAGAACTCGGGGAGCCGGGCCTGTCAATTTTGAATGGGAACGTAAACGGGGACAGACCTACATCAATAACTTTCTTAAGCGGCAAACGGAAATCAACAATAGATTTCACAATAATGAGCAATAACCTGGTGCCGAAAGTAAACACATTTTCGGTCGGGCAACGCACAGAAAGTGACCACTTCCCATTAATTACCAAAATCTAAATTTTGGCTAACAAAACTCAAAAAATTAAAACTGTAATTCAAAACACAGAAAAATTCAAACTACGGAAACTGAAATGGGGTGTAAAAGATATAAAACCAATAATGGACAAATTCAAAAAACACTTGCTTGAAATGACAATTAAAGAAAAAGAAAACCCCATAAAAACTTGGGAATATCTATGTGACGCTTTAACCAGAAATCCTCCAGCCACAAAATTGAATAATGGAAGAATTGATACCGGGAAGAAGCCATGGTTTAACCCCACCCTTCGGGAGGAAAAACGAAAAATTTCACGTGAATACCGGAAGCAGGTAACAATGATGAAAAACGGAAAGATATCGGATAAGGCAAAATTAAAGGCCATGTGAAAAAAATACAAGATACTACTGAGTAAAGCAAAAAAATCATACCAAGAAGAAATTTGGACAAAACTACTAATTGCTGGTAAAAACAAAAACGGCCGGACATTTTGGGGTATTATTAACAAACTGACAAAGGGTAACCAACTAAGACAAGAGGCAGGAATTGGAGAAAGTAATTGGATCCAGCATGTCAAAAATATGTTTATTGACAGGGAGAATGGACAAAAGTGGCATAGCAAAAAAGAGTGTGAAATATGCACCAAAAACTCGGAGCACGCAAAAACTCTTTTTAAAACAAAAGAAATTCCACTGGAAGATATCAGGATGCCATATCTGGGCAACGAGAACTGGCCCAAAGACAACATTGGTAACAAGACTACTACACCATTAAAAACATCAGAAGACACAATACCAGTCCTAGACACCCTCGTAACCATTAAACAGCTAAAAGGAATAATAATAAAACACCTAAAAACAGAGGGTGCTGCAGGTCCCAATGGGCTCCCAAATGCTCTTTTCAAATACTCCCCTGAGTTCTGGGCAGAATATTTAACATCACTTTTTAATTTGATTTATAGCCAGACAAAATGCCCAAGTCCTGGAATGGGAACATAATACATCCTATTTTCAAGCAGGGCGATCATAACGACCCAGGAAACTACAGGCTGATATCGCTGATTGATGTGGAGGCGAAACTATATGGATCATGCTTGTTGCTGCACCTCCAAGATTGGATGGAGGAAACAAATATAATACCCATATTCCAAACGGGTTTCAGGCCAAGGACGGGCACATTAACAAGCTTGACAACCTTGGCCCTCCTAAAGGAAAAAGCAGAAACAAAGAAGACCAGATTGTTTGCTTGTTTCCTTGCTTGTTTCATAGATCTGTGAGCAGCTTTCGACAGGGTGAATCAAAATCGACTATGGGAAAAATTAAGAGCATGGGGGCTACCGAAGAACCTATTGGAGGCAATAATAAGCCTGTATAGTAACACCTGGGCAAGAGTTAAACTGGGAAACGGCAACCGCATTATTGCTGAAATCAACACGCAACAGGGCTTAAAACAAGGATGTGTCCTGGCCCCCAGCTTATTTAATCTTTACATGGCGGACATCGTCAAACATGTGCAGGTAGCGGAAGGTCATCCACCGAATTTGGCAAACACTCCAATTCCTTTTCTGCAATATGCTGATGATATTGTTGTGTTGAGCCAAACCCCAATAGGGCTCCAAAGAATGATTGGCAACCTTGTAACTTACCTGGAGCACGAAAGTTTTGGATTGAATAAAGAGAAGACCGAAGTGATCCGCTTAGTCGACCATAAAAAAACAACCTTCAAATGGTACGCAAATAGAACTCAAATAAAGGAGGAAGCATCTTATACATATTTAGGTCTAAAACTGGGGCGAGGCTTGACCAACAAAGAACATAAAATAGACCTAAAGGCGAAAACACACTCCTTGATCTATGCACATCGGTTACTACACAAAAAATTGAGTTGTCCAAACTATACCCATCTTTTAAATGTGATGAAATTACAGACCTTACCTACCTTGTCATACGCATTGGTCACCTGGTGTGGCAAAGAGGCGGGGTTGTTATATAACCTACAAACAAAAGGTATACAAAGCGGTTTTAAACCTCCCAAAATCAGCCTCACCAGCACAGGTTCGTCTAGAATTTGGCCTGTTGAACCAGAAGTTTCGCTGCATGGGTAACTTCGTGAAACTTTGCCACAAAATACGTTTGTCAGAGGCAGGCTCACTGGACAGCCTGTGTTGGAAAGGAATTGAAAACCAGCAGAAACAGGCCACGCTAAGGATTGGGAGGGAGGGGCCCTTTGCTATTAATAAATGAGTAAGAATTTGGTGTATCTCACCTCATGGAATGTGAATGGGGTGAGATCCATGAGAAAACTGGCCCGTTTTATGGAGTGTCTCAAGAAATCCGAGGCGAATGTCATTCTCCTACAGGAGACCCATTTAGAAAATAGCGAATGTGTGACCATGCTTAAAAAAAGGTCCTTGGTTTAGGATATAGTTAGCTCCAATCAGAGGGGTAGTACAAGAGGAGTAGCGATAATAATAAGATCTTATCTTATCTTACAGATTCTTCGGGGAGATGGATATGAGCAAATATTACAATTCAGAACAGGGTGTTAGTGTGTGTTAGTTATTATGGTCCAAATCAGGACAACCCGGATCCATTAATTAAATTGGAGGCCGCCCTTTTGTTAACTGATAGCCCAGTTATTATTGGAGGTGATTTTAATCTAGTCCTAAGACCCGACTTAGATAGAACCTCTGAAATCAATATATTACCCCTTTACACTCAATGGCTACACTTAGAACACTGTTGCAAGAGCTAAATTAAGTTGATGTATGGAGGATCAAAATGGGGGATAAGAAGGGATATACTTTTTTTAGAAAAATATGTGGCCATTACTCCCGCATTGATTATTTCTTAATAGATCAATGTTTACTTGAGGGAGTTGAAAGGGTCAAACATCTTCCGGCTACCCTTTCCGATCAGTCTGCGGTAAGCCTTTCCCTGAGATTTCAGGATAAAAGGGATATAATAAGATGGACTCTTGACCGGACAATCTTATTAAATGAGGCTGTCCAATTTAAGATGCGGGTAGAGGTCATTTACTTTTTTCAAAGATAATAATGGGTCAGCGAAAATTCAGGTCATTTGGGATGCGTTTAAGGCATTTCTTAGAGCCTTGGGTACCACGGTTATGTCTGGGAAGAAGCGTAGCTCTAGGCAGCGAGAGAATGACCTTTTGGAAAAGATTCAAATTAAGGAGTTAGAATTGCAGAAGGCTTCCCTAGAGTCTTTCAATAAAGTCCCGCTTCTCACTAAGGAGTTGGAGAACCTTCAAATAGAATACCAGGGTGTTTTAGATAAGATTCTAATAGATAGATGGAAGGTCAGCAAACTTCAAAATTATTCTTATGGTGAGAAGAGCAGCCGGCTTCTGGCTTGGAAAGTTAAAACTGATAAAGTTTGTAATTATATAAGCAGCCTAAGAGAGAGTTCTACTGGTCACATTTTGGACACTAATACAAAAATAGGGGCTGAAGTTTGTGGGTGTATGGCCAAGTTATATAAAGAGGATACTGTGCCCGGGTTGGAAAAGATCAAAGGATTTCTGGGTAAAGTTGAGCTCCCTTCCCTGAATAAACATCGAAGAGAGTACTTGACCTCTGAAATAAGTGAAGAAAAGCTTTGAGTACAGATAAGAAGGATGACAAGAGGGAAGGCGGCCGGGCCAGATGGTCTCCCAATAGAAATATATTGATTTCTTGAGGACTACTTAATACCAGTGTTTAAAGAGCTCTTCAATAAGATCTTGATAGAAGGGGAGGACCCCCCGATATCTTGGGCTGAGGCAACGATAGTCTTAATTTTAAAACCAGATAAGGACCCGCTGACAGCTGAGTCTTATAGGCCTGTAGATAATAAGTCCGTAGTAGTAATGAGTTCTTCTTCAGACTTGGCCACTAGAGAGCACCAAAGTTCTGAGTTCCGAGTTCCGAGTTCCGAGCACACAGCACACAGCAGCGGCTGCTGCGAGGTGTGTGCTTCAGCGGCCGCTAACAAAGAAGAAAAGAACGCCAGATGCCTTGAAGTTGAACGGTGCCTGAGGCCAGAGGCGCGGCGGTGTCTGTAGTCTGGAAGTCAGCGTTCAGCCTTTGGTGGTGAGCGAAGCGGGAGGCCGACAGCGCATCACGGACGACTTGAAGCCGGGCAGCCGTGGTACCCGCTGGCCCTGAGACCCGTGACCGGCAGAAAGCATGACCAGTGACCCCCCGTGGTGCCATAGCTGCGGCAGCGGCAGACAGGCAACGGTAGCGGTAGCGGCGGGTGTGGCGCATCTGCTGCAAAGCTGCCGCAAAGCTTGCCGTTGCTGCGGGGGCTGGACACAGAAAGACACGTGTGAAACACAGAGAATTGGAGATCCAGCATTGTGGGGGATTAGAACAACTGGAAGCTCCCTCCAGTGATCTCCCACCATCTTTAAATATCGTACTGCACCGCTGCTCCGCTTGTACCACTTGCCGCCCTGCCAAGTCCTTTCTCCCCGCAGTGGCGGCGGACTAGTGACAAACCCAGAGGTCCTCCTTCTATTTCTCGCGACGCGAGCGGAGAGGGAGGAGCAGAGTCTCGGTCCCAGCGGAGCCCGGAGCCCGAGACGAGAGAGGAGAGTGAGCGGACCCTGTGAGTAAAAACAGAGTCACGGAGCCGCGAGCAAAAAAAGCGAGCAGCCCTTCTAAAAAATGAAGTTGCGCCCCCCTCTCCCTCCGAGGGGCGCCAAGAGTGAGCACAGAGCGATTACTGAGCCTGCGGTTCCCAACACCGCTCCCTTGTGCAGACTCCAGTGGTGGCAGTGGCAGGAGTGGGGACAGTATCACCAGCAACACCACGGAGGCAGGCTGGCAGGTGAGCATTTAGTGAGCGCTGGTCCAGCAGGAGGTACTGTGGGAGGGAGGCGACAGATTGAGTAGCTACCCACAGCCGCTGCAAAGCTGCAAAACTGCAAAGTACCAATGCCTTGGCCTCTGCTTTGTCTAGCTGCTGCCCCACTCAACCACAGGCATCGCAATAGTTTAAGCCCCTAGCCCCTAGCTCGAACAAAAACTTCAATTACTGAACAACTCAGCAAACTGTTGGAGCAGTGCCATAACTTCAAAGATCTTGTTGAAAGGCTCAGGCAAGAGTTGTCACGCCTGGCCTGGCCTGGGTTTCTTCCCCTGTACAGAAGGTGGAGGCGGAGGTAGAGGTAGAGGTGGCACCGGCAGGATAGGACTCTACTGCCGAGGAGTAACAAGGAGCAGTGATAGCGACTGCCGTTAGCAAGTAAGTGGGAAATCATGAGATCTGGGAAAGTGCGGCATGAGATAAGTGAAGAGACAAAAAGAAATGATGAAGATAAAGATCAGGGGTCACTTAAGATCGGAAAAAAAAGAAGAAGGCCGCACAACAAAGAGAGAGACTAGTGTCTGCACCCGAACTGTCGACAACTAGTCCCAAAAAAATCATTGGGATTCAAAAAAATGTCTTTTTAAAGGACCCAATGGCGGCCATTTACGGCCAATCGCAGGAACAAGCCCACCTGCCAAGTCCAATCACACCTGCATCAAGGGTAAATAACAGTGAACAATTGCAAGCAAAGAAAAAGAAGGAGGAAAAGGACGCACAGAAAATTATTATTGAGAATAACTCACCAATTAAACCAACAGGACAGTTACAAACTTCTCAAACTTTTACAAAGTTAAAGCGCAATACGGAAGTTTGCAAGTCAGTTGTGGTATTAGCTCAAATACACAATCACAGTTCCCCGACGCTGGAAAAAGTCACGAAAATAGAGAACAGGAATAAGGACAAGGATAAAAGTCCCACAATAAAGGAAAATAAAACTGGGGCCGAGCATATTACCGCACAAGATGACATATGGCCAACCTCCTTTTCCTTAACCCAACGAGATAAGTCTGGACAGATTAATGGAATCCAACATTCAAACAGAAAAGCACACCCAATCCCAAATACAAGAAGATCTCAAGAATAAACAAATTCCGCAAGGTAGACACAGACCAGCACAAGAGCAGGAAAAGGGACTGGGAGGAGAAGAAAGGTTGGAATCTACACTTTTATGTCCAGACAAAAATCCCGATAAATTGGATGAGAAGTATGAAAAAAATAAAGGATGGCCCAAAAAACTAAACCTGACATCCCCAATTACCATTTCCTCCGTGAGCGGGCTAGAAGAAGTATCGAGCGTCCTGGAAATACCGGCTGGAGAGGTTTATAGGGCCCCATGGAGTGAAGCACTATTAAACACCTTGGATCAGGCAATCAGGGCCCTGAATTTCCAGTCGGACAAGATGGATGTACAAATCGATCTAATAAATCTCACCGCTGGACACATTTCAGGCATAAATTCCAAGCTGGACCATATGGCAGCCCTTATACCCAGGAGGGCAGATATGGCACAATACACAGACACCTCCCAGCCAAGCTGTGTATGTGGTAAATTGGTGGATAAATTGTCAAACCTACCCGACATCCCAAAAGATATCCTAGGGGCAGTACAGTCATCAATAGGGAACAATAAAAACATGAGCCCCAGAGGGGTAAAGGAGGCCGAAGAGGAAAATGGGAGTCTAAACGAAGTCAAAGAACAAAATATAAACTACGACCGGGAACAAGAGGAAAAAAAGGCAAACGAGGAATATTTAGACCAGAGAGTCTGCCAAATTGATGACACACAAAGCGCAAATGACAACTTAAATACAAAGCTAACAAAAAGACAAAGAAAACGTGCCAGGAAGGGTGGGGCCCAGTTCAAGGAGTCACTTCCGACAAATGATCATACTTATCCCATCTTCAACCAAACAACTTCAAAGAAAGAGAAACGATCAATGGAAAAAAATTCATCAAACCTTACAGATAAGGCCCTGGATCACTCACACCAGTCAAGAGCAGAGAATGGATGCAATTCGCTTAACGAATCATTGACCTACCCCATGTTCATAAGGTCAAATCACATACAAGGAAGAAAAAATCTGAATACACAAAAACACAAAATTAGACAGCTACAAGGCAAAGATCGGAACCAAGTTGAAGGTGATAAAAAGTCACTTTGCCAAGAGGATTTTGGCAATCGGGTAGTAATGACACAGCGGGCAGAAGAAAGCCCAATACCCGAAGTCAAAAGAGTAAAACGAGATATGTGGACCCAAAACTCGCCGTAAAATGAGGAAAAAGTACCAATTGAAGGTGATAAAACCACCACAAGGCAAACCACAAAAAAAGACAGCGAAGATCGAAGTGCAAAAACGCCGATAAAAATAAAGATAAACGGAAATGGGAGATCATGCAAGCTGGCGCAAAAAGAACATCACTTAGAGTATACACAAGCACCCAAATATACAAAGAGTGACAAACTTGAAGATAAAAAAAACGAAGGGAATAATTTGAATACAGGTAGGCCTATTGCACCCATTTCTCAGTCAAAGAGAACAACTAATTTAACTGGAGAAATAATCAAAAACAATCAAGGGCTAAGCAGAATGATAAATGCAAAGGGAGAAATAACAAAAAATAATCAACGGCAAGAAGAAAAAGAAGAAAAACCAGTAACCCAAATACAAGGAGAAACCCCTGAAAAACTGTCATTTGTACCGGAATACCAGACAACTGGTGGACAAGACTTTTTGAACAGAGGGAATATAATGCGGCTTTTTAAAGAAATTCCAGAATTAGATGAAATATCATCGCAAGATCTTCTATCTGTAGAATTTAAAACCAACGCAAACAATCCGGATGTAGAGGAGTCCTTAACTACCTGGTCGTCAAAGGCCGTGGTAGAAAGGATATATGCTGCGAGCCTGACCTTTGAAGCATGGGGCATTGGGCTGAGGCGTCATCAATGGAAAAAATATCCATTCCCCCTTTTAAAAACCTACAAAACTGAAAAACCGGAAACGAAGCCGGAAATAACCAGAAATCTTGCCTAAAGAGTGCATGTTCAGTAACTCCACTAAAAATATCACAAAGAGTAAAGAGACAGGTAACCTCAGAGGATCAAGAAAGCACGCTGGGAAAGAGCACTGGCTGGTCTTGGGTTGCTAAGGCGTTGATCAATAAGAGTTCCTAACCAGCATAAAAGGCCAAATGAGAACAATAAATCACAGCTGAAGATAACACTTTGTAACCAAAAGGAACCGGGGAAAATTCAAAAAGTTAGGGACGAATCCACCGCGTTGAACTCATACACGATCAGCATTTGTTCTTGGAACGTCCACGGCTTCAACAGCATGGGGCAAGACCATAAAACCGCGAAATTCTTGGAACAACATGAACTAATATTACTCTAAGAAACTTGGAATCTGAGCCCAGTATCCATCCCCGGTTACATAGAGTTTCATGTCTTAGCCGAAAAATTCTCAAAATTTGGACACCCGAGAGGAGGCCTAACAACATACATTACACAGCAGTATGGATGGCAAGTGGAAGAAATAGACACTGGGGTAAATTGGCTGCAAACAACAAAACTCACAGGGAAAATCGATTTAAATTTACATAATCATAACTTATTAGTGCTCAATGTCTATGTACACCCAGAAAAGAAACAGATGAAAGAAAGATTTATAACATTAATGACCTTGATCCGAGCACTACAAATCTCACATGAATTTCATTCCTTGATAATCTCAGGTGATTTTAATAGCAACCTAGTAAAGGATAATTATATAATTCAAGAACTCGGGGAGCCGGGCCTGTCAATTTTGAATGGGAATGTAAACGGGGACAGACCTACATCAATAACTTTCTTAAGCGGCAAACGGAAATCAACAATAGATTTCACAATAATGAGCAATAACCTGGTGCCGAAAGTAAACACATTTTCGGTCGGGCTACGCACAGAAAGTGACCACTTCCCATTAATTACCAAAATCAAAATTTTGGCTAACAAAACTCAAAAAATTAAAACTGTAATTCAAAACACAGAAAAATTCAACCTACGGAAACTGAAATGGGGTGGAAAAGATATAAAACCAATAATGGACAAATTCAAAAAACACTTGCTTGAAATGACAATTAAAGAAAAAGAAAACCCCATAAAAACTTGGGAATATCTATGTGACGCTTTAACCAGAAATCCTCCAGCCACAAAATCGAATAATGGAAGAATTGATACCAGGAAGAAGCCATGGTTTAACCCCACCCTTCGGGAGGAAAAACGAAAAATTTCACGTGAATACCGGAAGCAGGTAACAATGATGAAAAACGGAAAGATATCGGATAAGGCAAAATTAAAGGCCATGTGAAAAAAATACAAGATACTACTGAGTAAAGCAAAAAAATCATACCAAGAAGAAATTTGGACAAATCTACTAATTGCTGGTAAAAACAAAAACGGCCGGACATTTTGGGGTATTATTAACAAACTGACAAAGGTTAACCAACTAAGACAAGAGGCAGGAATTGGAGAAAGTAATTGGATCCAGCATGTCAAAAATATGTTTATTGACAGGGAGAATGGACAAAAGTGGCATAGCAAAAAAGAGTGTGAAATATGCACCAAAAACTCGGAGCACGCAAAAACTCTTTTTAAAACAAAAGAAATTCCACTGGAAGATATCAGGATGCCATATCTGGGCAACGAGAACTGGCCCAAAGACAACATTGGTAACAAGACTACTACACCATTAAAAACATCAGAAGACACAATACCAGTCCTAGACACCCTCGTAACCATTAAACAACTAATAGGAATAATAAAACACCTAAAAACAGAGGGTGCAGCAGGTCCCAATGGGCTCCCAAATGTTCTTTTCAAATACTCCCCTGAGTTCTGGGCAGAATATTTAACATCACTTTTTAATTTGATTTATAGCCAGACAAAATGCCCAAGTCCTGGAATGGGAACATAATACATCCTATTTTCAAGCAGCGCGATCATAACGACCCAGGAAACTACAGGCTGATATCGCTGATTGATGTGGAGGCGAAACTATATGGATCTTGCTTGTTGCTGCACCTCCAAGATTGGATGGAGGAAACAAATATAATACCCATATTCCAAACGGGTTTCAGGCCAAGGACGGGCACATTAACAAACTTGACAACCTTGGCCCTCCTAAAGGAAAAAGCAGAAACAAAGAAGACCAGATTGTTTGCTTGTTTCCTTGCTTGTTTCATAGATCTGCGAGCAGCTTTCGACAGGGTGAATCAAAATCGACTATGGGAAAAATTAAGAGCATGGGGGCTACCGAAGAACCTATTGGAGGCAATAATAAGCCTGTATAGTAACACCTGGGCAAGAGTTAAACTGGGAAACGGCAACCGCATTACTGCCGAAATCAACACGCAACAGGGCTTAAAACAAGGCTGTGTCCTGGCCCCCAGCTTATTTAATCTTTACATGGCGGACATCGTCAAACATGTGCAGGTAGCGGAAGGTCATCCACCGAATTTGGCAAACACTCCAATTCCTTTTCTGCAATATGCTGATGATATTGTTGTGTTGAGCCAAACCCCAATAGGGCTCCAAAGAATGATTGGCAACCTTGTAACTTACCTGGAGCACGAAAGTTTTGGATTGAATAAAGAGAAGACCAAAGTGATCCTCTTAGTCGACCATAAAAAACCGGCCTTCAAATGGTACGCAAATAGAACTCAAATAAAGGAGGAAGCATCTTATAAATATTTAGGTCTAAAACTGGGGCGAGGCTTGACCAACAAAGAACATAAAATAGACCTAAAGGCGAAAACACACTCCTTGATCTATGCACATCGGTTACTACACAAAAAATTGAGTTGTCCAAACTATACCCATCTTTTAAATGTGATGAAATTACAGACCTTACCTACCTTGTCATACGCATTGGTCACCTGGTGTGGCAAAGAGGCGGGGTTGTTATATAACCTACAAACAAAAGGTATACAAAGCGGTTTTAAACCTCCCAAAATCAGCCTCACCAGCACAGGTTTGTCTAGAATTTGGCCTGTTGAACCAGAAGTTTCGCTGCATGGGTAACTTCGTGAAACTTTGCCACAAAATACGTTTGTCAGAGGCAGGCTCACTGGACAGCCTGTGTTGGAAAGGAATTGAAAACCAGCAGAAACAGGCCACGCTAAGCAGTTGGGGAGATTTCTTGACTCAATCCTTGAGGGGTTTAGGAATTTAATCGTCATGGGATTCTATCCCAGATAGAACCAGCTTTGATAAAACAACAAATAATGCTGCCAAATGGAAATCCTTTCTGGAAGATAAATCAATAATTTCAAAGCGACGACACGGGTGGACAGTGATAAATTCATACTCCGTGATAAAGCCGCAGCCTTATTTAGAAAGTCATTTTAACGTGACACTAAAACAGAGATATATAGAATATCGGCTGGGCTTACAGGTTCGAAGGATTTGTCACCATCCTGGAAAGGTAGTTATACGGACCTTCATTGTCTCCTATGTGGTTACCGAAATGAAACATTACCCCACCTGTTGTGTGTTTGCCCAGCTCTTATGGACCTAAGGAGACGACTTAAAAAAATATTTTTAACAAATTGAACATTCGTACATGCAGGCAAGCTGTAATTCGATGGTTGGAGGGATCGTCTCCCATGCTGGCTTGCAGGGGGGTCAAATATATGAGAAAAGTACAATCCCTCCTACGACAAGCGGAACTTGAGGAGACAAGAGAAGTCGAAAATGGCAAACCCAACGCTTGATAGATAAAGCTCAGCATGGCCATAACAACTCATCAGAGAAATGGACTGATTTGAGCTGACCAGCTAAAATAGAAGAACATAATAGAAAATAAATAAATAAATAAATAATCTTATGGACCAGTCAAATCCAATATTGTATAAAACAAGCATATTTTTTAATGAATGATTTTCGAACCTATTTTTGTAATAATTTTTAATAATTGGAAACAATAAACTTTTTGACTTTATAGGCCTATATCCCTGTTGAACACCGAAGTGTTCACAGGGGTATTGGCAGCTAGAATTGCTAAAAACATAAAGAGTGTAGTCCATAGAGATCATAGGGGCTTTATTCCTGGAAGGCAGCTCAATGAACTTACCTTTACAATGCTGGGCATAGTAGATTTGGTAGAATCTTTCAAGCTTCCTGTGACTTTGGTGGCAGTAGACGCTGCTAAAGCGTTCGACCAGATCCACTGGCTGTACCTCTGGGAGTCCCTAAGAATTTTTGGTTTCCCCATGAACCTAATAAAAGCGATACAGTCACTTTATAGTGCACCTAGAGCTAGAGTCTTAGTTAATGGGGAGTTAACTGATTGGTTCGGCATTGTGCGGAGAACAAGGCAGGGATGCCCGTTGTCCCCTTTGTTATTTAATGCCTTTATCAAACCTTTTTGCATCCTTAATTAGACAAGATCTCTCCATCCTTCCATTTAGTTATAAAAATTTCGAGGTCAAACTACCTCTATATGCGGATGATCTTATTCTTCATACACAGAATCCCAAGGAGGATATTCCTAGGTTGCGGGCTAAAGCAGATTTGTGTGGGAAGGTTTCCGGATATGGTGTTAACAGAGACAAAACTGAAGATATGGAGTGGAACCAGCCCTCTCAGACCCTGAGACGGCATCATAATTACCCAGAGGTTAGCTGATGTTCCTATGGTCAATTGGAGGAAGACTAGTAAGGACGTTGGAAGATTACTGATTAGATGGGCCAATCTCCCTCTCAATTTATACGGCAGGGCAAATTTGATTAAAATGATCATACTCCCCAAAATTACTTTTCCTTTTAATAATATACCCCTCCCATTTGTCAAGAATGAGCTAGCAAAATTTCAGGGCAAGATTGGAAGTTTTGTTTGGGCCTCAAAGAGCTCACACGTATCTTGGAAAAGGCTGAGGAGAAAGTTAGAGAAGGGGGACTAGCTCTTTCAGAACTATGGGTCTACGCACATGTTTTTCATTTTAAGAACGTTCAGATGATTCTGCATTAGGTAATGTGTTTGGGGCATTACTTAGTGATTTAGGCAATGAACAGGAGCATTTCCTTTTTAAGTATGGAGACCCAACATTTTTCCAAAAAGTAATATTAAAAATCTTGTTGCAGGCCGTTAAGAACTGGTTTTTACCAATTTGGGGTTCCCCAGGCACTCCAGCATGTTTAGATGATTTGCTCAGCCTACCACTGAAGCATGCTGGTATCTCTCGCTGGGGAGATTTAAAAACAGGTATGGATTTGATTACTTGGGAAACCTTTACATCATGCACTCATGGACAATTAACCAGATTCAAATACTACCAATTGTCTGCTTGGTGGGCTGGGCAACAGTGGGAGGATCGGACGGATGATGCCTGGTTAACTCAAGCTATGAAAATCAGGAGTATTAACAAAGAGGTGGCTTTGTGGTGTTAAACCCTGATTGAAGCAGATGATGTTTTAAATCAGGATATTCAAAAGCTTTGGAGTAATGACGTAGAAAATATCAATATGAGTGATACTTGGTAGAGCTCCTTTACACTGCTTCGCGTGACTGTTAAACCCGCATATCTTAAGCAAAATCATCTCTTTACCCTTTATAGGGTTTATTGGTCTCCGGCGAAACTGACAAAATTCTTTGGAAATCAGTATGTTTGTTCGAGATGTCGAGATCCTTCAGCGAATGACTGTCATATGTTTTTAACTTGCCCTGGAATCACTACATTTTTTATCGATCTATGTGAATTCTTGAAGGAGGTAACAGGAATCCAGATAGTAGTGACCCCTGTACTTATGTTTTTTGGATTAGGCCAGGATAGTATTTCGGTTTCAAATAAAATTGCGGCAAGATTAATCTTCTATGTTGTCTTATTGGGAAGACGAGAGATCTGTAAAGCCTGGAAATCGGCTGTTCCCTCCTTTTTTCTGAGTGTAAAAACAGTATCATACATGTAAGCCAACAAGACATGGCATGGGATTCTAGAAGCCCGGAAAAGATATGGGCCATGTTGGTCGATTGGTGTCAGAGGAATGGAGTCCAATGATTAGGCCAATAAATAGCTGTCGGCCTGGTCCCCTTCTTTGCCATCTTTTGTATGTCATGCGTAAGAGGGGTTGGAGTGGAAACGGCTAGATTTCTTGTGTGGAAAGACTCTATTTGCCATCCGGTCTCAGTATGGGAAAGTGAGTATCGCCAACAAGTTAATTGGTAGAATGAGGACAAAAAAAAACACCAATCTCCTGAGGACCACGGTTGCATGCAGCCATCACCCTGTCAGTACCCATGCACTTACCCAGCCAGGACCATGTACTTATTCAATTAGTCAGCCAAAACAGAAGCAATAATAAATTCACCTTGTACTCTCCTAGCAGTACTCTAATCATCCAGTCAGTATGTGTGTACTCATAAAATGACCCAGGCAGTAACCATACATTTCAAACTAGAAGTGCAGTCTGTCAAGTTTTAAAATGTGCCTGGACTTGTGTCTGAAGTATGTCTGTACTTGCATATGTTGAGTTATGATTCACTCCTCCAATTACCCAGGTAGTACCCGTGCAGTCTGGGAATCTCCCTGTCAGTCCACAAGCAGTTCTCCAATCACCCATCCAGCACTATCTACTTATGCAATCACTCCGCCAATACCTAAGCAAGTATAAATTTACCATTCACTCTGTTTGCAGCACTGTAATCATTCTAGTTACTAGTCATGTACTCATGCAATGACCCAGGTACTATCACAAGCATAGGTACAATACTCTGTGCAGTATCCATGCAGACCTTTAACCAGCTACATACCATTGATTCACTCCTCTTATTACCCAGGTAGTACCAATGCATTCTAGAAAGTCTCCTGTCAGTCCCATGCACTTCTCCAAACACCCATCCAGCACTATCTACTTATCCAATCACTCCGCCGATACCTAAACAGTTATAAATTCACCATGGGCTTGGTACTAACACAAGCATAGCAGACTTCTAACCAGCAACATACTATTACTGATTTACTCCTCTAATTACCCAGGTAGGACCCATGCAGTGTAAGAATCCCCCTGTCAGTCCCCATGCACCTCTTCAATCACCCATTGTGCACTATCTACTTATCCAATCACTCCACCAATACCTAAGCACTTATAAATTCACAATGGCCTTGGTGCGAACACAAGCATAGCTACAATACTCTGTGCATTATCCATGCAGACCTCCAACCAGCTACATACTATTGATTCACTACTCTAATTACCTAGGTACTACCCATGCAGTCTAGGAATCCCCCTGTCAGTCCCATGCATTTCTCCAATCACCCATCCAGCAGTATCTACTTATCTAATCACTCCGCCAATACTTAAGCACTTATAAATTCACAATGAAGTCTCTTTGTAGGACTGTAATTATTCCAGTTACTAGTTACGTACTTATGCAATGGCCTAGGTACTAACACAAGCACAACTACATTACTCAGTGCACTATCCATGCAGAGCTCTAACCAGTTCCACACTACTGATTCACTTCTCTAATTACCTAGGTACTACCCATGCAGTCTAGGAATCCCCCTGTCAGTCCCATGCACTTCTCCAATCACCCATCCAGCACTATCTACTTATGCAATCAGTGCACCAATACCTAAGCACTTATAAATTCACAATGCACTCTCTTTGCAGCACTGTAATCATTCCAGTTACTAGTCATGTACTTGTGCAACGGCTTTAGTACTAACACAATACTCTGTGCACTATCCATCAAGACCTCTAACCAGCTATTTACTCCTCCAATTACCCAGGTAGTACCCATGCAGTCTAGCAAACACACTGTCACTCCCCATGCACTTTTACAATCACCCATCTAGTACAATGTTCTTATCCAATCACTCAGCCAATACCTAAGCACTTATAAATTCACCAATCACTCTCTTTGCAGCACTGTAATCATTCCAGTTATTAGTCATGTACTTGTGCAACAGCCTTAGTACTAACACAAGCATAGCTACAATCCTCTGTGCACTATCCATGCAGACCTCTAACCAGCTACAATCTAGTGATTAACTACTCTAATTACCCAAGTAGTACCTTGCAGTCTAGCAAACACACTGTCAATCCCCATGCACTTCTCCAATCACCCATCTAGCATGATTTACTTATCCAATCACTCCGACAATGCCTAAGCACTTATAAATGTACCATTCAATCTCTTCACAGCACTGTAGTCATCCAGGCACTGCTCACGTACTCATACAGTGGCCCAGGTACTAACACATGCACTGCTACAATCCTCTGTGAACTATCTATGCAGAACTCTAACCAGCTACATACTACTGATTTAGTCCTCTAATTACCCAGGTAGTACCCATGCAGTCTAGCAATCCCGCTGTCAGTCCCCATGCACTTCTCCATTCACCCATCTAGCACTATCTACATATCCAAACACTCTGCTAATACCCAAGCACTTATAAATTGACCATGCACTCTCTTTACAGCACTGTAATCATCCAGTCGCTGCTCACATACTTATACAATGGCCAGGCACTAACGCAAGCACTGCTACAATCCTCTGTACACTATCTATACAGACCTCTAACCAGGTACATACTACTGTTTCACTCCTTCAATTACTAAGGTAGTACCCATGCAGTCCAGCAATCACTCTGTCACTCCTCGTGCACACCTCCAATCACCCAAACTATTATCCATCAACTCATTCAATGACGTTCCACTACTGAAACATTCATAAAACAACCATGTAGTAGCCTTGCAGTTCAATAATCAACCACGCAGTCTCCATGCTCTTGTACAATCTCTCAGGTAATTTTTCTCTTTTGAAACCAGTAGAGGTGGTTCCGCGAGAACCGTTTTTTTTTTTACAATTTTGAATATTTTGTATATTTTTAAACTTTTGTAATTTTTTGGTGTGTTTTTGATTTTTTTTTAAACTGAAAAATGAGGAACAAGAAAAAAACTTTAACAAAAACAAGCACATAAATATAATTAGCATTTGTGTGCTTTCAATGCATCAGTAATATCATCAAGGCATTTTTCAGCAATGCAGAGTTGAACATTGCACTTCTTGCAACATATAGTTGCACTCAAGAGTTCAGGCACGATGTGGGGCCTTGGAGCAGCTGCAACCTACTGACCAGATGTTGATGTAGTATCACGGTCTTGCTGTGCTGCAGCATTCAACTCCCTCTGTCGCTCTTCCCTGGCAAGATGGACTGGATTTGTTGTTTCCTGGTGCTTCTTCATACTAGAAGTACCACATGAATACTTCTTCCCAGACCCTCTTGAAAGCACTCTGGAGGATATAACACATGTCACTTGTTTGGTATTGATGTTTTTATGACCCCCTGGTACTGTGAAGAAGGTAGACGCAATACTCTCCTTCTTCTTCTGGTTCGACTGCTGAAGCTGTTCCTCCTCCTCCACAGCACATGGATCTACTGTAGCAAGATTAGCAGCCATTCTTGCTATCAAAAAACAAATGCACACAAAAAACTACAAAAGACAAAGAAGCAAGAAATAGGTCTTCTCTCAATGGATGTTAAAGATAAAGGGAAGTTCATATGGATGGATGCTCCCTCTGCTAGAATAAAAATCATGTAAACCAATTAAATCCTTTCTTTTATTCACTGACATAAAGTCTCATACGGTGCGTGACTACGTCACACATCCTTCGTGCACCCGTGAAATATCTCATATTCAAACTCTCTATAGTTATTTTTTCAACTTTAAAAATACGGCGAAGTCGCAACTTCGGCACGATGTCAGCGCGATCACGGCAGTGACCTCGGAAATACGTGTGGGAAAAGGTCACACACAGTAAGCGGCTACACCGCGCATTACGTAACTTTACTTTTGTCGAAATTATATTGAAAATATTACTTTGAAAACACTTTTATAAATAAATTTAGACATTTATATTTTTGTCTGCAGTATTTTCCACATCAATGACTTTGAAAGCATAAAACCTGTTCTCTCAAGCTCTTTTTTTTCTCCTCCTGTTGGAATGGCTCATGTAACATATTATGCAATGAAGAACAAAACAGTTTCATCACTATCTGTCCCAAATGTTAGTGTATTCTTTATCCATATTAGCATGTGTATATGAGGAGCACCTCTGGCTTAGTACTCTTTATGCCAAAAGAAATATGTTACCTCTCCAAGCGGTGGAACACTTTTACTGCAGATAAATGACATAATAGGTTGAAACCTATGGTTAAAATATCTGCAGACATTTACAGGATCCAAGGAACAGAGTTCTCCAGCTATCTTCAGTTCAAAGTTTTTCACATTTGAATTTGCTTCTCGATGGTACTAAATCATCACACGCATATTAAGCACAGCTAAGTGTTACAAACCATGTAGGTGTACCTAAGTTTCTTAATATACACTTAAGTTCACCATGACAATGATAACAATATTCACTGGTACCACGTTGGCACGCCATCAAATTAATTAACTGACATTCTAAATTTTCGTCTCTTTGATTAACATTGTCCATGAATTCTTTCGCAGAAACATTTTGAAAATGAACTCGCAGACAAATCGCTTTCAAACAAAAGATGGAATATTCAGTCGAAATCTTGGATCTTCAGAGTACATTCTTGTGGATTGATATTCTGAAGCTGGAATCTGTACAACTCATTCATCAAATCGTCCACCTTCTCCAGTGGGGAATAGCTGTGGAAAACAACAAGCATCTAAAGTTTTTTCCCATACACTCATGGGAGTTCCCTTTGCTCCTTTCATTTGAAATAGTTCAATATTGATTCCTAATATTTCTTTTGAATGCAAAGGCTTCATACGAACTATGGCCTGAAAAGAGTGTACAGATTTAATAGGAATAAATTCATATGAATTTAAATCTGCCAGTAATGTTTAGGAATAAGCACCAACTCTAAGTTGTTATGTACAGCTCTAGCTGGCATTTTGTTTTCTGCTAATTTGTTGTAACAGTACTTACAAATAACCTGATGACAAGCCAAATCAAACTGACCCTCTACCAACAAATAAACACCAAATTGCTGCCACTTATCATTGTTTTTCTTTTCACTTTTTAAATATATACCAACATTTCTAGTCAACATTTTATAGTGAGTACGTCGACAAGAAATACAAATATGGTTTGGTTTTTCAGATGAAACTATTAGACTTTTTAATTATTTCTGCAAACTCATCGATACTAATCTCTTTCTCATGTTCTTCAAAACCTACACGCATCAAACTCTTAGGTTCTCTACACTCGTCTTCTAAACCAAAAAAACAAAACTGTATATCATCACAAAATTTCTCTATATCTGATAGAGAACCATGCAAAAGAGCTGTATTCATTTCACTTAAACATAATGCAGGAGTTTTCACATAATAGAGTCTCCTTACTAATTTCCGCATTTCAGAGTGGTGTACAGCTAACATTCTTAAATGATGAAAAGTACTTCAACACACTTCTCTTGAAAGACAAGCCAGAGAATGACCATGCAACTCAATATATTTTCTCATCTAACATGGATCTAGTCCGTGTAAAATCTTAATCTTCTGCTTAACACATTTTGGCATATCATTGCAAAACAATTATAATATGTTTATAGATTCCTGTTGAATACTGCAAATACTACTATAATCCCACTAATATACAGGAGCTTGTGGACGCCTATGTTGCACTTCCTCAGCTATTACTTCTTCTACATTCCTATCAACTCTTTTTTTCTTTTGGAAGTGGAGAACCATCTTTCATCCTATAGCATTGAGCACTAATATCAATTGCATGTACTAATGTTTTCAGTTGAAAATAGCTTTCTTAATTAAAGAAAGGCTCAGTCTGGAAGTGTGCTTCCATTCACCAGTGAACATTTTATATGAACAAGTCTCTTTCGTTTGCATTTCTCCTTCATAAACACCATTGTTTTATCCATTATTCTCATTCTCTTCAATATTAGTATAAACATTTTTGTTTTACTTTAAAAGCTTTGTCTACTGCACTTTCAATCTATTGCTTTTTCTCATAAGCTGCTGTGCCTTTTTTAAATATGTTTTACAATCTTACAATACATTTCATAATACTCTACTTCTAAACATTCTCCCCCTTATGTATTTATGTTCTTTTAGCCTTCTTTCAATATGCATTGTTTTCCCATACAATGATTTTCTTTCATCATGTTCTTTTTCCCTTTCCTTCTGATTTGTTGTAGAACTTTTCTTTTTCTGTTCAACATTTTCAAATTGCTTTACACTCTGTAAAACTCTTTTAACAAACTGTTAAGTTCTCTTACGAGAAAACTTCTTTTCCTGTCTGACATTTTGCACGTCATCTAATTTCCTATCATGTCTTCAAGTACCACGCACCTTAATTAAATCTCAGACTCCACAGCCAGTAAATTATATTTACTCACGGTAAAGAGGGGGAAGGGGAATGGGAAACAAGGAAGACTACAAGAAAAAAGAGGGAGATCCCCTATATGCCAATATGGGACAGGGTAGATTAATGTTAAAACACCAAAAAGTCCCTAGTTGTCAGGAAATACCCTCTGTCACAGCCCCTTGTTCCCAAAGGACCTAGCGTGGCTTCAACACAATTGTTGTGTCACACCTAGTCCTGTTATTCGACCTGGACCCTAATAACCATGTGTAAAACAATTTTAACTACTCGAGGTCAACTAAACATCATAAACTAAAACAAAACAGATATAATTCCTGTGGCATTCAAAAAAAGGATCTAACTGTATTTGAGTAAATTAAAAACAATGATTTATTAAAATTTCATCACATTACAGTACATCACAAGTTGCATCATTATACAAAAACATTACAATAAAAACCAAAGAGTCGACGCAGCGTTTCGGTGTCTTGACCAATGTGTCACACCTTCTTCAGGACGGGTTTTTAAAATCACTAAAAAGAGAATGCCACAAGTTTAATTCAGTACGAAATGGCTTAAATAGCAAGGAAGATTGGGAGAGAATTATTTAGGCAAATCTAGATCATGTAATAACAGCTAAAAACCTAATAATTACTAACTCTCACAATGACAACATAAGGCCCTCAGTAAATAACTTGGCGTATAGATGAATTCATCCTTTTCCACTATACCAAAAATATGAGTTGATTACACAACTCCCAAAAAAAACCATGTTGTCCCTATGGAAATGCTATAGTGGAGCTATTTTATAATAGTATAAACGTACAGCGCCATAATAATGAATAAAAAATACTATAGTCATATGCTTTGTGTTGCCATTAGGAAAGCATATATAAATCTGCATCTGGCAAGACAGTATTACTAAACCAAAAGAGATACACATATTTTGCCCAATCCAAAATGGCGGACACGCTTTATGCAGATCACGTGACTAATAGCATAATAGAATATCGCCAGTAAGCTATAATTTCTACTAGCATTAATCGAATCACGCTAAGATAATTTTAAAAAAACAGATATAGGCTTTGTTTCCTTTAGGAAAACGTATATATACCGACTTTAGGAATATGTTATCGCAATATTATTGCTTGATTAAGTAACGAGTTCGATTGGCGTACAACCGAATTGAGCGAAGATAATATCAAAAATAGATATACGCTTTGTTTCCTTTTGGAAAATATATATATATCGGCCTTAGAAACATATTACTACTAAATCCAGAGGGACACATATACTTAGCCCATCTCAAAATGGCCGACACGTAAAGTGCGGACCACGTGACCGGGACCTCCGTCACCTTTAACCCGGATAGGGGAGATAAAAAGAAAGCGCAGACATCTCCGGTTGTTACCGCTGATGCTGCACCGGGAGCGAAATGACAGGGAGGCCGCTGATTTTTAATAAGGTAAGCCGGGAGGCTCCGAGTGAGTCTTTGCTACCCGCCAAAACCGCTAGTGCAGAAATGCAGGACATCGACGGCTAGCGGCAGTTTTATAATCTCTGGAGGGTTATGCAGTCAATTCCCCTAGCGCCATCTGCATGAGAACGGGGCCACTAGTGGGTGTAATCATGATAACAAACCCAGGGCTCGTATTACAATACCCCTCAAAAATGGCGATAAAAGCCATTTTGAACCTAGTGGGTAAAACGCTAAAAACAACGCGCAATATAGAAAGAAAGAGCCTGCAAGCCATAATACAACTTAGAACTCACTAAAAAACTTAAGGAGTTTCTATAATAACATCAATAGGTAAAATGAAAATAAAAACCCTAACAGCAGGTCTGATTACAACCATATCCCGGGTTCTGCTTTATCCAACTAGACAACTTGAACCTAAAAGAAAGAAAAAAAGAAGTTCAAAAGCGATTATCAAAATCGGAAATAGAAGGAAGTGATTTAAACTCCTCCAGACCCCATGAGGGGACCTCAAACTACATAACGAAAGGTAATAAAACTTTCAAAACCTATTAATTGTCGTTTTTTAACCATTACCAGAAGACCATAGCCTTCTTACAATTTGGCAATTGTGTGTATTTCTGTCTATTTGCAGTAGAAGTTTATATAACCTATCAGAACGGTGGTCATTCCTGGTGCAGCAAACCTATTCAACATATGTATTCCTGGATTAAGGTATTACAACAAGCAATTTTATTCACAGGAATAAAAGTATTTTTTGCGCAAGAAAGGGAAGTAACCTGATAGATGATGCCATCTGTATTTTTGTAGGTAACATATCTTTTTATGATATGGAGAACATACCCCTATGAGATTGAGAAATAGAGGGTAAACCTAGACAGTATATTACGAATCTGTCTCATTTGATTTCCAAGGTATGTATAACTTTGGAGCATGCACAAATAACCCTAGGATTTATGCAGAGCATATATTTGTTTATTATAACAAGTTGAGAAAATATTGTAAACATCTCTCAAATAAGAGCAATCCAAATGCAAATGAGAGATATGTTTTAATTAGCCATGTAAACATGAAAATAGATGACTCATGGCCACCAGTTCAAACCCAAAAGGGAATAGCATAATTGTAAAGAGACTATTGCCTGTATGTGAAAATCTTAAATGGGAAGAAGGTAATCTATTAGAGAAAAACTTCCTGTATGTGAAAGTCTAGAATTACGTGGATGAAAAACTGTAATGAACGAGTATAGGAAAGTTGTTGCTGTTATGATTAGTTTCTTCAATAAATGTGCAATGTTTTTTAAATAATGAGAACAATATGTATAGGTCATAGCTCGAGGTCTTGTTATAAACTGTGTATAATTGTGGCATTCTCTTTTTAGTGATTTTAAAAACCCGTCCTGAAGAAGGTGTGACACATTGGTCAAGACACCGAAACGCTGCGTCGACTCTTTGGTTTTTATTGTAATGTTTTTGTATAATGATGCAACTTGTGATGTACTGTAATGTGATGAAATTTTAATAAATCATTGTTTTTAATTTACTCAAATACAGTTAGATCCTTTTTTTGAATGCCACAGGAATTATATCTGTTTTGTTTTAGTTTATGATGTTTAGTTGACCTCGAGTAGTTAAAATTGTTTTACACATGGTTATTAGGGTCCAGGTCGAATAACAGGACTAGGTGTGACACAACAATTGTGTTGAAGCCACGCTAGGTCCTTTGGGAACAAGGGGCTGTGACAGAGGGTATTTCCTGACAACTAGGGACTTTTTGGTGTTTAAACAAGGAAGACTGTCACTGCTGTGTTCTCCTCACTGTAAACCCTGCAAGGATTTTCACGAACACCTTTAAATATAAGCACAGGGTTACTAGTTCTAACTCAAATGCCTTCTTTCTATACATAACCTCCTCCTCCCAACGGAACTTAATTACCTTTTAAACACAGTGGTCTAGCTGCTCTCCTTAGTCTTGTTTGATAGAGACAATACCTATTTAAATATGTAGTTCTTTTCAATCCATAACTGCTGCTACTGTGCACCTACTAAGTAGTATTGAATAAATTGTCTATTTCTTGTCTTAAAGTCTTTTCGTATCTTTTTCTCTTACAAGTGCTGGAAGTGGATAAAGATGGTAAGTACAAGTATATATATATTCACAAAAAAAACATATGTTTCAGAAACGTTATAGTTAGTTGGACATTTCACTCGCACAAAACCAGTGAAATTCGGCTGTTATAGTTAGTTGAGTTAACTATAACTCACGCCCCCGCAATGCACTGCTGATGACGTCACATATTACATCACTCATGACATGGTCAGTGACATCACTCATGACATCACTGATGACATCTCAAATGGCATCACTGATGACATCATCCAGTGAGTGTGTGTTTCTGTGAAAATTAAATATGTTTTATATATGTATATGTCACGGTCAATTGAAGAATATTTGAATATATAAGTGTCTAAATGGATGATTTTGTTTGTGTGAAACTGATTGTATAACTGACTGATTAAGCATATCTTAGTGAATGTATGGGTAAGTGAATACTCTGTAAATGTGTAAGTATCGGTATCAGTCTCTCACTTTGTGTATAGGTGGCTGCATGTTTTGCTAAGTAGCTACATGAGTGTCACTATGGGTTATCAGTCGGTCTGCAATCCTGTTGTGGCAAGGGACCGTCTGCCATAATGGCGGAGGTCCCGTGCGTCGAATTAGGATGCACCCACCACAGTGGCGGGTGCATCCCACATTTTTAACATTGTGGCGGGCGGTGGTTTAAGCACCGCCGCAATGCAAAAAATGCATGTTATGCGTTTCAAAGCGCAACATGGCAGGCACCACGTGGTGCCTGCCATGTTGTACTTTGAAACGCCGGGGGGTACCATAGGTACCCCCCATGTGCACCCCCACCCCCCCTTCACCCGGGGGCCCTGCAAAGACCGTATGCCTTTCTGTGGTGGCATTGCCGCCACGGAAAGGCATTCCCCAAAGCCCATCCTAATATGGCTGGCGGTGTCTGATAGACACAGCCACCATATTAGACCTTTTCCGCCACGGTCGCAAGGCAACCGTGGCGAAAAATTGGCGGACGGTCTTCCCGTCCGCCGCGGACCCCCCAGCCATTCTAATGTGGCGGGCGGTCATTTCAGTGAGGATGCCGGACGGATTGCCCCCGCCAGGCCGAGGGTGGCTACCGCCAGCCCGGCGGGGGCAATCCATCCACCATCCTAATCAGCCCCTAAGTATGTGTTATTTTCTGTAGACGTAACTGTGGTGGTGTATGTATAATTATATACGCAAGTAAATGGATGTTAAATACTTTCTTTGCATGTGTGACTTTGTGTGTGAGTAACTCTATGGATGAGTGGTGGGGTGTGAGTGTATATATAGGTGTATGAGTACATATGATGAGTGAGTGCATGTATGAGTGACTATATAGTACTGTTGGTGAATGAGTGGATGTGTGTGTAGATATTGGCATTAGTGAACAGGTATGTTGTAACTGGTATTGGTGTGTCTATTGTTTTGAAAATATTAGTTTGAAATTTAGAGTGTTTGTATCAAACTTTATATTAGGGTGAGATGAGCTCTGCCACTGTATCACAAGGATGATGTCATCAGTGATACAATAAATGATGTCATTTGAGATGTCATCAGAGATGTCATGAGTGATGTCACTGACAATGTCATGAGTGATGTAATATTTGACGTCATCTGCAGTGCATTGCGGGGGCGCAAGTTACAGATGCTCAACTAACTATGACGGCAGAATTTCACTCGTTTTGTACAAGTGACATGTCCAGCTAACTATAACGTTTCTGAAACCTATGGGTTTTTTCAGTGAATTTCTAAGGTTTTTTAAATGCTAATTTCTAACTATAACGTCTCTGAAACCTATTTCTTTTAATGACATTCAAAGGTTTTTTAAATGTTAATTTCAGATTTAAATTTTTATAAAACCTATATTTTTTTATATTTTGGAACTCTAATATTCTTTAATATGTTTTCTTTTATTTTTTATAATTATGTAATATTTGTATCTTATACAATAAATATCTATTTCTTTTTTTGGGACAAAAAACTGGAGTTGCGTACTGGTTGTGTAGTATGCTTGATCGGTACATGGATCCTATCCGCCATATTGCTAAAGTCGTTAAGGATGAATGTTTCGTATGCAACGGGTGCGCAGTGCCACGTCCCGCATAACGTCATATAGGTATGGGGTCGCACCGGCTACACGTTTGGTATGCGACGGGTGCGCTGTACGAAGACGCGCCTTATGTCATGTACATATGGGGTTGTGCCGGCTGCGTGTTGCGTATGCCATGGTTGCACGGAGCCGGGCCACGTGTTACGTCATAGGCATATGGTGTCACGCCAGGTGCGCGACACCCCCACATTTCTTTGTCTCAAAACTATATGTATATAGTTTTAAAGTGTATATAGGAGCAAGAGATAATCTAAACTATTTAAAAAATCACATATTTCTACTTGTAAAAAAGTTACATTATTGTTACAAATATTTTCGCGAACTCGCGTCCGGTGCGCGCTGGGTTCCCGCCTGGTGCGCACACCCCATGTGTGTTTAAAAGAAAGCATTCGATTGATTTACATAGTTTTCTTTCTAGAATGTGAAGGACCCTCTCCCTTTTTTCATTGCTTCAAGATCATCCTAGGAAACACACCTGTTGTTTTTTAGCTGCCTTGAAAATTTTTTGGTGTCTATCAAAAAAGAAAAATGGCTTTATCTACTCCTGATGTGAACATTGAATCAGAAGAAGAAAAAGAGTTGCAGGAAGAGGTGAAAGAAAAGAAGGAGACCCTTGTCTGGAAATTCTTTACAATTCCAGAGGGGAAGAAAATGGTCAATGCCACTAAGGTGAGCTTCACTCTATGTCCAAGGGTGCTCTCGTAGGGATGTGTAAACAAAGAATTTGCATGCAGAACAGCTAGCATGTGGAAACATCTGAGGACAATACACCAGCGACATCTGGCCTATGAAGAGCATCGTCGTGCAAAGGAAGTTGGAGTGCAAAGAGACCAGGCTGGTGGACCAAGCACCTCTGGACAAAACCGTGCACTTGACCTCCGTCCCAAGTTCAGAAATTTGCAACTGCACTGCAACAAGTGCAAGACACTAGTATGCTGTGGTGAACAGTCTCTAGATGCTATTGTTGCTTCCGCAAGACACCACATTGTTTCTTGCAATGAGAGTTTAATTGCAAAGTTCAACAGTTTGTTTTGTTGTTATTCCTTTTCCTAAAAAAGCACCCCAAAAAATTTCAAAATAGAGTTTACTACGGTAGGGCCGGAGACGTACTCCCGCCCTGCCATAGCAAACAACAATGTCTTGGGGGTGGGCACCCCGGGAAACTGCAGGAGCTGGCCCTGGGGGGTGGTGGTCCTCAGGACCATCAAAGGCTCCAGGAGGTGTGCTGTACGGCCCCCATCCCAACATTTGAAAAGCCCCGGGAAGGTGGTGGTCCCTTGGGCTCGGGGGTCCATAATGGACCCGCATTTACACAGTTAATGCCCCAGGGAGGTGGTGCTTCCCGGGGCAGGTGGGGGGCTCGAGCCTCCCCACATAGGTAAATATTTTTTTTAAAGAGACCCCCGGGTGGTGGTGGTCCCCAGGGCTGCGGGGGCCCGGGCGGGCCATCACTACACATTTTTTAAATACCCCCGGGACCTGGCCCACCCGGGGGCTTAAAATTAACAAACCGTGGAAACCCTCGCTTCATTTTTTTTTAATCCGGATTTGCGCACCCAGCGTGTATTCGCCCGTTTAAAAAAACAATGTTTTTTTTTTGCCCAGGGGGTCCTTGTGGGACCCTTGAGCAGGCCTAGGGGCTCAGGGTATTTCTTCCCAACCCCCTATTCTTCTTTCTCACCTTTATTTCCCTGTTTTCTTGTGACTCGGTTCTACCGAGCCACAAGATGGCTGCCAACACTTCCTAGTTTGGAGTGTTGACAGCCAATTAGAATAAAGCTTGTGGTCAAGAGGGTCCATGGATCTACCGCCCCTCTAGATATCGAAACGTTTCTTTTTTTATTTTCTCAGAAACTACTGAACAGATTTACACCATTTAAAAACAAGCATTAGGAATGCATTAGGGCTCGGGTTTGTTTGAGTTAGAGATAATGGCATTGTAAATGGCAATGTGTTTTAGGCATGTGTTTTGGAGTGGAAGCATGTGGTGTGTGTTGGAGATATGTGTGTTGGATTGGAATGTTATCAATGGTGGCATGCTGCACTTTAACGCATTATCTTTAAAAGGTAAAGTGCAGCATAGTGCGATAGGTACAATATTAATTGCTGGATGCGTTATCAATTGGTGTGTGCATTGATGGGTGGTGGATGTGTGTGCCTGTAGAAATTGTGCAGTAATGGCTGTTGGTGTGTGTGTTTGGTGGAAGCGTGTAGTGGTGGTTTGAGGTGTGTATGACTGGTAGTAGCGTGCAGTAAGAGCTGTTACTGAGTGTGGCTGTCAAGCGTACAGAGCTGGATGGTAATGCGTGTGGTTGGTGAAAGGGTGCACTGACAGCTGTTGATGATTGTGCCAATTGAAAGAGTGGCTGGTGCACTGTCAGCTGTTGGTGTGTGTGTGTTTGGTGTAAGTTGCACTGACATTGTTTATTGTGTGCGTGGGTGTTTAGCGGCACTGATGCATGGTCGTGTTTGTTTTTGGTGAAAGCGTACATTGATGGTTGTTGGTGTTTGTGCCTGGTGAAAGCATTCATTGACGGCTGGGGGTGTGTTGTTGTGTGTGTTGTTTTGTGTGTAGTGGTGAGTGTTTGGTGGTGAGTGTGTGGGGGTGAGCCTGGGGGGTGAGTGTGTGGTGGTTAGTGTGTTGTTGTGAGTGGTTACGAGTGTGTGGTGTTGAGAGAGTGAGGTGTGTGTGGTTTGTGTGTGTGTTATGTGTGTGTGGTGTATGTGTGTGTGGTGTGTGTATGGTGTGTGTGTGTGGTATGTGTGTGTGGTGTATGTGTGTGTGGTGTTTTCTGCACACTCAAACACTGCCCCTACACATTCACACACTGCTCACCCGCACACTCCCAATGTCACCCTGCATATTCACACACTGTTTATCCTGCACACTCATTCTGCACACTCACACAATGTGCACCCTGCACCCTTACACACTGTCTCTGCAGTCACTCTGCACTCACTGTCACTTTACACTCACTCTGCACTCACTGTCACTCTACACTCACTCTGCACTCACTGTCACTCTCGCACTCACTCTGCACTCATTGTCACTCTGCACTCACTCTGCACTCACTGTCAATGTGCACTCAATCTGCACTCACTGTCACTCTGCACTCACTTTGCACTCACTGTCACTCTACACTCACTTTGCACTCACTGTCACTCTCGCACTCACTCTGCACTCACTGTCACTCTGCACTCACTGTCTCTGCACTCACTCTGCACTCACTGTCACTCTGCACTCACTCTGCACTCACTGTCACTCTGCACTCACTCTGTACTCACTGTCACTCTGCACTCACTCTGCATTCCCTTTCACTCTGCACTCACTCTGCACTCACTGTCACTTGCACTCACTCTGCACTCACTGTCATTCTGCACTCACTTTGCACTCACTGTCACTCTCGCACTCACTCTGCACTCACTGTTGTTCGCACACACTCACTCTGCACACACTCACTCTGCACACACTCACTCTGCACTCACTGTAACTCTGCACTCATTCTGCAATCACTGTCACTCTGCACTCACTCTGCAGTCACTGTCACTCTGCACTCACTCTGCACGCACTGTCACTCTGCACTCACTCTGCACTCACTGTCACTCTCGCACTCACTCTGCACTCACTGTCACTCTTGCACTCCCTCTGCACTCACACCCACTCTTGCACTCACTCTGCACTCACTATACACTGTTCACCCTGCACACTCACACTGTTTACCCTGCACACTCACACACTGCAGTCACTGTCACTCTGCAGTCACTGTTACTCTGCAGTCACACTCACTCTGCAGTCAGTCTGCACTCACTGTCACTCTGCACTCACTCTGCACTCACTGTCACTCTACACTCACTGTCACTCTGCACTCACTGTCACTCTCGCACTCACTCTGCACTCACTGTCACTCTCGCACTCACTCTGCACTCACAGTAACTCTCGCACTCACTCTGCACTCACTACACACTGTTCACCCTGCACACTCACACTGTTTACCCTGCACACTCACACACTGCAGTCACTGTGACCAGTGCCTATGTGTGCGCGCAGTGCCGGTGTGTGTGAGCAGTGTGTGTGTGTATGTAGTGCCTGTGTGTGTGAACAGTGCCTGTGTGTGTGAACAGTGTCTGTGTGTGTGAGCACTGTCTGTGTGTGAGCAGTGTCTGTGTGTGAACAGTGCCTGTGTGTGAGAAGTGCCTGTGTGTGTGAGAGGTGCCTGTGTGTGTGAAAAGTGCCTGTGTGTGTGAAAAGTGCCTGTGTGTGTGAGCAGTGTATGTGTTTGTGAGCAGTGTCTGTGTGCGTAAACAGTGCCTGTGTGTGAACAGTGCCTGTGTGTGAACAGTGCCTGTGTGTGGACAGTGCTTGTGTGTGAACAGTGCCTGTGTGTGATCAGTGCGTCTGTGTGTGTGCGCAGTGCCGGTGTGCGTATGTAGTGCCTGTGTGTGTGTCAACAGTGCCTATGTGTGCACGCAGTGCCGGTGTGTGTGAGAAGCCTGTGTGTGTATGTACTGCCTGTGTGTGTGAAGAGTGCCTATGTGTGCGCACAGTGCCGGTGTCTGTGTGTGTGAACAGTGTCTGTGTGTGTGAGCAGTATCTGTGTGCGAGCAGTGTCTGTGTGTGAACAGTGCCTGTGTGTGAGAAGTGCCTGTGTGTGTGAGAAGTGCCTGTGTGCGTGAACAGTGTCCGTGTGTGTGAACAGTGTTTGTGTGTGTGAGCAGTGCCTGTGTATCCCTGCACCTAAAATCAACCTACTTGTCATGAGGCCCAAGGTTAGACACAGAAGCACAACTGTTGCAACACGGCTGCTCGGACCCTCCATGCAGAAACACATTCCTGCTCTCGGAGGTTTTAGTTTTTTTGCTGAACAAGACATGAGCCCCTTTGATGAGATGAGGAGAATGCGGCAAAATGTGGGACTGTTCGTAAGCCAGTGAAAAGAATTCCGTTTCGTACCTGGACGTTACTGTCTCCAATACAAATGCACTTGCATACTTTGTGGGGTAATGAAGACTGTGTGTCTCATTGTCGAGCCAGCTCTTCAAAGGCCAACACTTACACATGAAAGGATGCAGACGAACGCGCGCCCACCAAACTCACTGCAGACTGGTGAACGCGCCCGGAACATTTGGGTTCAATTACCGCGGCACCCTGACAGCTTGTAATTGACAATTTATTGCACTCCCCTGCGCGTAACCGCACAGAAAATGCAGGAAGTGCACAAACTAAAATCCTTATGGCCTATTGCGTGAAGGCTACTAGAAACACAGCACTGCGAGGACCAATTAGCATGCAGATGCCAAAATAAACTACGGAAAAATCTCGCGCAGTGAGGAATTTTTACTTCACTATTCTGAGCCCCGTAACAAGATGGCTCGAAGCTCCGCCCCACTTCTGACAAAGTGGTGACGTAGGCCGAGCCCTAAAAAGGACACTTTCTGAACCAAGCACTACCTTTTTGCACCATTTGGTGTAATTCTGTTCAGCAGTTCGAGCTGTAGGCCTGTCTAAAGTGTCCTATGTGAAATTGATTTTCCAACCTCTTTTTTTTTTATTTCTCAGGAACTACTGAACGGATTTACACCATTTAACAAAAAGTGCTCTTTCTGAACTAAGGGCTACTTTTTTGCCAAATTTGGTGTAATTCCGTTCAGCAGTTCGATCTGTAGCCGTATCTAAAGTTTCCAATGGAAAATAACATGGAGAAAACACGTTTTGAGACCCCCTTTCTTCTCGGCTCCCACTTGGCGAATCACCCCAAAACTTTCAAGACAGGAGCTGCCTGGAGCGCCTCAGTAGTTTTCGCCAAGATTCGTCATTCAGCGCCAAAATTATTGGGAAAAGAAAAACCGCTTTTCCTATGGAAACTAGGTCCTAACTATAACTAGCTACTGGCGACCGCCAGTAGATAATATAGTTATATCTACTGTTATATAGTGTCATAGGTAGAAAGAAGACTATTCTAAATGCACAGCAAACTAGACTATTTATCTGCTCGCAAAATAGTTCTTAAGGAGGTCAGTTCTAACTGCGCAGCAAACTAACTTCCAGAATGCAACTGTCTTGAATATAGTTCTCTGCGTTGACTGTTTTAACTGCGCAGCAAGCTCACTTCCAAATTATTTTCCGCCTCAAATTTAGTTCTCTTTAATTTCTCAGCAAGTCCAGTATTTACTTTCTTAGAGGTTGCCTGATGGAGAAAAGTAACTGACTCCTCATGAGGTAAATGCTTATGACTTACTTGAAGTTCATGTCTGATTCTTCTTAGAAATTTTAATGAAAACTGCTTCCAAACTGGAACTCACGAAAAAAATTAACACCCAAGAATACCTGGTGACTGGACTCAAGATATTTCCTAAGGAAATGCTTCCAAAACTCTAGAGAATGTCAGGCAGAGCAACGATAATAGCCAAACGCTACTCTCCTGAGGAAACTCATCAGGAACCCTGCCTCACGCCTTGAACTGACGGTTGAATTGCGCAGCGCTCATAGAGCGCACATGGGAAGAACACTATTTTTTACCTTGGGGCAAAACACTTGAGTGCTCATTGGGAACAGAACAGATGGCAGCCGCCATCTTGGAATTCCTCTGTGATCTGTGATGAGCATACTTAGAACAGGATTGAAAGAAACTTCTAGAAATAATACTGTGTCCTTTGCTGAATGAGCAATAAAACAATATCTTCTTTAGAAAATAGAGTGGCTGATAACCAGCAGGTTGAGTTCTAAATTGACCAGTCCTGACATTTCCTCTTTTCAGTTTTCTTTAAGTAGTTCTGCTATTATTTTTCACTTCTCTTTTGATCTTCTCTTGCCATCTTCAATCTTTAGCCCAAAAAAAGTAAATATCTAAAAAAGAAAGAAAAGTTTTAATACTTTGTTAAACAATTATAAAGTTTACAAATAATTATATATTAATATTCACAATAATAAATAACCAATTGCTTAGAATTACCTAACATTCAGAGTACTTGGTGAATAGTGAAGGTGCAAGAGAAAAGTAAGTTGTAAGACATGTTGCCAGGGGATTAGTAATTAGGCCACTCCATAGGAGACTGTGAAAACATACTCTTGAAGAAGGTCATTGAACGTAGGTATCTGCTTGAAATGGGAAGTGCAGTCTCTCAAGTTTAAAGGTGTACATACTGAAGTATGTGTCCACTTATACATGTTTTCTCCATATGGTATGCATCTGAAAATGCTAGCTTAAAAATTGATAGCTTCTCATACAAGTACACAAATCTTCTCAGTTGTGCTCTATCATTCACTTATACAAACAGACATGTCTTACATTTATAGCTGTTATAGAGCCTATCAAATAGACGTTTCAATACCTACACACCCTGTTTTAGGAGCAGAAAAGAATATATTCAGCTTTTTCTACACAGATTTAGTTAGCATAAGCTGTAAAACTCAGGTATTATGTATTTGTGTGTTTCTTTTTATGTATCGCGTCACTAGCAAAAGCTACAGAAACATGCAAGCATGCTTTCACCAATATGGTAAGACTTACAATAGTAACATGGGAAGGATTGTTGTTTTTATTTTGGCTATGCCTTACATTCAGACAGTTAAAGAATAATGAACCTGCAAGAGAAAAGTCAGATTTAGGACAAGTTGGCAGAGGAATTAGTGATTAGGATACTATGTATGAGTGCGTGAAAAGGTACACTCAAAGTAGGCTGTATTAATTTAGGTGTCTGCTTGAAACAGAAACTGCAGAATGTCACATTTAAAGGTCTGTGTGCTCTCATGACTGAGTTATGTGCCTATTTGTAGATCTATTCTGATGTGTATTATCCATATGAACAAGCTAGCTTCAAAAGCTAGTACATTCTCCTACAGTTCCCATTTCAAGCAGACACCAGAAGGCAGCAAGAGAGCTATAGAAAGAACCAAGAGAAGTATACAAAGAAGCAAGGTAGCTGCTAAAAGAAGCAAGAAGGGTGCAAAAAGAGGCAAACAAGTGCAGAAAAATCAACAGAGGTGCAGAAAGAGGCAAGAAAAGTGTAAAAAGAGGCAAGAGAAATGAAGAAAAGGCAGGAGAGGTAAAGAAAGAGGCAAGAGAGCTGCAGAAAGAGGAAAGAGAGGTACAGTAAGATGAGAGTGAGGTGCATAAAGAGGCTAGTGAGGTACAGAAAGAAGAGAGTGAGATGCAGAAAGAAGCAAGAGAAGTACAGACAGAGGCAACAAATGTAGGAAAAGGAAAGAGAGGTGCATGAAGAGGCAAGAAAGGTGCAAAAAGAAGGAAGAGGGGTGCACAAACAAGTAAGAAGAGTTCAGAAACAACCAACACAAGTGCTGAAAGAAGCAGCAGATATGCAAAAAGAGGCAAGAGAAGTACTGTAAGAGGCAATAGAGGTGCAGAAAGAGGCAACAGACGTGCAGAAAGAGAGAAGAGGGGTGCATAAAGAGGGGAGAGAAGTACAAAAGAGGCAAGCGAGGAGCAGAAAGAGGCAATAAAGGTGCAGAAAGAGGGAAGAGAGGTGTAGAAGAAAGAAAGAGGGGTACAGAAAGAAGCAAGAGAAGTACACATAGAAGCAAGAAAAGTACTGAAAGACGCAAGAGAAGTAGAAAATGAGACAAGAAAAGAACAGAAAGAAGCAAGAGAACTCCAGAAATATGGAGAGAATTGCAGAGAGATAAGGAAAGGTACACTGAGAAGATTTCTCCACCTGTAAAACAAGCTGCCAGCTTTAAAATCTACCAGCTTCAGATGCATAACACGTACAAGAATCCATGTACAGGTAGACACACACCTCAGTCACAGGGGGGCATGCAGACCTTTAAATGTAAGGAACTGCACTTCCCATTTCAGGCAAACACCTCTATTTCTACAGCGTACTTTAACTATACATTTCCACACACACATAGGAAGATGTCTAATCAGTAATCCCCAATGCAGCATGTTTTAAACCTTACTTTTGCTGTGTACCTTCACTATTCACCAACAACCCTGAAATGTTGGGCGTAGTGAACTTTAAAACAGCAATCCTTCACATATCACTCTTGTAAGTCTCACCCTATTCCAGAAAGCATTCATGTGTGTGTCTTTACCTTTTTCTATTACCATGATACATAAAACACAACATACAAGTACTTGAATATCTGTGTTCCAGACTGCATGCTCGCCAAATGTATGTATAGCAAGTATATGTCTTCCTGCCTACTAATAAAATATTGAGCTCTATACCACCTACATATGTAAGACATGTCTATCTATGCGACCACATGACAGAACAGAACTAAAAATATTTCTCCACCAGTAAGATAAGCTACCAGCTTTTTAAGCTAGCATCTTCAGATGAATAACACATTTGACAATACATGTACAAGTAGACACATACCTCAGTCACGATAGTAAGCAGAACTTAACACTGCACAGATTACACTTCCCATTTCAAGCACACATCTAAATTTATACGGCCTACTTCAAGTGCACCTTTCCATAGGACTTATAAGAAGTTGCCTAATCAGTAATCCCTCTACCAACATGTCTTAAAGATCATTTTATCTTGCAGCTTCACTATTCACCAACTGCTCAGAGAGTAATTTGCAAGAGAGGTGCAGAAAGAAGGGAGAGAAGTGCACAAAGAAGCAACAGTGGTGCAGAAAGAAGCAAGACAAGTGCAAAAAGAGGCAAGAGAGGTGGAGAAAAATATAATTGAGGTGGAGAAAGAGGGAAGAGGGGTGCATAAAGAGGGAAGAGGAGTGCAGAAAGAAGCAAGAGAGGTGCAGAAAGAAGCAAGACAAGTGAAGAAAGAAGCTAGAGAAGTACAGAAAGAAGCAACAACAGGCCACAAAGAGGCAAGTGAGCTTCTAAAAGATGAAGGAGGGGTATTGAAAGAGGCAAGAGAAGTTCAGAAAGGTGCAAGAGACATGCATAAAGATGAAAGGAGTACAGAAAGAGACAGGACAGACGTAGAAAGAAGCAAGAGAAATGCCGAAAGAATCCACACAAGTGCACAAAAAAGAAAGAAAAGTTTAGAAACTGCACAGACTACACTTCCCATTTCAAGCACACATCTACATTTATACGGCCTACTTTAAGTGTACCTTTCCAAAGACTTACTGCACTCATCCAATGGTCTATGCAGTAACCTTGCTCTCATCCATTCACTCTTGCACTACCCATACACTCATCCAATCACCCAGGCATTACCCTTGCACCAATCCATTCACTGAGGAACTACCCATGCACTCCTCCATTTACTCAGACACTGCCCATGCACTCATCTGTTCACCCAGTCACTACCATTGCATACATCCATTCACTCAGGCTCTACACATGCAGATATCCCATCACTCAAACACTACCCATGCACTCATCCAAAGACTCAGCCAGTACCCATGCACTAATCAATTCACTGAGGCACTACCTATGCACTAACCCAATCAGCCTGACACTAGTCCTGCACTCATCCATTCACTGAGGAAAAACACATGTGCTTATCCATTCACATGGTATGCCCAGACGTGGGTCCCGTGCTCACTAAGCCACTGGAGTCAAGCTATCCTGGCTGAAGACGGCTGATAGCCAGAAACCGGTCCTAGGATGCTTGATTTCGGTCCAGGGAAGACATGGCTTGGCAGTTCGGTCTGGACTGTTCCCATGAGGCACAGGGTCAAGACTGATTTGCATATGGCCATGTCTGAACTGGGGTGGCTTGGTGAGCAAAATAACGATGGATTAAACCCAGATCTGTGACTGGGGGTGAATGTTTTGTCATTGTGCAACATTCCATCCATCATCTTGCGTGTTTTGCTATCCATTCACTCAGGCACTACCCATGCACTCATCCAATGACTGAGGCCCTACTCTTGCACTCAAGCATTCAATGAGGAACTGCCCATGCACTCGTCCATTTACTCAGGCACTACCCATGCACTTATCCGTTCACCCAGGCACCGTTCACCCAGGCATTACCCTTGCACTCATCCATTCACTCAGGTACTACGCATGCACTCATCTAATCACTCCTCTTTCTGCACATCACTTGGCTCTCTCTTCGCCTTTCTTCCTCTTTTTGCACCTCTCTTGTCTCTTTCTGTACCTCTTTTGCCTCTTTCTGCACTTTTCTTGCTTCTGTCTGTGCCTTTCTTCCACTTTCTACACCTTTCTTCCACTTTGTGCATCTATCTTGACTTTTTCTGCACTTCTCTTGACTCCATAACCAACTGTACAAGCTGTTACATAGTTGGTCTTTAGAAAATTGAAATTACATGCTGAATTAGTTACATCTCTTGGTGAATCTTTTATGATAAGGGTCAAAATGCAATTATACAATTTAAGTCATATTAATTTTCTCCTTCACTTTATTATTGGTATTTTATGAGCTGTCTGTTTTTTCTTTTTTAATTTGTTGTGGTATCATTGTCACATATAAGTGCTGTACATTCCGTATCAGATTATTTCACATTGGTTGGAAGAATAAATATACTCCAAATTTTATTATGTAAAATGCATTAATACTGAATGTTTAGCAAAATGCAGTACGTTTTCTATGTCTCAGGATAGCTATTAGAATGTGTGGACTGAAACAATCAATACTAAAAGGAAATAAAGAGTAATATCAATCATTTCACCAACATCCTGCCCATGTCTCATTTACTCTGCCACAAAGTAATCTCCTCTGACCCACAAAGGCCTACTTATATTTCTGCAAAACATCTTAAGTATGCTCATTAAAGAACCACACCCGAACTTAAACCAAACCACATTCAAGTAGAAGCCGTGCGGTTAAAACACATGTCTTATTGTACCACAATACATCATACAAAACCACCACTAAATCATATTATTATTCTATCTAGTGGATCTTTAGATTATGGCCTGCCTAGTGACCTCTGTTCATTTGAAAATGACAACGTTCAAACAAGAACTCATTACGTGTTAACCAACCACAAGTAATATGTACTCAGAAATTCCTGTAAGTTGGAAACAAAATAAAACTAAAAATTAATCACTGTTGATTATAGATGGAGTATGTGTTGATATGCATATAACCGAGGGTGATCTAAAGAGCAACATAGCTCTGTACATCAAGGAGAGGAGGGAGGTTATTTAAGAATATGTGCCTCAATCATGGATAAATGGAGTGGTTGTCTCTTCTGTTTTTTTTTAATTAGCAGGTGGAGGTGGTATACTCCTATTTTTGACAGATGAGGTGCTCTTTGAAGAGACTCACAAAACATAAGTTTCCTCCAGTCAGTATGTGGGTATTTAGAGGGAAGTGTCTTTCCACTGACCCAATCCTGCATGTTGTTGTTGTATCCAAAGTTTGTTCCCACACAGAGCTATTCCATTAATGACAAAACATAGAATTGTGTTTATTTTATCTGGAAGTTGGTAAAATCACTCCACAGATTGAAAACTCTCAGAGCCTGAAATCACAAACTGCAGGGCATATTTAGAATCCCCTATCACACAGGGACATCACTTTAAAAGATGTTCCAGTGGCGATAGGGGCTTCGACTTATTTACAAGGTGGAATTAAGCCACTTATCATGGCTTTACAATAAGGCACTCGTTCAGGCTACACCTAGCATGAAAAGGGTGGGCAATGGCTATTGCGGTGGGCGTTCCGCCGCATTACCCATTAATTTTGGTGCTGCCCCATATTTGCAAGGGTGACGTGAATATGGGGCAGCGCCAAAATTAAGACCAGGGAAAACCTAGTCTTAACGTGGCAAAATGAGGAGAAATGTTTAATTTCTCCTCGTCTTTGCTGTTTTTGCAGCACACATAGAAACAGCAAAACGACCTTCCTGCACATAAACAATCATTTAAAATATGACGATCTGCTACTTCTATGTGTGCTGCACAATGCAGCACACATAAGAGTTTCAAATTTCCATTCTGGATTGTTTACGTGCAGAAAACCATGTGCGGTCGAATTGTAATTTGGTGGTCGTAACCGGCGAACTACAGTCGGTCTGTTCCAACACCGAAATGATGTCATCCGCCTTACCTTGTAATAAGGCCCATAATGCTCAAATAAAAAAATTGCACCATTTTATTCTGCTAAAAGTTACATTGCAAACTTTCACTCAGAAAATAGTTTTGCTTTGAGAGTCACACTGACAAAATCTTTTATTAGTGCCAAAATCAATAACATAACAAAATACATTTTTGGTAACATTTAGCAAATAATGATTTTGTGTGTATTTATTGCAAGTAAAAAACCTGCACTTAAAATAATAAATCAGAAAAAGATTGAGGATGAAAAATATTCCAAAATACCAAATGCATGACTCAAAATCTCTGCAAATACTGATGTTTGTGTATATTTATTCTGGAGCGCAACTGATGTTTGCTAAGAATTATTTGAAGTGTTATATTTATGCTGGCGAAAGCTCAGAAAATACTGTTCTGCTGAAAATTATTCTGCCACGTTATCAGCATGAAGACCACTGCAGAAGTCCAAGAGGTAGCGCTGTACAAAAGTTTAATTTCTGCATATTCATTTTGCCACACAATATAAAGTTGTACATTATACGGAGTGATACTGCAAAATGGGGTTACGTACTGATACAGGAAGATGTGCAGGCTGACAGAATAAGTAAGAAAGAAGTATATTATCATTGTACTTACCAGAGTTTCGATGAGCGGAGCTTTAAGACCTCAGTACCTAGTGAGGAGACCCAAGAAGAAGCACAAGGTTTGTGTTTGCAGGAAGTACCCCACCACTAAAGCTGCCAGGTGATGACTCAGAGCAACTACACCGGTCTCCCGCAAGTGAAGTGCTCCGATTGGAGAACGGGGAGAAGGTCACTGTTTCCCTGATTGCCCATGACAACTTAAAGGCCACTCAATCGCAAGTCCTCAGCAATAGAACAAGTGACGACGAAGACTCAAATGGACAGCCGACAGGAGCAGACAGAGCTTCACCCTCAAGGTCAGCCACTCTCATAACTAGTTACTACCTGCCACCTTTTTGAAACTACCACCACCTTTCAATACTGCCAAAAGGCAAAATATTGGCTATAGATGGTCTCTGTGGATAGAGACCTTCAATAATATCATTGATGCACTTGAGGAGACTGATAATAAAAAGATTATCAAGTACCTCTAAACTCTTACTGGTGATGGTGTGAAAGTAGTCATACAGAAAATGCTGCAAACTGATGAAGAAATTATATATTGTCAGATTATTGAAACGCTGATATCTCAAATTCACTCTAGTATCAAACTTTTATTATGAAAGATACATTTTCAGTCAAGAACGCCAAAAAGTTGTTTAAACCAATGATGAATTTGTGGAGAGACTTGATACACTCATCAAACAGTGTAAGTTCAATCAATTTCATGATGAGGAAGCTATGGACTTAGAGTTATTGATGAGTGCTTGTCTGATTCATTCAAATAAGTGTTGATGGCTGCCAGAGCTGAGGACCATGCTGAATGACAAGCTGCTGACATGGAGGCTGGAGGTACCTGGAGTGAATCAGTCCTGATTGCAAACGTAAGCCAAAGCAAAAGTCTGAAGGACACAAACTGCAGTTTACAAGTAAAAATAAGTTATGTTTTAGATGTGGACTTTCATTTCCACGCAAGATAAATGTCCCACCATTGGACAGATATGCAAAGGCTGTTGGAAAGAGAGCTATTTTATAATCATTTGTAAAGTGAATGAAAAAGCAAGAGCATCATGGCGCGAAGACAAAATGGCAACCAGACCATTCCAGAGCCAATGTTCGATGCACCCCCACAAGGCCAAGCGGTGACACCAACTGAATCAAATTGACCCTGAACAAAATTGATTGTCATCTAAATCACGTTCTAATAGTTTGTGTGCATCAATATCCAGTGGAAAAGATGGTTGCACCATGTCAATGTTTACCTCAGAGTAATCTACGCATGCCAGACTGGCTGCATGTGCGGAAAAATGTCAGTCAAAGAAAAGTCGACATGCCAAAGTCATACGAACATTGTTCCAAAATTACATTGAAAATAAATGACTGTTTGAAACCTTTCATCATCGACAGTGGTGCATGGATAAACATAATGCCTGAAGAGAAATACAATTATTGTCTATTTTGCCTCCAATTACAACATTTAAAACCAAAGTGTATACTTGGGATGCATCGACAAGCATAAAAAGTCAAGTTGATTCGTAGTGATATTGAAGTACTAAACAACTAAGGTGAACAAAGGTGAAAGCCCACATCCATGCGCTTCAAGGTGCCGCGGCAAATGACTGTCTGCTCAGTTTCAGTACCGCTAGCGATACTGACAAGTTTCTGTGAATTACACCATGAATGCTCATCACAAAATTGTAAATAATTTTCCTTCATTGTTTCATGACTTGGGAAAGCAGACTATGAAAGTAAAGTTACACATTAATGAAGATGTCTGTTCTGTTGCTCAGAGACCTAGATGAGTTGCTTTTCATTTACAAGAAGCTGTTGAACAAGAACCTGAATCGTAACTTAAGCATGATATTATTGAGCGTTCATCCGGTCCAACTCCATGGGTTTCTTCCATAGTGGTAGTGTCCACAAAGGACACTGAAGGAGCTGTGCGGATATGTACCAAGCAAACATGGCAATTGAATAAGAAAGACATTCATGTCCTCATATTGCTGAAATGATAATGCAATTAAATGGTGCAAAGGTTTTCTCTTGGTTATCATCAGTTGGAACTTTAAGAAGATTGCAGGTATATTTCAAGCTTTTCTAAACGTCAGTTTGTTTTGATATAGAATACACAGTTTTGGTGTGTACTCAGCAGCAGAATTTTTCCAAGATGTCATTCGACTTGTCATATAGCTGGTTGTGAATGCATTCAACTACAGCGATGACATATTGATTTTCGTAGCTACACAGAAGGAGCATGATACAGGTCTCTCCCAAGTATGTCACTTACTGACAGATGCAGGCCTGACTTTGAATGCAGACAAGTGTGAGTTCCACAAGACAAAGTTAAAGTTATTTGGCCATATGTTTTCTGATGGGGGTATGACACCTGGTCCTGCCAAAGAACAAGTGCTGTCAAATATTGATCCCCCAAGATGTTTTCTATGATACTTTCCTTTCTTGGCAGGGACAGTTACTGTTAAAGATGCATGGTGCAAGACTTTGCTACCATAAGTATTCCTTTACAAGAGTTAACAAAGAAAAATATTTCATTCAAATAGTCATAAGAATGTGACAGAACTTTCAAGAAAATTAAACTAGCCATTGAAACTGCTACCGAAATGGCCTATTTCTATCCATAGCTTCATACAGAGGATGTTGTTGATGCTAGCCCAGTTGTTTTAGTCGCTATCCTGGCACAGCTCAGTGGACACCCCATGTTTGAAGGCACGTTGTGGCATATGCCAGCAGAACAATCTCACTCTCAACCTGAGAAAAGAAGTTTGGTCGTGGTATGGGCTTGTGAACATTTCCATGTATTCCTATCTGGAAAGCCTTTTACGCTGGTAACTGATCATCAAGCTTTATTGACTAACTTTGGCAATCCGAAACCAATATGGCTCCTGTCAGTGAACGGTGGGGACTCTGATTAAAAGAGTATGATTGCACCATTGTACATCAAGATGGTTGAAGCCTACATTAATTTAATTGTAAAGTTAAATACCCCAGCTGTCATATTTTTAGCCCAGATCATCACTGCCACAAGCCATGATAGTGACATGCTGAAGTTGAGAGATATAATTATACTACATTCATGGAACTGACATGCTCGACCTCTCACCAGTGATGGTGAATACCAGAAGTACAAAAAGGTTAATGATGAACTGTTCATAACTCAGGAGTGAGTTATTCTGCGATGGTCAAGAATCCTAGTTCCGGAGAGTTTAAGGCAGAAAATAATTGAAGTGGCTCACGAAGGACATTGTGGTATTGTTGCCACTAAGAGAGCTCTCCGAGATGGGGTTTGTTTTCCTTATTCAGATGAGAGGGTTGAAAAGGAACTCAAGGCCTGTCATCTATGTAACTGCCTCTCTCTAAATATTACTCAACCTAATCTTACCATGTCAGAACTCCCTAAGCATGCAAGAGAGAGAATAGACATTGATTTATTTGATCCACTCGACAATGGACATTATCTGATGGTAATTGTGAATAAGTACTCTCGATTTCCATTAATAGAGGATCTCTCATCCACAACTCATGACCGAGTCATTGAGAGACTTGATGGCATTTTTGGAATATGGGACATTCCAGCGATTGTGAAGTCTGATAATGGCCCACCTTTCAACAGACGAGGATTCAAGCATTTTCAGTAGCATCTGAACATAAAATACACCTTTGTAGCCACAGGCCTATGGACTGAATTGTTGAGCGTTTTATGAGAATGCTTTAGAAAGCAGTAGAACGTGCAACTCTTGATAGGCTCAATTTGCAAATTGTGTTGAATTCCACTCTCCAATACTATCGTTCACACCTCACTCAACCACAGGCGAAAGTCCTGTAACTTGGATGTTCGGGAAAGCAATGACAATCAAGTTACCTCATTGAACCAACAAAAGAGAAGGAGGTGAGAATACAACTCGAATGAAGGACTTGGTCATTATGGAAAAGATGAAAGCCTATGTTGACAAAAGGCAACATGCAAAGAATATTGGGGTTAAGACAGGAGATCTAGGAGGAGGAGCTTAGCGCGCACCCAAGATGGTCGCGTGAGCTCAGAGCTCCCGGACCTTCACCACCTCCATCGACTATCCTGCAACTAATCCTGATTTGGACGACAGGCTTTTGTGGTCGAGAACCTGCTGATCACTTATCCGTTTGCGAATTTCGATTTGGTCTCCGGGAACCGAAGATATGTCTTTTTGAATGTTGGCGGCCTGCTCCATGGCACTGCCCCAGGCTTGCCTACTCTGCCAGCCGGGTAGTAATTGAATAACAACGGCCTGCGCTACCCTCCCTTGCCCGGTCTTCTACTTTCGGTTTCGATTCTGACGACCCTACGTCATTGACCTTGCCTTGGTCGCCCTGGTTGCTTGCTTCACTCAACTATTCGCAACATCGCTCGGAGATCCGGACTTTCTTGCTCTTTGCCTAGTGTTTGGTCCTCACTTTATTCTCTGAGTTTCTGCGGGCACATCGAGTGTAGCCATTTTCACTAGGTCTCAGAATACCCTCCGGGGCACACGCCCTAAAATGGCCACCAAGCCTGAAGCAGAGAGGCGCAAGACCAGACCGGCAGCTCGAGGAGGTTCTGTCCAATCCAACGTCATGGACCGATATACCCTCACTAAGAGCTCTCCGAGCGGAATGGCTAAACCCCCGGCCGGCCTTGTGGACGAATCCCTGCTGGGTGATGACCCGTCGCTGAAAGACGTCATGTGCGCCATTGCTGGGATGAAGGCCGCGATGGGACAACAGTATGAGGCCCTAACCCACAAGCTGGACACTGTTGCCATAGACGTCAATCTGATCAGGGCGGATCTTGCAAAAACCAACGAAAAGGTCAAGTCTCTCGACCTGAAGACTACTAGTCTTATCACCGACGTCTCTGACCTCCAGACGGAGGTCGGTAATCTGAGATCCGCCCGTGACTATCTCTCCCGTCGCTTGGACGATTTTGAGGGCCGAGCACGACGGAACAACGTCCGACTGGTCGGTGTCCCGGAGAAGACAGACTCGTCAGCTGTGGACCTACTGGTGGAGGACCTTGTCCTAAATCATTTAGCGCCCAAGGGCCTGAGCAAGTTTTTTGCAGTAGAACGGGCCCACCGTGTCCCCGTGGCCCGCCCAAGCTGGGTGCCTCTCCGCGCCCCATCATTGCGCGGATTTTCAACTTTCGTGACAGAGATGTGATACTGCAGGCTTCCCGCACATCAGGCCCCACGGAATATGAGAACGCTGTGGTCAGCTTTTACCCGGACTTCACCCAATAAGTCCAGAAACAGCGGCTGGGATTTCAAGGAGTGAAGAAGAGACTGAGAGACAGGGACATGAAATATGCCATGCTTTTCCCGGCTCGATTGCGTATCGCCCATGACGATAGGACATTTTTCTTTGACCATCCTGCAGCGGCTAATGACTGGTTGGACTCGCTGCCTACGGGACGAGGGCGATTTGAACAATCGGAACCTTCCGGTGGAGCGGAGGGCGGCCCGACGGAGCAGGAATAGGGAGCGACATCGGCCCCCGGACCAACGTTTTGACTTTCGGCAGTGGTTCGCTGCTATATTGATAATGATTGCTACTCCGTTGTCTTACTGGGGTGTGGGTGAGGGGTGGGTGAGACTTCCTCCTCTGGGGTTCTTTTCGTAGATTAGTTGTATGTTAGGGCAACAGGCACACTGCGAGTTGGGGTGGCTTTTGAGTCTAACGCAGGGGTGCGGGGTGGGGGGTATGATGTTGTTCTGGGGGGTTGGGAAGTTCAGGGATGTGTTTCTTTGGTTTTTTCAAGGCATAATACTGATGATCTTCTGTGTTGTGGTGTCGCGGCTGGTGTGGGGGGGACTTGGGGTGGACTCTGGGATGGGGGTAGGGGACTACGGATACTGTGTTGGAATGTAAATGGTCTGGGAGACAGAATTAAACGGGGAGTGGTCTTGCAGTTACTGAGACGCTTGTCCCCTGATGTGGTTTTGCTTCAGGAGACGCACTTGCTGGGTAATACGTGCCACGCCATGAATAGGCGTGGCTATCGTCTCATTGCACACTCAGGTTTCACTTCTGGCTCCAGAGGGGCGGGCATTTTAATCCGGACCTCCCTCCCCCTCGCTGTTGACGACATTATACTTGACGATAGAGGGCGGTACGCCGCCATTGTGGGGCGTTGGGAGGGTAGGGTGGTTACATTATTTTCTGTCTACATACCCCCAGGTCTTCAATCTACGACCTATGCAGATCTGGGAAGAGTGATTCTGGGAGTCCCCGAGGGTCTGCTTGTGGTCGGGGGAGACTTTCATTCAGTAGTGTCTGGGATGTGTGATCGTTACCCTCCCCGAGTTCTCGCTAAGTTCCAATCCTGGCTTGGGGACTTCATGGAGGCGCTGGGACTGACCGATTGTTGGCGCTTACATCATCCTGGACAACAACAGTATACCTTTCACTCTGGGGCCCACGGCAGCCTTTCGAGATTGGATTATGTTTTGATGCCCTCCTCCCAGACTTCCCGTATAGGGGAGGTGAAACATCTTGCCAGGGGTATTTCGGATCATTCCCCACTGTGGTTGGTTGTGAACGCATATGGGGGATCGGAAGGTCGAGTGGCCCGATCAACCCATGGTACCTCCGTGATCCTAAGATTAGAGCGGAACTACTTAAGACAATTGATCAATACTTTGCCGAAAATGTGGGGTCAGTCTCCTCTTCTGTCTCCTTGTGGGAGGCGTACAAAACTGTAATTCGGGGGCAGGCCCTCTCGTCGATTGGCAATGTTAAGAGATGTAGACGAGAGGAGGTTGTCCGTCTTGAGACTGAAATTATCGTTCTTGAGGGAGAGTTTGATGCTGGGGTCTCCCCTGAGAGTCTTCATCTGTTGGACCTAAAACAACAGGAGTACAGAGCTCTGGTGACTGATGCAGCGAAGGAGATGAGTCGTGAACAGCAGGGACGTCTGTATGATGTGGGTGATAAGGCTGGGAAGTTGTTTGCTTGGTTGGATAGGAGAGAATGCGCGAGTCGAGTGGTTCCTGTTATAGTTGACGCGAATGGTGACAGTATCACGGACCCTGCTGGGATTGTTGAGAGGTTCGCCGATTATTTTCGGGTAGTGTACTCCCCTGTGTCCGATAGACCGGAGCAGGACTCTCACATGCTTTTACGCGATATTTCGCTACCATGCTTGTCTGATTCTGAGAGGGACCTGCTGGAAGTTCCGCCCATGGCGGCTGAAGTTGCGACCGCTATCCGTTCGATCCGCTCCGGGAAGGCCTCGGGCCCTAATGGACTCCCTATAGAACTTTACAAGCTCCGTCCGGATGTGCTGGCACCATATATGCGATCTATGTTTTTGGAATCACTGGCAGAAGGGTTTCTTCCTCCTGACCAGAGATTGGCTTCCATAGTGGTTATTCATAAAGAGGGTAAGCCACGTGACCGCTGCGAATCATACAGGCCTATTTCCCTAATAAATGCTGAACCCAAGATCCTGGCCAAAGTTCTTGCTAATCGTCTGGTGGCTGTTATAGGCGATCTGGTTCATCCGGACCAGTCCGGATTTATACCACATCGCAATACGGCACTTAATCTTCGGCGCTTGCATGGAGTCCTCGCGCGAGCGGGGACATTGAGAGAGTCGGCCATCTTGGCGTCTTTGGACGCCACCATGGCGTTTGACACGATTGAATGGCCCTATCTTTGGGCGGTCCTTTCCAAATTCGGGTTTGGGCCCACCTTTATCCGTTGGGTTCGATTGCTTTATGCTGCTCCCTTAGCCCAGGTGGTGGTGAATGGACGTGTCTCGGCCTCCTTTGCTCTTGGTAGAGGTACGCGCCAGGGCTGTCCGCTGTCCCCACTCTTGTTTGCCCTTGCTTTAGAGCCACTGGCGGCTTGGCTGCAATGGGAACCCTCCATGAAGGGCATTCGATGGTCTCCGGAATTTGAAGACCGTGTATCTCTGTATGCAGATGATATCCTTTTGTACCTCACATCGCCCCGAAAGTCGTTAATCGTCCTTTTCGACGTTTTGACTTCTTTCCGTAAAAATTCCGGCTTAGTTATAAATTGGTCTAAATCTTGCGTTTATGTTCTCTCCGGTGATACTCCTCTCCTGCCCAGTGATTGTCCTATTCCGGTGGTACTAGATGGTTTCAAATATCTGGGAATCTTTGTCACCTTGGACCCCACACTTCGGTATGAGCGCAATCTGCTGCCCCCTCTCAGACGCCTTCGGGCGGATGTCGGGACTTGGAGCAGACTCCCCCTTTCACCCTTGGGACGAGCTGCGTTGTTCAAGATGATGTCGCTCCCCCGATTCCTTTATGCGCTTCAAAACACGCTTGATGTAGTGCCAGCGGATTATTTTCGTGAGATTGAGAGTCTACAGCGGCAATTGTTATGGGGGGGCCGTCCTCGCATCGCCCTCTCAAAGCTTACACTCCCTTGGTACGATGGCGGCATCGCTCTCCCGGACATTCGTCGCTATTACCGGGCCTCTCAATTGGGGGCCATCAACCATGGCACCTACACACCCCCACTAAACCCGGCTTTTGCGATGGACAGATGGTTGCTACCCGGTGGGGACTACAATAGGGCGCTATATGCGAAGTCAGCTGGTGAACCTCTTACGGGCCCCACCAAAACAGCAGTGCAGGTGTGGCGTAGAGCTACGGCGGCCACGGGATGGGCTGACAGGCCGACCCGGGCTACCCCACTATATGCTTCGGATAAACTGGGCTCCCTTTGGCAATCGAAGGGATTTGATTGGTGGGACATGATCGGGATCAGTAGGGTAGATGACGTATGGATCAAGGGCAGGGTCAAGACGTTTGAGGAATTGAAAGTTGAGTATGGGCTGAATGATAAGGAATTTTTCAGATATGCGCAAGTCCGGCATGCGGTCTTGTCTGTTTTTCCACTAGGCTCGGACATGCCGGAGGCGTCCCCACTCGAGGATCGGATTCTGGATGGCCACGTTCCTGATAGCACGATTTCGCTAATTTATAAAAAGTTGATCAATACCAGGACTGATCTACTAGATAGTCTTCGAGGGTTGTGGACCAGAGATGGTCTAGAACTCGATGATGAGGACTGGCAGTCCGCTATTTCTTCCCCGAAGGAAGTGGCTATCCCGGCACGTCTTCGGTTCGTTCAACTGAAAATTTTGCATAGGGTGTATGTGACTGGCCCACGTCTGGTTCGAATGGGATTTTCGATGGATGGCTTGTGCAGGCGCGGATGCGGTATGGTGCCTACGTTCCTTCATATTATCTGGGAATGCCCTGCTGTGCTACGTTATTGGAACCGCGTGCATGAAGTAATGAGTGAGGTCACGGGAGTGCGATTAATGCCTGAAGCGCGAAGATGCTTGTTGAACGTCTGGGAGCCGAATGACTACAATCAAGCGCAGCTCCGTTGGGCGACCTTGGGCAACATGGTAGCCAAGCGTGATATTGCCCAATTGTGGGGCGCTCAGAGGCCTCCGACACTTCTGGGGTGGACACAAAACATGGATTGGTGCATGTTTCGAGAAAAAACTGTGTATGTTTCCCGTGGCAGACCAGGCAAGTGGGGGAAAGTGTGGACCCAATGGAACGCATACCGTGCAGATATATGTACTCCCCCGATGTCGGAATTTGATGATGATTTGTCTTCCTCCCAACCTGACGTTTCCTCCGCAGGAATATAGTTGTTTTGTATATATTTTGGTCTCCTTCCCCCCCCCCCTCTTCTCCCCCCCCAATTATTGATTGCACTACCGCTTGATTCTCTATGTACCCCCCCCCCACAGACCACGTGATGACCCGTTTTAATGTACTGCCTTGTTTTGTATTGTTCTTTTGTTTTCTTGTTTTAAAATCAATAAAAAGTTTTCACAAAAAAAAAGACAGGAGATCTAGTGATCACTGGCCAACTACGAAAGAAAAAATCTCATGCTCCATATTATGCTGCACCTTTCCACATTGTGCTCATGAAGGGACATATGGTGACTGCCTAGCATCCTGGGTAGTTTAATACCTGAGATTCTTCTCACTTTCAGCATTTGATTAATCGGTCTACTGACTGAACCTGAAAACCCTGTGACTGCTGTTGTGCCTTCACCATCTTTGAAGATCTCTGACAGTTTAGATAGATACATTTTATTTTTTGAAGTTATTTAAAACCATCACAATATGAAAAGAACATACTACTTAAAAGTGCAAATACTGCACAAAACATAATATAGCTGGTCAATTCCTCCATTTAGATCTCATAACAGCCATGATTAGCAGGGCACAAGATGAACTCAATTAGCAGGCTAATCCACTAAAGTGCAAGGTGCAGTGTTATAGAAAATAGTGATTGCGACACACTGCAAGCACAAGCTTCAAAGGGACTGGGCATTGTGTTGAGGTTAAATGAAGAACAAATGGGGTGACCTAAGATGGGCTGGGTGGCTCAAAAGATTAAAAACTTTTTCAGAAGTCCAAACACAAATGGTATTCTCCTGTAATTGGAAAGTCCAGTAAAAATGAGGTGGCTACAAATACTCAGTCCTTAATCAAGAGGTGCTAGGCTTCCAAGGCTTCTGTAGAGGAATAAATAGTTATTGAAAAAGTGCATTGTGCTATAAAAGCGGGAAGCTGGTGCCTCTGCAAACAAGTGAGCAATCGGCTGCTGGGGGAAGTTAGAGCTAGTGTGTAAGTAAGTAAGTAAATAGACATTTACGAAAGCTAAGCTGTCTTGATGCTGAAGGTAGCTTGTACATCCTTTAAAAAAATGTCTGGGGAGATATTTGCTGGTTATTTGGTCAGAAAGAGCCAAGTCTTCAGCAATTTCCTGAACTGTTTGATTGTAGTCTTATTGCAACGGGCAGTGTTGCTGCCCGATAGCAAAGATTTCTCCCCCCCACCTGGCCCTTTGGACCTTAGGAACATGAACCAGCCCAGCATTTGATGACCTTAGGTCCAGCTTTGGGACATACTAAGGGAAACAGCGTGTCTGTAAGTCACGGGGCTCTCGCCCACATAGTGCTTTATGTACCAGACAGAATGCATTAAACGTAATCCTTTGCTGGACCGGTAACCAGTGGAGACCCTTGATGCTATTGGATATGTGATGGAATTCAGGGATATTAAGGACAGAGGCTACGGCATTCTGCAAAGACTGGAGTTTTGATAGTAGGCGTTTATCCATGCCCCAAAAAAAGGCATTGAAGTAGTCTATTCTGGAAAGAATCAGGGTAGTTTGTAAAAGCCTATTACACTGAGCACCCCGAAAACAGTCAGGGATCCAGGAGATGATACGAGGTGCGCTCTTAAGCCAGGACATTCTGCAGAGAGGGCATCAGCAATACAATGGGAGCACCCTGCCGGCAAGGAACCCTGTTCGGGGCAAAGGAGCAAAATCTCCAAAACAGTGTGGAATTGAGGGGAACCCTATGCAAGCTGCTGTTGGTTACATGAAGTGACATAACATGCTGATGAGCTGCCGCAGGCCTGCAGGTCCAAGACCTGAGGCTGGAAGTACGGGAGTTCTAAGTCCCGGAGATCTGGAGGTCCAATGGCCCAAGACTGGGAGTCCGATTCCAGAGTCATATTTGGTCCGCCGGCCAGAGTTCGGGAGTCTGGGTCTTCAGGTCAGGTCAGGGCCAGGCCAGGACAGGACCGGTAAAGCCACATAATCCATGCCATTGCAGAGGGCAGCAGGGTTCCTAAGGTCAGGCTGGGAGTGGCCGGGGGTGTGAGGTTGGAGCCTGAGACACAGCTCCTTCAAACTGCGTGGAGGCACAGCTTGCACATTGGAGGGGGGGTGCTTTCAGCTCGCCTCCCTCCTCACATTGCCTCACTTTACAGCTCCACTGCAGAACTTATCACCCTTTGTCCCAATCACCAACCACCAAGGGGGGAGTGTGAAGGGGAAGGGAAGCAGCAGTTGGAGTCGACCAGCACAAGGGGTAGGAAGCACGCTGCTGAAGCTGTTGGGCTAAGCTTCTGGCCCACAAACCACTGCATATTTTTGCCACCCAACAACATTGGTACCTTCCCAGGCCGGTGGAGGCTGCCCAGGTAGCAGAGTCAGTGACATCAGAAGGCCCAGGGTTCTTCATGGTAGTGGAGCAGAGAGTGGGCAGGTCAGTGTTTGGGGCCCGGAAGTCTGCAGGCTTCAACTGGCACAGAGGTCAACATCTTAGAATAGGAACACACAGGGGAGGCTGCAAGAGTTGCGGGAACCCGGGGAGGCATGCAACATTAACTTGCCCCAACCCCTGCGTATCATGGGACCTCTCTGATCAACCACCCCCCCTTCTGACTTCTAACCTTGGCCCTCCACACCCTGTACAACCTGCCCCTCACCTGGATCCTACCTCTTACATCTCACTGCTGGCACGGTCGAATACAGGCTTTAAGTAGACCTCCCAAGGGTGGTGAAGACCAGTTCTAAGTAGCTCGCATGATAGAACCACAATGGAGCTACAGACCTCAAGGACCAGAGGGTCAAGGACCAGGGATGGAGGGCCAAGGACAGAGGACAGAGGGCAGAGATAGACCCTAGGCGGTTGGTCTCTGTGGATGCAGGAGCTGAAGCGGCCGGAGATAGTCCGGTGCGGCTTGCACCTAATCTACAGCCTGCTACCTCATTTGCCCTCAACCCTCCTCTACACCATACCCTCCCTCCTGTGGCCTCGGCACTAAGACTTATGCCTGTATTTCATAAACTTGCCCCAGCACAAACCTGAACTGAGGCTGAAGGCAGAAAGAGACAGACAGCTAAGGCAAATACTTGAAAAAAGTAGGTAATTAGCGACCCACTGTAAGAAAGGATCAAATTAAAGAACTGAAATACTGCCGACTCAGATTGCTGTGAGATCAAGGAAAGTAAGGCAGCAGGTAGTTACAAGACCAAACAAAAGAAGGTGCAAGACAACTACAAAGGCAATCAAAGACATAAATATACATAAAATTCACCTTTTTAAGGGATGCCGGGGAGGTGTTGTATTTGAGCAACAACAGTATAAATGGGCTCCCTCGCTCTCTCCAACCGAAGATACTCCAACAGCACCAGATCACAGAATGTGGGAGGCTTGCAACGGTTGTATGATGTACCATCCCCCACACTGATATCGCGGGCATTTACATTACGGCACTAACATCGCAACAGACATCACAAAGGCAATTTTTTCATCGCACGTTGTCGCGACGCAAATGCGGCCATGTCATTGGGGAGCGTGTCACATCGCCCACACTGATATCGCAGGCTTTTACATCACCGCACTAACATCGCAACGGACATCACAGCAGGTGCAGACTCTCACAAACTGAGCCCCGCCAAGCCAAGGCCCACGGGAACGCCAAGCGCGCAAAGGATGCTAACTTTGAGAGTGGCCCGCTCTCTCTTGGTGCAGACACGTTCATGAATGTGCCGAGAATAATGGAAAAGAAAAACTGATTCCAAGCCGGAGCTCCCTCCCTTCCCCGGCAGGAGCACCAGTCCCTCGGAGCTCCCTTCCCCGGCAGGAGCACCGGTCCCCTAGTGACGACCGTTCCGCACACCCGGCACAGTCTGGACACCGGGCCCTCGGATTTCCCACCCTCGGCAGGAGCACAGATCCCTCGGAGCTCCCGCCTCCCTCTCTCTGCAGGAGCACCGGTCATTTGGAGCTCCCTCCTCCCTCCCTCTGCAGGAGCACCGGTGCTTTGGAGCTCCCTCCTCCCTCCCTCTGCAGGAGCACCGGTCCCTCTAGTGACGCGCATCCCAAGCCTCCGTGCACACCCGGCGCAGTCTGGACACCGGTCCCTCGGAGCTCCCTCCTCCCTCCCTCTGCAGAAGCACCGGTCCCTCGGGGCTCCCTCCTCCCTCCCTCTGCAGGAGCACCGGACCCCTAGTGGTGACCATTCCCAGCCACCGTGCGCACCCTTAGCTCCTCGGAACTCCCTCCCTCCACTTATTTTACCTTTTTATTTCACCGCATGTTAGGCCATAATATGTGTGTGAGACTGTGTTGTAATTGTATAATAAAGCCTCGTGCTTGTGTGACACCGCATAGCCTCGTGCTTGTGTTTTCATTAATTAATTTGACACCGCTCGTGCTTGTGTGACACCGCATTTTAGTTTGGTATTTCACCGCATGTTAGGCCATAACATGTGTGTGAGACGGTGTTGTAATTGTATAATAAAGCCTTGTGCTTGTGTTACACCGCATAGCCTCGTGCTTGTGTTTTCATTAATTAATTTGACACCGCTCGTGCTTGTGTGACACCACATTTTAGTTTGGTATTTCACCGCATGTGAGGCCATAACATGTGTGTGAGACCGTGTTGTAATTGTATAATAAAGCCTCGTGCTTGTGTGACACCGCATAGCCTCGTGCTTGTGTTTTCAGTAATTAATTTGACACCGCTCATGCTTGTGTGACACCGCATTTTAGTTTGGTATTTCACCGCATGTTAGGCCATAACATGTGTGTGAGACCGTGTTGTAATTGCATAACAAAGCCTCGTGCTTGTGTGACACCGCATAGCCTAGTGCTTTTGTTTTCATTAATTAATTTGACACCGCTCGTGATGTGTGACACCGCATTTTAGTATGGTTCGTTGTAATCGCAAGCGATGTTAATGGCATCGCGCCGTTGTCGCATGCATAGTGAATGCATGCAATGTAAATGAGCCGGCGATGTATAAGTTGCGGTGCGATGGATCCGCGATGTGCGGACATCGATGTAGTGGGTGTTTCCCCTTGCAACCACCAGCGAGAGCGTAGGCATAAATGAGGAAGGAAGAGGGGAAGGGGGACCACATGAAAGGGGACTAACAGGCCAGGGACCCTGTTAGGAGCAAGATCCTGAAAGGCCCACAAACCACACAAGAAAACTAGGTAGGTATCATGAGGTTCCAGGACAAGCCAACAGTCACAAGACAGAAATGACAGTCAGCGAAAAAGAAGAATACAATAACTCCAAAAAGTACACCCCTGAGGAGGGCCTGGATAAATGGTTCGTAAATCATAAAAGAAAGGAAGAGAGCCACGCCCAAAAAGCACATGCGAGCGCACATCATAACAACGCCAAAAACTCAAAGGAAAAGGTAGGACCTCCTGAGATCATCCACCAAATCAAGTCAAGGTGTAATGCAACAATATATAGCACAATATCACCTATGCATGAGATGCATTCAGTTCTCCCAGCCACACCCAAGGTCACTGAGGGTATCAACGATTCCATCAACTTTTCAGTCAGCACAAAAGGAATACAAATCTCCAAAGTGTTCCAAACCACAATTGCAAAATCATTGGGACGATCATACCAGGAACAGATATGCCCCGAGTGCTTGTGGAGAACCTTTCAACCCCAATCCAGCAAAAAAAATGCAAGGGTCAAATACTCCAAAAATTCAGGAACTGGATTTGGAGATATCCTACCTCACATCGGAAGAGTTGGAGGAGCTGGTAGCCTCGAACACCCAGCTTTCTCCAGAAGAATTACACGGAAAAACTAGGAAAACACCTGAACTTAACACCAAACAAGACAAAACGCATGAAAAGGACAACATCTGGACTTCGCTACTCAAAGCAATGCAAATGTCTGTAAATGCCATGATCACTCAGACAAAATGGACATCTAATTGTCAGTCCTAAACTCACTCTCTATCTTTGTCGCAAATATTAACACCAAACTGGCAGACCTCAATATTCTTATCAGGAGTGCCCGATCAGAGTCGCAGTTTACCCAGTCCAGCTGCACCTGGACTGTGTAACAATCGTAGACAAACTGTCAACGCTACCATTAGCAATGAGCAACCTTTTAGCTGATATAAGAGAAGCAATCACCAGCCAACCAGCTACAATATCGGCATCCTCCCCGAACACAGAACTACCAGTTATGAACTTACCAAACCAGAACCAGCTCAATGACAGCCCAAACTTAGAATCAGGACAGTCTTATGAGAAATTGCAGCCAATGGAGAAAGACACTAATGAGACAGTCCTCCAAAGGGATCCAACCTCCCCAATGGGGCATCCAGCTTTGATTAGCAAAGCTCAACAGGTAAAACCCCTCATTGGTAAACACACAAGCCTCCAAATAATGAAGAAAACAGAGGGGAAGGGTCGGAAAAGGAAAATGGATGAAACAGTATCTTTCACCCATGAGCCGAATCAAACACTTGGCTCCCATCCGGAGGTAGACTTAAAGGATACCGTAATACGGGAAGAATGAACCCAATCATGAGACATCAGGGAATGCCATTGCAGAAAGACGGCTACCCACCTGGGTAGCTACATAGAAGAAAATGGACTGAACATCAACTGGGAAAATTAAAGGTCATGAGGGTGAACTCACGGCGAACAAAGGTACCACACTGCTGGCATCTGGCAACACACCAGCTTGAAGCTGTACACGAGTATAAATACTTAGGAGTCATTATTGACAGCAAAGGTAATGTTACCGCCCAAAGAAAGGCCATAAAAAAGAGGGGGACAGCGACAGCTGTGCACTAAGACATCTAAAACACAAGATCTGCGGCACAAGTTTCTTCTCTCTTACTCGGGTGATTCCGACAAACCTTATATCGTCTAGCACCTATGGAAGCGAGGCTATGAGGGGGAATGATGCAAATACACTGGACCACACTCTATCAAAAGCCTTACAAATTATTTTTGGCCTGCCGAGAAACACATCCCCTGCACAACTGAGGCTAGAATTTGGGACTCAAAGGCAAGAACTGGCTCAGAAAGGAGCGCACATCAAAAGCTGGTACAGGATTAAAAAAGGGGATCCAGGGACCCTAAAGGTCCACTTATGGGGAGAAATGCAAGCCAAAGAAACGGGTCTGGCCATACACTGCCTGGAAGACTCATTAGAGCAATTAGTTCTATGAGGCCTTTGGGAGACATCTGGGAGAAGTGAGAACTTCAAAAAGCTAGTCAATAAATCCATTAAAATAGTCTCCCTAATGGAGGTCAAAACCACACTTTCAGGGAGAGCACACAGCTGGTTCACCATACAGAGCAACACTAAGACCATGCCTCAAACGTACCTGTTCATCAGCTTCTCCAGAGCCACCAAATAGAAGCTCTTGAAGTTCCGCCTAGGTATACTCAATCAATCAGTCATTTGTTAAGCGTGACTGTAAGGGTCTCACCCGTAAGGGTCTCAAGGCGCTACCATCTGCACTCCATCTAACGCTGTGGCTCTGCCGCCCGACTCCAACAACCTGTCATCTCAGTGGAAAGGAAAGGAAGACTTTCCATACCTGCTATGTATATGCATGGGGCTACTAAGGGAAGGGTGAGCATTACTCAGACCACTCTTCAACATCAACAAAATACGTTCATGCAGACAGGCAGTGAAACCGAGTTTATTTGGAGAGGATGTTCAGCTGAGTAGCCGCCTGGTTAAATTCTTAAGTATAGTGGAAATAAAGATAAAAGGCAAAATCAAATAAGACACAATAGTGGAAGGACTAAGCTGTCTCAAGAAAGATCACACGTGGTGGGTGCTTTAACCAAAGAGCACAAAATGAATCAATCCAGGATTGCCTTACAATTTACACAAGCAGGACCCTTAATCCCTGTTACTGCTAGTTTCGCACATACATTATACCTTCATTTCTATTTCTATTGACTGGGATTTGGGGCCACAACATCTTAACGACTCCACAATTCTTAATGTTGTACAATTCATGTATTTCTTTTTATGTGAACGTTTTCTATTATAACTTCGCAGGAAGCTGGTCATTAATTTTAAAACCCTTGTATTAGAAATTGCTAACATTTTATTTTTCTCTATTTTTATGTAAATTATTGAAACAGTTTTAATCAATCATGTAAACAAACAATTACTTACTTGCGCACTTAAAAGTGACAAAACTGCACAAAATACAATATAGCTTGTTCAGTTCCTACGTTTAGATCTCTTAACAGCCATGATTAGCCGGGCACAAGATGAACTCAATTAGCAGGCTAATCCACTAAAGTGCAAGGCGCGGTGTTATAGAAAATAGTGATTGGGACACACTGCAAGCATGAGGTCAAAAGGGCCTGGGAGTTATATTGAGGTCAAATTAAGAACAAGTGAGGTGACCTACTATGGGCTGGGCGGCTAAAAAAAATAAAAAAATTGTCAGAAGCCCTAACACACATGGTATTCTCCTGTAATTTAAAAGTTCAGTAAAAATGAGGTGGCGAAAATGACTCAGTCCTTACTCAAGAGGGGCTAGGCTTCCAAGACTTCTGTAGAGGAATAAATAGTTATTAAAAAAGTGCATCGCGCAATAAAAGCGTGAAGCGTCTCTACATTGGATTCGGTGAGTACAATGGAACTGTAACCTTCGATTGAATAAAGTGCCATTGCACCCAACATGGAGGAATGTGGGAAAATAACATGTGCAATATGATCTAGCGGGCAATGCTGCTAAGGTGAAAGTTTTATGAATTTAATCAAATACGGTGCTGCTGTAGCTTCATGCGGAACGATCTTTTTAGGCTATGATTCGAGTATCTGGTTGTGAAGGTGAGGGCTAGGCAGTCGATTCGGTAGTTTCAGTGCTTCTTTAAGGAATTTCACACATATTCCTGATATCTGCAGATTCACACCACTCAGACTCGCGGTGATGGCTGTGTTACATTGTCCTATGCCAAGTTTACAGAACAACAGTTTCAGCCAATAGGACCTTAACTTTTTTAGGGCTGGGCACACGCATATTATGTGGGAAATACAAAGGCAGCAGTTGTGTAGTCTGACAGTGATGACAGCTCCCATCTTCCTGTAACCAGAAAAGGTCAAAGAATTAAATCGCCAAGAATGTTGATTGAAGACATTTAATTTTATATAATAGTAATATTTATATATTTGTAAATTTTTTAAACTTTTTAGGTAACAGAGTTGGAGATGTAGTATCTTGCGAGGTTGTATGACGTTACAACGCATTCCATTACAACGCATGCCATTACAACAAATCTTCTCAAACTACCTTTACAAAGCATTCCATTACAACGCATACTACCTTTACAATGCATACCACTACAACGCATACCATTACATTGCATATATGGTAAGTATTGGATAGTATAGGGGTAACAATTACTATTCTAACTCCAGGGGGTGCAACAGTAGGGTAAATGTTGGATAGTGTAGGGGTAAAAATTACTATTCCAACTCCAGGGGGTGCAACAGTAGGGTACGTTTTGGATAGTGTAAGGGTACTATGCGTTGTAATGGTATGCGATGTAATGGTATGCGTTGTAATGACTGCGTTGTAATGACATGCGTTGAAAAGGTATGCGTTGTAGTGTCATGCGATGTAATGGTTGCGTTGTCAGGGCATGCGATGTAAGGGATATTGCGATGTAATGACTGCGTTGTAATGGTAGTGTGTTGTAAAAGTTGTGTTGTAAAGGTTGTTTCCCATCTTGCGATATTTTATGACGAAACCCCTTTGGCTCCTAACGGACTCCGTAAAGCTGTGATGCAGGTGTTAGAGGGTAATACCATGAAAATGAGTTTTAAAATGTTGAGTTTGCAGTTACATGCAGCAGAATACTAAGCTCCATATGTGGTGTGGTCATTGGTGGGTACCCTAGCTCGAAGACGCTACAGGAAGGAGAGCAGGAAGAGATGAAGAAAGAGAGAAAATAATCCCTAATATGCACTTCAATGGAAGGTCTGATGTCAACAGTGGAAGGATATATGCAATCTAATTAAAGCACTATGATCAAAATGTTTTTGGGTGGGTCAACAAAAAAGGTACGAAATTGACTGAATGAGGAGCAGGTAAGTGAGATACACAAGATAGACATCAGTCACTAAAAATCCGTCTGGTGACTGGTCCAATGCCTACTCTATGTACTGCATTGTTCTCAATCGGTCTTTCACACAGCTAAAACTGTCTAGAAGCAAGACTCAGAAATGTCCTTTAAAATCAGAGCCAGCTATGAACCCGTCACAAGACAACCCCCAATTGCATAGTTAGGATAGCTAGCATGTTGGAAAATATAACAAGGGATGTCGAGTTCACCTTTTTTGGACTTCAATTCGATTCTTTGCATATGTGATTCAAGACACGATTGCTTCCTCTTAGGTTGGTGAGAAAGTCACTGAGGTTAATCACTGACCCGGAGATTGAGGACATGTATGGGCGACGGAAACGCTGTCCCTGGCCTGCCAGCACACTCTGCTAATTTGCGTGATAGAGACGAGTGTCAGGACTGAGGATGCGCTTATCTCGCTGACTCGTTCACGCTGATAATACTGTCTGGATGTAGTGACAGGCTATGGTACATGTCTAGTCTTAAGCGATAACAACTATTTTTGCATACGAATTGTGGAACTCAGAAACAAAAACACAAACATGAAGGTACAAAATACTTTTTGCATGTTATATATTTTTTCTGCCCATTAGCAGTCTAGCAGGGTCCAGTTAAAAGCACCTTGAACTCTGATGTGTCCTAGTATAAATATAGTTTTGCGGGACATGCAAACCTACGCACGTGGCCCCTAACTTTCACTCTAAAATGTTATAGCTCACGATTTTCTTTAATAGCTGTACGTAGCAAGCGGCATACACATCACAAAGCATAATTTGTAGTTATATTCGGAAAACGTGTTCAAAATTTAAAATCATACCGGAGCCCTATATATGTGTGCATCATACAAAGAGGTTAAGTTAATGAAATACATGCTGAGTAACAGAAACATATTTCAGCCTTTCATATATGCCTAACTCTACATCGCTGGAATGATTTGATCACTATTAATACAGAGAAAGCAAGTGCAAAAAATGTTCTAAATACAGAACCAATTTTTTTCCCACACAAAATGCAAGCTGGTATCAGGCATCTTGAAATGTGTGCCCACTTTCAAAAATGTGTATCATGGATAGAGAAAGTTTGGTCTGTGGACTGCGGCAGTTTCATTAAACTAGCTGTAGGAAGGTGGATACCTCACTATGGTTACCCCAGATTGTTTGCCTTGTGTTTAGCTGGTTTTCGACTTAGTTGGCCTGGGATCCTGCTAATCAGGGCCGCAGGCTAACTGCTCTCTCTATAAAATGGACTCCATGTACCTTAGGTACATCCCTAATTGGATATTGGGTCACTCTTATGAGTCCCTGTACAGTGTACCATAGGTACCCAGGGCATAGGTGCACCCAAGGCCTACCAGGGGCTGCAGCATATCTTTTGCCGCCCTTGGCTGAATTGAATTTGAATTTGAAGGGATTTGTATAGCGCTCATACACCTGGCGGTTTCTTGGCGCTAACTAGCAACTGCTACTCGGTGGGTCGGAAAGGGGGGGAAGGTGAGCATTCAGGATGGGAAAGCTTGGGTGAAAAGGAAAGTCTTAAGGTCTCTGCGAAAGAGGGGGTACTGGGTGCAGGTTCTGAGGGACAAAGGGAGGGAATTCCAAAAAACTGGACCCGCAGTTGCAAACTTGGAACCACCCCACTTCTTCCGTTTGAAGCGCGGAACCATGAGAAGGTGGTGGGAAGAGGATCGGAGGTCTCGTGAGGGAGTGTAAGTTTGAATGGCAGAGTTGATGAAAGAAGGGGCAGAACCTGCCCGGGCTTTAAAAATGGTGCAGCCTAGCTTGAATAAGACGCGCTGCCGGACAGGGAGCCAGTGCAGGGAAAAAAGGAGGGGAGTTACATGATGAGATTTAGAAAGGTTAAAAACCAGCCGAGCGGCCTGGTTTTGAACCAGCTGGAGGCGCCTCATGAGGTAGTCGGGCATGCCGTGGTAAAGGACATTGCCATAGTCTAGGCGGGAAGTTACCATGGCCAGAAGAATTAGTTTGAGCGCGTCTGGGGCGAAAAATCGTGAGACTCTGCGGATGGTCCTGAGTGAGAGGAAAGCTGAGGAAACCACAGCGGATACTTGAGAATGTAGGGAGAGTTGATTATTGATTTTGAATCCAAGGGTTTTGACAGAGGGTACAGGAGTGGGTGGGGAACCTAGTGAGGGGGGCCAGAAGGAGGAGGACCAGGGACTGGAGCAACCACCTGTCAACACCAACTCCGTTTTATCGGGGTTGAGTTTCAGGTGGTTGAAATTCATCCAGTCCTGGATGAAGGTCATGATAGACTGAACTTTTGACATAGACTCAGGGGAAGAGGAAAGGGAAAAAATGAGCTGGAGATCGTCTGCGTAGTTGTACACAGAGACCTCCAGTTGCTGTAGAGCAAAAATGAGGGGGGCGATGTAAAGATTAAATAGAAGGGGGGATAAAGAAGAACCCTGGGGGACACCGCACTGAATGGGTTGAAATTCCGCAGAGAACTCTCCCAGACGGACCGCCTGAGTCCGGCCGCTCAAGAAGGAGGATAACCATAGTAGGGCAGATCCTCTGATTCCCGCCGCCTCGACACGTGAAAGTAAGATGGTATGGTCCACCGTGTCGAATGCAGCGGAAAGATCTAAGAGGATCAAGGCCTGATGTTGATTGGTATCCATTCCTTTTTCGGAGGTTGTCCAGAACCGATGTTATTACGGACTCAGTTGAGTGGGCCGGACGAAAGCCGGCTTGTCTTGAGGCCAAAACACCATGACTTTCCACGAACTCACTCAGGGTTTTTACCACGTGTCGTTCCAATACCTTTGCCAGAAAAGGCAAAAGAGAGATTGGGCGGTAGGTGACTGGGTCAGAGGAATCCGCTCCAGGTTTTTTTAGAATCGGAACGATCACTGCTGATTTAAGTGCAGGGGTAACAATGCCCTGAGCCAACGAGCTATTGAGGAGCACTAAAGGTGGTGAGGGGCAGTAGGTGTAGATCTGCTTTAGGATGTAGGCAGGACAAGGGTCCAGCGGGGAGCCGGACTTGACCAGCGGAAGAATGGAGAGAAATGAATCGATTGCGAGGGGGGGGATTGAGTCCAGATGTACACTGACTGAAGGGCGGCAGGGGTCAGTGAAGGTCGGGGATGGGGGAGGAATTTTACTTTTAATTTTGCTGATTTTGTCTAAAAAAAAGTGATTGAGAGAGTCACATAGTATTTGAGAGGGTGCTGGTTTGAGTGAAACTCTATCGGAAAAGGCAAGGTCTTCGATGATAAAGAAAATTTCTCTTGGCCGGTTCTCCGCGAGTTGGATTTTAGAGGAGAAATAGTTTTTCTTTGTATCTAGTATAGCTTTCTTATACTGAGTGAGAAGTTCAGTATACCGAATTTTGGCAATAGGGCAGTAGTTCCGTCTCCATTGTCGTTCAGCTTGGGGGAGAGTGAGTTTTTGGATCTTTAGATCAACTGAGAACCAGCGATTTGCATCTTTAGGGCGTTTGGTTGCGATGCGTTTTAAAGGAGCGATGATATCGCACCCGGCCCGCAGCCAGTTGGTAATAGCTGGCCATCCAAACTAACACAACTGGCTGATCCCTCAGCTGGGGCAAGGTTGTGTAATCACCCCTTGCTTAGATATAGTATTCCTATATCTAACCTTATATCTAGACACATATACACCTATAAGTCACTCCTATGGCAGGCCTTAACAATCCTGAAGGCAGAGTGCTTGGTTTTATGTGAGATGGTGCTCTAGCATGAGCTGAGCCTGTCTGCAGCTTTCGGAACCATGTCCTTATAACTGTTCTAGGATATTGCCATACCATATACTCTTAAGTGCATTATGAACCTCGCGGTTCAATGCTAACTTTGGTTTGGATTTATCAAAACATGTCGTGTAAGGTGTCATACGCTTTGGAATATTACCCCCTCGCCAGTTCTGGCGACGGGGGTAGCATTCCACCCTTCTAGAGGGAGAAGACATGTTACTTCTATTAATCCCGGTTAAAGTTAACCAGAGCATAAGCATCACAAAATGGATGCTGCTGCCACAGACACAAGTCTGACCTCCTGCTGCTGGTAGTCCTTCCAGCCAGGGAGGCTTGGACAATAAGTTTCCTGTCACAGGGAGGTGCTGGCACCACCCCAGACAGGCTATAGTGTATTGTCACAGGGAGGGCTGAATGAAATGAGACACTGCCTGGGGCACACAAGGTGTCCCATGCATAGTCCAGTTCAAACCGGTGCTGGGGCACTCCAGCCCCAGCTCTGGTGTGAAACTGGATAAAGGGAAAGGGGTGTAACCACCCCCTTCCTGGGTCCCACCCATAGGAGGGACCTAGCAGGCCCTAAATTTGATATATAGGTAGGAGCTGAGTACCAAGACTTTAGATTTATCCTGACTGAAACTCTGATACGAAACTCTGGACCTTCAACATCCTACTCGACGTAGAAGACTGAAGAATCTCCCTTGTAGTCAAGGAGTGACCACCCTGCACAAGCAAGCACCATCAAGCGAAAAACGGTTTGCTTTGTCGATGCTGCTGCCGGAGCCCGAGCACAGATCCTGACAAGACCTGGACTTCCAGACTTCCTTCAGCTCGATCCACAGCCACAGCAAAGCTGAGACCCGTGGAGGCGACGCGAGACGTGGGACCGGCCATCTTGGAAAGCCAGCGAATTGCTTTCCATGCAATTTCTGAGGCACCTTCGAAGTTGTGCATTGGGGATTGAGAAGCCCCAGCCCCGAGCACCAACTGCACCGAAGATCAGCCCTCCACACTTCACGAGTTCTGCGTGGGGCCCTTCTGCATTTTCCTGCTCAACGCGTCTATCTGGTCACTTGCCCGTTGGCTAGTGGCCTCTGTGACGATGAACCTTTAAATTTCTAATACTGGTCTGGTTGCTCCAGACTGGCCCTTTCTCCCCTGAAAAGGAGCAGCCCATCAGACTTTGCTGGTCTGATTAAGAACCCATCTCCCTTTTCTGCGTGGGTTGCCTTTGCCAAGGCTTGTTGACTCCAATCTGGAAGCCGACACCGCCGACAGCGAGATCCTTTGTGGGACAGTCGTATCCAGCTCCTGGTCATCGTCGACACCTCCTGGTCCATGTGGCTGCAGAGACAAGCTTCACAACATCACCTGATTGCTTCGCGACATCGCCTGGTTCCTTCCTGGTTCCATCCTGGTCACTGGCTAGTGACCCAGACTCTGCACCCTCTGCTTTCAGGTACTCTTCATCCTCGATCCGCCCTTGGATCCACCCGGACACTTCTCTCCTGGTCGCCTGCAGCATCTTTCTCCAAGGCTCCTTAGGAATCAGCGACGAAACCCAACACACTTTGACACCTATGCACCCGCTTCCTGTGGGTGAGGTAACGCGAGTATTTCGGTACTCCTGTGGGTATTGACTATCCTAGTGTCCTAGTTTCAAGTAGCTTTTCCCTAGTCCATCCGGAAGTGTCCTAAAAGAACTAGTTTCCATTTCTTTCGCTCCCATTCTAACTCTATGGTAACTTGCGTGCGTGTAAAGACACTGCACGCGCATCCCGTGGGCCTCCTGCTCTCTATCCATTGGTAGTACAGTGTAGCCCCGGCGATTCTCCAGGCCCTAGGCATTTCCTTTGTGTGTGACGTGGTTCTTATACCACTATTTTAGTATATAGTTCGAAGTGCCCCTAGGGCATTACTGTATTTTGTGCAACTTATTGTATTTTGATTAAGTATCTTGTATTGTGCTGATGCCTCTGACCTCATAAAGAGTTCAGAGGATTGTGTTAAAAATAAATACATATATATTTTGATATACAACCTGTGTGGTGTCCTTTCACTTGGTATTAAAGGGATTGCATATGGTAAAACAGCTGGCTTCACATGCCCTCTTCAGTTTAGCCTAAGACTGCTTTGTCCATGCTACCACTAGGATAGCTGGTCTATAAGGTTGACTTTACAACTATCACCATAAGGGTTGTTTGGACTGGTGCAAGGTGCTCACTAGAATAGTGAACATCATATACCAGGCCAACTTCTCACACTAGCATGTCATTATCTTTTCAGTACAATGTTTACTACTGTAGGAAATTAGGTTATTAATTGCAAAGGATGTTAGTCTCTCTCAGGTAATACGTCTGAAACCTTCCCTTTGCTGGGAGACAAGTACCCCACTGTAGCACTTGACTCCCTCAGGGTAGAGAAGCAAAGCGGTCCAAGGCTTACTCCAGGGAATTGGTGTGGGCTATTATACCACCTTGCTGGCACCCAGCAATCTCTCTATAAATGATTGTCCAGTCAGGGCTTTTAAAAAAAAGGAAAGTACATTGTTGTGTACACTCTTCTAAATAATATGCATTCATTTACAAATATCTACAAATAGGCTGATAGGAGTATCACTGGTGACACCTTCATGCCAGTTCATGGCCTTGTAAGCCTGAACTCGATAATCACAAGCCCCAACTACACCAGACATAATGTCACAGTGTGAGGGGGAGTCATTCTCTAACGGGCAGGCCTGTCAGCTTTGTGAGCGTGTCACCACATTGATAAATACAAAAAAGACAATATAAAATTACTGCAACACCATTGGAATCATCATCATCATCATCAAAATCTTTATCCGGTTATTGCATAGAACCATTAAAGTACAGACTAAAATTGTTTCACATATAAAATACCTTCATATCAACATTATTCCAAAAATAAAATATTTGGGGAAAAAAATAGAGGGACTTTACAAAATCTTTGCAGAACGTTATGAGCTCCTCATAAATATCACACCAAACAATATGCATTTACAACAATACATAAGAATAAAAAATCAATTCTTATTATGAAACTTTCAGGTGCTTAATATATCATTCAAATGCAAAAAGAACAGTTGATGGACAGAATGCAGAACAATGTCGGACATTCACCCCAGTACAGATATCTGGGCCTAAATTGGTCGTTTTTTTGATCACCCTGCCATTCCAGTTTGAACACAGCCATATATATATATTTCAAAGCAGCATATATGATTTCTGGTGTGCCCAGTTCATAAAGGTATCCCAGGGCCTGTTCATAAGAACGTGTACCCAATGTTAAAAACAGAGGGAGAAGGAACTGTCTTCTCTGTGCAGTGTTTAGAGAACAAAATAGAATAAAGTGCGTTGTGCATTGTTGTGCAAATCCATCACAGGGGCATGGAGGAAGAGAACAAAACCAAGTGCCCAGTTCTGGGAAACCTACCAAGAAAAGTGCAGGTTGAAGGCAAAGCCTTGTGAGCAAAAAATGTTGCCTTTCATTGATAATTATCTGTAGGTAACTTGCCGCAGAAGTGAAAGAGGTCGGTGGGGTTCTCTGACTGCAGTACTTCTATCCCATCCCGGACCTAATTTACATAACTATTTTTAAAAAATCCTATAATTTGGCAAGATGAGACACCTTCAAGGTATTCTGGCCCAGGAAAATATTCTGAGAGGCCATCTTAGTAAAATTAAGTTTAATATATTTCAGCCAGCTTATTTCTAAAGAGTTTTCCAGGGCCAAATAGTCACTCAGAATTTGCCTACAGAAATGGGCTTCAGCATTTTTCCAGATTCTAACCCAAAGTAACAAAGGCTGCACTTTTGAGTAATCTTCCAAATTAGTTAAGCCTAATTCTTCACCATTTAAGTCAGTATGGATGGTACCAATATTCGTCAGCTTTATGACCATCAAACAGGGGTACCTATGCTCTAGGGACTACGTGCAAAAGCACACGTTTTAAGAGAGTTTAAAACACTGAAAAAACTTATCCAATGGCATTATTGTAATCCGCGGGAGATTTAGGGCAATGTTTGAGGTATCGCCTGTGGGCATGGGGGGCTACTGAACTTCCACCAGAATAGGCCCCTAACTGTTAGTGTGGCTCCTGCCTACTCCTGGTTCAGAAAAGGGGGTGGTGGTGAACAGAGTGCCTGAATTAAGCAGACCACTCTTACCCAGTCCAAAGATCAGGGCTTGATCCATCACCGTTTTTTAGCTCACTGCACCATCCCAGCTCAGAACTTGGCTATATGCAAATTAGTCTGTTCCTGTCCCAGTGCATGATGGGAACAGGGCAAACCAAACTACCAAGCCAATTCTTATACTGGGAAGGAAACAAGCTTCCGGGGACCGGTTTCTGCCATTTCAGGCGTCGTCGGCCCGGCTTGCTTGAATCCTGATGGTGCAATGAGCAAGGGACTCACATCTGAGTATACCCTTCCACGCTTATGGTGGACAAAATGATTCAGAAAAGGGGGTGGTGATGAACAGAGTGCCTGAATTAAGCAGACCACTCTTACCCAGTCCAAAGATCAGGGCTTGATCCATCACCGTTTTTTAGCTCACTGCACCATCCCAGCTCAGAACTTGGCTATATGCAAATTAGTCTGTTCCTGTCCCAGTGCATGATGGGAACAGGGCAAACCAAACTACCAAGCCAATTCTTATACTGGGAAGGAAACAAGCTTCCGGGGACCGGTTTCTGCCATTTCAGGCGTCGTCGGCCCGGCTTGCTTGAATCCTGATGGCGCAATGAGCAAGGCATCTGAGTATACCCTTGAACGCTTATGGTGGACAAAATGATTCAGAAAAGGGGGTGGTGATGAACCGAGTGCCTGAATTAAGCAGACCACTCTTACCCAGTCCAAAGATCAGGGCTTGATCCATCACCGTTTTTTAGCTCACTGCACCATCCCAGCTCAGAACTTGGCTATATGCAAATTAGTCTGTTCCTGTCCCAGTGCATGATGGGAACAGGGCAAACCAAACTACCAAGCCAATTCTTATACTGGGAAGGAAACAAGCTTCCGGGGACCGGTTTCTGCCATTTCAGGCGTCGTCGGCCCGGCTTGCTTGAATTCTGATGGTGCAATGAGCAAGGGACTCACATCTGAGTATACCCTTCCACGCTTATGGTGGACAAAATGATTCAGAAAAGGGGGTGGTGGTGAACAGAGTGCCTGAATTAAGCAGACCACTCTTACCCAGTCCAAAGATCAGGGCTTGATCCATCACCGTTTTTTAGCTCACTGCACCATCCCAGCTCAGAACTTGGCTATATGCAAATTAGTCTGTTCCTGTCCCAGTGCATGATGGGAACTGGGCAAACCAAACTACCAAGCCAATTCTTATACTGGGAAGGAAACAAGCTTCCGGGGACCGGTTTCTGCCATTTCAGGCGTCGTCGGCCCGGCTTGCTTGAATCCTGATGGTGCAATGAGCAAGGGACTCACATCTGAGTATACCCTTCCACGCTTATGGTGGACAAAATGATTCAGAAAAGGGGGTGGTGATGAACAGAGTGCCTGAATTAAGCAGACCACTCTTACCCAGTCCAAAGATCAGGGCTTGATCCATCACCGTTTTTTAGCTCACTGCACCATCCCAGCTCAGAACTTGGCTATATGCAAATTAGTCTGTTCCTGTCCCAGTGCATGATGGGAACAGGGCAAACCAAACTACCAAGCCAATTCTTATACTGGGAAGGAAACAAGCTTCCGGGGACCGGTTTCTGCCATTTCAGGCGTCGTCGGCCCGGCTTGCTTGAATCCTGATGGTGCAATGAGCAAGGGACTAACATCTGAGTATACCCTTCCAAGCTTATGGTGGACAAAATGATTCAGAAAAGGGGGTGGTGATGAACAGAGTGCCTGAATTAAGCAGACCACTCTTACCCAGTCCAAAGATCAGGGCTTGATCCATCACCGTTTTTTAGCTCACTGCACCATCCCAGCTCAGAACTTGGCTATATGCAAATTAGTCTGTTCCTGTCCCAGTGCATGATGGGAACAGGGCAAACCAAACTACCAAGCCAATTCTTATACTGGGAAGGAAACAAGCTTCCGGGGACCGGTTTCTGCCATTTCAGGCGTCGTCGGCCCGGCTTGCTTGAATCCTGATGGTGCAATGAGCAAGGGACTCACATCTGAGTATACCCTTCCACGCTTATGTGGAAAAGTAAATTTTGCCATGTCATATGTGCCTACGTGTTCCCCATCTTATGTTATATGTGCATGATCGATATGCATGTATTCCCCTCTGATCGATTAAAGACGCAATTACAGTTGTGTCCATCTCTAGTATGCCAGTTTCCAGTTTTCGTGAATATAACGAATATCAGGCCTATGTAAAGCTACGTTGCCACGTTTTACAGTGTGCACGTTAATTCATTGAATTGTCCCCGTTTCTAGGCCTCAAAAGGGCCCGGACTCAGATTCAGCTCCTGTTTCCTGAACTCTCCGAGGAGTGATACAGCCCCCACCTGTATCCCTGACCCTTCACTTACTTTCATGCCTCGCAGTGCCCGGCTAGGCCTGGCTCTGCCTCCCAGTCTGCCAAGAGTATGTTATGTTTCTAGTTATCAGTCCAGCCCTCCTTCTCTGCATTCCTAAGCTACTGAATCGCATCAATAGTTTCCGTCATGGTCTAGCCTTTATGTCTCCATGTAAGAGAAATACTGTATTCATATTCATAGAATATTCCTCGCACATGCAATACATTTAGAATAATGCATGCACCAGTCTTAGTGTCTGTTAGCCTTTACCCTGATAACTTTTGGATTCTATCAACATGTACTATAAACACCAGATACTAGATATGCCTAGGTACATGTCGCTCTGACCCTCCAGACTTTCGTCTCCTCTTCTAGTGCAGAAGTCATAGCCCCCAGTTCTCCCTGGTAACACGTCATTGCCAGTTTACGCGCACCACTAGGTTAGAGGTCCCAGCTGCTCAGGTAGCCCCCTCCATGTTTCCGCCCCGTTTATGACATATTCTGTTACGTTTGCATCACATGTCTATGTATACGCCCTGTACACACCTCTTGTTACACCCACTTTATGCCTTATCTTTCGCGACTGCTACAAACTCCGCCTACTGCTACGCCTACTGTATTGAATGCAATGTAATTGTTTTTAGTATATATATTAATGCACTGTTATTAAAAGCCAGCCAATTCCCAGATCCTGCCCCCGGCAGCTGCCATCCTATTCCCATGCAGGCTGTCCTGTTCCTGTCCTTTTATGCCTGATTAAAGCCTGTATACTTCAGCTACCTCGAATCTTGACTCTTATTTATTGAGCTATCTGTTATTAGAGTATCCTGAAAAATAGAACCGGTAATTAATTATTTATTTACCACATAATGGCGCCCGAATAGGGACTTGCCCTTTCCCCACGCGCCGGAGAAGCCACGCAGGCCCCCTGATCCTCTGCAGCCGTGACGGAACCATACCGGCCACGTGCAGATATTTCTGCTTCAAGTATCCCTCAGGCCCACGGAGGAGACGGAGGTTGCGGTCCAGCGTCCAGACGAGGCGGTGGAGGAACGCGGCGAGTCCCGACCAGAGCCCAAGCCGAGAGTCCAAGGTCCGAGGTATCCGGAGGCCCACCTGTAACTGAAGTCCGAAGTTCGTCCGTCCGTCGTCGTAGCAGTCCAGTCCAGTCCGAGGCCTTCCGTTCTTGCTGCCCGGTGAGTACCATTGCTGGGGTAGTATCTAGACAGGGTCAATTAATTTGTCTCTGGTCCGTGGGTTTGGGTACACAGATCCAACACGAAGTGTCCACCTAGGTGGATGCGGGTCCTGACGTGTCTCTTTATGAGACCGGTAAGTTTCGTACTGTTTTAGCAGTGCATCTAGTCATTCCAGTAAGTTCTGTTCTGTTCTCGAGAAATTCATGTGTTTCTGTTTTCAGTATTCCAGGTAGTATTCTGTCCGAACTGTTATTTTAAATGTTATTTCATGTGTTTTCAATGTTGTGGTATGAGTGATTTGTTTTCAAGTTATTATTGTGTTTATCGTGTATTGTATTTGTGTCCAGATTCCAGTCTAAGTCATGCCTCTGTTCTCGAAGTTACGTCAGTTAAAAACCAGGAAAGGTCTGCTCGAAGAAGCAGTTCCTGTCCCGCCTAGGGACAGTCCAGGTCATTTTATGTATCATAAACATGGCATAAGTGCCATATTATATCTAGACTTATGGGTCGAGTATACTAAAGATCTAGAAGAGAAATATAGATGGCCTGTATCAGGTACATGGGATGCCGAGTGCATCATGCGAGTAGAAGAAGCATTATGGAAAAAGAAATCCAGACAGTCCCAGAAAGATGCCATCGAGTTATGGCGCAAAGAATCTCATAAAAGAACCGAAAAAGAAATCAGAAAGTCAGAATTAAGTAGAGAATCCTCAGAAAGAGCCCAAGAAAGGGAATTAATCGAAGTAGGTGAACGAGTTAAAGCCGAACAGTCAGACAGACAGAGAAATGCCCTTATTAAGGGTATGTATCCTCTTCTTGCCGAGGGCTTGCCAAAAGCAACCCCGGAAGCACCATGTAATTTTCCGCCGACATTGGTTCCGATTAAGCTACGTCACAAACCGACCGCAGCTGATATTTTTCTCTCGTCCTATTTGGACGACACAGTCCCAGAATATGCAAATCCTGTTCCGCCAGCTCCTGTAAATAATGTAATTCCTGTTCCTCCAGCCACCGGGGCACCTGTTACAGCACCTGTTACGGTACCCCCGGTCCAGCCCGTAGTACAAGTTCCCGCTACATCGGTCACTCTGCCAGCACGAAGAGTATCAGTCGACGATTCTAGTATAGGGGCCGCGGGGGGAGGTCCTCCTGGTACCCCGCCGCCACACAAACGTGTAACGTTAGTCGAGTTACATGAACGTGCGTTACAGCGTACGCCCAAATATCAGTCCGTTGCAGATATCAGACAAGCTCTCACCGAATGCCGTTATGATCCAGTCCCAGGCGATGATAATATGGTTATATATTCATTGCGTGTAAGACGGGTGACCGAGTATTTGGACACCCTACCGAATATGAAAGAAGATCTAGACAGAATATATCGTTTCATCCGTACAGGAGACGATCCAGAAAGTATTGGCGAAATCATGTCTCTAAGGAAAGCTGAGACCCAGCTCATGCTATTAAAATTTCTAATCAATTGTTTAGTAAGGGAACAAGATTGTCCGACTAAAGATCCGATCGAAATGAGAATTCTGACAAAGTGGAGTGATCATATAGCCGAGGGAAGACACAAGACACTCAGTAGTATAGAGAGTATGTACAAGAAAATTCGTAAGGAAATAATAAGGTTACACGAGAAACGCAAAGCAGCACAAGTAAGCGAGAAAGAAGACAACACTGATACTGAAGAGGTAGAAGACGAGAATACCACCAGAATAGCGTATGTAGGTAAATCTAGACTTCTAGACCGACATTCACGCCTAGAACACAAGAAAGTTTTTCACCTTCCAGCACTAGAACAAGAGAATCTTGAACAAGTATTTCAAGCTACCGATCACATTCTGAAATCACGTATCGGTTATAGTGAACTTAGTACCATGCATGTACTAGAACTAGCCCGATCAGCAGTCCGATGGACTACTGATTCTACCACTTTTCCAGATGAAATAGTGGCACAAATGTTTCTGAAACTGCCCCCAGCCGAGCAGCGACTGGTGGGTATGTATATGATCCAGCACCTCATTACACTGTATGAGGGACAACATTCTGATCCAGGTCCGTTACATGATGTTCTGAACGAGTTGCTCCAGTATAGATGGAAAGGTTTAGGTACCGATTTAATTAGTGTCATTCTAGAACAGCGCCACAAATATAGAACGTTTCTGAATCCGCATTTTGTTCACGTCTCACCTCCAGAAAGTAAACCATTTTACATAGATAGACAGCATCCGTTACGAGAAGTACACCCAGTTAGGACAACGGGTGGTGAAATGCAACGAGTATTTGTTTACACCCCTATCACAAAGATGGAACTCTTAGAGATGAAGAAATTAATTCCTTGTCACGACAAAGATCCAGCAGGGTTCCATCGAGAATTAAAAGACATGCTCCGTATGGGAGAATACACGTATCCAGATGTCATTAAAATGCTAAAGGTCCTGTTGCCCGCAGTGGTATATGAAAAACTCAAGGAAAAAGAATGGGAGGTGGGAGAGAAAAAGATTGATTGGACAGCTCTAGAAGCTGAAGATAAAATACGAGTACCAGGTACCGGTCTTGGGGACAAATGTAAAGAATTGCCTGAGTTATTGATACAAGTTTTGCCAAGGTTATTATCCACGAAAAAGGAAGATTGGGATGCAATCTCAGCATGTAAACAGAAACAGGATGAAGACACTAGTGATTTCTATTCTAGATTTGAAAAATGTTTTATTATTAACAGTGGTTTGAAGACAGGTAGCGAGTCATACCCTCATCTTTTTGTTACTAAACTAGTCGAGAATTCAAGCCCACAAGTTAAAAATCGAGTTTTGAAAGTCGAAAGTACCTGGCAAGCTAGTACCCCGTCACAAATGCTTCAAATGCTCCAGTATCACCAGAATAGAATCAGGGAAGAGCAAGAACACGAAAGGAGACGTATGAAAGACACGAAAATGAAAGTACTAGTTGCACAATCTGTTCCACAAGACAGTCAGAAGAGGGGTCCGAATCAAGCCAGTCATCCTGCAGCTCCCGTTAAAGGGACATGCAATTATTGTAAACAGCCAGGTCATTTTATAAACGAGTGTGCAGTTCTGAAACACAACATAGCTACTGGTAAGACTAAAGAAAGACCACGTCTGCCTAGACCAGAACAAGTCTCACAGACTTCTCAGTCACCGCAGAATGCACAACAGACAGTTCCAGCACCGCAGCCTATCGCTGCAACACAGCATGTTACACAGCAAATGTACCAGTATGCTCAGACAGAGTATCCAGAGTATCAACAGTATTCATGAAACAGCCTAGAGAGGGAGGTAGGCTTGCCTCTCATCGAGATACCTGTAGATCAAGAGGGTCCCTATGTGCACAGTCAAGTATTAGGGAAAGACAGAAAGTTTTTGATTGATACAGGGGCAAGTAGGACTACTATCAGTCATGACGAGGTTCCAGGGGCTCCGCTCTCAGGCTCTAGAAATGTTTCCCTTGGATTTTCAGGAAAGCCTATTGTTAACGAGATTTCAAAGCCAGTTACTCTAGAAGTTGGTCCATTGTCCCGAACTACTGATTTGTTACTTACGAAGTCATGTCCAGAAAATTTGTTAGGCATTAAAACATTGAAAGAATTAGGTGCAGTAATTTGCTGCTCTCCAGAAGGAATACGATTGTTTTTGCGTGACTTTAAAGGTCACTATGTATTACGCGATTTTGATCCAAGATTATCCAATGTACCGCAGCATTTATGGGCGCAAGGTCCAACTGATGTAGGTTTTATGCAAATCACACCCCATCGTGTGACTCTCAAGCAAGGTATAGTCTTGCCACGAATCAGACAATATAGATTGCCACCTGAGGCTGTAGCAGCCTTATCCAAAATTATTGATGAGCTCATTGCTCAAGGAGTGGTTGTAGAAACTGACTCCAATGTATGTAATTCTCCTATCATTCCAGTCATGAAACGTACTGATCCAAATGCACCTCCAGTATATCGATTAGTGATTGACCTTCGATAACTTAATAGATGTATCATACCCCAGTATCCAGTAGTCCCAGATATTTCATCCCTATTGACAGCCATTGATTCTGAAGCTACATTTTTCACTGTCATCGACCTCAAGAATGCATTTTTCAGGGTCCCCATTCATCCAGACAGCCAGTACCTTTTCGGTTTTTGTTTAAATGGAAGGAGCTATAAATTCACACGAGCTCCTCAAGGTTTCACAGAAAGTCCTAGTATTTACAGTCAAGCACTTAAAAGACAACTAGACAATATCCACATGCCAACTGACACTGCCCTGCTCCAGTATGTCGATGATCTACTGATCACAGCCCGTTCTGAACGTGACTGCGAACGAGCGTCACTTACAGTTCTGTATTTTCTGGCCGAGATGGGGCACAAGGTGTCCCCTTCAAAGCTCCAGTTCTGTGTCCAGCAAGTGATCTACTTAGGCCACTTACTGTCCAAGTGGGGTAGGCAGTTGACACCAGACCGTATCCAGTTGATAGCGAGTCTTCCACAGCCCAAGACACAGAAGGAGGTACGTGCTTTTATTGGCCTCACTTCTTACTGCAGACAATGGATTCCTCAGTATGCATTTCTAGCCAAGCCACTGATACAGTTAACGACACAGGAGGCAGCCGTATCGACTGTCCTCCCTTGGACATCTGAACATACACTTAGTTTTAATGAATTAAAGAAAGCCTTATGCCAAGCACCTGTTCTAGCTACACCGAACTACAGTAAGCCTTTTACACTTTTTGTCACAGAACGTGATGGTACTGCATTATCTGTTCTCACACAAGATCAAGCAGGACAGTACAAGCCTTGTGCTTATTTTTCGAGCACATTAGATCCAGTAGCCCAGGCTTTGCCTGCGTGCCTCAAGTCAGTTGCAGCCACAGCTCTAGCTATCAGACAAAGTGATTCCATAGTATTAGGACACTCCTTGACAGTACAAGTTCCACACTCCGTGGAAGTTCTTTTAAACCGAACACAGACACAGCACTTGACCATTGCACGTTTAACAGGTTATGAACTGACACTGTTCCAGCCACACATAGAAATCAGACGCTGCAACGTTCTAAATCCTGCTACCCTGTTACCATCAGTTACTTCAAATCCTGCCACACATGACTGTGTGGAAGTCATTAATACTATGACTAAGCCAAGATAAGATCTGACAGACATTGCAGTACCTAACCCCGACCTGACACTTTATGTGGACGGTTCATGTATGAGAACTAGTACAGGAGAACTAGCAGCCGCGTACGCAGTGACTACTGACACTGAAGTTATAGAAACACACCGTATTGACATCCTGTCTGCTCAAGCAGCAGAGCTAGTTGCTCTGACCCAAGCCTGCATACGTGCCAAGAACCTGAAAGTAAACATATATACAGATTCACGTTACGCATTCGGAGTTGTACACGACTTCGGAGTACTCTGGCAGGAGAGAGGTTTCATGACTTCTCATGGAACCAAGATTCAGCATGGTCTCCTCATTCAAGCTCTGTTAGATGCAACACATTTACCGACAGCTATCGCTATCATGAAGTGCAAGGCACATATGAAAGTTACTGACATCATTTCCCAAGGTAACGATCTAGCAGATCGAACAGCCAAGCTTACAGCTCAGACACCAGACATTCCAGTTAACAAGACACAGACATCCACTCCAGAACAGACTACCTGTATGACAGTTAAGGACCCTACACAAGATGTCATAGACATACAGTTACATGCTACTCCTGAAGAAATCAAGAAATGGTCCGAACAAGGAGGGGTCCAGACAGATCAGGGATGGGTGACGAAGGGAAAAGCCACATGGTTTCTCCCCGACTCCATGGTTCAAGTCATTATCAATACCGCACATAGTCCAGCACACCTAGGAGAAAAAGCCATGTTAGACAGTATACAGAACCTCTGGTTCAACAAGCATTTACGAGCTGCAGCCAAGCAGAAAGTCCGTACCTGTATGATATGTTGCCAGTTCAATCCAGGTAAAAGTGTCCCGGTGGAACAAGGTGGATTCCAACCTCCTGACCACCCTTTTGAAGTCCTCCAGATGGATTATATTCAGATGGAGCGATGTCGAGGTTTCAAGTATGTCCTTGTAGTTGTATGCGCTTTGTCCAGGTGGACAGAAGCATATCCAGTTCCAGATTACACAGCAGCGACCACTGCCAAGCAGTTGGTTCGTGAATTTTTTCCCCGTTATGGACTCCCTAGGGTAGTGTATTCTGATAACGGCCAGCCATTCTCATCCGAGTTAATGAAACATGTTTCCCTTCTGTTAGGGTACCAGTGGAAGTTCCATTGTGTGCGCCATCCTGAAGCAGCCGGTCTCGTAGAGAGACATAATCAAACCCTGAAAATCCGTATTGCTAAGACATGTAAAGAGAAAGGTGTAGACTGGCTAGTTGCCCTGCCAGTTGCTTTATTCTACATGAGAATGGTCGCACATTCCAGATCAGGTCTGTCCCCTTATGAGGTCGTATTCGGCCGCCCCCCCAAACATGTGGGGTACACCTAGACCCCGCAGTATTACAGATGTTTCCAGCAATATGTTGACAGATTACCTAGCTTCCTTGATGTCTGCCCTACACTCTTGTCGTTCACAGGTTGCCGCTGCATTTCCAGACAATACTGAAGTGAAACCGCACGAGGTCATACCAGGGGACCTCGTCCTTGTAAGGAACTTTGATCGTTCAAGTCCGCTGGAGCCTCGTTGGAAGGAGCCGCGACTTGTTCTCCTGACCACCCGCACGGCCGTGAGGTTGGAGGGCCGCAAGGGGTGGGTCCATCTGTCTCATCTAAAGAAGTTCCATGGAGTCCGAAAAAAAACATTTGCAAAGGACATTTCTAAAGACTGCCTGAAACCAGACACTGATTTGAATCCTGAACTGAAAGTTCCTCTGTTAGAGAAAACTCCGCAACAGGAGTATAAGTTAAAGCTCCGGTCTAGTAAAATAAGTCAGCCAGTTTAATTGTCTAAGTCCCTCTCGGGTGAAACGGTTAGACAGGTCCCTGACATGTATGAGATAGACCCCCATAGTGAGAGAGTTAGTCAAAACTCTATACGATGTATCGTCATTCTAAGTTTCCTATTGTTTCTAAGTTTGATGGTTACCTGCACAAGTTATGCATTACATTTATGTTTTCCAATTTCGCATATAAATAAGTTTGCTAATGCTACAGTAGAGCACACATTTAGTGATCTGCCTCCTCACGAGCTATCCTATCGTCTTGCTATGCGTAATAATACATTCATCCGAATGTTACACTATTCACACCAGACCAGCAATGCCACTAATTGTTGGGTGTGTGGTCGACTCCCCCCTTTCCAGACACCGAAGGGAGTTCTGCCACTCTTTCCTTATCCGTTTTCACATAATGGTTCGTGTGGAGCATGGTCCATGTTAACGTCATCTTCAAATGATATGTCCCTTCTGAATAGAACATGTTTTCCAGACAAGCAAGGTCTCCCCCATAGAACAGGGTTAGATCTAGAAAATGAAGTATATAATTTAGGTAATTATTCTTCGAATTTTATGGTATTGAATGTTCAGTCTGATACTACTCCAGACTTACCTGCTATTTCAGTACTACCAGTCAAAGGCGAATTATGTGTCAGAAAGAATGGTTCCGCACATGTAGGACATAGTGATTGTACTACTACTGTCAAGTATAGTGACAGTGGGAAATCTATTTTCAAAGCATCACGTCATTCTTATTTTGTTTGTGGTCAGACCGCATATGTTCGTCTGCCCCTCGATTGGGATGGAACATGTTACATTGCCTTCCTACTGCCACCAGTTTTTCTAGCCCCATCTGATTATCATAGAAACACACATCTAGTACAGGTCAGACATAGAAGGGAGATTGAGTCCCCGATTGTCGATCAAACTGAAACTACTCTAGAACAATATCAAGATTTCAATAAAGGTTTCTTCTTCTTTATAGGACCTATCCAGAATAGTAAGTTAATACGTAGACTAACCAGAACCCTTGAAGCAGTAGTGAATGAGACTACTTCTGCTCTAGGTAACTTAACCGAAGAGCAATCTGCTATGAGATTTGTCGTGCTCCAAAATCGTCTCGTTCTTGACGTCATACTGGCCGATAGAGGAGGAGCATGTAGAGTCATCGGATCTAGTTGCTGCATTTTCATTCCTAATAACGCGCCGTCTGTTTATTCAGCTATAACCAGACTTCATAAAATTGCCCATCAGTTACACCAGAATCCAGGCACCTGGACATGGTCCGGTTGGCTCTGGAGTATCATATCTGCCTGGGGATGGAAAGTATTGTCATTTCTAGGTATTGCAGTAATGATCCTATTCAGTTGCTGCCTCTGTATACAATGTGGCCCTGCGATTTGCGGCATTTGTGCTACCTCTTGTATTCCTAGTCCTAAGTCCCGTTCCAAGACAATTCGAGACGAGCAAATGATGCTATATGAAATGATAGATGGTATCATGAATATTGATGTTTCCTGATGGAAACGTAGGGCACAAGGAGGGAATGTGGAAAAGTAAATTTTGCCATGTCATATGTGCCTACGTGTTCCCCATCTTATGTTATATGTGCATGATCGATATGCATGTATTCCCCTCTGATCGATTAAAGACGCAATTACAGTTGTGTCCATCTCTAGTATGCCAGTTTCCAGTTTTCGTGAATATAACGAATATCAGGCCTATGTAAAGCTACGTTGCCACGTTTTACAGTGTGCACGTTAATTCATTGAATTGTCCCCGTTTCTAGGCCTCAAAAGGGCCCGGACTCAGATTCAGCTCCTGTTTCCTGAACTCTCCGAGGAGCGATACAGCCCCCACCTGTATCCCTGACCCTTCACTTACTTTCATGCCTCGCAGTGCCCGGCTAGGCCTGGCTCTGCCTCCCAGTCTGCCAAGAGTATGTTATGTTTCTAGTTATCAGTCCAGCCCTCCTTCTCTGCATTCCTAAGCTACTGAATCGCATCAATAGTTTCCGTCATGGTCTAGCCTTTATGTCTCCATGTAAGAGAAATACTGTATTCATATTCATAGATTATTCCTCGCACATGCAATACATTTAGAATAATGCATGCACCAGTCTTAGTGTCTGTTAGCCTTTACCCTGATAACTTTTGGATTCTATCAACATGTACTATAAACACCAGATACTAGATATGCCTAGGTACATGTCGCTCTGACCCTCCAGACTTTCGTCTCCTCTTCTAGTGCAGAAGTCATAGCCCCCAGTTCTCCCTGGTAACACGTCATTGCCAGTTTACGCGCACCACTAGGTTAGAGGTCCCAGCTGCTCAGGTAGCCCCCTCCATGTTTCCGCCCCGTTTATGACATATTCTGTTACGTTTGCATCACATGTCTATGTATACGCCCTGTACACACCTCTTGTTACACCCACTTTATGCCTTATCTTTCGCGACTGCTACAAACTCCGCCTACTGCTACGCCTACTGTATTGAATGCAATGTAATTGTTTTTAGTATATATATTAATGCACTGTTATTAAAAGCCAGCCAATTCCCAGATCCTGCCCCCGGCAGCTGCCATCCTATTCCCATGCAGGCTGTCCTGTTCCTGTCCTTTTATGCCTGATTAAAGCCTGTATACTTCAGCTACCTCGAATCTTGACTCTTATTTATTGAGCTATCTGTTATTAGAGTATCCTGAAAAATAGAACCGGTAATTAATTATTTATTTACCACACTTATGGTGGACAAAATGATTCAGAAAAGGGGGTGGTGATGAACAGAGTGCCTGAATTAAGCAGACCACTCTTACCCAGTCCAAAGATCAGGGCTTGATCCATCACCGTTTTTTAGCTCACTGCACCATCCCAGCTCAGAACTTGGCTATATGCAAATTAGTCTGTTCCTGTCCCAGTGCATGATGGGAACAGGGCAAACCAAACTACCAAGCCAATTCTTATACTGGGAAGGAAACAAGCTTCCGGGGACCAGTTTCTGCCATTTCAGGCGTCGTCGGCCCGGCTTACTTGAATCCTGATGGTGCAATGAGCAAGGGACTCACATCTGAGTATACCCTTCCACGCTTATGGTGGACAAAATGATTCAGAAAAGGGGGTGGTGATGAACAGAGTGCCTGAATTAAGCAGACCACTCTTACCCAGTCCAAAGATCAGGGCTTGATCCATCACCGTTTTTTAGCTCACTGCACCATCCCAGCTCAGAACTTGGCTATATGCAAATTAGTCTGTTCCTGTCCCAGTGCATGATGGGAACAGGGCAAACCAAACTACCAAGCCAATTCTTATACTGGGAAGGAAACAAGCTTCCGGGGACCGGTTTCTGCCATTTCAGGCATCGTCGGCCCGGCTTGCTTGAATCCTGATGGTGCAATGAGCAAGGGACTCACATCTGAGTATACCCTTCCACGCTAATGGTGGACAAAATGATTCAGAAAAGGGGGTGGTGATGAACAGAGTACCTGAATTAAGCAGACCACTCTTACCCAGTCCAAAGATCAGGGCTTGATCCATCACCGTTTTTTAGCTCACTGCACCATCCCAGCTCAGAACTTGGCTATATGCAAATTAGTCTGTTCCTGTCCCAGTGCATGATGGGAACAGGGCAAACCAAACTACCAAGCCAATTCTTATACTGGGAAGGAAACAAGCTTCCGGGGACCGGTTTCTGCCATTTCAGGCGTCGTCGGCCCGGCTTGCTTGAATCCTGATGGTGCAATGAGCAAGGGACTCACATCTGAGTATACCCTTCCACGCTTATGGTGGACAAAATGATTCAGAAAAGGGGGTGGTGATGAACAGAGTGCCTGAATTAAGCAGACCACTCTTACCCAGTCCAAAGATCAGGGCTTGATCCATCACCGTTTTTTAGCTCACTGCACCATCCCAGCTCAGAACCTGGCTATATGCAAATTAGTCTGTTCCTGTCCCAGTGCATGATGGGAACAGGGCAAACCAAACTACCAAGCCAATTCTTATACTGGGAAGGAAACAAGCTACCGGGGACCGGTTTCTGCCATTTCAGGCGTCGTCGGCCCGGCTTGCTTGAATCCTGATGGTGCAATGAGCAAGGGACTCACATCTGAGTATACCCTTCCACGCTTATGGTGGACAAAATGATTCAGAAAAGGGGGTGGTGATGAACAGAGTGCCTGAATTAAGCAGACCACTCTTACCTAGTCCAAAGATCAGGGCTTGATCCATCACCGTTTTTTAGCTCACTGCACCATCCCAGCTCAGAACTTGGCTATATGCAAATTAGTCTGTTCCTGTCCCAGTGCATGATGGGAACAGGGCAAACCAAACTACCAAGCCAATTCTTATACTGGGAAGGAAACAAGCTTCCGGGGACCGGTTTCTGCCATTTCAGGCGTCGTCGGCCCGGCTTGCTTGAATCCTGATGGTGCAATGAGCAAGGGACTCACATCTGAGTATACCCTTCCACGCTTATGGTGGACAAAATGATTCAGAAAAGGGGGTGGTGATGAACAGAGTGCCTGAATTAAGCAGACCACTCTTACCCAGTCCAAAGATCAGGGCTTGATCCATCACCGTTTTTTAGCTCACTGCACCATCCCAGCTCAGAACTTGGCTATATGCAAATTAGTCTGTTCCTGTCCCAGTGCATGATGGGAACAGGGCAAACCAAACTACCAAGCCAATTCTTATACTGGGAAGGAAACAAGCTTCCGGGGACCGGTTTCTGCCATTTCAGGCGTCGTCGGCCCGGCTTGCTTGAATCCTGATGGTGCAATGAACAAGGGACTCACATCTGAGTATACCCTTCCACGCTTATGGTGGACAAAATGATTCAGAAAAGGGGGTGGTGATGAAGAGTGCCTGAATTAAGCAGACCACTCTTACCCAGTCCAAAGATCAGGGCTTGATCCATCACCGTTTTTTAGCTCACTGCACCATCCCAGCTCAGAACTTGGCTATATGCAAATTAGTCTGTTCCTGTCCCAGTGCATGATGGGAACAGGGCAAATCAAACTACCAAGCCAATTCTTATACTGGGAAGGAAACAAGCTTCCGGGGACCGGTTTCTGCCATTTCAGGCGTCGTCGGCCCGGCTTGCTTGAATCCTGATGGTGCAATGAGCAAGGGACTCACATCTGAGTATACCCTTCCACGCTAATGGTGGACAAAATGATTCAGAAAAGGGGGTGGTGATGAACAGAGTGCCTGAATTAAGCAGACCACTCTTACCCAGTCCAAAGATCAGGGCTTGATCCATCACCGTTTTTTAGCTCACTGCACCATCCCAGCTCAGAACTTGGCTATATGCAAATTAGTCTGTTCCTGTCCCAGTGCATGATGGGAACAGGGCAAACCAAACTACCAAGCCAATTCTTATACTGGGAAGGAAACAAGCTTCCGGGGACCGGTTTCTGGCATTTCAGGCGTCGTCGGCCCGGCTTGCTTGAATCCTGATGGTGCAATGAGCAAGGGACTCACATCTGAGTATACCCTTCCACGCTTATGGTGGAAAAAATGATTCAGAAAAGGGGGTGGTGATGAACAGAGTGCCTGAATTAAGCAGACCACTCTTACCCAGTCCAAAGATCAGGGCTTGATCCATCACCGTTTTTTAGCTCACTGCACCATCCCAGCTCAGAACTTGGTTATATGCAAATTAGTCTGTTCCTGTCCCAGTGCATGATGGGAACAGGGCAAACCAAACTACCAAGCCAATTCTTATACTGGGAAGGAAACAAGCTTCCGGGGACCGGTTTCTGGCATTTCAGGCGTCGTCGGCCCGGCTTGCTTGAATCCTGATGGTGCAATGAGCAAGGGACTCACATCTGAGTATACCCTTCCACGCTTATGGTGGAAAAAATGATTCAGAAAAGGGGGTGGTGATGAACAGAGTGCCTGAATTAAGCAGACCACTCTTACCCAGTCCAAAGATCAGGGCTTGATCCATCACCGTTTTTTAGCTCACTGCACCATCCCAGCTCAGAACTTGGCTATATGCAAATTAGTCTGTTCCTGTCCCAGTGCATGATGGGAACAGGGCAAACCAAACTACCAAGCCAATTCTTATACTGGGAAGGAAACAAGCTTCCGGGGACCGGTTTCTGCCATTTCAGGCGTCGTCGGCCCGGCTTGCTTGAATCCTGATGGTGCAATGAGCAAGGGACTCACATCTGAGTATACCCTTCCACGCTTATGGTGGACAAAATGATTCAGAAAAGGGGGTGGTGATGAACAGAGTGCCTGAATTAAGCAGACCACTCTTACCCAGTCCAAAGATCAGGGCTTGATCCATCACCGTTTTTTAGCTCACTTCACCATCCCAGCTCAGAACTTGGCTATATGCAAATTAGTCTGTTCCTGTCCCAGTGCATGATGCCTACTCCTGGGGCACCATAAAACATCATATACAAAGTTAGAGGCGTTTCTGTGGCTTATGGGGGGCTACAGAGCCTGAGGCCATGCACATTTAATGAGTGATGTCATCGCTTTCAGGCAAGCTTTTGTTTCCTTTTTTATAAAAAATGTGCCTTGAGACATATTTACATTTTGAACATGCTGGGTGCCTGTGACTACTCGGGAAACCAGTTCCTGCCTTTTGTTAGGAGTTATGGGGAAACTTGAAAACCTGTGATAAGGTTCTGATTACCCTTCTTCTGTACTGGGGGGATGGGGTTCCCCGGGACATTTTCCATGTCCAGGCCGCAGTGAAAGGTGTCCCCTGGGCCAAGAGTGACACAATTGAGTGGGCCTCATTCATGCCACCTGCCCATAAAAATGATAACATTGTGATTGAACTGACCCCAGGGTCTTGGCCCTTCCCGGAAGAAACGTCAGTCATCATAGCGGAGCGCTAAACACTCTGCTGTCTGCCCTGTTCCCCAGGAGGACCAACCTTTCCTGGCTTTTGTCTCTGGCCCCATCGGGCCAATCGGCACTGTTTTGGTGATGTTCCGCTTCTGGTGGCCAGCTCTATCCACCAGGGGCCTTTTATTGAGGACTCCTTGCCACTCAATTTGTTTTTTATTCCTTGAGCTTGGTTTTCTGCTCCAGCAGCTGTGCCTGACTTCGGTCTGGGATCCTCACTTGCCTTTGTCCACATGCTTCTTATGAGCCCCTCTACAGCTCTCTAGCAGAGTATATTTCCTTTTGCACTACCCATGCATCCTACAGGGCACCTGCTTGTCAGTAGCAGAGTCATTGCCCCCCATTCTGATTGAGGTCACGAAGCTGTAGGGCAGTACACAAAAGATTCAGGGAATCTGCCCCAAACAGGTTCATTCCTCCATTGTATCTCAGAAGGTATAAGGGGCCAGTGCCACCAGCCCTGGAAAATCAGTCCTGATCCCTGGGTGCCTGTTGGAGTCAAAATCTTAAAGTACATTCGTGTAGTGGAATTCTATTTCCAACTGGACTTTCCAACAGCCTTGTTGCTCCCAGTTTCAATGAGTTCTCAACTGTCTCTCTTTTGTGAAGGAGTTTTTAAGTAAAAGGTAGGCACCCCTGCCCAAGCCTAAGGTGCCACTTCATCGCTCCATCTCTGCCCTAACTCCCTGCGTAGTATTCTGGGGCTTTTAAACATGGAACATCTTGGCTTGAAGTGGAGTATGGAAAGACCCTCCCTGAGAGCTTCAGTGCCTCTCTCAGCTGTCAGCTTCCTGAATGCTTTCCATCAAAACTTACTGTGCCTGGCATCAGAGGCCTGGCCTTCTTCCTTTGTTTGTGTGGGCTATGCGTTGTCAGGCCAGGTAAAGGTGGAAGAGTTAATTACTACATGCAGATTTTCCACCCATCCCTTCTTTTCCCAGGACCTGGGACAAACATGGGCAAATGGCTTCATTGTGTGAGGAGCACTTTGATTCTCCTGCTGGCCAGAAGTGTAATTAACTTAGCCCAGTAGGAAGGACAAAGACCTGGAATCTGCTTATGAGCTGAGACATGGAATTATGACAGACAAGCTATAAGAAACCCACATCCTGAAGAGCCCAGCTGCCCAGCTCCAACTAGACCTACCCTGGACCCTGCTGATGGCTTTCCCTGACCTCAAGTATTGTCCCTATAGTCCGGGCCCCTTGGATGAGTGTTAGAGTGTACTTCTGCTGCCTAACCCTAAATGATGGTACTTAAAAGCATTTTCAAGGAAGTTTGCCAAAAGAAACAGAGGCTGCGGGAGAGGGTGTGTTCCCTAGCCTCCAAGTGTCACATGTAAGCCCAGAGGACTGGTGGTGGTTTTCCAGGCTACCCTTACAATTCCTACCCTGGGAGGAGAAGGTCTTGCAGATCCTACATCCTGAATAGTTGCCAGTAAGGAGCAGAGTTGAATTCAAAGCCCTCTCTACATGTCATCGTATCCTTGCTGGGAAGGCGCCAGCACCACTCCAGAACCTAGTCACCAGGTATGCACCAACACGCGCTCTGCGCTCCTCACATGAAGGCCTATTAAAGGTCCCTAGGGTAAGGAGGGCTAGCATGGGAGGAAGCTCCTTTCACTACCTGGTGGCGAAGAGCTGGAATGCCCTACCTCTTAACCTCCGCCTGGAGCCATCTGAACCGAGCTTCCGGAAAAAGCTAAAAACATACCTATTTTCACGATAACCGGGCTCACTCCACACTCCTGTTTCTGAGTTTTTCGGTTTCAGCGCGGGGACACGCCATCTGAGCGTAACCAGGCGCTCTATAAAACTCCCTTATTATTATTATTATTATTATGACTGGAAATCCTGGTGAAGTGGAGTCTGGTAAGTTATACTTTACAAAGTCCCATTAAAGCTCAATGCCTGTTTGTTCTCAACATAGCTATACCCAATGTGTCATGCACATATTTTCCTATCATTCAAACCTCAAAGTATCAGTATCATATAATTTGGAAAGTTTGTGTGAATGCATTGTGAATGCATTGTGTTGCTAAGATTACAGGTGTCAATCTCCTTTACAGGACACATGGTGGCATGGTTCCTGTAAGAGTTACAACACCAAATAAACCATTAGCCATAAGTGTGCCATATTGTGTCAGTCCCATTTCCACTACATATTTTCCACAGGTATGTTCCAGTAAATATTTTGCAGGTGTTGGGGATGTGTCTTTGAAATGACTACATCTACCATGATGCCCTGTTTCTGTTTTTTTCAGACGAATATTGCCTTGTCATATTGCTGCAGGTAATTCTATCGGTGTCAGAGTCTCTCTTCCTGTGGCAGATGTAAAATCGCCAGATGTAGGAGCACAGGAAGGGGTAGCTGCATCTGGGAAAGCCCTGCATATATATGTGGAAATGTCCTACAGCACGTCAGTCAGGGAGCCTATATTGGAATTGTGAGCCTCCACCTGCTCCCTCTGCAACTCCTTCATTTCCTGGAGATTGGTGAGAAACTGGCTCATCATGTCTTGAGACTGGTGATAGACTCCTAAGACTTGGCCAATAGTGGTCCGGGCGAGAGTAAACCAATGGCCTCACTAAGCTGGCCCACATTATCCATCTAATGACCCCTAACTCCATCCTACCCTGTGCACCTGGACCACTTTGTCCCATCTGATGGGTTCCTGGGTGAGCGGGAGCTTGTGGTGCTGTGGTCTCAACATTACCCAGGACTGGGGGCACACAATAAGTGTCACAGTGGTAAGAACAGAGGAAGTAGTGCCAACACACGACGGTGAATAAGTCCAATTTAATCTTCACATCTTCCATTCAATCACAGTGCAAGTTGCCTCGATACAAGATTTGTACACCCAAACTCTGTCTGTCTTTCCCAAGATCAACCCAAGTTTCCATGTACTACGTAACACCACCATATGCCTACACATGTCACCACTTGAAACATCTATATAAAGATGACAAGATGGCAGAACCTAAAACAAATCCAATCAAAAATATTACCAATTAAAAACAACATAATTGACACATTACAAAGCCAACTTTTGGAGGGCACAGTTTCACAGCAACTTGCATGTTGATTGAATGGAAGTGTTTCTGATTCCAGTAGACAAGTTCTCTAGCATATGGTGGCACTAAGTCAATATGTGTGCCATCATTTACTCCAAACAAGTGGAGCATGTATAACGTTCCACATACACGTCGCACAGCAATAGAAGAATTCCTGAAAACTCTTGTCCGTTCAATGGTCCATTTAAATAAATGCTTATCTACAATATAATCCATAAATTAATCACTTTTTTTTCGCCATTTAGATCAGAGACTTTTCAAAAGCAAGTGGGAATGCGCAGCCCCAGGCAGCCACGTTCATAATTACCCAATGCATTTTGGTCTAAAAATCGCTCTTCATCAGGGGTCGCTGCAATGTTAAAACAAACAACGATATCAGAAATTTGAGACAGCTCTCTTTTAACATGCTTATAACCTTAGCACTTAAAGCTATTCATCTCCAATTTATCCGATCGATATTGTGATACTACTGTGTCCCCCTGTGCAAAACCAGGTCCCCTTGATTAAAAACTCCATCATCAATAATGTGCTCTCCAACATTCCTAAACATTGCTTTCAATTACATTGATCATTATAGGTGAAACTGAAACATCCTAAATAAACCATCCATCCCTCCGTTTTTTGCCCTTAATCCTGAAAAAACATTAGTACCTGCAAATTGCTGCTTCATAGGCCAAAAATGTAATTGAAAGCAATGTTTAGGGATGTGTGGAGCACATTATTTTTTTTTTATAAATCTTTTTATTAAACAACACGTACTGTCAGCATGGTAGCATGTAGCGAGTTATCATTATGTGCATGAGAGGAAATCAACAAATAATCACAACAATAATCAGATTATGAGCTGAATTTAGCTGCTACTAATCCTTAAACATTACTTTTATTGCAAGGACAGGTCTTCGACAGGGGTGTAGCGTGGTGGGCTACAGATCTCTCCCTGGTATGTGTTCAAGGCCCCCCATATCAGTGACCATTTCTTCGGGCAACCCCTAGCGAGGTACACTATTTTCTCATGGAACATACACCAGTCCATGTGTTTCTTCCATTCTGCTACGGTTGGCGAGTTTGTAGCTCCCCATAGCTGAGCGATGTTCCTTTTTGCCACCATGCGGTCTAGGGTGACCCAGATCCTACCCATTCTGCTCCAGTCCGTGGGTTCCCAAACATTCAAAAGGCACCTTTTCGCCTCTAGGGGGGTGTCCAAGTCCAACACCTCACTAAGAACAGTATGTATTCACCATCAACACACATTAATGAGATCACATTCCCATATGATATGCATAAACGGGCGCTCATTGCCACATTGCCTTCTGCACTCCCCTCGCAATGCCCTCCTTATTCGAACCAGGCAGGGTCCAGAGACATACATCCTATGCAATATCTTGAGCTGAGCAAGTCGCAGCCTAGCCGAAATCACCACCTCTCAATGAGAGGCGAGTGCCTCCTGCCATTCCTCATCATCCAGTTCAAGCCAATTCCTTTCCCAACTCGCTCTGATGCCCTGTAGGGGATTTGCAGTGTTATTTATCAGCTTCTTATACGTGAGAGAGATTGCCTTCTCTGGCAGCTGGCCATCGAGTAGTGAATCTTCAAGGGGTGTGTACTGTGGTGGGGGTGGAACCTTTAGTGAAGTGAGTCTGTAATGCATGCCGGACTTGGAGATACCTGAAAGTGTTCTGTGTGTGCGCGTTCATGTTTCTGTTTCAGGGTTGAAAATGGTACCACGTCGCCCTTTACCCACATATCTCCGACACTTCCAATAAGGTCCCATGTGTCAAACCCTTTTGACCAAAGATATAACAAAAGGGGGGAGAGAGAGAGAAGTGGATTCAGTCTCCCTAGGCATTATGAATAAACAAAATGGAATCCACTCAGAGGGTGGCAGTGGTCCCTAACGTGATGGGGAACACACAGTGTTGTTTAAATGCCCCTCACACACCAACAGGCCCCTTGGTGTCATGCTTCATCATCGGGGCCTCTGCATCCCTCTACGGGATGCGGCGTGCTACGACTAACGGCTACGTAGGAGCACTAAGTAGTGAACTATGTGAGGGTGTGTGTGTATATTGAGGGAAGAGTGTGAGTGAGGTGAGGTGAAAAAAGTGAGTAAAAATACCTGGCACGTAGGAAAACAATTTTTTATTATGTCCTCGGCTGGTATTGATAAAAGGTGCAGAATCTGGTTGATAAAATACGTACTAGGGTATATCAACCATTAAGGTGTCAACATGTTTCGGAGCACAAGGCTCCTTCTTCAGGACGAGGATATGCCCTTTATCCTCACCTTACTCACATGAAATGTGAAAGTGTTTGAAAATTAAAAAAAAAAATGTGTAATGTACCTATCAATGTTTATAAATAGGTATCTTCGTTGCGCCCAATTGGCGTTTGAAAAAACCTGTGAAAAAAAGACATAATAAATATACTAGACGGATGTCCTGGAACATAGTAAACATAATAGTCGGATGTCCAGGAACTGAGGAATTTTCAAACACTTTCACATTTCATGTGAGTAAGGTGAGGATAAAGTGCATATCCTCGTCCTGAAGAAGGAGCCTTGTGCTCCGAAACATGTTGACACCTTAATGGTTGATATACCCTAGTACGTATTTTATCAACCAGATTCTGCACCTTTTATCAATACCAGCTGAGGACATAATAAATTTTTTTTTCCTACTTGCCAGGTATTTTTTACTCACTTTTTTCACCTCACCTCACTCACACTCTTCCCTCAATATACACACACACCCTCACATAGTTCACTACTTAGTGCTCCTACGTAGCCGTTAGTCATAGCACGCCGCATCCCGTAGAGGGATGCGAAGGCCCCGATGATGAAGCATGACACCAAGGGGCCTGTTGGTGTGTGAGGGGCATTTAAACAACACTGTGTGTTCCCCATCACGTTAGGTCCCCAAACCCTTTTGACCTCCACAGGTCTCCAAGTTTCTCTGAATCACAGAGAGGTATTGGCAGTGTTAATTTATGTTCCCATCCAAGTCTTTTAGGTGGTGCGTGCCAGACCTGTACGGTATGTTTGGTCGGTCCGGTGAGGGGGAACCGCCGCAGTCTAGAATAGAGGGTCCTGTTGTAATTTCCCCCAGGGAGGAGCCATCTGTCCATGGCACAGCCTGGATCATCTATGTGCCGATATGTGCCATGATTAATGGCCGTAAAGTGGGAAGCCCAATAATATTTCTTGAGGTCAGGAAGACTGACCCCTCCATCAAACCAGTTAAGGGTGAGTTTAGTCAGTGCTATTTGGGGCTTCCCCTCCCACAGCAAGTCCCTCTGCAGTCCTTTTATTTCCCTGAAGTATCGGGCAGGCACTGGGTCAGTGTAGTTCTACAAAGCATAGAGGAAGCGGGGCACGAACATCATTTTAAAAAGCGCTGCCCTACCCAACAGTGAGAGAGGGAGTGCCTTCCATGCTACTAAATCTTGCTTTAATTTTTGTAATGGCGGGAGTAGGTTGTGAGCGTAACGGAGGTTTGGTTCGATGTCACAAAGATCCCCAAGTATTCAAAACCTGTATCGGTTATTTGTATGGGGCAGCCCATGGGTATGATTATTGGGTCTCCATTGAGGACATACAGGGTGGATTTACCCCAGTTTATGGAGTGGAGCACATTATTGATGATGGAGTTTTTAATCAAGAGGACGTGATTTTGCCCAGAGGGACACAGTAGTATCACAATATTGACCATATAAATTGGAGATGGATTGCTTTAAGCGCTAAGGTTATGACCATGTTAAAAGAGAGTTGTCTCAAATTTGTGATATTGTTGTCTGTTTTAACATTGTCGGTACAAAAGGGGGTGGTGATGAACGGAGCATCAGAACCAATCAAACACTCACACCCAGTCAAAAGATCTGGGTTTGATCCATCACCGTTCTTTAGCCCACTCTGCCACCCCAGTTCAGACATGGCTATATGCAAATCAGTCTGACCCTGTGCCTCATGGGAACAGTCCAGCCCGAACTGCCAAGCCATGCCTTCCCTGGACTGGAAACAAGCTTCCGAGGACCGGTTTCTGGCATTCCAGCCGTCTTCAGCCCGGCTTGCTTGAATCCAGTGGCAAAGTGAGCAAGGGACTCACGTCAGAGCATACCCTGCCACACTTATGGCGGCCAAAAGCGGTACAAAAGGGGGTGGTTGTGATGGACGGAGCATCAGAACCAATCAAACACTCACACCCAGTCAAAAGATCTCGGTTTGATCCATCACCGTTCTTTAGCCCACTCTGCCACCCCAGTTCAGACATGGCTATATGCAAATCAGTCTGACCCTGTGCCTCATGGGAACAGTCCAGCCCGAAGTGCCAAGCTATGCCTTCCCTGGACCGGAAACAAGCTTCCGAGGACCGGTTTCTGGCATTCCAGCCGTCTTCAGCCCGGCTTGCTTGAATCCAGTGGCAAAGTGAGCAAGGGACTCACGTCTGAGCATACCCTGCCACACTTATGGCGGCCAAAAGCGGTACAAAAGGGGGTGGTGATGGACGGAGCATCAGAACCAATCAAACACTCACACCCAGTCAAAAGATCTGGGTTTGATCCATCACCGTTCTTTAGCCCACTCTGCCACCCCAGTTCAGACATGGCTATATGCAAATCAGTCTGACCCTGTGCCTCATGGGAACAGTCCAGCCCGAACTGCCAAGCCCCTCTGCAGTCCTTCTATTTCCCTGAAGTAACGGGCAGGCACTGGGTCAGTGTAGTTCTACAAAGCATAGAGGAAGCGGGGCACGAACATCATTTTAAAAAGCGCTGCCCTACCCAACAGTGAGAGAGGGAGTGCCTTCCATGCTACTAAGTCTTGCTTTCATTTTTGTAATGGCGGGAGTAGGTTGTGAGCGTAACGGAGGTTTGGTTCGATGTCACAAAGATCCCCAAGTATTCAAAACCTGTAGCGATTATTTGTATGGGGCAGCCCATGGGTATGATTGGTGGGTCTCCATTGAGGACATACAAGGTGGATTTACCCCAGTTTATGGAGTGGAGCACATTATTGATGATGGAGTTTTTAATCAAGAGGACGTGATTTTGCCCAGAGGGACACAGTAGTATCACAATATTGACCATATAAATTGGAGATGGATTGCTTTAAGCGCTAAGATTATGACCATTTGAAAAAAGAGAGTTGTCTCAAATTTGTGATATTGTTGTCTGTTTTAACATTGTAGCAACCCCTGAAGAAGGGCGACATTTAGCCCACAATGCATTGGGTAATTACGAATGTGGCTGCCGGGGGCTGCATATTCCCATGTGCTTTTGAAAAGGCCTGGATAGGCATTTCCTCAGCATTTGAAACAAATGGGATTTACAAAGTCTCTGATCTAAATGGAGAAAAAAAACGTGATTAACTTATGAATTATATTGTGGATAAAAATGTATTAAAATGGAATATTGAACGCACAAGAGTTTTCAAGAATTCTTATATTGCGGTGCGACGTGTACGTGGAACATTATACATGCTCTACTTGTTTGGAAACCATTGAAGAAGTGCTGTGGGGACATAGCACAATCACGCCTGCATGTATAATCTTGCTTACAAGCATTCTTCTAAAACAGAGGATCATTATTACACAGGAGTGCAAACTATCATTCTTTAAATTCCATCAAATACTACAACCACATGTGGTAGGCGACCCAAACCGTAAATGTAACACACTACACATAAATGTTTATTTTTAAAAAAAATAAGTGTTCATTGAAGTGTTAATATATAAACATACTAACCTCAATTGTGAGTGGAGGTGACACACTCAACAGTTACAAACACACTATTCTGAACTTCGAACATAGTGGGTGTCTGACCTTGTTGATAGGACATTTGGAACCAGACAGGCGAGGCAAAAATTGACCTCACTGTGGACAGTAAACTCCACGACGGACACAGCCATAGGCTAACATTGGTGAATGTAACGGTAGTAGGCCAATGGCTGTGTAAATCTCCACTGAAGATAGCTTATGTCGCGTACATGCTTTTTTCCCCAAATAACATAATTCTTTGGTTCTCTCCGTATCTGTCCCTAATATTACAATATATCTAATCTAGTACTCCCTGAAACCTCTTTGAAATATTTGTAGATAATTCTAAATTTTGCAGGTACAGTAGCATGTGGATTGAAGAAAATTGACCAGGTCACACAACCACAACTCAAGTTAAACTGTCTACTGGAAAAGCAAAGGATTATTTTCAAAACCCTTTGTCTGGTACATGAACACTTTTAAGCCACTGATAAATATCCTCTTGCCTCACTCTTTATTCTCTTTAATCCGGTTAGGAGCTGTTAGACCTGATAGCCTTACCCTAGTATTTCTGCAGACTTTTGCCTTCACCCCCTTTTTTGCTAACTAGTTTTTGTTGGCATTAGGACTCTGTGCACTGTACCCCTTCTGACCAATGGTAAAGTGCCTGTGCTGTCTCCCTAATGCATGGTAAAATTGTCCTACACCTAATTAGTCCATTCAATTTACTTATACATTCCCAGTAAATGGTACTACATGAACCCAGGGCCTTTGAATTAAATGTTACTGGTGAGCTGCAACACTCATTGTGCAACCCACTAAAGTAGCACTGTAAAACCTGTCTCGGGTGTGCCATTGCAGCCTGCAGTGTAGTTTTAAACTGAAATTTCGACCTGGCAAAACAAACCTTTTGCCCGGCTTAAACCTTCCTTTTTAATACTTCTAAATCACTCCCTAACCACTCATATTCATGGAATTGTAATTACGTTTTACATGTCCTGGCAATGAAAAGCTCCAAAAGTCATTTTTTACTGTTGTGAGGCAATCTCTCCCATTGACTAACACTGGATTGCCGTACTACACTTAATAAGTGCTAACTTTGGATTGGGATGAGATAGCAACTCAAATCACTTGCAATTTAAAATTATTTTTCATGGTCAAGTTATATCGCAGTTTTGAGTTGTGAAAATGCCACTTTTGGAATGTTGCAATTTTTCTGCCCAAACCAACTGTGCCCTTCTGCCAGTGTCCTGGGTCACATGACTGAATGGCTCTCCTTTTGTCGATTGTGTATTGTTTTTGGATATTGAGACAAAAGAGGCCTAGGTGTGGAGGGGGAGTGTCTTCCTGATAGGAAGAATGGGAGGAGCTGCGTCCTGCCCTGTTTATAATTTCAAAGGGTTCTTCCTACAGCATATACAAAGGAACCTTACACCAGCCGCGGCCCATGCAGGTAAGATGGGCCGGGCGGTGGGCCAAGGTGGGGGGGGATTTCGACAGACGATGATGGAAAATGAATTTTCTATTGAATTTTCCCTCGTGGTCATCTGTTGAACCTCCCCAACCCTGCCCCACAGCTCTTACCTGCATGGGATGTGGCTGCCTTACACCATGCCCTTGCCTTAGTTCACCCTAGGCAGTTTGAAAGCAGAAGTAGGGGAAGAAGTGACCTGAACCAGTTTGGGGGTAAGTCACAGAATTCCCCCACACAAAGGCTGGCACCATGTATAAAAGGGCGACCTTCAGAATCTCCCATCAGAGCACTCCTGACCTGTGGAAAATTCAGAAGAAGGACTAGTCTGATGTCTGAGGGAGAGGGACTGCCCTGCTGACTGAAAAATTGAAGATTGGACATGCTTGACTTGAACCCAAGCTACCCAGAGTGACTCCAAGGGTCAATTGGCAAACCTCCTATGTGTGCTACAGGGACACAATAAACTTCCAGAGGCCTCCCTGCAACTGCCCGGCCGACCAACATCTACTGGGCATGCCTGGTCCTCCCTGAGCCCTGCTGCTGGCCACTGCTTGAGTGAGTCCTGATGCTCAAGAGATGCCCCCCACCAAGTCTTTAACTCTTTGGCTGGCATCAGTATAAACTCCTCTTGAGGAAAAGGTAAAGACACAGACATTTTGGTTTCCTCGCTACTTCAATGTGACCTCTTAGTGCCAACAAAACACCACCCAAGGCTACCACCAACGTGAAGATCCTGAACAAACTGCACTTCACACTGACATTGATTGTCTGCATCAGTCGCTAGCATGAATCTCCAGCAACGACTAGCCCCTCGCACAGTAACAGCGACTGTCTGTGAGGTCTGCTCCTCACACCGACAATGACCTCCTTGCAGCACGTGCAAATGCAATTGGGAGCTTCTGGCAATCATTTGAGGAGGTGACCCTTCAGTGGGACGAACCTGGACTCTGTATCTGACCTGTGCTGCATCCCGGTCAACCTGAACTTGTGACTAATAACCCCCTTTTTAACAGTAACTCATGTCAAGAAAATGTGGGCCTGGGGGTCGAGCCTTATCCTTCCTAGGCCATCATCTCTGGAACCGTTTATATATTTGTATCAAATGTATTATTTTCCTTCTGTACATCAAGAAGGCCTGAAAACATTTCTATTAAGTTAATAATTTCCAAGTTTACTGTTGGCAGTCTGCCAATTGTGGTTCTATTCACACTGCCAATGCGCCCACATCAGGTGAACAAAATTCTTTACAAACTTTCTATTCCACTTTTTTGTTTGAACCTGTCTTTCACAATCACAGATTGGAAAAAAACACATTCCCAGGAAGAAATCACAAACAATGCAAAAATCAGTAAAATATAACATTGAGATTTATGCAATATTTCTCTAATGTAAAACATGTTCATCCAAGCCTATATTGCGCATTTCCACCGTAAAAAATTGTTTTCTTTGTTATTTCATCCATTAACACCCCATGCATCACTTTGCAGCATCAATAGTCTAATTCTGTTTAATCGTATTGTTTCACTTGGATGCCCTTCACTATAAAAACATAAATCTACAGTATACTCACAGTGTGAAAACAAATAATGCTGTATGCTTTTTAGCTTTTTTAGCATTTTCCTTTTGTGTTTGTTTCCACACCCTCTGTCTCCATTCCCTTAGAACGCCTTTTGTGTACAGATGTTCACAGGCATTTTTGCATCTGCTCAGAGCCTACACGTATGAGACGGAATACCATATTATACTCGTTCTAAGTCATCGTGAAGACATAGGGTAAAAGCAAAAAAGAGTCAGAAATATATTATACAAGGTGACTTATAAAATAAGAGAAGCCAATAAAATTATATTAATTGTGATATGCATTATTTAGGTCTAGTAACCCTGAAAAAAAGATATTTCCTTTTTCCACTTACTTGGATTTTGCTGGATGTTACAAACGTGCGGCTAATTTCAAGATCTATAGTTTGCCTATGCCAAATACAGTTAATTAGTTCATATCATAGTTTTACGCCATTAACATATGTAAGTAAATGTGTAAACAATTTTTGACGTCTACCACAATGCTGTTATTAGGAAACGGGTATTCACTTTGCTGTAGGCTGCTCCTGAGAAAGTTAGAATTTCAAAGTCTTGTTTACAAAAGTCTCCAAATCCACCCGAGTTTAGCCTGTCTATCGCAAAGGAATAGGTTAAAGATTGTTAGGCCTAGTTCATATGGCTCAGATCTTTCAAGCTGGTAGTCCATGTGAAAGCTGCATACATTTTGTTACTTCTCTGCTCAGGACACTATTCTATGCAGCTTTTATATACCATCTAGAAGTAAGTCAACATTTTGGATTTGAAATGCCACTTACCTGATCATTGTGGCCAAACGGTTAGTTGAAATAACGTGACATGTTGTAAAACACCTGAACAATCAGGCTTGGTGTGTCAGTTTCACCAAGAGCAAATAGAAAGTACTCACTAATTATTGCATATAATATAAAGGCATGAATTTACTCGGTTATTTTTACAGAAATATTTTGAGATTGGGTAAGAAAGAAGTATGCAATTATTGACGGTGAAGAGGGAAGTGTAGTGTCTTTCACGGTTTTCATTATCCGTTATTTTCTTTTGGTGGAAATAAAATGTATTTGTAGATAGACCTTCTAAGCAGGCACTTCTTATGACGTATCAACGCCTGGGTGGCTAATGATAATAATCTCTTTATGTTCGAAGTAAAACTCCTCTCTTGCCAATAAAGTTATTATTTGCACGCAGGCAATTGTCATTAAGAAAAGAGCAAATGCAGATAGCCAATCACAGAAACAGAATAAATAGAACTAGTGTAGTGGGTGTCGATCTTCTTATCAATTGGTAAAAGCCTTTAGTCCTCTGATAGCAGTAGCTTGTAAATGAGGTATCGCAAACCTCAAATACATTTTACCAGGGTAAAATAAATCAAAGGTGTGGAAAGTGCCATTGCATTTTTTACATCTTTGGAGACGAGGAGAGATATTTCAATGTGTGCTCTGCAAAATGATTTTGATTCTGCATTTTAATTGAACAAATCAATACATTCCCGGAGTTGAGGTTATCATTAGCTTAAATTAATCATTTCAGTTCATAATAGTGATTTATAAAGACAAAGCCCATGACAGCATAGACAAAGGTGGGTGATCCTACAAACCATTATTTGTCATGTGTTAATATTATAGACATTATTATACTAAATTGCAGTTCTACATAAGTATAACTCATCAAAGAAGCAAACGATGGAATGGGAATCCAGCAAGTTATGTATTCTTACTGTTAAAGTTAACAATTATTGAAGCAAATGCTCTAAAAGAAAATGTGTGGCCATTGCACCTTTATCCATAAATCTGTCCTTCTTTCTGTTCATTCATCACTATCTCTCTAATACCATCAATATGAGTAGCCACTTAATTCCGATGAATAGTAGTGGAAGTTAACAGCTTCATTACAGCTGTTCAGTTAGGTGGGTCCTATGTTGTGGAGTGCCTTGAACGTGTGAATAAAGAGTTTGAAATGAGCAGATTTGTGTATGGAGAGCCAGAAGAGCTCCCTGAGGTGTGGTGTGATCCATGTTTGCAATTTGGTTAAGGGTAAGTTTGACAGCTGAGTCCTTGATAGTTTGCAGTCCTTTAATGAGTTGCTTGGTAATACCAGCATAGAGGGTATTCCTGTAGTCCAGCTTGCTGCTCACAAGGATGTGAGTGACAGTTTTCCTGGTGTTTTGCTTGAGGGTGTAGAAGCAGAATGCAGTGGAAGTATTGAATTGTATGGCCATGTCCAACTTGCTGATGATGATGATCCTGAGCTTCTTGGGATGGGGCTGGGCATAGGTGTTGGCCTGAGTTTGAGGTGTGAGGACCTGTGCTGGGGATAGCGTCACACAAGGGCGGTTCCAAAGACAATGCATCAATCCCAAGATGTGGGCTGCGACAGTGATGCAAGTCTTTTACTATGGGTCCAATCAACGCAGAACCGTCAGTGCATTGTTCCTGTTCAGGAATGCACCACTCAGCCAAGGAGATTGATCAGTTATGCTAAGGGATGCGTCGCTCAGCAGAGAAGATGCATTGCTTCAATTGCCAAGCACCTTAGAACCACTTCCAAGGATCCAAGACTGGGTGGCACCACTTGGCAGGGTAGATTAAAAAATGGCAGAGTTCAGGTGCAGGTGATTGGAAGCTGAATAACTATGCGGACGATACGCAGCTGATTTTATCAATAAACAAAGATCAGGTCGACCCTCATGGCAACTTTCAGGCATGCCTCCTGGATATATCTAACTTGATGAATGCAAACTCACTTAAAATGAACAGAAGTAAAACAGAGCTCCTTTGCTGTCCTTCTAGCAAGATCTCCACACCCCTACCACCTAACTTCTGGCCTTTGCCCACGGAAACCCCGCTGGTCAACTCAACTGCAGTACGAAGCCTGAGGGTAGCTTTAGAAGAAACCCTTTCTATGGAAAGCGAGCGAGTGAATAGAATCACTGGGACCTGCTTAGCATTGATTCACTCCCTTAGGAAGCTATACCCATTGCTTGATCTCCCAGCTAGATCATTGATTTCTAGAGCGCTATATTAAGTAGGCTGGCCTATTGTAACACACACTTTATAAGGAGCTCCCAGCTTTTTACTAAAAAAGTTGGAATGCATCCAGATAGTCACAGCAAAGCTAACACTAAACAGACCCCAACACTCTTCGGCTACAAATGCCCTTTGAGATCTTCATTGGCTGCCTATTAAACAGAGGATTATATTCAGTCAGTCAGTCAAAAAAGTCTTTATTTCGATTTGCATCATAAAAGACAAGAACAATTATAACACAATCATCATACAAATACCACAATAAAATTCATAAATCCAGTACATTTTAAGAACCTGTTAAAAACGTATTAAATATAAATACAAAGACACACGACTAATACAGTGCATATATAAGTTTAAAAAGATACATAGAGAATAATTAAAAAATATACATCCATCAGGCTACAATGTAGACACAGTGTGTTAAGTCCTAAGTCCTAAGGTGCCGAAGCCGAAGTGACCGAGCCCAACTGATACATTTAGATACCCCTATAACAATATGCTCAGTGGTATCAGATTTCAATATTCTACTAGCAGTCAGGGCTGATCTGGTCCCTAAAGAGCAGCACACCGGCTTCAGCCAAACTCGTCTAGGCAGTTAATACAAGGGACAGCAGAAGAGGAAAAGATCTACTGTTTCCACCACATCAACACAAAAGGGACATTTATCAATGCTAGGTGGGATCCAAGAGCTCGTTATCCCTCGGAGCGGGAGAGTGCCTACCCTTAACTGATGGTATAATTTACGATCTAATGGCTTCGTAATAATGTCCCAATAATCCTCGTAGACCGGAGCATCCTTGATGTCCAGATACAATGCTGTCTTAGTGCTACCCGGAACAGATAAAAATCTCTTTTCTTGGACCCTGCTCCAATAAATTTCCTTAAAACGTTTTTTGGAAGGGAAAGCAGCAGAAGCAGGATCATCCCAAAGGGTCCCCAACCCCATATCAATCAAGGAAGCCTTAATTGCGGTAAGCCAAGAGATCCTTGATGAGCCCGGTAGGCTTTTTACTTCTGCAAGGGCCCTAGCATACATGGACAGTTCCGGTGTCGTCCACAGACGTCGCCAGAACGCCAGTGGTCTGAACCGTACCATATCCTCAACAAGGTTGCAACCTAGGTCATATAAAAGGGGAATAGGGGTGTTGATTGTGGTAACCCTATTGCAGACCTTAGGAAGTTATTCTGTGCAACTCTAAGTTGAGACATATCACTGAAACCCCATAATTCGGCTCCATACATGATGGCCGGTAATATTTTAAAGTCATATATTTTCATCAGGGGTGCCAGGGGTTTGGTTAGGGAATTTCTATGTTCCCTCAACAAGGCACCACCTAATTGGGCATGCTTGAGGGATAGGAGGTCTAACTGGCTTTCCGACTCAAGTTTTCACAAAAGTTGACCCCTAGGTATGTGAAAACAGCAGTCTGATCAAGAATGACCCCACCCATTGTAACCTTAGCTTTAACTGGTTTAGTAGAACGTAGGACCATGAACTTCGTCTTCCCTACGTTAACTTCCAACTCATGTTCGCGGAAGAATAGCTCAAACCGAGACAGAGCGAGCTGTAGCCCCTGTCTCGTCTTGGAAATTAAAAGCGTATTGTCCGCGAACATGAGGAGAGGGACTTTCATGCCTGCAAGGGAGGGTGCATCGGTCGGGCAATTAGAAAAATAATTAGTAACCCCATTGATAAATAAGGAGAACAAGTAGGGGCCAACACCCACCCCTGCCTAACTCCTTTGGAAGCCTCAAATCTGTCAGTAACCCCCCCAGGTTTTCCCCAGCGGACTTTGGCATACGTACACTTGTGCATGTTAATGGGAAGTGTCACCAGTTCTTTCGGCATCCCTAACCCCAATAGAACTTCCCACAACTTAATTCTGGGGACTAAATCGAATGCAGACCGCAGGTCTACAAAGGCCGCATAAAGCATGCCACCCCCAAGCAAAACCTCTTTCCAATACAGGAGCATAACCCTTAAAGCTTGATCTAATGTACTGATATGGGTCCGAAAGCTTGCCTGTAATGGAGTTAATATATCAAAATCATCCATCCAGCCCTGAATACGTCCCAGAAGTAGACGGGCCACAATCTTTTGTATCGCATCAATAAGGCTGATCGGCCTATAATTGGCTGGGGAAGAGCGATCACCCTTCTTATAAATAGGCAATACTCTGCCCCTAGCCAAGAATCGGGAACTGATGCTCCACTGGCAAGGGCGTTCACCAACATAGTCAAGGAAGGGACCCAGACATCTTGTTCCTGTATAATAAGGTCTGCTGGTATACAATCGGGCCCTGGTGCTTTGCCACTTGGAATGCACTTTAAAACAGCCTTCACTTCACCGGTGGTAAAAACCAGCGGTTCCACCTGCATAGAGAACGGAATAGCTGCAATGGGCCTGGACTTAAGTTTAAATTGATTTTCAAAATAGGAAACCCACTGCTGTGGTTCCACAAAGGTCGAGGGAACGTTGTCCAGTGAGCGGTTACCCCATTTCAAAAGATGCCAAAACTGGGTCATATTGCGCCCATCACAAGCCTGAAGGAGCCCCCTCCAGCGATCCTCATCCCAACCCCTCTTGGCAGACAGTTGGGCGGATTTATATAAGGCCCTACAATCGCGAATGGCAGCTGGTAATCTAGATTTAATTGCTATGAGCAGAGCTCTTTGTGCCTGCCTACAACCTTTATCATACCATGTGCTAAATCTCAATTCATTACTTTTGGAGTTAGGTGGTATACTTTTTACAAAGAAAGATTTGAGCTCAGAAAATAAGTCATTATGTATACCAGGGATGTTTTCGTTTAACTCCACCTGGGTCTCATAGTTATTCAGTTTATCCACTGTACAGATGAGCAGATGCCTAATGGTTGACAATAAACCCTCATTCAAGGCAATTTTTGACCATCGCACCCTGCGTTCGTCATTAGTTAATAAGACTTTACCCTGAACTACCGGGACTTCAGCCATGGGAGTATCAATAAAACTGGTGTCAGTCAAAGACAAGACTAAAGGAGTATGGTCGCTCTCTAATCTTAATATTACCACCATATTCACAATGGCTCACCACAGCTCCAAATTGACCAATATATAGTCTATACGAGACTTAGATCTCCCATTATCAAAAGTCATTGCCCCTAACCTATTGGACTTGGTTCTACCATTGACCACCCGCAAACCCTTATCTAAACACAACCCCTTCATATACAAAGCCACTTGCGTCCATTTTTTAACTGGGGGCAGCTCCAACTGGAGGATCCCCCACATAGAATCATCAACCTCTGAGAGCTTCCCATCATCTGTACCAAGGGGCTCAAAGCAGGTGTTAAAGTCCCCCATCACAACCCTGTTATCATTACTCGATAAGGAGCTGAGAAATTCCTCCAGTAAGTGGACAGTGTGCGGACATCTCCCCCCCCCTGCAATCCCCCTTGAATACACATTGATAACAATGATGTTAAGGCCCTTTGTGGATTTGATTCTAATTGCCATGACATCCATGCAATTAATCGGAATCTCCGCCACTGTGACACCCTCACATTGGCATACCCAGATTGACAATCCACCCACATGTCTACCCCTAATACCCTTAATTGCTGGTTTTGAGTAATTTAAATAGCCTAAGCGATATAGGGGGGGCAGAGCCCATGTTTCCTGGAAGGACCAAATGTCAGACTCTTCGACAAAACTAGACCAATCAGGTAGGCCGATTTGGATTGCAAGCCAGCTATATTCCAGGAAGAAATCTTTGCCAGGGATTTAACATTTCCCAAAGGGATTACGGGGCTACCAGACACCTTCAAGCAACTCTCTGTAGAGCTTAAAACAGAGCTCATCATAGCAGTATTATTATTATTGAGGGGAGTGTGCGGGGAATAATAAAATCATAAGACAGTGATCTTAAACTACATCCTACAGCCCCCAGGGTTTGCAGTGGACTCCCCAAGGAGGGGGACATGGTCACAGCCTTACCATCCTTAAGTCAGTCAATTTCCTCCAGTGTAGATAAAGGAGCAAATCGATTAGAGGTAGCAGTTGGGTGCTTAAAGTGGGGATCAAAATGGTGAGCCCGGGGAGGATGACAAAACTCCCTATATGCAGACTTGGGGTATCTTGAGGGCGTATCGAACCAATTGCACAAAAACAAAGGGATACCTGAGGTTGAACAAGGATAGAAATAACTTATATGATACGTATTAATCGTACCCTCCCTACAGAAATCCCCCTCTTTACAAATAAGCTTTACTGCACTGGGGTCCCTAAAATTTACGATTATGCAGTCCCCTATTCGGTCCTTGCGTCTACTACCCAACCAGCTTACCCTCCTTACAAATAGAATTTCTCCATTAATATGGGCGGGGAGAAGTCTAAAATTACTAAGCCAAAAAATGAATTTATTTTTCAGCTGCCTGTGACTTTCCAGTTTGTCCTGTGGAATCTCAGGTACCCCAGACAGGATTACTGTATAGGGCGCTGAATCAGGTGGAAGGTCAATACAGGGATGTTTTCTCATCCTTCCTTCTGACCCCGAGTCCGCCTAACCTTTAGAGGTAGCCATTACCCCCAGTCTAGTTTTTTCCAAACCCTTCCTACCCTCGCACCCCTGCGTAGGTGGAAGGCTTGTCTTAATGGACCCCCCTCACCCCTTCTGTCCTCTATGTTTTGGGACGGAGGGGTGATGTGGGGGATGATGTTAGGGCAGGCTACAGTAGTACCTCCCGGGGCTAGCTCTGCTCCTCCCTTAACCAAATAGTTGGGGGCCAAAGGACAACCCACACCCCTTCCAGAACCAGGGGAAATCTCCGAAACAATTTTTTCTAATTTCCCCAAATTTTCAAGAACTAACTTGATTCTCTCAAACAGAGGAAGCATCAGCGACTTCATCAAATGCTCTATCTTATCAAACAATTATCGGGAAGCTGTGCTAGCAACGACAAACGTGAACACAACTCAATAGGGTGTTTCCCATGTTCATCGGAAGTAGTTGTCGTTTTATCTGAACTGGGCTGGAAAAACGGGGCGGTAGACCCTCTAATATTTGAGATTTTAGTGACTTTGGGACATCTGCCCTTTTGTGGACCCCCCCACGCTTCCTTTTCCCCCGTTTAGTGGATGAAGTATGTGTTTTTTGTGGGCTAACCTCCGATGAGGGACTCGTAATGGAGAGTACCGCAGGGGAGCAGGCATCAGATAGGTCAGTTTCCCCCTCACCCCGACCAGTTCCCTGCCGGTTACCAGGTGAGAATAAATTAGTGGGAGTCTGCTCGGGGCTGACTGCATCCCTGATGGTACCTAAGGAGGAACGCTTGGAAAAAATTGGATCAGTAGACATCCTTTTTTCAGTTAGAGCTATCTCTCGTTCCAACGCAACAGCAGCCCTAGTAATAAACTCATCTATTGTCCTAGATATGGATCCACCTCTGCTACTATTTGCACTTTTTTTCCCCTTCCCTGTGTTAGACATTATATAGGTTCAATCACAGGACACAAATAGACTAGGTGAGAAAACAATATGAATATAAACTAACCCACAGCCCCAACAACTAGATTTTAGGGGGGTGGCCCGGCCAGGCCTCCTCAGGCCCCGGATGGCCACAGATGGCCTGCCCTTTGCCCGGGCTTAGCCCGGCGCCCGCCCGCGCGCATCCCGCGAGGGGAGCGAGAGACCCAGTTATATAGATGTAGACTGGGCTGGGGGGTCAGGGATGAGAGAAACGCCAGGTTGTTGAGGTAATGCTGGTTTTATTGGGATTACACGTTTTGTATGCAGCATTAATGTCCTCCGGGTTCTGAAGGTCAGTCTTTCCCTTGCAAACCGACTCGGATCCGTTTTGGCGTTCAGTGATTTTCCCGCTTGGTTTTCTTTGGGCAGTTCCGCTCTATGAGGTCTGGTCTGGACGTCGTCCTCACAGGCTCCGGGTTCCCATGTAAAAGAAGACCAACAGAGAGGGGGCCGTTAGTTCTATTGTCGGCTGGGGGGTGTGCACCTCGGGGCCGGGTGTTGTGAGACTGGGGGGGGGTCAACGGTGACAATGTACATCAAGCGGTAGTGGTGGGAGGTGGTTACAGACAGTGAGGGAGTAAACGCGGGGTAAGGGAACGAGAGGAAAGGAAAGATGAGGGAGAACGTTTAGGGGTCTATGTACACTAATTACACACGCTTGCTTCCAACCCAAGCCGCCATACGCCGCCGTACCTGAGAAAGCCACACTCCTCCCCCGGGAGTGTGGCACGGCGGCTCAAGGGGCCGTTGGCCTCCTGGCTCTCCTTGGGACCCTTCTCCGCTTCCACTGGGATGTTCTTCTGGCAATCTCCGTGTTCCTTCGCTGCAATCCTCTATCCGCTCTCCGACTCCGCTCCTCTCCTTCTCCACCGGGGTGACGTCACACGCCACAAACAACACTTCCTGGGGTTTATCCAATCCGGCTATGCTGACGTTTGCGGAAGGAGGGGTCTCCTCCTCAGTGAACGCCCAATTAAAGACGCCGTGTTCCCCTTCCTCCAGGTTGTCCTGCTCTGGTTCCCATGGGTCCGTCTGTAAGGAAGGAGGCATCACTGGGTCAGATCCGGGTGTCCACCACTCCTCGTTACAATAGAGTTATGGCGAGGGGGCGTGAAGAGGACGCAACGTCGCCGCACGGGCTGCCGGTCCTCGCAGTCCCGCCAGTTACCAGGTCCAAAATGCCCCACACAAGACTCTCCTTGCAAGTCTCTCCTCGCAACAAGCCTCCGAGGATTATATTCATATCACTCTGTATTGTACACAAGGAACTACACAACAAAGGACCAAATCCTTTACAAGCGAAACTAAGAAAATACACCGCTGGCAGACCAATCCAATCAGCTACATGCAACTATGTCTAAGAATATAGATTTTAAAAAGCCAGACAAGGAGATCGAGCCTCTACGGCAAAAGCAGCTCAGATATGGAATAAACGTTCATCCCCATTAAGATTTCACACTGATCTGCTTAAGTTTAGAACGTCCTCTAACAATCGGGATCTGCTCCTCCAGGCTCACGCCAGTTGACTACCTCACATAGTGGTTTAGCTAGCTCCAGCATACTATTGTTGGTCACATTGCACTTTCTAAATACTAAATACAATACAATACAAGCCTGTAATGTCCCTGAGGCTTCAAATTAGAAGGCCCTAGACGTCACTCAGGAGTCTGGGTTCAAGAGATACAGGTCCAGTCCCTTTGACCAAGGTAAGAAGGCAGCAGGCAGCATAAAAGCACAGCAAAGCAGAAGTCCAGCGGAGTACAGTCCAACAGAGTGGCAGTCCTTCAGCAGCACAGCAGTCCTTCAGCAACACAGCATTCCGTCTTGCTGTCAGAGTATCCACAAGTGTACTGAAGTGGTGGTGTCTGAGGTTGTTCATTTATACACAGCTCTGCCTTTGAAGTCGGGAGATGCTTCTAGAGGCATGTCCTTGCAGTGCACATATGTCCTGTCTCCCCTGCCCTGTATCCACACTAACTACAAGAGGTAGGCAGCTCTTTGTGTGGGGACAGGACACATCCTATTCAGGTGTAAGTGAGGCTGGGTCCAGCTCCTCCCTCCCATCCCGCTAGTGATGGTCCACTCAGCCACACCTAAGCTCCCATTGTATGTGGCTGTCTAGAAGGAATACACAAAGTCCAACTGCAAACTGCACCCAGTCATGTGACCAGAGGCAGGCTGCAGGCACCAAGTGGCTAAGGCAAGAAGAGGCCGACTTTCTGAAAGTGGCATTTTCAGAATTGTAATTTAAATTCCGACTTCACCATAAATTAGGATTTTAATTTAGGATTCCAGAGACACACACTTGATTAAGTTATATCTTCCCAGTTGTAAGTTACACTTATAAAATATAAGGTAATCCCAAAGTTATTCTATGGGAAACATAAGTCTTGTTGTAGTGGAAAATGAATTTAAGTGTTTTTCACTATCCGGACATCAAGTTCAAGTTTATTTATTTTGTTTGATTATTAAAATCTAACAAAAATTGCTAAAATATCATCAAAGTTAAAAAGTTATAAAACAATCAATCATATAAGGTTTATATTTACAAAAACGTGTTTATATATTATATTTATTAGCACAATCCGTTAATAAATCCAATTAAAACCTCCAGATTTTTCCCAAAGGCACACATACATTTTACAAATGCAGAATTCATCAGTAAGTCTTCAAAATTTAAACATGCTATCAGGGCTTACCTACATGTCCTTACACCACGATTATTGAATAGTTTCTTAAGAGTGGATTTTCTTTCATATTCCAACTCCGGGCAAAGACACAATAAATCGATAATGTTCTCTTGGCCGGATTTACATAGGCTGCATAGTTTATCCTCCTCTGTTTTCTTCCATGGAGGTAAGTGACATAATCCTGGCAGAAAACCAAATCTAGCATTGATAAAGATGTGTTTGTTTTTCTTAGACCATGATGTTTCAAGATATTTTTGAAACTTTTTTACCTTAAATCTCCTTTTAATTGGCCATGCATGATTCCTTTTTATAAGCATATCTTTATCCTTTATCAAGGATAGGTGGTTGGTAAGTTTATTGATTGTTTTTTTTAAGCTTTCCTGCACGATTGTATTGTTCCAAATCGATGTTATGCCATATTCTTCTATTCTTCTATCGCTGTGTTTAGATAGGACCAAATGTGTAATTTTCTTTTATGTTTTACTTCTTGCTGAGACATTTAGTTATCTTGATAATTTTTTATTCTATTCCATACTTTAGGTCCTTGCCTTTTCCTTGCATATTGCTGATTATTTCATCCAAATTCCAGCCTCACCTGTGCTTGTGAGGCATTCTTTGGCAGATAGAATAACATTTTGTAGGTTTTTGCAACCACACTATTAATGATCTCCGCATCTTTCCCGTTCATTGCCTCACTACCATACCTTAAAGTTGGTAGTAGTTTTGCAGCGATTACTTTTAAAAAGGGGTGATAGGACAAGTCACTTATAGCTTTCTGTATAGTCCTAAATGCCGCAACCAGGGTATTTGCTTTCCTTGTAATATCCATTTTTTGTGGTAAGAAGTTTCCATTGTCGTTATACATTACACCAAGATATTTATAGGAAACAACTTGTTCCAATTCGCTGTCTTCCAAAAACCATTTATATTTATATTTAAGTCGCGTGTTTTTAGTAATACCCATTACCTTGGTCTCAGCATCATTTATTACCATACCATTTTCCTTTGAAAAATGTAAGATACAGTTGATTAATCGTTGCAATACAATTTTAGTGTGACTTAAGAGTATAACGTCATCTGCATACAACAAGTTGGATATTTGTTTGTCTGCTAACTTTGGTGGATGTGCATTCATTTCATTCAAAGCCATAGAAAGATCAGCTAAAAATAAATTGAAAAGTAGGGGTGCCAGGACGCACCCTTGTTTTAGTCCCCTAGAAGTGGGGATTTCTTTTGTTAGTGTGCGTCCGTCGCCAATCCTCACCCTGCTCCAGGTATCAGGTATCAGGTATACATTTTTAACAATCTATCTGGGATTCCTTGTTTTTCAAATTTTGTCCACAAGAGTTGTCTGTCAACACAATCAAAAGCAGATTTAAAATCCACAAACCAAAAATATAAATGTTGTTTTGCTAAGATTGCCTTATCCATTAGTACGGATAAAGTAAATATATTTGTAGAGGTTCCCAGACCTTTACTGAAGCCTGTTTGATTCAGAGGAGGTACCTGCTTTTTCTTTGCCCAATCTATTAAAATCATTAATAAAATCCCAGCAAAGAGTTTTGCATCAGTATCTTGAGGGGTAATTAAACGGTTGTTTTCCGGCAAATGCCAATTTCCTTTTTTAAAGATAGGAGATATTAGTGACCCTCTCCACGATTTCGGAATTAATCCACTTTGTAGCACTTTATTAAACTCATCATTTAGATATGCGGACCCAAAGTCTGGATCTTCTTTGTAAAACACAAATGGAATACCATTGTGGCCGGGTGCCCCATCTTTTTGTTCCTTTATCAGCTTGGCCACTTGTGATTGAGTTATATTAATTTCATAATCACATTCTAGGTCAAATGTATCCATCTTTTTCTGTATATTACCTTCAATATTTGCTGAAGTCTCTGGGTTTAGGTGTTTAATAAGAAACATAGACCATTTGTCTTCAGTTAGGGCAGATCCTACAGCAGATTTATTCGGTCGGGTTAGACCGTTAATCAGTCTCCAGAATTCCCTTGAGTTTGTTTGAGTACTTGTGTGGAACATTTTTGTCCACAATTCTTGTCTAACTTTATTTTGTTCATTCCAAATCAATTTCCTCAGGTTATAATTCGTATTTCTTAATTGTACTTGTATATCTTCATTTAACGGAAACTTGGTTAACTGTTTCCTAAGTTTGTTGCAGGTGCGTCGACTTTTTCTCACAGTATACAGGAGAATGATTTTAATTTCTCTTGTTTCAGTCCGGGTCACTTGTTTTGTTTGTACGCATACAGTTTTTTCATTAGACTTCACTATTTTCTGTGTAAAATCTTCCCATTGCTCAATTACTGTTGTCATCGTAGTTTCTTTAAAAAACTCTCTAACTTGATTTTGTGTTTTTTCCTTTATATCATCCACATTATTTGGTTTCCATATAAGTTTCCTATAGTTGATGGTACAGGTCTGGCCTTGTGTTGTTAAATACTTTTGAGGTTTTGGACAGGATAGTTTTATCTTCATTATTTGTTGACTGTGGTCACTATCCGGCACTTCATTCAGATGATAGGAAATCACTTTATTAACCCCTTCCATGCTCATGATGAGCTCAGCTCGCCATGCAGTACACTGCTCGTGTGCTCATGACGAGCTGAGCTCGTCATGAACAATGGGAAACAAGGGTCTGCAGCACAGCAGGATAATCTCCCTACCAGCCAAGGTGTTAAAGATATATAATGAATCCATTGTGTAATCAATTTGTGAATTACTATTCTGAGAATGAAATGTCCAAGCAGGTGGTATGTCCATTGGGAATCTACCGTTCAATATTCTTAGTCCCAATGCCTCCATGTCATCAAAAAGTTTCTTCCCATTCTATTTTGATTAATATTTGTTCTAGGTTCGGTTGTTCAGGGATTTCCCATTGTTAGTTTTGGGACTGGACAAAGTCGTCCCGTAGAAAAGATATTAACACATTTATATTAAAATCACCTGATATGACATAATCTGCCAAAGGCTCTTTCAAGATTTGCTCCAGAAGAAAGCTATTTAGTGCAGCACACATATCTTTCTTAGAGGCCTGTTATGGTGGAATATATATGTTAATCAAAATTATGTTTTTTTGCATCCTACTTTTGCCAGATATATATCTCAAATTTACAGCAAGAAGATTCGAATTATTTGTACCTATGCGCTCATGATTTTCTTTTAAATCAGTCAATATGAATATTGCAAGCCCAAATTTATGATTTTTGATTGCAGGTTCAAAATATCCTTTATATTGATGTAACATAAATTGGTCCATTGCCCATGTTTCCTGCAACAGTATAACATGACTGGAACTTGGTAATGCATCTATTTGGACATCTTTTCATTTTTTACATATTCCATTTATATTCCATGAGCACATTCTTATTATAAAACTGTCCCTATTCTGCTCTACTAATACTGCCTGTGTTGAGTTTTGTCAATGTTCTTCATCACCATGTAAAGCTGTCACAATCCATTTTTCATTTATTCCATTTATGTTTTCTACTTTTGTTTTTTTAATAGAGTTTTTTCTTCAAGACATGTTTTTCCAAGGAGATTTTTTAATATGGAAAAAACTGAATAATTTTGTTTCGGCTATGGCTTTTTTGTCTGACTTTCTTTTCTTAAAAAAGGTGTTTGATAGACCTTTGGAGTCGGTTGACTAATTAGTATCCCCCCAGTTTTGAAAGGTTCCTTGCTCTTGCATGATTAAATCTGCTGTAGACACAGAGCCCACTGTTAAGAGCATATGGGGATGTTTGCCTTCAAGATTAGGTAAAAAACCTACACATTCAATATCTTCAGATGTTACTTTTTCTAATGTTCTTATTGTTTTCAATAGCCATTGGATATTTCCTCTATTCAAAATGTCGTGTTTGCCCCGTGAGTCATATAATGGTGTGAAAATAATTTGAAGAGGCCTACTTCTCTTTTTGTTCCTTAATTCTTCTCTGTTCCTCATATGTAATTTGCCGAATATGGCCACTTCTTTCAATCACTAGGTTATCCCATGTTTTTTATTTCTCATTTCCTCTATCATTTCTTTAACTTCCAAAGAATTATTTGTTGTTTTATCAACCCACAGTTCATTCCTTGCTCAATTATCTTTTTGTTGGTTCGTGTTCACACCAATACTTAGTGCGCTTTTTTGGCCTTGATATATTGTCTTCTAGATCAGTTGACCTGTATAGTTTTGCTCATCATTCTGATTGTGCACTACAGATTTAGGTTCAAGAAGATTTAGGGGCCTCATGACTTGGGTCATATTTTTTTTTTGTTCATTTTGAATATCACAAGAAGTGACCTCTTTTATTACACAACCATTTCCATTGAGTTTGTATATTGCTTCTTTTTCTTGGTCCCTATTTACTTCAAATTCTGGAGAACAAGGCCTTTCGTTGGTTCTATCTGCTAGTTTAATTGTATTTGTTGACACCAAATTTTGTTCGCCAAGATCGTTCCCAGACTTTATAAACAAATCATAATATTTTTCATTTTTTTCCAAGGTTTTTGCAGATTTCATCCCAGTTACATTAATGTCTTGGTTTCCTAATGATTATTTCCTTAATTTTCCTCCTATGTCAACTGGATTAGAGGATGTGTCAAATTTAATGTCTATTGTTGCTGCCCTTTCCTTTTTTAATGGTGTATCCATATTATTATCTGTTTTTGCTGCACTTTCCTTTTTTGCCATATTTCTGGCTTTACGTCATTTTTTTGTCTTTTTGTTATTTCAAAGGCTATTGGGTCCTCGTCATTTTCTCCACCTTTCTTCATGTCATGTGAAGAATACGACAGTATTTCAATACCATTTTTCTTGTTTATATCATGTTTTATACTCTGTATTATTGCCGTGCTTGGTAAAATAGAGATCTCGGTATCTGTTTTGTCACCCCATTGCTCCATTTTCTTTCCTCTGCAAAACAGATACATTTTTTTCTGAATAACACCAATTCTCCTTACGTTATTCCTTTTTTTTTGCAGACTATATCTTTGACATCCTCTAAAATTGTATTCACAACGTCCGAAATAGTTACCAATTTGTTAATTAGGGGAGCACATGTACAATCAAGATAATTTGAAGCTGCTTCCCTTTAGGCTTTAATTATGAGATTATTCAATTCTGCCAATTTTTGCTCAATCCCAGCGACTGCATTTGCCATAACTTCAAGTACATCAATATGAGTATCCAATTTATTTGATTGTACTGTTAGAGCATCAAGAGTTAATACTGATGTTTTATAAAAAATATCCCATATGGTTGTCTTTATTTTTTGTTTTGTTGTCCACGTATGTTTCCTTAGCACACATTGAAATATTGGTGTCATCATGTTCACTTTCTTTATTTGTTGTTGCTGATGCATTATTTGGCGTAGTCATACTATTATTATTACTAGGCTATTCATATGTAAATACCAGTTGTTCATTGCTTCCTAGAAATGTATTTATAATAACTGGTGTTTTTGGTTGATTTATGGTGGCCAGTTCCTGGCTTTCCAAACTCTGTTCCCTATCCTTTTTCCCTCTGCAAGCATTAATTTGCATAGTTGGCCCGCATACGGAATTCATTATACCAGTGGTGCGTTTTGTTGGTTTCCTGATTTAGTACTCAGTGTATATTCATTGACTAGATCCTCATTTTTTTTCCTTATGTCAATCTTTACTTCTATTGGCCCAGGGCTCCTGCAGTGGGCGTGTTCTTGGTCTTATCAATTGTATAAATTCCTTTGTTGGTTTTTTCCGTCTTATTTTTATCCGTCTCTCTATTTCCGGTTTGTGGAGATAATGTTTGATATACTGGATGTAATAAATGTAATGGGTCCACATCCTCTGTTTGCTCTTTTATTTGTCCTTATTGATCTTTAGTTTGCTGATCTTTTACCTGGTCAGATTCCCAGTCCACATCAACTAATTCTATGTTCTCTTTCAAATTGTTTGTTGGCTTGATTGGGGTCTGTAGGCTTTTTGATTCTGCTTCTAAATGCATTGACATAAGTGCGGTTGTTGGATCTTACATAAAATCAAATTTCTGTGGAATTTTTGTGGATTATTCAATCATCCTAGCTGTTGGTGAAATTAGCATTTGACTTGCCCCCTTAATTTGAGCTTTAGTATTTTTTAGCACTTTTGGTGCTTGAGTTTTTCAGGCACGTCTTTTTGGAGTACCCACAGTTCTTTCTTTGCCTGAGTGCATTTTCAGTAACAGCCTTACTTACTCCCTTCCCCTTTCCTCTTTTTTTATTTACCACAAAAATATGCAAATACTTGTTCTACCAATGAATGCATGTTTAATTATGCGCCACAATATACGCTGCAATATACGCCACAGATTAGGCAATGCAGGACGATTGAAGTTTCACAAGCTCACTTTCCAATGAGGGTGCTCATACAGCTCATACAGCTCTTATTCTCCGCTGGGTATCCTGGGTATCCTGTAGCAATCCCAGAAAGAGCACTCTCACACTCCTGCGAGTCCCGCAGTCGCAATCGCAATTATAGAGCAATTACAGCGCAGTTTACAATCTTTGCTTAGGGTCATAGACAACTCCTGCAAGGCTAGACAACTCCTGCAAGGCTAGGTGTCAGAACAACTTCTTGACTCCTTGGCATCGATGTTACAGAGTGTCAGCATGCCAGCAGTTCTCCCACTACTGCTTTCACTCTGCTCACGCTTTTTTTCCAAAGTGCTCACTTTTTCCTAGCACTTATGTTCTTCACAATGACAATGCCCCCACCCCCTGTAGCTCCCGCTGTCTTTTGAGGCCTTCTGGGGTCTTCAGGGGCCTTCAGGGGTGTAGCCACAGCCTTGCAGCCTTGCAGCACCGGGTGTGGTTTTTTTTAAAAGAAAGAAACGCAACTACCGGTCGGACAATGCCTTCTGCCTACAGATGCACAATACGCACCAGCACACCAGCGTGCCTCAGGCCTCCTCTAACCTCCCTGAAGCCTGGCGTTTTGGGCACTATGGGCGTTGTGGGCACAGAGGGCGCTATGTGCGTTAGAGGCACTAGAGGGGTTGGAGGCTTGCTCTGCTCACCTCAGCCCACTGGTGATTCTCCTGCCCTCACAGCTCACGGATCACCAGCTGCTCCCACGGTTGGCCTCGGCTCCCCTGGCATGCAGATCGTTTAATAATGTGCGCTTCACCGCGTCACGCTGGAGGGTCTTGCTCCTGCACCTTGGCCGGCACCCCTTCAGCCGTCGCTCAGGGCTCGGGCCTCCGGGGGCTCCGGGGGCTCACGCTACCGAGCCCAGCTCCGCCATCGCGCACATAGCTCGGCACAGCTTCTCCCACTCGCCTCGACTTCCGGAAAGAGCTCACAGCAATTGGTGTGTCAAGTGACTATCCGGACACGTAAAATTAAAAGTACATGTTCTGCTTTTGAAATACATTACACCCTGCCCACTGGGCTGTGCAGGCCCTACCCTAGGGGTGACCTATATGTATTAAAAAAGAAAGGTTTGCGCCTGGCACATGTAGGATCTCCAATGGCATGCCTGAGCCATGTTTAAAGGTCTACTTAAGCGGGTGGTACAAACAATGCTACAGACCCACTAGAGGCATTAGATTTACAAGCCCTGGGGCATGTGGTGCACTTTCCTTTGAACTTATTAGTAAATTAAATATGTTGAGTATTAGCCAATATTACCTTTTTTAGAGGAAAAGTCACATACACTTTAGCACTTATGATAAAATGCTCACAGGCCTGCAAAACTGAGGTCAGAAAAAATAGAGGAGGAAGGCAAAAAGTTGAAAGGAAGACCACTCTAAGGCTGACAGGTCTAACAACTACCCTATGGCTGACAGGTCTAATACCAATGAAAGGACTTTGGTAGCCATTGAATTTTCCTGCTCAGAGCTTTTCCCGCAGAAATCAAAGGATTCAGCGGGGACTGGTCTTAACACAATCTGACTTTGGGAGGACTTCACCAGATGCAGTCTTCCACCTTTCTCTGCTGGAATATTTATACTCATAAAAAAGTAAACACTTTCATCAGGACGATCCACTTGGTGTATCCAAACTACTCTCTATTGCAGATGGTCTGAAATCATGATTTGGTCCCGGTCAACTGTGAACAGTAACTTCTCATTTGAGGGTTACATTTTTATTGCTTTAAGCCCTAAGTCTTTAATCATTCCTATCTCTTGTTCCCCTCGAATTGCTTACAGCATAACCTGCTGATGGGTTTATAGTAGATCTTTAGGCCTTGTTCCAAGGTCCACTTAGTCACAGATCACTTGGAGTCCAGATAGCTACAATGCCAGAACGGGAAGCTTTCCCACTCTTCTGTATCAAAGACCATTATTCTTCCAGGCACAAGATTCAGAAGGTAGCCTTCCACAGGAGGCTGCAGATATCTCTACTGACTTAAAACTCCACTAGACTGAGGAGTTTCTTAAGAGGTTCTCTCCCATAACACTGATCTTATCTCCATAGCTCAGCAGAGAATGAAGCAGAACACAGGACAGGACAGGACAGCACATTTTGTATTGTAATTCCTACTGAGAAGATGCAGGAATATTCTTTCCTCTCCTCTTTGATTGTGGGAGGTTTTGCATAGGTTTATAGATAAGTAAGGGGCACACGTCTTCAGACGACACTAGCTGTTGGAAATGTTTCTCACTCTCACTTTCATTTATATATGCATTCATTTGGATGCTTTATAAGCCTGTAAAACTTGATCTGGTCAAGACTGTCTTGCAGGAGAGATCCTGCCCAAAGCAAGATGCCATCTTCTACTTTGCAGTGCAAGAGTTCAAAGTACACACCTATTAATCAAACATATTTAACACCTTTCAAGTGGACATCTGCCAATACTCTGTTACAGCTAGGGGAGAAGAAACTTCCATGAAGCTCCCAGAAATTAGCACAAAAATCCCCACTATCCAATTCACCTCATGTTGATGGAAGTGTTTAAGAGTAAGGGAAGACGTACTAGCTAGATGAAATAATAAAAGAATGCAACTTTTCCCTTTTATAATCAAACATTTCAAACTAAATAAGCTATTTATGTTTTCACTTCTCTTTTTAGCTTAAATGTGTTAGACACAAATGCACAGTATAGTTAAGCATTGTGTCAATGGATACACAAAATAGTAGATACAGATAAATGGATATTAAATTCAATAGGGGTTAGCGGTGGCTATTTGAAGGGCTGCATCAGTTTTGTTCCCAAAGGTTGGTCTTGGTGGGTTCAGCACACTCAGAAACAGTGTCAGACACCGTGTCGAGAGACCACATACCCCATACCTTCGTAACCTACTTACATACGTAGCAAGGCAGGAGTAACACTAAACACTATCCAATGGCAACCAGCTTGCAATGATTAATGATATGTCAACTTCTGAAAGTCAAAGTGACCGACCAGTCAATGACCGCGGGACTGCAGCTGAATTGATGGTGATGCTAATGCCATATTAAAGTGAGCCTATAGACTTACTGGATTCGCAGAACATTGCTTCCAGTCCTGTGCAACTTCCATTTTTCAGATCACCCTTGTGTGGCAAGGGAAAATTATTCATAGGCATTTGTCATGGGCAGAAATAGGGCTCAAAGCATTTACAGCTCCAGCAGAAATATACTGTGATCTGAGAGACACACGTATGAATTCCAGCGGGCTCCATCTACTGATGCTGGTATGGTAAGTATGATACATTAGCATAATAGTAATAACCCTTTTGTGATACAAATATGTACCATAGGCTATGAAGGGATGCGGATTCTGCAGCTACCCAACGTATTTTAGAGTGATTGCGAGTACACCGCGTGCACTTCTGTACACATTACCACTAACCGTGGTAGTCGCCAGTATTGACCCTGATGTATTACATTTATGTGTTGCTGGAAAACTTGAAAACCAGGACAGCATCAGCTATAGGAATTTCAGGCGTTATGCACCAGTAGATAGTGACTACTAAGGCGTCACTAAATATCAGAAATATATCTAAGAGTTCAGGGTCTTGTTGAGTAACACTACACATGGGTTTGTTGTGTGAAGGCGGATTCAGGAGTGCAGAAGTTCTGAGTGTGGATTTACAGTGGTAATTCTGCATCTCCTGTGTTATAATGAGTAGACGTGCTGACAGCATGTGGTGAATAAAACACCCTTTAGGTTTTTTTTTTAGTGCTGAAGGTTGATGATGCACATAAGCAATTACATGGCATTCCAAACTAAACGCATACTTCTCAAGACTGTGTTACTTTAACTGAAGGCAAGAGTGGTGGGGATAAACATGATATTATTTTTTATTTCGTTTTAGAAATGCTCTTTACAGAAAACAAGGGAGCCTTTGGCCAAGTGTATCCTAACAGATGTTGTCTTAGAAGCCTTATTAATAAATCACCCTAAGTCATAAATTTGAGTCTGCATAATTTCAGATAAAAATATACATTGAAAAAAAATATTGCAATGCCAGAATAAACATCTATGAATCGCAAAGTGTATTTGATGCAGCATGAGTATATTAAACTAAGCTCTTTGAATGTTCTTGGTCTACATTGAATGTGGTTTGATAAGGTTATGTTTACAATATAAAAAGAATATATAACGTGTATCGTATAGTCTACATGAATAGAACTTACTGACCCTTTATGCAAATCTGTATTCAAGAAGAGAGGTGGTTTCATGTGATCGTGAACTATCAAGCTAAGTTCAGGTGCTTTATAATATATTTGTTTGTTATTGAAAATTAGCATGTATGCGTGTTCTCAGACGCCACATTTCTGAGGTCTTTATCAAAAATTGAACTCTTGCAAAAGAAAGCTAGTTGTCTTAAAATGCACTCGGTGAACAAGCGGCTCAAATCATTTCTATCGAAGAGTTTAACCATAGTATTTTCTGACAACTACAGGCTGATTAGGTTGCACAGGGAGACCAAAACAGGGGGCGGAGGTGTCATTGGTTTCCACGACCCGCTAAAATCACAATGGTGGACTCCCTTCCTACTGACTGGGTGGAGCTTTGTATTTTCAAACTGGAGGCCCTGCCTGGGGATTCATGAAAGGATGCTCTAGTCTATTGCCCTCATGGGCACTCATAGGCTAACAGAACGACTACCACCCCATGTTCCCGCCTCAAAGAATTTTCTATTGGTGGATGGCTTTAATTACCATGTAGAATTGGACTCTGTCCCAGAGACTCTACTTTTATTCTCTGACTTAGATATGCTGGGTTTACATCAGAAAGTAATTAGTCCCATGCACATAAAGGGCACAAATGGATCTGGTCTTTACTAACTCTCACAACATTCAGGTTGACACTCCTTTTCCTTTAGTTTGGACGGACCATTATTCCATTAGCTTTCAGTTTCCCATCAAAGAGAACTTTCCAGTCACAAGAAAGAAGGTCTTAGAATGACAAGGCCATGAAAGAAGGTCTCCCTTTAATCCTTCTCTTCTTCTTTCGCTACCCAATACACTATTAGGACTCCTGATGTTAACAGTGCCCTTACAGATTTTCAGAACTCTTTCTCTAAAGCCCCAGATAGAGTTGCTTCCCTTAAACGAAGCCGCTACTTTTTGATTAGGTCTCACTCCCCCTGGTACGGAGAGTAACTTAAATAAGGAGAAATTGGCTTGCGGTAAACTGGAGAGAAGATGGATCACCACAAATTCCCTTCCTGACAAATCTACTTAAAAGCTTGCACTAGGGTCCTAGCATAAAAAGATCAGCAAAGCTTGTAGGTCCCATATTATTAATAGGAGAAATAATGCCAGTAACTTGGCCAAAGATTTGTTAAAAGTATTAATTGAGTTAATTAAGCCTAATGCCTGTATTTCCACTTTTCCCGCCTCCTAGCCATTATGCGATGCTCTCGCAGATCATTTTGGGGAGAATATCTTGATAATCTATTGGGGCAGAAGACTCATCTATTATATCTCCTGCTACGAACCCTCCTGCATCCCTGGAGGAGTTTGAACCCATTCCCTCAGCACAAGCCTTTGACATGTTAAGTAAAATTAAGTTAGGCTCCCTTTTCACCTTTTCCTCCCTTATATCATGAAGACTCTACCTACCATACTCCTTCCTGTCATTACTTTGCTGCCAATCTTTCTCTTAGCTCTGCAACTCTAACATTGGTCTGGGAAGCAGCATGTCTCGCCTCTCTTTAAAAAACCTAATGCGGATCCTCTTGAGCCCACCAACTACAGACCCATTTTGCTACTTCCTTATCTTAGCAAAATCATGAAGACTTTAGCAAACGAATAACTTTCCTCGTACTCGGAAGCCCACTCCCTCCTGGATGCCCCTCAGTCTGGTTTTGGAGTTTCCTACAGCACAGAAACATCGTTGGTGGCTGCTTTGGAGACTATTAGGCTTTCCCTTGACGATGGTGTCTCAGCCACACGGGTGTTACTTGATCTATCCGCAGCATTTGACACCATCTCTTATTCAATCTTGGTTCAAAGACTCACAGAGATTGGTGTCTGCGGAAAAGCTTTGAAGTGGCTCAAAAAGGTCTGCAGCAACTGGACTCAGACAGTGCACCTTGAATCTTTTGCAGGGCTCTTCACTGAGCTCTATGCTTTTTAACATATATGTACCCCCTAGTCCAAGTGGTAAGATCCTGTGGGCTTAAAGTCATCACATATGCAGATGACACTGAGTTGATCATTTGTATAGGACCCAATCCAGAATCTACCAAATGCAGGTTTGGTGAATGTATGACGAAAATTGCCTCCTGATGACCCTGAATTGCGTACAGCTGAACAGAGATAAGACTGAGATTCTGTTATGTGGTAAGGTCCATGCATTTTGGTGGGATGAGTGGTGGCCTTCTGAGTTAGGCCTAATACCCCAGCCTAAATAGGCAGTAAAAACAATTGGCATCCTTGTTGATGAGAACCTCGCTGTTTTGTGATCCTGCGTACGCTCATATAGGTCTCTCAGTGACTCCCATTATATACTAAAAGAACTCTCACTCAGGCCCTCACAGTAAGCCTTATGGATTAAAGCAGTGCCCTCCTTGTAGCGGCTAATGAGTCGCTGCTCTCCAAGTTGCAAGCAGTTCAGAACACCGCTCCTTGCCTGGTTTGCAAACTTCCTATTCACTCCCCATCAGAGCCCACATTGACTTTTCTTCACTGGTTTCCTGTGAAAAAGCGTTCTCCATTCAAACTCCCTGTGCCTGGTTCACAAATCCTTGTTTGACAAGGGCTATTTCTGTCTGCAAGAGAAACCTTGGCCTTATTTTCCTACTCGGAATCTCAGATCTAAAGGCCAACTTTTGCTATGCCTTCGACGTATCCGTATGACCAAATAAGGTAGTTGATCTTTTCTCTATCTTGCTCTTCACCACTGGAATAGACTACCTTTTCATATTTGGTCCTGCTCTGACCTTGATTGTTTAAAAAAAATACTTAAAACCTGGTTCCCCCGAAACTCTTTCTTCTTAATTTTGCGTTCCATCGCTGAGACTCCCCTTCGGGGTGATTTTCCCTGCACTACATCAAATTAACATAACATGACTATTTTGAAACAAGCACGTGGTAAAAGGTTTGTAATAACTATGGATGACTCCTTGTGAAAACAAGTGGAAGTTTATTTCTTGGGAGATACTAAGTTGGTTTCAAGATGTCTCTAATTAACTTCACAGAAAGACAGATGACAGAATTCTAACAAGTCCCAGCTCCAGTAACTATTTATCGTGATTGCTTAGCAAAGACATTATGGACCACAAAGAACGTACACTTTGTGCTTTCAATATGGATGCCCCCTGTGGTTAGTCTTGTCAGAGGCCTGTGAGCTCATGGTGTAGTAAACCTTGTTGTCTTTACTCAACCTTTTCATAAAACGCATCTTTCTGAGACTTGAGATTTCTGCCTAGACAGCACCCACATCCAGTGCACCCATCAATCCTCTTCTGCTCCTGAAGAAATAGAGACTCGTGAACCTAAGCGTAGCGTGATACAGGGCAAGCATCCAATGGTATCACATCCTATGCTGCATTCTGACAGTTGCTTACTCTAGCTTTGATAGGTAATTTCCTTAGTTAATGAATGACTGATACAACTGAAAAGATACCTGCTGCTTCTTGCTATAAAAATTCAGGAACCATTTCAGAATATACTACTCATTGGTTTGTAGGCACGGTTGGTGAAGTTTTATGTTTTGTTCAAGCTTTTGTGAATATAACGCTAGCCTTTCTCAAATCTGCAGAGTTGTTTTTCTTCTGCCTCATGTATACAAATGTTTTAATTGTCAGTCAGAGGAAGGGGAACACCACTTACTGTGTAGTGTTCAAACAAATAATTTTTCATTGCATGAAGCTAGCAGTTTGATAGGCATTCTTTGGCGCACGCTCAGATCAAATGTTTGAATGTGAACTCCACTAAGAAATAGACGAGTATGTTCAGCAATAGTTTCAGTCAAAGAAACATGTATATCTGAGCAACAGGGAAGTGGCAATTTTCAACTTTTGCAAAACTTAAAGAAATTCCTATGGATTTCAGGAATTTTACATTTACCATTCTTTGGGGCCCGCCTCTCAAGACCCAACAAAATCAAATAATTGTTTATTTGTTGATTAATTAAAATCATTAAAAAAAGTACATATCAAGCACAAAGTCTGATTGAACATATATGAATACAATGCCTTAATATAAATTGATCGACAATTGTTTAACCATTTTCCAGTTAGGGATTAAAGTGCATTATGCTAACAGCAAATATTATCCAATTGTTGGTAGCAGTCCACAATGCCTAAATAAAGTGCGATGTGCTCACGTTACCAGAACTAATGTGCAATGTGCTAGCAGCAAATATTAACACATGTACAATGACAGTTAGCAGCAAAATGAAAAAAACTATTTTACAAATTGTCTGAAACTATTAGCAACAAGAATACATTAGTTTTTCAACATCAATACTAAAGTGACTTATGCTGTCAGCAGCAAAATCTAAAGTGCATTACATTTTTCACCAAGAGAGCTAAAGTGCCTTACGCTAGCAGCAAAAGTTATTTTTTAGTTTTAAAAATGATCTATAGTACATAACACCTTTTAGGGAAACAATTGCATACTCAGGTCTTTAAAATCATAACAATAAGTGAACATGATGTGCCAAACATAGTTATAAAAGTTGCCTTTCAGTTTACAACATACAAATATTACACAATTTCAAAATGAATTAAATGTGCAATAAAATAGCCCACCTACTCCCTAAAAACAGTAAAAATCATAATTTCGTAACCGTAACGGATTTATCATTTCCTTTAGATGTCAACATTACATAATTTCTTTTCCGCTTTAAAAACGAACTGAACAAACTGATGTATAATATAAACATTGACACCACATAAGCAAAATATAAATGCCGATCTACAAGTTCTAACTCCAATTTCTTTAAAGATAGGTTTTAAAATTGTCTTCCACTCCTGCAACATTTTTGGACAAAGTGTTACAATGTGCAGCAAAGTTTCCTCATATAGCCCACAAAGCCTACAAATATTTGATGACCATTTATACTCCCATTTTGGGGTTCCATCTTTGGTTGGGTATGTGCCAAACCTTAATAGCATAAATATATTTTTGATCAAGGGTTTTAAATGAAAAAGTAAATAAGGTTGGACAAACATTTTCTCAAAAGAGTTAGCTATAGACCAGAAGTGATTTTTTTTCTCAGTTCATCTTTATCTATTATTTCTGACAACAGAGCAATGGTTAAATTAATTAATTTTTTATAAACCGTTTTACTCCTCACTTCATCTTCCAGATTAGGGCATTCGAGGTTAAAAAGACACTCAGATAGATAATCCTGCCAGCTTCTCGAATATTCCCCCTTCGAGATCTCACGCCAGCACACATTTGCTAACATGCCCTCATCAGCTCGAGATAGTGCCAATAATGTTTTTAAAAATGTCACATGGTGGACCAAAAACTGTTTCCTTAAACCAGTCTTAAATTAGCGCGAGAAATCTGTCTAGGAGCCTCTCAAGACCCAACAAGTCTCCTGTTTCTTGACCCATCATGTCCATCTCCTCCCACTTGTCAGAACATATAAAGGACATGTCAGACAGCCACTTGCCTAATTCCTTGTTTCAACTCTCACTCCAACTCTGGGCCCTGCAGGAAGTTATCCTGATTACCGGTTTGGAAGTTCTGCTTGAGCCTACTGGTAAGGCAGTGGCTAGTGGAAATGATCAGCAAGCCTTGCATATCTTTACAGTCCTCCTGGCAGAGTTCTGGCAACGCACCAGCACCAGACCAAGAGATGGAATACACTGTCATCGGGGAAGAGGCAGTTACAGCAGGCTAGGTACTTGCTCCACCGACTGAACAAATTCTCAGTGCAGACTGCAGAGCTAACAGTCATCTGTCAGCGATAATGGAACTACTGCATACATGACGTGGTCAAAAAAGCTATGTTTCACTTGCCACATACTAAAGAGCTATCCTTTACCTGTGGCAGAATAATGTCATGTTTAGATGACTGATCACATGGTTAATATAGGCATCCAAGCTACTCCTTGCTTCTCTGCAATGCAGAGCAACCAATCACTTGTCACTGACAACAGGGCTATTCCTCACCCGACACAAACTGCAGAACTAAACCTTTATCTATGTCTTACTATGGAAAGGTGAGTACCTGTATATCAGCTAGACTACCTGCATACTCTCATTGTCTGCATCCATTCATCCATCTATCTGAGGCAATGCTAGGGCAGACAGCCACTTAGACAAGAGTTCTCAAAGGACAAGGTGTTTGGGAATTGAGAATCTTAAGTCATGATAACCTCAAAGATAATAACTGTCACATGGAGAGGCAAAAGGAGGGCCAATGTGACGTGCCTGGAATACGGAGAAAGACCGTCTCTTGCATGGGGTGACACTGGGCTGGGAAATATGTGACACAAGGAGATGGGGATACTAAATTGGACAGCAACTTATAAAGAGCCAGAAAAGATACATATAAAAACATACCTCCATATATATGTCGATTAAGAACTATGCATCACCAACAATAAACAAAAATCTGTGCAAAAGAGGCAGGGTGATTGAGTGCATGTGTGTGGTCAAAGAGTGGCAAAAAAAGAACTAAATATTCTGTAGCGATTTTTTGTGGTCTTTCCCCTTTTTGTAACTCCATATATAATAATACACATACTTTAAATAAAAAATAAATGTAGGTAAAACTGATCAGTGGAAAATGCACTGTTTTACATTATGAGACCTCAATTGATAATGTGATCACTGCAGAGTCTAAGTATGTTACAAGATTGACAAATACCATAATGGTGGTTAGAGAAGTGTGAAATAATGACTTGTGTATTTATTGTTCTACGAAGAACTCCCAGTCCGTGACAGAAAAGCACTGTTAATATGCAAGTAATTATTTTAAAATTGTATTACAGACAGCATAATGTAAGCTGTCACAAAAAGGTCCAAAAGCGCAATATTAAGAGTTTGGCGGACTGGGCACTCCATCAACATCTGGCCGAAGTTCAGTTTTCTGTATTACACGTTTTGTATGCTATCCATGAAGTTTGTGACAGAGTAGCCCATCTGCCAAACTCTAGATAAGGGCTTTATTGTGTAAGATAACATATGTGCAATCAAAATATATATTTTAGTAATACACAATTAGACTGTGAAAGTGCAGGCATTTTTTTATATGTCCAATAAAAGGATGCACTCTAGAACTCAGCTGGTAACACCCTAACATAACCTCTTAAAAAGAGTAAATCTATGTGCTCTGTAGTTCATGTCTTTATTCTTCAGAGTGCAACCGTTAACTATCTGCATTGTTTCATGAAGATTATTAACCACACACAGACACGCCAACATTATTTCGTCATTCTCCTACAGAGTCCATCAGGGACACCTTCCTGCACATAAACAATCATCCCTACAACCCAGGTACCCTTGCACTCTTGTAAATATGCAGCATTCCTGTTTTTTAAATGGCGCAGCGCGGCGCTGCAAAATTTCTTGCAGTGCCCCGCTAGGCCATTTACTCGTAAATATGCTGCTTAAAGTGAAATGTATTGCACCTTGATTGTCAACTAGGTTAATCATGTCAACATCTCAGAGAGGTTAGCAAAAGCAATTGTCCATCTCATTGCATAGGATGAACCCTCATCTCCTGGCCAGCAGCCTTGCCCAGACATCAGCGATGATGGGGATGATGACACCAGCAAACCATTGACCAGGACACCCTCCAGGAACTCCAGGACTCCATCTGGACATCATCTCTGGACATGGGCAGGCTCAACAGTATTGTGGGGTCTCCACATCCCCGTCCAGCAACTAACAGCCACCAACTGCCACCCCACCCAGACCTCTGGACTCCGAGGACCCACAAATTACCTTCCAACGTACTGCGGTAGGATTCCAGTGGGAGCAGGTGCCGGTGGGGATGGAGACCATGGCAGCCACCCTAGAGGGAGTCTGTGGGTGCCTCACACCCAACAGTGACACCTATTTTCCGCTCAGTGGACTCTAGCAGTCCCTGGCTTACATTGCCGGTGTCATAAGGAAGAAACCTGAACAAATGCCCTGCCAGAGTGGCACCAGCGACATGGCCAATCAGCTGGGGGCAATAAGAATCATCTTGGAGTCCATGGAGGGGAGGCAGGGCTCCCACTTTGCTGCCATGGCGCCCTACCTGTCCGACTTAACTGCTGTGTTGCAATACCAGCAGAACCTCCTCACTGCTGTGCTGCCTCATGTTTTGGCACAGATACATACTGCTGCAGGCACTTCTGCCTCTGATGTGTCTGTGCCTCCCTTGGCTGCCACACCTACAACACCACCCTCACTGGAGACACCAAATACATCAGAGGAGGAAGATGTGGACGGCACCTCTTTCCAATAATAAGTGTCTGGTAGCAGTCATCTGTGACACATACCCAGTTCCACCTTTGCCCTGTGCTGATTAACATGCCAGGGAACGTCTGCTGCCACTGTCCTCATTTTATTTCTCCCTGTTCACCTTGACCATTTGTGTACAGTCAATGTGGCCTATCATCCCTAATGACATTGTGGTTGTTTGAACTGGGATTTCTGGTTGGCTAAGGCTTGCGCCAAAGCCAGGCAGAAACCACCACTCTAGTCAGGGCAAGGGAGTTACACGCCAAGATAACCCCTGCTCACCCCCTTGGAAGCTTGGCACGAGCAGTCAGGTTTATCTCGGAGGCAATGAGTAAAGCATTTGCGCAACACACACACACAGCAGCAACACACTAGGTACACCACAAAAAGGAACTCCACACAAGGTTATCTATAAAAACAGCCTTTGTATTACAATAAACACATTAGATCATAATCGCACAATTACACTGTGCTAGCTGGCACTGGGCAGTATTTACAGGGGACTATATACACATGACAGGGCCTTGTGGGCCACTGTCAGGATCAGCACTTAGTAGAAATAGCACTTAGCATAACTGTAGCACAAAATAATAATTGTAGAACACAACCAGTAACCACTGGTAAAAGGTAGGTACACACTACGAAATACTAATCAACATAGGCATAGATCACGCAGGGAAACATGAACTCACTAGCATAAACTATACCAGTCAAAACAACCTCCTACGCATAAAAAACACAGTTAGAGGCATCACAGGCATAAAGGTATTGCACATTACGCATAAATCACATTTGGCGTTAGGTAATCACCATCACCTTGCGCAGAATCACAGTAGGGACAAACCCCAGGCCAACTGTCCTTCAATTGGGCTCAAGCGCCCTTTGTCCCTAAAGTCAGGGCTGGCTGTGCACGCAGCCAAAGAAGAGAGCACATGAGCTTAGGGCCTAAACATGGCAGCTGCCCACTAATTGCTGAGCAGCTGTAAGATCACCAAGATGTGCACAGCCTAAACGTTGCAGCTGCCCACTAATTGCTGGGCAGCTGTGGAATTGCGCATGAGAACCAGCATGCCTTTGGACCCTCCACTGGGACTCAAATGCCCCAAAAGGAACATTGTAGCTGCCCACTGTCATGCGGGGCAGCTGGGAAAATCGGTGCAGGCACCACTGGCTGGCAAGCCCCACTCGGGGGACTCTTAACACAAATGCCCCCAACGTTGGAGCCCAGAGGCTCTGAAACAAGTATGCCCCCCAAGTAAGTATGGGCACAACTGTGCCTGGGATCCCCTCTGGCCCTCTCAACAATTGTGGGCTGGTAGGAGCGGCCGACTGGCAAACGGGGCCGCTCTATCTCAGGGCCCCTCACGGGGGGTCTCAGCACGCACTAGTCCCCCCACGTGGGAGCGTCAAGAGAATGGCCCCCAAGTCCCCCTGGGACTTCTAAAACAATGTTGCCCCAAACAAAGTAAGTACTGGCAGGAGGGGGGCGTGCACCGGCCTTGTGCCCAAACAATGCCAGAATGGAGCTCCACTCACCGGGACTCCTGGGCAGCGTCTCGCTCCTGGGTTGCGGGCTAACTCCTGCAGGCGATTCCCGGCACCGGTCACTATGCGCCACACGGGGCTCTCCCTTTAAGACGGGGCTCAGCTGTAGTCCTTCCCGCACGTCTTCCCGGGCACACGCAGGAGCGCGGGGTCGGCTCCGGCCTGCTTTCTGCTTCCGACCTGGCGGCTGCGTGGCGGGACTTCCTTCCGGTGTGGCCCAGCGCGGGGTAGGCTCCCGCCTGGGTCTTCACTCTGGCACCGGTCACCATGCACCACGCAGGGCTCTCCCTTTCCTCAGGGAAACCCTGCTTGAGCCGGTGCTGGCTTCTGGTCCCTGGCGAGCACCTTGTTTGCGAGGCAATGCCCGCGGCTGGGACCAATTCCAGCGCGGCGGCCTTGTGACGTCAGCGCCCGCACATCCTGGGATTCCGGGGCCAGCGGCGGTTATACAGGGTAGGCAACCATTTAGATACAAGGTCCCTGGCAGGGTGGTCACCCGCTAGGGCATAAGTAGCGGCACAAGGTCCCTGGCGGGGTGGGCACCCGCTAGGGCATTTAAAAGGGCAGATATGCGGCAGGCAAGGCGGGGTGGGCTCCCGCGGAGCAAATAAGCAGAGTTGCGGGGGAATCTCCATGCCGGGGATTCCCTCACAAAAACAATCGCAGCTCTGTGCTGCAGTTGAGTGTAGGCACGTTGCTCCTTAGGAAAATAAAGCGCTTTTCAGGCAATAGCGCAAATTCCAAAATACGTCCTTCAGAAGGTAGGGGGGCAAAGGTTGGGCTCAGGGGCCAGCTCACAGGGCCCTCCGACAGGAAGGCAGCACCCAGTGGTGGTTCCTCCTGGCGCCCAGCAGCAGGCCCCCTTTGAGTCAGGATCAGAGAACCTTTTACCTGGGTTCACAGCCCCTTTTTATACACAAATTCCCTTTGTCCCCTAGCACATGGTTTAGGGAAAACCAGATGCAACTGGTTTGGGAGCACTTGAGCACTTTGTTTTGCTCAGCATCTCTTTTTCCATTCACAGGGTAGGCTAGGGACATCAGACACACCACAGGGAGCAGAGCCAGCATTGTGGGGGGAAGGCACAGCCCTATTCAGGTCCGAGGTGCACTCCTCCCTGCCATCAACATGCAGATCTCCCCATTCACCACTGGGCAGGCCCATCCTGACTCCTGGAGCCAGGCACACCATCCAGCTCCAGCCAATCACAAGCCAGACAGTCAATTCACATTCACTGCACAGAGATGCCAACTTCTAAATGTGACACTTCTACACAACTCACATTAAATCTGCGCACACCGTCCCGCAGCATTTAATCTCACGAGTTCTCACATACCAAACTCGCCCCTGCACTCCTCTCACATCAGGAACTACCATGGACACACATATCCCCCATGCATTCCTATGGGAGGGCAGGCCAATCTCACAACATGCACTCAGAGTGCGCACGCACTTTACCCTGGGACACAGTGTTAAAGTGCGCAGAAGCCAAAAACAACTAACACCAGGTCACCTTTAAAAGCAAAAGGTTTAGGGGTGCACCTGCGAAAAGGGACAGGTCCAACAGTGGTCATCTCCTCACTGAAACTCTCCTCTCTTCCACATGTCCCATGACATGTTACCCACATGGACTCTGTCTGGACATCCACTGGCTCTACACAATATTTGGGTTTGTTGTCCAATTAACTTTACCTGTGAGCCGCTTCATATTTTGCACATGTAAATAAATACCCTTAGAACTACCAGTGTGTTGTCTGCCTGTAGGAGTCAGGATCCAGTTGACCATTGGCCAATCTATGAGGCAAATACACCAACTACTTGCCAAAGGGATTATTAAGGGAGTGGGAGCGCGCCAGACACGCCCCAACGTAATTACCTCTTGCATGATGGTTCACGTAGTTCATGTTTCTCGCTCAATGTTCAATTCAAAGTCTTCATAGCCAGTGCTGTATTATTTATTTCCAATTTGTATCCCTAGACACGTGTTTCATGATTCCTCAATCGTCAGTAGGGAAAAAACAAAAAGCAAAATTCATGGGTTGCAGGGCGTGCTGCCTCATCTCTCAGGACCAGTTCCACTCACAGCATGAAGGCGCAAGCCCCCTGAGCTCGTCAGCTCGGCGGCTCGTGGGAGCCATTTTTAAACTATTAGGGGAGTGGGAGCGCGCCAGACACGCCCCAACGTAATTACCTCTTGCATGATGGTTCACGTAGTACATGTTTCTCGCTCATTGTTCAATTCAAAGTCTTCATAGCCAGTGCTGTATTATTTATTTCCAATTCGTATCCCTAGACACGTGTTTCATGATTCCTCAATCGTCAGTAGGGAAAAAACAAAAAGCAAAGTTCATAGGTTGCAGGGCGTGCTGCCTCATCTCTCTGGACCAGTTCCACTCACAGCATGAAGGCGCAAGCCCCCTGAGCTCGTCAGCTCGGCGGCTCGTGGGAGCCATTTTTAAACTATTAGGGGAGTGGGAGCGCACCAGACACGCCCCAACATAATTACCTCTTGCATGATGGTTCACGTAGATCATGTTTCTCGCTCAATGTTCAATTCAAAGTCTTCATAGCCAGTGCTGTATTATTTATTTCCAATTCGTATCGCTAGACACGTGTTTCATGATTCCTCAATCGTCAGTAGGGAAAAAACAAAAAGCAAAGTTCATAGGTTGCAGGGCGTGCTGCCTCATTTCTCAGGACCAGTTCCACTCACAGCATGAAGGCGCAAGCCCCCTGAGCTAGTCAGCTCGGCGGCTCGTGGGAGCCATTTTTAAACTATTAGGGGAGTGGGAGCGCGCCAGACATGCCCCAACGTAATTACCTCTTGCATGATGGTTCACGTAGTTCATGTTTCTCGCTCAATGTTCAATTCAAAGTCTTCATAGCCAGTGCTGTATTATTTATTTCCAATTCATATCCCTAGACACGTGTTTCATGATTCCTCAATCGTCAGTAGGGAAAAAACAAAAAGCAAAGTTCATAGGTTGCAGGGCGTGCTGGCTCATCCCTCAGGACCAGTTCCACTCACAGCATGAAGGCGCAAGCCCCCTGAGCTCGTCAGCTCGGCGGCTCGTGGGAGCCATTTTTAAACTATTAGGGGAGTGGGAGCGCGCCAGACACGCCCCAACGTAATTACCTCTTGCATGATGGTTCACGTAGTTCATGTTTCTCGCTCAATGTTCAATTGAAAGTCTTCATAGCCAGTGCTGTATTATTTATTTCCAATTCGTATCCCTAGACACGTGTTTCATGATTCCTCAATCGTCAGTAGGGAAAAAACAAAAAGCAAAGTTCATAGGTTGCAGGGCGTGCTGCCTCATTTCTCAGGACCAGTTCCACTCACAGCATGAAGGCGCAAGCCCCCTGAGCTAGTCAGCTCGGCGGCTCGTGGGAGCCATTTTTAAACTATTAGGGGAGTGGGAGCGCGCCAGACACGCCCCAACGTAATTACCTCTTGCATGATGGTTCACGTAGTTCATGTTTCTCGCTCAATGTTCAATTCAAAGTCTTCATAGCCAGTGCTGTATTATTTATTTCCAATTCGTATCCCTAGACACGTGTTTCATGATTCCTCAATCGTCAGTAGGGAAAAAACAAAAAGCAAAGTTCATAGGTTGCAGGGCGTGCTGCCTCATCTCTCAGGACCAGTTCCACTCACAGCATGAAGGCGCAAGCCCCCTGAGCTCGTCAGCTCGGCGGCTCGTGGGAGCCATTTTTAAACTATTAGGAGAGTGGGAGCGCGCCAGACACGCCCCAACGTAATAACCTCTTGCATGATGGTTCACGTAGATCATGTTTCTCGCTCAATGTTCAATTCAAAGTCTTCATAGCCAGTGCTGTATTATTTATTTCCAATTCGTATCCCTAGACACGTGTTTCATGATTCCTCAATCGTCAGTAGGGAAAAAACAAAAAGCAAAGTTCATAGGTTGCAGGGCGTGCTGCCTCATCTCTCAGTACCAGTTCCACTCACAGCATGAAGGCGCAAGCCCCCTGAGCTCGTCAGCTCGGCGGCTCGTGGGAGCCATTTTTTAACTATTAGGGGAGTGGGAGCGCGCCAGACACGCCCCAACGTAATTACCTCTTGCATGATGGTTCACGTAGTTCATGTTTCTCGCTCAATGTTCAATTCAAAGTCTTCATAGCCAGTGCTGTATTATTTATTTCCAATTCGTATCCCTAGACACGTGTTTCATGATTCCTCAATCGTCAGTAGGGAAAAAACAAAAAGCTAAATTCATAGGTTGCAGGGCGTGCTGCCTCATCTCTCAGGACCAGTTCCACTCACAGCATGAAGGCGCAAGCCCCCTGAGCTCGTCAGCTCGGCGGCTCGTGGGAGCCATTTTTAAACTATTAGGGGAGTGGGAGCGCGCCAGACACGCCCCAACGTAATTACCTCTTGCATGATGGTTCACGTAGTTCATGTTTCTCGCTCAATGTTCAATTCAAAGTCTTCATAGCCAGTGCTGTATTATTTATTTCCAATACGTATCCCTAGACACGTGTTTCATGATTCCTCAATCGTCAGTAGGGAAAAAACAAAAAGCAAAGTTCATAGGTTGCAGGGCGTGCTGCCTCATTTCTCAGGACCAGTTCCACTCACAGCATGAAGGCGCAAGCCCCCTGAGCTAGTCAGCTCGGCGGCTCGTGGGAGCCATTTTTAAACTATTAGGGGAGTGGGAGCGCCCCAGACACGCCCCAACGTAATTACCTCTTGCATGATGGTTCACGTAGTTCATGTTTCTCGCTCAATGTTCAATTCAAAGTCTTCATAGCCAGTGCTGTATTATTTATTTCCAATTCGTATCCCTAGACACGTGTTTCATGATTCCTCAATCGTCAGTAGGGAAAAAACAAAAAGCAAAGTTCATAGGTTGCAGGGCGTGCTGCCTCATCTCTCAGGACCAGTTCCACTCACAGCATGAAGGCGCAAGCCCCCTGAGCTAGTCAGCTCGGCGGCTCGTGGGAGCCATTTTTAAACTATTAGGGGAGTGGGAGCGCGCCAGACATGCCCCAACGTAATTACCTCTTGCATGATGGTTCACGTAGTTCATGTTTCTCGCTCAATGTTCAATTCAAAGTCTTCATAGCCAGTGCTCTATTATTTATTTCCAATTCGTATCCCTAGACACGTGTTTCACGATTCCTCAATCGTCAGTAGGGAAAAAACAAAAAGCAAAGTTCATAGGTTGCAGGGCGTGCTGCCTCATCTCTCAGGACCAGTTCCACTCACAGCATGAAGGCGCAAGCCCCCTGAGCTCGTCAGCTCGGCGGCTCGTGGGAGCCATTTTTAAACTATTAGGGGAGTGGGAGCGCGCCAGACACGCCCCAACGTAATTACCTCTTGCATGATGGTTCACGTAGTTCATGTTTCTCGCTCAATGTTCAATTCAAAGTCTTCATAGCCAGTGCTGTATTATTTATTTCCAATTCGTATCCCTAGACACGTGTTTCATGATTCCTCAATCGTCAGTAGGGAAAAAACAAAAAGCAAAGTTCATAGGTTGCAGGGCGTGCTGCCTCATCTCTCAGGACCAGTTCCACTCACAGCATGAAGGCGCAAGCCCCCTGAGCTAGTCAGCTCAGCGGCTCGTGGGAGCCATTTTTAAACTATTAGGGGAGTGGGAGCGCGCCAGACACGCCCCAACGTAATTACCTCTTGCATGATGGTTCACGTAGTTCATGTTTCTCGCTCAATGTTCAATTCAAAGTCTTCATAGCCACTGCTGTATTATTTATTTCCAATTCGTATCCCTAGACACGTGTTTCATGATTCCTCAATCGTCAGTAGGGAAAAAACAAAAAGCAAAGTTCATAGGTGGCAGGGCGTGCTGCCTCATCTCTCAGGACCAGTTCCACTCACAGCATGAAGGCGCAAGCCCCCTGAGCTCGTCAGCTCGGCGGCTCGTGGGAGCCATTTTTAAACTATTAGGGGAGTGGGAGCGCGCCAGACACGCCCCAACGTAATTACCTCTTGCATGATGGTTCACGTAGATCATGTTTCTCGCTCAATGTTCAATTCAAAGTCTTCATAGCCAGTGCTGTATTATTTATTTCCAATTCGTATCGCTAGACACGTGTTTCATGATTCCTCAATCGTCAGTAGGGAAAAAACAAAAAGCAAAGTTCATAGGTTGCAGGGCGTGCTGCCTCATTTCTCAGGACCAGTTCCACTCACAGCATGAAGGCGCAAGCCCCCTGAGCTAGTCAGCTCGGCGGCTCGTGGGAGCCATTTTTAAACTATTAGGGGAGTGGGAGCGCGCCAGACATGCCCCAACGTAATTACCTCTTGCATGATGGTTCACGTAGTTCATGTTTCTCGCTCAATGTTCAATTCAAAGTCTTCATAGCCAGTGCTGTATTATTTATTTCCAATTCATATCCCTAGACACGTGTTTCATGATTCCTCAATCGTCAGTAGGGAAAAAACAAAAAGCAAAGTTCATAGGTTGCAGGGCGTGCTGGCTCATCCCTCAGGACCAGTTCCACTCACAGCATGAAGGCGCAAGCCCCCTGAGCTCGTCAGCTCGGCGGCTCGTGGGAGCCATTTTTAAACTATTAGGGGAGTGGGAGCGCGCCAGACACGCCCCAACGTAATTACCTCTTGCATGATGGTTCACGTAGTTCATGTTTCTCGCTCAATGTTCAATTGAAAGTCTTCATAGCCAGTGCTGTATTATTTATTTCCAATTCGTATCCCTAGACACGTGTTTCATGATTCCTCAATCGTCAGTAGGGAAAAAACAAAAAGCAAAGTTCATAGGTTGCAGGGCGTGCTGCCTCATTTCTCAGGACCAGTTCCACTCACAGCATGAAGGCGCAAGCCCCCTGAGCTAGTCAGCTCGGCGGCTCGTGGGAGCCATTTTTAAACTATTAGGGGAGTGGGAGCGCGCCAGACACGCCCCAACGTAATTACCTCTTGCATGATGGTTCACGTAGTTCATGTTTCTCGCTCAATGTTCAATTCAAAGTCTTCATAGCCAGTGCTGTATTATTTATTTCCAATTCGTATCCCTAGACACGTGTTTCATGATTCCTCAATCGTCAGTAGGGAAAAAACAAAAAGCAAAGTTCATAGGTTGCAGGGCGTGCTGCCTCATCTCTCAGGACCAGTTCCACTCACAGCATGAAGGCGCAAGCCCCCTGAGCTCGTCAGCTCGGCGGCTCGTGGGAGCCATTTTTAAACTATTAGGAGAGTGGGAGCGCGCCAGACACGCCCCAACGTAATAACCTCTTGCATGATGGTTCACGTAGATCATGTTTCTCGCTCAATGTTCAATTCAAAGTCTTCATAGCCAGTGCTGTATTATTTATTTCCAATTCGTATCCCTAGACACGTGTTTCATGATTCCTCAATCGTCAGTAGGGAAAAAACAAAAAGCAAAGTTCATAGGTTGCAGGGCGTGCTGCCTCATCTCTCAGTACCAGTTCCACTCACAGCATGAAGGCGCAAGCCCCCTGAGCTCGTCAGCTCGGCGGCTCGTGGGAGCCATTTTTTAACTATTAGGGGAGTGGGAGCGCGCCAGACACGCCCCAACGTAATTACCTCTTGCATGATGGTTCACGTAGTTCATGTTTCTCGCTCAATGTTCAATTCAAAGTCTTCATAGCCAGTGCTGTATTATTTATTTCCAATTCGTATCCCTAGACACGTGTTTCATGATTCCTCAATCGTCAGTAGGGAAAAAACAAAAAGCTAAATTCATAGGTTGCAGGGCGTGCTGCCTCATCTCTCAGGACCAGTTCCACTCACAGCATGAAGGCGCAAGCCCCCTGAGCTCGTCAGCTCGGCGGCTCGTGGGAGCCATTTTTAAACTATTAGGGGAGTGGGAGCGCGCCAGACACGCCCCAACGTAATTACCTCTTGCATGATGGTTCACGTAGTTCATGTTTCTCGCTCAATGTTCAATTCAAAGTCTTCATAGCCAGTGCTGTATTATTTATTTCCAATACGTATCCCTAGACACGTGTTTCATGATTCCTCAATCGTCAGTAGGGAAAAAACAAAAAGCAAAGTTCATAGGTTGCAGGGCGTGCTGCCTCATTTCTCAGGACCAGTTCCACTCACAGCATGAAGGCGCAAGCCCCCTGAGCTAGTCAGCTCGGCGGCTCGTGGGAGCCATTTTTAAACTATTAGGGGAGTGGGAGCGCCCCAGACACGCCCCAACGTAATTACCTCTTGCATGATGGTTCACGTAGTTCATGTTTCTCGCTCAATGTTCAATTCAAAGTCTTCATAGCCAGTGCTGTATTATTTATTTCCAATTCGTATCCCTAGACACGTGTTTCATGATTCCTCAATCGTCAGTAGGGAAAAAACAAAAAGCAAAGTTCATAGGTTGCAGGGCGTGCTGCCTCATCTCTCAGGACCAGTTCCACTCACAGCATGAAGGCGCAAGCCCCCTGAGCTAGTCAGCTCGGCGGCTCGTGGGAGCCATTTTTAAACTATTAGGGGAGTGGGAGCGCGCCAGACATGCCCCAACGTAATTACCTCTTGCATGATGGTTCACGTAGTTCATGTTTCTCGCTCAATGTTCAATTCAAAGTCTTCATAGCCAGTGCTCTATTATTTATTTCCAATTCGTATCCCTAGACACGTGTTTCACGATTCCTCAATCGTCAGTAGGGAAAAAACAAAAAGCAAAGTTCATAGGTTGCAGGGCGTGCTGCCTCATCTCTCAGGACCAGTTCCACTCACAGCATGAAGGCGCAAGCCCCCTGAGCTCGTCAGCTCGGCGGCTCGTGGGAGCCATTTTTAAACTATTAGGGGAGTGGGAGCGCGCCAGACACGCCCCAACGTAATTACCTCTTGCATGATGGTTCACGTAGTTCATGTTTCTCGCTCAATGTTCAATTCAAAGTCTTCATAGCCAGTGCTGTATTATTTATTTCCAATTCGTATCCCTAGACACGTGTTTCATGATTCCTCAATCGTCAGTAGGGAAAAAACAAAAAGCAAAGTTCATAGGTTGCAGGGCGTGCTGCCTCATTTCTCAGGACCAGTTCCACTCACAGCATGAAGGCGCAAGCCCCCTGAGCTCGTCAGCTCGGCGGCTCGTGGGAGCCATTTTTAAACTATTAGGGGAGTGGGAGCGCACCAGACACGCCCCAACGTAATTACCTCTTGCATGATGGTTCACGTAGTTCATGTTTCTCGCTCAATGTTCAATTCAAAGTCTTCATAGCCAGTGCTGTATTATTTATTTCCAATTCGTATCCCTAGACACGTGTTTCATGATTCCTCAATCGTCAGTAGGTAAAAAACAAAAAGCAAAATTCATAGGTTGCAGGGCGTGCTGCCTCATCTCTCAGGACCAGTTCCACTCACAGCATGAAGGCGCAAGCCCCCTGAGCTCGTCAGCTCGGCGGCTTGTGGGAGCCATTTTTAAACTATTAGGGGAGTGGGAGCACGCCAGACACGCCCCAACGTAATTACCTCTTGCATGATGGTTCACGTAGTTCATGTTTCTCGCTCAATGTTCAATTCAAAGTCTTCATAGCCAGTGCTGTATTATTTATTTCCAATACGTATCCCTAGACACGTGTTTCATGATTCCTCAATCGTCAGTAGGGAAAAAACAAAAAGCAAAGTTCATAGGTTGCAGGGCGGGCTGCCTCATCTCTCTGGACCAGTTCCACTCACAGCATGAAGGCGCAAGCCCCCTGAGCTCGTCAGCTCGGCGGCTCGTGGGAGCCATTTTTAAACTATTAGGGGAGTGGGAGCGCACCAGACACGCCCCAACGTAATTACCTCTTGCATGATGGTTCACGTAGTTCATGTTTCTCGCTCAATGTTCAATTCAAAGTCTTCATAGCCAGTGCTGTATTATTTATTTCCAATTCGTATCCCTAGACACGTGTTTCATGATTCCTCAATCGTCATTAGGGAAAAAACAAAAAGCAAAGTTCATAGGTTGCAGGGCGTGCTGCCTCATCTCTCAGGACCAGTTCCACTCACAGCATGAAGGCGCAAGCCCCCTGAGCTCGTCAGCTCGGCGGCTCGTGGGAGCCATTTTTAAACTATTAGGGGAGTGGGAGCGCGCCAGACACGCCCCAACGTAATTACCTCTTGCATGATGGTTCACGTAGTTCATGTTTCTCGCTCAATGTTCAATTGAAAGTCTTCATAGCCAGTGCTGTATTATTTATTTCCAATTCGTATCCCTAGACACGTGTTTCATGATTCCTCAATCGTCAGTAGGGAAAAAACAAAAAGCAAAGTTCATAGGTTGCAGGGCGTGCTGCCTCATTTCTCAGGACCAGTTCCACTCACAGCATGAAGGCGCAAGCCCCCTGAGCTAGTCAGCTCAGCGGCTCGTGGGAGCCATTTTTAAACTATTAGGGGAGTGGGAGCGCGCCAGACACGCCCCAACGTAATTACCTCTTGCATGATGGTTCACGTAGTTCATGTTTCTCGCTCAATGTTCAATTCAAAGTCTTCATAGCCACTGCTGTATTATTTATTTCCAATTCGTATCCCTAGACACGTGTTTCATGATTCCTCAATCGTCAGTAGGGAAAAAACAAAAAGCAAAGTTCATAGGTGGCAGGGCGTGCTGCCTCATCTCTCAGGACCAGTTCCACTCACAGCATGAAGGCGCAAGCCCCCTGAGCTCGTCAGCTCGGCGGCTCGTGGGAGCCATTTTTAAACTATTAGGGGAGTGGGAGCGCGCCAGACACGCCCCAACGTAATTACCTCTTGCATGATGGTTCACGTAGATCATGTTTCTCGCTCAATGTTCAATTCAAAGTCTTCATAGCCAGTGCTGTATTATTTATTTCCAATTCGTATCCCTAGACACGTGTTTCATGATTCCTCAATCGTCAGTAGGGAAAAAACAAAAAGCAAAGTTCATAGGTTGCAGGGCGTGCTGCCTCATCTCTCAGTACCAGTTCCACTCACAGCCTGAAGGCGCAAGCCCCCTGAGCTCGTCAGCTCGGCGGCTCGTGGGAGCCATTTTTAAACTATTAGGGGAGTGGGAGCGCGCCAGACACGCCCCAACGTAATTACCTCTTGCATGATGGTTCACGTAGTTCATGTTTCTCGCTCAATGTTCAATTCAAAGTCTTCATAGCCAGTGCTGTATTATTTATTTCCAATTCGTATCCCTAGAAACGTGTTTCATGATTCCTCAATCGTCAGTAGGGAAAAAACAAAAAGCAAAATTCATAGGTTGCAGGGCGTGCTGCCTCATCTCTCAGGACCAGTTCCACTCACAGCATGAAGGCGCAAGCCCCCTGAGCTCGTCAGCTCGGCGGCTCGTGGGAGCCATTTTTAAACTATTAGGGGAGTGGGAGCGCGCCAGACACGCCCCAACGTAATTACCTCTTGCATGATGGTTCACGTAGTTCATGTTTCTCGCTCAATGTTCAATTCAAAGTCTTCATAGCCAGTGCTGTATTATTTATTTCCAATACGTATCCCTAGACACGTGTTTCATGATACCTCAATCGTCAGTAGGGAAAAAACGAAAAGCAAAGTTCATAGGTTGCAGGGCGTGCTGCCTCATCTCTCTGGACCAGTTCCACTCACAGCATGAAGGCGCAAGCCCCCTGAGCTCGTCAGCTCGGCGGCTCGTGGGAGCCATTTTTAAACTATTAGGGGAGTGGGAGCGCGCCAGACACGCCCCAACGTAATTACCTCTTGCATGATGGTTCACGTAGTTCATGTTTCTCGCTCAATGTTCAATTCAAAGTCTTCATAGCCAGTGCTGTATTATTTATTTCCAATACGTATCCCTAGACACGTGTTTCATGATTCCTCAATCGTCAGTAGGGAAAAAACAAAAAGCAAAGTTCATAGGTTGCAGGGCGTGCTGCCTCATCTCTCTGGACCAGTTCCACTCACAGCATGAAGGCGCAAGCCCCCTGAGCTCGTCAGCTCGGCGGCTCGTGGGAGCCATTTTTAAACTATTAGGGGAGTGGGAGCGCGCCAGACACGCCACAACGTAATTAACTCTTGCATGATGGTTCACGTAGTTCATGTTTCTCGCTCAATGTTCAATTCAAAGTCTTCATTGCCAGTGCTGTATTATTTATTTCCAATTCGTATCCCTAGACAAGTGTTTCATGATTCCTCAATCGTCAGTAGGGAAAAAACAAAAAGCAAAGTTCATAGGTTGCAGGGCGTGCTGCCTCATCTCTCAGGACCAGTTCCACTCACAGCATGAAGGCGCAAGCCCCCTGAGCTCGTCAGCTCGGCGGCTCGTGGGAGCCATTTTTAAACTATTAGGGGAGTGGGAGCGCGCCAGACACGCCACAACGTAATTAACTCTTGCATGATGGTTCACGTAGTTCATGTTTCTCGCTCAATGTTCAATTCAAAGTCTTCATTGCCAGTGCTGTATTATTTATTTCCAATTCGTATCCCTAGACAAGTGTTTCATGATTCCTCAATCGTCAGTAGGGAAAAAACAAAAAGCAAAGTTCATAGGTTGCAGGGCCTGCTGCCTCATCTCTCAGGACCAGTTCCACTCACAGCATGAAGGCGCAAGCCCCCTGAGCTCGTCAGCTCGGCGGCTCGTGGGAGCCATTTTTAAACTATTAGGGGAGTGGGAGCGCACCAGACACGCCCCAACATAATTACCTCTTGCATGATGGTTCACGTAGTTCATGTTTCTCGCTCAATGTTCAATTCAAAGTCTTCATAGCCAGTGCTGTATTATTTATTTCCAATTCGTATCCCTAGACACGTGTTTCATGATTCCTCAATCGTCAGTAGGGAAAAAACAAAAAGCAAAGTTCATAGGTTGCAGGGCGTGCTGCCTCATTTCTCAGGACCAGTTCCACTCACAGCATGAAGGCGCAAGCCCCCTGAGCTAGTCAGCTCGGCGGCTCGTGGGAGCCATTTTTAAACTATTAGGGGAGTGGGAGCGCGCCAGACATGCCCCAACGTAATTACCTCTTGCATGATGGTTCACGTAGTTCATGTTTCTCGCTCAATGTTCAATTCAAAGTCTTCATAGCCAGTGCTGTATTATTTATTTCCAATTCGTATCCCTAGACACGTGTTTCATGATTCCTCAATCGTCAGTAGGGAAAAAACAAAAAGCAAAGTTCATAGGTTGCAGGGCGTGCTGCCTCATCTCTCAGGACCAGTTCCACTCACAGCATGAAGGCGCAAGCCCCCTGAGCTCGTCAGCTCGGCGGCTCGTGGGAGCCATTTTTAAACTATTAGGAGAGTGGGAGCGCGCCAGACACGCCCCAACGTAATAACCTCTTGCATGATGGTTCACGTAGATCATGTTTCTCGCTCAATGTTCAATTCAAAGTCTTCATAGCCAGTGCTGTATTATTTATTTCCAATTCGTATCCCTAGACACGTGTTTCATGATTCCTCAATCGTCAGTAGGGAAAAAACAAAAAGCAAAGTTCATAGGTTGCAGGGCGTGCTGCCTCATCTCTCAGTACCAGTTCCACTCACAGCATGAAGGCGCAAGCCCCCTGAGCTCGTCAGCTCGGCGGCTCGTGGGAGCCATTTTTTAACTATTAGGGGAGTGGGAGCGCGCCAGACACGCCCCAACGTAATTACCTCTTGCATGATGGTTCACGTAGTTCATGTTTCTCGCTCAATGTTCAATTCAAAGTCTTCATAGCCAGTGCTGTATTATTTATTTCCAATTCGTATCCCTAGACACGTGTTTCATGATTCCTCAATCGTCAGTAGGGAAAAAACAAAAAGCTAAATTCATAGGTTGCAGGGCGTGCTGCCTCATCTCTCAGGACCAGTTCCACTCACAGCATGAAGGCGCAAGCCCCCTGAGCTCGTCAGCTCGGCGGCTCGTGGGAGCCATTTTTAAACTATTAGGGGAGTGGGAGCGCGCCAGACACGCCCCAACGTAATTACCTCTTGCATGATGGTTCACGTAGTTCATGTTTCTCGCTCAATGTTCAATTCAAAGTCTTCATAGCCAGTGCTGTATTATTTATTTCCAATACGTATCCCTAGACACGTGTTTCATGATTCCTCAATCGTCAGTAGGGAAAAAACAAAAAGCAAAGTTCATAGGTTGCAGGGCGTGCTGCCTCATTTCTCAGGACCAGTTCCACTCACAGCATGAAGGCGCAAGCCCCCTGAGCTAGTCAGCTCGGCGGCTCGTGGGAGCCATTTTTAAACTATTAGGGGAGTGGGAGCGCCCCAGACACGCCCCAACGTAATTACCTCTTGCATGATGGTTCACGTAGTTCATGTTTCTCGCTCAATGTTCAATTCAAAGTCTTCATAGCCAGTGCTGTATTATTTATTTCCAATTCGTATCCCTAGACACGTGTTTCATGATTCCTCAATCGTCAGTAGGGAAAAAACAAAAAGCAAAGTTCATAGGTTGCAGGGCGTGCTGCCTCATCTCTCAGGACCAGTTCCACTCACAGCATGAAGGCGCAAGCCCCCTGAGCTAGTCAGCTCGGCGGCTCGTGGGAGCCATTTTTAAACTATTAGGGGAGTGGGAGCGCGCCAGACATGCCCCAACGTAATTACCTCTTGCATGATGGTTCACGTAGTTCATGTTTCTCGCTCAATGTTCAATTCAAAGTCTTCATAGCCAGTGCTCTATTATTTATTTCCAATTCGTATCCCTAGACACGTGTTTCACGATTCCTCAATCGTCAGTAGGGAAAAAACAAAAAGCAAAGTTCATAGGTTGCAGGGCGTGCTGCCTCATCTCTCAGGACCAGTTCCACTCACAGCATGAAGGCGCAAGCCCCCTGAGCTCGTCAGCTCGGCGGCTCGTGGGAGCCATTTTTAAACTATTAGGGGAGTGGGAGCGCGCCAGACACGCCCCAACGTAATTACCTCTTGCATGATGGTTCACGTAGTTCATGTTTCTCGCTCAATGTTCAATTCAAAGTCTTCATAGCCAGTGCTGTATTATTTATTTCCAATTCGTATCCCTAGACACGTGTTTCATGATTCCTCAATCGTCAGTAGGGAAAAAACAAAAAGCAAAGTTCATAGGTTGCAGGGCGTGCTGCCTCATTTCTCAGGACCAGTTCCACTCACAGCATGAAGGCGCAAGCCCCCTGAGCTCGTCAGCTCGGCGGCTCGTGGGAGCCATTTTTAAACTATTAGGGGAGTGGGAGCGCACCAGACACGCCCCAACGTAATTACCTCTTGCATGATGGTTCACGTAGTTCATGTTTCTCGCTCAATGTTCAATTCAAAGTCTTCATAGCCAGTGCTGTATTATTTATTTCCAATTCGTATCCCTAGACACGTGTTTCATGATTCCTCAATCGTCAGTAGGTAAAAAACAAAAAGCAAAATTCATAGGTTGCAGGGCGTGCTGCCTCATCTCTCAGGACCAGTTCCACTCACAGCATGAAGGCGCAAGCCCCCTGAGCTCGTCAGCTCGGCGGCTTGTGGGAGCCATTTTTAAACTATTAGGGGAGTGGGAGCACGCCAGACACGCCCCAACGTAATTACCTCTTGCATGATGGTTCACGTAGTTCATGTTTCTCGCTCAATGTTCAATTCAAAGTCTTCATAGCCAGTGCTGTATTATTTATTTCCAATACGTATCCCTAGACACGTGTTTCATGATTCCTCAATCGTCAGTAGGGAAAAAACAAAAAGCAAAGTTCATAGGTTGCAGGGCGGGCTGCCTCATCTCTCTGGACCAGTTCCACTCACAGCATGAAGGCGCAAGCCCCCTGAGCTCGTCAGCTCGGCGGCTCGTGGGAGCCATTTTTAAACTATTAGGGGAGTGGGAGCGCACCAGACACGCCCCAACGTAATTACCTCTTGCATGATGGTTCACGTAGTTCATGTTTCTCGCTCAATGTTCAATTCAAAGTCTTCATAGCCAGTGCTGTATTATTTATTTCCAATTCGTATCCCTAGACACGTGTTTCATGATTCCTCAATCGTCATTAGGGAAAAAACAAAAAGCAAAGTTCATAGGTTGCAGGGCGTGCTGCCTCATCTCTCAGGACCAGTTCCACTCACAGCATGAAGGCGCAAGCCCCCTGAGCTCGTCAGCTCGGCGGCTCGTGGGAGCCATTTTTAAACTATTAGGGGAGTGGGAGCGCGCCAGACACGCCCCAACGTAATTACCTCTTGCATGATGGTTCACGTAGTTCATGTTTCTCGCTCAATGTTCAATTGAAAGTCTTCATAGCCAGTGCTGTATTATTTATTTCCAATTCGTATCCCTAGACACGTGTTTCATGATTCCTCAATCGTCAGTAGGGAAAAAACAAAAAGCAAAGTTCATAGGTTGCAGGGCGTGCTGCCTCATTTCTCAGGACCAGTTCCACTCACAGCATGAAGGCGCAAGCCCCCTGAGCTAGTCAGCTCAGCGGCTCGTGGGAGCCATTTTTAAACTATTAGGGGAGTGGGAGCGCGCCAGACACGCCCCAACGTAATTACCTCTTGCATGATGGTTCACGTAGTTCATGTTTCTCGCTCAATGTTCAATTCAAAGTCTTCATAGCCACTGCTGTATTATTTATTTCCAATTCGTATCCCTAGACACGTGTTTCATGATTCCTCAATCGTCAGTAGGGAAAAAACAAAAAGCAAAGTTCATAGGTGGCAGGGCGTGCTGCCTCATCTCTCAGGACCAGTTCACTCACAGCATGAAGGCGCAAGCCCCCTGAGCTCGTCAGCTCGGCGGCTCGTGGGAGCCATTTTTAAACTATTAGGGGAGTGGGAGCGCGCCAGACACGCCCCAACGTAATTACCTCTTGCATGATGGTTCACGTAGATCATGTTTCTCGCTCAATGTTCAATTCAAAGTCTTCATAGCCAGTGCTGTATTATTTATTTCCAATTCGTATCCCTAGACACGTGTTTCATGATTCCTCAATCGTCAGTAGGGAAAAAACAAAAAGCAAAGTTCATAGGTTGCAGGGCGTGCTGCCTCATCTCTCAGTACCAGTTCCACTCACAGCCTGAAGGCGCAAGCCCCCTGAGCTCGTCAGCTCGGCGGCTCGTGGGAGCCATTTTTAAACTATTAGGGGAGTGGGAGCGCGCCAGACACGCCCCAACGTAATTACCTCTTGCATGATGGTTCACGTAGTTCATGTTTCTCGCTCAATGTTCAATTCAAAGTCTTCATAGCCAGTGCTGTATTATTTATTTCCAATTCGTATCCCTAGAAACGTGTTTCATGATTCCTCAATCGTCAGTAGGGAAAAAACAAAAAGCAAAATTCATAGGTTGCAGGGCGTGCTGCCTCATCTCTCAGGACCAGTTCCACTCACAGCATGAAGGCGCAAGCCCCCTGAGCTCGTCAGCTCGGCGGCTCGTGGGAGCCATTTTTAAACTATTAGGGGAGTGGGAGCGCGCCAGACACGCCCCAACGTAATTACCTCTTGCATGATGGTTCACGTAGTTCATGTTTCTCGCTCAATGTTCAATTCAAAGTCTTCATAGCCAGTGCTGTATTATTTATTTCCAATACGTATCCCTAGACACGTGTTTCATGATACCTCAATCGTCAGTAGGGAAAAAACGAAAAGCAAAGTTCATAGGTTGCAGGGCGTGCTGCCTCATCTCTCTGGACCAGTTCCACTCACAGCATGAAGGCGCAAGCCCCCTGAGCTCGTCAGCTCGGCGGCTCGTGGGAGCCATTTTTAAACTATTAGGGGAGTGGGAGCGCGCCAGACACGCCCCAACGTAATTACCTCTTGCATGATGGTTCACGTAGTTCATGTTTCTCGCTCAATGTTCAATTCAAAGTCTTCATAGCCAGTGCTGTATTATTTATTTCCAATACGTATCCCTAGACACGTGTTTCATGATTCCTCAATCGTCAGTAGGGAAAAAACAAAAAGCAAAGTTCATAGGTTGCAGGGCGTGCTGCCTCATCTCTCTGGACCAGTTCCACTCACAGCATGAAGGCGCAAGCCCCCTGAGCTCGTCAGCTCGGCGGCTCGTGGGAGCCATTTTTAAACTATTAGGGGAGTGGGAGCGCGCCAGACACGCCACAACGTAATTAACTCTTGCATGATGGTTCACGTAGTTCATGTTTCTCGCTCAATGTTCAATTCAAAGTCTTCATTGCCAGTGCTGTATTATTTATTTCCAATTCGTATCCCTAGACAAGTGTTTCATGATTCCTCAATCGTCAGTAGGGAAAAAACAAAAAGCAAAGTTCATAGGTTGCAGGGCGTGCTGCCTCATCTCTCAGGACCAGTTCCACTCACAGCATGAAGGCGCAAGCCCCCTGAGCTCGTCAGCTCGGCGGCTCGTGGGAGCCATTTTTAAACTATTAGGGGAGTGGGAGCGCGCCAGACACGCCACAACGTAATTAACTCTTGCATGATGGTTCACGTAGTTCATGTTTCTCGCTCAATGTTCAATTCAAAGTCTTCATTGCCAGTGCTGTATTATTTATTTCCAATTCGTATCCCTAGACAAGTGTTTCATGATTCCTCAATCGTCAGTAGGGAAAAAACAAAAAGCAAAGTTCATAGGTTGCAGGGCCTGCTGCCTCATCTCTCAGGACCAGTTCCACTCACAGCATGAAGGCGCAAGCCCCCTGAGCTCGTCAGCTCGGCGGCTCGTGGGAGCCATTTTTAAACTATTAGGGGAGTGGGAGCGCACCAGACACGCCCCAACATAATTACCTCTTGCATGATGGTTCACGTAGTTCATGTTTCTCGCTCAATGTTCAATTCAAAGTCTTCATAGCCAGTGCTGTATTATTTATTTCCAATTCGTATCCCTAGACACGTGTTTCATGATTCCTCAATCGTCAGTAGGGAAAAAACAAAAAGCAAAGTTCATAGGTTGCAGGGCGTGCTGCCTCATTTCTCAGGACCAGTTCCACTCACAGCATGAAGGCGCAAGCCCCCTGAGCTAGTCAGCTCGGCGGCTCGTGGGAGCCATTTTTAAACTATTAGGGGAGTGGGAGCGCGCCAGACATGCCCCAACGTAATTACCTCTTGCATGATGGTTCACGTAGTTCATGTTTCTCGCTCAATGTTCAATTCAAAGTCTTCATAGCCAGTGCTGTATTATTTATTTCCAATTCGTATCCCTAGACACGTGTTTCATGATTCCTCAATCGTCAGTACGGAAAAAACAAAAAGCAAAGTTCATAGGTTGCAGGGCGTGCTGCCTCATCTCTCAGGACCAGTTCCACTCACAGCATGAAGGCGCAAGCCCCCTGAGCTCGTCAGCTCGGCGGCTCGTGGGAGCCATTTTTAAACTATTAGGGGAGTGGGAGCGCGCCAGACACGCCCCAACGTAATTACCTCTTGCATGATGGTTCACGTAGTTCATGTTTCTCGCTCAATGTTCAATTGAAAGTCTTCATAGCCAGTGCTGTATTATTTATTTCCAATTCGTATCCCTAGACACGTGTTTCATGATTCCTCAATCGTCAGTAGGGAAAAAACAAAAAGCAAAGTTCATAGGTTGCAGGGCGTGCTGCCTCATTTCTCAGGACCAGTTCCACTCACAGCATGAAGGCGCAAGCCCCCTGAGCTAGTCAGCTCAGCGGCTCGTGGGAGCCATTTTTAAACTATTAGGGGAGTGGGAGCGCGCCAGACACGCCCCAACGTAATTACCTCTTGCATGATGGTTCACGTAGTTCATGTTTCTCGCTCAATGTTCAATTCAAAGTCTTCATAGCCACTGCTGTATTATTTATTTCCAATTCGTATCCCTAGACACGTGTTTCATGATTCCTCAATCGTCAGTAGGGAAAAAACAAAAAGCAAAGTTCATAGGTGGCAGGGCGTGCTGCCTCATCTCTCAGGACCAGTTCCACTCACAGCATGAAGGCGCAAGCCCCCTGAGCTCGTCAGCTCGGCGGCTCGTGGGAGCCATTTTTAAACTATTAGGGGAGTGGGAGCGCGCCAGACACGCCCCAACGTAATTACCTCTTGCATGATGGTTCACGTAGATCATGTTTCTCGCTCAATGTTCAATTCAAAGTCTTCATAGCCAGTGCTGTATTATTTATTTCCAATTCGTATCCCTAGACACGTGTTTCATGATTCCTCAATCGTCAGTAGGGAAAAAACAAAAAGCAAAGTTCATAGGTTGCAGGGCGTGCTGCCTCATCTCTCAGTACCAGTTCCACTCACAGCATGAAGGCGCAAGCCCCCTGAGCTCGTCAGCTCGGCGGCTCGTGGGAGCCATTTTTAAACTATTAGGGGAGTGGGAGCGCGCCAGACACGCCCCAACGTAATTACCTCTTGCATGATGGTTCACGTAGTTCATGTTTCTCGCTCAATGTTCAATTCAAAGTCTTCATAGCCAGTGCTGTATTATTTATTTCCAATTCGTATCCCTAGACACGTGTTTCATGATTCCTCAATCGTCAGTAGGGAAAAAACAAAAAGCAAAATTCATAGGTTGCAGGGCGTGCTGCCTCATCTCTCAGGACCAGTTCCACTCACAGCATGAAGGCGCAAGCCCCCTGAGCTCGTCAGCTCGGCGGCTCGTGGGAGCCATTTTTAAACTATTAGGGGAGTGGGAGCGCGCCAGACACGCCCCAACGTAATTACCTCTTGCATGATGGTTCACGTAGTTCATGTTTCTCGCTCAATGTTCAATTCAAAGTCTTCATAGCCAGTGCTGTATTATTTATTTCCAATACGTATCCCTAGACACGTGTTTCATGATACCTCAATCGTCAGTAGGGAAAAAACGAAAAGCAAAGTTCATAGGTTGCAGGGCGTGCTGCCTCATCTCTCTGGACCAGTTCCACTCACAGCATGAAGGCGCAAGCCCCCTGAGCTCGTCAGCTCGGCGGCTCGTGGGAGCCATTTTTAAACTATTAGGGGAGTGGGAGCGCGCCAGACACGCCCCAACGTAATTACCTCTTGCATGATGGTTCACGTAGTTCATGTTTCTCGCTCAATGTTCAATTCAAAGTCTTCATAGCCAGTGCTGTATTATTTATTTCCAATACGTATCCCTAGACACGTGTTTCATGATTCCTCAATCGTCAGTAGGGAAAAAACAAAAAGCAAAGTTCATAGGTTGCAGGGCGTGCTGCCTCATTTCTCAGGACCAGTTCCACTCACAGCATGAAGGCGCAAGCCCCCTGAGCTAGTCAGCTCGGCGGCTCGTGGGAGCCATTTTTAAACTATTAGGGGAGTGGGAGCGCGCCAGACATGCCCCAACGTAATTACCTCTTGCATGATGGTTCACGTAGTTCATGTTTCTCGCTCAATGTTCAATTCAAAGTCTTCATAGCCAGTGCTGTATTATTTATTTCCAATTCGTATCCCTAGACACGTGTTTCATGATTCCTCAATCGTCAGTAGGGAAAAAACAAAAAGCAAAGTTCATAGGTTGCAGGGCGTGCTGCCTCATCTCTCAGGACCAGTTCCACTCACAGCATGAAGGCGCAAGCCCCCTGAGCTCGTCAGCTCGGCGGCTCGTGGGAGCCATTTTTAAACTATTAGGGGAGTGGGAGCGCGCCAGACACGCCCCAACGTAATTACCTCTTGCATGATGGTTCACGTAGTTCATGTTTCTCGCTCAATGTTCAATTGAAAGTCTTCATAGCCAGTGCTGTATTATTTATTTCCAATTCGTATCCCTAGACACGTGTTTCATGATTCCTCAATCGTCAGTAGGGAAAAAACAAAAAGCAAAGTTCATAGGTTGCAGGGCGTGCTGCCTCATTTCTCAGGACCAGTTCCACTCACAGCATGAAGGCGCAAGCCCCCTGAGCTAGTCAGCTCAGCGGCTCGTGGGAGCCATTTTTAAACTATTAGGGGAGTGGGAGCGCGCCAGACACGCCCCAACGTAATTACCTCTTGCATGATGGTTCACGTAGTTCATGTTTCTCGCTCAATGTTCAATTCAAAGTCTTCATAGCCACTGCTGTATTATTTATTTCCAATTCGTATCCCTAGACACGTGTTTCATGATTCCTCAATCGTCAGTAGGGAAAAAACAAAAAGCAAAGTTCATAGGTGGCAGGGCGTGCTGCCTCATCTCTCAGGACCAGTTCCACTCACAGCATGAAGGCGCAAGCCCCCTGAGCTCGTCAGCTCGGCGGCTCGTGGGAGCCATTTTTAAACTATTAGGGGAGTGGGAGCGCGCCAGACACGCCCCAACGTAATTACCTCTTGCATGATGGTTCACGTAGATCATGTTTCTCGCTCAATGTTCAATTCAAAGTCTTCATAGCCAGTGCTGTATTATTTATTTCCAATTCGTATCCCTAGACACGTGTTTCATGATTCCTCAATCGTCAGTAGGGAAAAAACAAAAAGCAAAGTTCATAGGTTGCAGGGCGTGCTGCCTCATCTCTCAGTACCAGTTCCACTCACAGCATGAAGGCGCAAGCCCCCTGAGCTCGTCAGCTCGGCGGCTCGTGGGAGCCATTTTTAAACTATTAGGGGAGTGGGAGCGCGCCAGACACGCCCCAACGTAATTACCTCTTGCATGATGGTTCACGTAGTTCATGTTTCTCGCTCAATGTTCAATTCAAAGTCTTCATAGCCAGTGCTGTATTATTTATTTCCAATTCGTATCCCTAGACACGTGTTTCATGATTCCTCAATCGTCAGTAGGGAAAAAACAAAAAGCAAAATTCATAGGTTGCAGGGCGTGCTGCCTCATCTCTCAGGACCAGTTCCACTCACAGCATGAAGGCGCAAGCCCCCTGAGCTCGTCAGCTCGGCGGCTCGTGGGAGCCATTTTTAAACTATTAGGGGAGTGGGAGCGCGCCAGACACGCCCCAACGTAATTACCTCTTGCATGATGGTTCACGTAGTTCATGTTTCTCGCTCAATGTTCAATTCAAAGTCTTCATAGCCAGTGCTGTATTATTTATTTCCAATACGTATCCCTAGACACGTGTTTCATGATACCTCAATCGTCAGTAGGGAAAAAACGAAAAGCAAAGTTCATAGGTTGCAGGGCGTGCTGCCTCATCTCTCTGGACCAGTTCCACTCACAGCATGAAGGCGCAAGCCCCCTGAGCTCGTCAGCTCGGCGGCTCGTGGGAGCCATTTTTAAACTATTAGGGGAGTGGGAGCGCGCCAGACACGCCCCAACGTAATTACCTCTTGCATGATGGTTCACGTAGTTCATGTTTCTCGCTCAATGTTCAATTCAAAGTCTTCATAGCCAGTGCTGTATTATTTATTTCCAATACGTATCCCTAGACACGTGTTTCATGATTCCTCAATCGTCAGTAGGGAAAAAACAAAAAGCAAAGTTCATAGGTTGCAGGGCGTGCTGCCTCATCTCTCTGGACCAGTTCCACTCACAGCATGAAGGCGCAAGCCCCCTGAGCTCGTCAGCTCGGCGGCTCGTGGGAGCCATTTTTAAACTATTAGGGGAGTGGGAGCGCGCCAGACACGCCACAACGTAATTAACTCTTGCATGATGGTTCACGTAGTTCATGTTTCTCGCTCAATGTTCAATTCAAAGTCTTCATTGCCAGTGCTGTATTATTTATTTCCAATTCGTATCCCTAGACAAGTGTTTCATGATTCCTCAATCGTCAGTAGGGAAAAAACAAAAAGCAAAGTTCATAGGTTGCAGGGCGTGCTGCCTCATCTCTCAGGACCAGTTCCACTCACAGCATGAAGGCGCAAGCCCCCTGAGCTCGTCAGCTCGGCGGCTCGTGGGAGCCATTTTTAAACTATTAGGGGAGTGGGAGCGCGCCAGACACGCCACAACGTAATTAACTCTTGCATGATGGTTCACGTAGTTCATGTTTCTCGCTCAATGTTCAATTCAAAGTCTTCATTGCCAGTGCTGTATTATTTATTTCCAATTCGTATCCCTAGACAAGTGTTTCATGATTCCTCAATCGTCAGTAGGGAAAAAACAAAAAGCAAAGTTCATAGGTTGCAGGGCGTGCTGCCTCATCTCTCAGGACCAGTTCCACTCACAGCATGAAGGCGCAAGCCCCCTGAGCTCGTCAGCTCGGCGGCTCGTGGGAGCCATTTTTAAACTATTAGGGGAGTGGGAGCGCGCCAGACATGCCCCAACTTAATAACCTCTTGCATGATGGTTCACGTAGTTCATGTTTCTCGCTCAATGTTCAATTCAAAGTCTTCATAGCCAGTGCTGTATTATTTATTTCCAATTCGTATCCCTAGACACGTGTTTCATGATTACTCAATCGTCAGTAGGGAAAAAACAAAAAGCAAAGTTCATAGGTTGCAGGGCGTGCTGCCTCATTTCTCAGGACCAGTTCCACTCACAGCATGAAGGCGCAAGCCCCCTGAGCTAGTCAGCTCGGCGGCTCGCGGGAGCCATTTTTAAACTATTAGGGGAGTGGGAGCGCGCCAGACACGCCCCAACGTAATTACCTCTTGCATGATGGTTCACGTAGTTCATGTTTCTCGCTCAATGTTCAATTCAAAGTCTTCATAGCCAGTGCTGTATTATTTATTTCCAATTCGTATCCCTAGACACGTGTTTCATGATTCCTCAATCGTCAGTAGGGAAAAAACAAAAAGCAAAATTCATAGGTTGCAGGGCGTGCTGCCTCATCTCTCAGGACCAGTTCCACTCACAGCATGAAGGCGCAAGCCCCTGAGCTCGTCAGCTCGGCGGCTCGTGGGAGCCATTTTTAAACTATTAGGGGAGTGGGAGCGCGCCAGACACGCCCCAACGTAATTACCTCTTGCATGATGGTTCACGTAGTTCATGTTTCTCGCTCAATGTTCAATTCAAAGTCTTCATAGCCAGTGCTGTATTATTTATTTCCAATACGTATCCCTAGACACGTGTTTCATGATTCCTCAATCGTCAGTAGGGAAAAAACAAAAAGCAAAGTTCATAGGTTGCAGGGCGTGCTGCCTCATCTCTCTGGACCAGTTCCACTCACAGCATGAAGGCGCAAGCCCCCTGAGCTCGTCAGCTCGGCGGCTCGTGGGAGCCATTTTTAAACTATTAGGGGAGTGGGAGCGCGCCAGACACGCCACAACGTAATTAACTCTTGCATGATGGTTCACGTAGTTCATGTTTCTCGCTCAATGTTCAATTCAAAGTCTTCATTGCCAGTGCTGTATTATTTATTTCCAATTCGTATCCCTAGACAAGTGTTTCATGATTCCTCAATCGTCAGTAGGGAAAAAACAAAAAGCAAAGTTCATAGGTTGCAGGGCGTGCTGCCTCATCTCTCAGGACCAGTTCCACTCACAGCATGAAGGCGCAAGCCCCCTGAGCTCGTCAGCTCGGCGGCTCGTGGGAGCCATTTTTAAACTATTAGGGGAGTGGGAGCGCGCCAGACACGCCACAACGTAATTAACTCTTGCATGATGGTTCACGTAGTTCATGTTTCTCGCTCAATGTTCAATTCAAAGTCTTCATTGCCAGTGCTGTATTATTTATTTCCAATTCGTATCCCTAGACAAGTGTTTCATGATTCCTCAATCGTCAGTAGGGAAAAAACAAAAAGCAAAGTTCATAGGTTGCAGGGCGTGCTGCCTCATCTCTCAGGACCAGTTCCACTCACAGCATGAAGGCGCAAGCCCCCTGAGCTCGTCAGCTCGGCGGCTCGTGGGAGCCATTTTTAAACTATTAGGGGAGTGGGAGCGCGCCAGACACACCCCAACTTAATAACCTCTTGCATGATGGTTCACGTAGTTCATGTTTCTCGCTCAATGTTCAATTCAAAGTCTTCATAGCCAGTGCTGTATTATTTATTTCCAATTCGTATCCCTAGACACGTGTTTCATGATTCCTCAATCGTCAGTAGGGAAAAAACAAAAAGCAAAGTTCATAGGTTGCAGGGCGTGCTGCCTCATCTCTCTGGACCAGTTCCACTCACAGCATGAAGGCGCAAGCCCCCTGAGCTCGTCAGCTCGGCGGCTCGTGGGAGCCATTTTTAAACTATTAGGGGAGTGGGAGCGCGCCAGACACGCCCCAACATAATTACCTCTTGCATGATGGTTCACGTAGTTCATGTTTCTCGCTCAATGTTACATTCAAAGTCTTCATAGCCATTTCTGTATTATTTATTTCCAATTCGTATCCCTAGACACGTGTTTCATGATTCCTCAATCGTCAGTAGGGAAAAAACAAAAAGCAAAGTTCATAGGTTGCAGGGCGTGCTGCCTCATTTCTCAGGACCAGTTCCACTCACAGCATGAAGGCGCAAGCCCCCTGAGCTAGTCAGCTCGGCGGCTCGTGGGAGCCATTTTTAAACTATTAGGGGAGTGGGAGTGCGCCAGACACGCCCCAACGTAATTACCTCTTGCATGATGGTTCACGTAGTTCATGTTTCTCGCTCAATGTTCAATTCAAAGTCTTCATAGCCAGTGCTGTATTATTTAGTTCCAATTCGTATCCCTAGACACGTGTTTCATGATTCCTCAATCGTCAGTAGGGAAAAAACAAAAAGCAAAGTTCATAGGTTGCAGGGCGTGCTGCCTCATCTCTCAGGACCAGTTCCACTCACAGCATGAAGGCGCAAGCCCCCTGAGCTCGTCAGCTCGGCGGCTCGTGGGAGCCATTTTTAAACTATTAGGGGAGTGGGAGCGCGCCAGACACGCCCCAACGTAATTACCTCTTGCATGATGGTTCACGTAGTTCATGTTTCTCGCTCAATGTTCAATTGAAAGTCTTCATCGCCAGTGCTGTATTATTTATTTCCAATTCGTATCCCTAGACACGTGTTTCATGATTCCTCAATCGTCAGTAGGGAAAAAACAAAGAGCAAAGTTCATAGGTTGCAGGGCGTGCTGCCTCATTTCTCAGGACCAGTTCCACTCACAGCATGAAGGCGCAAGCCCCCTGAGCTAGTCAGCTCGGCGGCTCGTGGGAGCCATTTTTAAACTATTAGGGGAGTGGGAGCGCGCCAGACACGCCCCAACGTAATTACCTCTTGCATGATGGTTCACGTAGTTCATGTTTCTCGCTCAATGTTCAATTCAAAGTCTTCATAGCCAGTGCTGTATTATTTATTTCCAATTCGTATCCCTAGACACGTGTTTCATGATTCCTCAATCGTCAGTAGGGAAAAAACAAAAAGCAAAGTTCATAGGTTGCAGGGCGTGCTGCCTCATCTCTCTGGACCAGTTCCACTCACAGCATGAAGGCGCAAGCCCCCTGAGCTCGTCAGCTTGGCGGCTCGTGGGAGCCATTTTTAAACTATTAGGGGAGTGGGAGCGCGCCAGACACGCCCCAACATAATTACCTCTTGCATGATGGTTCACGTAGTTCATGTTTCTCGCTCAATGTTCAATTCAAAGTCTTCATAGCCAGTGCTGTATTATTTATTTCCAATTCGTATCCCTAGACACTTGTTTCATGATTCCTCAATCGTCAGTAGGGAAAAAACAAAAAGCAAAGTTCATAGGTTGCAGGGCGTGCTGCCTCATTTCTCAGGACCAGTTCCACTCACAGCATGAAGGCGCAAGCCCCCTGAGCTAGTCAGCTCGGCGGCTCGTGGGAGCCATTTTTAAACTATTAGGGGAGTGGGAGCGCGCCAGACACGCCCCAACGTAATTACCTCTTGCATGATGGTTCACGTAGTTCACGTTTCTCGCTCAATGTTCAATTCAAAGGCTTCATAGCCAGTGCTGTATTATTTATTTCCAATTCGTATCCCTAGACACGTGTTTCATGATTCCTCAATCGTCAGTAGGGAAAAAACAAAAAGCAAAGTTCATAGGTTGCAGGGCGTGCTGCCTCATCTCTCAGGACCAGTTCCACTCACAGCATGAAGGCGCAAGCCCCCTGAGCTCATCAGCTCGGCGGCTCGTGGGAGCCATTTTTAAACTATTAGGGGAGTGGGAGCGCGCCAGACACGCCCCAACGTAATTACCTCTTGCATGATGGTTCACGTAGTTCATGTTTCTCGCTCAATGTTCAATTGAAAGTCTTCATAGCCAGTGCTGTATTATTTATTTCCAATTCGTATCCCTAGACACGTGTTTCATGATTCCTCAATCGTCAGTAGGGAAAAAACAAAAAGCAAAGTTCATAGGTTGCAGGGCGTGCTGCCTCATCTCTCAGGACCAGTTCCACTCACAGCATGAAGGCGCAAGCCCCCTGAGCTCGTCAGCTCGGCGGCTCGTGGGAGCCATTTTTAAACTATTAGGGGAGTGGGAGCGCGCCAGACACGCCCCAACGTAATAACCTCTTGCATGATGGTTCACGTAGTTCATGTTTCTCGCTCAATGTTCAATTCAAAGTCTTCATAGCCATAGCTGTATTATTTATTTCCAATTCGTATCCCTAGACACGTGTTTCATGATTCCTCAATCGTCAGTAGGGAAAAAACAAAAAGCAAAGTTCATAGGTTGCAGGGCGTGCTGCCTCATCTCTCAGGACCAGTTCCACTCACAGCATGAAGGCGCAAGCCCCCTGAGCTCGTAAGCTCGGCAGCTCGTGGGAGCCATTTTTAAACTATTAGGGGAGTGGGAGCGCGCCAGACACGCCCCAACGTAATTACCTCTTGCATGATGGTTCACGTAGTTCATGTTTCTCGCTCAATGTTCAATTCAAAGTCTTCATAGCCAGTGCTGTATTATTCATTTCCAATTCGTATCCCTAGACACGTGTTTCATGATTCCTCAATCGTCAGTAGGGAAAAAACAAAAAGCAAAGTTCATAGGTTGCAGGGCGTGCTGCCTCATCTCTCAGGACCAGTTCCACTCACAGCATGAAGGCGCAAGGCCCCTGAGCTCGTCAGCTCGGCGGCTCGTGGGAGCCATTTTTAAACTATTAGGGGAGTGGGAGCGCGCCAGACACGCTCCATCGTAATTACCTCTTGCATGATGGTTCACGTAGTTCATGTTTCTCGCTCAATGTTCAATTCAAAGTCTTCATAGCCAGTGCTGTATTATTTATTTCCAATTCGTATCCCTAGACACGTGTTTCATGATTCCTCAATCGTCAATAGGGAAAAAACAAAAAGCAAAATTCATAGGTTGCAGGGCGTGCTGCCTCATCTCTCAGGACCAGTTCCACTCACAGCATGAAGGCGCATGCCCCCTGAGCTCGTCAGCTCGGCGGCTCGTGGGAGCCATTTTTAAACTATTAGGGGAGTGGGAGCGCGCCAGACACGCCCCAACGTAATTACCTCTTGCATGATGGTTCACGTAGTTCATGTTTCTCGCTCAATGTTCAATTCAAAGTCTTCATAGCCAGTGCTGTATTATTTATTTCCAATACGTATCCCTAGACACGTGTTTCATGATTCCTCAATCGTCAGTAGGGAAAAAACAAAAAGCAAAGTTCATAGGTTGCAGGGCGTGCTGCCTCATCTCTCAGGACCAGTTCCACTCACAGCATTAAGGCGCAAGCCCCCTGAGCTCGTCAGCTCGGCGGCTCGTGGGAGCCATTTTTAAACTATTAGGGGAGTGGGAGCGCGCCAGACACGCCCCAACGTAATAACCTCTTGCATGATGGTTCACGTAGTTCATGTTTCTCGCTCAATGTTCAATTCAAAGTCTTCATAGCCAGTGCTGTATTATTTATTTCCAATTCGTATCCCTAGTAGACACGTGTTTCATGATTCCTCAATCGTCAGTAGGGAAAAAACAAAAAGCAAAGTTCATAGGTTGCAGGGCGTGCTGCCTCATCTCTCAGGACCAGTTCCACTCACAGCATGAAGGCGCAAGCTCCCTGAGCTCGTCAGCTCGGCGGCTCGTGGGAGCCATTTTTAAACTATTAGGGGAGTGGGAGCGCGCCAGACACGCCCCAACGTAATTACCTCTTGCATGATGGTTCACATAGTTCATGTTTCTCGCTCAATGTTCAATTCAAAGTCTTCATAGCCAGTGCTGTATTATTTATTTCCAATTCGTATCCCTAGACACGTGTTTCATGATTCCTCAATCGTCAGTAGGGAAAAAACAAAAAGCAAAGTTCATAGGTTGCAGGGCGTGCTGCCTCATCTCTCAGGACCAGTTCCACTCACATCATGAAGGCGCAAGCCCCTGAGCTCGTCAGCTCGGCGGCTCGTGGGAGACATTTTTAAACTATTAGGGGAGTGGGAGCGCACAGACACGCTCAAGTTCAATTCAAAGTCTCCCATAGCCAGTGCTGTATTATTTATCTCCAATTCGTATCCCTAGGCATGTGTTTCATGATTCCTCAATTGTCAGTAGGGAAAAAACAAAAAGCAAAGTTCATAGGTTGCAGGGCGTGCTGCCTCATCTCTCAGGACCAGTTCCACTCATAGCATGAAGGCGCAAGCCCCCTGAGCTCGTCAGCTCGGCGGCTCGTGGGAGCCATTTTTAAACTATTAGGGGAGTGGGAGTGCACCAGACACGCCCCAACGTAATTTCCTCTTGCATGATGGTTCACGTAGTTCATGTTTCTCGCTCAATGTTCAATTGAAAGTCTTCATAGCCAGTGCTGTATTATTTATTTCCAATTCGTATCCCTAGACACGTGTTTCATGATTCCTCAATCGTCAGTAGGGAAAAAACAAAAAGCAAAGTTCATAGGTTGCAGCGCGTGCTGCCTCATCTCTCAGGACCAGTTCCACTCACAGCATGAAGGCGCAAGCCCCCTGAGCTCGTCAGCTCGGCGGCTCGTGGGAGCCATTTTTAAACTATTAGGGGAGTGGGAGCGCGCCAGACACGCCCCAACGTAATTACCACTTGCATGATGGTTCACGTAGTTCATGTTTCTCGCTCAATGTTCAATTCAAAGTCTTCATAGGCAGTGCTGTATTTTTTATTTCCAATTTGTATCCCTAGACACGTGTTTCATGATTCCTCAATCGTCAGTAGGGAAAAAACAAAAAGCAAAGTTCATAGGTTGCATAGGCTATGAAGACTTTGAATTGAACATTGAGCGAGAAACATGAACCATCATGCAAGAGGTAATTACGTTGGGGCGTGTCTGGCGCGCTCCCACTCCCCTAATAGTTTAAAAATGGCTTCCACGAGCCACCGAGCTGACGAGCTCAGGGGGCTTGCGCCTTCATGCTGTGAGTGGAACTGGTCCTGAGAGATGAGGCAGCACGCCCTGCAACCTATGAACTTTGCTTTTTGTTTTTCCCTACTGACGATTGAGGAATCATGAAACACGTGTCTAGGGATACGAATTGGAAATAAATAATACAGCACTGGCTATGAAGACTTTGAATTGAACATTGAGGAAGAAACATGAACTACGTGAACCATCATGCAAGAGGTATTTACGTTGGGGCGTGTCTGGCGCACTCCCACTCCCCTAATAGTTTAAAAATGGCTCCCACGAGCCGCCGAGCTGACGAGCTCAGGGGGCTTGCGCCTTCATGCTGTGAGTGGAACTAGTCCTGAGAGATGAGGCAGCACGCCCTGCAACCTATGAACCTTGCTTTTTGTTTTTTCCCTACTGACTATTGAGGAATCATGAAACACGTGTCTAGGGATACGAATTGGAAATACATAATACAGCACTGGCTATGAAGACTTTGAATTGAACATTGATCGAGAAACATGAACCACGTGAACCATCATGCAAGAGGTAATTACGTTGGGGCGTGTCTGGCGCGCTCCCACTCCCCTAATAGTTTAAAAATGGCTCCCAAGAGCCGCCGAGCTGACGAGCTCAGGGGGCTTGCGCCTTCATGCTGTGAGTGGAACTGGTCCTGAGAGATGAGGCAGCACGCCCTGCAACCTATGAACTTTGCTTTTTGTTTTTTCCCTACTGACGATTGAGGAATCACGAAACACGCGTCTAGGGATACGAATTGGAAATAAATAATACAGCACTGGCTATGAAGACTTTGAATTGAACATTGAGCGAGAAACATGAACTACGTGAACCATCATGCAAAAGGTAATTACGTTGGGGCGTGTCTGACGCGCTCCCACTCCCCTAATAGTTTAAAAATGGCTCCCACGAGCCGCCGAGCTGACAAGCTCAGGGGGCTTGCGCCTTCATGCTGTGAGTGGAACTGGTCCTGAGAGATGAGGCAGCACGCCCTGCAACCTATGAACTTTGCTTTTTGTTTTTTCCCTACTGACGATTGAGGAATCATGAAACACGTGTCTAGGGATACGAATTGGAAATAAATAATACAGCACTGGCTATGAAGACTTTGAATTGAACATTGAGCGGGAAACATGAACTACGTGAACCATCATGCAAGAGGTAATTACGTTGGGGCGTGTCTGGCGCGCTCCCACTCCCCTAATAGTTTAAAAATGGCTCCCAAGAGCCGCCGAGCTGACGAGCTCAGGGGGCTTGCGCCTTCATGCTCTGAGTGGAACTGGTCCTGAGAGATGAGGCAGCACGCCCTGCAACCTATGAACTTTGCTTTTTGTTTTTTCCCTACTGACGATTGAGGAATCATGAAACACGTGTCTAGGGATACGAATTGGAAATAAATAATACAGCACTGGCTATGAAGACTTTGAATTGAACATTGAGCGAGAAACATGAACTACGTGAACCATATGAAGACTTTGAATTGAACATTGAGCGAGAAACATGAACTACGTGAACCATCATGCAAGAGGTAATTACGTTGGGGCGTGTCTGGCGCGCTCCTACTCCCCTAATAGTTTAAAAATGGCTCCCACGAGCCGCCGAGCTGACGAGCTCAGGGGGCTTGCGCCTTCATGCTGTGAGTGGAACTGGTCCTGACAGATGAGGCAGCACGCCCTGCAACCTATGAACTTTGCTTTTTGTTTTTTCCCTACTGACGATTGAGGAATCATGAAACACGTGTCTAGGGATACGAATTGGAAATAAAGAATACAGCACTGGCTATGAAGACTTTGAATTGAACATTGAGCGAGAAACATGAACTATGTGAACCATCATGCAAGAGGTAATTACGTTGGGGCGTGTCTGGCGCGCTCCCACTCCTCTAATAGTTTAAAAAAGGCTCCCACGAGCCGCCGAGCTGACGAGCTCAGGGGGCTTGCGCCTTCATGCTGTGAGTGGAACTGGTCCTGAGAGATGAGGCAGCACGCCCTGCAACCTATGAACTTTGCTTTTTGTTTTTTCCCTACTGACGATTGAGGAATCATGAAACACGTGTCTAGGGATACGAATTGGAAATAAATAATACAGCACTGGCTATGAAGACTTTGAATTGAACATTGAGCGAGAAACATGAACTACGTGAACCATCATGCAAGAGGTAATTACGTTGGGGCGTGTCTGGCGCGCTCCCACTCCCCTAATAGTTTAAAAATGGCTCCCACGAACCGCCGAGCTGACGGGCTCAGGGGGCTTGCGCCTTCATGCTGTGAGTGGAACTGGTCCTGAGAGATGAGGCAGCATGCCCTGCAACCTATGAACTTTGCTTTTTGTTTTTTCCCTACTGACGATTGAGGAATCATGAAACACGTGTCTAGGGATACGAATTGGAAATAAATATTACAGCACTGGCTATGAAGACTTTGAATTGAACATTGAGCGAGAAACATGAACTAAGTGAACCATCATGCGAGAGGTAATTACGTGGGGGCGTGTCTGGCGCGCTCCCACTCCCCTAATAGTTTAAAAATGGCTCCCATGAGCCGCCGAGCTGACGAGCTCAGGGGGCTTGCGCCTTCATGCTGTGAGTGGAACTGGTCCTGAGAGATGAGGCAGCACGCCCTGCAACCTATGAACATTGCTTTTTATTTTTTCCCTACTGACGATTGAGGAATCATGAAGCACGTGTCTAGGGATACAAATTGGAAATAAATAATACAGCACTGGCTATGAAGACTTTGAATTGAACATTGAGCGAGAAACATGAACTACGTGAACCATCATGCAAGATGTAATTACGTTGGGGCGTGTCTGGCGCGCTCCCACTCCCCTAATAGTTTAAAAATGGCTCCCAAGAGCCGCCGAGCTGACGAGCTCAGGGGGCTTGCGCCTTCATGCTGTGAGTGGAACTGGTCCTGAGAGATGAGGCAGCACGCCCTGCAACCTATGAACTTTGCTTTTTATTTTTTCCCTACTGACGATTGAGGAATCATGAAACACGTGTCTAGGGATACGAATTGGAAATAAATAATACAGCACTGGCTGTGAAGACTTTGAATTGAACATTGAGGAAGAAACATGAACTACGTGAACCATCATGCAAGAGGTATTTACGTTGGGGCGTGTCTGGCGCACTCCCACTCCCCTAATAGTTTAAAAATGGCTCCCACGAGCCGCCGAGCTGACGAGCTCAGGGGGCTTGCGCCTTCATGCTGTGAGTGGAACTAGTCCTGAGAGATGAGGCAGCACGCCCTGCAACCTATGAACCTTGCTTTTTGTTTTTTCCCTACTGACTATTGAGGAATCATGAAACACGTGTCTAGGGATACGAATTGGAAATAAATAATACAGCACTAGCTATGAAGACTTTGAATTGAACATTGAGCGGGAAACATGAACTACGTGAACCATCATGCAAGAGGTAATTATGTTGGGGCGTGTCTGGCGCGCTCCCACTCCCCTAATAGTTTAAAACTGGCTCCCACGAGCCGCCGAGCTGACGAGCTCAGGGGGCTTGCGCCTTCATGCTGTGAGTGGAACTGGTCCTGAGAGATGAGGCAGCACGCCCTGCAACCTATGAACTTTGCTTTTTGTTTTTTCCCTACTGACGATTGAGGAATCATGAAACACGTGTCTAGGGATACGAATTGGAAATAAATAATACAGCACTGGCTATGAAGACTTTGAATTGAACATTGAGCGAGAAACATGAACTACGTGAACCATCATGCAAGAGGTTATTAAGTTGGGGCGTGTCTGGCGCGCTCCCACTCCCCTAATAGTTTAAAAATGGCTCCCACGAGCCGCCGAGCTGACGAGCTCAGGGGGCTTGCGCCTTCATGCTGTGAGTGGAACTGGTCCTGAGAGATGAGGCAGCACGCCCTGCAACCTATGAACTTTGCTTTTTGTTTTTTCCCTACTGACGATTGAGGAATCATGAAACACGTGTCTAGGGATACGAATTGGAAATAAATAATACAGCACTGGCAATGAAGACTTTGAATTGAACATTGAGCGAGAAACATGAACTACGTGAACCATCATACAAGAGGTAATTACGTTGGGGCGTGTCTGGTGCGCTCCCACTCCCCTAATAGTTTAAAAATGGCTCCCACGAGCCGCCGAGCTGACGAGCTCAGGGGGCTTGCGCCTTCATGCTGTGAGTGGAACTGGTCCAGAGAGATGAGGCAGCACGCCCTGCAACCTATGAACTTTGCTTTTTGTTTTTTCCCTACTGATGATTGAGGAATCATGAAACACGTGTCTAGGGATACGTATTGGAAATAAATAATACAGCACTGGCTATGAAGACTTTGAATTGAACATTGAGTGAGAAACATGAACTACGTGAACCATCATGCAAGAGGTAATTATGTTGGGGCATGTCTGGCCCGCTCCCACTCCCCTAATAGTTTAAAAATGGCTCCCACGAGCCGCCGAGCTGACGAGCTCAGGGGGCTTGCGCCTTCATGCTGTGAGTGGAACTGGTCCTGAGAGATGAGGCAGCAAGCACTCCCTGCAACCTATGAATTTTGCTTTTTGTTTTTTCCCTACTGACGATTGAGGAATCATGAAACACGTGTCTAGGGATACGAATTGGAAATAAATAATACAGCACTGGCTATGAAGACTTTGAATTGAACATTGAGCGAGAAACATGAACTACGTGAACCATCATGCAAGAGGTAATTACGTTGGGGCGTGACTGGCGCGCTCCCACTCCCCTAATAGTTTAAAAATGGCTCCCACGAGCCGCCGAGCTGACGAGCTCAGGGGGCTTGCGCCTTCATGCTGTGAGTGGAACTGGTCCTGAGAGATGAGGCAGCACGCCCTGCAACCTATGAACTTTGCTTTTTGTTTTTTCCCTACTGACGATTGAGGAATCATGAAACACGTGTCTAGGGATACGGATTGGAAATGAATAATACAGCACTGGCTATGAAGACTTTGAATTGAACATTGAGCGAGAAACATGAACTACGTGAACCATCATGCAAGAGGTAATTACGTTGGGGCGTGTCTGGCGCGCTCCCACTCCCCTAATAGTTTAAATATGGCTCCCACGAGCCGCCGAGCTGACGAGCTCAGGGGGCTTGCGCCTTCATGCTGTGAGTGGAACTGGTCCTGAGAGATGAGGCAGCACGCCCTGCAACCTATGAACTTTGCTTTTTGTTTTTTCCCTACTGACGATTGAGGAATCATGAAACACGTGTCTAGGGATACGAATTGGAAATAAATAATACAGCACTGGCTATGAAGACTTTGAATTGAACATTGAGCGAGAAACATGATCTACGTGAACCATCATGCAAGAGGTTATTACGTTGGGGCGTGTCTGGCGCGCTCCCACTCCCCTAATAGTTTAAAAATGGTTCCCACGAGCCGCCGAGCTGACGAGCTCAGGGGGCTTGCGCCTTCATGCTGTGAGTGGAACTGGTCCTGAGAGATGAGGCAGCACGCCCTGCAACCTATGAACTTTGCTTTTTGTTTTTTCCCTACTGACAATTGAGGAATCATGAAACACGTGTCTAGGGATACGAATTGGAAATAAATAATACAGCACTGGCTATGAAGACTTTGAATTGAACATTGAGCGAGAAACATGAACTACGTGAACCATCATGCAAGAGGTAATTACGTTGGGGCGTGTCTGGCACGCTCCCACTCCCCTAATAGTTTAAAAATGGCTCCCACGAGCCGCCGAGCTGACTAGCTCAGGGGGCTTGCGCCTTCATGCTGTGAGTGGAACTGGTCCTGAGAAATGATGCAGCACGCCCTGCAACCTATGAACTTTGCTTTTTGTTTTTTCCCTACTGACGATTGAGGAATCATGAAACACGTGTCTAGGGATACGAATTGGAAATAAATAATACAGCACTGGCTATGAAGACATTCAATTGAACATTGAGCGAGAAACATGAACTACGTGAACCATCATGCAAGAGGTAATTACGTTGGGGCGTGTCTGGCGCGCTCCCACTCCCCTAATAGTTTAAAAATGGCTCCCACGAGCCGCCGAGCTGACGAGCTCAGGGGGCTTGCGCCTTCATGCTGTGAGTGGAACTGGTCCTGAGAGATGAGGCAGCACGCCCTGCAACCTATGAACTTTGCTTTTTGTTTTTTCCCTACTGACGATTGAGGAATCATGAAACACGTGTCTAGGGATACGAATTGGAAATAAATAATACAGCACTGGCTATGAAGACTTTGAATTGAACATTGAGCGAGAAACATGAACTACGTGAACCATCATGCAGGAGGTAATTACGTTGGGGCGTGTCTGGCGCGCTCCCACTCCCCTAATAGTTTAAAAATGGCTCCCACGAGCCGCCGAGCTGACTAGCTCAGGGGGCTTGCGCCTTCATGCTGTGAGTGGAACTGGTCCTGAGAAATGAGGCAGCACGCCCTGCAACCTATGAACTTTGCTTTTTGTTTTTTCCCTACTGACGATTGAGGAATCATGAAACACGTGTCTAGGTATACGAATTGGAAATAAATAATACAGCACTGGCTATGAAGACTTTGAATTGAACATTGAGCGAGAAACATGAACTACGTGAACCATCATGCAAGAGGTAATTATGTTGGGGCGTGTCTGGTGCGCTCCCACTCCCCTAATAGTTTAAAAATGGCTCCCACGAGCCGCCGAGCTGACGAGCTCAGGGGGCTTGCGCCTTCATGCTGTGAGTGGAACTGGTCCAGAGAGATGAGGCAGCACGCCCTGCAACCTATGAACTTTGCTTTTTGTTTTTTCCCTACTGACGATTGAGGAATCATGAAACACGTGTCTAGGGATACGAATTGGAAATAAATAATACAGCACTGGCTATGAAGACTTTGAATTGAACATTGAGCGAGAAACATGTACTACGTGAACCATCATGCAAGAGGTAATTACGTTGGGGCGTGTCTGGCGCGCTCCCACTCCCCTAATAGTTTAAAAATGGCTCCCACGAGCCGCCGAGCTGACGAGCTCAGGGGGCTTGCGCCTTCATACTGTGAGTGGAACTGGTCCTGAGAGATGAGGCAGCACGCCCTGCAACCTATGAACTTTGCTTTTTGTTTTTTCCCTACTGACGATTGAGGAATCATGAAACACGTGTCTAGGGATACGAATTGGAAATAAATAATACAGCACTGGCTATGAAGACTTTGAATTGAACATTGAGCGAGAAACATGAACTACGTGAACCATCATGCAAGAGGTAATTACGTTGGGGCGTGTCTGGCGCGTTCCCACTCCCCTAATAGTTTAAAAATGGCTCCCACGAGCCGCCGAGCTGACGAGCTCAGGGTGCTTGCGCCTTCATGCTGTGAGTGGAACTGGTCCTGAGAGATGAGGCAGCACGCCCTGCAACCTATGAACTTTGCTTTTTGTTTTTTCCCTACTGACGATTGAGGAATCATGAAACACGTGTCTAGGGATACGAATTGGAAATAAATAATACAGCACTGGCTATGAAGACTTTGAATTGAACATTGAGCGAGAAACATGAACTACGTGAACCATCATGCAAGAGGTAATTACGTTGGGACGTGTCTGGCGCGCTCCCACTCCCCTAATAGTTTAAAAATGGCTCCCATGAGCCGCCGAGATGACGAGCTCAGGGGGCTTGCGCCTTCATGCTGTGAGTGGAACTGGTCCTGAGAGATGAGGCAGCACGCCCTGCAACCTATGAACTTTGCTTTTTGTTTTTTCCCTACTGACGATTGAGGAATCATGAAACACGTGTCTAGGGATACAAATTGGAAATAAATAATACAGCACTGGCTATGAAGACTTTGAAGTGAACATTGAGCGAGAAACATGAACTACGTGAACCATCATGCAAGAGGTAATTACGTTGGGGCGTGTCTGGCGCGCTCCCACTCCCCTAATAATTTAAAAATGGCTCCCAAGAGCCGCCGAGCTGACGAGCTCAGGGGTCTTGCGCCTTCATGCTGTGAGTGGAACTGGTCCTGAGAGATGAGGCAGCACGCCCTGCAACCTATGAACTTTGCTTTTTGTTTTTTCCCTACTGACGATTGAGCAATCATGAAACACGTGTCTAGGGATATGAATTGGAAATAAATAATACAGCACTGGCTATGAAGACTTTGAATTGAACATTGAGCAAGAAACATGAACTACGTGAACCATCATGCAAGAGGTAATTACGTTGGGGAGTGTCTGGCGCGCTCCCACTCCTCTAATAGTTTAAAAATGGCTCCCACGAGCCGCCGAGCTGACGAGCTCAGGGGGCTTGCGCCTTCATGCTGTGAGTGGAACTGGTCCTGAGAGATGAGGCAGCACGCCCTGCAACCTATGAACTTTGCTTTTTGTTTTTTCACTACTGACGATTGAGGAATCATGAAACACGTGTCTAGGGATACGAATTGGAAATAAATAATACAGCACTGGCTATGAAGACTTTGAATTGAACATTGAGCGAGAAACATGAACTACGTGAACCATCATGCAAGAAGTATTTACGTTGGGGCGTGTCTGGCGAGCTCCCACTCCCCGAATAGTTTAAAAATGGCTCCCACGAGCCGCCGAGCGGACGAGCTCAGCGGGCTTGCGCCTTCATGCTGTGAGTGGAACTGGTCCTGAGAGATGAGGCAGCACGCCCTGCAACCTATGAACTTTGCTTTTTGTTTTTTCCCTACTGACGATTGAGGAATCATGAAACACGTGTCTAAGGATACGAATTGGAAATAAATAATACAGCACTGGCTATGAAGACTTTGAATTGAACATTGTGCGAGAAACATGAACTACGTGAACCATCATGCAAGAGGTAATTACGTTGGGGCGTGTCTGGCGCGCTCCCACTCCTGTAATAGTTTAAAAATGGCTCCCACGAGCCGCCGAGCTGACGAGCTCAGGGGGCTTGCGCCTTCATGCTGTGAGTGGAACTGGTCCTGAGAGATGAGGCAGCACGCCCTGCAACCTATGAACTTTGCTTTTTGTTTTTTCCCTACTGACGATTGAGGAATCATGAAACACGTGTCTAGGGATACGAATTGGAAATAAATAATACAGCACTGGCTATGAAGACTTTGAATTGAACATTGAGCGAGAAACATGAACTACGTGAACCATCATGCAAGAGGTAATTACGTTGGGGCGTGTCTGGCGCGCTCCCACTCCCCTAATAGTTTAAAAATGGCTCCCACGAACCGCCGAGCTGACGAGCTCAGGGGGCTTGCGCCTTCATGCTGTGAGTGGAACTGGTCCTGAGAGATGAGGCAGCACGCCCTGCAACCTATGAACTTTGCTTTTTGTTTTTTCCCTACTGACGATTGAGGAATCATGAAACACGTGTCTAGGGATACGAATTGGAAATAAATAATACAGCACTGGCTATGAAGACTTTGAATTGAACATTGAGCGAGAAACATGAACTACGTGAACCATCATGCAAGAAGTATTTACGTTGGGGCGTGTCTGGCGCGCTCCCACTCCCCTAATAGTTTAAAAATGGCTCCCATGAGCCGCCGAGCTGACGAGCTCAGGGGGCTTGCGCCTTCATGCTGTGAGTGGAACTGGTCCTGAGAGATGAGGCAGCACACCCTGCAACGTATAAACTTTGCTTTTTGTTTTTTCCCTACTGACGATTGAGGAATCATGAAACACGTGTCTAGGGATACGAATTGGAAATAAATAATACAGCACTGGCTATGAAGGCTTTGAATTGAACATTGAGCGAGAAACATGAACTACGTGAACCATCATGCAAGAGGTAATTACATTGGGGCGTGTCTGGCGAGCTCCCACTCCCCGAATAGTTTAAAAATGGCTCCCACGAGCCGCCGAGCTGACGAGCTCAGGGGGCTTGCGCCTTCATGCTGTGAGTGGAATTGGTCCTGAGAGATGAGGCAGCACGCCCTGCAACCTATGAACTTTGCTTTTTGTTTTTTCCGTACTGACGATTGAGCAATCATGAAACACGTGTCTAGGGATACGAATTGGAAATAAATAATACAGCACTGGCTATGAAGACTTTGAATTGAACATTGAGCGAGAAACATGAACTACGTGAACCATCATGCAAGAGGTAATTACGTTGTGGCGTGTCTGGCGCGCTCCCACTCCTCTAATAGTTTAAAAATGGCTCCCACGAGCCGCCGAGCTGACGAGCTCAGGGGGCTTGCGCCTTCATGATGTGAGTGGAACTGGTCCTGAGAGATGAGGCAGCACGCCCTGCAACCTATGAACTTTGCTTTTTGTTTTTTCCCTACTGACGATTGAGGAATCATGAAACACGTGTCTAGGGATACGAATTGGAAATAAATAATACAGCACTGGCTATGAAGACTTTGAATTGAACATTGAGCGAGAAACATGAACTACGTGAACCATCATGCAAGAGGTAATTACGTTGGGGCGTGTCTGGCGCACTCCCACTCCCCTAATAGTTTAAAAATGGCTCCCACGAGCCGCCGAGCTGACAAGCTCAGGGGGCTTGCGCCTTCATGATGTGAGTGGAACTGGTCCTGAGAGATGAGGCAGCACGCTTGCAACCTATGAACTTTGCTTTTTGTTTTTTCCCCACTGACGATTGAGGAATCATGAAACACGTGTCTAGGGATACGAATTGGAAATAAATAATACAGCACTGGCTATGAAGACTTTGAATTGAACATTGAGGGAGAAACATGAACTACGTGAACCATCATGCAAGAGGTAATTACGTTGGGGCGTGTCTGGCGCGCTCCCACTCCCCTAATAGTTTAAAAATGGCTCCCACGAGCCGCCGAGCTGACGAGCTCAGGGGGCTTGCGCCTTCATGCTGTGAGTGGAACTGGTCCTGAAAGATGAGGCAGCACGCCCTGCAACCTATGAACTTTGCTTTTTGTTTTTTCCCTACTGACGATTGAGGAATCGTGAAACACGTGTCTAGGGATACGAATTGGAAATAAATAATACAGCACTGGCTATGAAGACTTTGAATTGAACTTTGAGCGAGAAACATGAACTACGTGAACCATCATGCAAGAGGTAATTACGTTGGGGCGTGTCTGGCACGCTCCCACTCGCCTAATAGTTTAAAAATGGCTCCCACGAGCCGCCGAGCTGACGAGCTCAGGGGGCTTGCGCCTTCATGCTGTGAGTGGAACTGGTCCTGAGAGATGAGGCAGCACGCCCTGCAACCTATGAACTTTGCTTTTTGTTTTTTCCCTACTGACGATTGAGGAATCATGAAACACGTGTCTAGGGATACGAATTGGAAATAAATAATACAGCACTGGCTATGAAGACTTTGAATTGAACATTGAGCGAGAAACATGAACTACGTGAACCATCATGCAAGAGGTAATTACGTTGGGGCGTGTCTGGCGCGCTCCCACTCCCCTAATAGTTTAAAAATGGCTCCCACGAACCGCCAAGCTGACGAGCTCAGGGGGCTTGCGCCATCATGCTGTGAGTGGAACTGGTCCTGAGAGATGAGGCAGCACGCCCTGCAACCTATGAACTTTGCTTTTTGTTTTTTCCCTACTGACGATTGAGGAATCATGAAACACGTGTCTAGGGATACGAATTGGAAATAAATAATACAGCACTGGCTATGAAGACTTTGAATTGAACATTGAGCGAGAAACATGAACTACGTGAACCATCATGCAAGAGGTAATTACGTTGGGGCGTGTCTGGCGCGCTCCCACTCCCCTAATAGTTTAAAAATGGCTCCCATGAGCCGCCGAGCTGACGAGCTCAGGGGGCTTGCGCCTTCATGTTGTGAGTGGAACTGGTCCTGAGAGATGAGGCAGCACGCCCTGCAACCTATGAACTTTGCTTTTTGTTTTTTCCCTACTGACGATTGAGGAATCATGAAACACGTGTCTAGGGATACGAATTGGAAATAAATAATACAGCACTGGCTATGAAGACTTTGAATTGAACATTGAGCGAGAAACATGAACTACGTGAACCATCATGCAAGAGGTAATTACGTTGGGGCGTGTCTGGCGCGCTCCCACTCCCCTAATAGTTTAAAAATGGCTCCCATGAGCCGGCGAGCTGACGAGCTCAGGGGGCTTGCGCCTTGATGCTGTGAGTGGAACTTGTCCTGAGAGATGAGGCAGCACGCCCTGCAACCTATGAACTTTGCTTTTTGTTTTTTCCCTACTGACGATTGAGGAATCATGAAACACGTGTCTAGGGATACGAATTGGAAATAAATAATACAGCGCTGGCTATGAAGACTTTGAATTGAACATTGAGCGAGAAACATGAACTACATGAACCATCATGCAAGAGGTAATGACGTTGGGGCGTGTCTGGCGCGCTCCCACTCCCCTAATAGTTTAAAAATGGCTCCCACGAGCCGCCGAGCTGACGAGCTCAGGGGGCTTGCGCCTTCATGCTGTGAGTGGAACTGGTCCTGAGAGATGAGGCAGCACGCCCTGCAACCTATGAACTTTGCTTTTTGTTTTTTCCCTACGGACGATTGAGGAATCATGAAACACGTGTCTAGGGATATGAATTGGAAATAAATAATACAGCACTGGCTATGAAGACTTTGAATTTAACATTGAGCGAGAAACATGAACTACGTGAACCATCATGCAAGAGGTAATTACGTTGGGGCGTGTCTGGCGCGCTCCCACTATCCTAATAGTTTAAAAATGGCTCCCACGAGCCGCCGAGCTGAAGAGCTCAGGGGGCTTGCGCCTTCATGCTGTGAGTGGAACTGGTCCTGAGAGATGAGGCAGCACGCCCTGCAACCTATGAACTTTGCTTTTTGTTTTTTCCCTACTGACGATTGAGGAATCATGAAACACGTGTCTAGGGATACGAATTGGAAATAAATAATACAGCACTGGCTATGAAGACTTTGAATTGAACATTGAGGGAGAAACATGAACTACGTGAACCATCATGCAAGAGGTAATTACATTGGGGCGTGTCTGGCGCGCTCCCACTCCCCTAATAGTTTAAAAATGGCTCCCACGAGCCGCCGAGCTGACGAGCTCAGGGGGCTTGCGCCTTCATGCTGTGAGTGGAACTGGTCCTGAGAGATGAGGCAGCACGCCCTGCAACCTATGAACTTTGCTTTTTATTTTTTCCCTACTGACGATTGAGGAATCATGAAACACGTGTCTAGGGATACGAATTGGAAATAAATAATACAGCACTGGCTATGAAGGCTTTGAATTGAACATTGAGCGAGAAACATGAACTACGTGAACCATCATGCAAAAGGTAATTACATTGGGGCGTGTCTGGCGAGCTCCCACTCCCCGAATAGTTTAAAAATGGCTCCCACGAGCCGCCGAGCTGACGAGCTCAGGGGGCTTGCGCCTTCATGCTGTGAGTGGAATTGGTCCTGAGAGATGAGGCAGCACGCCCTGCAACCTATGAACTTTGCTTTTTGTTTTTTCCGTACTGACGATTGAGCAATCATGAAACACGTGTCTAGGGATACGAATTGGAAATAAATAATACAGCACTGGCTATGAAGACTTTGAATTGAACATTGAGCGAGAAACATGAACTACGTGAACCATCATGCAAGAGGTAATTACGTTGTGGCGTGTCTGGCGCGCTCCCACTCCTCTAATAGTTTAAAAATGGCTCCCACGAGCCGCCGAGCTGACGAACTCAGGGGGCTTGCGCCTTCATGATGTGAGTGGAACTGGTCCTGAGAGATGAGGCAGCACGCCCTGCAACCTATGAACTTTGCTTTTTGTTTTTTCCCTACTGACGATTGAGGAATCATGAAACACGTGTCTAGGGATACGAATTGGAAATAAATAATACAGCACTGGCTATGAAGACTTTGAATTGAACATTGAGCGAGAAACATGAACTACGTGAACCATCATGCAAGAGGTAATTACGTTGGGGCGTGTCTGGCGCGCTCCCACTCCCCTAATAGTTTAAAAATGGCTCCCACGAGCCGCCGAGCTGACAAGCTCAGGGGGCTTGTGCCTTCATGCTGTGAGTGGAACTGGTCCTGAGAGATGAGGCAGCACGCCCTGCAACCTATGAACTTTGCTTTTTGTTTTTTCCCTACTGACGATTGAGGAATCATGAAACACGTGTCTAGGGATACGAATTGGAAATAAATAATACAGCACTGGCTATGAAGACTTTGAATTGAACATTGAGCGAGAAACATGAACTACGTGAACCATCATGCAAGAGGTAATTACGTTGGGGCGTGTCTGGCGCGCTCCCACTCCCCTAATAGTTTAAAAATGGCTCCCACGAGCCGCCGAGCTGACGAGCTCAGGGGGCTTGCGCCTTCATGCTGTGAGTGGAACTGGTCCTGAGAGATGAGGCAGCACGCCCTGCAACCTATGAACTTTGCTTTTTGTTTTTTCCCTACTGACTATTGAGAAATCATGAAACACGTGTCTAGGGATACGAATTGGAAATAAATAATACAGCACCGGCTATGAAGACTTTGAATTGAACATTGAGCGGGAAACATGAACTACGTGAACCATCATGCAAGAGGTAATTACGTTGGGGCGTGTCTGGCGCGCTCCCACTCCCCTAATAGTTTAAAAATGGCTCCCAAGAGCCGCCGAGCTGACGAGCTCAGGGGGCTTGCTCCTTCATGCTGTGAGTGGAACTGGTCCTGAGAGATGAGGCAGCACGCTTGCAACCTATGAACTTTGCTTTTTGTTTTTTCCCTACTGACGATTGAGGAATCATGAAACACGTGTCTAGGGATACGAATTGGAAATAAATAATACAGCACTGGCTATGAAGACTTTGAATTGAACATTGAGGGAGAAACATGAACTACGTGAACCATCATGCAAGAGGTAATTACGTTGGGGCGTGTCTGGCGCGCTCCCACTCCCCTAATAGTTTAAAAATGGCTCCCACGAGCCGCCGAGCTGACGAGCTCAGGGGGCTTGCGCCTTCATGCTGTGAGTGGAACTGGTCCTGAGAGATGAGGCAGCACGCCCTGCAACCTATGAACTTTGCTTTTTGTTTTTTCCCTACTGACGATTGAGGAATCGTGAAACACGTGTCTAGGGATACGAATTGGAAATAAATAATACAGCACTGGCTATGAAGGCTTTGAATTGAACATTGAGCGAGAAACATGAACTACGTGAACCATCATGCAAAAGGTAATTACATTGGGGCGTGTCTGGCGAGCTCCCACTCCCCGAATAGTTTAAAAATGGCTCCCACGAGCCGCCGAGCTGACGAGCTCAGGGGGCTTGCGCCTTCATGCTGTGAGTGGAATTGGTCCTGAGAGATGAGGCAGCACGCCCTGCAACCTATGAACTTTGCTTTTTGTTTTTTCCGTACTGACGATTGAGCAATCATGAAACACGTGTCTAGGGATACGAATTGGAAATAAATAATACAGCACTGGCTATGAAGACTTTGAATTGAACATTGAGCGAGAAACATGAACTACGTGAACCATCATGCAAGAGGTAATTACGTTGTGGCGTGTCTGGCGCGCTCCCACTCCTCTAATAGTTTAAAAATGGCTCCCACGAGCCGCCGAGCTGACGAGCTCAGGGGGCTTGCGCCTTCATGATGTGAGTGGAACTGGTCCTGAGAGATGAGGCAGCACGCCCTGCAACCTATGAACTTTGCTTTTTGTTTTTTCCCTACTGACGATTGAGGAATCATGAAACACGTGTCTAGGGATACGAATTGGAAATAAATAATACAGCACTGGCTATGAAGACTTTGAATTGAACATTGAGCGAGAAACATGAACTACGTGAACCATCATGCAAGAGGTAATTACGTTGGGGCGTGTCTGGCGCGCTCCCACTCCCCTAATAGTTTAAAAATGGCTCCCACGAGCCGCCGAGCTGACAAGCTCAGGGGGCTTGTGCCTTCATGCTGTGAGTGGAACTGGTCCTGAGAGATGAGGCAGCACGCCCTGCAACCTATGAACTTTGCTTTTTGTTTTTTCCCTACTGACGATTGAGGAATCATGAAACACGTGTCTAGGGATACGAATTGGAAATAAATAATACAGCACTGGCTATGAAGACTTTGAATTGAACATTGAGCGAGAAACATGAACTACGTGAACCATCATGCAAGAGGTAATGACGTTGGGGCGTGTCTGGCGCGCTCCCACTCCCCTAATAGTTTAAAAATGGCTCCCACGAGCCGCCGAGCTGACGAGCTCAGGGGGCTTGCGCCTTCATGCTGTGAGTGGAACTGGTCCTGAGAGATGAGGCAGCACGCCCTGCAACCTATGAACTTTGCTTTTTGTTTTTTCCCTACGGACGATTGAGGAATCATGAAACACGTGTCTAGGGATATGAATTGGAAATAAATAATACAGCACTGGCTATGAAGACTTTGAATTTAACATTGAGCGAGAAACATGAACTACGTGAACCATCATGCAAGAGGTAATTACGTTGGGGCGTGTCTGGCGCGCTCCCACTATCCTAATAGTTTAAAAATGGCTCCCACGAGCCGCCGAGCTGAAGAGCTCAGGGGGCTTGCGCCTTCATGCTGTGAGTGGAACTGGTCCTGAGAGATGAGGCAGCACGCCCTGCAACCTATGAACTTTGCTTTTTGTTTTTTCCCTACTGACGATTGAGGAATCATGAAACACGTGTCTAGGGATACGAATTGGAAATAAATAATACAGCACTGGCTATGAAGACTTTGAATTGAACATTGAGGGAGAAACATGAACTACGTGAACCATCATGCAAGAGGTAATTACATTGGGGCGTGTCTGGCGCGCTCCCACTCCCCTAATAGTTTAAAAATGGCTCCCACGAGCCGCCGAGCTGACGAGCTCAGGGGGCTTGCGCCTTCATGCTGTGAGTGGAACTGGTCCTGAGAGATGAGGCAGCACGCCCTGCAACCTATGAACTTTGCTTTTTATTTTTTCCCTACTGACGATTGAGGAATCATGAAACACGTGTCTAGGGATACGAATTGGAAATAAATAATACAGCACTGGCTATGAAGGCTTTGAATTGAACATTGAGCGAGAAACATGAACTACGTGAACCATCATGCAAAAGGTAATTACATTGGGGCGTGTCTGGCGAGCTCCCACTCCCCGAATAGTTTAAAAATGGCTCCCACGAGCCGCCGAGCTGACGAGCTCAGGGGGCTTGCGCCTTCATGCTGTGAGTGGAATTGGTCCTGAGAGATGAGGCAGCACGCCCTGCAACCTATGAACTTTGCTTTTTGTTTTTTCCGTACTGACGATTGAGCAATCATGAAACACGTGTCTAGGGATACGAATTGGAAATAAATAATACAGCACTGGCTATGAAGACTTTGAATTGAACATTGAGCGAGAAACATGAACTACGTGAACCATCATGCAAGAGGTAATTACGTTGTGGCGTGTCTGGCGCGCTCCCACTCCTCTAATAGTTTAAAAATGGCTCCCACGAGCCGCCGAGCTGACGAACTCAGGGGGCTTGCGCCTTCATGATGTGAGTGGAACTGGTCCTGAGAGATGAGGCAGCACGCCCTGCAACCTATGAACTTTGCTTTTTGTTTTTTCCCTACTGACGATTGAGGAATCATGAAACACGTGTCTAGGGATACGAATTGGAAATAAATAATACAGCACTGGCTATGAAGACTTTGAATTGAACATTGAGCGAGAAACATGAACTACGTGAACCATCATGCAAGAGGTAATTACGTTGGGGCGTGTCTGGCGCGCTCCCACTCCCCTAATAGTTTAAAAATGGCTCCCACGAGCCGCCGAGCTGACAAGCTCAGGGGGCTTGTGCCTTCATGCTGTGAGTGGAACTGGTCCTGAGAGATGAGGCAGCACGCCCTGCAACCTATGAACTTTGCTTTTTGTTTTTTCCCTACTGACGATTGAGGAATCATGAAACACGTGTCTAGGGATACGAATTGGAAATAAATAATACAGCACTGGCTATGAAGACTTTGAATTGAACATTGAGCGAGAAACATGAACTACGTGAACCATCATGCAAGAGGTAATTACGTTGGGGCGTGTCTGGCGCGCTCCCACTCCCCTAATAGTTTAAAAATGGCTCCCACGAGCCGCCGAGCTGACGAGCTCAGGGGGCTTGCGCCTTCATGCTGTGAGTGGAACTGGTCCTGAGAGATGAGGCAGCACGCCCTGCAACCTATGAACTTTGCTTTTTGTTTTTTCCCTACTGACTATTGAGAAATCATGAAACACGTGTCTAGGGATACGAATTGGAAATAAATAATACAGCACCGGCTATGAAGACTTTGAATTGAACATTGAGCGGGAAACATGAACTACGTGAACCATCATGCAAGAGGTAATTACGTTGGGGCGTGTCTGGCGCGCTCCCACTCCCCTAATAGTTTAAAAATGGCTCCCAAGAGCCGCCGAGCTGACGAGCTCAGGGGGCTTGCTCCTTCATGCTGTGAGTGGAACTGGTCCTGAGAGATGAGGCAGCACGCTTGCAACCTATGAACTTTGCTTTTTGTTTTTTCCCTACTGACGATTGAGGAATCATGAAACACGTGTCTAGGGATACGAATTGGAAATAAATAATACAGCACTGGCTATGAAGACTTTGAATTGAACATTGAGGGAGAAACATGAACTACGTGAACCATCATGCAAGAGGTAATTACGTTGGGGCGTGTCTGGCGCGCTCCCACTCCCCTAATAGTTTAAAAATGGCTCCCACGAGCCGCCGAGCTGACGAGCTCAGGGGGCTTGCGCCTTCATGCTGTGAGTGGAACTGGTCCTGAGAGATGAGGCAGCACGCCCTGCAACCTATGAACTTTGCTTTTTGTTTTTTCCCTACTGACGATTGAGGAATCGTGAAACACGTGTCTAGGGATACGAATTGGAAATAAATAATACAGCACTGGCTATGAAGGCTTTGAATTGAACATTGAGCGAGAAACATGAACTACGTGAACCATCATGCAAAAGGTAATTACATTGGGGCGTGTCTGGCGAGCTCCCACTCCCCGAATAGTTTAAAAATGGCTCCCACGAGCCGCCGAGCTGACGAGCTCAGGGGGCTTGCGCCTTCATGCTGTGAGTGGAATTGGTCCTGAGAGATGAGGCAGCACGCCCTGCAACCTATGAACTTTGCTTTTTGTTTTTTCCGTACTGACGATTGAGCAATCATGAAACACGTGTCTAGGGATACGAATTGGAAATAAATAATACAGCACTGGCTATGAAGACTTTGAATTGAACATTGAGCGAGAAACATGAACTACGTGAACCATCATGCAAGAGGTAATTACGTTGTGGCGTGTCTGGCGCGCTCCCACTCCTCTAATAGTTTAAAAATGGCTCCCACGAGCCGCCGAGCTGACGAGCTCAGGGGGCTTGCGCCTTCATGATGTGAGTGGAACTGGTCCTGAGAGATGAGGCAGCACGCCCTGCAACCTATGAACTTTGCTTTTTGTTTTTTCCCTACTGACGATTGAGGAATCATGAAACACGTGTCTAGGGATACGAATTGGAAATAAATAATACAGCACTGGCTATGAAGACTTTGAATTGAACATTGAGCGAGAAACATGAACTACGTGAACCATCATGCAAGAGGTAATTACGTTGGGGCGTGTCTGGCGCGCTCCCACTCCCCTAATAGTTTAAAAATGGCTCCCACGAGCCGCCGAGCTGACAAGCTCAGGGGGCTTGTGCCTTCATGCTGTGAGTGGAACTGGTCCTGAGAGATGAGGCAGCACGCCCTGCAACCTATGAACTTTGCTTTTTGTTTTTTCCCTACTGACGATTGAGGAATCATGAAACACGTGTCTAGGGATACGAATTGGAAATAAATAATACAGCACTGGCTATGAAGACTTTGAATTGAACATTGAGCGAGAAACATGAACTACGTGAACCATCATGCAAGAGGTAATTACGTTGGGGCGTATCTGGCGCGCTCCCACTCCCCTAATAGTTTAAAAATGGCTCCCACGAGCCGCCGAGCTGACGAGCTCAGGGGGCTTGCGCCTTCATGCTGTGAGTGGAACTGGTCCTGAGAGATGAGGCAGCACGCCCTGCAACCTATGAACTTTGCTTTTTGTTTTTTCCCTACTGACTATTGAGAAATCATGAAACACGTGTCTAGGGATACGAATTGGAAATAAATAATACAGCACCGGCTATGAAGACTTTGAATTGAACATTGAGCGGGAAACATGAACTACGTGAACCATCATGCAAGAGGTAATTACGTTGGGGCGTGTCTGGCGCGCTCCCACTCCCCTAATAGTTTAAAAATGGCTCCCAAGAGCCGCCGAGCTGACGAGCTCAGGGGGCTTGCTCCTTCATGCTGTGAGTGGAACTGGTCCTGAGAGATGAGGCAGCACGCTTGCAACCTATGAACTTTGCTTTTTGTTTTTTCCCTACTGACGATTGAGGAATCATGAAACACGTGTCTAGGGATACGAATTGGAAATAAATAATACAGCACTGGCTATGAAGACTTTGAATTGAACATTGAGGGAGAAACATGAACTACGTGAACCATCATGCAAGAGGTAATTACGTTGGGGCGTGTCTGGCGCGCTCCCACTCCCCTAATAGTTTAAAAATGGCTCCCACGAGCCGCCGAGCTGACGAGCTCAGGGGGCTTGCGCCTTCATGCTGTGAGTGGAACTGGTCCTGAGAGATGAGGCAGCACGCCCTGCAACCTATGAACTTTGCTTTTTGTTTTTTCCCTACTGACGATTGAGGAATCGTGAAACACGTGTCTAGGGATACGAATTGGAAATAAATAATACAGCACTGGCTATGAAGACTTTGAATTGAACTTTGAGCGAGAAACATGAACTACGTGAACCATCATGCAAGAGGTAATTACGTTGGGGCGTGTCTGGCGCGCTCCCACTCGCCTAATAGTTTAAAAATGGCTCCCACGAGCCGCCGAGCTGACGAGCTCAGGGGGCTTGCGCCTTCATGCTGTGAGTGGAACTGGTCCTGAGAGATGAGGCAGCACGCCCTGCAACCTATGAACTTTGCTTTTTGTTTTTTCCCTACTGACGATTGAGGAATCATGAAACACGTGTCTAGGGATACGAATTGGAAATAAATAATACAGCACTGGCTATGAAGACTTTGAATTGAACATTGAGCGAGAAACATGAACTACGTGAACCATCATGCAAGAGGTAATTACGTAGGGGCGTGTCTGGCGCGCTCCCACTCCCCTAATAGTTTAAAAATGGCTCCCACGAACCGCCAAGCTGACGAGCTCAGGGGGCTTGCGCCATCATGCTGTGAGTGGAACTGGTCCTGAGAGATGAGGCAGCACGCCCTGCAACCTATGAACTTTGCTTTTTGTTTTTTCCCTACTGACGATTGAGGAATCATGAAACACGTGTCTAGGGATACGAATTGGAAATAAATAATACAGCACTGGCTATGAAGAATTTGAATTGAACATTGAGCGAGAAACATGAACTACGTGAACCATCATGCAAGAGGTAATTACGTTGGGGCGTGTCTGGCGCGCTCCCACTCCCCTAATAGTTTAAAAATGGCTCCCATGAGCCGCCGAGCTGACGAGCTCAGGGGGCTTGCGCCTTCATGCTGTGAGTGGAACTGGTCCTGAGAGATGAGGCAGCACGCCCTGCAACCTATGAACTTTGCTTTTTGTTTTTTCCCTACTGACGATTGAGGAATCATGAAACACGTGTCTAGGGATACGAATTGGAAATAAATAATACAGCACTGGCTATGAAGACTTTGAATTGAACATTGAGCGAGAAACATGAACTACGTGAACCATCATGCAAGAGGTAATTACGTTGGGGCGTGTCTGGCGCGCTCCCACTCCCCTAATAGTTTAAAAATGGCTCCCATGAGCCGGCGAGCTGACGAGCTCAGGGGGCTTGCGCCTTGATGCTGTGAGTGGAACTTGTCCTGAGAGATGAGGCAGCACGCCCTGCAACCTATGAACTTTGCTTTTTGTTTTTTCCCTACGGACGATTGAGGAATCATGAAACACGTGTCTAGGGATATGAATTGGAAATAAATAATACAGCACTGGCTATGAAGACTTTGAATTTAACATTGAGCGAGAAACATGAACTACGTGAACCATCATGCAAGAGGTAATTACGTTGGGGCGTGTCTGGCGCGCTCCCACTACCCTAATAGTTTAAAAATGGCTCCCACGAGCCGCCGAGCTGAAGAGCTCAGGGGGCTTGCGCCTTCATGCTGTGAGTGGAACTGGTCCTGAGAGATGAGGCAGCACGCCCTGCAACCTATGAACTTTGCTTTTTGTTTTTTCCCTACTGACGATTGAGGAATCATGAAACACGTGTCTAGGGATACGAATTGGAAATAAATAATACAGCACTGGCTATGAAGACTTTGAATTGAACATTGAGGGAGAAACATGAACTACGTGAACCATCATGCAAGAGGTAATTACATTGGGGCGTGTCTGGCGCGCTCCCACTCCCCTAATAGTTTAAAAATGGCTCCCTACGAGCCGCCGAGCTGACGAGCTCAGGGGGCTTGCGCCTTCATGCTGTGAGTGGAACTGGTCCTGAGAGATGAGGCAGCACGCCCTGCAACCTATGAACTTTGCTTTTTATTTTTTCCCTACTGACGATTGAGGAATCATGAAACACGTGTCTAGGGATACGAATTGGAAATAAATAATACAGCACTGGCTATGAAGACTTTGAATTGAACATTGAGCGAGAAACATGAACTACGTGAACCATCATGCAAGAGGTAATTACGTTGGGGCATGTCTGGCGCGCTCCCACTCCCCTAATAGTTTAAAAATGGCTCCCACGAGCCGCCGAGCTGACGAGCTCAGGGGGCTTGCGCCTTCATGCTGTGAGTGGAACTGGTCCTGAGAGATGAGGCAGCACGCCCTGCAACCTATGAACTTTGCTTTTTGTTTTTTCCCTACTGACGATTGAGGAATCGTGAAACACGTGTCTAGGGATACGAATTGGAAATAAATAATACAGCACTGGCTATGAAGACTTTGAATGGAACATTGAGCGAGAAACATGAACTACGTGAACCATCATGCAAGAGGTAATTACGTTGGGGCGTGTCTGGCGCGCTCCTACTCCCCTAATAGTTTAAAAATGGCTCCCACGAGCCGCCGAGCTGACGAGCTCAGGGGGCTTGCGCCTTCATGCTGTGAGTGGAACTGGTCCTGAGAGATGAGGCAGCACGCCCTGCAACCTATGAACTTTGCTTTTTGTTTTTTCCCTACTGACGATTGAGGAATCATGAAACAAGTGTCTAGGGATACGAATTGGAAATAAATAATACAGCACTGGCTATGAAGACTTTGAATTGAACATTGAGCGAGAAACATGAACCATCATGCAAGAGGTAATTACGTTGGGGCGTGTCTGGCGCGCTCCCACTCCCCTAATAGTTTAAAAATGGCTCCCCCGAGCTGCCGAGCTGACGAACTCAGAGGGCTTGCGCCTTCATGCTGTGAGTGGAACTGGTCCTGAGAGATGAGGCAGCACGCCCTGCAACCTATGAACTTTGCTTTTTGTTTTTTCCCTACTGACGATTGAGGAATCATGAAACACGTGTCTAGGGATACGAATTGGAAATAAATAATACAGCACTGGCTATGAAGACTTTGAATTGAACATTGAGCGAGAAACATGAACTACGTGAACCATCATGCAAGAGGTAATTATGTTGGGGCGTGTCTGGCGCGCTCCCACTCCCCTAATAGTTTAAAAATGGCTCCCACGAGCCGCCAAGCTGACGAGCTCAGGGGGCTTGCGCCTTCATGCTGTGAGTGGACTGGTCCTGAGAGATGAGGCAGCACGCCCTGCAACCTATGAACTTTGCTTTTTGTTTTTTCCCTACTGACGATTGAGGAATCATGAAACACGTGTCTATGGATTTGAATTGGAAATAATTAATACAGCACTGGCTATGAAGACTTTGAATTGAACATTGAGCGAGAAACATGAACTACGTGAACCATCATGCAAGAGGTAATTACGTTGGGGCGTGGATGGCGCGCTCCCACTCCCCTAATAGTTTAAAAATGGCTCCCACGAGCCGCCGAGCTGACGAGCTCAGGGGGCTTGCGCCTTCATGCTGAGAGTGGAACTGGTCCTGAGAGATGAGGCAGCACGCCCTGCAACCTATGAACTTTGCTTTTTGTATTTTCCCTACTGACGATTGAGGAATCATGAAACACGTGTCTAGGGATACGAATTGGAAATAAATAACACAGCACTGGCTATGAAGACTTTGAATTGAACTTTGAGCGAGAAACATGAACTACGTGAACCATCATGCAAGAGGTAATTACGTTGGGGCGTGTCTGGCGCGCTCCCACTCGCCTAATAGTTTAAAAATGGCTCCCACGAGCCGCCGAGCTGACGAGCTCAGGGGGCTTGCGCCTTCATGCTGTGAGTGGAACTGGTCCTGAGAGATGAGGCAGCACGCCCTGCAACCTATGAACTTTGCTTTTTGTTTTTTCCCTACTGACGATTGAGGAATCATGAAACACGTGTCTAGGGATACGAATTGGAAATAAATAATACAGCACTGGCTATGAAGACTTTGAATTGAACATTGAGCTAGAAACATGAACTACGTGAACCATCATGCAAGAGGTAATTACGTTGGGGCGTGTCTGGCGCGCTCCCACTCCCCTAATAGTTTAAAAATGGCTCCCACGAACCGCCGAGCTGACAAGCTCAGGGGGCTTGCGCCATCATGCTGTGAGTGGAACTGGTCCTGAGAGATGAGGCAGCACGCCCTGCAACCTATGAACTTTGCTTTTTGTTTTTTCCCTACTGACGATTGAGGAATCATGAAACACGTGTCTAGGGATACGAATTGGAAATAAATAATACAGCACTGGCTATGAAGACCTTGAATTGAACATTGAGCGAGAAACATGAACTACGTGAACCATCATGCAAGAGGTAATTACGTTGGGGCGTGTCTGGCGCGCTCCCACTCCCCTAATAGTTTAAAAATGGCTCCCATGAGCCGCCGAGCTGACGAGCTCAGGGGGCTTGCGCCTTCATGCTGTGAGTGGAACTGGTCCTGAGAGATGAGGCAGCACGCCCTGCAACCTATGAACTTTGCTTTTTGTTTTTTCCCTACTGACGATTGAGGAATCATGAAACACGTGTCTAGGGATACGAATTGGAAATAAATAATACAGCACTGGCTATGAAGACTTTGAATTGAACATTGAGCGAGAAACATGAACTACGTGAACCATCATGCAAGAGGTAATTACGTTGGGGCGTGTCTGGCGCGCTCCCACTCCCCTAATAGTTTAAAAATGGCTCCCATGAGCCGCCGAGCTGACGAGCTCAGGGGGCTTGCGCCTTGATGCTGTGAGTGGAACTTGTCCTGAGAGATGAGGCAGCACGCCCTGCAACCTATGAACTTTGCTTTTTGTTTTTTCCCTACTGACGATTGAGGAATCATGAAACACGTGTCTAGGGATACGAATTGGAAATAAATAATACAGCACTGGCTATGAAGACTTTGAATTTAACATTGAGCGAGAAACATGAACTACGTGAACCATCATGCAAGAGGTAATTACGTTGGGGCGTGTCTGGCGCGCTCCCACTCCCCTAATAGTTTAAGAATGGCTCCCACGAGCCGCCGAGCTGAAGAGCTCAGGGGGCTTGCGCCTTCATGCTGTGAGTGGAACTGGTCCTGAGAGATGAGGCAGCACGCCCTGCAACCTATGAACTTTGCTTTTTGTTTTTTCCCTACTGACGATTGAGGAATCATGAAACACGTGTCTAGGGAAACGAATTGGAAATAAATAATACAGCACTGGCTATGAAGACTTTGAATTGAACATTGAGGGAGAAACATGAACTACGTGAACCATCATGCAAGAGGTAATTACATTGGGGCGTGTCTGGCGCGCTCCCACTCCCCTAATAGTTTAAAAATGGCTCCCACGAGCCGCCGAGCTGACGAGCTCAGGGGGCTTGCGCCTTCATGCTGTGAGTGGAACTGGTCCTGAGAGATGAGGCAGCACGCCCTGCAACCTATGAACTTTGCTTTTTATTTTTTCCCTACTGACGATTGAGGAATCATGAAACACGTGTCTAGGGATACGAATTGGAAATAAATAATACAGCACTGGCTATGAAGACTTTGAATTGAACATTGAGCGAGAAACATGAACTACGTGAACCATCATGCAAGAGGTAATTACGTTGGGGCATGTCTGGTGCGCTCCCACTCCCCTAATAGTTTAAAAATGGCTCCCACGAGCCGCCGAGCTGACGAGCTCAGGGGGCTTGCGCCTTCATGCTGTGAGTTGAACTGGTCCTGAGAGATGAGGCAGCACGCCCTGCAACCTATGAACTTTGCTTTTTGTTTTTTCCCTACTGACGATTGAGAAATCGTGAAACACGTGTCTAGGGATACGAATTGGAAATAAATAATACAGCACTGGCTATGAAGACTTTGAATGGAACATTGAGCGAGAAACATGAACTACGTGAACCATCATGCAAGAGGTAATTACGTTGGGGCGTGTCTGGCGCGCTCCTACTCCCCTAATAGTTTAAAAATGGCTCCCACGAGCCGCCGAGCTGACGAGCTCAGGGGGCTTGCGCCTTCATGCTGTGAGTGGAACTGGTCCTGAGAGATGAGGCAGCACGCCCTGCAACCTATGAACTTTGCTTTTTGTTTTTTCCCTACTGACGATTGAGGAATCATGAAACAAGTGTCTAGGGATACGAATTGGAAATAAATAATACAGCACTGGCTATGAAGACTTTGAATTGAACATTGAGCGAGAAACATGAACCATCATGCAAGAGGTAATTACGTTGGGGCGTGTCTGGCGCGCTCCCACTCCCCTAATAGTTTAAAAATGGCTCCCCCGAGCCACCGAGCTGACGAACTCAGAGGGCTTGCACCTTCATGCTGTGAGTGGAACTGGTCCTGAGAGATGAGGCAGCACGCCCTGCAACCTATGAACTTTGCTTTTTGTTTTTTCCCTACTGACGATTGAGAAATCGTGAAACACGTGTCTAGGGATACGAATTGGAAATAAATAATACAGCACTGGCTATGAAGACTTTGAATGGAACATTGAGCGAGAAACATGAACTACGTGAACCATCATGCAAGAGGTAATTACGTTGGGGCATGTCTGGTGCGCTCCCACTCCCCTAATAGTTTAAAAATGGCTCCCACGAGCCGCCGAGCTGACGAGCTCAGGGGGCTTGCGCCTTCATGCTGTGAGTTGAACTGGTCCTGAGAGATGAGGCAGCACGCCCTGCAACCTATGAACTTTGCTTTTTGTTTTTTCCCTACTGACGATTGAGAAATCGTGAAACACGTGTCTAGGGATACGAATTGGAAATAAATAATACAGCACTGGCTATGAAGACTTTGAATGGAACATTGAGCGAGAAACATGAACTACGTGAACCATCATGCAAGAGGTAATTACGTTGGGGCGTGTCTGGCGCGCTCCTACTCCCCTAATAGTTTAAAAATGGCTCCCACGAGCCGCCGAGCTGACGAGCTCAGGGGGCTTGCGCCTTCATGCTGTGAGTGGAACTGGTCCTGAGAGATGAGGCAGCACGCCCTGCAACCTATGAACTTTGCTTTTTGTTTTTTCCCTACTGACGATTGAGGAATCATGAAACAAGTGTCTAGGGATACGAATTGGAAATAAATAATACAGCACTGGCTATGAAGACTTTGAATTGAACATTGAGCGAGAAACATGAACCATCATGCAAGAGGTAATTACGTTGGGGCGTGTCTGGCGCGCTCCCACTCCCCTAATAGTTTAAAAATGGCTCCCCCGAGCCACCGAGCTGACGAACTCAGAGGGCTTGCGCCTTCATGCTGTGAGTGGAACTGGTCCTGAGAGATGAGGCAGCACGCCCTGCAACCTATGAACTTTGCTTTTTGTTTTTTCCCTACTGACGATTGAGGAATCATGAAACACGTGTCTAGGGATACGAATTGGAAATAAATAATACAGCACTGGCTATGAAGACTTTGAATTGAACATTGAGCGAGAAACATGAACTACGTGAACCATCATGCAAGAGGTAATTATGTTGGGGCGTGTCTGGCGTGCTCCCACTCCCCTAATAGTTTAAAAATGGCTCCCACGAGCCGCCGAGCTGACGAGCTCAGGGGGCTTGCGCCTTCATGCTGTGAGTGGACTGGTCCTGAGAGATGAGGCAGCACGCCCTGCAACCTATGAACTTTGCTTTTTGTTTTTTCCCTACTGACGATTGAGGAATCATGAAACACGTGTCTATGGATTTGAATTGGAAATAATTAATACAGCACTGGCTATGAAGACTTTGAATTGAACATTGAGCGAGAAACATGAACTACGTGAACCATCATGCAAGAGGTCATTACGTTAGGGCGTGGATGGCGCGCTCCAACTCCCCTAATAGTTTAAAAATGGCTCCCACGAGCCGCCGAGCTGACGAGCTCAGGGGGCTTGCGCCTTCATGCTGAGAGTGGAACTGGTCCTGAGAGATGAGGCAGCACGCCCTGCAACCTATGAACTTTGCTTTTTGTATTTTTCCTACTGACGATTGAGGAATCATGAAACACGTGTCTAGGGATACGAATTGGAAATAAATAACACAGCACTGGCTATGAAGACTTTGAATTGAACATTGAGCGAGAAACATGAACTACGTGAACCATCATGCAAGAGGTAATTACATTGGGGCGTGTCTGGCGCGCTCCCACTCCCCTAATACTTGCCAAAGGGGCAATGTTTTGTGGCGTCAGTGACAATGCTAGGCAGTGAGAGAGTAACATATTTGGTAAGCACAATTTATGTGTAGACTAGCAAGTGCTTACTCAAGGTTGCAAGCATGAAGTTCAACTGGTGTCATGCAGTCAATGTTAATTGTAAATTAAGTCACCACACAAGTGCCGGGTCAACCCATGGTTACTAGCAAGCATACGACATTGGGTTGAGGGCAGCAATGAGTGTGTGAGTCCAACAACATACTATTTTGGCAAATGCTTTTGACCACAGCATACCACCAAGACATGTTGCATGACATACCCACACAGAGATATTATACGTAAAAACATGATTTGCACTGTACACAAATTCCATCATGATTGCCACACCCACTGTTCAACAATGTCTGATAGTTAGAGGTTGTAAAGTTTTGGCCAACCAGACAGATCCCTGTCTATAGGTAAGAAACCTACTCACACATGTTGCCAAAACACTGCATGTATGTACATAACATTACATGAGCATACATGCTAACTCCCACACAGTGAATCATGACATAGACCTGAATATACAAACAATGAAATGTAATGTTACTAGAAAAGTAAAACAATATTAAACTACCTAGCCTATACTAAGCAACTATTCTAAGTCAACATACATTATCTTATCCTACCTACTATCTAAAACTACCTTAACAAACCTATCCTACTCTACAATTTATGATGAACATCAATTCTCCACCCCAATTAAGAAAGGCATTTACACAAGGACACAGCAACTAAACCTAGACATCAACTACCTGCACATAGAATCCTAAACAATTATCATTTTTTATATTATTTTTTTAAAACTTCTATATATTGAATTTACATATGAAACCCATCAACCAGCACTCCACAAAAAACTAAAAGTACTTCTACCCATTAAAATTCTAACCCTCCCCTACAAAACCCCTAAAATAGTATCCCTACACAAATCACTATCACTACACCAACCCAAACCAAGCCATAAAAAACGTTATGTAAAACATTAAAACTATATGCATGGGGAAGGGCAGAAAGGCTCCCTGTGGCTATGGCAGCTTGGGTCTTTCCACTGCCTGCTCAATCACACGGAGGAGAGTCAAAGCCTGGTCCATGTTTTTTCTCTGAAGCAGTGACACACAGCTTCACATCTGAAACGTCCTTCATCATGTCCAGTTAAAAAGAGCTAGGCCCTCCTGCGGCCTGAGATGTGGGTCCAGGTGGTTGTGATGGCCTGCTGGTGGAGGTACTTAGTACTGGTGGCTTGGAGGTACAGTTGACAGAATGCCCATTCCTGCCAGAGCTCCCCCTTCTCAAGTTTTGGTAGTCTAAGTAGAAAGCTTTGCCACTTGCCCTGGACCTTCTCCTCCTTGTACCTTTTCTTCATGGCCCTGTGCCTCTGCAACTTGCCTGACGTGGTGGTAGCGCACCTTTCTTTTGTTGCGCTGCCTCAGCTACTCTGGGGTCATTTTGGCTGTTGAAGCAATAAGAATAACTGTCAGTTAAAGGGTGACTAGGAACAGGTACCAACATCATGAAACATCATTATTTACACAACATCAAAGGTAGCAGCCCCTACAGCCTAAATTCACCTTGCAGATTAGGGTGCCCATACACATGCCTATTATCTATCATATCAGATGTACTAAGCCCTAATTACAAAGGCAGGGCAATTGTTGCAAAATGCAATTAATACACCATGGCACATCTAGGTATGACCATGCCAGTACTTAGTATGCTTGGGAACAATGCACTTTGGTACCCATAGAATGGTACACATCACCATCACCTTCACTGTACATTAGTGTGCCTTCTGCACACTGCAATAGCCTTTATGCCCATAGACGTTTGCCACAGCAAGATATGCAATGTCTGCAAAGTACATGTTTTATCTCACAAAGTAGTGTAATCGATATGGAAAAGGACCTATATCAGGACAAATTGCTAACAATACTGAGCACTTGGCAGCTATGACATTTAACAATGGACGCTAGATAAGTACCTCACATCACACAGAGGCATATCAATCCTCTTCTATCTGAACTGTTGTAAGTCCATGGTGGACCATGCCACTGCTCATTACATGCTCCCAATATCATAGCATATGCAACTGACATGCATTCCGAATACTTTACAACCATATCCATGTTCAGATGTGTATCCACTACCACAAATATTCACATAGTCTATCACTGTGATCATGGCTCCCCTGTCAAGCCTCTATCAAGTGGTCGATCCAACATTGGCAAAGTATTTTCCTTGAAGTAGTCAGAGGCTGATAGACATTCAACACTTAACGTCCCCTTTTCCTGATCTATTTTTCGTCATACAAAAGTTTATTTGTGCTAGGTATGCACATTGAATATGTCAAGTCACAGAGCATCTGACATCACACTCAATCCTTGCACTACACAATTAGCATTGATGAAGACACTCACCAGTGAAGTTGGGGTCCTTGAAGTTATCCACCTCACCACGTGTGTATGATGAGGGTCCATTTACAAGACATAGGGGCCGATTAGGATGGCGGTTTTTCTGCATCCTCCGGGCCGGCGGAAGTGTCCGCCGGCCTGGAGGATGCGGAAAAACCGCGGCGGAGACTCCAAAGACCCATCGCCAAATTAGGATGGCTGGTGGGTCTGGAATTCCGTCCGCCGCTTTTCCGCCGCGGTCGGAGCCGACCGCGGCGGAAAAGCCATAACATGGCAGGCGGTGTCTATGAGACACCGTCCGCCATATTATGATGTGTGTGTAAATATGCTTTTCCACGGCGGCATTGCCGCCATGGAAAAGCATACGGACCTTCACTTCGGGGGCCCGTTGCGGGCCCCCTGGGTGAAGGGGTGGTGGTGAGTGCACATGGGGGGTACCTATGGTACCCCCCTGCATTTGCGTGCACAATGCAGCAGGCACCGCGCGGTGCCTGCCGCTTTGTGCACGGAAATGCTGTGCATGCATTTTTTACATTGGGGCGGGTGCAGCTTGAAGCTGCACCCGCCGCAATGTTAGAGATAGAGGATGTGACCGCCACCCTGGCGGTCACATCCTAATCAGATCGGAGGGAACGCCGCAGCCCATGCGGACGTTCCCTCCTCCTCAGGGGTCGCGGACGGACTCAAGTCCGTCCGCGATCCAATATGTAAAACACATCAGTAAAATTAGAACACATTTTTGATATGCAACAGAAGCACAGATCATATACATAGCTATTGTCTATGTAACCCTTCATGTTATGAGTAATAGAATTACAGTTGACATGCCTGAATGATACACATTGGTAAGGTTGGCTGAAGTGTACATACATGTGCAGATCCAAAACATGTACCTGTTGGCTAATTTGCTGAACCAGATCATGAACCTCACTACAACCAAACTTCACTATGGTAGCTTAATTTGAGGATTCTCTGCACCTACATAAATTACATACCATACTTAGCAAGGTATTGCAATACCCAAGCTCTCTTAAATGCTGACACCAGGGATTGAGTACACTATGTACATCTCACAACTTGTGTACTTGTCCCCAAAGTTAGGTGAGTTCTGATTCTGTCAGTGCTGCTGAGTGCATGATATTGTTCACACATGTTCCAAGCATCCCTAAGTTTGAATTAGCATATTTGATCAATATGTCATATTCAGGCTAGCATACCCTTGTATACAGTACCATGTAAGTGGGCTCCTGCTAGAACCGGGGGTCTTTAGTTGGCTGAGGTAGGTACCTGAATGCAAATGGGGACCCTTGCTTCTAAGTCAGGGAAAGGAAGGACACCTTCTCAGATAGCCCCTGCTCACCCCCTCTGTAGCTTGGAATGAGCAGCTAGGCCTACCTCCAAGGCAAATGTGTAAAGTACTTGCAACCATGTAACCCTGTGATGACACCACAAATGGACTCAACACAAGTTTCCTAAAAACAATTATATGTTTATAAAAAAGATATACGATGAGACCACACAATAAATATCGAACATATGCGTATTTGTAATATTTCACCTTGACGGTTATTAGGCCAGCAAGCCCTTGTAGGTTCTTGTAGTATTAATGAGAAATTCTCGATGATCTAATGCATTACTAATGCAATGCAACGCAGTTCGTAATGCAAGAATCAGGCACTTCGTCATGTAAAAATAATGCAGTACGTTATGCAACAATCAGGCAGTTCGTAATGGCAAAATAATGCAATTCATAATGCAACAATCGGGCAGTTCGTTCTGCAAAAATAATGCCATGCGTAATGCAACAATCAGGCAGATTGTTATGCAAAAATAATGCAATGCATAATACAACAATCAGGCAGTTCGTAATACAAAAAAATGCAAAAATAATGCAACAGTCAGGCAGTTCGTAATACAAAAATAAAGCAATGCGTAATGCAACAGTCAGGCAGTTCGTAATGCCAACAATATTGTACTCCAGCACCAATCTCCGGTCTATATGCCACTCTTACTGACTCACGGTCACCTACTGACAAAATATGCCCCCAACACGAATATGGTAGAAAACTAAGTGCAGCTCCACACTCTGGCCCCGGTACTGCCACACCTCGGCAAGTAGGGCTGCGATACAAATTTGAGCGGAGGCTCGCGCTGCAAAGATGGGAAAGGCCGAGAGCGTTTCTCTCGTAGACCACACCCCACCCAGGCGTGACACACGTACGCTCGCTGAGAGTTACCTGAGGGGTAGGATCTCACTCTCCTCTCCCCTCCTTGGGCCTCTGATGCGACTTTGTTGATATTGAGCAGTGGAACACGGACCCCTGACGTGATGGTTTGTGGTCTCTCCTTGGCAAAGGCAGTCTTGGGCCGGTGGCCGTGAATCCTCACAGCTCCTCTGGGGATGCCGGGCTGGGCCGCTGGCAATGTCGATCGTAGCACTTCTGGTCACACTGTCGATCAACTCAGAAAACATAACTGCTCTGGGACACACCGTCACGGGCAATTTCTCACAAAGGTCTCAGGCTGCAACAGAGCACATGCACACAGCGTCGCTGAGACTCACTTGAGCTCCAGGTGCACACGATCACAGGGCAATCCTCAGGAAGGTCTCAGGCTGCACAAAGCACACACACATACAGAGTTGTTGAGACTCACTTGGACTCCGGTGCGCACGATCACAGGGCAATCCTAACAAAGGTCTCAGGCTGCACAAAGCAAGCACACAGCTTCGCTGAGACTCACTTGGACTCTGGGTGCGCACGATCACTGAACAATCCTCACGAAGGTATCAGGCTGCACAAAGCACATTCACACAGCGTCGCTGAGACTCATTGGGACTCCAGGTGCCCACGATCACAGGGCGATTGTTACGAGGTCTCAGGATACAAAAAACCCACACACACAGCGTCACTGAGGCACACTTGGAAACATTTATGTTCCTGAGTTTCCATAACAGGGAGCAAGCTCTCCTCTGAACTTACTTCAAGACACAGCACACAGCAAAGTCCTTTCAAGCAGGGGGACAGAGCACACAGCAAAGTCCCTTAGCCTCTCCTTGGTTAAATCAGCAAAGTTAAGGCAAGCCCCAGAACACACACCAAGGGTCAGTCCTTTCGTTCAGTCGCTTCAGCTGTTTGTTCCTTGCCAGAGGTTCCTCTTGACCATGAAGTAGTTTCAATACTTTTCGGTCTTGACCAGTTCAATTCCAACGTTCAGGGGTTTCAGCTCTCATAGTTATACCCCTAAATGTCTTTGAAGTCTTTGTATTCAGGGGGGCACTGACCCCTATCCAAACCAGTTCTGGGTATCTCCCTGCCAGTGACAGCTTCCTCCTTTGATAGAGGGCATCTGGATCCTCAATCACTCAGTAGCTGATGGAGCCATTGTTTTATGGCAGCAGCCGGCCTCGTCACCTCCAGAGGCTACTCCTCCCCCCTACACTCCAGATGCAGGTCAGCCTATTGCTGTCTCACCTCCTCCTCTGGGTCAAGACATTCCCCAGAGCCTATCACATTCAAATCCAGATAGTCAATCCACAACCAGGCAGAGGCATACAGAAATGCTAGAACACAAAAAACCAGCCACTTCTAAAAGAGTGGTTTCTAAACACACAATGCAAAAACCACCTTCACAAAACAGGCACACTAACACACTTCACCTCTCCATCTTAAGCCTATGGGAAGATAGGCTGGAAACATATTACACAGCTTTCCACATTCTGTCATATGGGTAAGATGGCCTTGCACCAGTGAAAAATGAAATGGAGAGTATTTCACTGTCAGAACATTGTACACACGTTAGTATATGTCCTACGTTTCACATACACTGCACCCTGTCCAGGGGGGTACCTTGGACCTACCATAGGGGTGTCTGATGTGCATAAAAAGGGAAGGGTAAGGCATGGCAAGTGGGTGCACTGGTCAGGACAACATGGCAGTTTAATAAACTGCGCACAGGCACTGCAGTTTCAGGCCTGAGATTTCTCTTTAGGGCTACTTGTGTGAGTGGCACAATTAGTGCTGTAGGCCCACTAGCATTTTCATTACCAGCCCTGGTACACATAGTTCACTTTAGACAAACATACAAATCATGGACAACCAATTACCATTACACTTTACACAGGGAGCACTTGCATTTTGCACACTGATCAGCAGTGGCAAAGTGCCCAGGCATCTGAGTTGGTGAAGGAGAAGTCGCTTGTCACAAATAAATGACTTATGTGGATTTCTAAATAATAAAAATAACGTGAGTAAGTAAATAATCTTACATTCGAAGCCCACAAAGTTAGTAAGCATACATCGGAACCCTATATGGTCGCTGTAAGCTCCATAACATTGAGAAAATTAATATCTAATATATAAGGATGACCTATGCTGCCTTTTAGAAGAGACTTTATTGGCCCGTATTTCAGTGGCTTTATAGATTCGAAAAGGCATCATAGGTCATCCTTATATATGATATATTAATTTTCTCAATATAATGGAGCTTACAGCGGCCATATAGGGTTCCGATGTATGCTTACTAACTTTGTGGGCTTCTGATGTAAGATTTTTTACTTACTCACGTTATTTTTATTATTTAGAAATCCACATAAGTCATTTATTTGTGACAAGCGACTTCTCCTTCACCAGATATAAGTCGGTGCTTTACTTATCTGGTAGTGCCTTGGCTGTGTTTTTATCAACGCTGTGAAAGTGAACAGCCCGTTCATTTTCGAGAAATAAGATGCTAGGAAGAACATATTGTTAAACTAATGTAAGTATTAAATGAACCCTGGGATTAGACCCGCTTTGAATACATTAAGGCCTTGTTTAAATGAAAGGGATTTTTATGATATCATAATATTCTATTTTTTTACAGATACATCAATCACTATTTTTTCATCATTGTATCAAACAGCTGAAAGTTTCTTAAGTAAGTACTGTAACAGGTCCTGCCATAACTTAGATAGGCTCTAAATTAATACTACTAATCGACTTTCATAGGCCATTTTGTTTACTTAAAGGACATACATCAAGGTCCATACCCTGGTCATCGTCATGATGGACCTCGATTTATTTAATCATCCAATTTTTATTAATTATTAGTTTTCATATCTATATGAATGATACAATTACTGGTCTAAAATGAGCAATGAAGAAAACTCTTTCTAATAGACTTTATTTGTGTAAGTCTTTTCTGTTTACCTAAAAGTGGGAGGTACCGTATACATTCTTAGCTGTTCTATTGTGGGTTCTGTTTTTTGAAATGTAACGATTTGAATTAATTGTTGTATATATGATATATGAAATGATGTATTGGTTTTAATGAATGTATTCCATCGTACATTTCTTTCAGGTAATACGTGGCAATTCCTAAGGAAGGCACGAGATGCCGAAACGCGCGTCGAATTTGAATTAATTGTTGTGCCACTTCTCCCTTTTTTTGTGTTTTTTTAATTGTAAAATTTTGGGATTTTGTTTTATTAATATTGTCTGATTTGGTCTATATTATATATGGAAATAAGTCTTTTTATAAAACATGTGATTTTAAATGTATTTTTGTCAATAAATAAACAGAACCTTAGTTGTTAATGTGTTACCTTAGTTGTTAATGTGTTGCCTCTCCCAGCTGTCATTGTACAGATAAGACAATACAATTGCCTAGGTTGTTACTTTTCATACTAAGTATAGTATGTATCCTTTGTATGTGTGTCATGAGATCACCTAATGAATTTGAAATTTGGATACCATTATGGATGTAGAATATGCAGACTGCAATTTTGGGACTGTGTTCCCATGCAAATATTATGTGGAACACTTCCCAATCATCATACTATGCATGGACTCTACTATCGTCCACAAGTACAAAGCCTTACAAATGGCTAGCAGCAGAAGAGACAGACACACACAGTCATTGCACACTATCAATATTACCACACCATGTTAATTGTGGCTAGCAATGGAGGACGAGCTGCTACAGGTAGTTGACATGCACACTATTTCATTTGAACCAAATGATGTTCAATGCTGTTAGTTACACATAGCTACATACATTTTCTGTTTGACATTTAGTAGCATGTCAAATTTGGATGTTTAGGTTTTTACCGTGACTATGGAATCAAAATGCATGCACACTGGTAGTGCTCATACATTAATTTGCATATAGATTAACAATGTTAGATCTGTCATCATCTGTATGTTATCAAGTACAGAACTGATGCTTCTGTGAAAACAATGTTGATGATGAGCTCTCTCTGCAGTGTTGGGACAACTGATGGTCCAGTCCAATGAGGCTCCTCATCTTCCTCCTCCTCATCATACGGCAGTTCTTGCTCCCTATTGTCATCAGCTCATGACAAATTTGTCCTCCTAAATATGTTGTACAATATGCAGCACACCAATATTATTTTGCACATTATAGATGGTGAGTATAGCAATCAGCTCCCAGATCTGTCAAGGCTCCTGAAGCAGGATTTTAGAACTCCAAGGGCCAGATGTAGGTGGCCAATTACCGGTCGGTAATGGCCGAATTCGGCCGTTACCGACCGGTAATTGGAATTTGAGATGTAGGTCACTCAATTTTACAGAATCGGTAAATTTACCGAATCTGTAAAATACCGAGTCGGTATTTTTACCGAATCGGTAAAATTGAGATGTAGGTGGGACTCTTCTGAGTCCCACAAGCCTTATCGAATCGGTATTTTACCATCAAATCCTATTTGATGGTAAAATACCGATTCCGGTGTGCATGCACATGTGTGCATGCACACCTGTGCCATATGACAGGCAGACCTGCCCTTAGGGCAGGTATGCCTGCCACATGGCACCCGAACCCGTTTTGGGGGTGCTAGAGGGTGTCAAAGTGACACCCCCTGCACCCTTGTGAAATCCGGTATTTACCGAATCGGTAATTACCGATTTGGTAATGCCCATTCATTTCTATGGGCTTCAAAGCCCATAGGAATGAATGGGCATTACCGGTCGGTATTTACCGAATCGGTAAATACCGAATTTTACCGATTCGGTAAATGCACATCTGGATTTACCTACATCTCGGTACTTCTATTTTACCACTTCTTAAATACCGAATCGGTATGATTCGGTATTTAAGAGGTGGTAAAATAAAATTACCTACATCTGGCCCCAAATGTCTGCTCAATAATAAACAGGGTGCTGGTTAGGGCATGATTGTAGCTCCGCGGGGCTTCCGTTTCTGGGTTTTTCAGAGAAGTCATGGACCACGGCATCAGAGAGTATCCTTGGTCCACTGCAAAGACAGGAAGTGTACAATTAGTTAAGAGTCATGACAAGTGATGGCCCAACATTCATGTCCATTCTGTTATGTGTTATGATTGACTCATACACCTTGCTTACTGTAAGAGACGTGCTATGACATTGTGGGGCATACATGCATGTCCTGTTTGGAAATGATTGACACTGTGCTACACATACAAGAATACTGACATCTGTAATTCAATTACTATTTGCCATATTGGTGAGTGCCAATGTCATGCAGGTGATGATGGTCACCAGTGAGGACAGTCAATTTGTCATTGAGTAGACACGTGTCTCACATTCATTTATTGACTCGTTTATTGGCTACTATTGTCATGCCAGAACTGATACCTGTCTGATTTGACAATATGTAACTATAGCTCGTCATATGGCGTACTTCTGTCACACATATTCGGCATTGAGATTTGGAGTAAATGTCATTCAATGTGTACTGCCATGGGGAGGATAGCGAGTATATATCAGCAGTGCACAGAGTTCACAATGGTGACAGTACACAAGGGGTTTGAGTTGTGTGTTAATTCTGCGCTGTACAGTGCAAATGGTAGACTAACTACACTACCGTGCCACACTGCTTGTAGACAGTGCAGGATATATTTTTCATATGATTCAGTGTCCAGGGTTCTATGGCTGCACTGGTATTACCAGTGAAGCATTGCTCCAAGACAGGCACAGAATTCCCAAGATGGCTGTGTTTTTGGCTGTCATGGGAGATGTACTTTGTGAATGAGTCTGCACCTTGCTGCACAGACTGGAGCCTCAGAGGACTGATAGAGTAGCTTGTGTGCTGCAAAATGCTGTGCACATAGGATGTGATGTGTGTATATGATTAGTGATCAGTCTATCAATCATGGGATTGTGAAGTGCAACTACTCACGCAAGATGGTTTCAAGGTTCAAGGGGGGGTCAACTCTGTGGAGTTCTGGGGTCATCCGAAGAGCCAGGTCTTGATGTTTTTCCTGAACTGGGACAGTGCAGGCACTAGCTGAAGGTATAGGGGGGGTTGTTCCAGTCCTTGGCTGTGAGGTAGAAGAAGGACTTACCTCACTTTTGGTCTTGTACATGCGTGGAATGGTGGCCAGAGAGAGGTCAGCTGATCGGAGGTGTCTCTTTGGTGCGTGGAGGCAGAGGTGATTGTTTAGGTATGCTGGTCTGATGTTGTGGAGGTCCTTGTATGTGTGGGTGAGGAGCTTCAAGGTTATTCTTCTTTTGATGGGGGGCCAGTGGAGATCGCAGAGGTGTTGGGTGATGTGGCTGTGACGGAGTATGTCTATGATCAATCTGGACAGTCTGGAATTTGCGGAGTAGTTTCTTGTTGACTTGTAGAGGGTGTTGCCATAGATTAATCTGTGACAATTTTTGGGGATTTGGTTGGTATCCATCTGAGCGTTTTTCAGGGTATGCAGAGGGTGTTGAAGCAGGTCGAGCATACGACATTGATCTGGTGGCTCATTGTGGGCCACGAGTCAAGGATGATGGAGAGGTTTCGTGCGTGGTCTGTCGGGGTGGGGGTTTTCCAAGGGTGGGGGGCCACCAGGTGTCATCCCATACAGAGGGGGTGGGGCTAAGGATGAGGACTTCAGTTTTCTTGGAGTTGAGTTTCAGGCAGTTCTTCCTAATCCAGTTGGTGATGGCTTTCATTCCTTCTTGGATGTTGTGCCTGGTGATGTTGGTTTCTTTGGTGGGGGAGAGGATGAGTTAGGTGTAGGTGGCGTTGGAGATGTTGTTGGGCCTGTGGTTTCTGTTGATGGTTGCGGGTGCACCATGTAAATGTTGAAGAGGGTGGGTCTGAGAGAGGATCCCTGGGGCACTCCACATCTGGTCTCTGTTGGTTCTGAGAAGTGGGGTGGGAGTCTGACTCGCTGAGTTCTGCCTGTGAGAAATGAGCATACTCATTCCAGGGCCTTTCTGTGGATTCCGGTGTTGTGTCGTCTGGTGGCTAGTGTGCGGTCAGAGATGGTGTAGCAGGCAGCTGAGGGGTCCAGGAGGATTAGGACTGCCGTTTGGCCCTGGCCAAGGAGGGAGTGGATGTCGTCGGTGGCGGTGAGTAGGGAGGTCTCAGTGCTCTGGTTGCTGCAGAATCCAGATTGGGAGATGTCCAGGATGTTGTTGGTTTCAGTAAAGTTTGCTAGATGGGTGTTGATGGCCTTTTCAATGACCTTGGCTGCAAATGGAAGCAGGGAGATGGGCCCAAAGTTCTTGAGGTCCGTCGGGTCTGTGGAGGGTTTCTTCAGGAGGGGGTCCTGTAGAAGATGTGGGGTGGCCAGGCATCTGAGGGTGCTCCAGAGTGGATGCACTTCATGGTCTTTAGGGTGTCTTCTGTCATGAACGGGATCCAGTTGAGCAGGGTCTGTTGGGTGGGCTTGCTGGGGATGGGATCTGCAGCGGTGTGGAAATCTTTACTTGTTGTAGATCATCTTAATCTTGAGGTGAAAAAAGGTGCTGAGTCTGTTGCAGAGGCCTTGGGAGGGTGGGACATCTGTTGTTGTGCTATTGGGTTTGGCGAATTCCTTGATGATGGAGAAGAGGTCTTTGGTGTAATGGGTGTTGGTGAGGATTCTGTCTTGGAACAACTTCTTCTTTGTAGATTTGATGAGTTGGTGGTGTGCTGTGGTGGCTGCTGTGTAGGCAGTGCGTGTTTCTGAGGTTCTGGTGTTCCACCATTTTTTCAAGTCGTCAGCAAGAGCACTTGGGTTTTGGAGTACAGGGGTGAACCAGCTTGCTTTCTTGATGTGTCATCCTGTGGCTTTCTTGAGGGGGGTGAGTGTGTTGGTGCAGTTTGTGATCCAGCTGTGGCTTGTTGTTAGCATTTTTGGAGGTGAGGTGTTGATGAGGGCGGAGGTGAGATGGTCTTCGGTGACTTTTTTCCAGCTTCTGCGGGGGAGGCAGTGGGCTTGTTTGTGTAAGGTGGGTTTTCTGAAGGAGAAGTGGATGCAATGGTGGTCTGTCGAGAGGAGTTCAGTGATGTGGCTGTAGGCGATGCTGTTTCCTTCTGAGAAGATGGGGTTAAGTGTGTGTCCCACTGTGTGCGTGGGGACGGTGACCCGTTGCTTCAGTCCTATGTTGGCGAGGTTCTCTAGGAAGGAGGTGGTGTTGGGGTCATCGTGGTTTTCCAGGTGGAAGTTTAGGTCTCCGAGGAGGATCTAGTCAGTGGAGGTGAGGGCAAGGGTATGATGAGGTTGACGATGGTGTTGATGAAAGGAGCAGAGGGCCAGGAGGTCTGTAAATTAGGGTTCTGCTGAGAGTCATTTTAGGGTTTGTCTGGATCTGGAAATGGAGGTGCTCTATGAGGGTCCTCATGTCATCCGGGCCGGTGGTTGTCATGCGGAGGGTGCTTTTGTGGACGATGGCGATGCCTCCTTCTGAGAGGGTGGGGTAGTATTTTTGCAGGGTCTTGTATCCGTCAGGAAGGGCGGTGACAATGGTAAGTGCGGAGTTGCCGTTGGTCCAGGTTTCTGTGAGGAAGGCGACATCAGACATGTGGGTGTTGAGGAGGTCCAACATTTTTGTGGTGTGCCTATGTAGGGAGCACACATTGAGGAGGATGCAGTTGAGTGGTTTGTGAGCAGTGATGTCTGGTAAGCTGGGGGCTTGGGGCTGCTGCTTGGGTCCGGCGGTGGTGAAGGTGCAGTGTCAGTGTCAGCAGGAGATCAGGCCTTGGGTGTTGCTCGGCGTCAAAGCTTGCAGTTGTTGCAGAGTCCGGGATTGAGAGTGTGGAGGGTGCTGGAGTCGTAGCGGAGGCGGGTCGGAGGACCATGGTCCCCGGCGCTAGTCGCGGTTGGGTCACAGACGGGCACAGATGGGCTTGCCCTTGGTGCACCTTTGGCACACCAGTGACACGCCCACTGTGGGTGGCCGCCATTAAGTAGAGGTTGGGGCAGGGTGGTCAGCTAGAGTGCGGGAGCGGGAAAGGACACACAGGCAGGGGGATGGGCTGCGGGGGCAGCAATGGCACAGAGAAAAGAGAGAAAAGCATGCAGAGTGAGCAGAGAGAGAAAGGTGGGCACAGAATATCCAAGATAGGCAGACCAGCAGAAGAGCAGACTGCTCTCCCACTGTACCACCAGGGATGAGGCACAGGCAGGAGCCTATGGGTGGAGGAGGGCCACGAACACACAGAAGTAGTCAGCAAAGTGTAGAGCTCAGGGGGAAGCACCTAGTGGTGGAGCTGTGTGGGGGAGAACAGTCACACTGACCAGGTCAGTGGTCAAGCTAGTTTTGTGATGTTGCATTGTATGAGGTTCCTATATGGCAATATTTCTAACTTTCACAGGCCTGGGATACATCTCATGGCTCATGAACATGAGATTTACATGTTGACACACAGACTAGCGACAGGTATTTCCTTGCTTCAACAGTGTGCTTGTATGCTGCATTTTACATGGTATTGACACTATTGAATGCACACACAGGGCCTCATGTGGCAGGTGTTAACACTGGGCAGCAATGGATGTTATATGGCTGTGCTGACCCAAAATGAATGGGTGGAATTTGCCATATTCGAAACATACAGCACATCTATAGTTTGTCCCCAGATGCACGATCACATGGTAGTGACTAGTGCCAACACTCTCCCCTTGCACCGTGATGCATGTGTGCAGCTTAGTGTCCTCACATAGTGTCATGCTTTTAGTGACACATTTCCAGTACCATAAAAGTCACAATCTATGCACTTCCTTCCTTCTGTGTGTCCTGCGGAATGCAGGAGACATAGTAATTGGACATGAGAAATATAAATGTAATTATAGATCCTCATTTAACCTCCATTGGGAGGAACACTATGTACACACAGTCCCAGGGTCCCTGGACAAAAAAACGTGTGATGTGTGAGATATTCATGGTTGCTGCCTGACAAAGGCCACAGTAAGGTCCATGGTACACATCCTTAACATAGGGTCAAGGAATGCTGCTCTTTGCTGTGGCTTGCCTTATTGCATACCTATGTGGCCATGCAATGTCATGCAGACAGACTTTGCATTGCCATATTGACATAAATTGGGGAGCTGCTACACCAGAGCACCATGAAAGGTGATACTCCATGAGCACAGTTCACTGGTTCATGTGATCGACAGTGGTGCAGGCGTCTCATTATGTGTGACCTGTAGGATTGTGTTGCGCATATGCTTGCAGTAAAGCACAAGTATGTAGGTCCACACCAACTACGTATGCACTGTCTTATTCACCCCAAGACTGATATGTCAAGACTGATTGCTAGGATATGTCTAAGCCTGTTTTACAGAGGTATTTGCTACATGTTACTTCCGCAGGCCCCTGGGAGCAATTGTGCTGTTCCATTCAGCCCCTTCCAGTCCGAGCGAGTGAACACTCACTCCTTGTTTTGCAGTCACTACGGTCATAACCTGATTGAACTGCTTCACTAGCTGCGACTGGCTAGTGTTCACGTACACACAGCAGTGGGGAACGTTATATAATGACGGTTTGCCCACCCGCGCTCACACTCTAGAAAGGACTTGAACCGAGTAAGACATCTCCACGTTGAATGGTTTCAAGTAAGCACCATCCGACTGTGCGCACCTTTTAACAGCCGCTCCACAATAGCACTGTAATCTTCACTTTTTATTGCCCTTTTTATAATTAGATTCTTCAGTTGTGAGGTTTCAATTAGTAACGCGCCTTTGCTAATCTCAGCAGTGCCGTTGCCCAAGGCAGCTACCTCCACCCTGTGGATGTTTAATCTAATTGTTTGCATGAATGTGCAGCAATTTTTGCTGGCACCGCCTTGACAATCACTAGATTAATGACCTTATCCAAGGTCACCGCTAGCAGGACAACCCCACCTGGTGGGATGACCATTTGATATATTACTCACACAGCAACCTATTACAAGGCTGCTCTGGCATTTGGCGTAGAGGCTAATGCATGAGAATTATGATTGTACTTCTTCGTTTTCTCGGCCTAGCATTTCAGGCCTCTATAGTAATTTCCATCACTCGTGCGCACAAGGGCAGAGCCGGACGCATTCAGACTCCACTTAATATCCTAAGCTACATTTTCTAGTGGTTAATACACCGCCCTCCTTGCCGCCTCAGCTTGGGTGATAGCTAAGGCGGCTCCCTACCTCATTAATCATTCCACTGGCTGGTGAAGAAAGCAATACAAGGACATAAAGGTATGTTTACCTTAGGTGCCCAAGCGCCACTACACTTTGCATGCCATGTCGTGCTCTGCTTTATTTGGGTTATTACAAAAAACAGTGGACCCTAGTAGTTTGGGTGATCAGGGCAAGAATAGACACAAACTGGAATAGTATTTATGTCCTTTGTCCAGCCGGACAGGAATTTATTCGGCGATGCACACAATCAGAAAGTAATGTGAATGGGGCACAGCCCGTGTACCACAATGAACAAGACAAAACAACAAGTATAGGCAAGAACGAGCAAATCGGTTTGTATATTTATAATCAGTGAACAGACTTGATTGTAGTTTGAGTGACCATTGTACATAGTATTCACAAGCATTTTCAGTACATATGATCCTATTGTGTCGATGACGTTTTGATGCCGAAAAACAAGATAAATGGCATCATCTTCAGGACAAATATATAAATCATGTTTGTCTTGGAATTATAAACAATTGCCTCTCATGCAAGACAGATCCTTAGGCGGGGAGGTAGTAGAGGTCGAGAGAGGTGGATCGATTTGGACCAATGATAGAGTGTATTTCAGATTATCCCGCTTTTATGTCGATTAGACCGTCCAGATCACGGCTCGAGTTGTGCCAGTGGCAGAATCGCAGGACGCGGCATCTCTGGCGGGAATGCTTTATTTGGTATCCACGCTTGTCTAATATCAATAGTAAGCGCCACGCTTTTTTTGCATTGGTTTTTGAATACGCCTTGCTTTGAGTGTGTGGTGTCGGCTGATGCCTTGGAACATATAGAAGCACCAAGTTATTATGCAACCCCACCTGAATCGTTAGGTGAGCATTCAGCAACCATTCTCCTCCCTTTTTACAGAAAACGTTCAATACACACACACATTTCTGATTCCAATTTTCAATTCACAGGTTCACCCTCCCCTGTCCTGATGAAGACCCACCACAGATGATTATGAATCTGAACTAACTATTAGGGTCGAAACATCAACGTTGTTTGCTTAACTTGTCCACATAACTCCCCAACTAGAATAACTAATCATTATATCCTGTTGGGTTTTATGCATCCTATGTTGGACATACTTGTAAAATACCGTTCTCACTTCTAAATATGTGGTATTCATGTAACCTATGTGCAGCACCTTGTCACTGATCATGACCAGTCACCAACTGCATCACCTACCACATGCTACATTGTATTTTTACATTTTAGACAGACAGTTATTTAGTTATATCTCTAAAAAGTAAAAAATTCAAAAAGGAAGTTTTTTTCCTCTGAACTAAGTTGTGACGTGTGTGTTACTATACAACAGTCAATGATGAATGTAATGTCATAAATCATATTGAGCACGCTTGATCTATTACACGTGATTACGATCAGAACCATTGTTTTTTCGCTAGCATACCTACCCAGGTTCTGAGGGTTACTGGGTTACCCCATTATTGTTAAAGACTGATACGTCAACGTATTCCCACATTTTGGACCATTATGTGGTCTGTCATATGTTTGAGAAGTACTTACCAACCATTAGGCCATTCACATAGGTCCCATTCTGGAAGCAAACATTGATGGTGGAATGCCTTAAGATATAGGAGTCATGAGCACTACAAGGGTACTTCAAAAGCATATATATGAAGAGGACCAGATGATCCACAATTGCCTGCACATTCATGGAATAGGTGTGCTTCATGTTGCGGTAGATGTGTGATGTAGCTGCTGGAGGCACAAGTTGCACATGGGTGCAGTCCATTGCCCCAACACATGTGGAAATCTTTCAATGACATAAAAGCCTTCCTTGTTCTCCTGTTGTTGCTGCGCTGTGTTGGGGACTTAGAGGTAGTTATGTGTGATGCTTAAGATGGTATCCAGGACAGAGGGGAGGAACCTTGTGAAGGATGCCTGGGATAGTCATGCCTCTCTGAGTGTGATGAGTTGGACAGTTCCAGACAGCAGCATGTGCAGGACAGCTAGTAGCTTGGCCTTTGGAGGTATGTTGGTGCACTGCTGCGATGTCTGCAGCCTTGGTGCAAACTGGTGCAGGAGGTAGACAATGGACTCCTTCCAGAGCCTGTAAAGCTCAATGACCTCCTCCTCCCTGAGGTCAATGAGGGTTATCCTCTGGTGGTATGTCCACTCTCTTCACCTGCTCTGCCTCTGTGGTGATGGCAGTGGACATCTTGGTGCTCCGAGCTGCAATAGTAGTAGATCCATGGCGTAGTTCTGTTTGCCATAGTGATTTGGGTATATTCTGCTTTTATACCAGGGTCCCAGCGTCATCTATACACCTGTTTTTCCTTAGTGCTAATTAGCACAGGTTTTTCAACAATGGCAGTGTCAGTTTTGCAATGTCTTTTACAGGGAATCTTGCATGTCATTACCGAAAACTGCTGTTAGCAGATCTGGCTATATGAAAAATAGGCGCTAGCAGTAAAAAAGTGACACTGTGCTCTAGCGTCTCTTTGTCAATATGGAGCTAAAAGAAATGATGCTGTAGCGTCAACAAATGATGCTGCAGCAATGCTAACTCCTTCTAAATATGCTACCTAATTGTGTCCACTGTGCTGGTCAATGATTGTACCTAACCCCACTTGACTGACATCTACGACAATCTCAGTATGAATTCTCAATTGCATGTTTGATTGTTTTAAAGCTTCTTTTACTCCATCACTTGCAAGGTTCTTCAAGTATTTGATGATCTTTTGTCATTGGTTTCTTCTAGTGCATTTATGAGGTCATCAAATTTTTCTATACAGGCAGTCCATCTGGCACCAATATTCTTTTTTTGGTGGTATTGATAGGAAGCAGCAGTTTCAAGAAAAAAGGATCATCATAGCTAGTTGTGGCTCTCACTAATGTTGAGAGTAGATCCCGCTCCTGCATTGTCTGCTGTCTGCTAGGACCTGCTCCATTCATGCCATCTCTGAACCCCAGCTGCATGCTTGCATCAGTGTCGTTGTGGCTAACCTGATGTCTTATGGCCTCTTTTTCATCTTTGGCAGAGTAACTGTTTTGCCTCCTAGACATGGTCGTCCCCATTTTCAACCTTATGAATCTTACCTGGTTTTAACTGCCTTTAGCATTTCGTGGCGCCTGGCTAATTCTGCTTTTGGGGCACTTTTCTGCACCTGGCTATCATGGCCTTCTGTGCTTCTCTGTACCTGGTTGTCGCTACCTTTAGCTCTATACTGTATGTAAGCTGGGTATGTGGTGCTGCGGCATGGTACCACTTTTTCTAGTCTTATCAGCAGTTTCCGGGCCAACTGTGACTGAATTTTCCGTAGGGCCTTTGCCTTCTTCAAGAACTTTGCACTGGCTGGAGTGGTGCTTTGATTCCACATATGTCAACCATCAACTGCTTCACTTTGACTGAGGCACACATGGCATGCACGGCAAACTCTCAGGTAGACCACTCTTGTTCCTTTGGGTTTCACAACCCCTAACTCGTTGCCAGTTGTACCATCATCCCCCGCCCAGTAGCATGCAAATGACCATGCCACACATGGAGCTCTGTAGTGCACGTCTCTGTTCTTTGGAATGCATTCATTAAGTAACTGCACGCTTTGAGTCATGAACTGAATTAACCAAATCCAGACAGACCCCAATCGATTACCACATTTTCATATGGAGTCCATCAGGGACCAGAAGGGTCCCTCTATTCATATTTACAAGACACTACAGCTTTCAAACAGCCTTTACCTTTGCTGATTGATCAGTTGCACTGATTACACGTCTTTCCGATTGCAGACACCCTGACAAGTAGGCTTGTCATTTCTTCTTTAGCCCTCTATGGCTTCTTTGATTTCACAGCTCAGAAACCTCCCCCTCTCGCACAGCTTGTAGCTGGAAGCATCTAAAGGTCAGCATTATCTATTCATGGAAGGTTGTTTCTTAACAAAAATGTGGGGAACTGTTGGGCATATTTGCAAGGGCATTGCGCCACCCGAACGTCACTTTTACCGACGGTCCGGTGGCGCAATGCCATGGGACTTTTTTACAAAGTGGCATCAATCTACTTTTTGTGGCTTAACGCCGCTTTGAAAATATGGTACTCTCTATGCAGATATCTGAATTAAAGGGGTGTGCAATGGGTGTTGCTGAAGGCATTCCACCACAACATCCATTGCTTTTTGACGCTGCCACAGATTTACAAGGATGTGTAAATCTGAAGTAGTGCCAAAACTAGTGCTGTGCAACGCAGAGAAGTACTTTTATTTCTCCTCATTTTTGCATTCTACAGCACACATAGAAAGAGCAAAACACCATTAATGATCGTTTTTGTGCATAAACATTCATTCCTTGCAACGCAGGCACCCTTGCACTATGGTGCAAGGTTGTTATTGTTGGCGCAAGGCAGCTATTTTTTGCATTAGGGAAAACACTGAGGTGTGTGCCTTATTGTTGTAAATATGGTGCCCCCTGCATTTTGGAAATGGTGGAGCGGCACAATTTGCCGCAGCTCTGCACTCCGCCATTTCCTTTTAAATTTGCCCCTGTGTTTGCAAATTTTAAAAACATCGGCAAGTCATTCTTCATTGAGCCTGCCCACTCCGACCTCTGATATTTCCACATGCACATTATGTGTTCAGGTGTTTAATCTGGCTAACATTTGTCTATTGGTTGCTCTATGGGGTGCGATACCATTTTTACAATCAAACACTTATTTTAAATTATAATACTAGCTACAGTCTTTTCCAGTATCAAAGACATGAATATTTCTCAATATGTACTCATTTTAATGAAATATGAGCTACTGCCTAGCTATTTTGCATAATGTCAGGTCAATAGGGTCAATTCTGCATTCTTCTTCACTTTCTCTCACGTGATAGCGTCTGAGTACTATGTGTAAAAAAAAAATTATGAGGAGTGCATCAGTGGCATTCAACCTCACCCAAAATATGCCTTCACCTCATTAAAATACTATAATTGTGTGGAGGTTGTTTTCCGTAGCATGCTCCAATTGCACCTCTTACTGTATGATTTTTTTTTTGCCGTACCGACCTCTGATACCTAAAAATGCCTGATCGACGACAGAAAAAACACTGTCTCACATTGGTTGGTGAAGTGGATATATCACCCCTGCAAAACACCAATGTAAGAAAACCCTCCATCGACTATGGATACAACCCCTACTTCCTCAGGCTAGGAAGAGGTTGTTGTTCCCACCCTCCTGGGAGACCTACAATCGCAGCGATAAGCCTGCCCACGAGAACTTAAACTGGCCAAAAGGCCAAATAATTGATGGATGTTTAGAAACAGTGTTCCAGCCAGGTCTGCCCTACCTCATTACTGACTTAGCTTCCGAGGGAGGGAGAGAGTAGGAGGTATTTCACTTGGTAGCTTGGTTAACCCTGCAGGTATGGCAACAGGCATGGTTGTCGGTGGAGAATGGCACGGGCTGCCTCCTCTCTGCAAGAAGTCCCACTTCTGGCACCCTTTCCTGAAATCAGGAAAAACCTGATGCCACCCCTTACTTGCAGCAATCGTGTGAATATCAGGAAGAAGCATTTAAAAGGCCCTCCATGTACAAAGGTGGGAAACGATTATTCTATATCACTGGAGTGTGGTCAACGGTTTTAGAGAAGACAAGCAGGTAGGGCTGTCACTGCTAGGCTTCCTAACACCTCCTGGCAGAACTGCTGCATGTCCCACGACCGCCCTGTCTCGCATATGCAAACACATTTAGAATATTTTCTTAGTTAGCAGTACAGAAATAGTTATCCACCTCGAGTCAGGTTTCCTCCCAGTCGTCTACCAGACAGCGAAATACCGTTTGTCACTGTGAAAAAATAAAAGCTGCCTGTGCCAATTCAGCAATTAGAACAATGATCTCTTGCTGTGGGACTGTGGACTGGTGTGTGTTTCTGTGGCAATGAAACGAACACTTTCTCCCGAGAGGTTTATACTATGTACCTCTTCCATTTATCGATGTTCCTCGGTTTTTTCAGTGCTCCGCTGGTATCAGGTGATCGTCACTTTGTTTCTAATCAGTTCATTTCCCCTCTATCTGCAATTGTATGGACACTACAACATATCATACACTTCTCTTTTTTATCCAGTGAAAAAAAATGTGTATGTTATAAGCTGTCGCCCAGGTTTTAATTCGATGTCGTTCATGGTAGATTTCTTTTTCATTTCTCAAAAAACAAATAATTCAGAGACAGACGCTTACAGACAACTTTCAACAATAACAAACCTTTTATGCTCACACAAATATAGTATTTAAAGATCAGCTTTATTTGTATATCCAATGGTAAAGAAGAAAAACGTTATCAAGCATGCATAATTTAAAGAACTATTTCAAGTTACGTGTTTTTGTCCCCCGCCAACAACTGCAACATTCCAAGAATAAGTGGTTCATGGGATGTAACAATGGCTTTAAAGTCGGAATGCATCAGATAGAGGGTCAGTAAAGTGTTTCTTTTACAATCCCTAAGTGCCTCACTTTGTGGAAGAACGAATCAGCAGTGGCTAAATTAACCATTTCAAAACAATCTTTGACAGACATACCACTTGCTTAACAGACTGTGTCCTCCCTCTATTGTTTTGATGCAGGTAAACAAGCACAGCAACATGAAAGGAAGCTCATCAAAGCACTAATGCGGACCGACAGCAGTGACCAGAATACCCCACCAGGAAAGCAGGTAGTAAAATTTCAGTAAACCTATAGGAGCGGACTTTATACTCTGTAAATGTAACCACTTCTCACGTTTTGTTTACGGTAGTATTGAGCTTGTAGTAGATCAATAGACAAAGGACATGTTCCAAGTGGTGCGTTGGAATCACATGCAAAGCAAATATAGGAAAATAATGTTTGTTCATCAGGTCGGTTTTAACTACTGACTGCACATTTTGCACCATATAAGGAGAATAACACATAATAGGGCTTGCTTGGGTGTTTGGTGGATTGAATATTCCGTTCTAATGTGACAGATATGCCGTACGTCATATTACGAGTGACGTAGGCTATAATGCACTTGTAATACGTTGGACAGGATGTCCACCTTGTTTGTGATGGAGTATCATATCCTTCAAACTCTAAATAAGGGCAATAGTTGACATTTTTCACACTATATTGTTTTTCACCACATTTTTTTGTATAGAATATTACTTTCAGGAAACACCTGCAAAAGCACTTGGACTGAGTGCATATTATGCAAAACACATTCTGGCCTATTCACAAACTGCACTATACACTGCATTAGGTAGTACTATAATAGTACTACTAATGTACTGCAAAATGCTATTCACAAATCACAAGCCTAAGTGCATAGGTTTCACCTCTGCCCTTCCTGGTTTTCTCTGTAGAGATCTCAGTTATGACTGAGGAGTCTCTGGACATGTAAGTATACATTTTAATAGTGAGAGGAACAGAGGGGAGTGGCTGGAAAGTAGGGAATAGTTATGAATAAAGGGGAGAGTGTAGGTTAGGAGTAAGGAGGGATTTAGGGAGGGCTGGGGGGTTTAGAGAGGGTCTTGCACCCACACACAAACAAGTAAGTACATTGCCGTTCACAAACTGCACTTCTAAAGCTACTACAACCAAAAATGACCCAAATCAGCTGCAAATTGACTCCAGTTCAGAACTGGAGTAAGTTCTAGCATCACACAAGGTCAATCACTGGTACTGCAATACCCTCCCTTAAATAATGATGGAAGTATGATCTTAAAATAAAACTCCATAAGTAATAATATTAAATTAAGCTAAATTATTTAAAATAGTTAAACATATCAATATATTTAATGTAATATTTAAAAATGACCTAAGTACAACATATCATCATTTTTGTTAAAATATTTGAATACCTAGAATTTTAAAATTAATGTACATCAATCTTAATAAAAAATATAACCCAATTACATTTCATTTTTTTAAATTTAAACTCCACAAAAATAATTTTTATTTGAATTGACATATTCATCAAAATTAACTTTTGAGATAAAATTAAGTAAGTAATGCTATTATTTTTATTTTGTTTAACTCTCAAAATAAATATATAAAATGAATATACAAATTAGTTTACAGTATTATTTAAAATAAAAATATTTGTACTAATTTATTTCAAGTAAAAAATGTTTTCTTTACTTTTCTCTATATTTTACCATAAGGAGATCTCCACCACTAGAGCAGTATTTGAGTAAATATCTGAACGGTACCGAAAGCCACAAAAAAGAAAACACCTACACCACAAGTTAGGCGAATACGAATCATGTGTCTCACCGAAGTGACTTGAAATTGTTTAGAGTTAAAATGGAGGGCCTGTGACTAATCTGTAAAATCTGTAAAAAACCTCAAACACTGGCACAGGATAAATTCAGACAAACCTTAACACAGAGCTCACTGGCATTTGCGCTTCAAACCGAGCCCAGTCCGCCAGCATGGGAAACCTTAGCACATCTACCCAGGGAAGCTGGAGGACACACGCCTTATAGAAGCAGTGGTGCACAACAGTGAGGCCTCTTTTCCTCCTTTGTTTCCCACACACTGCCCCACATAAACACCGGGTCGAGGTATATGCAGAAGAATTACAATTCATTTCAACTGTCCAAAGTGCCTCAGTCCATGCATCATGCACAGAGGCGCTACAACACGAAGCACTCCTGAGCAATCACAGTCCCAGCTGCCACGGCTACTATGCCACACAACTCTGTAAAATAACATAGCAATAGCCACAAATATAATACTGCCATCACTCCAAGACTCATGATATGCGACTCCAAAACTAGCGTTATTGTTTAAAGGCCCAAAAACAGTATCCAGCATCCAGCATCTGTGCTTGATATGTCCACTGTGTCCATGGAATATCAGAAGTGACAGGGGGCATGGCCCTATAGTTTAACAGATTGCTATGCTTCGAGTGATGCGAGGAATGGTATAGATAAGCACTGGCAAAGCCAATAGGTCTCGCCTATGCAAGAATTATTGGATTTTCAAATACACTTTAGCAATCTTGTACACCAGAGTGGCTGTTGTTCAGCATGGCTAAAAGTTCATGGAGTAAAGGAGAGTGGAGTGGAGTGGAGTGTCTCAAAGTGGAGTAGATTGGAGTGCTACTGTGTATCATCAAGTAGCCTACAGTAGAATTGAGTGGCATGGAGAGTAGGGGAGTGAAGTGGAGGGTCATGGAGTAGAGTACAGTGTTGTGGAGGGAATAGGCTGTCATAGAGTGGAATGGGGTAGAGTGGAATACAGTATCAGAGTTGGGTAGAGTGTCGTAGAGAGGAGTGGCATAGAGTGTCATGAAGTGGTGTAGAGCAGAGTGGAGTGGCCTAGAGTGTGTTGTGTAGAGTGGAGTAGAGAGTTATAGAGTGGAGTGGCATAGAGCAGAGTAGTTTGTCATGGAGTGGAGTGGTGTGTCATAGAATAGAGTGGAGAAAAGTGGCATGACTAATCATAGAGGGGGTTAGGGAGAGCATTGTGAAGTGGGTTAGTGTCGCAGAAAGACATAGTGTGGAGTAGAGTGCTGTAGAGTGGAGTGGTATAGAGTGGAATAGAGTGTCAGTGGAGCAGAGTTAAATGTAGTAGAGCATCATAGAGTGGAGCATCTTGGAATGGAGTTGAGTAGAGTGGCTTAGAATAAAGTGGTGTAAAGTTCAGTGGTGCAGAGTAGACTGGTGTCGAGTGCAGTGGTGTAGCTTGCAGTGGCATGGAGTAGAGTGGTGCAGAGTGGATTGCAGTGGCTTAGAGTGCAATGGCATGAAGTGGAGGTGTGCAGAGTGGAGTAGAGTGGCATGGAGTGGTGCAGGGTAGAGTAGAGTAGAGCAGGGTAGGGTGCAGTAGCGGCCAGTGTAGTGGCATAGAGTGCAGTGGCATAGAGTTCAATGATGTAGAAAGCAGATCTATAGAGTGGGGCACAATTGAGTGATGCAGTGTAGAGTGCAGTGGCATAGAGTAAAGTCGCATAGAGTGCAGCCATGCAGATTAGAGTTTCAGAGTGCAGTGGTGCACAGTAGATTAGAGTGGCATAGACTGCATTGGTGCAGAGCATTGCACAGTGGAGTCCAGTGGCATAGAGTGGTGCTGAGAAGAGCAGTGCAGAGTAGAGTGTCGCAGAGTAGAGTATTGCAGACTTCAGTGCCGCAGAGTAGAGTTGTGTAGAGTGCAGTTGTGTAGAGTAGAGTGGCGTAGAGTGCAGTTGCATGCAGTGGTGCAGAGTAAAGTGACGTAGAGTGCAATGGTGTAGAGTAGAGTGGCATAGAGTGCAGTGGCAAAGAGTTGAGTATAGTGACACACAGTGCAGTGATGCAGAGTAGTTTGGCATACAGTAGATGAGAGTAGCATAGAGTGGATTGGCATATACTGCACTCGCATACTGAGGAGTGGTACAGAGTAGAGTGCATTGGTGTACAGTGCAGTAGAATTGAGTGCAGTATTGCAGACTAAGCTGGCATAGAGGGGAGTGGTGCAGAGTGGTGTAGAGTGCAGTGGTGAAAAGTGCAGTGGTGCCCTGTAGAGTAGTGTGGGGTAGAGTGCATTGGCCTAGATTAGAGTGGAGTAGTGTAGAGTAAAGATGCGTAGGGTGGAGTGGTGCATAGAAGAGTACAGTGGCATGGAAACATGCAGAGTAGGGTAGAGTGGGGTAATGTGGAGTATGTATGGTATGGTAGCATACTGCCTTTACATACAACCCATCTTTAATTCAAATGGCCATTACATTTGTACTGACATGCAGTTTTACTGATAAAAAGTATACAGTGCACAAACAATGTGTGGAAATGTCATCACCTAGTGTATTGATTTGATCGTCAGCACAGTTCATTTACTGACATTACAATTTTGGTTTGTGCTAGAGCAAAACATAACATGGTACAGCCTTCCTCAGGCACTTCTCCAGAGCCATCATGACTGTTACATAAATCTTCTCACTCTGAAGTCAGAGAAATGCACTTGGACTGCACAGCAAATGTGAAAAGATAAGAACAAGATTTAACGCCTGTTTACAGAAAGCGAGTTTGTTGTGTAAGGATACAGTAAACAAGGTTTGGGCAATGGGAGGGATGAACTTTGAAGTCCGAGAAATGTGCTTTTAATGCACAGTAAATGTGAAAAGATAATTACAAGATTTAAAGGCCTGTTTACAGAAAGCAAGTTTATGGTAGAATACAGTAAAAAGGTTTCGTCAGCAGGAGGGACAAATTTGAACTGGACAGCAAAAGCAAATAAAGCCAGCAAATAGAAAGCCAGAAAATGTGAGTAACAATAAACCACAAAGCCAGTGGTAAGCAACTGGTGGACTGCATTCCTAAGTCAACTTTCTGAATATACCTAAGATGTCTTTAGCAAAACAGACAGCTGTGGTGTCTGGTAGGCTGCAACCTAAAAAGGCTGCATACCGTGGCACAGGGCACTCCCCCGCGGTACTATCATCACTCATTCTCACCAAGTGTGCTTCTATTTTCTGCATGATCCACAGCCTATCCCAGAATGTAACATTTTGGCAAAGAGTCCCACCACAGCTGTCCACCCTTGTATACCACCCTGGGCTGCGCTGCGATTCAAATATAGCCCAAATTTGTCTCACTCACCAACACTTGACTGTGCGGCCTACTCAACTTACTGGATGCTTGCCAGAGCCTAACGGTAAGCATGCTTACAAGCCGCACCCGTCACTGATGCAATAGTGCATTTCCACTGCTAGAATGACAACCTTCCTCAGCTGGTGAATGATGGCACTAATTGGTCAGGGCCTCATCTTTGTGAACTATCAAAATTGAGGAAAGTGCAGTGGCTGCTATACCAGCAGAGGGCAGTGTGCCCTACACTCAGAAGCAGCCCTATTTTGCCTTGCCAGCCACCAGCCCACAAGGAAGAGCGATTTAGCATGCCAAGCTATTTACAAAAAAAGTGCTGTCTCCCACACCACAACAAGACAGCCCTGACTCTGTGTCAACCCCAAGACACTAAGTGGTCTGTTCATTGGTAAACAAGTGCGTTTGCACATGCCGATGTCATGATGCCCATCACGGCAATTGCAATTCACCCCTATAAGCGATCTACACCCTTCACGGTAGCTGGCTGATGGAGGACATGGGTAGCAAAGATTTGAAAACTACTTTACAACCACAAAGAGGCTTACCCCACTACTACGCACACTGCTATGTTACTTTATAGGAGAGGAAGCACACAAAATGTTCCTCACACAACCCAGCATAGGACAGGACATAATGCTGTGATTACTGAACTTTAAAGGCAAGATAGCACCTAATCTAACACCTACCACAAAAGGTTCAGATTATATCAGGTGAAGCACAGCTCAAAAGAGCCAGTCGATGCCCTCTAGAGCCAGCTTCATGGATTAGCAAGTACTTGTGGGTTCAATAACACTGACAAAGAGATCATGATGCAAATAATTCAAGGATGCTATTCCCCCACAGCTAAGGAAACAAATACTGAAACAAGTCCAAATGGGGCTGAGAGTCATCCTTGCACTAGGCAGATCTCACCAACTGTCAGATGCATGTGCAGATAACATGGGGGCATATTATCAAGCAGGGCCTTAAAAATTATTGCCGTTTTAGATGCAGAAAACTGCTGCTAAAGCGGCGATAATGGGCTTGATAATATAGCCTTGTGAATTCCCATAGAAACCCATGTTCTAACGTGAACATGGGCTTCTATTGGAATTCTCCACGGTATATTATCAAGTCCATTATCACTGCTTTAGCAGCAGTTTTCTGCCGCTAAAAAGGTGATAATGTTAGCACCCTGCTTGATAATATGCCCCTTGGAGACTTAGCTAACTACTGACCCAATGAAGACCAAGGTAGTAGAACCAGAGTCAAATCTGAGTGAGTAGGTGCACAAACTGTCATTAAAAAAGTCCAGGCAAAATACCTGCTGGTATTGAGGCAAGCCTCCACAACAGGACAACCTCACCCAGTGAAAGGGAAGGCCTGTCCGATGTGCAGAAAAGCCAAACACTTCGCCAAAGTCTGGAAATCTTCAGAAACAGTAGACCAACAAGATGCATCCAGGGTCTGTAAACTAAAAAGGCTGTAACACACCTTAAACTGAAACCAGAGCATCACGCAAAAACAGGTCAAACAAGGAAGCCGAATGTTAAAAGGAACATTATAACATCATATCTGCACTAAGGAGAAATGAGGAGGCAAAACACTGATTGTAACACTGGTGCCAGTCTGGCATTTAATGATCCAAAGTAAACTGACTCATTAACACTGATGCCATGTAATGTCTTATGCTGAGGTATGAAACTCGTCCTACCCTCAGAGTCACAAGAAGAAAAATATATGCATATGGCAACCTAAGCCCATTAGACATCGCTGGCACTTTCAGCACCATAGTGGGATAAAACAACCAGTCTAACACACCTTGTTCACCACTCTAGTCAGCTAAAGTGTCTGAGTCCATAAACCTACTCTCTTGCAAGAGTGTACCATTGACAACACTTTGGAGGACTCTTTTGCTGACATACTTGAGGGCTCTGGACGACTACAAAGGAAAAGTGTGAAACTCTACATAGATAAGTATGTACAGCCAGTGGTGCTGTGGCATCGGCAGATTCCATTCAACTGAAGAGCACAAGTATAGAATGAAGTGGCTAGAGGCAGCCATCAACACTGAACAGGTGGAAGGAAGTTGAACAAAAACCCAAACAGTCATGGGAGGTGACAATCTGTGTGGAAATGAGGCCACCGAGCAAAGCCTTCATGAGGGAACACCACCTCACCCACCTATGGAAGACATAGCGACAGAAGTAAAGGGGCAAGGTGGCTCATAAAAATAGATGATTACATCAACTGAAGCTCCATAAAGCAACCTAGTATAACTCTAGATTTTCAACATGTTTGGCTAAGTATCGATGCCTGAACTTTGGGATATCTAGTGCTTCAGAGAAACTTTAACAGTGTATCACAGAGATTCTAGCAGAACTTCCAGGGATGTTAAATGTGTGTCAATATCCTACTATAGGCCACAGAAGTGAAAAAACACAGCAGCCGCTTGAGAGCTCTTTTCAATAGAATCAAAGAGAGCAATATAAATGTGTACAAGAATAAGTGTAAATTCCTATCCAGCAAACAGAACTGTTGATAGATGCTAGTCAGACTATATTATGTAGCATCCTGCTTAACCAACAAATGGTTGGTTGAACTGCAACCAATAGAAAACATAAGTAATCCCTTACTGTTGTGCTATCTTGTATTTCCATATGTATCTGTCCAGCAGCAAGTTTCAAATCAGTGTTACCATAAAACAATAAGTTTGGTTTTCAAGACAAAGAAAACCACCACCCCATATTGAAAAAATATAATCTCCAACAATATTTGTTTGAAATGGCATATCAACCTGGATAAGGAAGCTCTTCTGAATACCTTTCACTTCAAGAGAAGCTTCTAGAGCTAAAATGAGTCAGGTAAAGAGTATGGCAAACTGATGAAAGATGAGTTGAGGCCCCAACCACTGCAAATCTATGTAATTGTCGCTGTCACTCAATTTAGCAAAACAAGCCTTTAGTACAGCCAAAGTACAAATGTGACTGTGAGCACTCCAAGTATAAGAAGAGCTATCTGTAAGTGGCAATGCTCTCTTTCAGTAGAAAAACAGCTAGTGATTCCTAGAATACTTACTTCATAAATGATAGACCTAACACACGACGGACACAAAGTCATTCTACGGACAAACTTAAGAATTTGGTAGAAAGTTTGATTTCCCAAGATTTCATTGGTATAAAGAACCGTGGGTGAATGTCTTTCTTGTCAAGTCTTCAGACCACCAATCCACCTGAATCAATTATCTCTGAAGAGCTGCCAGATCTACTATGGGAGAGACTCAACATGTACTCTGCAAAGTCATCTTTTCCTGGTAGTAGCCGGAAACCCTATTTAATCTATACATGCAACTTCTAGCTGAACCTATTGAGGGTCCTGGTGTCAAACCAGTATCTTATGCTGATGACACCGAGCTGATCATAACGCTGGCTCGGGAGAACAACAAAGCAGCGGATGACTTCAAACGATGTCTGGTAGATCTAGCCATCTGGATGCATGACAACTGTCTTAAACTGAATGCAAATAAAACAAGAGTTTTGGTGGTAGGGTGACAACCATGTATCTGGTCCACTTCATGGTGGCCGAATGAACTAGACCCTATGCCCTAAACCTAAAGTGAAAAACCTTCGAATCTGGTTCAATTGCACCCTATCATTTGAAGACCAAATCTCGACTCTCGTTGGCACCTGTTTTGGAAACTTAAAAATGATTCAGAAGCTCTTGGGGCTTCTACCTGAGCCTGCAAGAAAACGGTAATCCAAGCCCTTGTAGTCTTGTGGATGGACTACAGTAACATACTGTATTTGGGGGGCCTCCAAGGGAGTCTCAAAATGCTTCAAAGGGTACAAAACGTGGCAGCATGACTGCTCCTGAATATTCCCAGAGGTGCTCTGATCAGGCCAGTCCTGGTAAAACTTAATTGACTCCCTATTGAGGAGAGGATCTCTTTCAAAGCCATGTGCTTTGTACACAGAATTATCAACAAGAAAGGCCCCTGTTATCTTTCCTCCTTGATTAAACCTTATCTTCTGTGTCGGTGTTTGAGATCATCTGGAACTGGACTGACCAGAATTCCCAAGTTTCACAGAACACCTCTTGGTGGCAGTTCTTTCAGGTTTTTGGCTGCTAAACAGTGGAATTGGCTTCTGCTCAATCTAATGTTAGAACCTTCTGAAGTCCTCTTCCAGAAACATCTGAAAACTTGGCCCTTTAGAAATGGCGTTGCCCATTAACAATGCAAGGACACCCGTTATCTAACTGGCAGCTGGAATCTAGTGTGGGGACACTCTGGATTGGAGTAACCAGGTGCTTTACAAAACACTAATATAACATAACATAAGGTGATAAGGATATCAGAACTAGAGAATGACAACCACAATAGGGCAGGCTATACATTTCTGAGGGAGTGTAAAAACACCCCCCACACACTGAAAAAATGAGAACATTTGTAGAGCGCTCAGCTGTCCCAAAGGGCATCCCGGTGCTTGAACCAGCATAGAAGACCACAGAAAAACGTTAGCTGGCTAGGAATAGCTAGGTCTTAAGCTGAACTTTAAAACTATGTCCTAACCCACAGCTTTGGATCGCCAATGGATGTCTTTTGAGCCATTTAGGGGCCATGGCATAGAAGGAACAGAAACCTGTTAGTACTTTTCATTCTGGGTGCTTGCTGCTTGTAGAATAAGCTGAGTTTCTGAGAGATCTGGATGGTTGATAAAGTGTAATTCTTCCCTGAAGTATTTTGGGCCTTTCTAATGATATTCTCGAAAGGTCATCAGCAGGCATTTAAAGATAAAGCATTTGCACACTGTTAACCAATGCAAGGTCTTAAGGTGTATGGTAACAGATTTCTGCCTTGGCAGGTTCAGCAGGAGTCTTGCAGCTGAATTCTGTACCACTTGTAAGCATTGCAGCAGGTAGTCTGATAGCCTTAGGTAAAGAAGGCTGGCATAGTCAAAGCGTGAAGTGATCAGTGTGTGCCAAATAAACTTACACGTGTTTTCCAGCCCAATTTCAAAGAACTTCTTTAGAATCTTCAGCAGCGAAACGCAAGATCCTGCTACTGCCCTCACTTGAAGCTGAAAGTCGAGGTATTTGTCCATTTTTATGGGCAGATTGTTCACTACATCCACAGAAGCTGGCAAAGGTACCAGGTGCTGTACCAGATCGAAGGGGGGGATTTAAAAAACTGAATTTCAGTTTGTCTGAATTTAGTCATAACAAATAGCTTTTCATCCAGCCAGCAACCTGGGTAACGCAAAATCTAATTTGCACCTGAAGCCCATGTTTTTCTTCTTTGAAGGAAAACATGATCTGGGTATCATCTGCATAAACGCTCACCTTCAGACCAAAAGGTTGGATATTGTCTGCCACTGGAGTAAGCAAGACATTGAACGATGTTGGTATCAATGCTGAGTCTTGAGGGACACAATGTCTCAAAGACTTAGGCTCAGCAGGTTAGGGTGGAAGGTGGACAGCCTTAATCTGTCTGACAGAAAGCATTTTATCCACTGCCAGGCAGGGCCACAGATGCCACACTCAAACAGTCTACCTAAAAGAATGGACACAGGGATACTCATGTGGGTGGCCCAATCAGTGCTGCAGGCCCACTAGTAGCATTTGATTTACAGACCCTGGCCCACTCAGTACACTTTACTAGGTGGATTACCACTAAATCATATATGTCAATCAGGGATTCCCAATCAAAATAACAATTTATACAGGGAACACTTGCAGTTTGACACTGATTAGCAGTGACAAAGTGCCCAAAGCATCTGAGCCAGCAAAAACGAAACCCAGCACAGCATCAAAAATACAGGAGGTACAAAAAATCAGGGAAAACCATGCCAATGATGCCAAGCCTAACACACTGTACTAGTTAGGATTCCATTTTTTGTCAATCTTCAATGAAAGAAGGAAATGGAATCCAATATTATTTGGTGACTCAGCCTTGACAGCAACAGAGAATAATGCTCTAAAAATTATTCAACTGGGAAATAACGTTTTTGCCTGTAACATCTTTTATCCATAGTATGTTTTGTTTCCTTTAATTTTATTTACGTTATATAACTGGATTCACTGACTTTTCTTGTTGATGATATGGATTTTGCCTTATAGACAATACATTATAGACAGTAAAGTTCTGTGGGTTATACATTTTCTGGGGCTGTGCAATTATCTTTTAATATATCATTCACCTTTTCCACTAACATGTCAATGTTGCCTTCAAAGTATTTCCTAGTTTTAGGGAGACCAACCCCAATCTTCTTGAAAATCTGCTTTTTGTAGGGAGCGACATTTGACAGATTCACTGTATATATTAGTCTTTTGATACACTCTTAACATTTCCAAGTACCACACAATTAAGAGATCTATACAACCTTGCCCTTTAATTTCAATCCTCTCATTTCAATCCTTTGTCAAAAACAGCAACCTAAAGTATTGCAGCTAGTATGAGGTTCACAACATATCAATTATGTAGACCTGAAAGCCTCCAACAAGTGTATAACTAGTGTTTTTGTTCCCATGTCTGTTATAGAAGACTATGTTGTAGCCTGGAGCAGTAGTGAGATCAATACTTTGTGCTGAATATTTCTTAAAGCTTTTTATTTCAGAGCCAAGAAAGTAAATGTATGCTACCATAGAAAACACTTCATTTCAATTTCATAAGAAATAGTTGAGCTAGCACTGATAAAGGAAACATCTTTTTTTAGCTCCTCATGACTTTTTTAAATTTCCAGATTTGCATTGTAGAATATTATAATTCTTTAATCCCTGCTTTATATTCTCTGATATTTCCAGGTGGAAAGACTGAATAGCTTATGAGTATCCTATTGACATGGTTTCAGGGTATATACAGAGTTCATGTGGTGGGAACCTAAAGCCTGTAAAGTAATATTGAAAGTAACATTTTGCAAATGTATCAGCTTACCCCATGCATTTTTAGCAATTTCCTCCTTTGACAGCGTGATCCAGCACAGACTGTTCCCATGCCCAAATAGGCTGCATGTAGGTGCTGTGCTTTTACATGTTTTATGTGCATGTCAGGTAGTTCAATATGTCAAAAAAGTCAAAACTATATGCGTGCAGATTACAAGCTGATGACATCACCCTGCATGTGGTACTATAATCTGGTGACAGTCCCTTATACTCTTGGACATCTCATCATTTTCAATGAGTATGTAAAAAAAAAAAAACTATTCATCTGGACTCAGATTCTACCATTAAATTACAGGTCTGCTATATCGGTCCATTGTAAAACATCACCAAGACCTGAATTCCAGAATAGTCATGGCCATACATGCTAAACATTAAAATTGACATGTTTAATTTAATGTTGGACAGCACCTATTATCAGCACTAGATGAGCAGTAACAGAGTACCAGTCCTCTAGCTTGAATGGTATTAATATTATGAGCGCCTATGCAACCATCAGATCCATGTTGTTCAACCACCAAATGGCACAACTATAGACAGGAAATGTGATCACCTTTGCATCGTATTATATATACCTAAATGGTGCATTGACTGTTTGCCTGTAACATTATTCAGTTCTGTCAGTTGGCCATGAAGGATCTTAAGCGTTGGTTTCTCAGCGCCGGGACACCCCGTTGCTGGGGCAGCTGTCGCGCTCAACAAACCCGTAACATAACATAACATAACATAAGCGAACTCTTTCACTACAATTGGAGGTTTTAAAGAAAGCTTATATGACCAGGTAGAACTGCACCAGAATTAAAACAAGGAAGAGTCCTTGAGAGACCAGATCATTTTACAACTAGAATCCCCAATTTAACGATTCTGGATTTCAAATGATTTACTTGAAGGAAGTGTAAATCACGATAATATCAATCACCAATATCAATGAAGTGCTAGTCTATAACTAAGGTAAGGATAGCCATCATTCGCATAAATTAATTCCCGAATATGCATTTAATTACTCTAAGCAAGGGACTATAAAAACCAGAGAAACAGAGGTTAAAGTACAAAGGTGCCAAGAGGCAATCTAGTATGGCTCCTTTGCAAGTTTTAACACAAGTAGTGGCGCATTGATGCGATGATCTGGTGCGATGCGACAAAATGGCGTCTTCGATGCCATGCGACACAATGGATGCAATGCGTGCACACCCAACGGCTGTGCGGCAAAATCAATGATCTTTAGAGCCGCGACAGGCCCTGCGACACGCTTCGTTGGCGATGCGACAGCAACTGCTGCAGCAGCGACACGCTTTTCCTCGTTGCATCACGCTTCCAGCTCCCAGTGGCAAACAGTCTCCAGAGGTCCTAAACAGCTGCAGGCACCTCTCTGTAGGTTAGAATTCCCAGCAAGGAAATTCAGGGGGAGCTGGTGGTGAAGTCTTTGTGTCCCTGAGACTTCAGACAGGAGGCAAGCTAAGTTCAAGCCCTTGGAGATCTCCCTCAAGATGACAAAGCAAACAGCAAAGTACTTTTCTCCTTTCCTTCGCAACAAGTAACCACTGCAGGACAACCCCAGACAGCAAACAGCACAGGGGCAGTACTCCTCCTGCAGCTTCTCCGGTTTCTTCTCCTTGGCAAAGGTTCCTCTTGATTTCCCAGAAGTGAGCTAAAGTTCAGGGGTGTCAGCTTTCATATTTATTCCCCAAAAGTCTTTGTTCTATATGTGTGATGGGTCCTGGACCCAGTCCAACCAGTTCTGGGTGCACTCTACCCGTACACAACGTTTTCCTTCGTCAGTGTGGGCAAGGGTCATCAGACACACCACAGGAGGTGGGGCCAGCATTGTGGAAGGCAGGCACAGCCCTCTTCAGGCCCAGGTGCTACTCCTCCACCACTCCAAATGCAGATAGGTCTATTCAGCCTAGCGCTGACTCACCCAGACTCCTGGAGCCACCCCAGGCTCTGTCACTCACAAATCAGACATGGAATACACAAACCTAGCAGAGGCATGATGGATGGTTAGGCAAAAAATACCTACTTCCTAAAAGTGGTATTTTCAAACATAGAATGTAAAAATCACCTCACTAAAAGATGTATTTTAACATTATGAGTTCAGGCATACTAAACTCGTATTTCTACCTAGTTCCCTGAGTCAGTTAGGATTATGAGATGTTATAATCAAACTGCCCATTTTGGCCTATGGGAACAGGTAGTCTTGCAATAGTGAAAAACAAAATTGGCTGTAATTCACTATCAGGTCATGCCACACCAGGGCATGTCCTACCTTTCACATGCAATGCACCCTGCCCATGGGAGTACCTTGGGCCTACCTTAGGGGTGACTAACATGTAGAAAAAGGAAGGTTTATGGACTGGCAAGTGGGTGCACTTGCCAAGTTGACATGGCAGTCCCAGACTGCACACAGGCACGCTGCAATGGCAGGCCTGAACCACATTTTACAAGCTGCTTCTGTGGGTGGCGCAACCAGTGCTGCAAGCCCACCAACAGCATTTGATTTACAGGCCCTGGGCACACATGGTGCACTGTACTAGGGTCTGACAAGTAAATCAAATAAGCCAATTATGGAATCACTAATCCATTACAACAATTAACAATAGAAAGCATATGCACTTTAGCACTGATCAGCAGTGTTAAAGTGCCCAGAGTCATAAAACCACCAACAACAGGTCAGAAAAAAATACAGGAGGAAGGCAAAAAGTTCAGGGAAGACCCTGCAAAACGGGCCACGTCCAACAACAAATAACAGTGGTTGAATAATTCTTTCAGAATAGTGTGTGTGGGGGGGTAAAGAAGAAAGTTATTTTCTTCATCTCAGTCTTGGAGGGCAGCTATCAAGCTATCAATATGTGAGCAAATATCTGCTGATGATATCAGCATAATTAATACTTTGCAAGCATTATACCCTACACAGTGGTCAAACAGATACATATTTGGTGAGGGGGTATGAAGGGCAAAAAGCAATCATTGTGCTCTGGAATAAGTAAAAGAAATGCAACCTCTCTGGACCTGTTGCTTAAACCTCTGTTGATCAATATTGTCTAAAATGCTCTGCCCAGCTACAAAGCTATAATATGGGATCACATCCAAGAATAAATACTGGAGTGAGTCAATGCCTGTTTCCTCGACATTCCTAAAATGTTACAGCTTTGGACGATGCCTGCATCATGCACCAGTGCCAGGTCCATGTAAATTGTTAAATATCATTTCGGAATGGTTTCAATCTTTTGATTATAATAAGAATTGTGGATTACTGGAAAATTACTACCTTTCTGATGTTAGTAAAACATAATAACAATGTAATGGTTAAGGATAGGATTATGAGTTTGGCGGTACAGGAGTGGGACCGCCCGCTCCTGCACCGTCAAACCTATGTGCACACCACCTGCCAGATCTTGACTTTTTTTGTCATTGGCGGCAGTTCTTTGGCGGTCCAAAGGCTATGCCTATAGAAAGGCCACTGCGATGGGAACACTAAAGAAAGTTCCTGCAGGGCATGGAATATTAAGTTAGGAACTGGGGGTGCATGCAGACAGGGGCACTCCATGTGCTCCCCTGCATGCACCCCATGGTGTAGAGGCACTTGGGGACCCTGTAGGGCCCCTTTTGCTTCCTCTCTTCCACAGTTTTCATGGTGGGCTCACCACCCTGAAAACCATGTCAGTGAGGAATTCATGGTGGTCCAACTGCCCTACTGTTGCGGTGGTAGCCACACCACCACCATGAGTTAGAGGTCTATTGGACCGCCAAACTCATAATAAGGACCTAAGCATTTTCTGTTATTCTGAATTATGTACATTTGCTAGGCCTGGGCGGAGTTCACCCAGTTTCACTATGTGAAACTCCACAAAGTGACAAACAATTCTCCGAGGTCTGCAGAGTTCCGCAAGCGGTAGAGTGAGGTAAGTCACGCTGCTCGCCATGAATTCTAGCAACAGGCATTTGTCCCTTGCTGCAAGTACAGTGAAAACAGCATCACAATCAGCGGCGCAAGAGGGCAAAGCTTCTTTCTGCCACTCGAGTAGATGTTCTACTCAAGTGGCAGTTTCCTCAACACAAACATGAAGATGCACCTCCCTTTTAGAAAAAACCTCATAAACCTGGATGTTTACTCGATAAGATAGGCGCAGTATAATTTAAAGTGATTTATTAGTTCGCAATGCGGCTTTGCAACACTACATTGCCTAGATGCCTACGGGCCTTTGTGCTCTTTACAAATTCTGTAAGGAATGGAAATAGGGAATGAGCCAGGACAATGTAGAGAGGAGCATATTAAAATCCACCCTAAGACATTGCCACCAAATGATCTGGACCACCAAACACTCTTCTCTAGTGGGCCCCTATTAGAAATGGGGGTCTCTAGTTGGAAATGGTTTGCACCTTTGTACAAGTAGGAACCCTTGCTTCTAGTCAGGGTAAGGGAGTTACGCCCTAAGACAACTCCTTCTCACCCTCTGGGTAGCTTGGCATTAGCAGTCAGGCTTATCTCAGAGGCAATATGTAAAGCATTAGTGCACACATACAGCAACAAAGTGACAACACTACAAATGGCCACCACACCAGTTTAGAAAAATAGGAAATCTTTATCTAAACAAAACAAAACCAAAACAACAAAAGTCCACCATAAATATGTCAAGATAATAGGCTATTCACAGAAATAAATCTTGTAGCAGCAAATATCTCCCCCTGGGGCTATTATTATATCGTAATAGATGACAATCCCAGAGTACGAGCGGATCGCTTTGTGCGCAGGCCGGGCATGGAGTCACATGGACCCCCAAGAACAGTACCTTGGCAAACAATAAAAACAAAGACGGTGCAAATACGGTGCACGGCATCAGAAAGGGGCTGCGTTGTTTTCCCTGGGCGGCAGTGTTCCTTAGGACCACAGGGTTTCTTAAGGCGACGCAGGGGAGTTGGGGCTTTGGTTCCTTACAGTTGCCGGGAAGGTGGCGTTGTATTGGCAGTGATGGGGTGGTTCCTTGCGACGGTGCAGGGTAGATGGATTCGGAATGTCATCTATTTCAGGTATTGGCTCTATGATGATTAAGCACCGGTGTCGGTGAAGTCAGGGCTGTGGTGTGATTCGGGGCATCATGAGCACCATGAGCGATGCCCTCGGCTTTTGTGCAGGCAGAGGCCTCGGGGACGGTGTCAGATTCAATACGGTGTGGTGTCTGCAGGCATCAGGACTGCGGTGCAAGTTCGATCGCGCATTTCAAAAGCTGTGCCCACGGCTTCATTGCAGGTTGCAGCGTGACTTGCCGGCATCGGTGTTGTATTTTCCTTCTGTGGCAAATGGAACAGCAGGTCCAGGTGCGGGAGGACAGAGGAAACAAAGTCTTAGTGTCCCTGAGACTTCAGAATAGGAGGCACACTCTACACCAAGCCCTTGGAGATCTTCTCCAAGCAGGATACACAGCACAGTTTAGCCTTTGTCCTCTCCTTGGTAGAAGCAGCCACCACAGGCCAACCCAGCAAATCATCTATGCAGCAATGGGGTTGTACACCTCCTCTCAGCTTCCCTAGCTCTTCTACTTGGCAGAGGTTCCTCTTGAGTACAGAAGTATTCTAAAGTTCTGGGGTCTTGGCTCCAATATTTATACCACATTTTATTTTGTTCTCAGGTGGCAAAAAATCTCTCAGCTCAGTCCAAACCAGTTCTGTCCTCTCTGGGGCAGCAGGACCATAGGAAGTGGAGACAGCATTCTACAAAGGAGACAGGGCACCCAGGACAGGCAGTCTACAGTGAATGCACATCCCCAGCCCCTGTCACTACAAAACCAGACAGTCAATAAACATTGTGGGTGGGGCAATCAATGCTGCAGGCACACTAGTAACTTTTATTTATAGGCCATGAGCACACCAATGTACTGTACTAAGGACTTAGCAGTAAATCAAATAAACAAATTATGGAAACACCAATCCACAAACACAATTTATACAGGGAGCACTTTTGGCACTGATCAGCAGTGGCAAAGTGCCCAAAGCATCTAGACCAGCAAAAAATGAAATTCAGCACACATCAAACATACAGCAGGCAGAGGCAAAAAAGAAGCAAGCAAAAAACACACAAAAGAAGCCGGGTCTAACAACCACATCAATGCTAGCACCAATAGAAGTAAAGAAATCTTTACCATTGTGAAACATTTCACCTCACTATTGGCCTTCACCATCTTTATCATTCCCTCTCAGGACTTATGCAACATTTTCTCACAGTTGTGCAGCAACAAAAGCTGCCCCAATTATAGGAATTTCACCCCACAACTGAACCCAGCAGACCCAAAGAACCCATTCTAACCACAAGGCCCATCCTCAATCCGGAAGAAACTGCCACCGCCATGAAGTCCAGCCACTCATCCTCCCATTATCAGCAGATTGGACTAGGGCAATGTTCTTTACTCTGGAATCAACAAGAAACTCCTTCTCAAACTACAGACCGTCCAGAATGCTGCATCTGTCTGATCATCAACATCCCCCTTCGCAGTCACATCACCCAACACCTCCGAGATCTCCACTGGCACCCAGTCGAAATAAGAATAACCTTCCAACTCCTCACTCATGCATGAAAGGCCCTTCACAACTCTGGACTGATATACCTGAACAACCGCCTCTCCTTCCACGCATCCAAAAGACACCTCCATTTAGCCAATCTCTCTCTCACCACCATCCTATGCATATACAAGACCAGAATGGGAGGACCAGTTGAGGAAGGACTTCAAGACCTGGCTCTTCAGATGACCCCAGCACTCAACGGAGCAACCCCCATCCCACCCAGTGCCTTCAGACGCTCACAGATGTGTAGTTGCTCTTTACCAACCCTTACTGATTGATTGACTGAGGGGCCCCTGCAAAAAGAACAATTGATGGACAGAATGCAGCAAAATGTCATACATTCACCCCAGTACAGAGATCTGGGCCTAAATCCATCGTTTTTCTGCTCACCATGCCTTTCCAGTTTGGACCCAGCCATATGCAAATCAGTCTTGACCCTGCTCCCAATGGGAACAGTCCAGCTCGAACTGCCAGACCAGGTCCTCCCTGGAATGGAAACAAGCATCCTAGGATCGGTTTCAGGGTTTCACCACTCATCAGCCAGGATAGCTTGACTCCAGTGGCATGGAGAGCATGTGACTCACATCTGGGCATACCCAACCATCTTGGGGTGACAAATGCAAAAAGAACAATTGATGACCATATGCAGGCCCCATCGGACCCCTACCCTAGTCCTACCCCAGAGGACTTCAACCAATCAGCACTATGATCACAACCATTCTGAATACCTCTACCTCTTCTACGACCTTTCCAGATATTTGGGAAAATGCAACTGTCCTCCCATTACTGAAGAAACCGCCTGCTGACCTTTCAACGCTCACAAACTACAGACTGATCTCCTACCTACCATTCCTGGACAAGGTCTAAGAGAAAATCATAAACAGACCCCTCACTGAATACGTCAACGACCATAAACTACTTGGCACCACTCAGTCTGGTTTCAGATCTAACCACAGCACGGAAATTGCCCACATTTCTTCATGGATGATATCTGCATGACTCTGGGCAGAGGAGACATGGCAGCCCTCATCCTCCTGGACCTCTCCCCAACATTTGACACAGTCTCCCACCCCATACTCATCCAATGCCGACATCGGAATCCAAAGACATGTACACCGATGGCTCTACGGCTTTGGGAGTGGAAGGACCCAGTCCATCAGCTGGCAGCATATACTTAAGATGCATGGAGTTCCACAAACTGTGGCAGCTGCTGCCAAACAGGAGTGGCAGAGCAGGGCGTGGGTAGAGGAATAAATAAAATGCACTTACCTGGGCACTGCTTCCACCACTCCTCCATCTTTCTTACTTCAAAACAGGAAGCACATAGGCTCCCAGACTCCCCTAGGCATACAGGATGCTGCTGTCATCAGCATGACAGTAGCACCATAGTTTGGCACTCAGACAGATACTGGGGAGCTGTGCATGTTCTTCCCCCAGGCTGTGCATTACAGCCGCGTGGAGAACATGCTACGTGTGCATGACTAGCCGGCCCAAGATGGCCTGCCAAACCATCATGCACACTTAGAGAGTGCCCACCACTCCTCCCTCTGCTCTGGACAGCCCAGTGCCACCTGCACCTAAGCCACTATGGAAAAATAAATTGATAATAACATTGCGTTATTATCATTTTATTTGTCCTTCTTTGAACTGCTCTGAGAGCAGTGGGGCGACGCCCCTCCACCTTAGCGGAGGAGACCCCGCTCCCCACAAGGATCCTCCCTGATCCCTAACCTCTTCAATGTATACATGATCCCTCTAGCCAGCATCATCCGCTTTTATAATATCAACATCTTCTCCTAATCAGATGACTGCAACTCACTTCCCTCCCTCACAGACAAGACCCTCAGTACCTGTATCAAATGTAATACCTGCATGACTGAAATCACCCACTGGATGATGACAAATTGTCTAAAGAAGACCACTGACATGGCAGAAATTGTGATCTTTGGGAAGAGCACATCACCACGGGACTCCACCTGGTGGCCAACAGCACTAGGACAGATAAACCCCACACATGTCAAGAACCTTGAAATCATCATTGATAGCAAACTCATTATGTTCCAAGCCAATGCTGTCACTGCTCATGCATTCTTCTAAGCCCTGAAGATAATGAGGAATATTTTCAAACGGTTTCCAATTAGCACCTGAAAAAACTTCATGCAGACCTAATCCCAAGCTGGACTATGGGACACCCTCTATGGTGTAATCAACACAAATCTCAATAGAAGGCTGCAGGCCATTAATGTAATGTAATGTGTATTGTCTGATTAATAAAAATCATTACAAATAATACAATATACATCCTCAGGTCAAAACCTGATCAAGTTACCGAAATTTAACTACAAAACTAAAGGAGGCAAGTCTTTAACCTTCTTATCTTCCAAAGCTTGACATTCAATTCCCAACAATCTCAGATCCTTAACTCAGGAAAATCATTTCAGAAAGCAGCTTAAAACATGGATCTATTCCCTCCCAGACGATTATGTAATGATTTTCATCTAGTCCTCTAATCTTACTTCTGCACACTGTCTATCTAGCGCCAGGATGCTCCTTTCGGAGCGATAGTTGCGCTTTAGAAATACACAATACAAATACAAATACAAATACAAATTTTGCCAGTGAGTAATTCACTACAGGCAAATATAAATTAATTGAAAACATGTCATTATGATCATGTGAAATTAATGACTTAAAAAACATGAGTATAATTAGAAAAAAAAGCTTTGTGTAATTGCAGTGATTTAAAAAAAACGATACAACTTATTGCCAGAGCAGTTACACATAACTATTTTTTCAGAGCTATACTCAGGTTCCTTTCAAACATGAAAGGAAATAATAAAACCAACTGTGCATATTGATAGTATAGTGCTTAAGGGCCAATAATTTACCAATACAGTGCCAATCCATTCGATATTGACATAAGGTATCCTATCAGGCCTTCATTAAAAACATTAAAAACAGGTAACAGAGAGGAGATATTACAGTGCTAACAGTTTAGAATAGATATGTAAACATTCTTTCCGCCAAAGCCAGAAATTTAACAAACTGGCAAATCATCAGGATTGATTTGCCCAATAAGTAAAGCTTAATAGCTTGACGACATGTTCTCACTTCTGGTTTTAAAGACAATGACTTTAAAAGAATATTACATGCCTCAAGGAGATAAGGAGAGACACAAACACCATGCAGTAACGTTTTTTTGAGTATATCCACAAAATCTGCAACAATTGGATGTCCATTGTTTTGTCCATTTGGGATACCATCCTTCGTTAGATAACTACCAAGACCAAATTTTAGAAAGAAATCCCTAATGCAAGATCGACAATATGCAGACGTATAGGGCTTAATTTCCAGTTTATCGAACAGATTTATCACTGATCAAGCATGCTTCTTATCTGCCAGGGTATCATTGTCAGCAATAAAGGAGAGTACTTTTATGACAGGTTCAGAAACGGTATGAGAGAAGATCTAGTCATTTCCTAAAACCCAGAACACACATAAAATTCTGGAGACAGATGATTAAATTTGATACCCGGGCACTGGCAAAGATCGAGTGGTTTATATGCTTCAAACACATATTTGCTAAAGAGCCTAAGTCAGATAGGGATAGGGAATGCATACATTTAAGAAAGGCCTCCTGCCTTACTAAAACTTGACTTTGGAGACCTAACTGCAGACGAACTTCAGCTTGACCAATGTCATTTGGGATCATAAAAACTGATTTACATGCCTTGATCCGAAGTAAGTCCAGAAATTTGACTTCCTTCCATATAAATATAACTGAACCTTAAGCTAAGGCTTGAATTATATTAAGTCCCATAATTTTCACCAGATGATCATAAGATTGGCATCTAAGTTTATCCCATAGTAATTTAAACATAAAGGTACAAGACGATGTCTTCGCTCTTAAAACATTAAAATTACCTTAAAACAAGACCTTACTGTTGATTAGGATTCCTAGGTACTTATAGCCCCTAACCACTTCCATTGTCTTCCCTCTAGCATACCATGCTTGGGTTTTAGAGAATGACCACCATATCAACATTATCTTGGTTTTCTTAGTATTGAGTTCAAGACAATTCATGGTTGTATTTTCTGCAATAGAATTGATTTGTCACTGTAGATCTGACTAAGTAGGATCGTATCATCTGTGTATTGCAAATATTTTATCTGACAATTTGCAAATTTTTGTGGATGGGATTGATTTTATGCAAATGCTGATACAAATCTGCTGTGAAGAAATTGAATAAACATGGAGCAAGTACACATCCTTGTTTTAGCTCATTAAAAGTTTTGATTTGCCAAATCAGACTGGGACCATCCCTTATTTTGACCTGGACACAGTGCTTTTATTTAGGAAAATAATTGCGCCCAGTAGTTTTCGAGGAACACCGCATCCTAGTAATTTTTTCCATAGCATGGCTTGTGGGACAAATGCTGCTTTTAAATAAAAAAAACAGACATAAACATTTCGTTTTTTGAGAAATGCACTCTTGTACAGGAAGGTTAGGATCAGCAGGCTAGTGACTGTGAATTGGCCCTTATGGACTCCTGATTGATTGATTGAAATTAAATGCTTGGCAGCTGACCAATCTTCCAGATTCTCCAATAATCGAGTGGCAAATACATTTGCCTCAACATCTGTTAGGGTTATTCTTCGAATATTGGTCGGATTTTCAGGTGGACCACTTTTGTAATTAGGCTGTAGGATACTTCCTTGCCATGACTCAGGAACTGCAGTCGTTAGTAGAACCTCATTGTAGAGGGTAGTCAGGACCTTGGCCCACAGATCTGGATTTGTTCTAAAAATGGCATTTGGAAGACCATTTGCTCTAATCCACAATAGTGAGGTGGATACTACTTCTTTCTTTAGAGGAGCCAAACTTAGTAATGCTGATGAATCCGTTTGGCTATTTAGCTTTGTTCGAAATTGTACACTTTCCTCAACTCCATTACCCCATGATTCCTTACATAAGTAGGGGTGCTGTTTTTCCAAGAAGGACATTGATCTGTGGAGGTCATAACAGTAGAACAAGGACCATAGAAGGCAGCAATATAATCTGCCCAGTCATTTTCCTTAATATTAGTGCTGCTGGCCCTATTCTCACCATTTTCAAGATCATTAATTATCCCCCAAAGAGCTTTGGAGTTGTTAGCCTTACTAGCACTTAGCAATCTGTTCCATCGTTCCTGCTGGTAAGACATCTTTTCCTTCCATACTTCTTGCTTATAAGCCCTCCTTAGCCTCCATAGTTTTCCTTTGAGAGAGGAGTGTGTTGACAGTTGTTTCTGACTAAAAACTGCCCTTGTTGCTCTATTGAGAGCCTTCTTTTGTTGAAAGAGTGCAGGCATGTACCGCTTTTTGTTATTAAATCTAAGTGGATTCGTTTTTGACAATTTTTTGTTGTGAATTTGTAAACTAAGGATTTATAGATGACCTTCCATGTATCAACCACTGAGTCTTCAGTTGCCTCATCACTGCCACATGAGTCAATTAAAGATTCAGCAAATTTCGGAATTTTGTCCTGTTTATCTGAATTACAAACCAGTCTTTTCATATTGTAGCCAGAGGTTACTTGTTGTAGAACCCTGGATTTGTGCATACATAAGATGGACAAGTCTAAGGTTAGTTCCTGAGGATTGTGATTGCTTTCTACTCTTGGTATGATGGTATAGCCAACAATATTGGAGGCCAAATCCTCTCTAATGAAAGTATAATCTATTATGGAACTGTATTTCATATGTTTAAAAGTCGGTACTGTAGATGCCTTCACTGAAGAGGTTTCAATCAGTATTATTAAGCCTAGCTGACACATATTGTCGCGATGAAATTGGACCATACTTCTACTTGGCTTATCAAATGAGTTAATTGTGATTAAATGAAGATGTATACCCCCAGAGATGATCAAGCTTGTATTTGGATGTTGATGCTCAAGAGTATTATTTATTTCCCACGAGACAGCTGAGTCTTTTTAATATTTGAGCTTGTACTCAGGTGAGCAGTATTAGAGGGGAATTGAAATGCAATTTTATGCATTGCAACCATGTCAACTGGAAATCAGTTGCTTGGATTCTGACAGCCAAGCTAATATTAAGTGACAGACCTCCATTAGCTCAACCTTGTTGTGATGAGCAGGTGGCTTGGATGATGAATTCTTGGTAGCCAATGATTGCTATTGTTTGTTATTTCCATGTTTTCTGGAACGTCAAAATATCAAACGTTTGTAAAAAAAGATAAAGTATCTGAGTCATCCAATAACCTTGTCAACCCATGAACTTTCAAGGAACATGGTTTCAAAGTAATTTCCGACTTCCTAAGATCATTCAGGCATCAATTCATGCCACCAGATTTTGTTTTAGATAAAGTGCCCATAGTGGAAACCTTGTTTCTCGAAATTTGTTTAGAGGTACGTACTCCTAAAATTTGAACTTGGAGACCTGAAAATGTACCTGGGTCGTACAGTGGACCATTAAGAACTCAGTGGCCAGAATTACTCTCACCCTCCCATGATGCACTCACATCAAACTACACCTGAAGGAGCTCCAATGTTTCCCCATTCTCAAACAATAACAATTCAAACTCCTCATCCACACTTTGAAGGCACTACATAATACTGATCCAGAATACCTCAACAATCATGTGTCCTTTCGCAAAACTTCCAGACACCTCTGCTGGTCTGAACTCCTACTTGGACGAATCCCAAACATATAGAAAAACAGATTTGCCGTTCGAGCTTTCTCCTCCATTGCTTCTACAGCATGTAACTACCTACCACCACACATTAGAGCCTTGCCCTCACTGCTTGAATTCCATAAGAAGCTAGAGACCTGACATTTTGAGTAGTCCCACTTGGCCCTAGGTGGGTGTAGACTCACACCTGCTCAGCACAAGAATACCCTTCCGGGTGATAGTGCGCTCTAAAAATTTGCATACCATTACTTAACAAGAATACCAGGTCATTTTCTGATGATCTTGTCATGTTTCTGGATACAAATCTAGTGACAATTCCCACTTGCTCATATTTGTGGAAGGGACAGTCAGGGTCGAGGGGTGGTGGTCTGAGGCTCAGTGGGGGGATCAGACCAGGGCAGGCTAGGGTCAAGTCCAGGGGAAGCGCTGTCTGCTCCCCATGTTGTACTTTGACTGAATGGTGGTCCAGTCATCTCCGACCTCTGGCTATGGCCCAGGGCTGTTCCTGCTCACGCGAGGGAATGGTGAAGCCATCAATCTTTGCAGGTGATCTGGGGCATTCTCCATTTGCCAGGTGTGGCCTCTTTTGGAGGGGAGTCTGTTGGCGGGCAGTGTGCCCATCTGGCAGACGAGGGTCTGGCCTGATTTAGAGAAGTTTTGTATACTCCCCCTTTGTGATTATGCCTGCAGCACCTGCCCCTGCAGCGATTCAGTAGGTTCGCATTCACACTTGAGGAAGCAGGGCCTGTGTCACTCTGTCTCAAATGAACAGGCTGTGGAATCCCAAAGGGGATACTGCTACAGAACATTCATCATGCGGGCTAATGTGCAACCTACAAATGCAGCATAGTGTATTCTGCACGGGGCGAGCTCATTATTAAGATCTCAAATCTTGATTAATGCACATTGCAGCTCTCTTACGCAGTAGTAAATTCCAAAAGCTTGCACAAAATGGCCCTCTGTCATCTTAGCAGTACTGTACTTGCAGTGCGTGTTTTCCTAAAACTGCAACTCAAAAAAATCAAAATTTCCGGGAGAGGATAAATACGTAAAAATCTTGTTTAATATTAACACAGATTGCATGTGCATTTGTTTTAGTCATGGGACCGAAGCGTTTAAATTGTGTAGTATGTGTTTTGTACATCTGTCCTGGCACTTTACAAGTAGGTCATGTCCTGGTGCAATTTGAAGTTTTTCTTCACTATTTGCATTTTCTCTAAATAAACATAAATTAAGCAAAATGCCAGAAAAGTAGTGTTCGGGACATAGGCCAAAATAGCACATTGATGCACATTAGCACAAACTTAGCTTTGCAATACACTAGGTCAACTAATACAGGAAGTAGTAATCCATATTACTGCTTTCTGATGTAAAGTAGCCTTTCATTTTCATTATACTATCCTAAATGAATGTTCATACATGATGTGGAAGTCACACAAATGATTAGGCAATGCATGGAGCAAGTGCCCAAACCATTGCATGTGAATGTTTTCATGAACTGGCTCAGTATTCCACTAGACAACAAAAGGTGTAGTCATTCTTGACCAACACTTGTTTGGCAATCTTTCCTCCAGGTTACTGTACATTTCCTGTAATCATTAAAGCCAGCCAGTAGGTCTTTATACTCATTACAGCGACTCAAGATCAATGTTAGAGCATTTCCGGAGAAGGGCGCATTCCTGAAATTCGGATCTATTCCTTTGGATTCCTAAACAAAGCAGGCCAGCCTCGCGCCTACTTTAAGTGTGAATGATTAATGCGCCTCTAGTGCAGAGCCTTGCGCCCTCACCCACTCTGAATGCCCCATGGCCCAATCCAGGTGTGCTGCTGTTCACACCTCTTACAATGTCTGAGCGCTGGAGTGTGAAGCAAACACTCTGCCAAGAATGTCGATTCAGTTTGTGTGCTCCATCCCCACAAAGGCCTCAGTGACTGGAAACATGACGGTGCCTCTCTGCTTTTCTTAGCACTTAACCCCTTCTCGCTACAATGAGTATTTTCTCACTTCTTAACAATTTGCTTTCTCTACTTATGTAGACCCAGTACTCTGAGCTAGAAGACCATTTTAGATACTTCACAGAGAAACATGATCTTTTCTAGGGCCTAGGAGCCTATAAGAAACATATCACTTTATAACTAAGATAATAAATTAATTGTAAACACAGTTACTGCACCACACCCGAGAGAGCAATCTCCTAATAAGAGGGCGTCCTTATTAATATTGTGCACACAAAAAATGAACCTTTCAGAGTTCGTTTTGCTCGGTAAGTAGTGTTTAATTCATGTATGCCGCAAATGTAAAACAAAAAGAATTGCAATGTAGAAAACTGCTTTGCACCCTTGCATAGAATGCCTGGTAATGAAAATGTCTTCGTCGCCATAGAAGAAGGATGAAGGAATAGCCTCTCAATGCCTCTGACCATACAGTGTGATTACACCTCCCATCACTTATACCTCTAAAGTATCTGACATTTTTGAGAAAAAAAATCAGTTTACTGAGTGTCCTATAGGGCTTGTTAATTTTATTATAGCATACCTTGGTACTTTATTTACAAAAGGATGAAGACCATTACTTACCAACATGATACCCTCCTCAACACAATCCATAACATTCCATATCAAGAAAATTCTATATTTAGGCCAGGAAAGGTCGTTGTAAGCATGACTCCTGTAGTAATACAAACTCAAGATCATTTGGCTGAATCTGGTGTGAGTGGAATTCCTCCTCTACAGGGATGCAATAAAAAAAGTTGGAAGAGAGCTGAAGGTGATAAATTGGAACAGAAAATACATCCACAGTCAGAAACTAGGTTAATAATTTGGCAGAGGTGATCTCTATCAAACAATCTAGCTAGGTCAAAACACAATTCTGGGAAAATCGCTTCCAACAGGAGTTAATCCCCAGTGAAGTACATGTTACATTCAAGTAGTACCAATGATGTTAAAGCCAAGAAAACAAAATATAAAAATTCACATAGCAATTAAGGTTATGAGATACATTTTTAATGAGCAAAAAAGACACCATGAGCATCAAAATCGGAAATGTTTATGATAAAGCGTCATTGAAAACTACAGTTTGCGATATACTGGAACATTGTCATATTTTAAAGTCAACCATGATAAAGCAAAGTACAAAACACAAATACTTCAACCTGGTCATCTCAGTCACAGTTTTTATGTTCTGACTTAGGGCCTGATGATGAGTTTGGCGATCCATAGGACCTACAAACTGTGGTCCCTGGACCTCCAGACTGGCAGCCCATCCGCCGTAATACATCTACAGCGGCGGGACCATCACTGGACAACGGCAACTGCTGGGGATCCACTGCGGCACCGACAAGCATATTACGAGTTCCCTGACTGCGATCATTTTCATGGCGGTGAGTCCGCCAAGAAAAGGGTGGTGGTGAGGAAACTGAGGGGGTCCTAGAGGGCCACCTGTGTTGCCTCTGTCCATGGGGGTGAATGCAGGGGGGCACATGGTATGCCCCCCTGTCTCTATGCAACCCCGGAACAGTCCATGCCATGCAGGAACATGCTTTGGTGCTCCCACATCTCCCATATGAGCCTTTGGAATGTACCGCCATGGGATCACTAAAGAAGGACCACCCGACCTGGATTACGCTAAGAATCCAGCAGGCGGTCTGACCACAGGTATGCAGTCTTTCTCCTGCTGGTGTGGTCAGATGTGCTCTCTTAGAATCAGACGTCCTTCAGCTTTTGGGTCCCTGGAGCAGCCAAAGAGTAGGCCAACCACGGAAACTTGCAGAGCAGTTCTATGCTCTGCGTGCAAGCAGGAGTTAGTCCCTGAGTTCTCATTTTTTTTAGCAGGAATCAGCAGAAAGAAGACAGGAGTCTTCAGTGCTCTATTTAGGCCTCCTTCTTCAGATGTAGTCTTCCCAGAGTCAGTGATATTCTGAAAAGGTTGTAGTGAGGTGCCAGTCTCAGCCAGGATTGGATACATTTCCCTACCCAATAATGATTACATTCTCCACCTTCTTTTCCATCACTTCATATTACTCAGGTACTCCAGTTTCTAAATGGCAGAACCCGCCCGCCACATGGCCGGCCAGTCTCTAGCTCCTAAAACTACTCTCTTATTTAGATAAGTTCTGCTCCCACCTGACTGGAGCCAAACTGGTTTGTTGTCCTACTGTAAGTAGATCGAGGTTGTCTAGGAGGGTTCAGTATGAATAAGTGAAGCCCCTTCCGAAACCTCCAACTAAAATGAAGTCTCAAAGATGCCCTTTGTTCTGCCTGGGGTTTTTGTGCACTCTTAGATGACAGCTAAACACCACCTAGTCATTTCTGGACTCACAGGCAGGCCATAGTCGTCTGAGCCAAGGATACGTATGTCAGCTCATGATGCAAGTTGAGTTTTGGCTCAAGCAACACAGTCATTTTTATAAAGCTACTGTCCCACCAAAGCGATCTAAAATCCTAATTTCACCACAACGTCAGATGTTGCACTTTTTTTTATTGACATTTTACCCAACAACCAAATTGCTTTACAATACAACAGGTCAGCATTTTATCAAATCTTTACAGTAGTTTAAATGTTCATAGTCTATACAATACACAATAGCTTTGTAATAATACACGCTCCGGTAGCTCACCACCAATACAGGAGTACATATTCATCATATGTCTAGATAGGCATAAGGATCAACAAAGAACAATGATAACAGAAAATTGCATTGCATAAAATCATATAGAGGGCTTAAGATGTCACCGTCTAAATCTATGAAACCCATATTATCCAGAAGGCAAGGAAGGGGAACAGAGCTTAAAACAAGTGGAAAGTAAGATCCCATCATATCAATGTCACAGTCTGAGTTTCGTCCACATTTGGCTCTCCGATAGATTCTTGCGGATTCTGAGCCCAGGTCAGGAATGGTTCCCATATGTTCCGAGGTCTAGAAGTAGGTGGCATAAGTTCCCAAAATGTGCTCAGCTGTGTGTGACCATAAGTGACATCAGTAATCCATCCTTTAATGGAGGACACCTTACTCCTGCCCCAGTGGATTGCAACCTGCCATTTAGCAAACAACAATAGGAGTGCATGTAATTTACGCAGCTTGGGCAGTGTGTCCTTAACATAGCCTAATAAACCAAGGGTAGGGGATGGGACAATGCACATATTAAGGATTTCATTCACTGAGGTGAAGATCAGGGACCAGAGTACGGCAATCTTGGGGCAATCCCACACCACATGTACAAACGTGGCAGGGGTTTAGCTACAGTGCCAGCAGCCATCATCTGCCCTAAGACCCATACGATAGAGACTCACAGGTGTTCTATAGAAGGTATGTAGATATTTAAAATGAATCAATCGCAGCTTATAGTTAGGAGAGAGTTCAGTTAGCTGCCTACAACAGAAATCCTACTAACCTTCAGTCAACGGGGTTGAGAGTTTGCTGTTCCAGTGTTGCAGGGATTTGGGTGTTACCAAAGGGGCGGTGTTTTGCATTTGTGTATACAGTCGTGTAATGAGTTTACGAGGAGATGGGGATTTCTCAAATGCGGGCAGGGGCGGCGGAGCCAGCAGGAACCCTTTCCAAAGGGCGCGACACGCAGCGCGCAACTTGTGATACGAAAAGAGCTCAGCAAATTGCACCCCTTGTCCCACATCCGCTGCCGGCGGGGGCCTGAACGTATCTCCCGGGTATAAATCAGCAAAGGTCTGAAGCTTCATCTTTCATGCAAGTGTCCTACTGACACCATCCTGAATACAAGGCAACATTGGATTCTGCGGTAGAGGGATGGAGGGGGCATATAACACCTGGATAGCCGCTCTCTTACGCAACTCGTCCCACGCCCAACATAGTGTCCCAGATGAGTCCACATCTCCACGTGGGCGGCGTGCTTTTTGTTAAAGTGCCACCTTGAGCGGGACGGAAGCCATTGCGTTAGTTCCTACTGCTACATGGGCTGGAAGGGCGTTGGATGGTCCCAATAGTGCATTTGGGCTTGGGCACATAATGCATATAGGTGCATGTCTGGTGCACCTAAGCCGTCCTGTTTCAGCGGGAGCATCATTAGATCCCAGGAGGTTCTGGCCTGTCTGCCTGCCAATGCCAAGAAGACCAGCTGCGACTTCAGGGTGTAAAAAAAATGCCGGGTAAGAGGGATTGGTATATTAACAAATAAGTACAAAAACTTTGGTAAAATAACCATTTTGCAAGTGCTATCTTTCCGGCAAGGGACAATGGTAGCCCTGACCATGTCTTAACCTTCTCCTCCAACCATGTGATGGCCAGTCTGTAATTCAAGCTCCATACCTCCTGTGTATCTCGACTGATCCAAAGCCCAAAATACTTAACTGCTTCAGTGTTACCACCTTTTCTGTGTTCTTGTTGTGAGCAGGGACTTATGCCTCCTGCCTCCTCGCCAAGAGGAAACCGATGGGAGGGAGGCGGTATATAAGTCCCTCATATAAGTCCCTCCCCTCTGCTGAGCCGGTGCTTGGCTTTATAGCATGTATCCTGGTTCCAGGCCCTTCCCCGAGACCCTTCCTTGATTTCCGGATTACCTTCCCCCTACTACCCTTCAACCCCCTTTGTCCCCCTTGAGAGTCACGCTCAGCGTAGGCTTCCCCGCGGCTCACTGCTTCGTGTGAGATGGAGAATACAGCATCCGGAGAGTTCGAAACACCGAGCCCGTTTTTGCATGGGATTTGAAATCCAAGAGGCAGGAGCCAACCACCGCCAACCAGACGGAAGGAGGCATCGCCATCATCCACAGAGACACCATCCGCATCACGACCAACACCGACGACACCCTAACCACCGCTGAACACCTGCACTTCCAGATCCACACCAACCCGAAGACCACCCTCAGAGGCACCCTGATCTACCGACCCCCGGGTCCACGCACACGATTCAGCGAGGACATCGCCGACTTCGTCAGCCCGCATGCCCTCCCCTCCGCCGACTACATCCTCCTGGGGGACCTCAACTTCCACCTGGAGAACAACAGCGACCGCAACACCATCAGCCTGCTCGAAAACCTCGCCAACCTCGGACTCAAGCAACTGGTGACCACCCCCACCCACCTCGCCGGACACACACTCGACGCCGTCTTCTCATCCAGCAAAGACGTCACCTTCAGCCACGCAACAGGACTCCACTGGACGGACCACAGCTGCGTCCACTTCAGCTTCAAAAGAACGACGATCCACCACCACCAGCAACAGGTTGCCCGAAGAAGCTGGAACAAGATCACAGCCGACCAGCTCACCGCTTCCTTGAGCCAGCACCCCCCCGCCAGCTCAGCGAACCCCAGCCAGGCCGCCGACAACCTCACGAAGTGGATCAACAACGGCGCGGATGAACTCGCCCCTCTGAGAACCCCGCCCAGCAGACCCTGCAGCAGAAAAACACCATGGTTCACCGACGAACTCAAGAGCTCCAAGAAGAACTGTCGAGCCCTCGAGAAAGTCTGGAGAAGGGAACCAACGACGGACAACATGACCACCCTCAAGCTCGCCACCCGGAAACACCACCAACTGATCCGCGCCACCAAGAAAAATACATACAAGGACCGGCTGGACAACAACGCACACGACAGCAAGGAACTCTTCAACATCGTGAAGGAGCTCTCCAACCCCAACGCCGGAAACAATGACATCACCCCGTCGCAGGACCTCTGCAACTCCCTCGCATCCTACTTCCACAACAAGATCGCGGACATACACAACAGCTTCAGCAACCAACCAACGCAAACCACAACTGCAACAACGCCACCCACCACCACCCTCCGCACCTGGACTCCAATCAGCACCGAAGACACCATCCGCACAATGAACTCCATCCATTCCTGATCTCCGACTGACCCCTGCCCTCACCACGTCTTCAACAAGGCCGACGCTGTCATCGCACCCCACCTGCGGGACATCATCAACACCTCCTTCGACACCGCCACCTTCCCTGAGAGCTGGAAGCACGCCGAACTCAGCGCTCTTCTCAAGAAACCCACAGCAGACCCCACCGACCTCAAGAACTACCGTCCCATCTCGCTCCTCCGGTTCCCGGCCAAAGTCATCGAGAAGACCGTCAACAAACAGCTGGCCGCCTTCCTCGAGACGAACGGATCCCTCGACCCCTCACAGTCTGGCTTCCGAGCGAACCACAGCACCGAGACCGCCCTCATCGCTGCCACCGATGACATACGAACTCTGATGGACAACGGAGAGACAGCGGCCCTCATCCTCCTGGACCTCTCCGCGGCTTTCGACACTGTCTGCCACCGCACTCTAATACAGCGCCTCGGCAACATCGGAATCCAGGACAAGGCACTGGAATGGATCGTCTCCTTTCTCGCCGGAAGAACACAAAGAGTCCGCCTACCACCATTCAAGTCAGAGGCCACCAAAGTCATCTGCGGCGTCCCTCAAGGATCCTCACTGAGCCCCACCCTCTTCAACGTCTACATGAGCCCCCTCGCGGCCATCGCACGCCAACACAACCTCAACATAATCTCCTACGCCGACGACACCCAGCTGATCCTCTCCCTGACCAACGACCCCGCCACCGCCAGAGCCAACCTGCACGAAGGGATGAGAGAGGTAGCCGAATGGATGACGACCAGCCGCCTGAAACTGAACTCGGACAAGACGGAGGTCCTCGTCCTGGGCTCCGCGCCCTCCGCCTGGGACGACTCCTGGTGGCCCCCCGCCCTGGGCACCGCACCCAAACCGACGGACCACGCACGCAACCTGGGCTTCATCCTGGACTCCTCCCTCTCCATGACCAGACAAGTAAACGCCGTCTCCTCGTCTTGCTTCAACATCCTGCGCATGCTACGCAAGATCTTCCGGTGGATCCCCACCGAGACGAGGAAGACGGTCACCCAGGCCCTCGTCACCAGCCGACTGGACTACGGCAACGCCCTCTACGCCGGAACCACCGCCAAGCTCCAGAAGAGACTCCAGCGGATCCAGAACGCCTCGGCCAGACTCATCCTCGACATCCCCCGACGCAGCCACATCTCCGGACACCTGAGAGATCTGCATTGGCTCCCGGTCAACAAGAGAATCACCTTCCGTCTCCTCACCCACGCACACAAAGCCCTACACAACCAAGGCCCGAGCTACATCAACAACCGGATCAACTTTTACACCCCCAAGCGCCTCCTCAGATCAACCAGCCACGCCCTCGCCGCCGTCCCCCGCATCCGAAGAGCGACAACAGGAGGAAGGTCCTTCTCCTACCTGGCCGCCAAGACCTGGAACTCACTCCCAACCGACCTGCGCCTGACCCAAGACCACCTCTCCTTCAGGAAGAAGCTCAAGACCTGGCTGTTCGAGCAGTAACGGCACCCCCCCCCAAACCAGCGCCTTGAGACCCTACGGGTGAGTAGTGCGCTCTATAAATGACCTGATTGATTGATTGACTCTCTGATTATCCTCCGTCGCGGCCGTTGCCGCTTGCAGAGCCAGTGTGGCTGAAGCCGCTTAAGGTAATTAGCGCGGCAAGAGCCGCTGTTGTGATATCAGTGAACGCTGCAGTAGCCGGGAGAGAGTAAAACGCGGTCTAGCAGTTGCCGCTTCTATCAAAATCCGAGCTGACACAGTTTATTAACACATCCTGCCAAAACCTGCAAGTGAAACTGTTTTGCCATCTGCGGACATTCAGCGGGAGTAAAATGCCCTTGGCCTTGTAGTCTCGAGGAAGAGACATCGTGACTAAGCATTCCCTTACTTAGGATTCTAAGGGAGTTATAATATATATAGTGTTTAACGTTAATATTCACCTTTCTGTTTTTTTTTGCTATAAGACCCTGGGTGAGAAATCATCACCTTTGGCCTTGAGAGACCTTAAATCAAGAAAAGGAAACGCTTTTCTCCGGTGGAGACAGCAAGCTTGGTAAAGCTACAACAGGCCTTTTTTTAAAGAGGTGCACGGCAGGAGCCGGCAGCACCGCCTCTATCGCTCCTTCTGTTACTAGTATTCATTTCTAGAATTATTTTAGAGGCGCACGGCAGGAGCTGCCAGCACCGCCTCCATCGCTCCAAGTGATTATTCCTTTTCTGTTCTGGGATCCTTTAGAGGCGCACGGCAGGAGCAGGCGGCATCGCCTCCCTCGTTCCAGGGGTACACCGGACGATAGGTGGGGATTCCGATGGCTGGCCCAGTGAGGAAGACTCATATGCTATTGTTTCCCCTCATCCCAGACATGACGAACTTTCTTTTAGGGTAAGAGAAAGATCTGTTTTCAGTGTAATATATAGTGCGGGATAATGTTCTAAGAAATTACTGCAACAGATGCTATGCATTAAGGATTTTGTTTTTTGTTGTTTACTCCAGGACCGGCTGAGTAGCACTCCCCTCATGCCCTGAACCTCCTGGTATCCCTTGGAACACCTTTCCCTCCGCAAACTTCCTACCTTGAATTATCCTTCCCTACAGAAAACACCTCTCTTTCTGGAGGTGTATTCTCCCCCTTCCCCTGGAGAGCAATCGCCCTATCAGTTCTTGACCTGAGTGGAGGATCGCTTTGTGGGGTAGAGGGGAGGCTCTCATCGTTCCTGCGGTACCTGGTATTCAGGTGAGTGAGGTTGGAACATTCAGCCTCCCATCTCAGGGGGAACTCAGACAACACCGGGGCGTACCACCAGTCAGTGGAAATATCACCGACTTGGCCCAATTGATGAAGATACCACTCAGAACTCCGAATCGGATAAAATCCCTCAAGATGGGATCTAAGTTCTCCTCTGGATTGATAATGTATAAAGTCACACCATCCGCGTACAGGGAAATAAGTAGGCTCTGGGAGCTGAACCCTATACCCCAGGCTGTGTGATGTTTGCGGATGCGGGCCGCCAAGGGCTCCATCGCAATCGTGAAGAGCAAAGGAGACAGGGGGCATCCCTGCCTTGTACCTCCCAAAATAAGAAAGGGGTTGGAAAGTAATCCATTCACCTTAACACTAGCGCTGGGTCGAGTATTCAACAGCCTAATTTGGTTAATGAAGAGCGGAATAAACCCCATGCGACCTAAAATTGTAAACAGATATGGCCATTCGAGTGAATCGAACGCCTTGGTGGCATCCAAGAAGACATCCGCAGCTTACACATTGGGATGTAAATAATGCAGCACCGAGAAAATTGTTCTCAAATTATGAGAAGCCGACCTCCCGGGAATGAACCCCGACTAGTCAGGAAGTGCAATGATGGGAAGCAGGGGCTACAGCCTATTAGCAATTAGCTTGGCTAGGATCTTGACATCCACATTTATCATTGAGAGTGGCCGATAAGAATCCAGCTCCGCTTCTGGCTTTCCCGGTTTTAGGAGCGTGATGATTATCGCTTCCCTTATGGTCTGAGGTAGCACTCCAATCTCCAACGCTTCTTCATATACTGCCAACAGCCGAGGTGCTAATTCCTCCACATATGTTTTATAAAAGGACGTAGTTAGGCCATCATGCCCAGGGGCCTTATCTAACGGTAAACATTTTATAACCTGGGCTTCATCTTCCACTGTGAACGGGAGGTCCATATACTCTCTATGAGTGTTATTGAACCAGACCAATGCTAATGAATCAATAAAATATTGCATCCCCTCAGGGCACGTCTCCTGGGTATTGGTGAATACGTGAGAATAAAAGTTAGAGAACTCATCTAAAATGCCTACTTGGCCTCTGATAGTGGCACCCTGTGGAGTCAGTATTTCGTGAATGAGTGCAGTCGACCGAGAAGGTCGGATCATACCAGCTAATGTGCGGCCTGGTCTGTCGCCTTCCCCATACTTCCGCGCCTCAGCATGTTTCCCCAAGAATTTAACTTCATGTTGAGCCTCTTCGGTGAAGTCTAACAGTTTAGATTTCAGGGCAGCCGTGGTTCGGGGCTCAGTTTTGGAGTAAAATTGCTCCTCCAGCTCCCTTATCTGAGTTTCCAGAGATGCGATTGTGCCCCGAATAGCCTTTAGCACTCCCGCCTGCCTGGCAATATATTGACCCTGATAACTACCTTGAATGCCTCCCAAACTGAAGCTTCAGTAGCTACTGAGCCCGTGTTGAGGAAAAAGTAATCAGTATTGTCCGTCCGTATTTCCTTCTTAAAGGCTTCGTCAAGTAGGGCATGCGGCGGGGGGCGCCAGGAAAAAGCGCGGGGAAGCGAACCCAGGAGCGACAGCTTTAATAAACAGGAAGCATTATCTGATAGAGCGCGCAGCAAATGCAAAATGTCAGTGTTCCAAGCAGCAATATCACAGGAGACTAACCAGAAGTCAAGGCGGGACCAAACACAGTGATGGACAGAAATACATGTGCCTTCTTTCACTAAGGGGTGTCTACTACGCCATATGTCCAGTAAATCCCCATCTGAGACTATGGCATTTAAGGCGGCGCTGGCAGCTGGGTGTAGGAGACGAGCCGCATCCTTCCTGTCCATGTCATCATCCAGGAAAGCATTAAAATCCCCACCCCATAATATTGTACTGCAACTTGTCGCTCTGATTTTAACACAAATATCCTGAAAGAAATTGGGGGAGCCTACATTTGGGCCATAAGCTGCAACAACAACCAGGGCAACCCCTCCCAGCACTCCGTGTAGGAGGATATACCTCCCCTCGGGCTCTCTATATATCTCACCCTCCCACCAGTCCATTCCTTTTCTGACCAGCACAGCCACTCCGCGGGCATAGTTAGAGTAAATAGAAGAGTATACATTTCCCCACCTATTATGTCTCAACCTCTGCGACAGTGTTACATTTAAGTGTGTCTCCTGCAATAAACAAATATCTATATTATGTCTGCTTAAATGAGCATGGACAAGTCTAGATTTCCAGCTATCATTCAGTCCCCTAATGTTCCACTTGAGACAATTTAGTGTTGTAGCGGGGTTGTGTATATAGTACCCTAACTGAAGTAGTGAGAGCACCAGAGGAGTACCAGCTCTCAATTGCAGACAGTGTATACTGACACACAAAATACAAACACCTCCCTCTCCAACCCCCCAATCAGGTTGTAGAATACCCCCCAGAACAAACTGGAACTGAAATAGCCACATAGTGGAATAGGGAACCTTCCCATGGGGCGCAGCGATACCGGCAATCTTTCCTGTTCGTACAGGGTGGCCGGGAGTACTGCGGAGAGTGTTACAGGTCCACACCAAGAAAGTTGAAGCATACAGTACAACAATACATTGCGTAATGTGAAACTCACAGCAGCAAAGCGGATGCCCCTCCCCAGACCAACATAACAGCAGTGCAGTCACTCAGGCTGATGAGATATACGATAACCATGTCAGTCATTGTAACTAAGTGGGCCAGTTGTGGACGACTTGACTCCTCTGGTTTCTTTGTTGCCCTTTCCACCAATATGTTTGGCAAACTTCAAAGCGGACTTCGCATCTGTGAAGAAATGGGCTGTGCCATCATACAAAACTTTCAGTTTGGCAGGATATTACAGGGAATAGGGGATCTGCGCCTGAAGAAGGATTCGCTTGGCTTTAAAAAATTCTTATTGTGCCACCTGTACAGCAGGGGTAAAGTCCGAGTAGAACGAAATAGTATTTCCTTTGTGTGATACTTGACCCTTTTCCCCAGCCAGCCGTAGGTTGGTATCTCTGTCTTGATAGTTTAAGAGCTTTGCCAGGATTTGCCGAGGTGTTGCCCCAAATGGGGGCTTCGATCCTAAGGATCTATGTGATCTCTCTACCACGAAGACCGGGGATAGGTGGGGATCAAAAAGTTTGTGAAGTAGGTCTGTTACAAAGGTCTCCGTTTTGAATATGGCAGTAGTTTCCTGAATACCAATAATGCGTATTTTGTTTCTATGCGAACTCGCCTCCAAATTGTCATTCTTAGCACGGATAATGCCTAATAACTTGTTTTTATGTAATACCTGTTCCTTAGTTTGAACCTGGAATTCGTGAAATTCAGTGTGACGGTTTTCCAGGGCATCCAGGTGGATCTCCTGTGTGGCCACCTGTGTCTTGACCAAATCCAGTTGTGTAGTCAGGGTATCCAGCTTCAAGTCTATGTTTCTCAGGCTGGAGCGCATCTCCAACATGAGGGTGCGTAGGTCTTCCGATAAACGACCAAAATATCGAATTCGAAATATCGACATGGCAAAATATCGATTCCAAAATATAAAGAGGACAGAATATCGAATTAACCAAATAGAGTTGGTCAGAGTATCAAAATTGAGGTAGGAAATATCGAATTCCATAATATCGCATTTAAAATATCGTTTTCCATAATATCATTTTTTTTTGTGTTATGTATTGTCGTATATGTGTTAAAATTATATATTATTTTTGTAATTTATGTGTAATTTTTTTAAAGTAATGAATGTTATGTAATTAATTTGTATGTAATTTAATTCTGTAGCGGGTTGTGGGTTTATAGGGGAGTAGGGTGGGAAGTTGTTTAATTATTGTAAATTAAATATGCATTCTAATGATTTATTTAAATAATTTTAATGTAATTTTGCGTTTTAGTTCTGTAGCGGGTTGTGGGTTCATAGGGGAAAAGGGTGGGAAGTAATTTAATCGTAATAAAGTTAAAAAAATGTTTTATATGTATTGATAGTTAATTGATTGATAATTAATTATTAATTAGTAATAATTTGTATTAATTGATAATTAATTTGTATTAATTGATTCATTGATAATTATGTTAATTGTATTAATGTATTATTTGGAGTGGGTTTTGGGTTTATAGGGGAATAGGGTGGGAAGTAATTTAATTGTAATTAAGTAAATATTTATTTTTATTTCTATTTTTTGATAATTAATTCCTTGGTAAATATATATTAATTGGTAATTATTTTTTATGAATTGATAAATAATTGTAATTATTTTTTCATTGGAATTGATAAATCATTTATTCTTATTTTAATATTAAATTATTATTTTCCCTTTTGTTGCACTCTCTGGAGTGGGAATAGTAATTATTACCCTCCTGCTATCCAATGCTTTCCCTACTGTTGCACTTTCTGGACTGGAAATAGTAATTTTTACCCCTACGCTATCCAACGCTTTCCCTTCTGTTGCACTCTCTTGAGTGGGAATAGTCATTTTTACCCTCCCGCTATCCAATGCTTTCCCTACTGTTGCACTCTCTGGAGTGGGAATAGTAATTGTTACCCCTGCGCTAGCTAATGCTTTCCCTACTGTTGCACTCTCTGGAGTGGGAATAGTCATTTTTACCACTACGCTATTCAAGCTTTCCCTACTGTTGCACTCTTTGGAGTGGGAATAGTAATTTTTACCCCTGCGCTATCCAACGCTTTCCCTACTGTTGCACACACTGGAGTGGGAAAAGTAATTTTTACTCTCTTACTATCCAACAAAGTCTCTATTTTTGCATTGGTTGGAGTGTGAATACTAATTTTATTTCCTTAGCTATGTAATGTTTTTCATTTTGTTATATTTAATGTAGTGTAAATTATTACTTAATATAAAAAGTATTACTTTAATTATTTTAATTATTATATATTATTTATTTCTATATTTATTTAATAAGTTTATTTAAATATATATATATATATATATATATATATATATATATATACATATATATATATATGTAAACATATTTTAAATAATGTTTTAAATAATTTATAATTAAGATGAATAATAATTTACAATATAATTAAGTAAATATATATGTTTAAAAAAAGTATGCTTTTTTTTACATTACATTTATTATGTTTACATTTTAAGCTTTTTTACATTGTTTTAAGTATGTTTTATTTAATTGTGTTTAATATTTAATTACTTTTGTATTATTTTAAATTCATTTAAAATATTCGATATTTTAGTTAACTGTATTTTAACTATTGATATTTTGTACTCGATATTTTAGTTCTTACCTGTTTGTAGTTAGGGATTCTATATTCTGTACTTCGATATTTTGGAGTCCATATTTTGGGCATTCTATATTATGTCCCTCGATATTTAGTCTCTGAACCAGGTCTTCCCCTGGCCTTCCACAAGCAGATCCTGTTATCCGTCCGTCTGCGCATCAGGGCTATGGCGCGTGGCACGCTTGTTATCAAAAGTACGCTTTGGCTGTTTAGCATCCTGTTTACTCTGGTGCAGAAGCAGTTCTGAGATGTAGAGTCCAAGGAGATTCAGCCTACGTCCAGCACGTCCAGTTGTCACTCAGTACTAGCACAAGGGTCTTCCGCTGTGTCCTTGTCTCACTCTCCCTCAATCACCACTGCACTGAGCGCCACGCGACACACATCAGCCTCTCCCGGTCCACCAGCACCCATGTGGGTCCCTCGTGCTTCCTCGGGAGTCCATACCAGGGCAACTCCTCTGGTTGTTGATTGTCCCAAGGATTTCTCCGCCAGCCCACAAGGCCACAGGGCTAAGACTCCATGCCCCGCTAGACATGCGATGTAGGAACTCACATCCCCAAGGGTCCACAGGAGGCCGTGAGCCGGTAACAGCGGCACCCGAGGAGGGCAACAGCGCGGCGACTTACAGCCAGCCCAAGGATCTCCGCAGCCCGTAGCACCAGTTGAAGTGCGCAGGGTCACATATCCACTGGCTTCACATGCAGGGAATGGCAAAGACCTACCACACACCTCCCCAGATTAACAGTGCCTCCTCTTGGGTGGTCCTCCACTATGCGATCTGGTCCAGTCCAACACACAGCACCAACTCAATGCTATCTTCCAATACTGGCACTCACGTGTAATGCACAGCTCCTCATAGCGCAGGCCCGGTAGCAGTAACAGGCCCACACCGACACGCACATTCAGGCAGTTTTGTACCCAGCAGCACATTCAGCCTGCCGACCGCCTCCTCTGACCCTGACCTCAGTTTCAGTGCTGCGCATCTGCAAAATGGCGCTGTGGGGTTCACAGGAGGTCGCCACTCCCCGCCGCACACACAGCCTTAGGCAGCAATCAGCAGGGGTGGCTGCAGCGATGATCTCCCCCTTCTTCGACCCCTCAGGAAGCGCACATACCTCGAGGCACAGAGGCCTCACATCCAGGGGAGTTCTGCCTTCACCTCCGATCCACGGCCCGCAGTCCACCAGCAGCCACAGGCTCAATTTCTGGCTGCCCGCTCACAGCACACTCAGGTCGCTGCAGGCCTCCAGCCGCCCACTGAATCCCCGTGCTGCAGAGCCTTAAGTGTGTCTGTGGGTCCCAGAAGTTGCAGTATCAGGATCGACGAGTGTTCCACAGCCTGTAGGTGCTGGTCACAGTCTTCACACTTAGCCATATGTTCGGAGAATAAAAGGATTCATTTCCCGGCCAGCGGAGCTCACTCAAAGAGCAGCGATTCCGCTGCGCGGCATACCACGCCCCCCAGATGTTGAACTTTAACTGTTAAATAACTTTGAATTATTTCTCTAGCCTTTTATTAGACCAAGATGGAGAATAAACATCTGAATAACGAATGAAGAACCTACAACAAAATCATGTTATTCCTTAAGTAGCTCTCCTCCACCTGAAGGCAGGGAGAACTAAATATCCCCTTGGAATTACTGATTGCTAGGGTAAAATATGGAAAGACCATCAGCATTGGCTCAGTCATCTCCAAGTCTGTGTTTCTTTTTTTAAAAAAAAAGAAATTATTTAGACTAGAGTTAGACATAAAAAACAGACAATTTTCTCAACCCACCCTCATGTTATCCCAAATTCCCCTGCTTTCCCCCTCCCCTCCAACCCACATTAAACCATATTCTGGTCCCATAAAGGTGCATTAACTCCAACCATCTTCCATTACAAATTTTAACAATTTTAAAGTGCCATATGCTACCTTGCACCAAGCAATGTATTGGTGCTTTAATTACCACTTTCAATATATATTAACATACTTAATGGCGGTTTGAGCCCATCCCACATGTACTTGATTCAAAATATAATGTGCAAAAACAAACAAAGTGTCAAGCGCCTAATTAATAATGTCCTACAAACTTCCCAATTCTATTGTAATTCAGGTACATCCTCCCTATCTATTTAATACTATTAAACAAATACCTGAATGTACCACATTCATTATACCATTCAACAGATTTCAGGTACCAAATACTATTATCCGTTTAACACTATATAGTTGTTTTCATCTACTGGTCACCTTACATTAGCTGCATATATAATACCATTGAACCTGTCTCCCTGACTATTTATTTCAAAGTGCAAAGTGCAATACTGTTAAAGTGTCAAGTGCCACGTAATAAGCAGCAGTCTATTCTCACATTTCAGTTCAACCTTGAATACTTCCTCATGAATTGCTTGATATATATAACTTTGAGAAATTACACAATGCCTCAAAGTGCCATTAAAGTGCTTGATGTCTATATTCCTTCTGGTATCCAAAAAAGTCCACATCATTCCATCCAATCTGAAACAGGCTTCCAAATTTCCAGATGCAAAAACAACAGTTGATACACAGAATGCAGAACAATGTTATACATTCACCAAGGACATTGATCTGGGCCTAAATCCATCATTTCTTTGCTCACCATGGCAGTCCAGTGTGAACCGAGCCATATGCACATCAGTCTTGACCTTGTGCCTCATGGGAACAGTCCAGCCCAAACTGCCAAGCCAGGTCCTCCCTGGACTGAAAACAAGCATTCTAGGACCGGTTTCTGGGGTTCACCCCTCTTCAGCCAGGATAGCTTGATTCCAGTGGCATGGAGAGCACGGGACCGATGTCTGGGCATACAAGTCCCACTTGTGACAAATGCAAAAACAACAGTTGATGGACAGAATGCAGACCAATGTCATACATTCTCCCCAGTACATTGATCTGGGCCTAAATCCAATGTTTTTTTGCTCACCTTGCCATTTACAGTTTGAACCCAGCCATATGCAAATCAGTCTTGACCCTGTGCCTCATCGGAACATTCCAGCCCCAACTGCCAAGCTAGGTCCTCCCTGGATTGGAAACAAGCATCCGAGAACAGGGTTTTGGGGCTGGGTCCACACTGGCATGGCATAGTGGGCAAAAGAACGATGGATTTAACCCAGATCTTTTGACTGGGGGAGAATGTTTACATTGTCAGCATTCCATCCATCATTTGTTTGCTGTTCCATATTTCCAGACCCTTCTTTTTTGCCCTACTTCCCTTGCATCTTTTCTAAATTATATGTAGCCGTCAGTCGCACCAGCACTGCTGGATAGAGGGAGGGGACGGGTCCAGCCATGATGAAGCAATACATAACCTATACACCACCATTGATATTATCACAATTGCACCTCCTTATTTTTCCGTTAGGCTGTTATTCCAAACAGAATTGCTGGTGTGTTCATCTCTATCTGTACCGATAGTTTGTCCTTAGGAAAGCTCTCTTTGGCTTTGATCAGGGGGGTCAGCTTGTCAGATGTTGCAAACATATGGATAATATCCGCCTTATAATGAGATTCTAGCAAACAATAGACTCCCTTTTCAGTGCTCCATTTTGCTATTCTATTTGGAGTATAATAGAGCCCAAAACATGTCTTATAAAATTGGTCAATATTAAAATTGTCTGGGTATTTTGAAATATCTTTTGAAACATGACCCCTGAAATCTCTAATCTTTCTTGCCATTTAGCAGAACATACATTCAGAAGCTTATAGATGGTCCCAATTCTAGGATGGGTGGGCACAATAAATCCATCCATTAGTTCGCTTCTCTCAGGTAGATGCGTTTTATCCATTTTTTTTGTAGAAAATCCCTAATCTGTAAGAATTTCAAAAAATCCCTAGATGACCCTCTCAAAAGCCTCCTCAGCATCTAAAAAAATGGCTGCCATAGGGTCTCCTGCCACTTGACTTAGATCAAATAGGGTGATAACTCTTCGAACGTGTTCAATAGTTCCCTCTCCTGGAATAAAGCCAAGCTGTCCCTCAAATACCATTTTACCGAAAACCTGCGAAAGTTGTGTTGCTATTACTTTAGAATAAATCTTAACATACCCATTGTTTAAAGTTATAGGATGATAGGAGGCCAGCTCCTGAACATGCTTGTCTTTTTTGGAGAAGACTACAATTTTGGCTAATGCCCAGGTTTTTGGTGAGGTAGCCCCTTCTGATATCTGAGCAAACATAGCTATCAGGATCTCTTTGAGTTCTTCCATGAAGGTGTTATAAAATTCAGTAGGGATTAGGGCCGGTCATGCCACCTTCCTCCTAGGAAGGTTTACCATTCTATCCTCTATTTCTCTCCAGACGACCTGGGATTCTAGCACCTCCCTCTCATCTTGTGCCAATACCTTCACCTCACAAGTGTCCAAATATTTACCTGTTCGGTCTTCCATATCTCCACCCACTCTTCCCGTATCCTCAGTATAAAGTGATTGGTAGAATCTAAAAAAGGCTGCCCGTAGATCATTAGACTCTGTTACTTGCCCCATTACTGGATCATTTTTTGCCAAGAGCTCACTATGTGTCACCTCTGTTCTTGTCTTGATAGCCAACATAGACTTCCTGCCTATGAGCTGTTGCCTTGTCTAGAGCTTTCCTTAATAGTTCTCCTTGAAATTCTGCCTTTGTCAGGGCCACCTCCTCTTGTACTTTACCTATTTCCAGGTTTTTACTTAAGGCTTCAACTACTCTTTCCTCTGCTTGGACTAGTTTTTGCAGTCTTAGATTCCTAGGATTTTTTTCCTCTTTCCTTTTCCTACTCGAGAACTCTATTGTCTTGCCCCTCACCCCTGCCTTTAGAGTGTCCCAAACTATTCCTAATGATGCCGACCCCGAATTTCTCTGTAAAAAATCCAGTATCCATTCTTTCACATGCCCTACATACTTTTTGTCTAATGACAAGGCCCTCTCAAAAGTCCATGTAGAGGCTCTCTCACTTTGCCCTCCCTGCTCTAGCTGCAGTACCAGTGGGCTGTGATCGGGTAATACTCTAGGGTGTCGATTAATATTACTTCTTCCCACCAGTGTAGGGGATGCGAAAAAATGAGCCAACCGAACATGCTTCTGGTGTGGGGGCGACTAGTAAGTGAACCCATGCTCCTTCTCCCTCTGTACAGACCATACATCCACCAAGCCATATATCTGGCATAGATTACAAAGGGCTTGAAACACTTTTGGCTTCCTACACCTATACTATTGATCCTGTTCCCATTTGGAGTCCAAATTAATACTAAAATCCCTGAACATAATTATTGGCAGTGGCTAGTGTACTAGTTCATTTGTTAGCCATTCCAACAGGGATGTATCATCCACATTACTACCATAAACTGAGCATAGGGTGAAGTCTAGATGTACTGGGGTCTTCCCATTTGTAATGACCCATCGGCCTAACCCGTCTATGTGTATTTTCGTGAACTGAATTGATCTCCTCTTGGATAAAATCGCGAACCCCCTTGTTTGAGTCCCTTGCGTAGTAGTGAAGAACTTAACAAGTCCCAGTATTCAACTCTTGAAAAACCCTCTTTTATATTCCCCTCATAACTCAAAGTGCCACATGCATAGAAAAGTATACAATGTTAAACACACAGTGAAAACAAGAAAATTAAAAAAACATTGTTTGTTGTTTAAATAATGTTTTTTTAATTTTCTTGTTTTCACTGTGTGTTTAACATTGTATACTTTTCTATGCAGGTGGCACTTTGAGTTATGAGGGGAATACAAAAGAGGGTTTTTCAAGAGTTGAATACTGGGACTTGTTAAGTTCTTCACTTCTATTCTCCTTGTCCCGAAGTGGATTAATAAGGAGACCTCCCTTTTTCTTTCCCTTGCGTAGTAGCCCCAAGCACAGTGTACCCAAGATATTTTAGCAAATCTTTCGAGGACCCATGAAAGTGGGTCTCTTGCAAGCAAACAATGTTTGCCTGCAACATTTGAAGACCTTGTGCCATCACGTGTCCTTATTTGCATCATTTAGACCACAAATATTCAAAGTTGCTATGCTTATTCTCCCCATCCGCTTCGTTGCATTTGATTGCCCCCTTTTTCAACCTTTCTACATATAGAAGATAAAATCTTTGCTGCCACATGTTTCAATGCTATTACCCAACCAATGCCCTTTTCCTGTGCAGTTATTCCACCCTTTGTGTGAGTCGCCCCCACCCTCCCATTCTCCTCTCCCCCACACTCCCCTAAGAAAAAGGCAGCTGCCTCCCATCTCCCTTGAGCCGTGAATTCTCCCCTTAAGAGTTAAAGCTGCACATCGTGCCTCTAAAAATTATCTTTAGTCTGGCCGGATTTTGCAGGAAGACCTCTGCTCCAAGCTTCTGAAAGAGAGAGAAGAGTTCCCTTAAGCACCATCGTCTTTCAATTGTTGCATGTGCAAAGTCTGGGCACACAAAAAAGAAACCTCGTTGATCATTTTTGGAGCGTTGGGACAAGCTTTATCAAAAATCATTTGTCTCAGCAGAAAGTTTCCAATGTATATCAGCATTACTCTGGGTTTCTCATCATGATTCTGGATTTATCTTCTCCTGACAACGGGAAGCGGTGGGCCCTTTGTATTTCCATATCCCAATTCCAACTTGTTTGTTCAGGAAATGCGTCCTTTAAAAGTTTTACCATGTAGACTCTGGGATCGCTCCCTTCAATGTCCTCCGGAATGCCCAGAAATCACAGATTATTCTACCTCTGTCGGTTTTCATTATCTTCCAGCTTAGTCATGACATCTACCATGGCCACACCTTGTTCCTTGCCTTGCTCTTAATCAATTCCATGTCCTCTTCCAGTGTCTCTGTCCGCGCCTCAACCGAGGTTATACGGTCCGTGATTTCCCCACATGTTTTATTTAGCTTGCAGATTCCAGTTTGAACTTGTTTCGGGGCAATCCTGGCTCTGCAGCCCTCTTTTCTATTCTCTTCCTGCATCTGCTGGATTGATTTTAAGATATATGATAGGGAGGGTTCTTCCGTTTCTCCCGGGTTGTCTCCTTTCTCTGTTTGAGGCATAATCTTTATATCTGAGTAATCCCATTTAAGTTGCTTCCTTGTGCATTTTTTAAATCTTCCTTTTGTGTTTTTTCTTTTTATCCCTTTTATTTTTCTGCGTTGTTTGGATTGTTTGGGAGGAGGTGCTGAGACAATCCTCAGAAATAGAATCTGCACTTGATGTTCTATCCTCCAGCTCTGATTACTCGGACTCCGGTAATGAATAAAATGTGTCCACACCGTGGCTCTCTGGTGTCAGAATACCAGCTTGTGCCATTAATTTTATAGACATTCTCGTGCTCAACTGTTTTGGTTGGGTCATCCCGCTCAAGATTTCAGCCCCCAGGCTTGTCTTTTTAGTATAGTCCTCCTCCACCTTAGATGTTTCTTGAATTTGTTCCTCCATTCCTTGTGAGATTTTTCCCTCACTGCTATTTCCTGCCTTGCATTAGCTGAAGTGAGAATCTTCCCAGTTTGATCCTCCCCTTTGTCCATCCAGGGGCTCCTGGCTTCCTCCTCCATGATGGCAGCTTCTTTCCTCGGATCCATCAGAGTGCTGTCATCCCCCTCCTCTTGCAAGTTACCTTTCTCTACTGCAGTCATTGATGTTACAGTTGGTTGGGCCGGCCCCCCCTCTGCTTGTGCTGTTACACCCAGACTCAGAGCGCTTTTCTTTATGTCGATATCACGCTGCTTCTTACCGACTCTGCCGCACTGTTTTGGCTCCAGCGAGGTATTACCATTGTCGTCTGAACCTCCGCCTCTTCCTTGCATTCAATTGTTGCCGGTGGGGACCGAGCCTCGTCCTCGCGCCATTCTCCCTTGTTTCATAGCCATCGGCGTTTTCCTCTCCTGCTGCCGAATCCTCTGCTTAATCCGGAGGAGATACTCCCCCAGCATTGCCATGGTAATCCTTATCACAGATTCCAGCACGTCCCGCCACCAGCCGCGTTCTTCACTGCTTGCCGGGTCTTGCAGTTGGTTGTCGAGTGTCCGATCCATCGAGGGAGATGGAGATGGCAACCGCTGCAGCTAGCCTCATGCCATCTGTGCCTCACCTTCCAAGTCTGTGTTTCATCATAAAATCAAAATATTGTATGGAGATAGACTGCCTCAGCAGTTTAAGGTTTTCTCACCTCTAAAGTCTTTCACATAAATATTGACTTAAAAATATTGAAGAACAATATTATTTGGTGCACAAATATCATAACTACAAAAATATCAGTGCCAAAAATATCAAAATTAACTCTATCATGTTTTACTGTTTTACAATAATATCAAAATGTGATATATAGTTTAGTATATTATCATTGTCATATGTTGTTTTATTGTATTATATTATGTTTTGCATAAATAGTAATAAAGCAGCGTATCATCTTTTGGAGATGTTTGTTTTGTTGGTGGTGTTTTTTAAATGATATATTAACATAATAATTTATGTATTTGTTTACATGTTTAATAAAGTTTTACATGGTTTTTGTGAACTTTTATTTCAGGTTGTTGGCTTTATTGTGGCATTGGGTGTGAATTTCTAATATATATATAATTGAATACTGAGTCATTTGTTTGAATTGTTCATTCTTTAGTATGTTTAATTATTGTTTAAATTATTTAATACATTTTTATTTTTGCTGAGGGGTTTATTTGGTGCTTGGGTGAGTAAGGTTTCAATAAAATATATTTACTCAATTACATTAATTGAGTAATTAGTATAATGCTAATTTTGATTTTAGAAATTATTTTATATGTGTTTAATTTATTTTAGTTCAATAGAAATATCTGTTTACATATTTTCCTAAATAATTATTTTAGCATTTTTATTTATTATTGAGTGCCTTGGAGTTTGGGTAGATAGTTTTAAAGTGTATATTAATTATTCATTGATTAATGTAGCTTATTTATAATGTTGTATGTTGCTATTTATTTGTAAGGTCATTTTCTAATTTATTTTTTGGGCCATATGGTGTATGTTGGGGAATGCATGGGGAGATGCTTTCTCTAAAAAAAGAGTTAAATTACATGTAAAAAGTAATTTTCCTTAATGTGTGTGTGTTTTGGGGGAGGCTGAAGATACAGTTTATTTTAAAAGTGATGCATTCAATATGCTGAAAAATGCATTTAGGATATATTTGCTATTTTTTTAATGATTTATATTTTTGTTTTTTATTATTATATAGTTGAGATTTTTTACTATTTTTATTTCAATTTATGAACTGATTTTTAATGTGAATTTAAATTATTTGTGTATAGCATAACCCACCTTCTCAATTTTTGCATGTTTGACAATGTTTGTGAGACAGGAGTTAGAATATTAAATGTGACACCCCCTCACCCCACTGGATGCTCTTCCCTAAATGCTTGTGGGATTGGAGTTACATTAGTAAAGTTCTCCTTTAAAGTACGCACTTTCCCCAATGTTTGTTGTAGAATAGTAAATCTGCCCCGCATGCATACACTTACCCCAATGTGTGTTGGTCTAAGGTTAGAATAGTAAACCCCCCCACAATTTTCATTTACTCCATTGTTTGTAAGACAGTGTTAGATTAGTAAATACACCTTCCAATGTATGTACGTTGCCTAATATTGGTTTGATAGGAGTTAAAAAAGTAAATTTGCCCCTACCCCATGATGAATTTCTCAAATGTTTGTAAGACTGAAGTTAGTAGAGTAAATACCCCCTGCACCCAATAATGTATGCCATTTCCCAGTTTTTGGAAGGCTGGAGTTAGATTAGTAAATTTCACTCTGTAACTAATAGGAGGACATTTTCTACAACATTTGTAGGATCATAGAAAAGAAAGTTAATTTGTTTTTGTTTCTTTTTGTAGTGATTTTGTATTGGAGTTAGTTTGTTCCATGTTAGTTTATACTGGATTTCTTTTAAAGATACATTGAGTGTAGAAAATGTGGTCTCCAGTTGGCAGAGATATGCACCCTGTCCAATAGGAACGACCACTCTAGCCAGGATAAGTCAGATGCACACTAAAAGATAACTTGTGCTCACCCTCTGGTAGCTTGGTGCATGGCAGCCAGGCTTATATGAAGAGGCAATGTGTAAAGTATTTGTGAAATGCAAACACACACACACAGGGTTAGGAAAATAGACAACACATTTATGAGTAAATCAAGACTAAAATGAGAAAAACCCAATAAGTAGAACTGGAGTTATGAATGCTTAAAGAATATTTCAAAATATAGTGCTCAGAGTCTTACAGCACCAACCTGGGATATCTTGTCATGCTAGACCAGGGTAAATCCAAAGTTCAGGCCGACCACGAAGGACTTACACAGGTCCCACTGAAAAAGTATCTTGGATGGACGAGTGTCAACATTAAAGACTCGATGCGAGGAGCAGAGGAGGCAATGCATCATTGTCTAACACTTGGATGAGGGTGATGCTTCAGTTTGGATTCACACAGTCAGTGAGGCTTAATTGAGGGACCCCTTGTCAATTAAGGTGATGCATCGTCATCAAATCTCGCAATCCATCGCTGTCAAGTCACGCAGTCCACAAAAGGGATGTCGCCAAGCAGAAACTACATTGGTGTCGAAGAATATGCATCAGTACCGATCAGCCTAAAGTCATTGATGCATGGTTCTGCTGGGACAGCACAGAAAAGTCACATCCTAGGGCTCAAGACTGGGTTGGCACCGCTTGGCAAGGCAGGAATCACTGATGGCATAGGCCAGGTGCTGTTGCAGGGCTGTAGGATGTCTTTGATGGCCCTGAGTTTTCAGACCAGGGGGAAGCAAGCAAGCCCTTGGAGTCACTATGGGTTCAAGTGAGATGGGTCCAGTCCTTTCCGCAGAGAAGAGGGCAGAGGATGAGAGATAATAGGCAGCACATCAGAGCTGAAAAGCAGTTCTTCCAGAGCAGCAGTCCAGCAGAGTGGCAGTCATTGTAGCAGCACAGCAGCCCTTCTTCCTGGCAGAGTTCTTCACAGGTCCAGTAGCGTACTACCTTGGTGGGGTCAGAGACCCAGTACTTATACCCAGTTGTGCCTTTGAAGTGCGATTGACTTTGAAGAATGGTATTTTGAAGTGCACAGAGGTCCTTTCTTCCCATCCCTGGCTCCATAGTATCAGTAGGTGGTAATCAGCCTTTTGTGTCATTACATGAAACTACCTATTCAGTTACAAGTGTCTGCTCCTCCTTCCTTCCTGCCCTGGAAGGGCCATCATAATGCAGATGAGTGCTCGGAAACATCTAACTTTTTTGTGTTTGTATCTGGCTAGAGGGAATACACAAAGTGAAGCTGTCACCCACCTCAACGTGCATTGGAGACAGGTCACAGGCACACAGAGCAGTAAGAGCTGAGAAATGTCCACTTTCCAAAAGTGGCATTTCTAAAATAGCAATGTCAAATCCAACTTTACCAGTAAAGAGGATTTTTCATTACAATTCCAAAGATATAAAACATGACAAAGCTACTTCTCTCTAAACAGGAATTACAACACTTCCAAGACAAGCATAACATAAAGATAAGTGTCATACCTATTGCTTAACACAGCACCCCTCCCATAGGGCTCCCAGGGCCACACTTAGGGGTGACCTATGTGTAATAAAAGGGGACGTTAATGCTTGGCAAGTAGTTTTAAATGCCAAGTCGAAGAGGCAGAAAACTGTACACACAGGCACTGCAGTGACAGGCCTGAGACTGGTTTGAAAGGCTACTTCTGTGGGTGGCACACTTAGTGCTACAAGCCCACTAGTGGCATTTCATTTACAGTCACTGGCTATATGGTATACCAATTTACAAGGAACTTACAAATAAATCCAATATGCCAACCAAGTGTAAACCAATTATGCCATGTTTGGAGGAGAGAGCACTTGCACTTTAGCACTGGTTAGCAGTGGTAAACTGCCCAGAGTCCTAAAGCCAACATAAAGAAGGTCAGAAAAACAGGAGGAAAAGGGCAAAACATTTGGAATAAACTTGCAAGAAGGGCTATTTCCAACACAAGGGTAACAGAACACACTCCATTGATTGCAGATGTTATCCAGGTGAGTATATTATGATTTTCTGTCTTTAACATAACAGTGGAATAATGTATAGATATGATGGCTCTGTGTACAAGTCCTTGTGTTTGCTTTATTTGCCCTACGTTGGCAGGATATGCCCAGACGTAGGTCCCTTGTTCAATTTGACACTGGATTCAAGGTAGCCTGGGTGATGAGGGGTGTTACCCCGAAACCGGTCCCAGGATGCTTGTTTCCAGTTCAGGGAAGACCTGGCTTGGCAATTCGGCCGGACTGTTCCCATGAGACACAAGGTCAAGACTGATTTGCATATAGCTGGGTCTAAACTGAGGTGGCGAAGTGAGCTAAAGAACGATGATGGATTCAACCCAGATCTGTGACTGGGGGTGAGTGTTTGGAAAGTTTAAGAGCTCCATTCATCATCTCCTTGTGTTTGCTCTGTGTACAATTGACCAGGTCCATCAGACCTATGAGCTGTGTTATTTTGCATACAGATTTCTCCTGCTGAAACCAGTCAAAGGGCCTGATGTAGGGTTTGGTGGATGGGTTACCCCGCCACAAATGTGATGGATATCCTGACTGCCTTATCACACATGTCATAGGATATAATGAACTTGAAATAGAGTGGGCGGAATAGCAGTCATGTTTGTGATGGAGTAACCCATCCGCCACACTCTAAATCATGCCCAAAACCTACATAGGGAACAAATGGGCCACAACAGTGGGAATCAAGATGGAATCACTTATTCCCACATGCATAATATTCTCCAAAATCTTTCAAACCTAATTATTTCAGCAGCCCCGGAAATATCAGGACATTCAGGAATGCTAATTTGGGATTGGGGAACAACTGGGATAAATCTGCAGCAGCCGTAATCGAGGTGTTAAATTTATAGGAGAACAGCCTAAACTATATGGGTGTATAGAGAGAGCAGCGCTGTGTGCATTTACACTTTCTTTTTTTTTTAAGTTCAAGAAAATTTTATTCGATAAAGACAAAAGAAAATCCAGGTGTCAAAACAAAATACATTGGAATAATAATGTGAAGACTCTTAGCAGAATAAAACAATCATACATAGCAAATATTGTAAGAGGGGAAATCTGGGTATTAGATAAAAGAAAAAGGAAAAGGGAAAGGGAAAATATGTTAGGCACTGAACATGAGAAGCAGAAAAAACATTTGAGAGGAATAAAAAAAAGAAAATGATACAATGAAGAAAAAGCGGAATGCATCGGGCAGTTAAGGAGGTTTGAGAACTTCTTGCTGCGAAGGTGAAGGGCGATACGACCGTTTAGTACATGAGTCCAAATAAAGAGTAACAGGTAGCCATAAGTCCATGCGTTTTGTAACCATACATGCTGGAAAAACATAAGCAGTGTCAAGCCTATGATTATGGCAGACATTGAACCACCACGCCTTGAAGGAAATATTGGAGAAGTCTTTCCAGTTAACCGTTATTTGTTGAAAGGCGGCGGCTAATAGCAAATCTACAATCTGAGGCTTTAGGTCAACGTTATCCCAGCAAGGGGAAAGGCTGCCCATGAAAGCGTGTGTGTGAGAAAAGGGGATACATGTGTGGAAAATCAAATTAATTTGAGCCCAAACCTGTAACCAAAAACTGTGAACATGAGTGCATAAAAATAACATGTGAAATAAAGTGGCTTGTGGGGAGGAACAGGACCAGCATGTGTGGGGGGTGTTAGGGAAGCGTTTGTGGAGATCATTGGGTGTGAGGAGAAGTCTATTGTAAATAAAAAACAAAGTCTGTGTAAGGGTTGCTGTTCTCGAGGATTTACGAATTTTGGTCCAGATTTTATCCCAAAAGGAAACTGACCAAGCTACAGACAAGTCATGCTCCCAGCACTCCTCCACTTTGGATTTAAGTCTGGGAGACTCGCCGGTGTGTAGGTACTTGTAGATAGCAGCAGCTTTTGGCGTAGTGCGTCGAAAGGAGTGAAGTGAGGAAGGGAGAGTGGAGGAAGTAGGGGGAGGGCATAACTGAGAAAGGCAATTGTATTGTATTAGGACTGTATCCTTAAGCACCTGGTAATTGCGAGCAGAGGAGGCGGGTAAGTTATAAAGGGAGCGGAGAGTATGAAAAGGTAAGAAAGAGGAGCCAGAGAAGAGTTGAGAAATCCACTGTAAACCTCTGGTGTGCCATGTTTTCCAAAAAAAGGGTCTATTTCGAATGAGTAAGGAAGTGTTATGCCAGATGGGGGAGGAAAGAAAGGCAGCAGTGGTTGTGGGAGGAGAATGAGAAGAAGATAGAAGCAATTTGGCAGTAAATGTATGAATAGGAGTGGAGATAGAAACGGGTTTACGGGAGAAGGAAAGATATTCGGCAAAGGAAAAAGGAGAGAGAAGAAGACGTTCAAATTTAGTCCATAAAGGACAAGGGGTGCCAGGGTCCTGTAACCAAAAAGAGGCTTGTCGCAGTTGGAATGCTTTATGGTAAGCAGGAAAATCAGGAAAATTAACCCCACCTTCTGATTTAGGACGGATCAGACGGATTAGAGACATTCGGGGTTTCTTTTTATTCCAAAGAAAGGACGTTAGGGTAGAATTTATCTTTTTGAAAAATTTAGAGGGGATGGGGACTGGAATGTTAGAGAGAGTGTATAGGACAATGGAAGACAACATCATTTTAATGGTATCAAGACGACCCCACCAGGATAAATAAAGAGGATGCCATTTGGATGTGAGATCTGCCAATTTTTGGATGCATTTGGACATACAGAGGGAAATAGTATCTGGGATGGTGGGGGTGATGTGCATCCCAAGATATTTAATGTTAGAGGGTTTCCATGTGAAGTTAGAGGCTGCAAAATCAGGTTTAAATGTAAATTTAGTTAAAGGAAGGATCTCACATTTATCGTTATTAAGTTTATAGCCAGATATTTGGGAATAGGCACGGACTTCATTAAGGAAGGCAAGCATTGAGACAGTGGGGTTGGAAACAAAGAGAAGGATATCATCTGCGTATGCGGCTAATTTGATGTGGGAGTCTGAGAGTTGGAAACCTTGGATGGATGGGTTCTGACGGAGCTTGGAAAGAAAAGGTTCTAGAGCAAATTAAAGAGGAAGGGAGACAAGGGGCATCCTTGACGAACGCCTCTTTTCAAATCGAAAAAAGAGGATACTTGACCATTGGCACAAACCGCTGCACGTGGGTTAGAATAAAGTAGTGAAATTAGAGATATGAATACAGGTCCAAAGCCAAACCAACGGAGGGTATGAAAAAGATAGGCCCATTCAACCCTATCAAACGCCTTTTCAGCATCTAGGGCAATAGCTGCGAGGGGATAAGGCAAAAGGCGAGATTTAGACAGAATATTGAAGAGGAGTCTGGTGTTGTCAGTGATGAAGCGACCTTTAACAAAGCCCGATTGTTCTGCGCCCAAAAGGTCTGGGAGAAGAAGATCGAGACGAGCCGCAAGAGACTTCGCAAAGATTTTATAGTCAATATTGACCAAAGAAATTGGCCTGTAGTTTTTACAGTGTTGAGGATCCTTCCCCTCCTTGGGTATGAGGCAAATGTGCGCATCTGAAAAAGAGCCTGAGGAGGAACCCAAGGTGAGGAAAGTGCTAATGAGGGAATGAAGTTTTGGGATAAGAAGCTTTGAAAAGTGTAGAAAAAATTCTACAGTGAAGCCGTCTGGGCCAGGAGCCTTATCTTTTTGGAGAGATTGAAGTGCCTTAAGCAATTCTTGCTGGGATATATCAAGCTCTAAGTGAGAGAGGTCGAGTGGAAAGTGGGCCTGTTTTTGAATAGTAGAAAAGAAATTGTCTAAGGATTGGGAAGAGGCCTGGGTTTCAGAAGAGTATAGGATTTTGTAAAAGGTGGAAAATTCAGTGAGGATGTCTGCATCTGTGTGCTTGAGAGTGGAGGTAGCGTCATAGATTGATTCGATATTCAACTTATTTTGTTTAACTTTTAAATAATTAGCCAAAATTTTACCTGCCTTATTTTTGCCTCCATATAACTTGGCACTTGATTTCAATAGATACAAGGATGCATCGTCCGTGGATTTTTTGTTAAATTTCATTTTAGCATTAATCAAGGCGTTTAGACTTTCCTGCGAACGAGAAGTAAAATAAGAATGCTCCAATTTCTTAATGTCCAGAAGGATAGCCTTTGTGAAGTTGCGAGCAGCTTTCCGTTTTTTTGCAACAAAGCCAATTATAAAGCCCTCGCTGCCGCCTTGAAGGCATCCCAAATGGTATGCATGGGGACAGGCGAATCATCATTCAAGGAGAAAAATTCGTCTGAGAAAGTAATGAAGGAGGCAGTAAATTTAGGGTCTAAGAGAAGAGAGTTGTTAAAGCGCCAACGTTTAGGACCAACTGATTTGGGTAAAATGTCCAATTGAACTAAAGTTGGGGCGTGATCGGAAAGTAAAATTGGGCCAATTTCAGCATGGGTGAGAGTTTGAACGATGTTGTGGGATACGAAAATGTAATCAATCCTGGATTGGGAGTGGTGGCACGGAGAATAAAAAGTAAATTCTTGAAGTTGTGGGTTACATAGACGCCAGGCGTCAGTGAGCTTGTGCTGGGAGATGGTTTGAAGAAAGGATTTATGTGACTTATTAGGGATGAAATGTGCCTTGGAATTTCTATCCAAAAAGGGGTCTAGGGGCTGGTTGCAGTCACCTGCTAAAACGAAATTGTCATCAATAAATCTGGTAATGTGCTGAGAAAATGAATGCCAAAAAGTAGGATCACCGGCAGTAGGTGCATAAACATTTAGAAGAGAAATTGGAACATTCTTGACAGAAAGCCTAGCATATGTCCAACGGCCATCAGCATCCGATTCCTGAGCGAGCACGGAGTGATTAAGAGCTTTATGACACAGAATGGCCACACCATTGCGTTTACCATCCCCAGGAGAATAGTAAACATCGCCCACCCAATTTCTTTTCAGTTTAACAGATTCTTCAGCAGATAGGTGGGTTTCTTGTAAAAAAGCAATATCTACATTCAATCGTGCAAGGTGAGATAGGATTCTCTGTCTTTTGATGGGAGAATTAATGCCTTTAACATTCCAAGTAAGTACTTTCAAAGACATGTCATAAGAATAAAAAGGAAAATATCAACAGGAAGAAAAAAGATGTGAGATGAACCCAGAGGGGAAGAAAAGTCCAGAGGAATTTGAAAATCTGTAAAAATCATTATAAAATAAGGTTGAAGGGAAGAATGAAGGGAAGAAAGAGAGAGTAGAAAAGGAAGAGTAAAGAACCGCTGACTTAAGAAGAGTAAGAAGATAGGCCAGAGAATGAAGAAAGTGAGTGGAAGAAGGTTATAACAGAAGAATTGTCGAAAAACAAGAAAAGAAGACACCTGTGGAACAAGGGAAACTAGTGTAGATAAGAGAGAAAAAGGTACAAAAAGGAAATCGACCATCAGGGAAAGAAGGGAAAACATACTTACGAAGGGCAAAAAATGAGGAGGGATGAACACCAAGGAGAGGAGACGAGGAGAGAGGAGTGAGGGGGGAGCGCCAACTGGAGGAGGCAGAGCATCCAATGTAAGCGAACCAACAAGTCGAGGGGTGAACGCAATACAAGTCGTGGAACCTGCAAGGAAGAAAAGACAAAAGAAGGAATAACGTGAACAAGAGGAGAAGGAAACAAAACAATGACGCGTAATGAGAGAGTATAGAAAAGACACTAACGAAAAAAAAACGGCGAAGACGGCGGCTCTAATGTGAGCGCTCCGGGTCGGAAGGGGTTTTCGCTCCACATTTGACGTCACCGCTACCTGCAAAGCACATTTTCGTGAACCGGAGACCAACGGCACAAGCGGGCTCCTGGAGGCGACACTTAACAAGCGGCGGAATGGACATTTTGCCTACATTGTAGCGGACGCGGCTGTGGGATAGTCGCGTCCGCCATCTTAGATCCTGTCACCGCGAACTGCGGCGCTCCCGTTCGGGAAGCATGCGAACCTGCCACAGAGCCCCTCATGCCTACAACTACTCCTGGTGAGGTACTTTCTACATATTGGCACCACCGCTGTAGGACTCTCGTCCATGACACTTTTTAAGTGACTTTCAGCAAAGTTTTACTCACATCTCAATGTCCTGGGCGGCCATTTTAAGCAACTGATGTTTATCTTATCTCAGGCTACCTGCATGCACACGTGGTTGCAGCCTACTCTTTCTTAAGAGTGTTCCATTTCCTCACGCTTTTTTTGTTCTCAAAGGTATTTACAATTTGGAGCTGTTTTTATGCATTGTTTCTGCACGTTTTTCTCTACATGTTCTCCTTGCATCTATAATGCTCCTTTCCTGATGGACCTTTTCTACACCACAATGTGCCATTCTTCTATACCTGAGCGCAGCGGCGTTTCTCTGCTTTCATCATCAATGTATTGAATCCTCCAGTGACTCGAGCGCTGCCCCATTCATCTGCCTATACCCTCGGCGTTCCTGAATTCTGCGCAGACAGCCTTCTTTTCCTTATTTTCACTTTTTGGAAATTTGGGTGTCCTCCTTTTGTCAAGGGCTCCTGCGCACACTTATAGCTGTCTGTAGGCTCGCAGCGACTACTACTACTGAACTTTATTTTTCCTTACCAATAACTCTTTTTATGGAAAGAAAGGCAATTTCTCGCACTCCTAAAACCCCACGCCGTGTATTCATTAAAAACTCCAAAGTTTTCTCTGCACTGGCACACCTCGAGGCTTCTCAAGCACCCGTCACTCAGATGTCACAGTCTAGCACGGAGCGGCCAGCCCAGCCTCCAGGGAAAGTCACGACGAAACGCCTTAAAAAAGCTCCTCCATCACCAACAGGATCCACTTCACTTGTCTCCATGGAGCTTTTGCTGGAGGAAATTCGTGCCCTCCGACCTTTCATGGAAGAGACTAACTCTAAGTTGCAGGTTCTTACCGATAACTGGTCCCAGATGGATGCCAGGGTGACAACAGTGGAACATTCTTTGACCTCTCTCCAAGAGTCGTCCTCCAAGGTCTCACACATGCAGTCTCAGATTTCCTCTCTTCAAAAGCAAGTCGAAGAATTGGAGAATCGAAATAGACGCAACAATCTCCGTCTCTACGGCCTGGCAGAGAATTGTGAAGGGACTGATCCCATCGCCTTCTTCAAATCATTTTTACCAAAACTTCTTCATCTGCCTGAAGGTACTACGCTTAACATCCAGCGTGCACATAGGCTGGGCCGCCTTCCTTCTACTCCCTCTCCCTCTTCACGGCCGAGAGGTGTCATCATGTACTTCTTAGAATATACTGACCTTCTCAAAGTCATCTCAGCGGCTCGTGCCTCACCTCGCCTCCAGTGGTCAGGATCCAATCTCTTTATTGCGCAAGATTATGCCAAAGCTACAGCCAGCCGTCGCAAAGCCTTTTTAGATATGCGACCAGAGCTTCGCGCTATTGGGGCCAGATACGGCCTTTTTCATCCTTGCCTGTTCAGAGTTACTCACAACAACAAGACCACGACCTACGAGGATCCTGTTCGTCTACGAAGTTTTTTGAATGCTGCACAGTCGTCTGACATGGACTTCTCTGGCTCCTCATCAGCTTTTCCTCCGTGAATCTTGTTTCATATGACTCTACTGTCGTATTCAAATTACATGTTCCATGTTTGATGTTCGCTGTTTTGTTGTTTGCCTTTCTTGAGCTTCCCAGCTTCTTCAGTTTCTATGTCCCTTTTTGACTCCTTCCTATTTCTCTTACATCCCTGTTGGATGGACAAGTAATTTTCGTTAGTGTCTTTTCTATACTCTCTCATTACGCATTTACACTTTCTAAAGTGCATGAAGGACATTTTTAAAGATATTTCATGAGCTGCAGAAGGCACAACATGGAAATATTGAGCAGTGGTTGACGCTCCTTGTTTCCAAGCTGTACCCTGTACCTCAATCATTAACTCAGTTTATTCCTGAGATTATTACATTTGCGTTACACAGTGCAATGTCATTTATAAAAGGCTTATAGCTCAGTCGCATCATACCTGCTCATGATATGGTCTATACCGTTCTTGACTTCGATAGAGCTGGAGTTTTCTTTATAGTACAGTATTTTGACTTATTCCACAACAAATGTACTGTATTTTATATGTATGGAGAGGAGGTTTTACTTTAATTGCCAACATTTAAAGATGGATACCTGCCCTAGGACACCAACCAGAGATAATGCCTAATTTGGCATCCTATGCTTAACAAATTGACAAACGTACTGATTTACAGTGATTTGTAACAGAAAGCGCTGTACAAAACCATATTGTCATGTCCACAATGAGACATGTCTTCACGCTAGACGTCAGCTTGTAGCAGAATGTTTTTTTCAAATAGTTTAGAAACCTTAATCGAGTGCACTTTTATTTCTTTGTACATCCATTTTACAAAGAGTGGCTCATATTACCTTCTAACATATCTGGGCCCTTATTAAAATAGGATTAGCTTAAACTGTTTGCACACTTGAACAGGTGCGTCAGGCGCAAGCACGGAAAGTACGCAATATTCTCATGAAAGCTGTGCCCTCAGGGCAGCTCAGAACTTGAAGGTCCCTAGGACAGAGCATGCAAGGGAACCAGGGAACAGCTGCTTGAAGCTTCAAGTCGCTCTGTGTTTCTCGCTGCCAGCAGCAAACTGACTGCCCTTTCAAGAGGGATTAGAGATCCCCTTGCAGGCGGTGCAGTGAGTAACTGCACCCACTTGCATGTTGGTGTCTTGGGGGGTCCTCAGGACTCCCTTCCACCCTTCGAGAAAGTTGCCCCCAGGGGGCGCACTGACAGTGGGCAACCATTTTGTGGTGCACGTTCAATGCACCCCGCAAGGACATGTCTGCCTCTGCAGAAGCAACAAATTTGCAAGGGGCCATGCAGCCAATACAAATAAGGGAACACCCTCTCACAATAATGCTAGGGCCACCTGTGTGCCAGCGCTATCAGTGTCACAGAAGCGGTCGCACACATGTCTGCAGCCCCTGCTGTAATTATAAAGTGCCCCACGAGTAAACAAAGCGGGCGCACATGCCAGTTGTACCCCTGGGCATTTTCCGTAATACAGCCCAAGGTGTTGATGGTGGTTCCACGGTGCGGATGTTCTACCTTGGTGAAAGAACGGTTCGAAAAGTCAACATGAGAAACACAACAGCCAGTGTCTTCTAGATCTTCAGCCATGAGATGGCCTCAAATGTGAGAACTGTATGCAATTTAAACTAGCAAAACATATATGCAGGGTGTCTGGCAGATTGTTGCTGCTTCAAATCACAAAGTCGTCTGTATTGTTTTAGAACAATACACTGTGGTTGCAATGGTTCTTTGAAAGATACAGCGTAAAGCTGAAATGCATTATCTAGGACACCAAAATAGATTCAAAGACGCTACTTTAAAAGCATAGCCCTTGAAAAGGCTATTGTTCTCTGATAATTCCTGTGTTTCCCTTCATCTGTCCTAATTTGAAACATGAAACAATGTAACCATTATGTGGGATAATGGTAATGCAAACACAGAGTCAATTAATGTGATTAACTGAATGAGTGTAAATCATTTAGTGTCAGCAGCTGCTTTTGTTATAACTACATTTCTGTATCTGAAGAAAGCCCTGACTCATATAATTGCACTGGGTGTACACTTTAGGAGAGCTGTTGTCCTTAGGTGCAATACTGTGGTAAAAATCAGAACTGGCTATACCACACGTTTCCTGGCAATGACATGTTAAAACAGACTGAAAATGTGGTGGCTTACATACCTGGCTAACAGTTCAGGGATTCTGTACTTGTATTTCTACCGTTTAAGGAACGTTTATAAATTGTACTGTAGTTGTAGCGCTTGAGAATGTAATGTCCCTGATGAAACACTAAGCACATCTGTGGCTGGGTAGCAGGCCGGAGGTATAGCTATGAATAGTGTGACAGGTTCAATAGCAGTGCGACCCAGGCCAGAGGGGTCCACTACAACCCCAAATATATCCGTTTTTTGCGTTCCACACCAGGTGATATGAGGTTCATTTTCCTTCCCTGCATTAGGGCCTGAGGCACACGAGCGGCTCCATTGTAGCAGGCTTCTTAGTTTAATTGCTGTGGATGGGCGAAAGTGTACCTGCCACATGCCTATATGGATATTCTTTTGATGTTTGTGCAGACCAGCAATGTGCACTTTTTAGGTTGAAGTATGCCGGACAGTTCAACTATCTGGTTTGCTGAAGAAATCTTGGACACATTCAGAAAGCTGACCTAGGAATGCATTCCTCCCGTTGCTTACCTTTGGCTTTGTGGTTTGTAGCTCACATTGTCTCGCTTTCTATTTGCTGGCTTTATTTGCTTTAGGCTGTCCAGCTTGAGTTTGTCCCTCCCGTGGCCCACACCTTGTTTACTGTATTCTTCTACGAACTCTCTTTCTGTAAACAGGACTTTAAATCTTTCTCTTACCTTGTCACATTTGCTGTGCATTCAAAGACAGAGGCTTGGTGTTTACTTTTCTTTCTCTTACTTTAAAGTGAGAGACTGTATGTTACAATCCTGCTGAGTATCCATGTAACATGAGAGGGTGTAGGATGTTTTTTCTTGTAGCACACAGCAAAATCAAAGTGAGCTGTGCTGGTGTTTTAGAATATATCAGAATTAGTGCAAATGAAGCACTTGTTTTGTAATTCTGAAGAGTGGTGAAAACAAATATTTGAAAACGATCAAAACACATCAATACACTAGGTGATGACATTCGCACACATTGTTTGCATGCAGAAAACATGCATTTTGGTGCAAATGTAATGAAGATTTCAATTGAGCTGTCCTATATGCGCTGGGGGTCTACCTAGGAGTTTCAGAGGAGCAACCTATAAGAACAGGCATATGCACACAACCATTGCATGTGCTCTGGATTGAGAGTCGACCCAGAAGTGACCATAATAGTTATCTGAGGTAACTGCACTATGATTTATTTCAACAGAGACGACAATGGGCATGGTTCAGTTATTTATCTTTTCTAATAGTTAAAGCATATATCTTGTTAAACAGTCCAATTTTGTAGTTTACAATTTCAGAAGCTAACAAATCTTTTACAATGTTCCTCTCAGGAGAAGCATTTCATGTGACTTGACAAGAAAGGCTGCAAGTGAAAGCAATGGGATTTAAAAGTGGGTCCCAAAGCCCGAGAAATACTCTGACATTAACAATATGGTAAATAAATAGTCCGTAGACAGGGAGTTGTTAGTGCTCAGATGCTGAAGGTGAAACCAGAGCTCGGAAGAGCTGCTGGAATGAAATGGGACAGCGTTTATTGTCAATAAAGAGCTCTGATTTAGGAGGTACAAAATTAACACTAATTGGTACACATGTTTCTCTGTGTGGAATTTCACATTCCTGAATACTGTCTATTACTTTGACGGGTTGCATTACATTTATACAGTTGTTATAACACAAGCACTGTTGCTTTTAATTAGGTGAGCGTATGTTTTCTATTTCAGGGCTGTAAAAATAATAGCTTCTACCATATTCGCACTTAGCTTAAAAAACAACCTGTCTTATTTATGGGCAAGTTCCTCCATGACATGCAATGTCCCTGTAAAGCTTCCATCCTCTGCATCTTTTCTCTCACAAGGGGCTCCTTTTCCCATAGAAGGCAAATAACGAGCAGGCCCAAGGTTGGATAATTTGCATATTTTCCACGGACAATTAACAGAACTTCGGAAATGAACGGGCCAATGATTTCAGTAAGCTTGATCCATATATGGTGCTTCATTTTCATTTCTTTAAAAAATATATATTATCTTGGCCATTTGTCACTTTTATTCACTTTTCTAAGCTGAAACACAAAGAAGTACGGGCAAAATTGGAGACATAATTAATGATCGTTTTGGAAACGAAGTATACCATAGAAATAGATTCGACCCCGCCCGTTTACTTGGGATGACCCCATCACAGCATTTAAGCACTTATTGGGTCTCCTAAGTTATAGAATTCTGGATCTTTCAGTCATTTGTGTGGGGCGAGTATAGAGAATTAATCAGAACAGTAATGCAAGTGAAGCAGACAGCAAACAGAGAATAGTTGGAAACAAAATAAATAGCATGACAGTGCCATTGAGTGCTTAAGTTATTGATATGTAAACATCAGAGAAGGATAGTAAATTAATTGAAACAACTTTTGGCATTGAAATTAGGCTTTGTGAGAGCAGTATGTGCTGTCACCAGAAGCATGAACAAATGAACACCTTACACACTAGGTATCACTTCCTGTGGTAAATGGGACATGTTGTGGAAAGCTGGAAGGGTTACTTCCAGGTCTAGCAGGGCAGGGACAGCATGGCTGGAAATAATTTCCCCAGGAGGAGAACAAGTATGGGGGGGAATTAATGTGTGCAAAGTAGAACACATGAGCTTTCAATCATGCTCTTAAATGCATAGCATTAATAAGGCTATGGCATTGCTTCATTTGTCGGTGAGAGGGTCTCCAACATGAGGCCTAGAGCTTGCCAGACTTTCAGGATAACCACTGCATGCACATGTATGATATTTGTGTAGGGAAAACCTAGCATGAAGTCAGGTGGTGCTTTGTAGTGTGCAAGGCAAAGATACAATCAGCAAATGATTGGAGGGGTAGCAAAGGGAGAAAGCATGAACCTGCAACAGTGAGATAAAAAGACAGGGCGTTTCTGGTAGTGTATTAAAGACTCATAAGGTGGATTTAATGCTACCAGCCTTGGTATTCAGCGCGTTGATGTTTAATCGCAAAAACCACTGGCTTCTGAGCAGAGCTTCTGGCACCAGCACTCTTTTTTTCTACAAATTAAGCACTGATGGTACAAGCCACTTTGGATACACTGGTCGTCGTATTGCTGTATGCTATAGTAAATTATCTAAGGTTAATTAGTTATTCGGCAACAAAATATGTGTAGGCCTATTCATAATGGCGAACATACTTGCAAAGTTATGCACAAAAGGCATTTTGGAATATGTAAATTAGTAATCCTGTAGGACTCTTACATGCGTTTATGAATTGGTTACAAAACCTCTACAATATGCTCTCTTTGCACTTTTACTAATAGGGAACTAGATAGTCACAAAGGTTTTTAAGGATATGTAAATGTACTCCTGCGGTATTATTACTTATAGGAGATTTGGCCTAATTGTTGGAGCTGCCAACTTTGGTACATTGGACACCAGTGAATCACTCAAATGCCCTCAGGGCCATGGTCACACTAGAAAAAACAGCAAAACAAAACAAAAGAGTTACTTCCCTTACTCATCAAAACTTTTTTCTATTGCCTTCTTAGGTGTTGAGAAGTTTGATATGGGAACATGGATCTTCCAACCCCAAATTTTACCAGTCACACGCAGTGTAAGAGATTATCAAAGATAACAGAAGATTAAGGGTATAAAAAGTTGTTGCAAATTGGTGAACAGACAGGGACAACAACTGATGGGATAATGTCTTGACAGAAGCTTCATTAAAGCGATAGACAGCATATACGCATTAATTGTTCACATCATATTTTCTCTACAGAATCATTTTCAAAAAGATAGATCTTCAGTGCAGATTTGAAATGATTTTTTATTGAGAGACTGCCATCCAACCCAGAACATGAGCACTCAACAGATGAGGTCAAGGCAGATGACAAAAGTAGAGATTGGGAACTTGGGGCCCAATGTACAACGGTTTTTAGAGTTCACAAACCCTCTGAACCGGTGTCGACAAAAGTAATAAAAAAGAGATAGCATCTTTTTATTTGGATGAGGCGTGTTGGAGGCATCCTTTCCAAATATTGAATCATGTGTCAATGTTTTTAGACCTAAATCTGGTCGAAAAAGTTGATATTTTACAGACACCTCAGAGGAGATGGTAACCCATTCACAAAAGGCAAGGGTACCCCTTGGGCCCCTTACAATTAGGGAATGCAAAAAAGTTGTTTTATTTTTTTAAACACATTCCCTTTTTCATTAAGGAAAACAGGTTGAATTAAAAAAAAATTAATTAAAGGAAAGCAGAGACATGGTACTCTACTCATCTCAAAAAAGGTTTCTTGAAGAAACAGTCATTTCCTTTTGACTTACAACAGCTCCTTACTGTGATCTGTGGTTTTGAGCCATGCTTCAGGGTACCAAGAAGCTGTTGAGCAAAGCTGCCAATTTGCCAGAATACAATGAAAGACAGAAACCAGGTTATTATTCAATTCTTTCTTGCATCAAAAAGTTACTGGAAGACTATGGGACAGAGAAGTAAACTGGTTCCTTCTGTATGGACATTTGTTTCCACTCCATCGCTGGGAGTTTTCCTTGCCTCTTTGGATCTACTAGATGCATACTTACATATTCCATACACCCAGTAAGAGTTTCAAAAGTAGCAATCTTTGCACTGGACTGGCACTACCAATTTCAAGTCCTCACATATGAACTGGTTTTGGATCCAAGTCTTGATAAATATTCTTGCTCTGCTGGTAGATATATTGCATTCCAAATGTGTTCTGGTATTCCTGTACCTGCATAATTGGTAAATTTGTTGAACTTCTTTTCACAAGCGAGTTGAGGATGTTTAGCTGGTATGCAAGGTCCTGCTTTTAACATGTATTTCTGCTGAACTTCGACAAATCTCATCTAGTTCCACCTCACTTTATCTTGTGGTCTTCAGCCTTTCTCTTTTGTCCCAGTCATGATCTTACAATTTCCTCATAAATATTGTTTTGCCAGGGTTAGCAGTATATTCTCAGGCATGCCAATAGGCAGAGCTTCAGTCATTTCATACATCTCTTCTTGGAACTTGCCAATAGTTCCCTGGGACCTTCACCAAGATCCTTTCGAACTTTTAGAAATTGCCTCATTACTCTACATTATTGTTATACTAGTTCTTTTGTTGCAGTCTGCTCTGGCTGTAGTCTGATAGAATTCGGAGCTCTCGTGTGATGTACTATCGTTCCTCAGTTCTTTCCCAATAAGGTAGTTTTGAGACCCAGTCCGGAGTTCCCTACCAAAATGCCATCAAAGTATCATCTGTCCCATGATTTAAATACCTATTTTACCCTTCTCCAGCCTTGGAGGAGAAAGTGGAATTACATACAAGGATTTACAAAGTTCTGTCTTCGTGTATCTAGGAAAGCCTTTTTTTGAAAATCTGACTCCCTCTTTGTGACTTTTGCCTGACAGAAAGAGGCAAAGAAACCTATAATTGCAACCCCAAGTCGTTGGGATAGAGTAGCTATACAATGGGCTAGAGGAAACCACTTACCATGAGATGCATTTGCATCTCTTGGTCAATATATAAGGGAGCAACTCTTAAAGATATGTAACACAGAAACTGACTTTGGAGTGTTAACTTCTGCATGCTCTTGAAGTTATTTATGTTAACATCATTAAAAGAACTATGAATGGCACTTCATTAAGTCTATTGAATTTCTTTCTTTCCTGGGTTCCCTTTTAATCAGCTCGGGTACATCCTCAATATGTTTTTGGGCATGGAATAAGCAAAAATACTCTTGGTGATGAGGCAAAAGATCAATATATAAGAGCTTTGACTGAGAAGACTAAGATCATTGTACATTACTGACAAATAACAAGTAATTATTGAAAAGTGACACCGCAGATCATTTATACATCTCTTTCTGACTCCCCTTTGTAATTTTCTGTGAAGATTGCTCTCAAATATGTGTTATATATAGTACATTGAAGAGAATTGTAAAAATGTTTGACTTTACAGATACATTATCTACTAGCTGCTAAAGCAGGGTTCTCCCTCTTTTTCTGTGAAAAGTGCTAATTCTGTTCTATTCTGTGAATATCATCCTGAGGTACTGTTATCACTATTATAATAGTGAGCCTGCCAGACAAGATTGCATTGGAGACCACCCCATGCAAGATTACCAGCAGTGATCACCTCAGTGCCACAAACATGTTTGCCACAAGTAATTTAAAAAAAGGTTGCATAACTTTAGACTATCTCTACATGGGTAATACATAACAGACATAGCTGTAATCTTCTGGATATCAAAATAATAATATGAGTCATAAGTCTTCCGGAAGCTGCATGATTTATCATTCAAATATCACCTTCAATTATATTTTACAAATCTATCATTTTTCTTACATCATAAGTTTAAGACTTTTGAAAATACAGACATTTTAAACTCCAATACACTCTTTTCAATTTTGGTATACATATATTCATCGGGCACGAGCTCCAAATTTAGTAGTCTGGACTGTACATAGGAGAGCTACTTACAGGTAACCGGAGAACTACCAGTAGCTCACAAGCTACTCATTGGAGAAGCCTGTGGTATAGTCCGGCCCCAGGATTGTTTTTTCACATTATCTTGGGGAATGATCTACAACTTATTATTGATTCTGAAAAAAAGCTTTGAATGATGGTTTTATCATTAATCTAATACTTATACTGCAGATTTTTTACAGTATTGTTTTATTATTTTATGACCATGAATATGGTTAATGTTCTGAAAAATTCATTTTAAATCTATCTATCTCTGAAAATACTTGCTATTGCTATTTTAGTGATTTTATCTGCAGAGGCTTTCTTTGGGGTAATAAATACATAAAAAGAAATTCTTTCATATACTGTTTGACTTCATTAGAGTATCAAATATGAATTAGCCTTTACATGTACACCTGTCTCACAGATGAGCATGGCTACCATCCAAATGGCAAATGACAAGTGTTAGACCCGGTACGCTTGGCTGGTAGTCCCCTAAACATTTTACCTTCGCCTCTCCTGTTTTGCTGAACGTATTTTTTTTTTACTCTGCACACTTTACCAATGCTAACCAGTGCTTAAGTACTTGTGCTCTCGCCTTTTAACATGGTAAAATTGGCTTACATAAAATTGCCATCTTTAAATTATTTGCAAGTCTCTAGAAAATCGGTATACCATAGACCGAGGGTTGGTAAATTAAATGCTACTAGTGGGCCTGCAGAACTTATTGTCCCTTGAACTGAAGTAGTACCTTGAAAATATGTCTCAGGCCTGCCATTGCAGCCTATGTGTCCACTTTTAAACTGCCATATTAACCTGGGAAAATAAACCTTTTGCCTGGTCTAAACCACCATTTTCTAATTCATATAGGTCAACCCCTAGAGTAGGCCCTACACAATCCTTATGGCGGGATGCATTGTATTATGTATTCACATTTTTTACTACGTGGTGAAGGGATTATTTTGCCTTCACTTTAAATGTCTGACTTTACAAGTTATCCTATCACAAAATGCAGGGTAAAGTGGTATAGATGCACTGGACTTTATGCTGTCCATAAAGACAATTGGTGATGGTGACCTATTTACACAATTCTTTTCATAGACCTTGGTCACCTTTCTTCGGTTGTATGTTTCAAAGCTATTTTCATTGGTTTTGTGGTGTTCTGATTTTTTAAATAAAATGTTTACAGAGTGTCTTGGATCTTCACACTGATTTTAAGTCTTGAAGATCTCACCGATTTATTACAACAGAGACCAAAACGTCGACGCTTAACCAAACATTCCCTTTAGTTATTGTTAAATTTGATTTCAGAGTTTTAGTTCCTATGTGTAGGACATACTCTGTGTGTGACATGTGATGAAGTGGGTATACATGCATTGATAACTATAAAACCTTCATGGCTAACAATCAAAATATCTGTTATATTTGTTATCAATGTATATGGAGATGTTTGTACTGAACCCCTATTTTTATACATTTAATTTGATTTGATATAAACACAACAATTAGATATACACCCGGCTGTTGAAATTTATTTTCTAAGAAGAATCTTTATAAGCACTTTGCTAATTAATTTGTGATGACACGATTGAGAAGAAGTGAAATACTAGTCACAACATTTGCAAAAAGTAAAACCCTTGTAAGTACTATTACCTGTTGCAGTTATAGAAAGTTAGCTTCTTGCCCTAACCATTTGATGCCTGCAGTCTGTTCCTGGATCACATGATTAGGTGTGTATCCTTCCAAGACAGAATAACAATAGAGGGCCTAGATGTAGGCAGGATGGGCCATCCTGACTTGATGAGGGGGTCATAGCTGCTACCTGTCACAAGTGAACTTCAAAAACTCAGCCTCAGTTTGCACATACAGGACTTCACACTAGCCTATTGTGCTTGCAGACAGACTGGGGCCAGAACAGGGAGGCAGGAAATTCCAGACACTTTTGTATGGGGAAGGCTCCAGAATGTTTCTTTTAATTCAAAGTGGATACCAGGCATAAAAAGAGGGCCCTCAGAGAAACTCTTTAATACACTCCTTGACACGTGGGTTTTACAGAAGAAGGACCACTCAGCTGACCTGCTCTACTGGTCCTGCCTGGACTGGAAGCGACCTCTCCTGCAATCTGAGAAGGAAGACTGCACCTTCACCTTTCATTCCAGGCTAAAGTGATTCCAAGGGTCTGCTGTCTGACCTACTGTTCTGAGCTACAGGATTACAACAAGTTTCAGAGACCTCTCTGTAACTGCCCAGCTGAACCTGCTGCACTAGACCTGCGATTGGACAAGAATGAGCTCTGCTGGCCTCTACTAGAGTGGGCTCCTGACCTTCAAGAGGTTTCCCTCAGGACAATGGTGTGGCATCGGTTGAGCTCCTCCACAAAGAGAAAGAGAACTACAGAAGTGTTGGCCTCTTCTCCACCATGAACAGTCCTGTTTGCACAGAGCTCCTGCGCCAGCACTGACCGCCAACATGAAGCTCTGGTGAACCCACATCTATGCACTTCAGAGACCACCTGGGATTACCAACATCATGAGATCTGTACTTTAGGCTACAGCATCAACAGCCTGTGGTGACTACCAACATGTTTGTCCAGCAACGACTGTCTGTGACACCAGATAGGATTACAGCAATGACTGCCCGCGAAGCCTAGCATGCTCTTCGTGCTACAGCGTCAAGCATCTGCGGCACTCTCCCTGCTCCTCGTGGCCTACACCACAGCAAATGAAACTCTTCATACTGGACTTTAGACAGTAACTTTTTCCGTGGGACTAACCTGGTCTCTGTATCGAGCCCGCGCTCCATCGTGGTCGGCTTGAAATTTTTGACTTTCACCCGGTCTTGCAGAATCTGATAACCTTGAGTTGCACTTTATGCTTTTAGGCCCTAAGCATACCTTATATTTTTTTAATTGCATATCATCAGTTCTGATGATTGGATTTTTGTCGTTTTGGAATCATATAATTTATTAAGTTTACTCTCTTTTTCTAAATTGGTGTGGGATTTTTCTTGTGTTGTGTTTTTACTTCATTACTGTTTGTGTGCTGCATAAATACTTTACATATTGCCTCTAAGTTAAGCCTGACTGCTTTCTGCCAAGCTGAGTTTAGAAAAGGTCTATAGCCAAGTGACAGAGTGATCACACATTTTGATATCTGGGTATGGTCAATTAATTACCATCATAAACATGTACAGTCCAACTGTATTGAGAAACTTCAAACGGTAAATACTTAGATATTCAATTTTATTGATATTTTATATTTGCATTTAATGTTTACTTATATAATTTTTTTCCTTTTTTTTTCGATTCTCTTTTTTTATTTTTTTATATATAAAGTGATTAGTATTGCAAATGAAAATCATATATTACTTATTTATAACATTCAATTTAAATTTAAAAACACATTAGAAAAAGTGCATCATCAATAGACTTAAAACTGAACAAATAGGTTGAAGGCAATACGGTAGATAACACTACGTGCGTTTCGGCTCTTGGGCCTTCTTCAGGTGACTCTCTATTGCTCTATAGGTTGTGAAAAGAAAAACATGTGTCACTAAACCAGCATAACAGATTTATATACAGTGGACATGACCAACATTAAAAAATACATATATACAGTTAGATCGCCTTATATCTAAAATAGAGCAGCACATACATGTACATGATAATCAAGAATTTCATCCGAGTCCTAACGGAATATTTGAAACGTTTGAGACATAATATTTGTATCAATCGTAGTAACATCTCTCTCATTGTTAGATTTCATATTCACAGATATATTATATACATGTCCATGGTTGAGCATTCATGAAGATAAACATTGATGACCATTGTTGCAGGTGTTATCTATCGCATCAAATCTGGAAATAGCTTTTGCCATAGTAAGAAAACTTTTTTTGTGATATACATATTGAAAGTTGAAAAAAATATATATAGAAACATCTTCTGACATAGCAAACAGGTGACAATGTAACCGGCGAAAACGCATATTGTGGGTCTTTGCAACTCAAAACATAATCAAAGAAAGAGAGAGACACAAAAACCTAATTATAGGATGGTTGTGTAAAAGGACTTGTTTGCAAAAGTAAACTGGTTCTTAGATAAAGTATACTTACAGTAAAAAAGTTGAGCCCAGACCTGATATATTGCAGAGATAAAATACCGTACAGTAAAAAAGTTGAGCCCAGACCTGATATATTGCAGAGATAAAATACCGGCAGTAAAAAAGTTGAGCCCAGACCTGATATATTGCAGAGATAAAATACCTGCTTTCTGCCAAGCTACCATAGGGTTAAGCACAGGCTAATTTGGTTCCCCCTGACAAGGATTGTGATTGTTCCTTGAATAGAGTTTCACCCCCCTTAATCAACAACCTAGTTCCTCACAACAAGTGTTGGAAATGGGATCCCTGGCTGGCCAGGGCTTTCGCCAAAGTCAGTCAGAGACCACCACTCCCAAGTCAGGGCAAGGGAGTTACACGCCAAGATAACCCCTACTCAACCTCTAGGTAACGTGGCGCGAGCAGCAAGGCTAAACTTGGAGGCGATGTAAGTTAAGTATTTGCGCACGCACCCCAGCAACAACAACCAAAGGCCCACCACAAAGGAAACTCCACACAAGGTTATATAAAAATAGCCTTTGTATTACACCAAAACACATTAGATAAAACACACACTTTACAATGTGCCAGAGGCACGGGCAGAATTTACAAGGGATATGTACAAGACAGGGCCATCTGGACCACTGTCAGGAATCAGAAGTAGCACTTTCAGAAATAGCACTTAGTACATAGAATATAGCACAAAATAGCACACCACCAGTAATTACTGGTAACCAGGACCTCACTAGCACCACCTGTACTAGGGAGAAAACAACCACCTATGTATCACAATACCTGTAGGGGTGTAAGAGGAAAACACATGATGCAATGCATAACATTCATTCAGAGGTGTAAAGGCACATGACGCATAAACAATACATTCAGAGGTGCATAGAACAGTTGCGCAAGAATCATCAGCAATAAATTACAATGCGCAGGGTGCACGTAGCAAAACACTCAAAATGTCCCTCAGGCCAACTGGCCTTGAAAGGGGCGGAATGCCCTGAGTCTCAGAGTCAGGGAAGGCTGTGCAGGCAGCACAGCACACAAGCCTAAACGTAGCAACTTGTCCACTAAGTGCTGGACAGTTGTAAATAACAGTTAGGCAAACGTTGGAGCCTCGTGGGCTCAAGAACAAAGGTGGACAAGGAGCCTCTCAGGGGCTCGCAAAGCAAAATGTGCCAATTAGAGCTCCAGCGCTCTTAAAATAATCAACAATGCCCCAGAGCCTCTCTCAGGGCTCTAAATCACGATGGGGGCAAGGAGCCTCGCTGGGCTCGCAGAAGGAAATGCCCTGAGCCACTCGGGGCTCTCCCGAACTAATGCGGGCTGGTGGAGCCTCTCTCAGGCTCGTAAATCAAATGGGCACTCGAGCCTCGCGGGCTCTAAATGAACAAAGGGGCCCCGGGAGCCTTGCAGGCTCGCCAACACAAATGGGGGCGTTGGAGTCCCTCACGGGGGACTCAGGATCAATAGGAATGCCCCACGGAGCCTTGGGCTCGAAGAAATGCCCCTAGGAGCCTCGGGGCTCCCCAAAGAAATGCAGCAGCGTTGGAGCGGCCCTCTGCCAATCGGGGCCGCTCGACGAACAAAGGACCCTGTCCCCGCACTCACCGGTATCTCGCTGGTGCTGCGGGGGCAGGAACACTGCCGGCTCTCCTCCTCTGCAGCGCGGGGCTCCTCTTCCTCGGAGCCTCGCTGGCGGCGCCTCTCTCCTCGCTGCCTGGTTGCGGAGGCGGGACTTCCGGTCGGCCTCTCAGGGGCCGCGCTGCGATTGGCCGGTCGGCCAGAACACTTCCGGGTCGTCGCGGGCAGCGCGGCGGCCCGTTCCAGGTAGGCAGGCGGGCTCCCAGTACCCGAGGAGTGGGCTCCCTCGAGGTATTTACAAATCCAAGTACGGGGCAATGCCGGGTAGGCACCGGCGCTCAAATTAAAAGTCAAGCGAGGTGGCACTCGCTAATGCCGCAAATCGGCAAAATCAGGCGGGCAGATGCCGGGTAGGCACCGGCTGCATACAGGGCGCTCCCAAGCGCTTAGGGGCCACAGAAAGCGCGCCTAGCGCTAAAAATAGAAGCAAAGCGCTATTGAGCGCTGGGGCACCAGGAAAGCGCGCCTAGCGCTATAAATCAAATAAGAGCACCTCCAGGCACTCTAAACCAAAAGCAAAAGCTCCAGCAGGGACTGGAGGCAGGCAGAGGGGCAGGGCAGGGCCAGAGCCAGCACACTGGGTCTCCAGGCAGGGAGACAGTCCAAGTGGCGGTCCTCCTGGCCCCAGCAGCAGCAACAGCCCCCTCTGGCAAGGATCCACAAGTAGAACAGCTTCTGTGGGGACACAGCCCCATTTTTATACAGAGAAATCCTTTGTTCAAGGGTGCAGAGTGGGGGCGGAACCAGTCGCAGCTGGTTCTTGAGTACTCTGTTTACCTCAACCACCCTCTCTATTCACTGGCAGGGCTTGGGTCATTAGACACACCACAGGGGGGCGGAGCCAGCATTGTGTGGGGAAAACCCAGCCCATCCAGGACACAGGTACACTCCTCCCACACATTACTCATGCAGATCTCCCACTCACCACCGGGCAGACCCATCCAGACTTCCTGGAGCCTGGCATGCCAGCCAGCTCCAGCCAATCACACGCCAGCACCCTCACAGCACACGTACAGCCATGTCTAGAAATGGCGCTTCTCTACTAGACACATACATGCTGCATACACCATCTCGCAGCATTCACTCTCACGAGTTCACACATACCAGACTCAAGCCTGTACACCCCACGCATCAGGAACTACCAGGGACAAATACATTCCCCATGCATTCCTATGGGCGGGCAGGCCTGGCTCAGCACATGCACTTAGAGTGCGCACGCACTTTCCACTGGGACACAGTGAAAGTGCGCAGAATCCAAAAATCACCATCTCCAGGTCACCATTTCAAGCAAAAAGTCTAGGGGTGAACCTGCCCTAAGGGCCCAAGTCCAACACAACCCCCTTCCAGCCAAAACGCAGGGGAGACCAATCACCACCGTGATGGACTTCCCTGCTTGGGGCGATAGAACACGGACGCGGGCCCGCAACTGCAGGGACACCCTCCTGTTCTACGCCACGGTGAACCCATGGGATTCCTTCTAAACACACTGTCTGGACCAACTGGGCTACCCCACTGGTACTCCCAAGTTGTCCGCGGCCAGGACCAGGCCCTGGGCCACCCAGGTGCCACTGGTCCATGCCAATTCGCAGAGCGGGGGGTAGTAACCCCTGGCCCATAGCGGCCATTTTCCACTCTTCCTGTCTGCAAGACAGGACTAGACTGCCACTGGTTCTCCAGCCTAAGGCCTACAACCTCAGGCGGACCAGGAGTCTCAGGGAAGGCTCTCCTCCCCCTACCTCTTCTCCTAGGGTTCCTCCTCCCTCTGCGAGGGGTACCCCTAGAACGCCATTCCAACCCAGGACTTATCCACTCAGGTTGCACCGGGGTCAGAGGTGGGCTCTCCCACCCTCTGCACCCCCTTCCAGAGGTCTGCCCTCTCCCACCTGGAGAAGTTCCTCTGGAAGAAGAACCGGTCAGGACACTGGTTACAGTCGTCCTACCCTTCAGGTCAGGCTGATCCTGAACCTGGCCTTCCAACCTCTGGTCTAAAACCTTCGGTGAAACAATTGCCTGGCACTCCAGGACTCCTGGGGACTTACACTCCATCCCCCTGAGGCTAACAAATGAGACATATGTTGTGTGACTGTCTGTCTGGCGCAGATCTCCCGCCCTCTGTCCACCTGACAGTGCGTGACGATCCCCCAGACCAGAAGTGGCGCCACCCGGGTCCCCCCAAGAAGATCTAGCCCAACTGGCTAGTCCCTGGTCCACTGGTGCATCCACTGGGAAACTCATCCCCCAATCACTCCTCACGCTGGACTCCTGTACCCTCCCTACCGGAGCGGTACTGCCAGCCTCTAGAACCACAGGAGCTCTGATTACAGACGCTCCAGGTCCTCTACTCACTAAGAGATCTTCCTCAAGTGGACTAACAGGACAGCCTAGGTCCCCAACCTGGTGTTCCCTACAGAAACCATCCAAGTCCTGAGGCAGGGCTTCGGGCGTCCGGGGAACCTCGGTCTCCCCCTCACTCCTGCTCCACTGAGCCAGGCAGTGAGTCCCTACACCCTCCTCGCTATCCTGGGACCTAGCTGGGCTACACTGAGCCTCTTCCACCACGCTGGGCTGGAAGATACCTGAACCACTACTTTTGGAGTCACTCCCTAATGACCCTAGAGAACCTTTATCACTCTCCCAGCGCTCTGCTTCCTCAGCAAGCGCCCAAGGACTAAGGGATTCAGACTTCAACAGGTGCTGGCGCAACTCTGGACAAACAACACTGAGCAACTGCTCCTTGAGAAACATATTCAGTACTCCGTCTTTCTCATCATCCGAGCTAGCCGCCAGCCAATCCCACATTGCATCAGAACAGTCATCCACAAAAAAAACCCACTTCTGTTGAGGCGGTTTCCTACTGCCCCTGAACTTTAACCTTAACTCCTCCTCTTGGGAACAAGGGACCATACGTTGGGCACGGGGTAGGGGACTGTCTGTACTGAAGTCTAAATAGCTGCCACCACTGGACTCAGCCCTCCCCGGGGAATCCAGAAAATTAAAACTGCGCGCAGGGGATAGTCTATCCTCCAGAGCTACTTTGCCCCTGGTGGAGGCCCTCTCAGCCTCCTCTATCCTTTCCTGCGCTAAGACCATCTCGGTCTCTAGCTGTTGCTTCCTAAGCTCCAGCTGCGCCATAGCCTGGGCATGCTCCAACCTGAGCTTTTCTAAAGCCAGCTGGTGCTCCCTTTCTCTCCTCCTATCTTCCAGCTCCTCTGTGGACAGGTAAAGGGATGAGGTGCTGCCTCCTACGCTGGACCCAGCAAGGGACTCCCTATCTATGGGGTCTCTACTCTCTACTGGCGTCCAGGTGCTGTCATCTTCTTCCTCCTCTTCTGAATCTTCAGGGCTCCCCACAGACCCACCACCCTCCTGGTGTGGGGCCCAGACACTTTCCTCACTGCGCTCACGATCCCAGTGACCATCGTGCCATCTGACCAGGCGGTCCCTAAGGTCGTACCAGTTTGACTCACCCCTCCCTAGGTCTCTCTCCTCACAGAACCTTACCAGCTCCCACGTACTGTAGGTATCTAGATCACTGAAATCAAAAACAAGATCCATTCTGGCAGACGTTCTAGAGAAGAGATCACACAGGGAACCTAGGGGTCTGAGCTAACACAGGAGTACACAATTCACCAGGTATCAGCAAGCTCTCTACCCCAGAGAACTCACACTCACTTGCCTAGTGCCACACACCATTCATCCACACACAACCCTCCCCTCGGACTGGTAAGGCAGTTTCTACCACCCCTGATTCCTCAACCTGACCACAAGTGACACAGGTACCGACTCTGGGCGCAGGGTAGGGGACAAATGTACTGACACAATTGCACAATGATACCTTCAGGAGAAGAAAATATGAAACTTCCAAAAAAACAATCCCCTAAAATGTGGTCATCTAACATGCAGAGTTTTGTGATATGGCCAGTTACTACTAAGGTACAAGGCAAACACAAATCCTTATCCCACCGCTTGCCGCCAATGTTGGAAATGGGATCCCTGGCTGGCCAGGGCTTTCGCCAAAGTCAGTCAGAGACCACCACTCCCAAGTCAGGGCAAGGGAGTTACACGCCAAGATAACCCCTACTCACCCTCTAGGTAACGTGGCGCGAGCAGCAAGGCTAAACTTGGAGGCGATGTAAGTTAAGTATTTGCGCACGCACCCCAGCAACAACAACCAAAGGCCCACCACAAAGGAAACTCCACACAAGGTTATATAAAAATAGCCTTTGTATTACACCAAAACACATTAGATAAAACACACACTTTACAATGTGCCAGAGGCACGGGCAGAATTTACAAGGGATATGTACAAGACAGGGCCATCTGGACCACTGTCAGGAATCAGAAGTAGCACTTTCAGAAATAGCACTTAGTACATAGAATATAGCACAAAATAGCACACCACCAGTAATTACTGGTAACCAGGACCTCACTAGCACCACCTGTACTAGGGAGAAAACAACCACCTATGTATCACAATACCTGTAGGGGTGTAAGAGGAAAACACATGATGCAATGCATAACATTCATTCAGAGGTGTAAAGGCACATGACGCATAAACAATACATTCAGAGGTGCATAGAACAGTTGCGCAAGAATCATCAGCAATAAATTACAATGCGCAGGGTGCACGTAGCAAAACACTCAAAATGTCCCTCAGGCCAACTGGCCTTGAAAGGGGCGGAATGCCCTGAGTCTCAGAGTCAGGGAAGGCTGCGCAGGCAGCACAGCACACAAGCCTAAACGTAGCAACTTGTCCACTAAGTGCTGGACAGTTGTAAATAACAGTTAGGCAAACGTTGGAGCCTCGTGGGCTCAAGAACAAAGGTGGACAAGGAGCCTCTCAGGGGCTCGCAAAGCAAAATGTGCCAATTAGAGCTCCAGCGCTCTTAAAATAATCAACAATGCCCCAGAGCCTCTCTCAGGGCTCTAAATCACGATGGGGGCAAGGAGCCTCGCTGGGCTCGCAGAAGGAAATGCCCTGAGCCACTCGGGGCTCTCCCGAACTAATGCGGGCTGGTGGAGCCTCTCTCAGGCTCGTAAATCAAATGGGCACTCGAGCCTCGCGGGCTCTAAATGAACAAAGGGGCCCCGGGAGCCTTGCAGGCTCGCCAACACAAATGGGGGCGTTGGAGTCCCTCACGGGGGACTCAGGATCAATAGGAATGCCCCACGGAGCCTTGGGCTCGAAGAAATGCCCCCAGGAGCCTCGGGGCTCCCCAAAGAAATGCAGCAGCGTTGGAGCGGCCTCTGCCAATCGGGGCCGCTCGACGAACAAAGGACCCTGTCCCCGCACTCACCGGTATCTCGCTGGTGCTGCGGGGGCAGGAACACTGCCGGCTCTCCTCCTCTGCAGCGCGGGGCTCCTCTTCCTCGGAGCCTCGCTGGCGGCGCCTCTCTCCTCGCTGCCTGGTTGCGGAGGCGGGACTTCCGGTCGGCCTCTCAGGGGCCGCGCTGCGATTGGCCGGTCGGCCAGAACACTTCCGGGTCGTCGCGGGCAGCGCGGCGGCCCGTTCCAGGTAGGCAGGCGGGCTCCCAGTACCCGAGAAGTGGGCTCCCTCGAGGTATTTACAAATCCAAGTACGGGGCAATGCCGGGTAGGCACCGGCGCTCAAATTAAAAGTCAAGCGAGGTGGCACTCGCTAATGCCGCAAATCGGCAAAATCAGGCGGGCAGATGCCGGGTAGGCACCGGCTGCATACAGCGCGCTCCCAAGCGCTTAGGGGCCACAGAAAGCGCGCCTAGCGCTAAAAATAGAAGCAAAGCGCTATTGAGCGCTGGGGCACCAGGAAAGCGCGCCTAGCGCTATAAATCAAATAAGAGCGCCTCCAGGCACTCTAAGCCAAAAGCAAAAGCTCCAGCAGGGACTGGAGGCTGGCAGAGGGGTAAGGCAGGGCCAGAGCCAGCACACTGGGTCTCCAGGCAGGGAGACAGTCCAAGTGGCGGTCCTCCTGGCCCCAGCAGCAGCAACAGCCCCCTCTGGCAAGGATCCACAAGTAGAACAGCTTCTGTGGGGACACAGCCCCATTTTTATACAGAGAAATCCTTTGTTCAAGGGTGCAGAGTGGGGGCGGAACCAGTCGCAGCTGGTTCTTGAGTACTCTGTTTACCTCAACCACCCTCTCTATTCACTGGCAGGGCTTGGGTCATTAGACACACCACAGGGGGGCGGAGCCAGCATTGTGTGGGGAAAACCCAGCCCATCCAGGACACAGGTACACTCCTCCCACACATTACTCATGCAGATCTCCCACTCACCACCGGGCAGACCCATCCAGACTTCCTGGAGCCTGGCATGCCAGCCAGCTCCAGCCAATCACACGCCAGCACCCTCACAGCACACGTACAGCCACGTCTAGAAATGGCGCTTCTCTACTAGACACATACATGCTGCATACACCATCTCGCAGCATTCACTCTCACGAGTTCACACATACCAGACTCAAGCCTGTACACCCCACGCATCAGGAACTACCAGGGACACATACATTCCTCATGCATTCCTATGGGCGGGCAGGCCTGGCTCAGCACATGCACTCAGAGTGCGCACGCACTTTCCACTGGGACACAGTGAAAGTGCGCAGAATCCAAAAATCACCATCTCCAGGTCACCATTTCAAGCAAAAAGTCTAGGGGTGAACCTGCCCTAAGGGCCCAAGTCCAACAACAAGTCAGTCTCAATTCTCTGAACGCAAACTGTCATTTCAACATAGTGATATTGCTACATTATAAGTAGCAATATCAAGCTGTATTTTTCAGCATTTCATACACAAGACATTCCCTCATGTAAAATTGCTTGCAGACAAAGAGTCAAGGGTTGGATGGGTAATATGTATAATTTTAATACACATATAATACTGAAAATGCTGCAGTGCTAGTTTTGTTCGTGCTAATTGTCTACAGAATGTATACTTATTCTACTTTGACTAACTTGATTAAATATGGATTTGGGAAGAGGCCAGTTGTAATACCAGCTTTGCAAAAGTTATCAAGAACTTCACAATGCATGGAGTAATGCATCTTAGCGCTGACCTCAGCAAATATTATTTGTGCGTGAAAGTGTATCCACACTTCTGTTTGTGACACGTTGAGCAGCATAAGTCGCTACACAAAATATCAGTATATTTGGCCCTTGACTTCTACTAAAGCTTCACCAGTGAAAAGAAGCAGATGCCTCATGAATAATATGGTGCAGTGGATATACTCTGCACATGAATACAGACGCATCCATACCTTCTTATACAATTGAAATGCCTGGAAATTAATACCATCAGTGGTGTTCTTGTAAGCTATACCTAAGCAAGATGCCAACAGTCTGAACAGTTGAAAAAGCACTAATTACACCCACATGCAAATACGAGCTTGGTTGCTGCAGTTGAGAGATCATAAAAAACAGTTTTCCTTTTTAATCTTCCTCATTGGCTTCCTGTGAATGTGTGATCCTGCATGTATGTATGTTACTTATGTTAGCATATTCCACTGTATGTGTGCAAGCGTTTTGGGTTTGTTGCAGAAAATATGGGCGTATTTAGATGTGCGCTTGTGTTTGTAGTACACACTTTTTCTGGGCTTGTCAGTACTTTCTCTCTAGAGAGAGACAGAGGGAGAGAGAGACCCATATTTTTTCAAGCAAACCCACATGCAAGAGCGGATTCACACACAAGCACAAGTAGAGTGCAAGATGCTAACATAAATGCATGCGCAGACAGAGCCACATGCACATTCACGGAGAGCAATTGAGAAGGATTAAAAAAAATTATATATATATATATACAAATATTCGATATGAGCGTGAATACTATCGCGACTCCCACCTCGCGAACAATTGCACCCGCCACAAGAGTACAGCAGCTTTGTGGGAACTTGGAGCATGAAAATTTATGCTGCTTGAACCGCTGATGTGCTGAGGTGGACCGCCGTCCTATCGGGACGCGAGCTATACAAGCCTGAGGACGCCGACCTATCTGATTGACGCCTGCGGATGCATGACGGACACATCAGCTGGCGAGGGGAGCCCGGGACGAGCCTCGGGTAGCCAATGGGGCGTGGCAGTGGGATTGCGGCATTGGCCAGAGGAGTGTAAGCAACCAGGCCATTGGCCCGGCATCAGCCAATATGAACTGAGGACATTGTGATATAAAGCAATGAGCAGACTCTTAACACGCAAACATTTCTTATAACTGATGAAGGCATTGCGCCGAAATGCATCTTATAAAGGGATGTCTGCAAGCTATCCTGTGTCCCCGTGAGTGCTTTACACCTTGTGTGTTTTGAGCGTGAATACTATCGCGACTCCCACCTCGCGAACAATTGCACCCACCGCAAGAGTACAGCAGCTTGGTGGGAACTTGGAGCGTGAAAATTTATGCTGCTTGAACCGCTGATGTACTGAGGTGGACCGCCGTCCTATTGGGACGCGAGCTATACAAGCCTGAGAACGCCGACGTATCTGATCGACGCCTGCGGATGCATGACGGACACATCAGCTGGCGAGCGGAGCCCGGGACGAGCCTCGGGTAGCCAATGGGGCGTGGCACTGGGATTGCGACATTGGCCAGAGGAGTGTAAGCAACCACGCCATTGGCCCGGCATCAGCCAATATGAACTGAGGACATTGTGATATAAAGCAATGAGCAGACTCTTAACACGCAAACATTTCTTATAACTGATGAAGCCATTGCGCCGAAACGCGCCTTATAAAGGGATGTCTGCAAGCTATCCGGTGTCCCCGTGAGTGCTTTACACCTTGTGTGTTTTGAGCGTGAATACTATTGCGACTCCCACCTCGCAAACAATTGCAACCGCCACAAGAGTACAGCAGCTTGGTGGGAACTTGGAGCGTGAAAATTTATGCTGCTTGAACCGCTGATGTGCTGAGGTGGACCGCCGTCCTATCGGGACGCGAGCTATACAAGCCTGAGGACGCCGACCTATCTGATCGATGCCTGCGGATGCATGACGGACACATCAGCTGGCGAGTGGAGCCCAGGGACGAGCCTCGGGTAGCCAATGGGGCGTGGCACTGGGATTGCGGCATTGGCCAGAGGAGTGTAAGCAACCACGCCATTGGCCTGGCATCAGCCAATATGAACTGAGGACATTGTGATATAAAGCAATGAGCAGACTCTTAACACGCAAACATTTCTTATAACTGATGAAGGCATTGCGCCGAAACCTGTCTCATAAAGGGATGTCTGCAAGCTATCATGTGTCCCCGTGAGTGCTTTACACCTTGTGTGTTTTGAGCGTGAATACTATCGCGACTCCCACCTCGCGAACAATTGCACCCGCCACAAGAGTACAGCAGCTTTGTGGGAACTTGGAGCATGAAAATTTATGCTGCTTGAACCGCTGATGTGCTGAGGTGGACCGCTGTCCTATCGGGACGCGAGCTATACAAGCCTGAGGACGCCGACCTATCTGATCGACGCCTGCGGATGCATGACGGACACATCAGCTGGCGAGGGGAGCCCGGGACGAGCCTCGGGTAGCCAATGGGGCGTGGCACTGGGACTGCGGCATTGGCCAGAGGAGTGTAAGCAACCACGCCATTGGCCCGGCATCAGCCAATATGAACTGAGGACATTGTGATATAAAGCAATGAGCAGACTCTTAACACGCAAACATTTCTTATAACTGATGAAGGCATTGCACCGAAACGCGTCTTATAAAGGGATGTCTGCAAGCTATCCTGTGTCCCCGTGAGTGCTTTACACCTTGTGTGTTTTGAGCGTGAATATATAGAAATATATACATATATATATCTATATATATATTCACTGAAAAAAACATAGGTTTCAGGCAGGTTATAGTTAGGAATTAGCATTTAAAAAAACCTTAGAAATTCACTGAAAAAACATAGGTTTTAGGGGTGTTATAGTTAGCTGGACATTTCACGCATACAAAACCATTGAAATTCCTCGGTTATAGTTGGTTGTACTGACTGTAACTCTCGCGACCGCAATCCACTGGTGATGATGTCACATATTACATCATTGATGACATGGTCAGTGACATCACTGATGACATCACTGATGACATCTCAAATGACATCACTGATGACATCATCCAGTGAATGTGGTTTGGATCCATAAGTCAATTTGCATTATATATATACCAATCTGCATTGAAGAATGAGTGGATGTATAAGTGTCTGGATGGAGGATTTAGTAGCAGTGTGATTAACTGTTTACTTGACTAATTTATAGTGTGCCACTAAATATATTGGATAGTGAATAAACTGTGTGAATATCTATATTATTTTCTCAGTTGTTGTGTAAGCTGCTGCACCATTTAGTTACTAGCTACATAAAAAGTATATATTAGTTATTGATTCATTAACTGATTATTTGTATGGGAAAGTGAATGTGTGTATGGTTCGGTGGTGGGTGTATGACTGCCCAAAGATGTGTCAATAGTTGATTCAGTAGGTATATGACGTTAAGACTAGATGTTAAAATAATTGTTTGGGTGTATGAATATGTATATAGATGTGCTGATGAGCAAATATTTCTCTCAATGGTACATGTCCAACAAAATAGAATACTAAAAGGCAGTGTAAGTGACATTTGTTCTATATAAATAAGTATACATAAGACTCAGTGATTGCATGGGTGGCTGTATGGATATCTATATACTTGTAATAGTGATTTTATAACACTAAGTATGAGTTACTATCTATATGAATAAAAGAAGTGGTGTTTGTATAAGTGTGTAGCTGAGTAAATAAAAGTATGATCCATTGTTTGCATAAGTGAGTAGGATGACTGCATAAGTAAATAGAATGTGTGCTGGTGTGTAATGTCAATATAGGTGTATAAGTATATTTGATAGTGTTCTATTGATCATTAACAGCATGTATGAGTGAATCTATAGGTAATGGATGACATGTTTGTGTAGATCTAGGAATGACTGAGTGGGTTTTTAGATACTTGTATTGGTGTGGCAATGGATTCAAATATGGTACTCTGTATTTTACAGTGAGTGATGAAAGATTATAGTAGTGTATGATGAGGTGTATCTGATTGTCACGTGGATGATGTCATCAGTGATGTCATTTGAGATGTCATCAGTGATGTCACTGACCATTCCATGAATGATGTAATATGTGACAACATCACCAGTGAATTGCAGGCGAGAGAGTTACAGTTAGTACAACTAACTATAACGGAGGAATTTCAATGGTTTTGTATGAGTGAAATGTCCAGCTAACTATAACAAAGAATGTAGAAAATTGCGGCAAAATGTACTTCCACCACCGGCAATACCAAGTACCTCTGGGACATCCCCTTTAACATCGCCACCAGACATACGTCCCCATTTTGAGAAAGTTAGAATGCACTACGTGAAATGCAATCGTTTAATTTGTTATGGGGGGCAATCAGTAGACCTAGTTTACAGAGCAATTGATAACCATTGATACTAGTTTTTTTCCCCCTCAAAGTTCATATAGTCCACTATGCAACAGTGAATGGTTTGAGTGCAGCCCGCTCAGACCGCGCTTCATCGCAGGGTGAGCACACAATAAACACCACATGTACTTCTAACTCAGTACACCGTGAATAATCGCCACGTGCTCTTGTTAAGGCAAAATTCAATAGTCAAAACACATTTTTACCAGTGCAGCCTGCCTGAACCACGCATCATCGCAGGCTCCACACAAACCGCACCTACTTCAGTGCGCCACAACTCATGAACCTTTTAAGATAGAATGTTCTATATATTATTTCACATATAATGTTTGTACAACATATGTCATAAACCGTTATGATTAAATATCTGTATATGATATCATAATTACTAATCTACTTGTTACCAACAACAACATAATAAAATGGAGTCGAGCAGACGTCCCGTACCCACTTCAACTATCTATCTGTATCTGTGTATTTATTGTGTTTGTAAAATGCTGCTCCTCAGCCCTACCACATTTTATTGTGCTATAAATAGCGTATGCAACCAACTTACCTGTGACAGTCAGCGTGGGCTATTCCTCTTTTTTTTTAAAGTATATTTATAAAGCGCAAAATCAACCCAAAACTATACCAGCAATTTACATGAGCACCATATTTACAATACATTTTCAGGCACGTCTACAATAACAGGATGTGCACGCAACTCCGAGACTCGAACACTGATTTCCAGCATCAAGTTGTACAGTGTACCTGAATGACCACATACGTATGTATATCAGCTGCCCTTCATGTGCCAAAAACTACAATTTAAACCCTTCACAGCTCTGTATTACTACAGCTACAACACGCCACTGAATGTACAATAAACATTCATAATCACTGAAATACGTCATGTCTACCATATTTTATGTATGCAACTATGAGCGAATATAGAGTCAGTGAAACCCCGTACCTTCCATGTTGGCCAAGTTGTGGAACTTTACAAATATAATCACACATTTGCTTGTAAGACCCGGGTGACGTCAGCACTACAAAACAGACACCAAAATAACTCAATTTCACATATAGCTCACGACGTGCGCATGCCCATAGCTTTGGAATCATGCTTCAGAGCCTTGCACAGCACTAGCGTACGTCAGGCCAGCCCACTCCACCTACGCTACCAGGAAAACACAAAAATGAAACATGGCCCAGATTTCCATTGTAGTGATTTCTTAGTTACAGGTCTAGTTGTCAGAACGGCACACACACTCCCTCATGGCTGGTATACACCCACACCACACCCATCAAACGCATCCGTCACTACACACGTGAACGTACCTATAAAAAAGACGGGGCGCACATGCTGTATGCCATTTTAGAGTTGCACCATCCTTTATGCCCGCCACTCCTATCTACTCTGAGTGTTCTGTTGAGCTACCACTCCCATCCCACCTACATAGCATTGTCACATGACTGTAACCTATCCCTGCCACCTCCACCCTGCCTCTTCACATTCCATGCCCCTATCCCCTTCCTTCTGTCCTCCATGGTCCATTTTACTGCCACACCCTTCTGCTCTCCCTGGTCTGTTGTGCTGCAACTGCTCCTCCGGCCTGCTCAGCTTGGTCTGTTGTGAGGCCTTGTCCCCTGAACTCTCTTGTCTGTGCCCAGGTCCTGACCCTCCCTTCTATCCTCCATGGTACTTTTTGCATGCCCCTGCACCCTCCTTCTTGCCCATCATAGCCAGTGTGCTGCCACTAACCCTCCAGCTTGCCATGCTTGGTCTTCTATGCTGCCACAGCCCCTCCTACCTTCCCTGTGTGATCAGCTAGCAGCCCCTGACCCCCTCCCACCTTCCCTCCATGGTGTTTCTTGCTTCTAGTGCCCATCCTGCCTGACCTCCATGGTCATCTTGCTGCTCCTGCCCTGCACCCTTGCCCCAGCCCTCTGTTTCCATGTGCATACCCCTATTCCCTCCCTCCTGGATTGTTTGTTCTATTGTAATGCCCCTGATCTGTCCCTCCTGCCCTTTATGGTCCGTTATGCTGCAGCTTTCTCTCCTGTCTGTCCATTATGGTCAGCTAGCTACATTGCCTCTTTGCCCTCTGTTGTCCATGTGCATGATCCTGTCTCCCCTATTGCTTTCTATGGATTGTTGTGCTGCACTCCCATCCCGCATGTCCTGTGTGGTGTATTGTGCTGTTGCAAACCCTGATGCCTGCCCTGTATGGTCAGTTTGGTGCACCTCTCAATGTCCCTCCTGTCCTCTGTTATCCAAGACCATGTCCCTACCTCAATTCCTCCTGCCTTCCATGATCCAATGTATCATACTTACTAACATTACGAACTTGGTAAGAGGGAGATTTTGACAAAAAAAATGGGGTATTGATTTTCCCCTTTGAATTACATTGAAAAAGAGGAGATTGTAGACAGGAGACAGATGAAATAAAGCCCATTTGGGCTTAAAAACATTGGACGTTTCCTGGCTGAATCGTGTCTGTTGGCATGTATGGTTGTACTACCACTGCCTCTTCCTTCTGCCCACAATGGTCTATTATATTGCCACAGCCTCTCTTGCCAGACCTGTATTGTTGGTCTGTTGACCCTGCCCCCTTTCCACTGCCCTCCATAGTCTGTTGTGCTGCCACTGCCCTTCCTGCCTGCCCAGTGTGGTCAAATTGTTGCCTTTGCACGCTCCTACCAGCCCTACATTTTCAAAGTCCCTGCCCCTGGCCTCTGCCTCTCAACAGTATCCTAATGAACAACTAGATTGCTAACATTCTATATTCATTACAAAAGTGTGGAAGGCCTGACGTCATCTTGATGTAATCAAAACTGTAATACCTAGAGCATTTCCTTTAGAAATTACATGTATGAGAGGGTCCTATTTTCATCAAAATTATGATTAGTGCTCTAAAAATCTAAAATGAGGACATATTTTCTGAGTTTTCAAATAGCGACAAAGCACTTTTAAATTATTTATTATCTTTATGTTTTTTTATCCAGTTGACCACTTGATTAAATGTTGCACTTAGGGGAGAGGATGTGGTGTTACTTCCAGAGCTGCAGACTTTGCAACTGGGGAAACTGGTTGGAGTTTCTGCTTCAGCTCGACATTCTGTGATTCTGGTCAAAACACTTAATCTCCCCATGTCTACAACCAAAATGAATTTGTTCTTGTGTGATGTAACCAATGCTCATGTAATGCACTCCAATACTTGACAAGTCTGCACTATATAAAACTGCACAAACACAAAAAAAAATGTATTGCACACTTCTGTCAATGGGCTACATGTGGCTACATCTGGGTGATATTTGTGCTACATTTGAGCTCTTTTGTCAATGGTGGTCATCTTGGAAGATTTATTTTTTATGAAGTTTCCAAATTTCCTCATTTACTGCCGACTCCTCAGTAGGAAATGCTTTCAGTTTTTTTACTTTGATTCCATCAAGAAGGTATTCAGATATGTCACACATTTGCCATGAATTCTGAATCTTAGCACTCTAGTTGCTCATTAGATCACTGTAGTAAAGCTACTTCTCACTACGGAAGTCTGCTGCTGGTATTAAAACTACATGTTTCAGTCTGCATGTCAGATTTTTTTAAATGAAATAGACGAGGATTTGAGAAGTCACTCAAAATGTGCCCCAATTTTTCTTTCTTCAGCACTAATCATAATTTCTATGGCAAAATGAACCCCCTCATTGTGTTCCTTTTTAAATTAAATGTTTTAAGTGTTAACATGTTTATTCCAATCAAGATGGCTTCAGGTGTGCCATACTTTTGTCATAAGTAAGACAGTAAGCGCTCTAGTTGTTCTTAAGAACACTCTAGGACATTCTGTCATTGAGCTATACGTGGGCCACATCTGGATGATATTTGTGCTACATTTGGGCTCTTTTGTCTCTGGTGGCCATCTTGGTAGACATATTTGTTATAAAGTTTCCTAATTTCCTCATTTACTGCAGTTTCCTCAGTAGGAAATACTTTCAGTTTTTTCCTTTGGTTCCATCAAGAAGACATTCAGATGTGTCACACATTTGCCATGAATTCTGAATGTTAGCACTCTAGTTACTTATTAGATCACTGTAGTAAAGCTACTGCTCACCAGGGAAGTCTGCTGCTGGTATTGAAAGTGCATGTTTTAGTCTGCATGTCAGAATTTTTTAATGAAAGAGAAGAGGATTTGAGAAGTCACTCAAAATGTGCCCTAATTTTTCTTTCTGCAGCACTAATCATACTTTCTATGGCATAATGAACCCCCTCATTTTGTTCCTTTTTAAATTAAATGTTTTAAGAGTTACCCCTTTATTCCAATCAAGATGGCTTCAGGTGTGCAATACGTTTGTCATAAGTAGGACGGTTAGCGCTCTAGTTGTTCTTTAGAACACTCTGGGAAGCTGTAGTAGAACACAAAGGAATCAACTGACAAGCTCTGCCCTAGTTGATGTACATGTTTTAATGAGAATGTCAGACTTCATTCTCACAGGACTGAGAAAGATAATGTGAATTTACAGAAAATATGATCTCAGTTTAGCTTATAGATCACCTTCCAAAACTCTGTGGGAAAAGCATGAGGAATTAGTTTTCTCTCAAAAATGAGTCATGATATGTTATGTTAAGTTAGTTTATTTTTCTAATGCGCACAGCTACCCAACAAGGGTTTCCCAGCGCAGGCCATAAAAGAGACTCAGGAAATCTGAATTAGAAATGTTGAATGAAAAGCCAAGTTTTTGATTGCTTGAGGAAATTGGGGTACAGCTTCTCTTTCCGCATCACATCAGGTAAGGAATTCCACAAAGTTTGACCAAGAAGGAGCGGCCTTCCATTCTCGTCAATTTGATCCTGGGAATTTCAAATAGCTCTTCTGAAGAGGAGCGAAGCAGGCGAGAAGGATGGTAGGGGCGTACCAGATCTTGTAAGTATTTAGGAGCAGAGCCGATCTTGATTCTGAACATATAGCATAGGGCTTTAAATTGTATGCGCTGTTCCACCCTAAGGCAATGTAATTCTCTCAGGGCATTTACCGTGTTGGACATTCTGGGAAGTCCTAACAGCAATCTGGCTGCAGAATTCTGCACCATCTGGAGCTTACGCAGCACATCCCTGTTAGACCCCAAAAAAAGGACGAATCCATTGTCCAGGCGAGATGTTACAAGTGCCTGGACTACTGTCCTTTGAGTATCAACAGGGAGCATCCAAATGATTTTTTTTAACCATTTTAAGATGGTAAAAGAGGTGGCCGCAATTTGTACTGCCTGTTGTTTCATTGACAATTTATTGTCAATAATAAAGCCTAGATTGCGGACCTGAGAGGAAGGCGTAGGTAAAGGCCCCATTTCAGCTGGCCAATGTTGATGGCCCCAATGTTCAGAATTTTTTCCAAAAATAAGCACTTCGTCTTTTCCCCATTGAGCTTGAGTAAATTACTTTGCATCCACGATGCAATATTGCGCAAGCCCAATTGCCGGGTAGAAGGACCCTGTTTCTTATCAGCCGATAAGGAAAAGATGATTTGAGTATCATCGGCATATCTGCTGGATATCCCAGCAGAAGGCTTTTTCACATGGTAAAATCACCTTAGAACATACCACAATTCCTAAAATGATTATGGTACCATTAACAAATGATTTATAATGTAACTAAAGTCTTAAAACCTTCTATTAACTGCAATGATTTTTAATGAGGTTCTATCATGTATATTGGTCCCAAGATGGCTGCCAACACTTCTTGGATGAAGAGCTGACAGCCAATCAGATCTCACAATGAGATGTGTAGTTAGGCTCCACCCAGATATAGATATTTATTTTTCCGTTACTATTTTAAAAACTACTGAATGGATTTACACCATTTAACAAAAAGAGTTCTTTCAGAAACAAGGGCTATCTTTTTGTCAAATTTGATGTAATTCCGTTCAGCAGTTTCGGGCTGTAGCTGTGTCTAAAGTTTCCTATGGAAAATAACATGGAGAAAACACGTTTTGGGTAAGTATGGGCGAATTTTGCGAATTCGCGCTTCGCGAATTCACGCGCATTTGCAAACAAATCCGCGAATTCGCGGATTTCCCCGCGAAATCGCAGATTTTTGGGCAATTGCACTATACTCAACTGGAGAACTTTCTATTTGCTAATCACTAAGTGCTACCTCGTTGGGTAAATGTATCGTGCTTTTCCTACACTACAGCTGTGTAAAGGCCCAGAAGAGTTGTCTCCAGTGACCCCGTGTGTCTGTAACTTTGCCATCGCGCCCATAGGCGCCGAGGTCCCTCAAGTGAGCTGTCCATCACAGTGGGGGAAAGGGCGGGAAGGGGTTGCATAGCCTAGTGTGTGTGGGGCCGGGCTTCTGTGCGAGTACACATGCCTCTTGTTTATAAAGGTCAGAGACCGATCAGCGCAGCAGATGAGGAGAAAGCAGTAAGTGCTACCTCATTGCGTAAATAAAATGTATCGTACTTTTCCTACACTACAGCTGCGTAAAGGCCCAGAAGAGTTGTCTCCAGTGACCCCGTGTGTCTGTAACTTTGCCACCGCGCCCATAGGCGCCGAGGTCCCTTGAGTGAGCTGTCCATCAAAGTGGGGGAAAGGGCGGGAAGAGGTTGCATAGCCTAGTGTGTGTGGGGCCGGGCTTCTGTGCGAGTTCACATGCCTCTTGTTTATAAAGGTCAGAGACCGATCAGCGCAGCAGATGAGGAGAAAGCAGTAAGTGCTACCTCGTTGGGTAAATAAAATGTATCATACTTTTCCTACACTACAGCTGCGTAAAGGCCCAGAAGAGTTGTCTCCAGTGACCCCGTGTGTCTGTAACTTTGCCACCGCGCCCATAGGCGCCGAGGTCCCTCGAGTGAGCTGTCCATCACGGTGGGGGAAAGGGCGGGAAGAGGTTGCATAGCCTAGTGTGTGTGGGGCCGGGCTTCTGTGCTAGTTCACATGCCTCTTGTTTATAAAGGTCAGAGACCGATCAGCGCAGCAGATGAGGAGAAAGCAGCCTCCTGGTCACTGGAAGTACAGGGGGATTGCGCTCGAGAAACTCGTGGATGCCTAGACCTCCATCACGGATTACAGCCATTTGTAGACGGTAGATTTGGGGAGAAAGCACACCTGCCTAGCATCGACCGTGATCACTAGATTCTTGGGCTGATTATAAATGCGTTACTGAATTTGAGCTTCAACTCGGGCCCCTGCTTTATTTATATCTGTAAGTGCTTCCTGCTGAGGTTTAATTTTTGTGACAGGAGCCTCGTTAATAGTTGCAAGTAGGCAAATGGTTACAAAGAAATTAGCTTCAACTTGGGCACCTGCTGTAACCCTGTAAGTGCTTCCTGAACAAAATTTGTCCCGCTCGCGGATTTGCGGATTTTGCCGCAATTTCACGAGATTCGCGGATCGCAAAAATGGCGGAAAATCCGCAAATTCCGCGAGCGGAACGAATTTTCGGCCCATACTTAGTTTTGGGACCCCGTTTTTTCTCGGCCCCCACTTGCCGAATCACCCCGAAACTTGCTGGATAGGAGCAGACCAGAGCGCCACACGAGTTTTGAAAATATCGCGCAGATTCGTCATCCAGCGCCAACGTTATTGGGAAATAGAATGATGCTATTTTCCTATGGTAACTAGGTCCTAAGTATAACTTCCTATTGGTGACCACCAGTAGGTGATATATAACTGTATATGTGTATATATATGTGTATATATATATATATATATATATATATATATATATTCACTGAAAAAACCATAGGTTATAGACCATATATAGTTAGGTATTAGCATTTTTAAAACCTTATTTTACTCACACAAAACCATTGAAATTCGCATATATAGTTAGTTGTACTAACTATATATTTCGCGCACCCGCAATCCACTGCTGATGATGTCACATATTACATCATTCATGACATGGTCAGTGACATCACTGATGACATCACTGATGACATCTCAAATGACATCACTGATGACATCACTGATATCAACATCCAGTGTCTGTATGTTTCTGTAAAGTTTAAATATGTCTTACATATTGAAGAATGAGTGGATGTATAAGTGTCTGGATGAAGGAGTAAGTAGGTGCATGACTGACTGTATGAGTGAGTGATTAAATGTGTCTCACTGAGTGCATGGGTTAGTGACTAAACTGGCTTAATTTGTGCATCATTATGTCTGTTGTTTTGTAAACTGCTGCATGTGTTGATCAGTAGCTATATGAGTAACTATATGGGTTATTGATTGGTTGCCCAAGTATTTGTATGGGAGACTGAGTGTGTGTGGGGGGGGTTGGGAGGTGTATGACTCTGTGCATAGATGTGTGAGCAGTTGATTCACTAGATGTATGAGTTCAAAAGTGCATGTGAAAACAGCTGTATGGGCGGTTGACTGTGTGCATGAGTGTATTGGTGAGTGAATGGATATCTCAGTGCTACATGTCAAAGTAAGAACATATGTAAAACACAGTATATGTGAGAGTTGACATATATAAATAACTGTGCATAAGAGCAAGTGAATGTGTGAGTGGCTGTATGGATCATTCTGAAATTGTATCAGGGATTGTATAAGAGAGTAAATATGTGTTAGTATCTGTTTGAATAAGTAAGGTGTGTATAACTGTATAGTTGAGGAAATGGAGGTGTGATTGATTCTTTGCATGACTGACTAGGTGTGTGAGTAACTCCATGGAAGAGTGACACTCTGTGAGTGTCTGTTTACACTGAGTGTATATAAGGTTATATTAGAGTCTGAAGAAGTTCATCGTATTATCACATGAATGATGTCATCAGTGATGTGATCAGTCATGTCAAATGAGATGTCATCAGTGATGTCATCAGTGATGTCATTTGAGATGTCATCAGTGATGTCATCAGTGATGTCACTGACCATGTCATGAATGATGTAATATGTGACATCATCAGCAGTGGATTGCGTGTGCGCGAAATATATAGTTAGTACAACTAACTATATATGCGAATTTCAATGGTTTTGTGTGAGTAAAATAAGGTTTTAAAAATGCTAATTCCTAACTATATATGGTCTATAACCTATGGTTTTTTCAGTGAATTTTCAAGGTTTTGTAAATGCTAATTCCTAACTATATATGGTCTATAACCTATGGTTTTTTCAGTGAATTTCAATGTTTTTTTAATAGCAAATATCAAAAGCTGTAAAATGTATTCTTCTTTTAATCGAAAAATATATTTTATATGTTTTTAATATAATATTTTTATGTATATATATATATTTTTTTTTTTGTTTCGCTACCGGTCCGCGCACCGGGTAGCTTCCCGTTAGCTCAATTTGGTGCCGCGACCCGGTCCGCGAACCGGTAAACGTTCCGTTAGCGCAACTGCCGCGTTAGAAAACAACATCGTGACGCGTCGCGTAAGCGCGACCTATCGCGTTGCCGCGTAATGCGTCTTATAACGCGCCGCGTTAGCGCACCCGGAAGTGCTCCGGAGCGTGAACCAGGCTCTGACTTTCAACTTTGTGAGAGGAAGACCTATTTTTATTATTAAGAGATGGCTTCAATAGTAGCTGCAGCTGGTGCACCCCCACCACCACCTCCTAGGAAGGAAGGACCACCTACCCAGTTCCTTCCCAACCCTGAGGAAGAGGAGGAAGAAGAGGAAGAGGAGGTACATGAGAGAGTATTCTTGCCTGAACAGCCCCGGAAATCCCACCACAAGGACAGTTTCATTTGGCATTTTTTTACATTCCCAGAAAGCCAAAAAAAAGTAAATGCCCGTCATGTCACATGCCTGATCTGCAAAGAAGTTCTGTCCCGAGGCACAGATAAAAAATATAGCTATGGGAACTATACTATGCATCGCCACATGCAAAGGTGGCATCCAATAAATTACAGCGTGGCTGAGGTGCGTAACCTCCGTGAAAACCCACGAACTCCTGTGGCCACCACCTCAACACAGGAAAGTTTTTCGGGACCAGAGGCGAGGGAGACGGTCCCTAATATCCAGAACAATTTTCAACACATCAAGCTAGTGTATATTTATTGTGGGGGACTACTTTGCCACGGGGAGATGAGTGTGATTTTAATGAACAGAGCATTTGAAAATCACAAGTGCTCAAAACGCCCCAAAAAGTGATTTTTTTTTTGCTCCTGTTGAGCCCTTTCTAATGCCTGTTTTTCGTTGTTCCCCCCCCAAAAAACCAAAAAAAACTTAAAATTGTTCAAAAAATACAAAAAATAAAAAAATGTTCAGAAAAATAAAAAAAAAATATAAAACAACAAAAACATTAAAAAAAAGTTCTTTTCAGAACTACCTCCCATTTTAAAAAAATTACTAAAATTTTTAGCACTCTTCACTTCATTTTTCTCATAGGTGCGCTTCCCGGTGCGCGCACCGGTGAGCGCCCCGTTATCGCAACACAAAAAAAAAGAAAAAAAAAACAAGAGAAGGAGAGCATAAGAGAAAGAGAAAGAGAGAGTAATGTTAAGAGACAGACAGCAAGAGAGAGCAACACAGATGTACTGTGTAATACATAGTAAAACAGTGTAAAAGATATAACAAAGTGTAAGAGAGAAAATGTAAAAAATATAAGGCTGCGAAACAAAGAAAGAGAGAAGAAGAATACTAAAGCAGAGGCACATGAAGAATGTGAGTGTCTGTAAAGACTAAAAGGAAAGAGAAAAAATGATGTACAAATAAAAGGTAATAACGGAACCAGATTTAAATAACACTGGTAAAGGAGAGAGAGAAAAAAGTAGTGTGCATAAATAAAGAGGGATGAAATAAGATGGATAACATCGAATAAAGTTAAAACATGTGGATTGACAGAGAAAAAAACTAAAAGAAGAAAAGAAGAAGTAACAGAAAGCGAATAATTGAAGCAGCAAAGAAATGTAAATAACGTAATGTGCTTGAACTTCAGGGAGAAAGCATAATGAACATGTAGTGAAAGAGTGAAGAGACAGAGACAATTACAGTAAGATAGACGGACTGAGTGAACGGGAATGAAGAACTATGAGAACAGAGGTACTGAGAAAAGGAGTGGAAGGAGTGCAGTAAGTAAATCACCCACACAACACAACAGCTACCCTACCTCAAAGCACTCTAAAATATTATTTTACTGTTTCTCCTTGTTTTCCCCTTGTTACGCTCCCCGGTGCGCTGCCCATAGTAAAAGTAAAGAGGGGTGATAGAGGGAGAAATATTGAAATAGGATAAAACTTGGTGAGTGACAAAGAGAGAGGACAAAGAGAGTAAAAGGAACAGTACCTGAATGGGCTTGAGTACAACAGCAAAAAAAGATAAGTAATGCAGTGTGTGTGACTTACACGGAGTTAGTGGGTGTAGGTCGGAGTGTGGGTGTGTAAGGTGTGTCTGTGGGTGTGGTTGTGTGGAGTGTTTTGGTGTGGGTAGAGATGAGGGTGTGTGAAATATGTGTGAGAAGTGTATGAGTGTGGGGTGTATATGTGTTCAATGTATGTGTGTGTATGGAATGTGTGTGTGTGTTTTTGAGGAGTGTGTGTGGGAGGTTTTTTTTGTGTGTATGATGTGTAGGTGTGGTGTGTGTGTGGGGTGTATGTTACAGGTGTGTGTATGTGTTGGGAGAGGGATGAGGTATATATGTAGGAGTAAGGTAAATAATTAAGAAAAAGAGAATGAGTAAATAAGCAAAGGAAGGGAACAGAGGGTAAGTGAAGTAAAGAATAGGGATCAAAAGAAGTTGAATATGAGAGGGTAAATAATGGAAGAGGAGTAAACATGGAGAATAAAAATAAGTGAGAGAAGCAGAGTAAAAACACAGGAGTGAGGTAGATTGAGAAAATGTTAGTGACCTTAAAGCAAAGGGTGATAACAAACTACATTTTTTTAGTCATACTTACCATATATTAAATGTAACTTTAATTTTTTTTTACTACAGTTGGTATCTGTGAAAGAGAGAAAAAAAATATAAGTTATAATTAGTAAAATATGTATTTTAAATTAAAATATACCAATGAAGAGCTAAAAACATCATAACACTCTATTTAGAAATATAGTGAGTGAAGAACACAGAAAGGGAAATAAACTAAGTTAGAAGGACAAAAAAAGGGAAAAAGAAATAGAAGGAGAGCAAATTACAATGAGTAAGGCATATAGATTCACTAAGAAAAAGAGAGAGAAGTACAGAGAAATGAACTGAAAGTAAGAAAGATACTAAAACAATGTGAGTTAGCAAAACTAAATCAGGAAACACAAGTAAGTAAAAAGATAATGACTGAGACAGAAAACAGTCTAATTAATGATGCATTTAGAAGAATGAGGAATAGAAGATAACTGAGAGTAAGTGAAGAACAGTCATAGAGTGAAAGGATGAAGGGAGACAGGATAATATACAAAGATTGAAGGAAATGGACTGAGGAAGTTATAAGGTAGACACACTAAGAGAAAAACTGAGTGAGGTGGAGTACAATGAGTGAGAAAAGGAAATGAAAGTGTGTGGGACGTACTTGTAGGAACCTAAAACAGCCACAGAACCCAAAAGCTCTTTTCAGAGCTACCCTACATGTAATCACTCAAAATTATTATTTTACACTATTATTTTCACTATTTTTCCCCTAAGTACGCTCCCCGGTGCGCGTACCGGGCGCTCCCCCCGCGAAAATCGAAAAAAAAAAAGTGTTTTGTCCCACGGGACCCTTTTATGGCCCCCACATCAAACCTAGGGGGTCAGGGGGGGTCTACCCTGCCCCCTTTCGCTCATTTCCCCCTTTGATTTTTGCCACCTCTTGTATCTCAATCCTACTGAGACACAAGATGGCGGCCGCTGCTGACTGTTTCGAATGTTTACAGACACCCGAGAACCAATCAGCTTGCCGTGCGCAAGTCGCGTGGCGCGCCCGGAGCGCTCCCCGGTACGCGTACCGGGGCGCGCTTACAGATATATAATTTGTTTTAAACCTAAATTACTCAAAATCCACTGGATCACATATCTTGAGACATAGCAAAGGCACATCGGGCTACCAGTCCCTACAATTTTGCCAAGTTTGGTGAAAATCCATTCAGCCGTTCGAGCTAAAACTGCGACAGACCGCCCTATGGAAATTAACATGGGGAAAACACGTTTTGGGACCCCCCTTTTATCTCAGCCCCCGCTTGACGAATCCCCCTCACACGTTCAGGGAAGGAGCGGAGAGCCGCGAGGCAAAGTTGCTGAAAAATTCAGCCTGATTGCTCAACCGGCGCCAAAGTTATTCCAAATAGAATGTTGCGATTTCCCTATGGAAATCGATCCTAACTATATATACCTACTGGCAACCGCCAGTAGGTAATATATATATATACATATACATATATATATATACATATATATATATATGTATATATATATTACCTACTGGCGGTAGGCATAATATATATGTATATATATATTACCTACTGGCGGTCGCCAGTAGGTAGATATAGTTAGGACCTAGTTTCCATAGGAAATCCGCAACATTCTATTGGGAATAACTTTGGCGCCGGTTGATGAATCTTTGTGAATTTCTCAAAGACGATGGCCCGCTCCGCTCTGCTCCTTCCCTGAAAGTTTTGGGGGGATTCGTGAAGTGGGGGTTGAGAAAAAAGGGGGGTCCCAAAACGTGTTTTCCCCATGTTATTTTCCATAGGACGATTAGACACGGCTACAGCCCGAACGGCTGAAAGGAATTACAAGAAATTTGGAAAAATGGTCTGATTCGCAGATCACCCTTTTGTTTAAATGGTGTAAATCCCTCCAGTAGTTGTTGAGAACATCGAAAATGTATATATCTGTAAGCGCGCACCGTGCGCGCACCGTACGCGTACCATACGAGTACGGTACGCATACGGTACGCGTACCCCGCAATTTAAAAAAACAAACATTTTTTGGGCCTTGGGGGTCCTTGTGGGACTACCTGAGCAGGCCTAGGGGGTCAGGGTGCTTGCGTGCACGTTGCGCGACCGTCGCATATAAATGACGTTTTACCAGATTTTCGTAAAAGCTTTTAATAACATGAAAAGGAGGCAGGGAAGAGACTCCCAGATGCCCTAGGCCTTGTCATGGGATTTTAAATCACGAGGTGCGCGCGTTGAAGAAAAAATTAATTGACAAATTTCACTGTTTATATTTTGATTGAAGATGTAGACTGTACTGGTTAACTTGATCGAAATCATAAAAACTTGCTGTGCCGTTGCATATTACAGGATACAGTCAATGTATTACAATATACAAAGGCAGTTTGTTGGAAAATAAATATATAAAAAATATAAAAATTGATACAGAAATTAGCATTTTAAAAACCTTGGAAATTCACTGAAAAAACCATAGGTTTCACACACGTTATATTTAGGAATTAGCACTTAAAAAACTTTGTAAAATCACTGAAAAAAACATAGATTTCACACACGTTATAGTTAGGAATTAGCATTGAAAAAACCTTAGAAATTCACAGAAAAACCATAGGTTTCACACACATCATAATTAGGAATTAGCATTTAAAAAACCTTGCAAAATCACTGAAAAAACCATAGGTTCCAGGCCTGATATAGTTAGGAATTAGCATTAAAAAAACCTTTGAAATTCACTGAAAAAACCATAGGTTTCAGGCCTGATATAGTTAGGAATTAGCATTTAAAAAACCTTAGAAATTCACTGAAAAAAACATAGGTTTTAGGCCTGATATAGTAAGGAATTAGCATTTAAAAAAACTTAGAAATTCACTGAAAAAACTGTAGATTTTAGGGGTGTTATAGTTAGCTGGAAATTTCACTCATACAAAACCATTGAAATTCCTCTGATATAGTTAGTTGTACTAAATATATCTCGCGCGCCCGCAATCAACTGCTGATGATGTCACATATTACATCATTCATGGCATGGTCAGTGACACCACAGATGACATCTCAAATGAGCAAAGTACTTGAGCATTTTTGGAAGGGCTCACCACGAATCTCCCACCATCCGGTTTTCTTTGCCCCATCGTAGCCTTTACCACCTTTCTTTAAAAACATTATCACTGGGTCCGACGTGTTTTGGGGCCAAGACGCCCCCTCCTCATGGACTAAAACAAAGAAACATACATTAATCGCCTTCGTATTTCAACCGTATTTAATTGTAGGAGATTCGTGGTGAACCCTTCCAAAAATGCTCAAGTGCTTTGCTTTTCTATATATATATATATATATATATATATATATATATATATATATATTCACTGAAAAAACCATAGGTTATAGACCATATATAGTTAGGAATTAGCATTTACAAAACCTTGAAAATTCACTGAAAAAACCATAGGTTATAGACCATATATAGTTAGGAATTGGCATTTACAAAACCTTGAAAATTCACTGAAAAAACCATAGGTTAGAGACCATATATAGTTAGCTGGACATTTTATTGACATAAAACCAATGAAATTCCATATATAGTTAGTTGCACTAACTATATATCGCGCACCCGCAATCCACTGCTGATGATGTCACATATTACATCATTCATGACATGGTCAGTGACATCACTGATGACATCACTGATGACATCTCAAATGACATCACTGATGACATGACTGATAACAACATCCAGTGATTTTTTGTTTCTGTAAAGTTTAAATATGTCTTACATATTGAAGAATGAGTGGATGTGTAAGTGTCTGGACGAAGGATTTAGTAGGTGCATGACTGACTGTATGACTGAGTGATTAAATGTGTCTCACTGAGTGCATGGGTTAGTGACTAAACTGTCTTAATTTGTGCATCATTATGTCTGTTGTTCTGTAAACTGCTGCATGTGTTGATCAGTAGCTATATGAGTAACTATATGGGTTATTGATTGATTGCCCAAGTATTTGTATGAGAGACTGAGTGTGTGTGTGGCTGGCTGGGAGGTGTGTGACTCTGTGCAGATCAATGTGTACTTGTATCAATGATTGTATAAGAAGGTAAGTATGTGTTAGTATATGTTTGAAAATGTAAGGTGCTCTATGTTTAACTGTATAGACAAGAAAATGGAAGTGTCATTGATTCTTTACAGGACTGACTAGGTGTGTGAGTAACTCCATGGATGAGTGGCAGACTGTGAGTGTCTGTATAGGTGTATGAGTGCATATGATAGTGTTGTAAAGATGAGTGATTGTATGTATGAATGATTGTATGGGTGAATGAGTGAAGGTGTGTTTAGACGTAGGAATCAGTGAGTGCGTATGTAGTAACTAGTATTGGTGTGTCAATGGTTTCAAAAATTATACTCTGTATTTAACACTGGGTGAAACAGAGGTTATATTAAAATGTGAGGAGATGCATTGTATTGTCACATGAATGATATCATCAGTGATGTGGTCATTGATGTCAAATGAGATGTCATCAGTGATGTCATCAGTGATGTCATTTGAGATGTCATCAGTGATGTCATCAGTGATGTCACTGACCATGTCATGAATGATGTAATATGTGACATCATCAGCAGTGGATTGCGGGTGCGCGATATATAGTTAGTGCAACTAACTATATATGGAATTTCATTGGTTTTATGTCAATAAAATGTCCAGCTAACTATATATGGTCTCTAACCTATGTTTTTTTCAGTGAATTTTCAAGGTTTTGTAAATGCTAATTCCTAACTATATATGGTCTATAACCTATGGTTTTTTCAGTGAATTTTCAAGGTTTTGTAAATGCTAATTCCTAACTATATATGGTCTATAACCTATGGTTTTTTCAGTGAATTTCAATGGTTTTTTAATAGCAAATATCATAAGCTGTCGAATGTCAAGTACGTGGTAAGTAAAAACATTTTCGTGTTTATGCACACTGATCTGCTTTGAATGCTGCCCCCCACCCCTCATTTCTATTAGGAGTACTCTCTCTTTGCAGATAGTGAAGGGTAGTTAACGCAGGCCTTTGCCCCCGTTGTAATCCGTCGTGCCTGCTTCTCTCTCCATTTGATTGATTGTTCTCTTTGGTTCATTCTCTATTTACAAACAAGCACAGAGTCGCAATACTCTGTTTAGTCTTTGCAGATAGCGAAAAATCGTGTAAAAAAACAAAAGGAATCGAGCAAAATCAGTAGGCCACTAATGGGATCTCTTTTTGACCTCGCTAAAATAGAAACATTAGGAACAACCTGTTGAAAATAGCAATGTGTATGTACATAAGCGGCGTTCATTTGTGTTCACAGTACCCCTTGTTGATTGTTTGAATCGAGCATTGAATTGTTCGAAGTTGGTTCTCTTAAGGATCTTCTCTGCCTGCAAACGAGGAAGAATAGGAATATTCTCTCTCCCTTTGCAGATAGTGAAGGGTAGGTAACGCAAGCCTTTAACACGTCGTACCTATTTCATTCCTCATTGATTGATTGATTGTCCGAACATTGACTGTTTGGGAATTAGTTCTTTTTGGAGGTATTCCCTGTTTGCAAATAAACATAGGAAAATCTTTGCAAGTAGTGAAAGTGTAGGTAATGCGGACCTTTCTCCCCCGTTGTAATCTGTCATGCCTATCTACTCCCCACTGATGGATGCACCTGTTTCACCCGGACCATTTACTAGAGATAGGTCATCTGGCCCAACAAGAGAGCACCACTAGTGAAAAGGACATATGCAATAATAATGAAGTGATCACTGTATCCTGTTAACAGAAACTTTAGCATGAAACAACCTGGAAAGAAAAGAATAGGAAAACGAAAATCAGTAGGCCACTGATGAACTTTTTATTAAATAACAAACAAAGAAACGATAACAATACGTAATGATAAAACCTATTATTGTCCTAGAAACAAGAAACGTTAGAAGTAAGCCCGTAATAAGAAACCTGAAAACATCGCCCCTCACTGCCCCAAAACGTGTCTGTCCCACCGCCTGCCACGGCCAAATAACGGCAAACTGGGAAAGATAGAAGTCAGCAGACATCCGCCCCATTCTAGAAACTTCCAAAGGGCAACAGGTTTTCGGCTATGCCCAGCCGGAAGCAACACATATAAGGCGGGTCCTGCTGCCACGCCTCGGCCAGGAGATCATCACGTAGGGTGTAGCCGGAGGAGAGGCCGAGGCCAGCGGGACCCGGCCAGGGGGATTGACAACGCTGGAGAGTTGCAGGGGGGGAATGTCCGTGTCCTCGACCCTCCCCTCTCTCTCCCAATCCGGCCGCGGTGGCCCTTGACAGTTGCAGGTAGTCCCGCCACATTCTCTACCGGTCCGGCCACCAACGGCCGGGGCCGATGGGATCCGGCTGCAGCCGATAAACCAAGGAACCCGTTCATGGGGCCAGAGCAAGGGGCGTCCGGCCGACATCCACCGGAAGCCCGGCCCGAAGACGGACGGGACATTTCTTCTTTCTTCAATAATGGCTTTGACAACACTGGGGGGGATGTCTTGCACATGCCTCCGACCCCCCCCCCCTCGTCCACATCGCCTGGTCCGGCCATAACAAATCTCAAGCGAGACGCCGTGGGGTGCACTGGGAGGGAGAGACGGTGCAAACAGGCCTCTCCCGCCTCCCCAGTGGAGGCTTCCCACCTGCACCCTCAGCGCTCCAGGCGCCCGGAAAAGGGTTCTTCCACTGTGGCGATGCTGCAACGTCTCGCCCGGCAGGGTGGAGCCCGTCCGCTCATTTGACCCCGCGATCGCCAGTAGCTACCGAACTCTCAAAATGGCGATCGACCTGGCAAGAGCGGGCCCAGCATAAAGAAATGGCCCGGTCACTGGTTGACTCCACCACCGTAGTCCTCCACGACCTTGAAGATTCTAGAGGAGCCGCGGGAGTCTCCGACCCCCGCAGACACCCCTGATGGGGAATGACTGCCATGATCGCCCGTGGAGTGACGAAACTGTATCCGCGGGACGTCGGCGCTCCCATGCTGGTGCCAGCCTCACTTTGAATTACTAGAATCCTGCAAACCTCAGTTCCGGTGAAAGCACACTGTGACCCGGTAGGAAAAATTGTTGCACCCCCTCCCATTTTTGACTGATAGTTCAAACCACCAATCCTTTCCTTTGCCCTTTTACCAGAACTTTGGACTGCCTCCCCCTCTTTTACATTTTCTAGAGAAAACAAAACATTAACCACTACATTAGCATAGCAGTTGACACCAGAACTGTTTTCAAATTGAAAACCAACAACATCTTCAACAGAATCCTTTTTGTTTCTGCTGTGACCCTGCTACAGCACAGGCATTGTCCCCAGCAGTAATTCTGCAATGCCGGTAAGAATAGCTGTGGTGCCTACTGGACTCACTCACCCCCGCGGCGCCCCACGCCATTATTTGCTGGGCGGCAACTTACTAGACATCACCTTCGTGCCATCTAGATTTCAGCGCGTTCTGCTGCATTCGAACTATTCGCACAACAGACTGCTACTGACGACCCACCCCCAGGCAACATCTTCTGAATTTTCATAATTTGAAAGAACTAGTAACATGTCCTCATCAGGAATTTCCTCATGAAAAGTCTGCAATGATGATTCTTGTAACTCTATGGTCTCCAAACATTCGATAAATTCGCCATCAAGAGATTGATCAAAAAAATCATTCAAGTCATCTCCTCCTTGTGAGAATATTTCATTATTGGTGCTGTCAATTTCAATAAATGTATTGGATAATTCAAAAGAAATTGCCACGGTCTCTTCGTTGTTTAAATGTTTTTACTGTTTTTGTTTTGTTGTATATATTTATAAGTTATTAAAGTTTTATAATCCTACTACTTTGTTGGAGTGCTATATATTTTTAATGTGACACATAAATGTAAAAACTTTGATGTACAAAGAGTCATCCCTGGAATCTTCCGCTTCAGGTTCGGTCCCCTCCCCAATCACAATACAGGATGGTTTTCAGATAGTAGGAACACGTGTGGTGTGACGGATCTCATCGGGTGTGGGCCTTGATCTACTATAACTCCTTTGAAGAGGGGTGATTCTTTACAGCTGGGGCCATAAACTACATCTGCAGGGCTAGCTGATAGCCTGGACAATCGGACACAGAGGAAGAGGAGTGTCAGAGGGTGCGGTAGTGAATAGGGCGAAAGGGAGGTGTCGGGCGGGCACAGAGTGTGATTCTCAGGGAAGAGCAGCGCAGATGGGGAGAGGTTTATTGCCCATGCATAACACAGAGAGCGGGGGTGAGCAGTGCCTGGGGAAGATGCTTGCGAGGGGGAGCCATGCTACGAATCGACAGCGTGCAGAGAGTGGGTCTGGTCAAGGCATCTAAAATGGCTGCCGTGCACGACAAAAGTGTGGCATTTCAAAAAAGGCAAGATGGCGCAAACAATGTTTTTCAACACTTCCTCATTTCCTTCGAATCGAACGTTAACAGACGTTGGTGCATATTACCAAAGTTAAGCGATATTTATCGCTAACGATGCTTACCAACGAATTTTTTACCGCTAAGCATCGTCAGAAATTATCGAAGATAAACCTTGCTATTATCAAGGTTTATCGCAAATGCGATAAAAAACGACCGCAATGCATTAATATCGCTGAAAACTCAGCGATATTCATGCATTACCGAGCTAATGCTCTTAGCCATGTTATCCACCTCCCATTGGATAACATGGCTAAGAACTGCTCAGGGCAGGTGTTAGTTTTTGGAGATATTCGCGCTTAGCGCGAATATCTCCAAAAGTTGGTAATAGGAGATATATATCTTGCATGTTGTAATGCAAATTATTGTGGTATATGGAACTCATACCATAATCTCTCAGGAAAGCAGAAACTGATCCTTTTGGGACCGCCTGAGAAGGCCTAGGGGGTGAGGGGTACTCTACTTTGCCCCCTTTTCACGTTCCGAACTATTTTATTTTACTCTCTTCTGTAATTACACAAAATAGCAGCGATAAGATGCATCAGAGACACACAGTGAGAGAAAGGAGGCTGGAGATGAAGAAGAGATGTCAAATACACATTGGAGATAATATAGTGGGAGAAGGGAAGTAAATATGAGTAAACTTACCATGTAACATAAAAATGTTGCACTCTATACTATAAGTCTCATTTTATACTACAATCACTTCGCTACAACCTCATAAATTAAAAATAAAAATGAATAATGTCTCAAACAATTTTTGATTTCTAAATATAAATTTATTCTTCTGAATTTTCAAAATTTGAAAGAAGTAGTAACATGTCCTCATCAGGAATTTCCTCTTCAATCATCTCATCTGGAATCTCCTCATGAAAAGTCTGCAATGATGATTCTTGTAACTCTATGGTCTCCAAACATTCGATAAATTCGCCATCAACAGATTGATCAAAAAAATCATTCAAGTCATCTCCTCCTTGTGACAATATTTCATTATTGGTGCTGTCAATTTCAATCAATGTAGTGGAATCATTCAAGTCATCTCCTCCTTGTGACAATATTTCATTATTGCTGCTGTCAATTTCAATCAATGTAGTGGACAATTCAAAAGAAATTGCCACGGTCTCTTCATTGTGAGCCATTTTATTTTGAAATTGCTTGCTGTAAATTGCAGAAAAAAATAATCACTTTCATTTATCGTTTTTAGTAATACATAATATAAAACTAACTTTATCAAGTATTTAGTATAACAGAAGGACTGCAAATAAATAACAGAAAACATTTTTCAAATTATCTTCAAGTGTACAACATAGTTCCCGTTACAAATTAAAAACTCACCTTTTTAAAAGTAGGAGAAGTGTTAGTACTGTGTAAATCAAACACCAGAAATTCACCACCAAAAATTCCTCACAAATGTACCTCAGACAGTAGTATCACAAAATGGCTGTGTTTTCCTCTCATTTGAGATATATACATAACCAATTAACTTTCATCACACACAAATACAAAACCAAAGTAACATTTTAATTGGTTCTAAATTTCAACACTTTCAAATGTGTTTTCCCCATGCAATTTTCCATAGGACATTTACATACGTCTACAGCCTGAATGGCTGAACGGAATTACACCAAACTTGGCAAAATGGTACATCAAACCTAAGAGGTCAGGAAGGATCTACTATGCCCCCTTATGGTCATTTGCCCCTTCGCTTTGGCCTCCTCTTGTCTCTCGATCCTACCGAGAGACAAGATGGCGGCCGCTACGGACTGTTTGGAATGTTTACAGACGCCGGAGAACCAATCAGCTTCGCAAAAGCTCCGTAACGCAAAAAGTACGCGAAGCGGAGCACTGTTACAGATATATATCTTTTTTTGAACGTTAATTTCTCAAAATCCACTGGAGCACATATATTGAGACCTAGCAAAGGCACATCGGGCTACCAGTCCCTAATATTTTGCCAAGTTTCGTGCAAATCCATTCAGCCGTTCGATTATTATTATTATTTTTTTTTTTTGCCCCGCGGGGCCCTTTTAAAACCTCCACATCAAACCTAGGGGGTCAGCGAGGATCTACTATGCCCCCTTATGGTCATTTGCCCCTTCGCTTTGGCCTCCTCTTGTCTCTCGATCCTACAGAGAGACAAGATGGCGGCCGCTACGGACTGTTTGGAATGTTCACAGACGCCGGAGAACCAATCAGCTTCGCTTCACAAAGCTCCGTACCGCGAAAAGTCCGCGAACCGGAGCGCTGCCCGGTCCGCTGTTACAGATATATATCTTTTTTTGAATGTTAATTTCTCAAAATCCACTGAAGCACATATATTGAGACCTAGCAAAGGCACATCGGGCTACCAGTCCCTACAATTTTGCCAAGTTTCGTGCAAATCCATTCAGCCGTTCGGGCTAAAAGTGAGGCCAACCGCCCTATGGGAAACTCAATGTTAAAAACACGTTTTGGGACCCCCCTTTTTTCTCGGCCCCCCCTTGACGAAACCCCCCCAAATTTCCAGGGGCTGCTCAGAAACAAAATGTTCCATTTTCCTGAAAATTTCAGCCAATTCCGTCCACAAACGCCAAAGTTATTAGACATAGAATTTTCAAAAATCTCATAGAGAAAAAATCCTAACTATATATACCTACTTGCGACCGCCAGTAGGTAATATATATCTATATATATATATATATAGATATATATATATATATATATATCTATATATATATATATATAGATCTATATATATATAGATATATATATATATATCTATATATATATATATATAGATATATTACCTACTGGCGGTCGCCAGTAGGTATATATAGTTAGGATTTTTTCTCTATGGGTTTTTTGAAAATTCTATGTCTAATAACTTTGGCGTTTGTGGACGGAATTGGCTGAAATTTTCAGGAAAATGGCACATTTTGTTTCTGAGCAGCCCTTGAAAATTTGGGGGGGGTTCGTCCAGTGGGGGCCGAGAAAAAAGGGGGGTCCCAAAACGTGTTTTTAACATTGAGTTTTCCATAGGGCGGTTGGCCTCACTTTTAGCCCGAACGGCTGAATGGATTTGCACGAAACTTGGCAAAATTGTAGGGACTGGTAGCCCGATGTGCCTTTTGTAGGTCTCAATATATGTGCTCCAGTGGATTTTGAGAAATTAACGTTTAAAAAAAGATATATATCTGTAACAGCGGACCGGTTAGCGCTCTGGTTCGCGGACTTTTCGCGCAACGGAGCTTTGTGAAGCGAAGCTGATTGGTTCTCCGGCGTCTGTCAACATTCCAAACAGTCCGTAGCGGCCGCCATCTTGTCTCTCGGTAGGATCGAGAGACAAGAGGAGGTCAAAACAAAGGGGGAAATAACTATAAGGGGGCATAGTAGATCCTCGCTGACCCCCTAGGTTTGATGTGGAGGTTTTAAAAGGGCCCCGCGGGGCAAAAAAAAAATAATAAAAATAATAATTGAACGGCTGAATGGATTTGCACGAAACTTGGCAAAATATTAGGGACTGGTAGCCCGATGTGCCTTTGCTAGGTCTCAATATATGTGCTCCAGTGGATTTTGAGAAATTAACGTTCAAAAAAAGATATATATCTGTAACAGCGCTCCGCTTCGCGTAACGGAGGTTTGCGAAGCTGATTGGTCATTCTGTCACTGGGCTATAGTTGGGCTACATCTGGCTGATATTTGGGCTACATTTGTTTTTTTGTGTGTCTGGCGGCCATCTTTGGGCTACATTGGGCTACATTGGGCTTCATTGGGCTACATTCGGCTAATTAGCAAATAGCTCATCGCAAACTAGGAATGGTAAAGAATCGCTATTTATTCCTTAAAGTTCGCTATTTAGGAAATGCAAATAACTTTGATGATACATATGGCGGTTCATCTCTAACAAGATAAGAAGCATAGGGATAGATTTATGATGACTGGCGCATCACCAGGGATGTGTTAGTCATTCTGTGCCGCTGTTCCGTCACCTATGGTGTGCTGCATTTACAATGCGGCGCATCATGGGGCAAAAACAGCACAGATGCGTGATGTATCTGTGCCGTAAAGGTGGCGCATTGCTGGAGTTGTATCGCAAGTGTGATGAAGCTCCAGCAAGGGTCGGGGGTGCCCCTGTCGCAGGGTTTCTGTTCTCACACAGAACTGTGGACAGAGGATTGGAACCTCGGCGAATTAGGGTGTCCCAAAACTCACGTTAGTAATCAAAAACTATTTAGCAAGCTAGGTACAGTGTCACATTGGATATAACAAACTCTCAATGTTTAGACAATCCAGAATATGAACTTATAGTACCTCAGGATACGTGGAACTCATGAACAGTCGGTCGTTATATATTTCTTAGAAACCAGAACATGGAGTTAAGAAGAACACATGTGTATTTGAAATGTTTATTTACTAATGCCGTCTTCTCAGGCGTAGTACCTTAGATAATAAAAGTACACATATTATCAGTAGCAAAATTACCAGCATAGTTACTAGTACATAAAAAGTGAATGGTGATAGTATGTTAACATGCTGTAAATGAATAAGAGTTAGCAACACTTATAAGCAGCCGCGGGCCGTGGAGGGAGTTACGGTGAGGCAGGGAGGCAGGGAGGCGGGGAGGGGGAGAAGCAGGGTGGAGAATACAAGTACACATATTATCAGTAGCAAAATTACCAGCATAGTTACTAGTACATAAAAAGCGAATGGTGACAGTATGTTAACATGCTGTAAATGAATAAGAGTTAGCAACACTTATAAGCAGCCGCGGGCCGTGGAGGGAGTTACGGTGGGGCAGGGAGGCGGGGAGGGGGAGGGGCAAGGTAGAGAGGGCTCCACCCTGCTTCTCCCCCTCCCCGCCTCCCTGCCCCATCGTAACTCCCTCCACGGCCCGCGGCTGCTTATATCTCACCCTCCCTAATACACATATTATATTATTTGCTAAGAAGGTCTCTTTGTGTTGGTTTAGGGCGTGTCCATACTTTAGTGTCTTAGATTTGAAGGAATCACATCAGCATACACCAGCTCTCTCTTCATGTGAACCGCATCAACTGTTGTGTATGTGTGTTCGGCAAAGCAATATAAAACCCGCCTCATGCCCAGAATTGGCAGAAGTTGCACTTATGTTATGAGTATGAAGTCGTGGAGATCAGACCTCATAACAATTCTGTATCGTGTTGTTCTTGAAACTTTAGCACTCGCTGTACAGATATAGTTTAACAAGTAAAGCAGATAGTAGACCAATAACATATTATTCTCATGTAAACCACGATGAACTACTAGGTGGAAAGCTAAAGCAACAACTAAGTGTCGTGTGCAGAAGTTGCAAAAAAGGAAAAATGGCGTTTAAACCGGTAATGAGCCCATGCTAACTTAACACGGTGTAAAGATATCCAGGACCTAGATGACACCTCCTCATGATCCGGAAACGAACTGAATAAGATAATAGAAGTGCCATCTCATGAGAGCAGATTGCAAGTTTATATGTGGACGGTCCGCAAGGTAAAGCATTAAAAACTAGGAAAATTCAATGCTAAAGAAAAATAAAACAGCCAAGTACTTTATCGAGTCTTAAGCCAATAGGCAAGGTAAATAATAAAAACTTGACAAATAAGTCAATGAATTGTCAATGAAATGCTAGTACTCAGCATATCAAACATGAAAAAGGTCTATGACATAACTGTGTATGCAAAATAAGCTGCAACAGCCTCCAATAGGAAGTCACCGTCTTCATCCGAAAACAGTTCAGCCATCCAATTTAAAAGCGGAAAAGAACATACGTGCTCTCCCAGCACCGGATCCTCTATCACCATCAGAGGACAGCTCGGTGGGTTTTCAAGAAAGCTGTGTTCCAAGAAAGACTGTGCTGCCGCCAGTAAATTCAGGGGACCAAGTCGTCCATGCATCAATGCCACAGCCATAATCCTTTCGCCAGGACAAATCAACTCGTGAGTAATGATAGGAGTCATCAGCTGATTAAAGTCGACGTCAGGAGAAACCGGTCCGCAGAGACACAAATCAATGGCCCAATCGAAATCACAGGTCAGGCAGTGAAATACAGGCTGGACACAGGTGAAGTAGGAGAACCGAAAAGATAATCCATATGCCGTGCTTAATATCGCCAACGGCATTGTGCCATAATATTCTAGCATGCGATTGCGGAACAGTGTCAGCAGCTGCAGGGTCGGAGGTTGCATAGGAGGGACATCCATATTTAAAAATGTAAAAAAGCACAAGAGCGTCCGCTGGTAATGCAAGTAAAAATGCAATCCACGAACCAGAGTGGAGAAAATGGAATGAAAGGGAGCAGGGATGACTCCAAAGATTTTCTCAAATGAAGTCACGAGACCACTGGTAACAACTTTAAAAAAGTGTGCCAGGGATTTTGTGGAGGATGCGTTAAAGATAGTCGGAAACATGTTGCTGAAATTGAAAGGCAAACCTGTGTACGGGTGTTCGCTATGTGAAGTACGAAAGTTTCACGGGCCGAACTCAAGGCCACCTCTCTCTGAGACAAAAGAGCTCTTATTCTTGTCATGCCGTTGAAACGTGTCCCAAGGTTGGTATTTGTGGCCAGATTGAAAACTCCCTATGTTCATGTGTGGGAGGAAATAGAACATTTCTGCAGCAAATAACCCGTTCACTTACTGTTACGATAAAAGGAATACTTTTAATTAACTCAGAACAATCTTCATTATTGAGCATCAAATAACTACCATTTTCCAACAACTTGAACGTGGGGATGATAGCAGGAACTGGCGTGCCTTGCAACACGCAAGCCATATTTGGTCGGTGTTTGTTGCATGAACCGTGTAACTGTATGTGCCTACACATTAGTGAATGATCTGGCGTCTCAGTGCATTCCTCTCCATTCAGATAAACTTCTTGATCATCTTTGAAACATCTGTATGTGTATGGAAGCGACCAGACCTCATGAACAAAAGCACTACCTAAAGGTTCATAAAGACCTATTGGTATATATTTCATACAATTTGAAAACTTATATAAAGCAAAAGGCAGCGTTATTAAACCGTGGATAAGGCATGTTGCCAAAAAACCCGCAATCCTCTGCTGATGATGTCACTGAGCATGTCATGAATGATGTAATATGTGACATCATCAGTAGTGGATTATGGGTAATAGTATCTCTAGTTTACTCCCCTATAGCTGTCTTTCTTTTAACATAAGTGTGTGTTTCCTTCCCTTATACTTACTGTTTTTGGTTCGCTTCCAGTTCGCGTACCAGCGAGCGAACTAGGAAGCGAACTAAGAGAAATAGAGGTTGGCACAGTTCCAAATATTGTACCAATTTTTTAATAACGGGGAGGTAGTTCTGAAAAGAACTTTTTTTTTTATTTTTCTGAACATTTTTTTACTGTTTTTGAATTTTTCGGAACAGTTTTATATTTTTTTGGGTTTTTCTTGGAGGGGGCAATGAAAACGATTCATTGTAAAGGGCTCAACAGGAGCAACAAAACAAAAAAAAGAAGTATTTATTATTTTGGGCGTTTCGGACAAACTTGCATATGATAGTCAATAGCTCTGTTGATCAGAGTGATGCTTCTTTCTCCGTAGGAAATGAATCCATCGCAAAATACGCAGGTGTGTTTTACTTCACCAAATCTCATTTGTATATTTGGCACCATCTCCCTGCCCTCTGGTCCCGTTACTTCCGGTACAACAGATCTTCTGGCCATAATAGGGAGATTATCTAGGTCGTTCCGAAACTGTGCAGCACTGTAGTTGTTAGGATGCCACCTAGTCATATGGCGATGCATTGTGTAGTTTCCGAAACTGTATTTTTTGTCGGTCCCTCTGGACAGTCTATCTTGACATATAAGGCAAGTTACGTATCTTGCATTTACTTTTTTCTGACCTTTGGGAATTAAAAAAAATTGCCAAATGAAGTTTTCTTTCCGGTGAGACGTCTTGGGCTGCTCAGGCAAAAACTGCCTCTCTTCGTGCTCGTCCTCCTGTTCCTCTTCTTCTTCTTCTTGTTGAATTACAACTTGAGCAGGTGGTCCACTCTTCCTTGGATGTGGTGGAGGTGGTGGGGAAGCACCAGCTGAAGCTACTAAAGAAGCCATTGCTCAGTGATCACAAAGGGTCTTTCTCTCACAATGATGAAAGTCAGAGTGAGGAAAGAAGGAGGGATTTTCATCATTTGGGAAAAACAAGAGTTCTCAACCAATCAAAAGTGTTCATTTTAGATTATATGACCTAGTCTTACATCATTAGGAAACCAAAAGTGAAATGAACCAATGAAAAGTGTTATTACCAAGTCACATGACTTGCTGTGTTTACGTTAAGCGCTTTGCAGGGCCTCCCTGTTTGCTTCCAGAAACCTGCGCTTTGGCACTCGCTTCGCGTACCAGTTCGCTAACGTAGCACGTCATATGACGTATCAAGCGACAACGTGGAACGTCATGCGGACGGGAGGCGTCACGATGTTGTTTTCTAACGCGGCACTTGCGGTAAAGAAACGTTTACCGGCTCGCGGTCTATTTCGCGGCATCAAGGTCAGCTAACGGGAAGCTTCCCGATTCGCGAAGCGGGAACGAAGAAAAAAAAATATTTAAAAAAAAAATTATTCATAAACATATAAAATATATTTTTGGATTTAAAGAAGAATACATTTTACAGCTACAGATATTAGCTGTTAAAAAACCAATGAAATTCACAGAAAAAACCATAGGTTATAGACCATATATAGTTAGGAATTAGCATTTACAAAACCTTGAAAATTCACTGAAAAAACCATAGGTTATAGACCATATATAGTTAGGAAATAGCATTTAGAAAACCTTATTTTACTCACACAAAACCATTGAAATTCCATATATAGTTAGTTGCACTAACTATATATCGCGCACCTGCAATCCACTGCTGATGATGTCACATATTACATCATTCATGACATGGTCAGTGACATCACTGATGACATCACTGATGACATCTCAAATGACATCACTGATGACATCACTGATGACAACATCCAGTGACTGTATGCTTCTGTAAAGTTAAAATATGTCTTACATATTGAAGAATGAGTGGATGTATAAGTGTCTGGATGAAGGATTTAGTAGGTGCATGACTGACTGTATAAGTGAGTGATTAAATGTGTCTCACTGAGTGCATGGGTTAGTGACTAAACTGTTTTAAATTGTGCATCATTGTGTCTGTTGTTTTGTAATCTGATGCATGTGTTGATCATTAGCTATATGACTAACTATATGGGTTATTGATTAGTTGCCCAAGTATTTGTATGGGAGACTGAGTGTGTGTGTGGGTGTCTGGGAGGTGTATGACTCTGTGCATAGATGTGTGAGCAGTTGATTCACTAGATGTATGGGTTCAAAAGTGCATGTGGAAACATCTGTATGGGCGGTTGACTGTGTGCATGAGTGTATTGGTGAGTGAATGGATATCTCAGTGCTACATGTCAAAGTAAGTACATATGTAAAACACAGTACATGTGATAGTTGACATATATAAATAACTGTGCATAAGAGCCAGTGAATGTGTGAGTGGCTGTATGGATTATTGTGAACTTGTATCAGGGATTGTATAACAGAGTAAATATGTGTTCCAATAAGTAAGGTGTGTATAACTATATAGTTGAGGAAATCGAGGTGTGATTGATTCTTTGCAAGACTGACTAGGTGTGTGAGTAACTCCATGGATGAGTGACAGTCTGTGAGTGTCTGTTTACACTGAGTGTATCTAAGGTTATATTAGAGTCTGAAGAGGTTCATTGTATCATCACATGAATGATGTCATCAGTGATGTGATCAGTAATGTCAAATGAGATGTCATCAGTGATGTCATCAGTGATGTCATTTGAGATGTCATCAGTGATGTCATCAGTGATGTCACTGACCATGTCATGAATGATGTAATATGTGACATCATCAGCAGTGGATTGCAGGTGCGCGATATATAGTTAGTGCAACTAACTATATATGGAATTTCAATGGTTTTGTGTGAGTAAAATAAGGTTTTCTAAATGCTATTTCCTAACTATATATGGTCTATAACCTATGGTTTTTTCAGTGAATTTTCAAGGTTTTGTAAATGCTAATTCCTAACTATATATGGTCTATAACCTATGGTTTTTTCTGTGAATATATATATATATATATATATATATATACATATATATATTCACTGAAAAAACCATAGGTTATAGACCATATATAGTTAGGAATTAGCATTTAGAAAACCTTATTTTACTCACACAAAACCATTGAAATTCCATATATAGTTAGTTGCACTAACTATATATCGCGCACCCGCAATCCACTGCTGATGATGTCACATATTACATCATTCATGACATGGTCAGTGACATCACTGATGACATCTCAAATGACATCACTGATGACATCATCTAAAGTCTGTGTGTTTTTGTAAAGTTTAAATACGTTTTACATATTGAAGAATGACTGGAT